>NC_132867.1:34697916-35920000 GCF_048164855.1 Canis lupus baileyi | reverse complement strand
ATGTCCCAGTTATGCATTGCTCCATGTGAAGCCACTCCAAACTTAGAAGCTTTACAAAATCATTTATTTTGCTCATGATTTTGTGAGTCAGGAATTTGGGGAGGGTATGCCAGGATGGTGTGTCTCAGATCCTTGGGCCATCAGCTGGATGCATCGGTTTCCTTAGCTTGTTCTGTCTCCAAGTGGTGGCTCATGGCCCAAGACATCCAGAGAACATGGGCTTTTGACAGAGTGGACATCTCTAGGTGGCTCACCTCTCATAGGACAGTGCTTCCAGAGGTAAGAAGCCCCAGCTGCTCCGTGAAGGGCAGCACCATAAACTGAGCAATTTGTTACCACACTGTGTTGGCCACAGTCCCCAGGCCTACCCTAGACTTGAGGAAGCCAAGACCCCACTCCATCATGGTGGAAGGGCAAGTTCATACATCACTGCTGTCATCTCAGAAAAAAACCCATCTGCCATTCTGATGGGAGTGGAGGGGTGCAGGGAAAGGTTTAACTCTCCCTCTGCTCGAGTTGGACATTGTCACTGCCCCTTCCTAAACCTGCCTTGGCAGCACCCACCAAGGCCTCATCAACTTCCTCCTCGGTAGTTCACATACCTCTTCTCCCACAAAAGATAGCAATGAGAAAAACAGAACCTCATCATATTAATAACATTCCAGGCAGAGCAGAATAGTGGCTCCCTGATGACAACACAACATTCAAGATAGCTACTGCTGCCCTTCCTGAATTTCTACCTATGTGGAAGCCACAACAAGCTTGTCCTATAAAACAGTATGGGACTGTTTTATACTGTTTTATAAGAGACAAACAACTGGATAATGGGCCTTAACAAGCCCTGGATGGGAGAAGCCAGAGATGAGAAATGCAGTCGGACAGCTGTTCATATGGCCCTAGCACGCAGCTTGACCAAGGTAATTGATGTCAAATGGAATCCAAACAACCTGTCTCTGGGGTCTTGTCCATACTTTGAAATGCAAAAAGGAGGCTATCGGGGCCAAAGATCCAGGAGAAACAAAATAGGTGGAACCTACCCCACTCCCCGGGTGTACCATATTGCCAGAAATTGGAGAACCAGTTTCTTGAGCGGTGCCTTCACCCACCATGGGCCAGACCAAATGGGACACCTAGTCACTTGCAACTAACATATCTATGCCTGGGAGATAGGCCTCTAAGTGACAAATTCTGCCTCTAAGCATTGAGGAGTTGCATAAGCCCATAAGGGCATATGAGATCCTAAAAGGAAGGGAGCCTGGGCTATGATTACTTGCCAGAGCCTGGTCCCTAAGGGCTGCCAAGGCCCAGAAGCCTATTATGTGTGCACAAAGCAGACAGCATGAGATCCCCACAGAGTCCAAGTTGGGTGTAGAGACAGATAACAGAGCTGAGAGGGGACAGAACAGAAAGACCCCAGTGTGAGCTCCTCATGAATTTCTCAGTTTATATATTGTGATTGTCTCAATGATCTTTTTGAATGAAAAATATTTTGCTTTTACCATGTTTTTTTTTTTTTTTTAATTTTTGTCTTCTCAGGAACCACAGAATTCTGACCATGGCTTTGGTTTAATTGTAGGCTACTTTTTGTAGAATGACAGAAAAAAAGGAAGCTCTCAAAAGATATGTCTAGAGGAAGAGTCAGGGAGATGCCAAAAGAGAGCAAGAAAGAATTCAGGGCCCCCTTGGAGTTGGAAGGAAGCAGAAAGACACTCTCCAGTCTAGTCAGCATCAGTTAGCCTGTCTCAGGGCTGGAGGAAGGAGACTTGAAGTGACTTTAAGGCCACCAAGACTTGAATGGCTTGCTACCCCATGCTGACCCCAACACTAGCATCTGTAATAGGTTAAATAGTATTCCTGAGAGATTTATGTCCACTCAGAACCTCAGAATATGATATTATTTGGAAATAGGGTCTTTGCAGATATAATTAGTTAAGGATCAAGACAAGAGTATAGAGTGGGCTGTAAATCCAATGACTGGCATCCTTATAAGAAAAGGAAAAGACACATATCAAGAAGAAGACCAAGTGAAGACAGAGGCAGAGACTGGAGAGATGCAGCCACAAGTGAAGGAACACATGGAGGCACCAAAATCTGGAAGAGGCAGAAATCATTCTCCCCTAGAACCTTCAGAGGAAGCATGGGCCTGTCAACATCTTCATGTCGGACTTCTGTCCTCCAGAACTGTGAGACAGTAGGACATGTCTGTTGTTCTAAGCCTCCCCATCTGCGGTGTTTTGTTACAGCTACCTTAGGACCTGAATGCAAACCCCCCAGTGTCAAATCAGCAAGGAAAGCGAAACTCAGAAACAGAACTACACACACAAAGAAAGGCAGTAAAAATGGGGTTAGCCACACTGTTGGGTCCAGGACCTACCATGGTTTCCCTGAGCACAGGAGACACCACGTCCATACTTCTCCCACCTAAACAGGAGTGATTTGATCTGTGTCTGGGCTCCACCAGGGACACGTGGCTGTGGTGTCCCTAACTGGCAGGAAGGCATCAGAACAATAACAGTCCACCTCCCTAGCTTGCCCGGACAGCTCCTGTCCCTCGTGTTTCATGGGGAATAAAGTGAATGAAAGAGCCTGTGGTATCTCTTCAGTCTTGACGGCAGGCGAGGTGGGAGCTGGGAGCACCCACTGTAGGTGAGGATGAGAGCTCTGAGGGATGAAGCCACTTGCCCGTCTAGAGTCTATGCCAGGGGCAAGCCCAGGGAAGGAAGGCATAGAGCACAGGGATTTCAGGAATGTATGTGGAATTACCCATCAAAAGGGATGTCGTGCATCACCTGGGTAACAATCTAAATGTCAACCACTTCTATAGCAAGTGGCGGTCTCCACTGTTTGGCAAATAAAAGGCACTAAGCTTTCCACACAGCCATTCTTCAGAGTGAGAATAATGAGAAGACAAGAAAGGTCAGCCATGCTCGGAAGTAAAGAGCCGAACCCGTGGAGTGATATTTGTTCTTCCTGTGTGCCTTCATGTTTAGTTACACTTTCCCAGTGCATTTTCAAAAAGAAAAAATACACAGCATTGAGATTTGCTATGCCTTCCCTTCAGGCTACACCCTGTCCTCTGGGGGCCATAGCCTGTCAGCATGAAGCCCAAGCACAGGCTTAGGAGAGGCTTTCTGCAGGAAGCAATGGCCTCCTTCTTATCGACAGATCTTATGGGGTCCCATGAGGGAGAAGGGGAACTGGGATCCTTTTGGATCCAAGAAAGGAGGGCAAGGGGAATGGCTCCACCAAGAGGGAGATAAAGTCATCCAGATTTTGTGCCCTGAGCACTGGAGGCAGGACAGGTTCTGCTGGATTGCTGGACAAACTCACCCTGCTAAGGTGGCACTGGGACATGACAGCCTGCAGATGTTCCCCAGGAGCTGTGCAAAGGGCATGCCCAGGGTTCAACCAGGTAAGTACCAGGAATCACCTAGGAGTAGGGCCAGGGCTCACCTGGGGGCAGGACCAGAGCTTACTGGGGAGCAGGATCAGGGCTTACCCAGGGGCAGGCCAGGATCACCAAGGAGCAAGACAAAGCCCAGAATAGTCTGGAAAACACACCATGTTGCCTATTGCTTAGCAGAGGACACTAGCACATCCTTGACTTCATCTAGTTATGTATGACTTCCTTTTTTCCTAAAACCCCATAGCACACAGAGATCTAGAATTCTAAGGGTTTGTATCAGGGAGACATAATCCCATC
Organism: Canis lupus baileyi; assembly: GCF_048164855.1. Lineage (NCBI taxonomy): Eukaryota > Metazoa > Chordata > Mammalia > Carnivora > Canidae > Canis > Canis lupus. The sequence goes on along the minus strand of NC_132867.1, from coordinate 35,916,297 downwards.
CCTCATTTCATAGCTGAAGGCCAGAAGGAGATGCAGGTGGCCAAAATGTCACCTTTCCTGGTCCAGCAAGACCTGGATCCTCTGCCATTGGTCCAACACACACTTGTGTGCTCCTTGCACTCACAGCCAGAATGACAGTGTTCTAAGGCACCCATGCACATCGACCCTGCCAGTTCTTTGAACACAAGGTTCAGAGGGCTGATGGCTCAGAAAGGAGCCCAGCTGTCAGTGTCTGCTCTGAGTTTACTGAGGTCACCTGGGGTAGCTGACCAAGGGGAAAACCCCTGGAGGACAGACACAGCACAGTGGTTACACGCACCCACTGTGGGCTCAAGGAGGAGGTAGGTTCACATCTGCCATGCTCGGTGTATCTCTGGGCAAGTCATTCAACCTCCCTGAGCCTCAGCATCTCAGCAGAACCTATATCAAGTTGTGTCACCAAGATAGTTGAGATGCTATGAGCAAAGGCTTAGCTGAGTGCCTGGACTGTACTGATGTTCAACAATTATAGTCAAGAAATACATCAATTACCTTCCAAATTACTGCACTAGAAAAATCCAACTTGCCGTCCTGAATTTCCACCCAAGAGAACCTAAGCAGAGAACCCCAGAGAAGGGACAGAAAAGTGACCCATGACTACTGCTTCATTCTAGCGCCTGCCTGCCATAACCCATCCTTCTACCCTCATTGCCCAGTGAAGACCAGATCAAACCATGCTTGGTGGCATTGCCTCCTGTCCACCCTGGTGCTGCCCCCATATGCAGGGCTGGCCTCTGCACTCACAGCACAGAGAAGGAATGCTGCCCAACCCAAATCCAAAGGCAAATCCCTTTTTCTCTGACCCTGAAAAGTTTGGGAACACATCCCCAGAGGCTAACTAGCCCCTTCTGGAACGTGCAAAAGGAGAAAGCCGATCCCATACGCTGACCTTCTAGCCTTTCCAGACTTTAATATCACCAGCCTCCTGGAGGCCCTGCTTGGAATAAGCAACTGCCTCTAAATCTGGAGTCTTAAGTTCTTTTCTCATCCTTCCTTCAAAGAAAGTCATTTGGACGAGAAAAGCAGACTGGCCACATGACCACGGTTAACACAGAAAGTTCCATTTGTGAGTGCCTGGTGTGTATACTAAAAAGAGCAACCACCATGTGGGCACTGAGCTATGTGCTTCACAGACATTAACTCATGGGATTCTCCACGATACATGATGAGCTAGGTTTACTTATCCCTGTTGCTGAGATGAGATAACTGAGCTCAGAGGATTTGAGAACCAGTCCCAGGCCTTGAAGGTAGCAAGTGGGGACAGCCAAGAGTCTAGTCTACATTGTGACCCAGTGTCCACACAAAGCAAGCCAGGAGCCCTCCCTGTGTATGTTTACACCCCTCCAATGTCTGAAACTAAGATTTCCATGCACCCAGTGCCCATTAACTGACAAAAAGTTCTGGAAGCTCTGAATGCCTGAATGGCAATAATTTATCTGTAAAATAATTGTTTCTGGTGGGTCTGGCTGTCAAAATGCCCGTCAGTCTCATGTCAGCCCAAATTAAGAATGTCAGCATTAGGGATCCCTGGGTGGCGCAGCGGTTTGGCGCCTGCCTTTGGCCCAGGGCGCGATCCTGGAGACCCGGGATCGAATCCCACATCGGGCTCCCGGTGCATGGAGCCTGCTTCTCCCTCTGCCTGTGTCTCTGCCTCTCTCTCTCTCACTGTGTGCCTATCATAAAATAAAAATAATAAAAAAAATTAAAAAAAAAAAAAAAAAAAAAAAAAAAGAATGTCAGCATTATTATGACTGGGAAGACTTCTGGCAGCAACTTCCAATTATTTCATTAGTAACCCTGTGTTGCTTATCACCTCCCCGAAACAAATATTTTGGGCATGACTGAAAGTTATCATTTCTTCCCCAAAGTTGCTCTCATGTTTGCTAATTCAGCCCCTAAAATAAGAAGATGATGCATATCAGGTTTAAAAGAACTCAGAATCTTACAGAAATAAGAAGCACCCTTCTGCTAAGAGAGCTCTCTTCTCAGAGATGGGCCCCCCAGCCCTGCATGGATGGAGCATGAGATCATAAGCATCTGAGAAATCAGAACACTCAGCATTTTATCACCGAGCTCCGTCCTGATTGCCCAAAGCCTCTGGACCTGGCGGTGTTACAGGAGTGGGGGTAGTGCGTGGTGGTACATCCTGGAAGAACCTGAAAGTGAAAAATCTAAGACTGCCCCTGAGCACTGAACTGTGTTTTCAGCATGAGTGGGGAGCACAGCAGAGTCCCCAGGACACCCAGCATCCTTACTGGGCATGTCAGGGTCGAGACAGCCTGCGGGATCCCCATGTGGCCACTCAATCAGTCAACTTGGTTAATTTTCACTGGGGGAAACTGAGGCCCTAAAACTGTAATTCAGGGCAGGATTAGGACGCAGGGCTGTCTGGCTCTGAAGTCCACTTGCCCCATGAGGCCAGGCTAAAGGACTGGGGCTGGGGCAATCTTTACAAAAGGGGCTGCCATGCTCGTGCTGTGCGTTGAGAAGATTCCTCTGAGAGCAGAGGAAGCTGAGGCTAATAAAGCTTGAAGGTAGACTGGCCGGGACACTGGCACTGCTGGCACGCGGCAGGAGTTGGGGTAACACAGGGGGAGAGATGGGGGAGCGATGTGACAGGTGTGGTGAGTCTCACAGTGATTTGAGGTCAATTGAGGGCAGGCCCAAAAGCTCGCTGAGCATCTGACATTTGAGATTCCACCTATGGATTCCATTAGCCAGGCCTTCCTTTCGAATTTCTAAGTGCAAGCCCCATGTTCACTTAAATCCTTGGGAGATGTGTTGTTTCAGCTCTGCGCAAAGAAAGTCTTCCTTGGATTGAGATGCAATGGGATGTTTCGGCTTTCACAAAGAACCACAATGCATCCCTCCGCAGGTCCCCAGGGCACCAACCTCCCTGCAAGGCTGAGAGCTATCAACACAGGCTCTCACAGTAGATACCACAGGAGATACTGGGGGAGTTTCCATGACGTGGCCACACTGCAACTAAAGACCATAGTCATCATACTCATCTTCCAGGGTTTTCTAAAAGCAGGCAAGGGATGCATCTCTAGAAAGATTAAATACACCATCCTGTGCAGCTGCCTCTATGCATCGAAGGACACTGAGCAGGGAACCAGACACACAGGAATGCCTACTGTCTAGTGGCCCCACCTCATGGAGTAAGGGCAAGATCCTTGTGTGCTTTCTATCATGTCCCCTCCAAAAAAGCTATGTTGAAGTGCTGGTCCCTGGTACCTGTGAATGTGACCTAATATGGAAATAGAATCTCTCCAGATGGAATCTTTCCAGAATGAGGATATGCCGAAGTAGGATGAGCTCTCAATCCAATATGACTGGTGTCCTTATAAGAAAAGGAGAGACACAGACACACACACAGAGGAGCTCCATGTGACGACAAAGACCCACAGAGTGAAGGCGGCTGTGGGATGTGGAGCCAGAGACTGGACAGATGTGTCTACAAGCCAAGGAGAGCCGAGTACTACTGACAAACACCAGAAGCTACAAGAGGGAGCGTGGCCCTGCCAACACCTTGATTTCAGGCCTCTAGTCTCCAAAATTGGGAGAGAATAAATGTCTGTTGTTTTAAGCCACCCAGCTTGTGTCCTTTGCTATAGCAACCTCAAGAAATTAATACAATCCTTTATATAGGAGCCAACACTTGCATGACCTTACTGGCCTTCTCACTACCCCTCACATCCCTGCAAGGGTCTCATGCCTCCCACCTGCCTCGGTTGCTCTTCCTTCTGACATCCTCTGGGCTTACCCCCTTCTACCTTTCAGGTGTCTGCTCAGATAACACTTTTTAACACTACCCTGACCACTCTCTATATATACACAAGCCTACCCACTCTTGGCTCTCCATATTCTTCTCCAGTATCTACCTATTATAAGATGAATTGGGTCTCCCCTCCCCCAATAATTATGCTGGAGTCCTAACCCCCATTTACCTCAGAGAGTGACCTTATTTGGAGATAGGATCTTTACAGAGGTGACCAAGCTATAAAGAAGTCATTAAGGGTGGCCCTAATCCAATATGACTGGTGTCCTTAAAAGAGGGGAAGACTGGACAGAGACAGACACAGAGAAAGGAGACAATGTGAAGACAAGGGAGAAGCCAACCAGTACAAGCTAAGGAAAGAGGCCTGGAACGGTTCTCCCTTACAGCCCTCAGAAAGAATCATCCCTATTGATCCCTTGATCTCAGACTTCTGGCCTCCAGAACTGTGAGATAAATGTCTGCATTGGTTTAAGCCACCTAATCCGTAGTATTTGGTTAAGGCACCCCTAGAAAACTAATATACTACCTGACTTATTACATGCTTATTTCTTTTTTTCTTTCCTCCCTATTAGAATCTAATCCCCTATGGGCAAGGAATTTTTATGTTTTATTCACCACCCAAGTGCTTGGAGCAGTGTCTGGTGTGAAGCTGTTCTGCAATAAATATTTATGGAATAAATGAATGAATTTGTAAATTGCTCACTCTGTGACTGGCACCACAAATACATCATGTACAATCCTGAGGGTTTTTTCCTCCTGACAGCAAGTGCCTGGTGTCTTTTCCAGTACTATTTCTCTGATCATCCAACATGAACTGGGTGTCCAACAATTCAACTCAATCTGACGGCATCTACCTGGCATTACGTCAGATCCCAAAAAGCTAAAGGGCTCAGTTCCTCAAGACTGTTCCCTAGTTCAGACATCAGTCTCAATTCCCAGGCCCCCCAATCTTCTGACAGAGGTATAAATCAGAGGTTCCCAAAACATCCATCCCCTTAGGTTTGATAATCCTTTGGAATGACTCACAGAACTCAGAAAGGCACTCTACTTACTATTACCAGTTTGTTATAGAGGATATAACTCAGGAACAGCTAAATAGGAGAGATGTGGGGTTGAGGAGAGGACAGAGCTTCCCTACCTTCTCCAGGTGTGCCACCCTCCCAATACCTCTATGTGCTCAGCAATGTGAATGCTCCCTAAATCCCATCATTTAGGGGATTTCATGAAGATTCCATTATGTAAGCATGGTTGATTAGATCACTGGCCATTGGTGATTGATTCAATCTCCAGCCCCTCTTCCCTACCCAGAAGTCAGGGAGTGGGGCTGAATGATCCAGTCTTCTAATGAGAGTCTGGTCTTTCTGGTTACTAGTCCTCATCCTGAGGCTATCTAAGGTAAGACACCAAGAATCCCTTCATTAGAATGAAAGATGATCCTATCACTTTTGTCACCTTTCATTCCAAGGCTTCCAAGAAGCTCCATGCCAGGGACTCAAGACAAAGACCAAATATTTTTCTTATTATGCCACAAACCCCCAAGTCTGCAAACCAAGCAGGATTACCCTTGTACGAATCTAAGACTCTCTGTGGCACACTCCAGCACATGGTCAGGTAGGAATTCCAAGTGAGGTTTGACTTCTTTCTTTACATTGTGTACTTCCACTGCCAAATAGCTAGAAGCCAGTTCTTGAGTAGACAGAGAAGAGTGATGGGTTCAAGTGCAAGTAGAGAAGCCTCTTTTACCAGCCATGAGCTAGGGCACAGTTGCCATCAGGAACAGTCATCATCCAAGTCACATGTTCAAGACTCTTAGGTAAGATAAGAATGACTGTGTAGGTTTGATTATCACTCTACTTTTCAAAGTTTTCATGCCTGAAATTCTGAAGTTACCAACAGCTGCTTCGGGTTATGTTATACTAATGGAACTTGAAATGTACAGCACCAATTTTAATATATATCTGCACAAATTAAGAGAAATAATGTAAAATAAGAAGGTGTAACACAGCCAGCCTCATGGTTCTGCTAGAGAATCCTTATTAGGAAACAGAAGCTACTTGCCCAGATTCGGGACCTGCCCTGTGGATGGCTGATGAATCCGTCAGAGGACTCAGTGTTTATCCCATGCCCAGCACTATCCTGTAGCTGTTTCTCTACCGGTTGTGATTGGGCTCTGCCAGCTGGAAGATAAAGATCATTTTCCTCCAAAAGCATATTACCTGCTCAGAATTATGTGAGGAATGAGTCTAGAACTAAGTATCTGCTGCTACCAACCTGCTCTCCTAAGTTCTAAATCATAGGGCCCTGGGCTGTATTAAGCATCATCCTGGGGGATCCTAGGAAGGTAGAGATTTGCCTGAGTCCTTTGTCTCTTACAGGTTGAGAGGAAAATTGTATTAGCAAGGATTCTGAAGAGAATCACAACCAATATAGGTAGATAGACTTCTAGAAATTGGCTCACATGATTATGGAGGCCAAGTCCATGATCTGCTATCTGCAAGCTGGAGAATCAAGAAAACCAATGGCATAATTCGATCTGAGTCAAAGGCCTGAGAACCAGGGGAGTAGATGGTATAACCCTCACTCCAAGTCCAAAGACTGAGAACCAGGAACACCAATGTCAAAGGCCAGGAGAAGATGGATATACCAACTCAAGGAGAAAACAGATTCAACCTTTCTCTGTCTGATTTGTTCTATGAATTAGATGATGCCCACCTGCATTGGTGAGTCTACTCAGTCTACTGATTCAAATGTAATTTCTTCTGGAGACACACCCAGAAATTGTTTCTCTAGCTGTCTGGGCATCCCTTAGTCCACTCAGGTTGACACATAAAATCAACCACCATAAGAACATAGCCCTAAACCTGCTGTCCTGAAGGCCCTGCAGCCATGACTCAGGTTCCTCCAGAATCAGGTATTTGAATTTCTGCTAAGTTTGGCCTTGAAGACCCCAGGGATAGCAGCCAGTCTCCTGCCTTAGCATCACCTCCCATTTGAGTGAGCAGGGGATCCCATTCAGAATTGGGCTTCCCTTGTTCTCTTGGTTACAGGTAACTTAGACATCCGGGGACAGCTTTGAAAAGAAGAGATGTCTGACTGTACATAACAGCAAGTTGTTGTGATTATTATTATTGTTGCCATCTTTGTTTTTGTTCTAGCAAAATGGGTCTTACAAGGTTGTGCAGGTAACTACAAATTAGATCTTTCCCTTAAAAATCCACAAGGCCCCTGTATCCTTAGAATCAGGTAGGAGGCAGGGCCTGCTGCCAAATCCTTCCCTGTACCTCCCTCTCCCCATCTTAGTCACAGAGACTCTAGCTTCTGTGTGAACCATATCTTCTGACACCTACTAATCAAAATGATCATCTGTCACTGACTTGGGCCAACTGGTCTTAAGTTTGAAGAAGGTCTCAAAGTAGCAATCAAACAAACACAAACCTGGAGAAACACAGATCCAAGTGGCTTCAGGACCAGAACCTGTCAACACCAGCGTTCTCATACACAAATCCTTTGTCCTGGGCAGGAGCGTCATAAGCACAGGTATTGGAGCCCTGGGAATGAGGATACTGCCTTGTGAGGGGGCCTGGCAGGCCACAGATGCCTTGAGAATGGGACAATTAGGAGTTTAAGAATGCCAAGGCCCATGGAAGGGGGCACAGTGAGACTCAAGATCACTAGAGCATAAGCATAAGCCCCAGAGCTAAAATCAGGGAACCTCTGAGGCAGGAAGGTCTGAGAAAATCCATAGACAATGAGAAACATGTGGCTTAAGTTCTCCTGAAGAATAAAGTTCTCCTTAATTGGAGAATTATAAAATAAAAATTGAAATGCATGATGCAGGTCACCTGCTGATCTCATATAATGTACGTCATATGCTTATCTTGATAAAGAGTTTTGTTAAAAATACTAAAACATGTATTGCCTTTATTTGTCAGGATGCCTTGCATTGCAATTTCTAAGAAATGGAAAAATGTATTTACCTCCAGGAGGTCAAAAGCTTCCTGCTCTGAAACAAGAGAGGAATATCACTTGTGTTGTGTTGACAGATTTGTTGGTTTGTAATGTATATAAAATTCTATGTTCTTAATTCAGCTTTGCACTTCTTACCTCTATGGAGTAGGTGTAAATTAATTACCTCTAAGAAATAAAGTGTGAGACTAACATTAGCTTCTACAGCGAGGAAGCTGGGTGCCCAGAAATATCCCACTGAGTATGGGGCTCATCAAGATTGTTTATAAGGATAAGAGGGTATAAAACTATCCTGCTTTATTTAGGTAACCTAAGCAAAATTAATTATGTTTATTTTTTGTACATTACCCACATAATCTCAAATTTTCAGTTTGCTTTCCTAGAGGCCACATCATTTTATAATTTCTGGGTTTTGTCCCTAAAGTCACTATTTATGAGTCACTGCATATCCTTATTCAAAACTGTTTTATTGTCAGCTCTGAGCCAGATGTGTGCTGGAGATGAGGTTACATACCTAGGAGACCAGTCCAGGAAGTCAACAGCGGAAATCAGGAAATAATCAGCACCTTGGTTACACTCAGCATAGAGGAAAGAGGAGGCTAATTCACATTTGTTTTGTAAGAGAGTACATCAGCTACAAATGGTCCCTAACCACATATTTGATCTCTTTCAAAATCCAGTGAGGAAGTTGATTTTGTTAAACATCATGCCTCTGAGGATCAACTAAGGTAGCCATTGATACTTACGCAGGAAAGGTAGACTGAGACCCTTGTCTAGCAATTCAATTCTATTCAATAACTGTCTACTGACTACCTACCTTGTAACAGATATTGTTTCTGTGTACTAAAGTTTCTGTAGTGAACAAAATAGGCTAAAATATTTGCTCTTCAAGAGTTATACTCTACTCAGAGAGACAAACAACAAACTAAATAGCTAGAATATACTGTATTTTTAGATAGTGCTCAGTTCTAAGGAGAAAAATAAAACAAAGAAGGAAGATAGCAATGTAGGGGGTACGTAGTGAAAATTTGAGATACCTTGACTATGGAAACCAATAGAAGAGATAAAACAAAACTAATTTTTAAAAATACTCAGACATAAAATGGTCAGGAAAGGAAGAGAAAAGGAACAAATAACAGATGGGACAAATAGCAAGATGCATAGCAAAATGGTAGATTTAAACCCATTAATATAAATAATTATATTAAATATAAATGATCTAAACACTCCAGTTAAAAGTAAATATTATCAAATTGATAATCAGAACCCAACTATATGCTATCCATAAAAAATTCATTTTAAATATAGAGACACAAATAGGTGAAACATTTAAAAATGAGGAAAAGTATGCCAAATAAATACTAATCATGAAATAGCTGAAATGATTATATTAAAATTAGACATAGCAGATGTCAAGATCAGGAATATTACCTGAGGGATGCCTCAGTGGCTCAGTTGGTTAAGCATCTGCCTTTGGCTCAGGTCATGATCAAGTTCCAAATCAGGCTTCTGGGATCAAGTTCCAAATCAGGCTCCCTGTTCAGTGGAGACCCTGCTTCTCTCTTCTCCTGCCGCTCCCCCTGTGTGTGCTCTCTCTGACAAGTAAATAAATAAAATCTTTATTTTAAAAGGAGTATTACCTGAGATAGAGAGCTTTTATAAAAATAAAAGGATAAATTACATAAGAAGCTGTAATGAGGGGATCCCTGGGTGGCGCAGCAGTTTAGCGCCTGCCTTTGGCCCAGGGCGCGATCCTGGAGACCCGGGATCGAATCCTACGTCGGGCTCCCGGTGCATGGAGCCTGCTTCTTCCTCTCCCTCTGCCTGTGTCTCTGCCTCTCTCTCTATGTGTGACTTCCATAAATAAATAAATAATTTTAAAAAAGAAGCTGTAATGATATTAAATGTAATCAATTACAAAGCTTAAAATAAGAGAAGTAACATGAAATAAAAATAAGAGAACTGAAGGAAGAAATAGACAAAGCTGCAATCATAGTTGTATACTTCAAAATACTGGCACAAGAAGAAAAATGAGAAACATATATCAGATATTGAATTTGTAATTTAAGTTCTTACACATTGCTTGTCAATTATACTTCAATTTAAAAGAAACATAAGGGGATCCCTGGGTGGCGCAGCGGTTTGGCGCCTGCCTTTGGCCCAGGGCACGATCCTGGAGACCCAGGATCGAATCCCACGTTGGGCTCCCGGTGCATGGAGCCTGCTTCTCCCTCTGCCTGTCTCTCTCTCTCTCTCTCTCTCTCTCTCTCTGTGACTATCATAAATAAATAAAAAATAAAAAATAAATTTAAAAGAAACATAAGGGCAGCCCGGGTGGCTCAGTGGTTTAGTGTCGCCTTTAGCCCAGGGTGTAGTCCTGGAGACCCAGGATCGAGTCCCACATCTGGCTCCCTGTATGGAGCCTGCTTCTCCCTCTGTTGTGTCTCTGCCTCTTTCTCTCTCTGTGTATATCATAAATAAATAAATGAAATCTTTAAAAAAAATTAAAAAATAAAAGAAACATAAGTCAAAGAAATCAGTTTCATTAGTAAAATTATATCAAATAGAAATAAAATGCCAGTCTCTTTTAGAAATATAGGAGGAAACACTTCCGTACTCATTTTATGACAAAGATAAGATGAGAAAAGAAAACTATAGTACAATATCCCTCATAAGGTTAGATCCAAAAATCTGTAACAAAGTAACATCAAATAGAATTCAAGAAAATATAAAAACAATGATACAGGGATATCTGGGTTGAGAGTATGCCTTTGGCTCAGGGCATGATCCTGTGATCCCAGTATCCTGGGATCCACTCCCACATGGGCTCCCTGTGGGGAGCCTGCTTCTCCCTCTGCCTGTGTCTCTGCCTCTTTCTCTGGGTCTCTCATGAATAAATAAATAAAACCTTAAAACAACAACAACAAAACCACAATGATACATCATAACCAATGGAATTCATTCCAGGAATATAAGATTGCTTTCCTCCTTATGCTGGTAACAAGGCAAAGGTATTCACCATTACTGCTGCTTCCTTTTTTTTTTTAGTTTCAGAGGTAGAATTTAGTATTCATCAGTCTTATATAACACCCAGTGCTCATTACATCAAGCATCCTCCTTAATGCCTATCACCCAGTTACCCCATCCTCCTTGCTCACCTCCTCTCCAGCAACCTTCAGTTTGTTTCCTAGAGTTCAGCATCTCTTATGGTTTGCCTCCCTCTCAATTTTCATCTTATTTTATTTTTCCTTCCCTTCCCCTATGTACATCTGTTTTGGTTCTTAAATTCCACATATGAGTGAAATCATATGGTATTTGTCTTTCTCTGACTGACTTATTTCACTTAGCATAATACCCTCTAGTTCCACCCACATTGTTGCAAATGGCAACATTTCATTCTTTTTGATGGCTGAGTAATATTCCCGTGTGTGTGTGTGTGTGTGTGTGTGTGTGTGTTCATCTTTATTCATTTGTCAATGGACATCTGGGATCTTTCTATATTTTGGCTATTGTTAACATTGCTACTATAAAGCTAGGATGGCTCTCCAGAGATGTCCAGAATTAACATGGTAGCTGGAGACTTTTCTATTCCCACATCTATTATTCATTGCATCTTGGATGCTACCAGGCTGAGAGTATATGGTTTGGCCAGACAGCTCCCTTCAGCTGAGTTCAATGCCTGGGGAAGGTCTCAGCTGAGATGCATTAGTAACCAAACTCCTGACAAGTGAGGATGAGTGCTCAGTCACAAAGTGGGGATCCAGGTGGTACCCAGAGCATCACTACAAGAAGCACTTATAAGGTTTTTATTTTTTTGGTTTAAATTCAATTTGCCAACATATATTTACTAAGGTTAAACAAGTGCATGTCCTAGGACCTAGCATTTCCTCTCCTCATGCACCAAAACACATGTACCAGAATGTTTACACATTATTCATAATTGTCCAAAAATGGAAATTACCTAGATATTTCTAACAGTCAAATGGATTCATGTATATAATACACGCATACAATGAAATACTAAATAGAAATGGAAAAAAGCAATCACTGCTACATTCAATATTATAAATGAATCTCACAAAAAGTAACATTGACTGAAAGAAACCAGTGTGTGTATACTATAGGATTTCATTTATTTAAAGTTCAAAACAGGACAAAATGATTCAGGAGTCTACACAGTGGTTATCTCTGGAATGTGGCAGATGTTAGAAAGATCCTAAAGTGGAGGCTAGTTGTATTCTAATTGCTCACCTGAGTGGTTATTACATGGGTTTTTTCACTTTGTAAAAAAAAAAAAAAAATCACTGGGCTCTACATTTATGATCTGTGCATTTTGTGTACATATTATATAATTCATCTTAAAATTTTTACTAAAAACCTGTAAGTCACAGACAGGGAGAAGATACTTGCAAACATATAACTAAAAAAACGATTCATATCTGTAATAAGTATGAAATTCTTGAGAATCAATAAGAAAAAAATCCAACAGGAAATAGAAGGCAAAAGATATGAACAGCCCATTCACAAGGGAGAAAAATAAAGGGCCAAGGAAACATCTAAAAAGACACCCAATATAAATACTAATTAGGGACATACAAATTAAAATACTGTGGAATATTTTGTAACTATCAACTTTGAAAGTATTTCAAAGCCTAACAGTTTCAGTATCATTGCAGATGTAGAGCAATGGGGACCACTTACACTATTAGGTAATTTGGTGAAGAGTAATTTGGTACAATTACCAAACTGAAAGGTAATTTGGTACAATCTCTCTGGAAACAAAATACTTGCTCTTCAATCTACTTCTAGGAAAGTAATAGAAAAATTCTTAGGAAGCTCCATAGGGAAAATGGCACAAGGAAGTTATTGCATTACTCATTTACAATAGAAAAAATATATTCAGTATGACATCAGTAAATTTTGAAAACATTCAAAAACATGGATTCACCCATGGATGTTAGTAGAATTTTTAAATGCCACTAAAGACAAACACCAAAGATGGTGGATACCTCTGGGTGGGGGACTGGGAAGAGAAAGGGATCCTAGCAGCGTATACTGGGAACTGTGCCAGCATTTGCGCTGTTTTGCCTCTAAAAGAAATAGGATGCAAATGTGACAAAATGTTAGCGTTCAATAGAGCTGGCTGGTAAATGTGCTGATTTTTTATGAACTTTTCTGTATATTTGAAATATTTCATATTTTAAGAAAACCATTCACCCATATGCCTCCTAATCTGATGACTCTCTCTCAAGCAGAACTTCTCTTCTCAATCTCTATCCCACCACTGCAACAGCATATGCAAACATACTGCCATTCCTCATGCCTTGTGCTTTACATGTCCTGAGTCCCTGTAAATGGGGAGAAAAGGATGAGCACAAACTGTCCTTCAGGCTTCCACCCAGCAGAAGATAATGTGAATTGTCTTCTCATCTCTTTTTGAAATGGGCTATCCCCTGCTGACCACTAGGTGGGACACCAGATTGCCAGTCGCTGAATAAATATAATGCATATAGAATTCTTGAAACAGCCTCTGTTTCTGAAAAGAAGACCATAGTCAGAAAGCTGTTGGCAGAACAGCTTAGTGATGTGCTTCCCGAGTTTGAAGCAGTACCTCTTTGAATTTCTGCAGATATTTATTTTGGAGTACAGTAAGTAATATGTCTCAAATTTAAACCCATATACAATTAACTGGACTTTTCTTGGGTCCACAATTATTTTTTCTGGCTAACTATGGTTGGGAAAAGGAAGAGAAAAAGTGGAAAGCAGCATTATTTGGTGTCCATTATGTGCCAGGAAGCAAATTACAGCTTTATCTCATGTAACCCTCACACCCATCCTTCAAAAGGGGACATCATTTCACAGTTACAAAGGAGAAAGCAAAGGCTCAGAGATGTTAGGTGCCTCACCAACATCCCACAAGTGAACAGCGGACTTAAGGTTTGAACCCACTCCTCTCTGCCAAAAAGCTCCCTTTCTTTCTACCGTGCTCCCACTCCAGAAAACCCTTGGAGTGAAATTCTGAGTGTGGTTGGGGAGGAGAATGCAGAAATTATATTTAGTATAATTTAAACACTTTTAGGCATAGCTATAATAAGAACAGGTAATATGAAAGCATAAAAAGTCAAACACCTTCTCAGTTCTGCTGAGCCAAGATCACAAAATAAAATAAAAATTATTGCAACTTATTCTTTCCACAAAATGAGTTTTTAAAGAAGTGAAACATCTAGAGAGCTATTCTTAGATACCAAAAGTGAAAATGGAGCCCTGGTATAATCTTTCAGTACAGGGTTTGGTGAACTGGGAACAGATTCTCGCAAGCAGTGAAATTCTCCCAAGAGATTCTGTGTGTGTGTGTGTGTGTGTGTGTGTGTGAGAGAGAGAGAGAGAGAGAGAGAGAGAGAGAGAGAAAGAGAGAGAAATAGTTTGCTAACATTGCCATACCGAAGTAACCCAGACTGGGTGGTTTAAAGAAAAGAAACTTATTTTCTCACAGATCTGAAGGTCAAGAGTATGAGATCAAGAGGGCAGCAGGGTTGGTTTCTTCTGAGGCTTCTCCCCTGCCAGTCTATCTTTTCCCTTTGTCTTCCCACAGCCTTTTCTCTCTGTGTGTCTGTGTTTTAATCTTCTCTTCTATAAGGATACAGTCAGACTGGATTAGGGCCCACCCAGATTACTTCATTTTAATGTAATTACCTCTTTAGAGAGTCTATCTCCAAATACAGTCACATTCTGAGGTACTGGGGATTAAGATATCAACACAATTTTGGAGAAATACAATTCAGCTCATAACAGAGAAAATACAAGATGTGAAGGAGCCAGGTCAGGGTTTTTTTTTTTTTTTGGGGGGGAGAGGGGGAGGTCCATTCAAACCGTCATAGATGGTGACATGGCCTTGTCTAGTCACCAAACTGGGAGAAAACCATCCTCTATAGAGTTATCCCAATTGACTGACATCAGAAGTGAATCATGACTAAACTCTTCTGTTGTTATTCTTTTATAATAATCCTTTGAAGATAATTATGACAAAGATTCTGGAGAGATTATAGGGTATGATATTTTAATCCCCCCCCCTCCAGCAAATTCCCACATAAAAAGAGACCAAGCAACTAGTATATCAAAATCAAAGACTTGAAAAAAAAATCAAAGACTTGGAAATCCTACAACAAAATAAATCACAAGGTCTCCCAATGAATCTCACAAAATGAGCATATAGAGGAAATCATCTACAGCCAAATGATTGTGGGGTTGAGGATCTGAGTAGGAGGAAGGAGAGGGATTCCAACAGTCCAGAGAACAGGAAAACCACACTGATGACCCATATTCATTAAAACATAGAGGTCCAATCTGAGAATAGTAGGATCCAATTCATGGGTAAGACAAGGGGACCATGATATTCTATTCTGGCCATGATGGAACAGTCTATGAACCCTCAAAAGTAGCATACTAAAGCTTCCTTTCAAGAAAAAGTCCACAATGAGAAGAACAGGAACAAATGATGCAGAGAAAAAGAGATATTACAGAAAAAAGTGGGGGAAGGGATCAGAAAGTCGGATCTCAGAAAATACAAGACAATAGTTTTTTCACCACTTTGCAAAAGCAGCAGAAGAGGGAGTCGTAGAGCCATGAAGCTAGAAAACAAATCATGACCTATCCTTCATGCCTATAAATACACAAACACTCATTTCACAGGAAGGAAGAAAGGAAGGAAGGAAGGAAGGAAGGAAGGAAGGAAGGAAGGAACGAAGGAACGAAGGAACGAAGGAAGGAACGAAGGAAGGAGAAAAGGAAAGGAAAATAAAAGGATCATGGACAAGTCTAATATAAATTTATTGTAAGAGAAAAGAGAATAAGAACATAATACTGCCCCTACAGACAATGCAAGTATAACAAATGATATGCTATAAAATGCAGATGTAAAGGTAGCTTCATATTTGAAATGAGGTGAAACAAATTAAAAATAATACATATTATTAAAACATAACTTAGGGATACCTAGGTGGTCCAGTTGGTTAAGTATCCACCCCTCTTGGTTTTGGCTCAAGTTTAGCACAGAGTCTGCATGAGATTCTCTCTCCCTCCCCTTCTGCTCCTTCCTTCACTGGTCCTCTCCTTCTCTTTCAGTCTCTCTCTCTCTCTCTCAAATAAATAAATAAAATCTTTTAAAACTGTAACTTAAGGGGCGCCTGGGTGGTTAGTTAGTTGATCATCTGCCTTTACAATCCCAGGATCCTGGGATCTCAGCAGGCAACATGATTCTAACCTCTCCCTCTGCCACTCCCCCTGCTTATGCTCTCTCACATAAATACACAAAATCTTTTTTTTAAATGTAACTTTAAATAAATAAATAAATAATAAATAAATAAAATAAAATGTAACTTAAGTCATCATTAGAAACATTCAGAAACATAAGATTTGAAAAGGCGAATGACAGAACTCAAAACAAATTGAGAAGTACAAGGTTAGAAATAAAGACTAAATTAGGGCACATCAGAACCAATAAACAAAGCAAATAATGGCTTAGGAGAAAAGATATGTAAAAGAGGGAATTTTAGAAAATCAAAAAGAAATGAAGAGGTTCCACTGTTTGTTAGCATGTGAAAGATCATAAAAGATTAGCACTAAGCAATGAGGAAGCCCTGAACAAGTTTTTACATTGTATTTTTCTTTAAAGTAATTGAAGAGCTGTAGATTCAAAGTTTAAATAAACTGGGATGGCTGGGTGGCTCAGAGGTTGAGCATCTATCTGCCTTTGGCTCAGAGCGTGATCCCGGAGTTCCGGGATCGAGTCCCACATCAGGCTACCTTCAGGAGCCTGCTTCTCTCTCTGCCTATGTCTCTGCCTCTCTCTCTGTTCTCTGATGAATAAATAAATAAAATCTTTTTTAAAATTTTAAATAAACTAAATTTAGAGAGAAATTAGCTCATCTCAGGTGAGTGCAAACCAGTGGCCCCTTCCATTCCTGGGGCAAGTTGTTAAGCATGGGAGCATGGGTGGGCAGAAAAGCAGTCTGCTACAGGCAGAGAAAATTTGGGGGATAGGGGGAAGCTAACTGAGAATTTAACAGCTGATGTGTAGACTTCAATCTGGAGGAGCCCAAACACAGAGATGGACATCACTGGCTGCCAATTCTCTCCCACAGAAATTTACTCAGTAGAATGGTGGCCAGGAAGTCAGAATATGATATAGAAGAAAGCAGAGAGGAATTCTGTGGTGTTATGGTGCTTAGATCTCACAGCCCTACTAGAGTGAGGGTGATCCCATTCTCAACATATCTGAAATCAGAGGTAGACTAAATTAACTGGAGTGGCAACCCAGGTCCTAATTCAGCTCAACTAATGATTACATTATAGAGATCAGATCTTGATCAGAGATACCTGACTCACAAAAGGTGAAGCACTCCCTGGAAAAATTATTACTTCTCTCAGTCTCCACTATGTTGTATATAAACTTCAGCACTTAATTACAAAAACAAAACAACAAATCACGAGGCATGTGAATAAGCCAGAAAATGTGCCCCAAAATTAAAAGGAAAAAAATAGTCAATAGAAACTGGCCCACAGATGACCCAGAACTGGTATGAACAAATAAAGACTTTAAATCTATTAATGAATAAGTGTGAACATTTTCAGTGGAAATATGTGAAAAATGGGGAAAAAATACAAAGAATTTCACCATAGAAGTGAAAACCCCAAAAAGAACCAGATGGAAATTGTAGAACTAAAAAATACAGTACCAAAGTAAAGAATTCAATGAGTGCACTTAATAGCAAATTGAACAAAAAGTCTAGTGAGCTTATATCTAGTAGAAATGTCAGTAGAAATATTTCAATAGAAATTCTCTAAACTTGAAACATAGAAAAAAGTATGAAAAACATGAGAGAAATGTGAGTGAGACAATATGGAATATCCAACATATATGTAATTGGAGTCCCAGAGAAGAGGGGGGTGGGAGGGAGGGAGGGAGGCAAAGAGGAGGAAAGAAAGAGAGAGAGAGAGAAAGGAGTCAGAATAATCATTTAGAAAGATACTAGCTGAAATCTGTTTCCAAAACTGATGAATGTCATCAACACATGGACCCAAAAATTAGACCACTATCTCTGTTCACTTGTACTTCATGACTGTGTCCCTGTGTCACATTTCCCTTCATGACTGATAGAATTGGAGAGGCTGCAGCAATTTAGGGGATCTTGCTAAAGGGGGTTTGAGTTTGCCATTAGTTTAAGTTTAATAAAATAAATGTATGTGATTAACAATCACTTCCCTATAAAGTTAAGTTATTGTTAGCCAGTCTACTGTATAAACAATTTCCTCCTGCCCACTGTAACAATTCACCTGGCTCAGTGACACAAATATCACAATATCATAATATATTTACCTTGTGCATTTCATTTCTTTAGTCTCCTAGGAGGAAAATCTGTCCAAACAAGACCAAAATATCACTAGCATGATATTTTGCAAGAGTTATGTGTTTTCTTTTCAGGTTCATTGATGGAGTACATAAACCACACATATAAACTGGCTTTTCTTTGAAGAGTCTAATTATAGAGAGATGCCATTATAAATCTGTTCAAGCCTAGCAACTTGGATATAACAATATTATAATATATATTTTTAAACATTCAAGAGAGAAACCCAAACACAACAGGAATGCAAAAAAAATTATTCACAAAATTAATGAAGCTTGAATATGGCATGTAACTGCAATTTGAAAAGATGTTTTGGAATATTTCAATAAAATAAGTGAGAAATTACAGACCTCTTACATGACATGTATGATAAGTGCCTTTTTTGACACTTTAAAATTTGTTAAAGCAAAGAGAGAAAAATATGCATAAAAATTAATAGAATATTTTAAAGCTATACAGATGGAAATGAACAGAAATTATTTCAATACTGAATAGAGAATTTTAATAACAAAAATTTTAGATTATACCAAAATAGTATATCATTAAGACAAATAAATTTATAATAGAAATAGATTTTTGAATAATTTGATATCCAATTAATAAGGAGAAATGAATGGGAGAAACACATTGCAACAAGATTTCAATTTCTTGGCTTTTGTGACACTGAATACTAACACTGATAAAGACGGTCTAAAAGTCCTATTAAAGATAGTCTCTATAAACTGTCTTTATCAGTGTCAGTATTCAGTGTCTCATAAGCAGTCCACGTCACTACAAGGACATTGATGACCATCTGGTTAGTGAGGGATGTCAATTCAAAGAATATTTAGGAAGAGTCACTCACAAAAGAACTTGAAATGCCTTGAAATTATAAAGCTTGTGTGTAAAAGAAACTCAATAAGTATTGCCCCATTTTAATAGCAATCCTAAACTTGACCTGATATTACCAATAATAAACTATAAGGCTAAAATCAATCAATTGATGTATCTTTTCTCAACTGTCAATAATAAATGCATGTTGGTAGCAGATGTTAAGAGGAAAGACTGAATTACCAATCTATTCTCTCTGTTTAAATATATTTCAAAATGTATTTTAACCCCTTGTCAAATGAGGAGAGAAAAAAAAAACACAACCCCCCAAAAATACATAAAGAGGAAAAGAGGTTGTTCAGGCAGTTAATTAATAAAATACTGGGATAAAAATCTTTTGTGCAGCAAAGGAAACAGTCAACAAAACTAAAAGGTAACTTATGGAATGGGAGAAGATATTTGCAAAAGTATCCAAAATCTGTTAAAAATTTATCAAACTCAACACCCCCAAAAAAGCAAAATATCCAGTCAATAAATGGCCAACAGACATATGAAAAAATGTTCAACATTATTCAGCATCAGGGAAGTACAGATCAAAACCACAATGAGATACCATCTCATATCACTCAAAATGGCTAAAATTAACAACTCAGGAAACAACAGATGTTGATGAGGATGTGGAAAGGGGAAGCCTCTTACACTGTTGGTGGGAATGCAAACTGGTGCAGCCACTCTGGAAAACAGTATGGAAGTTCCTCAAAAAATTAAAAATAGAGCTACCCTATAACCCAGCAATTATACCACTAGGTATCTATCCAAAGGATACAAACAGTGATTCAAGGGCACCTGCACCCCAATGTCCATAGCAGCAATATCCACAATAACCAAACTGTGAAAAGAGCCCAGATGTCTATCAACAGATGAATGGATAAAGAAGGTGTGGTATATACACAATGGAATATTATTTAGCCATCAAAAAGAATGAAATCTTGCCATTTGTAAAGATGTGGATGGAATTAGAGGACATTATGCTAAGGAAAAAGAGTCAGTCAGAGAAAGACAAATACCATATGATTTCACCCATATGTAGAATTTAAGAAACAAAACAGATGAACATAGGAGAAAGATAGGGAAAATAAGATAAAAACAGAGAGGGGAACAAACCATAAGAGACTCTTTAACTCTAGGAAGCAAACTGAGGGTTGCTGGAGGGGTGGAGGTTGGGGGAATGAGGTAACTGGGTTATAGGCATTAAGGAGGGCACCTGATGTGATGAGGCACCCATTTAACTGGGTGTTAAATGCAATTGATGAATCATTAAATTCTACTCCTGAAACTAACAATACACTATATGTTAACTAAATTGAATTTAAATTTTAATTTTTTTTAAAAGATAAACTAAGGCATATTTAAAAATAAAAATAAAGCAGTAGATTACTTTTCTGGACTTTTTAATGTATGTGTTATCAAACTTATAACTGAGGGTGATATTTTTTTCTCTCCTACGTAAAGGTTTACTAACATACCTAAATCTACATTCAGAATTTAGTATTATTTTTTAAGTGAATGCTCCCCAAATAATACAAGCTTCAGGCCTCATGACAGAGGGCTGGCTCAGGCCCCATGTGCATCAGCCATGCTCCCAGTGACCGTGAGAAGAAGAGGCTATGAGGACACACCCTCCAGGTTGTTTTAAATATATTACCAATATCTCTTATTTTTGTTTGCTGGCTTTCTTTCTTTCTTTCTTTCTTTCTTTCTTTCTATCTATCTATCTATTTATTTATTTATTTATTTGACAGAGAGTGAGAGAGAGAGCACAGCAGAAGGAGGGGCAGAAGGAGAGAGAGAGGAGCAGACTCCCCACCAAGCAGGGAGCCCAATGCGAGACTCAATCCCAGGACCCTGGGATCATGACCTGACTGAAGGCAGATGTTTAACCTGCTGAGCCACCCAGGTGCTCCTGGTTTTCTTTCTATGCTTTATCTTTTCCCCTAAAGAGAGAGGTTCAAAAGGAGAGAATTTTCAATTGTCTCAAGTTTGTCAATCCAACTTCATTGCATAATAATTAAAGCCAGAGGACAGGAATTTAGGCAAAACCATGTCCAACTATCAGATAGAATTTCAAGTACAAACGTGGGACTGAGATATTCAAACTCACCAGGAGTGGTTTCAAACAACAGAGACAATGTGAGTCATTCTGTAGAGCAGTTGGAAGGCACCACAGGGGCTACTGGGGATGCCCACCCCCTTGAAGAACCACAGCATGACCACTCTATCATGAGGTTACTCCTGGGACCATTTATCTTTAATAGTTTCCATGATGGATAGTTTTTAAAACCATCTGTTTTCACAGCTGGGCCCATACATCAGAAGGCCTCCTGAAGGGATAAGGAGATGCTGGTATAATCCAGCTAGACAATTAATCTGGAGAAAACCTGTGTTAAGCAGTATGGCGGACACAGCACTATTCTGTTGCAGAAGAACTGGTAACAAAAATCCACAAGTGTTCACTCTGTGCCAGACACTGTGTTAAGCATTTTACCAATGCATTTTCAGATTAAGCCTTTGCCCGAACCTCAGAAGTAGGTATTTTATTGAGAGCCCACACATGAGGAAACAGGCCCTGAGAGACGCAGGCTGGAAGTTCAAGAACTGGACCACTCCCTGTCCATGTTCCATCTGCCACCAATTCCATCCTTTCCCCCACCCCCAAGTGTTGGGTGTATGCTGGGGTTTCTGCAAAACAATGTCGTGTTCTTCTAGGTTCAGTAACAGGCTTCCTCAGGAGCTGATTTAAGTAGCTCCTGACCAAAAGACCCAAAGGAAGTGTCATAATGGAAAGGTAAGTCTAGGCTTCTAGAATGTGCTGTTTGCCAGCTTGGATCTGACTTTCACTCCTTCAATTTCCCTTTTCCCATGAGTAAATAAGAATCACCTCAGCCTACATTTATACAGACCTAACAATGAGCCAGGCACCATTCCAAACCCTCATAACTCTAATATCATCCCATTTCAAAGATGGGGAAATTGAGGCATAGAGAGGTTAAGGAACTTGCCCATGGCCAGGATTTGAGCTCAGGCAAGCTGGACCTCAAGTCTTCACTCTCAGCCACTGTGCATGTGCCTTATAGATCTGTGAGACAACTGAGGAGGGTGGTCTACATCAGTGCTTCTCAGAGTGTGGTTCCTGAGTCAGTAGCACCTGGGAACTTGGTAGAGATGCAGATTCTCAGGCCCCACCAGAGACGATTGGATCAGCAACTCTGGGGGTCTGGAATGGGACCCAGCAATCTGCCTTTAACAAGACTTCCAAGTAATTCTGATACTTGTTCAAATTTGAAGACCACTGCTCTAAACAACCTCTAAGGTTCTTCCAAAGCTGAGCTAAGGAGGGAAGGGGGCAAAAGGCAGAGAAGTAGGAGATAAAACAGGTCAACAAAGGGAGAAATAGACACAGTGGGAGCACACTTCATAGTGTGGCAAGCACACACCCATCATGGCAAGCACACGTCTATCATGATGGGGACATTCTGCTCCAAAAAGAGCAGCCAAGGCAGTCCTTGGACAAGCAGGAGTCTGAGAGGCTGGCCAGAGGTAGAAGCGAGCAGGACAGGAGAGCCAAGTATGCACAGAGTAGGCCTCCAGGGAAACCTGGCTGATCTGATCACCCCCAACCTCTCTCGGTGCTGCCTTCACTGCTCTGGACACTTTCCACCCCCAGGATGAATGCCATCACTCATGCTGGTGAAAGTAACAGCATCCCTGAGTGGGAAGCATCCTGGGGACCTTCTCACCCAGCAGGACCACTTCTAAAGCAGAGGGTAACCATCATTCCACCACCAGCCAGAAGGACCCTATGGAAAGACAGAACAAAAACCATATGTTCCCTAAGAGAAATAAGCCAGGCTGACCAGAGACAGGGTGACAATACCCCATGAGGGGTTCCAACCCCTGGGACTTCCTGAGTGGGTGGCAGGACCTACAAGTACAAGAGGCTGATGCTCTGTGAAGGGACTTTGACAATGCGAGACAGAACAGGAGGACACAGAGGATGGATTCTCCTTGCCTCCCTTCTGAAGGACAGTTCTGAGTCCATACAGCCTCCCTGGAGGCAGTCCCTAGGTCCAAGTACCACCTGGCCTTTCTGGTGAAGCAAGGACAGACGGGTAATAAACCATCATGTCTGCTTGCCATCCTTCCCTGTTAAATCCCTTTATCCCCCCAAATGGCTTCTTTGGGATTTTCACTCACACACTTCCAAAAAAAGTATTGATTCATCATATCTGTTCTTCAATTTTAAAAATGTATATGGGGCGTCAGAGTGGCTCAGTTAGGAGTCTGACTCTTGATTTCAGCTCCAGTCATGATCCCAGGGTTGTGAGATAGAGCCTCATGCCAGGCTCTGCCCTAGGTGTGGAGTCTGCTTGAGGTCTCTCTCTCCCTCTCCCTCCAGTGCCCCCATCTATATATATATATATAGTTTATATATAAAAATTCTAAAGAACGTGTATCAAAACTGAGCTGAGAGTCTAGATATAAAGTGTAGTCAAATCTCTAATCATGAGTCATGGAAAGCGTGATGATCATATAATCAGAAAACAGTCCCTTCCTGTCCTCAGCTGAAAGTAGAAAATAAAGTGCCTGCGTGTGACACAGGCCTGGAAAGTAAGGCCAGGGTTGTGGGGAGGCAGGAGCCAGCACAGACACAGGGAGGCAACGGCCAGGAAGGATCCATAGCACGCGGGTGGGTTGGATTAGGACAGAATCTAGTGAGTGATGAGCCAAGAGTCGTGCAAATCTGAACATAAGCAATATAAAAGTGAGTTTCAAGAAAATGCTGAAAATAGGTTCTGCTGCATATGATGGAAGATTGTCAAGAGCAACTTTTTCACAACTCCGGAAATTAACCGAAGACTTTCAACAATTTGAGATTTCTTCAAAAAAATTACTGAATCTCAGTAAGAAATGTGAACTTCATAGCATTTTCTCTTGGTCTTTAGGCCCCTCTTCCTCTTCCCAGCAGGGCAGTAAGGACATGGAGCTCCCCTCAAAGCCCCATTCCCAGATATTATCCTGTCTGGAAGTTCCCTAGAAACCCCAGTGGCACACATAACAAAGAATAGAACCTACACACTTGGTTAGAGAAGTCAGTAAACAAACATACCCCAGCTGCTTCCAACAGAGCCTGGGAGATGCAATTTCCAGAGCCACCATAGCATAGTATTTGGTATGTCCAGTTTTCAGCAAGAAAACATTACATTAAACATGTAAAGACACAGGAAATATGTTCCGCAAGAAAAAAAAAAAAGTCAGAAACTGCCCCTGAGGAAGCCCAGATGTTCAACTTACTAAATAAAGATATTGGGATGCCTGGGTGGCTCAGTGGTTGAGCATCTGCCTTTGGCTCAGGTCGTGATCCCGGGGTCCTGGGATCAAGTCCCTCATCAGGCTCCCCACAGTCTGCTTCTCCCTCTGCCTGTGTCTCTGCCTCTCTCTCTGTGTCTCTCATGAATATATAAATAAAATCTTAGGGCAGCCCCAGTGGCACAGCAGTTTAACACCGCCTGCAGCCTGGGGTGTGATCCTGGAGACCTGGGATCGAGTCCCACGTCAAGCTTCCTGTATGGAGCCTGCTTCTCCCTCTGCCTGTGTCTCTGCCTCTCTCTTTCTCTCTCTCTCTCTCTCTCTCTCTCTCTCTCTCTGTGTCTCTATGAATAAATAAAATCTTTAAAAATAAATAAAATCTTAAAAAATAAACATAAAAAATTTAAGATATTAACTCAGCTATTATAAATGCATTCAAAGAGCTAAAGGCGGGGCACCTGGGTGGCACAGTTGGTTGAGTGTCTGACTTCTGATTTCAGCTCAGGTCATGAACTTGGGGTCATGGGATCAAGCCCCATGTCGGGCCCCATGCTCCGCATGGAGTCTGCTTGAGAGTCTCTCTCTCTCCCTCTGCCCCTCTGTTCTCTCTGTCTCTCTCTCAAAATAAATAAATAAAATCTTAAATAAAAAAAGAGCTAAAGGAGGCCGCATCTGGTGAACAATAGGAAGGTGTGAGAACGATGTCACACCATAGATGATATCAATAAAGAAGTGGGGATTAATATATATCTGCACATTAATTGCCATGAAGAATGGATGAGTGGGCCTCAAGTCTGAAGGCAGGTCAGTTGAGATTACCCCGGCAGATGGAGGAAGAGAAAGTTCTGTCAACAGAAGACCACAGGCTGGGTGGCTCAAACAACAGATAATGATTTCTCACAGCTCCAAAGCCTGAAAGTCCCAGATCAGGGTGCCCACATGGTTGGGTTCTTAGCGAGAGCCCTCTTCCTAGTTCATAGACAGCTGTTTTCTCACTGTGCCCTCACAGGGCAGAGAGAATTCTGGTCCCTTCATCCCCTTATAATGGCACCAATCCCATCATGGGGCTCCATTCTCATGGGCTCATCTAAACCCAATTACTCCCAAAGGCCCATCTCCAAACACCCTCCCACTGATGATTAGGGCTTCAATATATGAATTAGGAGGATTGGGGAAGACACAAATATTCAATTCACAGAAGAAAGAAAAGAAAATTTTTTTTAAATGAATAGAGCCCCAGAGACCTGTGAGACACCCTCAAGTATACCAGCATACACATAATGGAAGTCCCTGAAGGTGCTTTATGCCACAGGACATGTGCATCTACTGCTTCTCTGCCTGAATTGTTCTCCCTTACATAGTGTCAGCAGAGCTCCCTCACTTCCTTCTTGCAGGTCTCTGCTCAGATATCACCTCAACACTGAGCCCTTTCTTGAGCTCCTCATATGAAACAGCGACTCCCTATCCCTCCTCACCATCCGCAGGTACTTCTTTTATTATTATTATTTATTTTTCTTATTCATTTATTTTATTAATTTTTATTTTTTATATATTTTTAAGATTTATTTATTTATTAGAGAAAAAGAGAGCCAGCCCACGTGGGCAGGAGGGGCAGAGGCAGAGAGACAAATAGACTCCCTGCTGAGCACAGAGCCCAACTCAAAGGCTCCATCCCAGGACTCCATGACCTGAGCTGAAGGCAGGTGCTTCACCACCTAAGCCACCCACGTGCCCTGACCCACAGGTACTTCTCTAATCCTCCTACACCACCTTGCTATTCTCCATGGCCATCACCTAACGTGATATTCTACATATCTACTTGTTTACTGGGTTGTGGGCTTCTCCCCCAACAGAAGGTCAGTTCCAGGAAGGCTAAGAGTTTGCTGTTTGGTTCACTGTCACACAGCCAGCTCCTGGCACAACCCTGTACCCCCAATATATGTGCAGCAGATATTTTTGAATGAATGAATTCTACAGCCATAAAAACGTCTAACTGCTTTGATCCAGCAAACTCACTACTGGGAATTTAAGCAAGTAATTTGAGAGAAAAGTTACACAAGTGCAAATGTTCATTGCCATCAAATTGTGTTTGTCGGATCTCATTTTACCAACCATGTAGGAAAAGCTAATTATAAAAAAATCGGCATATGGAGTCAGGTTTTTAGGGAAGGTTCCTTGGAAGAGAGTTTTGAACAGAATCTTGAAGAGGCAGATTTGGTGAGGCAGACGAAAGACCCAGGGAGGGGAGCAATGTGTCTGTCAGAGGAGCAAAATCCAGAAGATACCACTCAGTCATCTGCACTGGGGGTCCCAGCGGGACAGGAGTTCCAGGACCAGAGAGAAGTCGGTGGGTGAGAGAGTGCACCTGGGTAAACACCATTGAGCATTTCTCTCAGTAAATACTGCAGAATCCCAAAATATTATCAATGTGAAGTCTGCGTCTTACCACAACTGTTTTAAAATGTCTGCAAACGTGTAAAATATCTGAGATTTGCATTTCCAGATCAAGAAAGTCATTCTGCACTTCCTGGCAGATCCTGTCAAACACACGCCCACTTGGGTTTCTGATGCAGAACCTGTGCTGATGAGCAAGCGCGGGGCTTCCCCACCTGCTGAACACCTCCACACCTACCAAGGGTCCCATATCCCATCACTTGGGGCTTATCAGCGTGTTTGCAAGTCTGTCAGAGAAGATCTGAGAGCGATCTCAACACAAAGAACAAAAAGTCCTTCCTCGAGGTGGCAAAAGCCCTTTGACAGGAAAACTCTGCAGGCAAAAATATTTGAACACATTAATAACAACAAAGTTCTGGGCAGCCTGGGTCCCTCAGTGGTTTGGCGCTGCCTTCAGCCCAGGGTGTGATCCTGGAGACCTGGGATCGAGTCCCACGTCGGACTCCCTGCATGGAGCCTGCTTCTCCCTCTGCCTGTGTCTCTGCCTCTCTCTCTCTCTCTCTATGTGTCTCTCATGAATAAATAAATAAAATCTTTAAAAAAAAATAACAACGTTCTCAGGGCATGAGCTAAACTGACCAAAGGACATTTAAGGGGCTCCGTCTTAATGGGTGAGCAAAGTATTTAGGCACCCATAAATCTGAGCAGTCATGTGGATTTACAAGCACCCATACATTCCTTCAGTGCATCTCTGTGGGGACCTGCATCCCATCAGGTCTCAGACCATGTGGTCTGCTGGAGTCCCCAAGAGTAGTTTCTGTGCTCAGCAGGTCTAGAGACATAAAAGTTGTACAGGTTTCAAATCCCTTACCTGAAATTCTTGGGTACACTGTAATTCAGAATGCTTTGGATTTCTGAAAGACACTGATGCATATCCTATATTGATAACAGTCCAGTGAGGTAGACAGCAGCACCCTATATTCGAGCACGTTACCATTTCCATAGCAAAATATAAATATTCACACTAAGTGAGATAAATGAAGCTATTCGTAGCCTGAGTGTAGGTCAAGGATTTGCTTCCAAAGGAGTTTGCTGAAATGTTATGGAACACCGACATAAAACACAGAGCTTTCAAAAGAGAAAGGAAGGAAGGAAAGAAGGAAGGAAGGAAAGAAGGAAGGAAGGAAGGAAGGAAGGAAGGAAGGAAGGAAGGAAGGAAGGAAGGAAGGAAGGAAGGAAGGGGAAGGAAGGAAGGGAAAGAAAGAGAAAGAAAGAAAGAAAGAAAGAGAGAAGAAAGAAAGAAAGAAAGAAAGAAAGAAAGAAAGAAAGAGAGAAAGAAAGAGAGAAAGAAAAGAAAAAAAGAAAGAAAAGAAAGAAACAAAGAAAGAAACAAACAAACAAAGAAACAAAGAAAGAAACAAAGAAAGAAACAAAGAAAGATCCAGAGCTTTCTGGACTTTAGGATTATGAGTAAGTGGTGGTGGACTGTGGAAACGAGGTGTTTCCAGAAAGACTTGAAACTACTAGAGACAACACATGGGACGCAGCAGAGGGGATCACAGGACCTCAAATGCTCAGGCTCACAGCCTCAGACTCCATGTAACATTCACACACAACACACGTGTGATCGACCAAGGCAAAGAAACATCTGTGGTCATGATCACTGGGAGGACCTTGGTTAGCTGAGCACTGAACTGGACAGAACAGGGGGTTGCGGCTGCAGGGTCTGGGGAGAAGATGAGGATGTGCTCAGGAGGGAGGCAGATGGAGAACGACGGGAGATCTTGGTTTGGGAGGGGACCTGGAGCAAGACCTGAAGCTAGTTTTTTGTGCAGTTTTGCTTTAGACTTTGCAACTTCAGACTTTTCCTGCCTCCCCACAAAACTATCAGCCAATTCTCCATTCTCACTAATCTGTTACAGCAGCTCCAGGATGCACTGAACAGCTGAGATCCACCTCAGGCTAAGTGTGAGCCAAGGTCAGAGTCATCCAGCCAAGACCCAGGACACACACACCCACCACCTGCACCCCATGTCAGTGACTGCAGCCTACAAATAGTCCGACTGACATCCATGACAAGAGCCCCTGGCTGCAGGAATGGTTTGCAAAGATACCTGAGAATGGGAAGGTGTGGTCTTGCTTCCCGGCATGAAGACATGGAAATGGGTTTACCAATAGTGACACACAGGAAGCTAGGCTGTGTGGTTTAGGTGAGGCTAATAACAGCAGTTACTGTGTAGCAGCTTCTGGGCACTTTACAAAGATTAACTCACTAGTCCTCACTACAGTCCCTCGAGGTGGGCACCATTATACTTCCATTTTACAGATGACAAACCTGAGGGGTTGAGAGGCTGAATGACTGGGAGAGGCGGGCGCTGGGATTTACACTCGAGTCCATGCTAAACGTGGTTCCAAGACCTCCATTCATGCACTTTCCACCCCGAAGCTTCTGCTGGGCTTGCTGCCTAGAGGCTGATAAATGACAGAGATAAAAGATTATGAAAGACTAGTGGATTTTAAAAAAATATTCAACAATAAAACAGTCCAATAATGTCTTCTGCCTTTCACAGCAAACACAAAAGTATGACACACCCGAGTGATATGGGATGGTCTCCATTTACCAGTCTTAAGAGTTTAACCCTGGGGGTTGGGGGGGCGGGTCCCTGAGTCCCTCTTTGGCACAAGCTCTGCCTCCCTTGCCACTCCCTGGACCTCCCATCAAACTCCACAGCCTTTGCAGATTCTGCTCACACTAGCAAAGGTGCTCCAGACCAAGCTCCTTGCAGAGATGCCAAGAACACAGTCACCGTGCTGAGCTCTCTAAGAGACCAGATGCTGGGTGCTATGGGCATTCCCAAGCCAAACTGGCCATGCATGTCTAATTGGACTCTTTGGGATTGATTATGCAGCACCAATATTTGTAGTTGAGGATTTCCTTCCTTTCCCGACACCCATACACACATGTATGCACAGACATAACCTCCCTCCCCAAGTATATATGACAAAGCAAGTCCCAGACAAATTCTGCTTCTTGTACAATGGTCACCAAGCAGGTGCAGATAGCCTGCCATGACCTTGTGCATAGATGTCATGAAATCCCAGCAACCTGCCCTTTTAGGTGGGGAGATACTGTATGAAAGTCTCTCCTGAGGCTGCACCTCAGCAGGATCCAGCTAAGCATTTATCAGTGCGGGTGGGAACTCTGGGGCCCAAGGGGGGCCCAAGACTGTTGGAGGGGTCAAGTCTGGGCACCAGGCCCCAGCCAAGGAAGAACAAGTCTGCTTAACTCTAGTGAAAGCAGAGCAGTCTTCCTCAGCACTCCCTCCCAACAGGCAGGTGCCCTGTGACAGCCTGGCACAGGGGCTGAAGCTGAGTTTGCCACCTGACTCAGCCTCTTTCAGACCCTGTGATTCCTGGCAGAGCATTTAAGCTGGCTGTAGTCTCAGTTTCCCTGACAGTAAAATGGGGTTCAACCGCTTAGCCTCCAGGGCACCATGAGGTCACAATGAGATAAAACACAGCACGTGAAACAGCACCCCCAGCAGAAGCTCGGTACAGACGTTAGTGACTCTGATTACCCAGGGACCCAGTAATCCACTGTGGTGGGGGCTGTCCTGCATGTTGTAGGATCTGGAGCTGTATCCGTGGCCTCTACCCTCTAGATCCCGGTAACACTCTCCCTCCCAGTTACAACAACCAAATGTGCCTCCAGGCTTGACAGACATCCTAGAGAAGGGGAAGGGAAAGCTCCCCCAAGCTAATTCCTTAAGAACCACTGCCTCGGGGCAGTGGCTCAGTTGGTTAAGTGTCTGCCTGTCTGCCTTGGGCTCAGATCCTGATTCCAGGGTCCTGGGATCAAGCCCTACATTGGATTCCCTGCTCAGCAGGGAGCCTGCTTCTCCCTCTCCCTCTGCCGCTCCCCTTGCTTGTGCTCTCTCTTCGGTCAAATAAATAAATACAATCCAAAAAAAAAAAAAAAAAAACACTGCCTCAAGGGACAGAAACCTCCAGGCCAAATGCAGTTGCAGACCTCTGCTCAAGCCAGTTACCTGCCCCGAGGTCACCTCCACTCCTGGGGAGAATGTGGTGCACAAGACAGAAGAGTGGTGGAGAAAAAGGAAAACACCATGCATGCATTTGAGAGCAGCTGGATCTGCTGAGCCTACAGGTCCTCATACTGTACTTCACTCCCTCAACTTTTACTTTTCTATGGATAACGATGGTTTAGTGTCGAGCTCGCATTGATACAGATTTCTTTCATTAATCTGTTATATCAAAGAGAAGGTAAACTATTAGTCTATGAAAGGAACACATTGTATTTACTATCACCTATGGAAGACAATGGAAATGCACAGCTGCTGGCCAGGTGCTCAGGTGAGGAGCAGGGTGGACAGGTCCAGAAGGTGGCACTACAGATCGCCCTGGGAGGAAACAGGCCAGCATTCCCATCTAAAATCAAGTCAGTCTCTGTGTGAAGACCATCCACTTTCTAAAGTGACAGCTCTGGTCAACCAGGTAACAGTAAAAGGGTATGAAAGAGAGAGGCAAGAAATAAAAGGGGGGAAGGGGGCGCCTGGGTGGTTCAGTTGGGTTAAGCGTCCAACTCTTGATTTCATCTCAGGTCATGATCTCAGGGTCCTGAGATCAAGCCCCCTGTTGGGCTCCTCACTCAACAGGGAGTCTGCTTGAGACCTTCTCTTTCCCTGTCCCTCTGCTCCTCCCTACCATCCCCCTCACTCACTCTCTCTCTCTCTCTCAAATAAAAGGAGGAGAGCATGGGGTATTTAAGAGTTTGGCATTTGAACAAAGTTTTTTTTTAAGCGACAATTAGTTCTTATTTCCTCTCTTTCAGGAGATGACTCTACCTTCTATTGGTCATGAAGAAAGTAAAGTGGAAACGTGAGGCCATCTGAGAAGGCTGCAGTGGCCCTGCAGACTGAGCAGCAGCGTGACGTGGAGTCAGCCAGAGACTCCTGACCTTGAGCATGGTCAGAGCCCTCCTTCCACCTTCCATGTCCTAAATCACATGATAAAAGTAGCGGCCTCCAGAAATGGTTCTCTGACTTCTCTGGAAGCTCATAAAAATTGCAGATTTCCAAACACTGTCTCTGAAGAGCCTGATTCAGTGGGTCCCACTGGGGCCCCAGGCCTGACCTTCTGAAGGCAGGTGTGGCCTGCCCCCACATCCACATGGATGGAACCCCTGCTCAGTTTCCTCCCAGAGCTACTCAACTGTACTTCACTTTGAGAAGAAAAATCGACTTTACTCCAATGTTCTGAGGTCTATTTAAATCCATTTTTAAAGTTGTTTTCTGATAAATTTAGGAAGCCAGATCATAGCTACAGTGTCTTAAAGTCTTCCTCTGAAGGGTGAAGCAAAAATAAATAAAATAAAATAATAAAATAGAACACAAAATAAATTGACCCTAGAGGTTTTAAAGAATAAGTAGAATCATATGTAGGAATTTTTGAAGATACCCCAAAGCACTACATCACAAATATTCAAAATTCCCTCCTCTTTCTCTCTCTCCCTCCATGGAGCTCCCTTCGGGCCCCACAGCCCTCACCTCTTCTACCTCTGCCCCCAGCAGGTCTGCCTAGACCCTATCTCCCAGATCAAGGACCGCCCCCCCACTCCCTGGCATCAGCAGCCCACCGGGAAATGGAGTCTGGTCTCCTGCCCCAGTTGCTTTTCTCTCACATTGGAGGCCTGGAATTCTATGGAATGAAATACCCCACTGTGTTATCCTTAGAGTGAAATCAGGAGTTCTAGAGTCACATCCATAATGCGTCAGAAAAAAAAAAAAAAAAGCCAGTAAAAACAGGGGTTCCCTGGTGGTTCTGAGGAAATACTGGTATTGATTAGAAAGTGGAAGGGATCCCAAAGGACTTCAACCACTTAAAACTAAAAAGGGAAAAAACCTCAGAAATTGTCTGAGTGGGAGGAAAACTCAGATGGAGGTTTCATAAGGTCTGATCAATGCTACTCCTTGTGAACAAGTAGGTAAGAATACAGCAGAGCCACGACACTTTTCCTGTGGGGACACAGCCCCATGGCTGATGGGCTTGGTCAGGAGGCTGATTCTCTCAACCTGGCTCATGTTGTCCATCGTCAACACCCAAAAGATCGGCCACTGCACTGAGGGCAGCATGTCAGGCACCATGAAAAATGCATAAGGTCTGGATTCTGAATCAAGATGCATGCTCAGACAGCCACATGCGGCTCAGGGGACAATGTGATGAAATGCATCTGGGGACAATGCCACTAGGGAATTTGAGCTAGATATTCAAGAACAGATATTCCAGCTATATCAGCATGAGCAAAGATTTGAGGCAGAAAGGCATGAGGTTGGCTGGAGACAGAGCAAGCATCACATGGTGGGGAGCACACAATTAACATGTAGAGAAGTTTCGAACATCATCGTGCTGCTGGTTACTAAGCTGTTGTTTCTCAGCTCCCAGTGCACTTTCTCTCCCCGGCTTTGCAGTGCACCCAGCAAACCACCTGCCTGCTTTGCCAGCCGCTCCCTGTGCTGACAAAGGGGGCGCTGAAGGGAGAGCGCTAGGCTCAGGGAGGAAGCCAGAACAGCTGTTTCCTGTCTGCTTCCTGTTCCCTGCTGGCCTCACACCAGAAGCCCTTCCTCATCCTGGCAAAGCTATTGTGGCTTCCCTTTGGACCCAGTTGGGGAGCTTTCAGCCAGCAGAATCAGCTTCATTACACACCCTGTGAGAAGCACCAGCCCTAGTCTTGGGACCTCCTCTATAGCCCCCCCCCGCCCCCCCCCAGGTGCACTCCCATGGGGCCCTCTGCCAATCTCCTAAAGGTTTTAATTAGTTTCTTCACTTTGTACCTCCAGCTTAAGGTAAAGAGCAGCTTCCTGCAGTTGTCTCCTTCAAAATATGGAATTTTTACCTTTCACTTGATCTTAGCCAAAAGGCCAAGAAGTGATTAAGGTTTTGGTTTCTCTTTAAGATTTTATTTATTTATTTGACACAGAGAGAGAGAGAGAGAGAGAGCACAAGCAGGGGGAGCAGGAAAAGGAGAAGCAGGCTTCCCACTGAACAGGGAGCCTGATGCGGGGGGGGGGGGGGGGGGGTGTCTAATTCCAGGACCCCAGGACACAGGCAGACGCTTAACCAGCTGAGCCACCCCAGTGCCCCATGATTGAGTTTTTAACTTTCAGTTACCTACTTAATAAGTAATACCAGGATCCCGGGGCGGCTCAGCAGTTTAGCGTCTGCCTTCGATCCAGGGCGTGATCCTGGAGTCCTGGGATTGAGTTCCGTATCAGGCTCCCTGCATGGAGCCTGCTTCTCCCTCTGCCTATGTCTCTGCCTTTCTCTGTGTGTGTCTTTCATGAATAAATAAATAAAATCTTTTTTTAAAAAAAATAAAAATAAATAATACCTAGTTGACAGATCTTTATATTAAATTCTACTAAAATAGCTGCTTTGATTTCTGTTTCCTGGTTGGAACTAATAAAATCAGAAAGGGAAATTAAATCTCTATGTGATGAGAACTCTTATTCCACAAATTTAGAAGTACAAGAATATCCTTTCATTCTTTTACTTAAAACAAATTAAATCCTACCCCATGTGTGTTCAACCCATCAGGCTAGACAGTATCAGGGCTCTGACTCCCAGCCCAGAGGCAAGTAAGAACCGAAGATGGGTTACACAGCACCAGAACATTCATCTGTGAGGACACTCTATGGTATGTACAATCTGGTCACTGAGATTCCTGCCATCAACTCACTAGCCTCACGAAAGCCCATGCTTTAGAATAAAAGCTAATCTGATTAAGGAGTAAAGGCTACTCTAGATCTGCCACAAAAAAAGATTACAAACAAGGATTGAAAAAATCTAGCCCAACTAAAAGCAGATTAACCACTTGCCAGAATAACAGTCTGCACTATTCAAAGGAAGACAACAAAATCCAGATACTCAACAATGTAATCTTCACAGTCACAAATCAGCAAATTGAAACCGCAATGAGGTCCCGCCACATACCCATTAGAACAGCAAAAGTCAAAAACCTGACAATACCAGGTGTTGATGACATTGTCAGAAACTGTAACTCCTATCCTGCTGGCAAGAGTGTAAAAGGGTACAACCGCTTTGAAAAGTTTGACAGTTTCTTGTGGCGTTGTATTTAACTTACTGTATGACCCAGACATGCCGCTTCTAGGAATATGCAAACAAAATGAAAATTCTGAGCTCCAAGTGCCTGCAGGACAACCAGATGATGCCAAGCAGTGGCTGGGAATGCAAAACACAGGAAGGACAACACAGGAAGGGTTTCACAATCCACCGGAATAAGCTTTGTTCTTTTATACTGTCTGCCCTTGCTGTTCCCTCTGCATGAGACACTCTTCCTCTCCTCCACATCTATCAAGTCTACTTTGCCTAAAAGACCAGTTCAAATGGAACCATAAAAGTGGCCCCAGACTCCTTGTAGGCAACATCAATAGCTTGGGGCCCCCCTCCCATCTTACTGTGCTAAGTGGGGGTGACTGGAAAGGCCGGACAGAGAAGGGCCTCAACTCTGGGGTCCGAGTGATCTGGATTTGAGTCCTAACAGCCAATCCCACCAGCTTGCGTGTTCCTGGATAAGTCACATCGTCTTGAGTGTCGGGGTCCTCCTGGGTGAAATGGAGAGAACATGGAACTCATAAGCTCATTGCATTTGACAAACGCCTAACGGCGGCCGCTTGGCGGTGGAAACAAGCGACACATTCCCTGTGATTGTCAAAGGACCTGTTCTCTCTCGCCTCCCGGACTGTGAGCCCCACTGAGCGTGGGCCCCTGTCTTCCTCCGGGTCCCCGCGAGCCGCCGTTCATTCATTCACATCGTGCCCGGCGCTGCAAAGAGCTGGAGGAAGATGCGGGCGAGGGATCCCCGCGAGCCATTCAGGCCGGGCTCCTGGGAATCCGGAGCCGGTTCCGCCGTGAATTCGCTCAGCAGGCACATCTGGGATGCGGCAGGCGCAGGCACGAGGCCAGCAGCCCGCCACCTTCCGCCAGAAAGGAAGAGTGGGAACATCTGCAACTGTGAGTCACTGCAGCGGTTTCGGTGCACACGCACCTCGGGGGAACCCGGAGGCGGAGCCGGGAGCGGGGAGGGGTCCGGAGGGCCGATCGGTGCTCCCCAGGGCGGAACTTGGGATCCTGCGGGGAGGAGGAGACGGCCTCGGCTGCGGCTGGGAGGACCTGCCTCACGCAACACCAGCGGGGACAGCGAGGATGGGAGCCCGCGTGGCAGGCTGGCTTCCCAGAGCCTTTCTCTGGAAGGCTCCCCTCGGAGAGCTGCTCTGCGGAACAGGATCCCGCAGGCCCCGGGGCTCGACACAAAGCGTCCGGCGGCCCGACACCCGGCAACTCCGAGGCCCACCGGGACCCGGGCGGCGACGCGCCAGGGGACCCCACCCCAGGGCGCGCGAGGACACCTCTCCGCCTGCAGGGGCACTGCCTCCGGGGAGCGAAGGCCCGCCCTCGGGGCGGGGCCCGGGAGCTGCCGACCAATCCACGCCGCGAGGCTCGGTCACGTGGCCATCGGCCGGCCGGGGTTTTCCGCCTTCCGCCCTGCGGCTCCGCCCAACGCCCGGGAAAGGCCGCTGGCACCGCGCCCGCGAGAGTCTTCTCGCGAGAGCAGCCGCGACAGCCTGTCCTCTCGTCGGTCCGACGCCGCCTGGCGCAGCGCTCCGGAGCGGGGGAGCTGCGAGGCGCGGTGGCTGCGGTGCGGAGAGCGGGAGGCGCCCGGCGGGACAGGGCAGGGGCGGCGGCGGCCCTGGGGACCCCGAGGTCCTGGAGGCTGACAGGCGTCAGTGGGGCCCTCGGGCCCGGTGATTTCCCGGCTTCTCAGAATCTTTGACGCCCCTCCCGCCCCCGCCACTCCACCCACTGAAAATCTGAGGCGCGGGAGAACATTCCAGCAGGAAATCCGGGGTCGACCTCGCCTGGGAAGACGCGGTATGAGCGCCGCTCGTGCTTGCGCGTTGCACGAGCGCTCACGCCTCTCAGGAGGGCTCGCCTGTGCTCCAGCCACGCTGCAGGGCGCGCTTCGTCCCCCCCCCCCCCCGTTTCGGAGCTGAGGAAACAGGCTCTGACAGGCTTGAGGAACTTGCCCAGGGCTGCACCGAGCCCGGCTTTGCAGCTCAGGATCTCCAACCGGAGCAGCCACCACTGCTCAATGACCAGCCTCGGGCCCCCGAGGTCTGCGGGAAACGGCTTGGCTACGTGCTCTTGTGCGCGGGTCGGGGAATGGGCTGCACGGTTGATCCCTTTTCCCGTAGGTGCCAGCTGCAGAGCCTACCCTCTGGTGTCCCGCAGAAGACTCCTGTCACCAGGACCCACCAGAGCCCCTTGCGTGTTTCTGGCCTTGGTGCTGCCCCTGGTCCCAGCCTTCAGGCCCCCAGTGCTTTGCTCCGTGTGGACCTGGAGGAAGGAGGAGGCAGACGGTGGACCTTAGCTGTAATGGCAGTGCCCTGGCTGTGAAAGGGCCACTTTTTTTTTTTTTTTAAGATTTTATTTATTTATTCATGAGACACAGGCAGAGGGAGAAGCAGACTCCATGCAGGGAGCCCGACGTGGGACTCGGTCCCGGGTCCCCAGGATCACGCCCTGGGCTGAAGGCAGGCGCTAAACCGCTGAGCCTCCCCGGCTGCCCCAAAAGGGCCACTTCTTAATCACGAGGCTGCCAGGAGAGGGGAAAAGAAAAAAAAAAAAGTCTTCCTCAGATACACTTCTCTGGGAGCACCTCCTGAGGAGATACTAAAATTGTCCCAATATGTATTCATTCATGCCAAGTGAACATTTGTCTCGGGCCCAACATGATCATGGAGCCAAACCTACTTCAACCACTTACAGGTGAGTCAGAGGCCGCCACCGCCATTTAAAACGTTCCCTGGAAAGGCCTGAAACGCTACCATTAGCAATTTTGTAAGATTAAGAATTATCCCCTCTCGATTCATTAGCAGATGAAATGTATTAAACCGCTGAATTTCTGATAGGAGAGAGGAAAATTAAAGCACTTGGTTCCTCGGGAGATGGAGGAGAGGATAAAAGCAAGAGGGAAAGGGCTCCCCTCCCAGGAGGCACTCTGGTTAGAGAAGCTAAGAGGGATCTGTCTACTTACTGCAGGTCCCTCAGGCTGTTGTAAGATGTGCTGTGTTCCACTCACTTGATACTCCCCAAGCCTTAGAAGGGTGCTCCTTCTGTCCTCTGTGGGGTTCTGAGGCCAGACGAACCTACTGAATGCTCACAGCCACCTGAGGCCACGTTCTGGGGATATGAATCCCAGCACTCTGTGCTAGCCACACTTCCCTCTGAACAGCAGAAATGGGAAACGTTTCTGTTTCCCATTCCGGGAAGCAAAGCAAAGCCATGTTTTCAGAAAACAATGAGAAAGAGCCATTAAGTCAAAGGAAAAAGGAAAACAAGCCAATAAATCAAGTGTGTATGGCACTACAGAAGAGATTAAGAACCCCCAAGGCGACATAAGCATGAAACATTATTATTAATGTGGGTAAACTTGATTCTAGTCAATATTCTTTCCCCTCCCAAGCAGTATACACCACTACATGAATTAGGAAAAGGTGCCCCTTCCCCAAGGTATGTTATTGCTCTCTGCCAGAAAAAACCTGGGATGACCTTAATGAGAAGGATATTCCTGAAGTTGCTCAGTGCATGACACCACTGTACATGGCGGCCTGGACTGCAAAGCACACTTGGATATTCTTCGTGGCAGAGGGTCACACAGGCCACAGAGCAGGCTGAGGCTTCCCAAGCACCAAATACAGTTTACTTTGTGATCAGGCGCTGAGATAAAAGTCAGTGAGGTCTCACAGATGTCTGAGCAGCTCCAATATCTGTAGGGCTCAGAGACCCACGGCTTCCTTTGGTGACCTCAGGGGCACTCACAACACATAATCACACCGGGGCCGTGCACCCAGGCTTGTATGCAGCCACTGCTTGCCATCACGGGACACAATATTATAGGTACTGTGAAAAGACATAATCTATTAGGTTTCCTTTTTGTCTAAATAATCTGAGGCTCTTTTTTTTTTTTTTTAAGGAATTTTATTTATTTATTCATGACAGAAAGACAGAGACAGGCAGTTGGAGAAGCGAGCTCCCTGCGGGGAACCTGATGCAAAACTCCATCCCAGGACCCCAGGATCACACCCTGAGCCAAAGGCAGAAGCTCAACCACTGAGCCACCCAGGTGCCCCTAATCTGAGGCTCTTATTTGATGTTGACTTGGGTCAACTG
The DNA here is from genome assembly GCF_048164855.1 of Canis lupus baileyi. Taxonomy (NCBI): domain Eukaryota; kingdom Metazoa; phylum Chordata; class Mammalia; order Carnivora; family Canidae; genus Canis; species Canis lupus. The sequence goes on along the minus strand of NC_132867.1, from coordinate 35,877,264 downwards.
GTCCAAATGCTATAATATACTATATTAGTACAATATAATTGTATAATATAGTACAATACAATGTACTATAATTATGTTGTGTAGAAATTCTCTGTTTTCAAAGGAATACTTTTTGAAACAGGAACAAGCCAATGGGGGGTGATGGGGAGTAGTTACGGTTTTGTATGGCTCTTGACCCGTCATCAGCCTTCTCATGAAACAAAACTCTGTCGACAGTGCTTTATATTTTCTCAGATGACTAGAACCAATTACGAAAGGAATTTCAGGAAGTGCATTTCTAGATGCATCCTTTGAAGGGAAAGATTACGTTCAAAGCAATTTTTCTAACAGTAAGCAAAGAAAAAAGATAAGGTCATATAAAAAGATAACGGGAGGGGGCCTGACATGGGAGACGAGGTCTCCTAAAAGCTCATGACAGCGTTGTCCGTGTACAGCAGAGCATTTGCTGTACTTGGGTATACAGTGAAAAGCAAGTGCGGCGGAGTAAAATACAATTTTTTATTCAGCTAACAGTAGTCTATCAGAGAAAAGATTCCTTGTTTGAGAAAATAACTGCGTTATGCTCTACAGTAGATTAATATTTTCCAAAATTGACCACTGTGTTCTTCTTGGATGTTCTTCCCGGATGTTGCCACACTCCCTTAAGGGGATGGTGTCTCTTTCTGCCTCCCCTTGGAACTCCAAGGGCCTTTGTGAATAGACTTTGATGACTAGAAAGCAGCAGAAGCAACGTTGCCAACTCCCAAGGGCAGGCCACAAAGGTGGTGGGGGCTTCAGTATGTCCTCAGGGTGGTTCTGCAGTTTGTGGTCTTGCCATGACCTCCTCCACACACCTCTGTGCCCTCCCCTCCCTGTCCTACCTCTCTCCTCGCCACATCCCCCACACACACATCTCTCCTTCTCTCTCTCTCTCTCTCTCCATATCTCTCCTTTCCCCCTCTCTGTCTCTGTCTCTCCTTCTCCCTTGAAACCCAATCACCTTGCTGTGAGGTGCCCAGAGGACAGCCTGGCCCCATGGGAGCTGGGGTCCGAGGGCTCTCGGAGGGAAGGCTCCAGGAGAAGCATGGGAGTAAATTGCAGGACAGAGATAAAGGCAACCAGAAGTCCAAGGGGAAAATGTCCTATAAGAAAGAGAATAAAACCTCAGTATATGAGTTAGCTCTGCAGGAAACAATTATTGTCTTAATAACATACTGAGAGTACATGCGGAGGAGGCGGGGTAAATAGAAATTCTATTCTCATGACAGAAAATCAGCAGAGGATGTGAAAAAGAGGTGTCTCAGGAAATAACAGTATAAGCTCATGTGGAAGTGTGGTTGGCAGAGTCATGGTCTCCAAAGATGTCTGCGTCCTGATCCTTGGAACCTGTGAATATGTTGTTTGTTTTTTAAGATTTTTATTTTATTTCTTGAGAAACACAGAGAGAGAGGCAGAGACACAGGCAGAGGGAGAAGCAGGCTCCATGCAGGGAGCCCAATGTGGGACTCAATCCCAGGACCCTGGGATCACACCCTGAGCTGAAGGCAGACGCTCAACCACTGAGCCACCCAGGCACCCAGAACCTGTGACTATGTTACCTTACAGAAGGGACTTTGTAGATGTGACAAAGTCAATAACCTTGAGCTGGGGAGATGATACCCCCAATTATCGCAGTGAACCCAGTGTAATCACGAGAGTCCTGGACAGACGGGAGAGTCAGAGAAGAAAAGCCATGGAAGCAGAAGTCCAAGGGGTGTGCTTGCTGCCCATGACAATGGAGGAAGGGGCCACGGGCCAAGGAATGCAGGCAGCCTCTAGAAGCTGGAAAAGGCAAGGACACAGATTCTCCCCTGGAGCCTCTGGAAGGAACCAGTCCTACCCACACCTTGACATTAGCCCAGTGACACTCATTTCAGACTTCTGACCTCCAGAACCGTAAGACAATAAATGTGTGTTGCTTTAAGCCACTAAGTTTGTGGTAATTTTAAAAGCAGCCATAAGAAACTAACACAGGAGGCAATGTCCAGAAGGAAGAGCAAGAAGGGTTGGAAGGGCGTCCTGGGAAGTGCAACCACGTGGGGGAGAGGAGTGGCAGCAGGGACAACTCCCATCTGCTACTCTTCCACTGTGCGCCTCTGTTAGTTTGGTAAAAATTGTACAAACTCGACAAGGGGTAACAGAGAGAGGAACGGGTGAGAAAACTGTAGGATGGAAACTACAGGGATGGAGCCCGAACAGCTAAACCCGCAGGGGTTCCTTCCGCATGTACCCACTGTGTGCCCCCCACATGCACAAAAGGCATTATGAGCGACTTTAAAAGATGCTCAGGGGCAGCCCTGGTGGCTCAGCGGTTTAGCGCGCTTTCAGCCCGAGGCCTGATCTGGAGTCCTGGGATCAAGTCCCACATTGGGTTCCCTGCATGGAGCCTGCTTCTCCCTCTGCCTGTGTCTCTGCCTCTCTCTCTGTGTGTGTGTCTGTCATGAATAAATAAATAAATCTTTAAAAAAAAAAAAAAAAAAAAGATGCTCAGGCCTCAGCACTCAGGCCTCCATCAATCCCACTTGCCTCCCACCTCAAAGACCCGGAACCAGGCCACACCACCCCACTGCCCTGGTGGCCCTGGGTGGCCGGGCCATGGGGTCTGGGAGTCAGCAAAGCTCCAGATGGGCTGGTCATCAGAACGAACTGCTGGACCTGACCTTGAGGAACTGGAGGACTTTTGATGAGGGAGAGGCATGAGAAGGCAAAAGCCGGGAGAAGGAAGTGAGAACCATGTGTGTTAAGGGACCCTGTGGAGACCAGTGGGAGGCTCCACGCCGAAGGGATTCGCCTTGAGGACGAGGTGTAGAAGGAGCAAACAATCCACAGCTGCAGATTTGCACACCTGTCCTGTGCAACTGGGCCTGCCAGGGACCATGACGTGGCCCAGGCTCGTTCAGAGCATTACCTTGGAGATCGCCTGCTCTGGTGCTCAGGTCCCAGCTTGGACCCACGCTCTTCCTCTGAGATACCATCTACCAAGAATTCACTCAACTAACACTTCTAGGCACAAAGATTGTCACGTTCCAGAAGGGAATTGGTGAGCACCTGCACTTACGCCCGAGGGAGCGGAGTGCTTTGAGGAGAAGGAAAGCAGGCCAGGGAAGAAGGTGTGCTGCTTCACGCGGTGGAACCAAGACATGACTGAGAAAATGACACCTGAGCCAGAGGGCATGGCAGCTAGCCACTTGGGACTTGCCTCGACTTACCTATTGTGGCACCTCGGGTAAAGCTCCACCAGAACCAAATGAATTTCCTTCACGTCTGTCAGTAGTACTAAGGACAGCCACACGGCCACCAGAAAAACCATTCCAGATGTCTGCTCCCATCTGGGAAAGTTAGATCTCAGCTGCCCAACTCCGCTTGCCACAAGCCCTTATAAGCTGTTCGCCACCCTGGGCTGGGCAAGCTGCAGAGACAGCCGCCGGCACACGGTGGCCTTCCGTACCAGGGCTCTGAGAGCATGGCACGTTCAGGGGCTCGCTGAACACGCTGTCCTCCCCCAGAGCCTCCCTGGAGGCCCCGCTCGCTATATAAGGCTGTGCAGCCACACGCTCATGTAGACATACGGTCAGCGGCGCGTATCTGTTGCTATCTTTGGAAATTGTACACGTCTTTTGAGTCTCACTGAGGGCATGTCCACCTGTGGTTATCTTCTGGCAGGGCGTCAGCCTTATAAAGGCACGCACATGCCCACGCCACTCAGCAGAAGGAATTCAGGCATGTGGCCTTGCGGCCCTGAAATGATCCTCCCCATTTTAGGGACAGCCGAGGGAAGACTGGGTTGAGACTTCAGCTCGACTTTCTGAGTATTAGCAGCAGTGGCCATTAAGTTCCATTGTACTTAGAAATCAATTAGGTGTGTATTGAAAATGCAGATCCCCAACCCCCAAGACCCAGGGGTTCAGATTCAGATAGTCAGTCTGAAGAGGAAGCTGGAATTCTGCAACTTACAGGCTCCCGGGGGGTTCGGAGTCCTGTGGTCCACAAAGCTTGGAGAATCTGTTTTACCATCGAAACCTAGTGTTGGAGGCAAGTTTTTTGAGATGCCACCTCTAGGGCTACACACAGCTGTAAACACGGAACAGCTTCCTATTAAAACCCAAGCACAGGATGCCTGGGTGGCTGAGCTGTTGAGCATCTGCCTTCGGCTCAGGGCGTGATCCTGGAGACCTGGAATCCAGTCCCACATCAGGCTCCCTGCATGGAGCCTGCCTCTCCCTCTGCCTGTGTCTCTGCCTCTGTCTCTATGTCTCTCTCATGAATAAATAAAATCTTAAAAAAGAAAAAAAAAAAACGAAGCACAACCCGTACCCCCTGCCCCCGAGTTTAAACAGAGAAGAGGTCTAGAGAGAAGCTGGCAGAGAGGGGTGTATTTTTTAAATTATGTCCAGGGTTCCCAGGCTCCTCCCTCCCAGATCTGCCTTCCCCTTGGAGTTATGTTTGTTTTCTTAACTCTGATTTCCATTATGCTCACCAAACTTCCAGTCCTAGATCAAAGTCTCTTTTCTCTTACCTCCTGAGTATAACCAAAATTAGCTGATATTTGCAAAAGAATGTTAATAAAACACTGCAGAAAACTAGGAGAATCCTTATTGAAAATGCAAATAGCAGTGAACATTCAAGTTTCCAAAAGGTAGGTTTCTGGTGCTAAAATGAGCATTCCTCCCCACCCCTGCAGTGTCCTCGCCTCCTAGCCCTCTGCTGGCCTCCATCCCTCTCCAACACAACCCAGGCAGGAAACAAAAAGATGGCTTCTTATGCACGTGCACACCTCCCCACCCATGCTGGTGACCCCAAGGGGCTCTGGTCTCTCTGGCCCCAAGCTCCGGGCTCCAGGCTCTGCAGGGATGATTTCATGCACACCCCATTCCTCGCATACCTGTCACTGCGTGGGTGAGCACGACATGCCTGCCACAGTAATCCACACACAGAGCAGCTACATGTGTGTTTCCTGCAGACTCACTCTGGTATTCCATGGGGCGCTGCGTCCGTGGAATACAGCAAAAACTTGAGAACTGGCCCCTTGGATTCACATCCAGTAAAAAATGCCAAGGTCTCCAGCCAAGAAGTTTAAGTCTGCTCTCTCCTTCACCCCCTCTCAGGGATCCCCACTTCCATCACACACCTGCCTAAATTCTTATCCTCAGAACCAGCTCTTAACCTGGAGCAAGAGACCAGGGCTGCTGCAATGACTATGTTTGCATAAGAGAAAAAGAAAGAAAATGAGTGTTGACATAATAAAATGTTTATTTGGATTACCGAATTAATTCATGTGTAACGTCACATAATTCCCTAACATTAAATTGCACTTAGATGCTTAACAGATCACCTTTACTGAAAAGAAGCAGATTCCATGGAATGGAGGCTGTCCTGGAAAATCTGGGATGTGTGGTTGCCGTAGTAATTGATGCCTTCTAGAACAAATCCATGCTTGGCTAATTACAGCCTTCTATTTTTAAACTCATCTACATTCTTGTCCCCCACCCCAACATTTCTCACACTACTTCAGCAATAAAATACTATTACTGTTATCTGTACAGCCTGTGCTGATCTCAAAATAACTTGTTTCCAGTCGGCCCCTGCGTGAGCCAGAGGGGCTCTTTCGGCAGGCGCGTGGAAGGCCAATGAGGCACCTTTGAATGACCTCTGAACGCTTCACGCTATCGGGATTAAGCGGCTGCACAGATCCAGGGCCACAGCCTCCCTGTGAGCACCCAGGGCCTGGGGTTCGGGGTGAGGCCGGCTCGGTGGTCGGCCCACTGAGCCAGGCCCAGGGTCCCACCACCTCACGGGAGGTTTTTTTGGTAACAAGCCCCAGGGGATGGATGGCAGAGGAGCACTGGGGCCCACCTGAAGGTCAGGCTGGGGCCTATCTGACTATGTTGGGGCACGGCGAGGCCACGTCTAAGCCCCAAGCCTACAGCCTGAGCAACTGCTTCCAGCAGCCTTCCTCTCTCTGGCTTCCGACCAGACGCCTGGCTGCCTGGGGTCCTGCTAACTCTGTCTGAAGGCCTGTCCTTTCCTCAGGCCTCTCTCCCAGCCTCTGTTGGCCTGCTGGCACTCTTTGATGTTCCATGACCCAGGCCTCCGTCTTCACGTCCACATGGTGTTCTCCCTGTGTGGGCATCTGTGTCCCATGTTCCCCTTTTATAAGGATCCCGGTCATACTGGATTCAGGGCCTACTCTACTCCAGTATGAGCTCATCTTCACTAACGACATCTGCAATGATTTCATTTCTAAATAAGGTCATATTCAGAGATACTGAGGATTAGGACTTCAACATAGGAGTGTCTGGGGGACACAGCCCATAACACTTGTTCTGGCAGAGACTCAAAAGCCAGCAAAACAGGGCGTGGGAAAGCTTTATAGGGGACAAGAGGGAAGGCTCCGCATGGGTGCTGATGGGAAGTTGTGGGCATGGGGAGGCTAGCTAGAAGCAGGACATCCTATGGGATTGCTCATGAGGGCAGATGTAGCCTTCTCATGTTGGTTGGGTTAGAAGGAGAGGCAAAATTTAGGGAAGCTGGCCACCACTGACCAAGTCCTGGCTGTTTGGGGCTGGTTGTTGTTTATATATACCGTCTCTCCACTGTCCATTTGTATGTTCATTCTCTCAGAGCAAATGCCACCTCCTGCAGGCCTCAGGGGGCTGCTGGGGCTGGTGACCTAGAAAGACCTGTAGGGAGTCTGGAGTAGGTGGTCTGCAAGGCCCAACACTCGAAAGGCTCAATGCCCCCCAAGAGCAGACCCACAACCAGGCAATCCCCCAGTGCAGAACTGCTCAGATCCTGACCCAGAGCAGAGGCCAAATGCCTAGGGGACCCTGCTGCAACCTTCTCTTTCTTGTTCCACCAGGCTGAGCACAGCTATGTAGTAGGAAAGTGTAGACACTCTGAGCCTAGAGCAGCTGTCCTCGGGGGCTTTTGGGTCTTAGCTCCCCTTTCAGGACTCCAAAGAGCTTTTGTTTATGTGAGAGATAGCTATCAATATTTACCACATTAGAACTGAGAAACTTTTAAAATATGAAACCCATTACCTGTTAATGTAAATAACTTACTTCTATGAAAGATAACTGTATTTTCCAAAAGAAAAAAATTGCAAGCATAGCACGATTTTAAATTTTTGCAAATCTCTTCCATGTCTGGCTGAATAGAAGCCAGCTGGAGTCTCACGTCTGCTTCTGCATTTAAACTGTTGTGATGTCACACATCTCATAGCCTCTGGAAAACCCCACATTACACTCATGTGAACAAAAGCTTAAAATGTGGTAGAATTATCATGAAAAATACTTTGACCCTGCAGAGCCACTGAAAGGGCATCAGGGACCCCCAGAGTCCCCAGACCCCTGCCACAGACTCAGGCTTAGGTACTGAAGCAGGGATCAAGTCCACAGCAAGCCTGCAGGGAGAAGAGAGCCAGGCCCCTGGTGATATGGGAGGAGGATATAAGCCATCCCTGCCAATCAGACTCATTCAAGTCTCACAAATTAGGATGATGCCCCAAACCTGAGCAAAGAGATTAGAGGTTTAATTTTTTTTTTAAGATTTTACTTATTTGTTCATGAAAGACACACACAGAGAGAAGCAGAGACACAGGCAGAGGGAGAAGCAGGGTCCATGCAGGGAGCCTGACGTGGGACTCAATCCCGGGACTCCAGGATGATGCCCTGGGCCGAAGGCAGGCACTCAACCCCTGAGCCACCCAGGCATCCTGAGATTAGAAGTTTTAGACCTGAGTTGAAGTCAAGGACTTTCAATATCTTAACTTCTCACTTGAAAATGCAAAGGCAAAAACAGCAGAAATGAAAACAAATAATGTTGGTTAGTTCAATTTTTCCTCCATTAGTTCCAAGATTATATGCAATTAGAAACTGATTTAACTGATGGACCCCCAGCCGCCCAGAGAACAGAGCACTGGTTAGACCCACCATGGCCCATGGAGCACAGGGCTGTGAGCAAAAGGGCAGCCACGGAATAGCCATGTGGGACTGTCTTTCTTTTCCAGTCCTCTCCTCTTGGTCCTGCCTTCTGTCTTTCTTCTCAAACTCCTCTTGGGATTTTCTTTTTCCTTTTCCCTCTGACTGTAACGTGTACCCCAAATCGTGGTTTACCTTGACATTTGAGATGCAAGAAGTAGCCAGGCACTTACTAGAGTAGATTAAAAATAGGGGCCTTCTTTAAAGTGGTTGGTTCTATATTATGTAATTTTCACTTCATTAAAAAAAATATATGAATGCAGGGTGCCTTGTGATTCAGATGGTTAAGGTTAAGCGGTTAAGCATCTGCCTTGGGCTCAGGTCATGATCCCCGATTCTTGGGATCAAGACCCGTGTTGGGCTCCCTGCTTAGCGGGAGTCTGCTTCTCCCTCTCCCTTTGCCCCACCCTGCTCGTGCTCTCTCTTCCTCTGTACCCCTCCCCATCTCTCTAATAAATAAAATATTTTAAGAAGGAAATAAAATACATGAATGCCCTTATTTTTAGCCAAGTTTACTTTTGAAATTTTTTAATCCTATGAAAAGTATTTCAGCCATTGGTTTAAATAGGGAAGACTGGAGGCACCTGGGTGGCACAGTGGGTTAAATATCTGCCTTAGGCTCAGATTATGATCCCAGGGTCCTGGGATCAAGCCCCAAGTTGGGCTCGCTGCTCCACGGAGAGTCTGCTTCTCCCTCTGCCCCTCCCCCTGCTCATATTCTCTCTTTCTCACTATCTCACTCTCAAATTAATTAAATCATAAATAAATAAATACATAAATAGGGAAGAGTGATTTGAAACTTCTGAGTCCATAAAATATGACACAGGATATATGTGTTAATTTTTAAAGAAAAGTTAGTGAGTGAATCATGTAATGTTTCCAGAGATTATCTTCCAAATTACTTAAAAGCATAAAGAACAACAAATTAAATATGGACACAACCATAGAAAACCGGATTCTCAACTCAGTTCTCAAAATGTGGGCTTGTGTCTCCAGAAGTCATCTGCTTAACCAAAAATAAATGTCCAAGCAGCACATCTATCTCTATTCCAAAAGCACAGAGACATTCATGATGAACCATTGGGGAAAGTAGATATATACAAGGATAAAATTAGAAATTGGAAGTAATGGTCACCTATTGCTACAGTAACACTGCATAACAAACAACCCCAAGACCCAGGATCCTTTCATTGAGTTTTATCATGGTGTTGCAGGCTGGTTGTGCTGTGGCTGATCCAGGCTGAAGTTTGGATTGTGGTCTCTTCCCCGTGTTCTTTGCATCATAAGTAGCAGGAGCACAAGAGGCATGAAAAATGCACACAGGCACATTTAAGACCTTTGCTTGCATCATGTTTGCTAACATTCCTTTGGCCGAAGCCAGCCTACCTGGTTGCACTCAACATCAATGGGCATGTTGTGTCCACAGTGAGAGGAAAATTATTGCTGAATGATAATCCATCAGAGCTTGGGGCAGGGAGAGCAGCCGAGATAAAATTTGTAGAACAGTATCTTCCAGAACACTTAAACAACATGTTGCTTTGATTTAAAGTCTGGTATAGAATAGACCCTGTAGGGGAACAGTTCAATAAGATTCTTTTAAAATAATAGTATCTTGAAAAATGAGATTTATTTCTAACTCTGCATTTTGGAACATGCATATTAAATTAAATCAAACAGAAAGAATGTACATTTTATAGGAAAACCTCTAAATCAAGTCATCCTGCCTAAGGACAAATAGTGAATAGTGGCCATCTTCACTTACTCATTTTTCATCCACACTTGAGTGTTATTGGGTGAAAGCCGTGTGCCAGGTGCTATGCTGGGGCTGAGGGGGATACAAGGATGAAAAAGACACCCTGCCAAAAGTACTTAGTCCAGTTGGGAGAGGGAGAAAAAAAGAAAGAAATGCTCATAAATAACCGGAACTTGAGACAGAAAATGATAAATGCCAATTTTAGACACATAGATAAAATGCTCTGGGGGTTTAGCAGAGGGAGCATTACTTCCAGATGCTGAATAATGATAATATCATGGTTGACATGATTGCAAGAAACTCACATAACTTTCAAACCAGCAGATAATCAATCAGTCCAAACTCTTTATTTTACAGAAGAGGAAACAGAGGCCCAGAGAGATGAAGTCAGTAATGTAGAGAAGGAGGATTTTCCCTCTTTCCCTTCTAGGTTCTTTGGCTGGTCTAATAATTAAACTGATACGAGGCAGGAGATATTAATAGGAGAAAATCAAATAAAGTTTAATAACATGTATACTTTCTAGTTACTTGGGAGAGACCCAGGAAAATTGAGTAACTCTCAGCAATGGCCAAAGCCATTGCCTTAAATTCTATTTTCAGCTAAAGACAAAAGATGCTGGGTGTGTGTGGGGAGTCAGTTATGGGAAGTGACCAGGATAAGCACAGTGAAGAGGGTTGGGTTGTTATGCAGATTTAAGTCCCTACCAATTCCACTGATAACAGTCTGTGGAAATTTAACCATCCCCTTCATCCTGGTACCAGAAGGGAGACACCTTACACATGATTTCCTGCATCCACACAAATGTCTCTTATAAAAGGGTAACTTCTACTTGGTTTTCAGAGCTCCTCCCAAGTCAGCTGCTTCTCAGAAACAACCAGCCAAAACAGTCCCTGTGCCAAAGAGGTACAATTTGGAGGTGGGTGCATATTCAGCCCTCCTTCAGTCCCACCTTTGAAACTTTGAAGAATTTTCACTGCCCAGAAACTGAGTTGATAGACTTCTCCGTATCTCACTGAACCAGTCACTCAGTCCTGAGAACAGGTCAGTTCAGTTAAACAGTTGTGACTCATTGCAGGAAGCTGTCATAAAGGTGAGCTCCCAAAGTTAGGAGCAATCAGGTATTTAATAAGGCATTTCTATGGAAACAGAAGAAAAACAAAGGTTAGTGATTGGAACAAATTATAAATCTGTTTCTGAACCCAGGGGTGCAGCCAGTCAAGAACATTTCCAGATGTCAGGCTGGAAGTATCTTCAGATAGAGAGGTGGTGACAATCTGACAGATCTTGCAGGAGGGTATTCAGTTTGCATGTCTCTGGTGATCCTTCTGATCTTCAAGAGGCATGACAAGTATCTAACATGATCTGTTGCATTGATTTCTCTGAAGTTTATATCACGTCATTTATACTCAGTTTGTGGGACTTCGGGCAAAAAGGCAGTTTTTGTTCTTAGTGATTCCAAGTCAAAAGGTGGGAGGAACTTGGAAATGTTAATTTGGAGATTTGTGGCCAGATATTTGAGGAAACTAGAATAATTCAGGATCCAGTCTGGTTTACAGGTAAATAACAAAACTTCAATGTCAATAGACAGAATTGGAATCTAATATCCACCAGTTGTATTAATAGTTCCTATTGAAACATAATTTTTCTCTCTAAAATCACCCCAATTCTACCAAAGATAATTACAGTAAAAATTTGTTTACAAAATTAGTCTAGTCTAAATAAACTTGACCTGATTATTTACATAAATCCAGCAAGAATAAAAATGAGCCATATAGACTCTTAATCTGCTTCCCTGGAACTTTTTATAAGGAACCTCAAATGAGACTTTTTTTTAAATATTTTTTTATTTATGATAGACATGGGGGGGGGGCAGAGACAAAGGAGGAGGGAGAAGCAGGCTCCATGCCAAGAGCCCAAGGTGGGACTTGATCCTGGGATTCCAGGATCACACCCTGGGCCAAAGGCAGGCACCAAACTGCTGAGCCACCCAGGGATCCCCTTGAATGAGACTTTTAAAAGCCTCTCAAAAATAAAAAATAAAAATAAATAAATAAATAAAAGCCTCTCAAAGCCAGAAAGCCAAACCAAGGACTTGCCAGATTCACCTACAATAACCCATAGATTTGGATGAATTCCTCTTTTCTTAAGGATCCCAAAATGTCCTGAGGTGCCTCACCTGCCAGAAAGTGACCTTCTTTAAGCACCTGGCAAAACTGCTGGGAAGTCTGTAAGCAAGGTAATAGGCTGTTTTTCCAAGGGACTTTATCGGGACTTCATAAAGTCAGCATTAGTTCCTTGAAGCTGTCTGGTCATATCTGAGTATGTACATCTCTCTCTAATATGACAGTCTAGGCAAAGCTTTTTTTTTTTTTAAGATTTTTATTTATTCATGAGAGACACACACAGAGAGAGAGGCAGCGACACAGGCAGAGGGAGAAGCAGGCTCCATGCAGGAGCCCGACGTGGGACTCAATTCCAGGTCTCCAGGATCATGCCCTGGGCTGCAGGCGGTGCTAAACCACTGCGCCACCAGGGCTGCCCTTTTTTTTTTTTTTTTTTAAGATTTTTTAGGCAAAGCTTTGGTAATATTACCAATTTCCAATTGTGTGCTGTTACAAAGAAAACAGGTTCTTAATGAACTTATGCAAATAATTCTATTACCATTAAAATAAGAATGTTCACTGAGAGTTTCTGAATTCTGGAGAGATTGGGTAGGGAGAAAAACATAAATGTTTCATCTTCACAAAGGTCTATTTTACCAAGTTGCTCTAAACTATAGGCATGATAAATCAGTGGTATGATCTTAAAGTTATCAGATACCTGCATTCAAGAGTTCTTGCCATAAGTCTCACTAAAGAAGAAGGACTTTTGCAAAAGCATCACAGTAAAACAATAACTGTAAATGGCAAAAGATTTTTAAATGGCCCTGGTTAAAGATCTGATGAGAGCTCATTATAATACAACTGACAAAGAAATTTGCTTATTCTTGTAACACACAACATTTCAAAATAATAATAGAATTACAAATGATAACATTGTACTGGAACATATCAGAATTCTAGAATTTCATAAAATTTCCAGAAAACCTATATGAATAACCTATATCCACACAAACATCACATACTATTATAAAACAATATATAATTGTCTATTTTACCAAAGTGATAATAAAAGATTTCAAAGGCAAATACAGAAGTTACGTAGCTGTGAGCAAAACTTAGCTCTTAATATTGAGAAGACCCAGTTTTCTTAAGCAATCAAAGATTGATAGTAAGGAGCATAGGAAATCATTGGTAACAAAATCTTTGCTTCTTAGGCAGATTACTTAAAAGGTAAAGAAAAATAATGTCTTATCAGGAGGAGATCAATGGTCCATGAAAAGTTTGTCCTTTTAGTAAATGAAAGAAAATCAAGTTTTAGCTTTACATAAATACATTCCTGGGACACTTGGGTGCTCAGTAGGTTAAGTGTCTGTCTTCGGCTCAGGTCATGATCCCAGCCAGGGTCCTGGGATGGAGCCCTGCTCAGTGGGGAGCCTGCTTGTCTCTCTCTCTCCTCTCTCTCTCAAATAAACAAATATTAAAAAAATACACTACTGATTTTAAAGTTTAATCTTATAACCCATATAATAAGCTCATTAATTTTAGCCAACTTGACCACAAAAGTAAAATTCTCTTTCTCTTCCCAACTTTCTATACTAGTTTTACTTTAAGACAATTTTACCTTCTTTTTCCTTAACAAAAATGCATCTTCATCTCTCATACATTTTCTTAAATCCAAAAACACATCTTACTTTCCTTGCATGCAGAGCTGCATTCCTTATTACTTCTAGTAGCTTTAACTACATATGTTAGAATTCTTAACCCTTGGGAACTTTAATTTCTAGCAAAACTAAGAAGTAAGCAGTTGTGAACAGCCTGTTACACCCACATTCTTTAGATTGGCAAATTTTTGAATACTTTTCATAATTTCTAGAAACATATGCCTTTAAAAAAATAGTACAATCTTTCAGTGTGGCACAAGACATGTTTACTAACAGACTCAAATATCTTCAGTTCTTCTGTAATAAGAACCCAAAAATAGATAAACTTATGTTCAGTAAATGATCTAGATATTCAATGAATTTCTCATCATATAATTTAATTCAGCACAACCTTAAAGTTTCAAGTTACCAAAGAGAATTGAAATTATTTTTAAGTACACATACCATAAAATATAATTATTGCTAAAAAGTTCACCTAAAAACTCATTTCCCACTTAGAACAATCTACTCATTTGCTCCCAATGATTATGCTTAGATTACTCCCAAAAACCTCACAAGATATCAGACAAAGTCAGCCATCATCCCTAGTTATTCTTCTTGCTGACAAGTTTTGTAAGTGATAACACGAATCTGATTAATCAACATAGGTAGTTGTTTATCTGCATTACAGTTAATGTCTTCACAGAAGACACAACTATTTTAATTAAACTAATAAACTTCAATTAGCTTTCATTTACCAAAGATCATCTTACATTGCATGAACTTGAAAAATGTTTGGCTTGGTTTCTATATTTCTGAGGGTTTCAGAATACCAAATCCTTAATTTATATAAGTGCTTGTTTGTTTTTAAGCCAATTAAATAGAACTCTTTAAAAATGAATTTTGGCACTACCATTCAGAGGTAGAAAAATGTCACACATCTATAACATACATATGTAGATATACATGAACATATAGACACAAATTTTATAACTTTCGCTTTAAAACTTTAACCATGAAATGGGTATAATGCAAAACTCATTTATGAAAGAGCAGTTGGATCCAAACTGTGTTTCCGGCAGATGGAATGAGTTAAGGTTACCTGTTTAGATGGCTAAAGCTTTCTCTACTAATTAATATTTCTGGAGAAGACATTTAAGATTTTTTCATTAGCCCAATTTCCAAATGCCTCCCTTTTTCTCTCTTTCTACTGGTGAGAAATGTCTCCCTAAAGTTTGCATTTCAGAGTGGCTCTTTGATCCTGGGCAAGATGAGGGTAGAAACTCTATATCACAGGGGTGCCTGGATGGGTCAGTCAACTCTTGTTAAGTGGCCAACTCTTGGTTTCAGCCCAGGTCATGATCTTGTGATCATGGGACCCAGGCCCACGTCAGGCTCCATGCTCTGCACAGAGTCTGCTTGAGATTCTCTCTCCCTCACCTTCTGCTCCTCCCTCTGCTCATGCATGTGTGTGTGCAAACACACACTCTCTCTAAAATAAATAAAATCTAAAAAATAAATAAGTAAATTGACTCTTTCAAAAAAAGGTCTACATCATAAAGTCATGAGAAAGTATCCAAATTTTCTCCAACATGGAGTTTTAGGAGCATATTTGCCAGTAATCAGAGGTCTAGGATAATTTAAAATTTTCCTTCTTTTTCTTAAGTTCGGCACAATCTGTTTCCAACGTCCCAGTGTCTATAAGGATTCTGAGATGAATAGGTGAGGTCTGGGGACTGGTAAAGATAGGTGGGATTGATTTGCTTTTAGAGCCACATTTCAGGATTTGTAGAGATTTGCAAGACAAAGCAGTTGCTTCCAATTTCTTCCAAGATGGAGTGGTAGCCTAAATGATATCAAGAGTGATATCCTCATCCAACTACATTTCTTTAATTTGTTTCTTTATGTCAGGGAGATTTCCAGATAAGATGGGAATAAAAAGTTTTTTTTAATGTTCTAGAAATTCAGGGTTTACTGCATTATGTCCTTAAAAAGCCTGTATAAAGTGTTTAACAAAGGCTTTCAGATGCTCTCCTTTCTAAGTGCATAATTCACATTAGACCAATTTATTTTAGGGGTAGAAACCTTTAATATTGTCCCTATCAAACTAGAATATATGAGCCTCCAGCAGAGCCATTTCCTGGTCATTTGTAGGAGGACCTGAGAGGTTCTGGCCAACTGTATCCTATATGGGGGGGGGGGCAGTTTCCCGAGCCCATCTGGCCTGTCCGATAACCATAGTGTAATTATAGGAGGAAAGAGCAACCCTTAGCTGCCAATCTAGGTCCCAGTGAGTAGGGTAGTGGAAACACTAATGTTTCCAACTCCTCTCTGAATTTCGTAGGATCTTCTGAAAGTGGAGGTCAAAAGGGCTTTATAATTTACAAGATCTGTTGCTGTCCAACTGACATAAAATCTTTGTGGTGGCGGTCCAGGATACACCCATCAAGAACAATGTATGAGGAGGCCTGAAGCTGGCAAAGCCTGATTAGAGAGCCCTGGAAAGTAGGAGGAATTGTAAGGGACAGCAAAGTGAGCCCTACCACCCCTCTGGAGAGCTTCTGCTAAAGTCACATCCTGGCCTTTGATATTTATGTGAGTATCTGAATACCTTGAGTGTGAAAAGCCAGCCCTGCTCTCTGTAAATCTTATGAAGAAAGGGAGATCACAACAGGCAGCTGGGTGTTTATGGAGGTTATGGAGGTTGCTGAGGTGGTGGGGCTGGATTTGAGAGGCGGTTTAGACCAAGGGCTCAGAGACTCAAAAGATCTTGTGGTAGGTCAAGGACGGGGACTGGGGATAAAGGGGGTATATAGGTGGTAGGATAAGGGGATTTACATTAGACATGGATGCTAATTTTTGTGCAAAGTATCATTTCTGCTCTTCCATCTTTTCAAGTGAGTCCCTAAGGCTAGCTGCTATACTTCTCTATGTCCACTTCTAATTTGGTCTTTCCATAGGCACCAATAAAACAATTGTTTGGATAAGAATCTCTTTAGAAATATTCAAATATAGAAGTTTGTCCAATAAAGATTCATCACCTGGCTTTTGACAAGTAGCATCATCCTTTATTATTATTATTTTTTTAAGTAGGGTCCTCTTTTCATCTGGAGAAAAACTGAAACTAATAAGCCTTTTAATCACTTAACCATGGATGCAGGAGGCAGCCCAAAGGAGAGAGCAAAAGATGCAGCCTTCCCAAGATCCAGACAGTGAGTAAGATGCCCTCATCAGCCTCAGAGACCTAAGATGTCACAGGCAGTAAGAATGGTGCAGTGCAGGGGCTCCTGGGTGGCTCAGTTGGCTGGCCGTCTGCCTGTGGCTTGTGTCATGATCTCAGGGTTCTGGGATTGAGCCCCGTGTCAGAGTTCTCTGTTCAGTGAGGAGTCTGCTTATCCCTCTCCCTCTGCCCTCCTCCCTGCTCATGCTCTCTCTGTCTCTCAAATAAATAAAATATTTTTTTAAAAAAATGATATAGCGCAAACAGTGTCTCCGGTGCCCCATGAGAATGGGAGAGGCCTCCTCCAGTCAGACCCACCAATCTGTGACACCAGATGGGCACTACTGGAGTGGGACTTTTCCTGTGCTCAGCAAAGGTTGAGACAGTGGTCCCTCATAGACAGGACCCCTTATGACAAACTCCCCTGAGAGCTGATATGGTCAGACGAAGAGACCTGGTGCCAGCCACAAGTCCAGTGGCTAAAATCAAGGGTTCCCATGCCCTCCTCTTTTCAGATCCCAGTCAAGTTGACCATCTGCCAGATGCATCCTCTGGCTGGCAGAGACCAGAGAATGTTCTCACTGGTCACATAGCCAAGCTCCCAAGACACAGAACAAGACAAAAGGGAAACCTCATCTGGCTTTTCTTACATGCACATTAACAGCATTAGCTAAGCTTTGGGTCTCTTGGAGACAAACTAAAACCTAAGAGGGATGTGCCTCTGGGTTGACGACTGTGTGGCATTTCATAGAGTACCTCTTTGCACAGGAAATATCTTGAGATTGGTGGGCGATCTAATGTCAGTCTAACCTGTTCCACGACCAACTTACCCTAACCTGAGAGTCTTAGAGTTAAGTGGTTCTAGCAGCTGACCCATGCCCACCATTTGTGTGGCTTGGCTCCTAAGATGTCCCTTAGCCACAGCCTTTACCTCCCTTGCACGTTAACCCCCAGCACAGTTTGTCTAAACAGGCACCAGTCCAATGAGGCCCATGAACCTGTCCGTCTGGGAGGCCAGCTCAAACAGCAGGCCATGGTAGGGCCTAGGCCCGCATTCTGCCCTCTGGTTTTCCTCCCTGTGACAAATGACCCAACAGACAGAGACAACAACAGTGACCCTTTGTGTAAAGAATGGGATCAATAAACAAGACTGTGTTTTAGCAGAGTTGCCAGACTCAAGGAACTAGTTGCGAAAATATTTTCTCCCGCTAATCTAAGTTTAGAAAAAGTGCTCTCACACTTCCACTGTACCTTCCAGGCAGAGGTCCCGGAGACTGACGAGGTAAGAGCCCTCCCCTTCTGCTGGCTTTTTGTTAGAGGTCCCAGGATCTCCCAGCTGCAGCAGCCCCAGAGTGAACAAGGCCCTGCCAGGGAAAATCCCATGCAGGTCACCAGAACTGTAGGGATGGAAAAAGTTTCCCTCCTTCCCTTCTAGGTTCTTTGGCTGGTCTAATAACTAGGTTGATATAAGACAGAGTAACAGGAAACAAACAAAAGTTTAATAACATGTATACCTCCTGGTTACATGGGACAGACCCAGGAAAACCAAAGTCTGGAAACTGAAAATTCCATCTTCAGCTAAAGATAAAAGATGCTGGATGGGTGGGGGGTAGTCCGTTACGGGACAGGGACATGCACAGTGCACAGGTTAGGTTGTTACACAGATTTAAGTCCCTGCCAACTCCACTGATAACAGGTTCTGGAGATTTAAAGATCCCCTTCATCCTGGTACCAGGAGGGAGAGACACCTTACATGTGGAGATTTCCCGCACCCACGCAAATGTCTCCTATAACAGGGTAACTTCTTGGTTTTCAGAGCTCCTCCCAAGTCAGCTGCTTCTCAAAAACAACCAGCCTAAAACAGTCCCTGTGCCAAAGAGACACGTTGCGGGGGGGGGGGGGGCATATTCCACTCCCCTTCAGAAACATTCCTAAAATCACACAGCCCGCAGTACTAGGGCCAGGATTCAAACTACAACTTCTACTCCCATTCTGGGACTCCTTCCATTGTGTTCTATGGCACCATTTCTATGATCCCCGAAGCTGCTTTCCTGGCAGCAGTTCAATTCCATACAATGAAAAATGACACCGCTAAAGAGGATGGCATTTATAAGGTGGGAGGAGAGGCATGAAGAGCAAGAACATGGTTAAATAAATACCAACCGTCAGAAAACAACAAAGAAAACATCAGCTGGAAATTTATGACCTGCGAGTATTTTTCCCTACTTTTTCTGCCATGTATATTCATCCAGACTCCTTGTTCATTGACCAAAACACCCAGAAACACGCCAGCCTTTTTTTGGCAAGAGGAAAGAAGATGTTTTGAATGATCCAACGTGTCTCTTGTTCTAAGAACCCTTTAAGGATGTGAGTTATGGGCCCTTTCCTCCTGCCTTGGTTCCTTTAAATTATGCTCATAGCTTGGCAAAGAACTCTTAACTGCCTGGCCCATTAATCAGGCTGAGCCATAAATTTCCTGCCTCATTGCCCTGTGGAGAATCCATCTGGAAGATGTTCACGCTGGAGTAGTTTGGGAAGCTCCCACAACATCAATGGCCTTGTCAGGTCAGCCACCCCCCCTGCACTCCAGAACGCAGGGGATGGGATGGGCGGGGCCACCGGGGACACATGCCCAGGGCCCTCAGCTGGGGCCATGTGGTCCCGACAAGCCACTCGACCACTCTGGTCTCCTCATCTGCAAAATGGGAATAATCATATTTCTGTTTCTGGATTGTTTTGAAGGTTAGTGGGATAAAGGGTATGAGCAGAAGGTGATATTAAACAGATCAGGTAATGACAATAGTATATCCAGGAACACAGCACAGGGTTCCCCCAAAGCCTCCATAGCCTTAGCTCTGGCTCTACTGGAGAAGGCCCCTCCTTCCCTGCCTTGCTCCAGGGCATTTTTGTAATTCAAAGTGCTGCCTGAGGGCACCCGGCTGGCTTAGGCGGAAGAGCACATCTCCAGGCTGTGAGTTCAAGCCCCACACTGGGCCTGGAAACTCCTTTAAAAAAAAAAAAAAAATGCTGCTTGAATGGGGAACCTCTACATCATAATGGCTGAAGAAATGGCGGGCCTGGATTTTGCTGAGGCCCAAACCAATACCGTCTCTTCCTGTCTCAGAAATGCAAAGCAGGCAGTAAATGCCGCCCAGAGGACCATGAAAATTGCAAATCCCAGCCTGAGAGGCCAGTCCTGGTTTCCTAGAGCGCCGAGCTGCAGGAGCACCACCATCCTCACAGCCAGAGGGCACTGTTTTTCCTTTTAGATCCTTTTCCTCCAGTGTCTTTGGCAACAGCCCAGAGTTTTTCCCCCAGGGGCACCTCTCAGGACAAGTCTTCAGTGGCTGAGGTATCTTTGCTGATACCAAGACTTCAACCCAGGTGGGTAGTGCCTGAGTATGAATCGAGACTAGATTTTAGCTCCGTCCACGGCATCTAACCCACAGGAGCTGCCTACTTCCAGGGAAAGCTGTCACAGCTCTCAGGACGAGCCCTTAGGGACCCTAATTGGCGTGTACTTCAACCTATAACTAGATGGGTGGGAAAGCAGGGCCATTCTGAGCACTGATCGTGTCAAGACCAGCGGGTCAGGGGTGACCAAGTACGAGATCTCTGTGCTTTCCGAGCTCCCCGACGCTTGTCCCCAGGCAGGAATGCTGCGGTCCCCTGCTGTCTCCACCTGTGTAGGCCTAGTCTTAGGCCAGAAGTTCTGGATCTCTCGCTCTCTGCAGAGTTCTCAGACAGGGTCTCCAAAGTATCCAGTCCAAGACACAGCCGCCCTGGAGAGAGAACATCCGTAACACCTATGAACCGTAAAAATAAAACTGTTAGTTATTTTACCAGCAAAAAATGGGCTTATTTGGGATTAACAGAATTGTAATCTGGGACAAGCAAGCCATGGCAAAACTATAGGCAAGTCCAATGAATAATGGGGAGAACCACTCTTTTATAGAGGAAAAAAGTTGCTATCAAAGTCCATTGGTGTAAAGTGGGAAAGCAGGTTAGCAGCTTTTCATTGGCTGGGCTGTGATTGTCTCCCATTGGCTGGGCTGTGATTGTCTCTCATTGGCTGGGCTGTGATTGTCTCCCATTGGCTGGGCTATGGCTGTCTCTCATTGGCTGGGCTATGGCTGTCTCTCATTGGCTGGGCTATGGCTGTCTCCCATTGGCTGGGCTGTGATTGTCTCTCATTGGCTGGGCTGTGATTGTCTCCCATTGGCTGGGCTGTGATTGTCTCTCATTGGCTGGGCTGTGATTGTCTCTCATTGGCTGGGCTGTGATTGTCTCTCATTGGCTGGGCTGTGGCTGTCTCTAATTGGCTGGGCTGTGGCTGTCTCTCATTGGCTGGGCTGTTGCCAGGGTGGAGAAAACCTTCCTTCTTCTCACTGGGGTGATAAAATAGCATCCCTGTGCAAGATACCTCTCTTCCTGTGGGGTCTGCAATGGATGGTAAGTGCTGGGCATAAGACACCCCCCCCCCCTCGGCCAGCCTCCTGGACTCCATTCTAATTTTCACGTAGCCAGTTAAGGGACTGTGAATTTCTAACCATTTCCTTAAGGAAAAATGTGTATAGTAAAAAAATACATATATTTAGTTTAGATAGCTTAGTTTTATATTGTTGTCTTAGATGAATCTATAATAAACCTAAATAAAGTAAAAAGACTCCTTCCACTTTATTACATGTCTGAAGTCAATAAAGCTAATGCAATACAGTTTGCTGTAGATTTCTGACTGCCTCGCGTCTTATTATGTACTCAGAGCCCTATGTTTGTTCATAAATTAATTCCTGCTTCCTCCCCTAATTATTGTATAATTCAGTGGTATCACTTTTTAAAAATCAAGTCATTAGGGACACCTGGGTGGCTCAGTTGGGTAAGTGTCTGTCTTTGGCTCTGGTCATGATCCCAGGGTCCTGGAATCAAGCCCAGCATCAGGCTCCCTGCTCAGTGGGGAGTCTGCTTCTCCCTCTGCCTCTCTCCCTGGCTTGTGTTCTTCTGTTCTCTCTCTCTCTCTCAAAAAAAAAAAAAAAAAGTCATTATCATACCAACAGCAATAAGAGAAAGCAGGTGGAGGGAGTGGGTGGGGAGTATCACTTTTTGAAAAGCATTTTTTGGTGCCTCTTGCATCTCAAATGTGGCCTTATCAAGGATTACACATTTCAGATTTAACCCTCATCTTTTCTTTTTAATGTGCTAGATCTTTTTTTTTTTTTAAGATTTTTATTTATTTATTCATGATAGTCACACACAGAGAGAGAGAGGCAGAGACATAGGCAGAGGGAGAAGCAGGCTCCATGCAGGGAGCCCGACGTGGGATTCGATCCGGGGTCTCCAAGGTCATACCCTGGGCCAAAGGCAGGCGCTAAACTGCTGCGCCACCCAGGGATCCCCTAGATCTTTTCCCTACCTTTTATTTTTTAAGGTAAAACTTATATAAAGTGGGATGCATGGATCTCAAGTATACCATTCAGTGAGTTTTAACAAATAGATAAAGGTACATGACTCCAGCTCGTATCATAACACAGAGTGTTGTGCCCAAGATCACGAATCCGAGAAACCACCAAGGAGCCGACACCAATGCAAACACACGAGGGTTTATTTACAAGCTCGAGCCTGGGTCCAAGTATACCCGACGCAGTGGAGCAGCGACCTAAACCCCGAGACTAAGAGGCTTAGCAACTGGGATCCCTGGGTGGCGCAGCGGTTTAGCGCCTGCCTTTGGCCCAGGGCGCGATCCTGGAGACCCGAGATCGAGTCCCGCATCGGACTCCCTGCATGGGGCCTGCTTCTCCCTCTGCCTGTGTCTCTGCCTCTGTGTGTGTGTGTGTGTGTGTGTGTGTGTGTGTGTGTGTGTGTGTGTATCATAAATAAAATAATAATAAAAATAATAAAAAAAGAGGCTTAGCAACTTTATAGGGGCCAGTGGCCAATGGGATACGCAGAAAGTTGCACAGTCATGCTGGTCCGCTGAGTTAGGGTGTGCCCTGGTCTTTGACTAGGGCGGGGCAGTATCACTGAGGCGATTTCCGATTAGGGTGTGTCCTGGTCTTGACTCGGGCGGGGCAGTGCCCTAAGTAATAAGCAGGTCAGCACAAGGCGGGTGCAGCCCAAAGTAGAGTCAGTCCTGCTCTGCTTGTCCAGGGGTAGGGGATTTTGTTAAATTTCCTGGGTCCCACAAGAGCATTTCCATCACCAAGGAAAGTTTACAAGTACCCTTCTGATGAATCGTCTCACCTATCCCCAGCCCGAGAGACAGCCACTATCGTGGCTTCCATCAGCATTGTTTGTCTTGTTCTAGAACTTCATATATAGAACCAAACAGTATTGCTCTCTTGTCTGGCTTGTTTCACTCAACATAATGCTTATAAGATGCATACAGTTTCATATATCAGGCATTTGTTCTTTTCTGACTACTATCCCATTATATGACTATGTCCCAGTTTCTTCAGCCACTGTCCAATGGATGGAAATTTGGGTTGTTTTCAGTCTTTAGCTAATAGGAATAAAGCTTTATGAAGGTCCTTGGACAAACGTTTTAGAGGGCATACATTTTTACTTCTCATGGATAAGTATCTGGAAATAGAATTGCTTGGCCATAGGGATTGTGAGTGATTAACTTGATAAGAAGTAGCCAGACAGTTTCCCAAAGCATTGAGCCCATGACAATGTATGACAGCTGTGGTGACCACATCCTGCAACACTGAGTGTTGTGAGTCTTACACATCAGCCATTCTCTTGGGGTGTGGGAGAACCTTATTATGCATTTTACTGATGAATATTGAACACTCTCTTACGAGCTTATTGGCCATTGATTTTGTTTCCTTTGTGAAATCTATGTCCAAATATCTTGTCCCCTTTTTAATTGGGTGGTTTGTCTTACCATTATTGAGTTGTGAAAGTTCTTTACCTAGAAGTTTTTTCTTCCATGCTTTCTTCTACAAATTTTATAGCTCTAGCCTTATATTCAGATCAAGATTCCACTTCAAGTTAACTTTTTTGCAAGGTGTGAGATAGGGGACGAAGTTCATTTTTTCCATACGAAATCTTGTTGCTTCAGCACCATTTGTTAGACTGTTTTTCCCTGTTGAATTATCTTGTCCCTTTTGTGGAAAATCAATTGACTATAAGTGTGGATCTATTTCTGGAGTCAATATTCCATGCCAATGACCTGCCTACCTATCTGTCAACACACAGTCTCAAGTAATATATGGTGGAGACAGAGATGAATCAATAAGCTCATAGTAGTTGAACCTGAGTAATGGGCACAGGTATTAGTTGTATTACACTCTTCTACTTTTGTATAATAAAATGCTTTCAAAAAGAGAGAGATAGGGGGATCCCTGGGTGGCTCAGCGGATTAGCGCCACCTTCGGCCCAGGGTGTGATCCTGGAGTCCCTGGATCGAGTGGAGTCCCACATCAGGCTCCCTACATGGAGCCTGCTTCTCCCTCTGCCTGTGTCTCTACCTCTCTCTCTCTGTCTCTCATGAATAAACAAAATCTTTTAAACACACACAAACACATAAACACATACCGTCTACTCCAAATAGATGAAATATTTAAATGCAAACAGTATCATACAAGTAGAAGAAAATTTCGGAGAGTGCTTACAGTATCCTGAGGTGAAGAGGTCTTTCTTAGCATGATGAAAAAGTCCAAAACTTTATAAAGGAAATGACTGACATCTAATGACATGAAAACATAATGTCTGTGTCAAAAAAAATCATAGACAAATTAAAAGATGAGGACAAATGGCAGAATATTTGCATTATATAAAAGAGCCACAGGGTGATCATCATGATATATAAAGGCTCCTTAAAAATCATTAAGAGATGCAGATTTCAACTACATTAGTAACGTTATTTTTAAAGTGTCTGGTGAGACACTAAGTTTATCTGTGGAATTTGTACACCTTTTTGTTTTTATTAGATGTTTTATAATAAGTTTAGGATAATGAAAACAAAACAATAAAAAAAAAGAGGAGCAACCCAATAGAAAAGTGAGAAACAGGTAAATAAATGCTCATAACAATAACCAAATATGATACGGTGATTTGTAATAAGAAATATGTTATCATGGGCAGCCTAGGTGGCTCAGCAGTTCAGCGCCACCTCCAGCCCAGGGCCTGATCCTGAAAACCCGGGATCAAGTCTCACGTCGGGCTCCCTGCATGGAGCCTGCTTCTCCCTCTGCCTGTGTCTCTGCCTCTCTCTCTCTCTCTCTCTCTCTCGTGAATAAACAAAATCTTAAAAAAAAAAAAGAAATATGTATCTGGCCTTCATCCATGGTTCCTGGCACATAATTCTAAAATTTGGAATTTCTTATATAAGAACCATAGGGGCATCTTTTGTTAAAATACTTAGTTTTGTACTCAGTTCCTGAAACAGCTCCAGGATGGTAAAGGCAAAGTGGGTGTCTTTTGTCATTTGCAACAAGACTCTTTCCCCTACATCTGAGTTTATGTTAACAAGGTGACTTTGGGGGACACCTGGGTGGCTCAGCGGTTGAGCATCTGCCTTTGGCTCAGGGCGTGATCCTGGGTCCAAGGATCGAGTCCCACATTGAGCTCCCTGCAAGGAGCCTGATTCTCCCTCTATGTCTCTGCCTCTCTCTGTGTACCTCTCATTAATAAATAAATAAAATCTTTAAAAACAAATAAAACAAAACAAAACAAAAAAACAAGGTGACTTTTGCAGAGCCCCTAAGGATGGGGACTGGTTGTCAGGGAAACCTGTGAGTACAGGGTTAGAACTTCCAGCCCCAACCCCAGCTCTAGCAGGGGTAGAGGGGCTAGAGATCTGAGTTCAATCACCAATGTCCACCAATGTCCCATGATGTAATCAGTCATGCCTTTGTAATGAAGCCTCCATAAGAAGCCAAAAGGACAAGGCTCAGACAGCATCCAGGCTGGTGAACATGTGGAGATTTGGGGAGAGTGGTGCACCAGGAGAGGTCTTGGATGCTACACCCCTTCCCATATACTGTGCCCTACACAAAAATGGCTGTTCCTGAGTTATACCCTTTTATAATAAGCAGGTAATCTAGTAAGTAAACTTTCCTGAGTTCTATGAGCCACTCTGACAAATAAATCAAACCCCAGGAGGGGGTCATGGGAACCTCTGGTTTACAGCTGATTGGTCAGAGGCACAGGTGACAACCTGGACTCACCATTAGTGTCTGGGGTGGGGGGCAGTCTTGTGGGAATGAGCCCTAAACTTGTGGGACTCAAGACTACTTTCAGGTAGATAGTGTCAAAATTGAGTCGAACTGTAGGACATTCGGCTGCTATCTGGAGCATTCAACACACAAAAAACCCCAAAAAATCCAGTTAAGAAATGGGCAGAACATATGAACAAACATTTTTCCAAAGAAGACATCCAGATGGCTAACACACGAAAAGATGCTCAACACCGCTCATCAGCAGGGAAATGCAAATCAAAACCATGGTGAGATACCATCTCAAACCAGTCAGAATGGCTAAAATTAACACAGGAAACAACAGATGTCGGTGAGGATGTGGAGAAAGGGGAACCCTCTCACACTGTTGGTGGGAATGCAAGCTGGGGCAGTCCCCTGGAAAACAGTATGGAGGTTCCTCAAAAAGTTAAAAATAGAAACTACCCTACAACTCAGCAATTGCACCACTAGGCATTTATCCAAAGGATACAAACATACGGATTCATTGGGGCACATGCACCCCAATGTTTATAGCAGCTTTACCAAAAATAGCCATACTATGGAGAGAACCCAAATGTCCATCGACTGTTGAATGGATAGAGAAGATGTGGCATATATTTAATGGAATATTACTCAGCCATCAAAAAGAATGTAACCTTGCCATTTTGCTATGACGTGGATGGAACTAGAGGGTATTATGCTGAGTGAAATAAGTCAGGCAGAGAAAGACAAATACCATATGATTTCATCCATATGTGGAATTTAAGAAATAAAACAGATGAATAAGGGAAAAGGAAGGAAAAAAAAAGAGAAGGAAGCAAACCATAAGAGCCTCTTAACTACAGAGAACTGAGGGTTGATGGAGGGAGGTGGGCAGGAGATGGGCTTTAAAAAAAAATACCATCAGGCAATTTTTAAGAGGCGTGGTCTGCAACTAGCACTTCAGGAATTTAGCACATAAGCAGGTGGTTAGACTGAAACTCAGAATGTTTCTTTTCCTTCTTTATGAAGCTAAACACTTGACACCATATTAAGAATTTGGTTCATTTGGTACGAGTTAGTGCTGCTGGCTAAGCACCTCACCTTGGCTGGCTTCCCAGGTACGCCCAGCAGCTTGCAGCGAGTGCCCCACAAACAGCTTCCACAGCACCCCCCTGCCCTGGGTGGCTCACGGTGGAGTGCCAGCAGCGGGGGGCCTGTCAGTCACCTTCCCTCAAGCAGTGCCTTGGAAGAGAGCTGCCAGCCAGGCTCCTCCTCTTGCGGAGCTTCTGCAGCGCCTTTTGGGGCAGCCACTAGGGTTCTGAGAGCTCTCCCTTAATTTTTTTTAATAAATTTATTTTTTATTGGTGTTCAATTTGCCAACATACAGAATAACACCCAGTGCTCATCCCGTCAAGTGTCCCCCTCAGTGCCCGTCACCCATTCACCCCCACCCCCCGCCCTCCTCCCCTTCCATCACCCCTAGTTCGTTTCCCAGAGTTAGGAGTCTTCATGTTCTGTCTCCCTTTCTGATATTTCCCACACATTTCTTCTCCCTTCCCTTATATTCCCTTTCACTATTATTTATATTCCCCAAATGAATGAGAACATATAATGTTTGTCCTTCTCTGACTGACTTACTTCACTCAGCATAATACCCTCCAGTTCCATCCACGTTGAAGCAAATGGTGGGTATTTGTCATTTCTAATAGCTGAGTAATATTTCATTGTATACATAAACCACATCTTCTTTATCCATTCATCTTTCGTTGGACACCGAGGCTCCTTCCACAGTTTGGCTATCGTGGCCATTGCTGCTATAAACATCGGGGTGCAGGTGTCCCGGCGTTTCACTGCATCTGAATCTTTGGGGTAAACCCCCAACTTCCCACAGCAGAGGGTGGATCTCAAGCAAGTCCAACTGGTGAAGCACCTCAACAAACTCGTTTTTAACGCAGTGAGTCACGCCCACACCCTCTTCAGGTCTGGAGGTGAGCTCTGGGAAGGGCTATTTCTCAGTCTGGGGTGTGGAGACTGCTGCCTATATCCTGTATTATACTCCTTAGGATTCTCGAATTAGCCAACTCTCCATTCCTCCAGTTAGTACTTCTTTATGCTGAAGTTTCCCTGTGTAAACTGCTGTGTGGTTTCTTTCTTCTGATTGGACCTTGACTACATATGGCCAAGAAAATAAATCTGCAGCACACATTGGCCATCTTTCATGGAAAAGGAAGGATGACTGAGAAGGTGATGCCAGGAGCCCAGAGGAATCAGCAGCCATGGGGATGGCCACCAAGGATCCCCAAGGCCTGGTTCTTGTGAGGCTCTGTAGTGCCCTCCCACCTGCATAGGACTGACTGGTGGACCGGGAAGCTATTGTAGGCATGTCAGACTGCTCTTCCTCTGGCCAAAGTGAGGTGCTATGTCAAGAGGCTACTGTAGCAGCCTTCTGGCAGGGTCCGCATGGGGAGGAGCTGAGGTTCCTGCCCAAATTCAGTGACGGGCAGAGGCTGCCAGCCAAGAGCCTATAAGGAAGATCCCCTGGCAGGGACCCTCCAGGCCCAGTAAACCTTCAAATGACTGTAGATTCCATTTGAGTGACCTCAAGCCAGAGCCATCCAGTAGAGCTGCTCCCAAACTCCTGGCCCAAGGAAACTAAGAATAAAAAGTTATTAGTATTTTAAAGCTACTAGTTGGGGGGGGTGTAATTTGTTATATAGCATTCAAGAACAAATACACATGGTCTTAAAGTGTCTCCAACAAAATGCCTATTACTTACAAAGGGAAAATTACTAACTTTACTAGGGAGCAAACTGAAAAATACCACTTCAGCAAAGTGACCAAAGTTCATATCACCAGTACGGGAGATATCACGACAGCACATGCCTCCTGATATGAGGTAGGAGCATAGCACAGTCACTTCCTGGTATTCCTGCCAAAAATGTGTGGTCTTAATCACAAAAACATCACACAAACCACAACTGAGGGACATTCTATGAAAGAACTAAGCAGAACTCAAAAATGCCAAGGTCATGGGGGATAAAATGACCAAGGAAATGTCTCAGGAAGAAGCTAGAGACACAAGTCATTACAGCATGTGGCCCTGGATGGGACCCAGTCCAGAGACCTGGTGAAGTGAAGAGGTCTCTAGATTAGTAAAGCACAGTGTCAGCTAGTTCCCCGCTTTCATGATTGTATCAATGGCTACGTAACATGTTCAATGTAGAGGACACTGGATGAAAAGTATCTGGGAACTCACCGTCCTACTTTTGAAACTTTTTAAAAATCCTGAAATTAGGACACCTGGGTGGCTCAGTGGTTGAGGGTCTGCCTTTGGCTCAGGGCATGACCCTGGGGGTCTTAGGATTGAGTCCTGCATCGGGGTCCCTGCAGGGAGCCTGCTTCTCCCTCTGCCTGTGTCTCTGCTTCTATGTGTCTCATGAATAAATAAATAAAAATATTTTTTAAAAATCCTGAAATTGGTGGTGCAGCAGTTGGTGGTGCAGCAGTTTAAGCACGACCTGCAGCCTAGGATGTGATCCTGGAGTCCCGGGATCAAGTCCCATGTTGGGCTCCCTGCATGGAGCCTGCTTCTCCCTCTGCCTGTGTCTCTGCCTCTCTCTCTCTCTCCCTCTGTGTGTCTCTCATGAATAAATAAAAAAAAAATCTTTAAAAAATAAAAAATAAAAAAATTCTGAAATTATTTAAGAATTAAAAGTTAGGGATCCCTGGGTGGCGCAGCGGTTTGGCGCCTGCCTTTGGCCCAGGGCGCGATCCTGGAGACCCGGGATCGAATCCCACGTCGGGCTCCCGGTTCATGGAGCCTGCTTCTCCCTCTGCCTGTGTCTCTGCCTCTCTCTCCCTCTGTGACTATCATAAGTAAAAAAAATAAAAATTAAAAAAAAAAAGAATTAAAAGTTAAACATACTATCATCTTTCAAGAATGAAAGTAAGAATAATTTTCAAATATCAAAAAGTGAAATAATTTACTACCAAGACCACAATAAAGAAGAAACTAGAAGGGATTCTTCAAGAAGAATGAAAATAATCCTAATTAGAAGCTCAGAGATGCAGGAAGAAATGAGGAGCAAGAAAGAGTAGATCTGAATTTGGGTAAATCCTACCGCGTGCTGACTGTATGAAAAGCAATCGTAGTCTATGGTGGGTTAAAGTTACACACAATTAAAATATGATAACAGCACATAAATTGAGGCATGTTTACAGTTTAAGATATTCTGAAACCTATGCATTGTCTAGGAAAAGTGTAAACATGCTTAAATAGCGTTAGTCTTTGATAAACAAATCAAGTTACCAAACAAAAAGGGTTACCAGATAAGGACGGACATTAGCTCCTTGGGGGAACACTGGAGTCAGGAATAAGAAAAAGACATCCACTCCATCTCTGCGTCTTCCAGGTCTGCACCTGGGTTATTAGCCAGTATCGTCAGACAAGGGAAAACCACAAAAAGGTAAGCACAGGGACGAAAGTATAACATATCCCCATCTGCAGGTGATATCACTGCATTCGGGAAAAACAGAAAAGATTCCATTGGAACAAACCATTAAAAACAATGAGAGACTTTAAGAAAGCACAATCTAAAATTAACATAAAACCCAAGAGCCTTCATATGTTCACAGAACAATCAGCGAGAAGATATCAGAAGAGAAAAACCCCACAGACGGCAGAAACAAAAAAGCAAAACATCTCAGTGCAAAAATGACAAGCATTGTGGAAAGCTTTTATTTTTTATTTTTATTTATTTAAAAAAAATTTTTTTTTGTGGAAAGTTTTTATAAGAAATGTAAAACACTCCTGAAAGACGCAGAAGTGAGTTTCACAAATGAAAAAGACATACCATGTTCCTGGATACAACGATGACTTATCAAAAGAAGTCAAATCTCTGGGCGCCTGGGTGGCTCAGTCGGGGAACCATCTGCCTGCAGCTCAGGTTATGATCAAGGTCCTGGGATCAAGCCCCACGTTGGCTCCCAGCTCAGCAGGGAGTCTGCTTCTCCCTCTGCCTCTGCCCTCCCCCCTGTGCTCCTGCTCTCTCTCAAATAAATAATTTTTTTTAAAGTCCTCAGGTCAGTTCCTAATTTACAGAATTTTCTTCTGAAATTAGGTGTATTTATTCAAAAATTCACATGGAGAAGAACTAACAAGGAAGGACGACCAGGACGACGTGTAGAGAAGCAGCGCCTGGACATTAACGGGATCCTATTTTGAACAAGCCAGTGCTAGAATGTAATTTGGGGCCATGGGGAAGTTTGACTGTGGACCTGCTATCTGGTGACAGGAATTATTGTCGATTTTGTTTGCTGTGATAACTACGTTGTGGTTAAGCCAGAAATTGCCTTTAAAAAAAATGCAAAAAAAAAAAAATTTAAAACGCAAAAAAAAAATATGCAAAAAAATGCAAAAAATTAAAAAAAAATTTAAAAAACGCATCCTGCAGTAATGTGGGGTGAAATATATTTTCAGCAAAAAAAACAAACAAAAAACAAACTTGTTATGTCAAAGTGATGTTGGCATATTATTGTAGGGACTCAAAAGTTCTCTGAATGCTGCTAGTTTGGGAAGCTCGTTGCCTTTTTGTCTTCATCATAATTAGGAACCACCTTACAGTCAGAGAAGACGGCATTCTAGAATGACAGAAATGGCACCGAACCAAACGCCGCTGTGACACGCACATCCAGCTACGCCCTGTGCGGTCGGTGCCTATGCAAAGCAGCCGAAGCCCCAGGGGTGCCACTGTGCCATTGGGCGGTCAGGTCACCTGCCAGGTGTCGTCTGCAAACCGACAAGAGAAAACCGTTCCCCTCGAGGAAGGGGCCCTCCCAGCAGCACCAGAGACTCTGACCTCAACTCCCCGCACGTCCTGGGGAGACCCGGGGTGTTGGGCGTGGGCAGGGCAGCTCGGAGGACTGGAGAAAGGTTGTCACCAAAATCGTGCTTTATTCCCAGGCTGCTGTGGTTTGGGAGGATCCGGTCCTGCAGGAACAAGTCCTTTCCCCGGGTGGGAAGTCAGGCCAAGGTAAGAAAGGAGAGAAGACTCACGGAAGCATCACAGACGGGCAGCCAGCTGGTCCCCACAACCCTTCTAGAAACACCGTGCTGGTCAACGTTCTACAGGTAGTTTGAAGCACCCAGAAGTTTCCTTTGACCCTTGCTGTCACTTCCCCAACTGAGGCTTATATATTTAAGCTGGAAGAGGGTTTGTCTTCCAAGCTGCCGCAGTGAGGAGGGCACCGTGGTGACACGGGTCTCGGCTGAGCCTGCTCAGTGGAAGAGCGTCCCCAGGACCACATGAGCACGCTTCCCATCATCGCGGATTTCCCCCAAGTCCAGCTTATAAAACACTCAAAGATCTGATGAAACTTGACCCTGTTCTTAGAACCAGCCCCCCAACCCCCCAGGCCTGCCCCAGGCCCACGCCCCTGCGCCCTCCATGGCTCAGCCAGGTACAGGGCACAACAGTGTCCATCCCTGATCCGCTAGCAGGTCGCCTGCTCCATTAGCAAAAAACAGTTTCAAAAACCTTTTGGGGGGATCCCTGGGTGGCTCGGCGGTTGGGCGCCTGCCTGCAGCCCAGGGGCGATCCTGGAGTCCCGGGATCCAGTCCCATGTCGAGCTCCGGGCATGGAGCCTGCTTCTCCCTCCTCCTGTGTCTCTGCCTCTCTCTCTGTGTGTGTCTGTCATAAACAAATAAATAAATAAAAAAAAGCTTTTGGGGAGAGATCCAACGGGTCTGGCCAGGATTCCCGGGGTGCCCGCATGCATTTATGCGGCAAGCATTGCATCTCACACCTACTTTTCATGGAGCGAGCGGAGGAAGGACAGGCCACTCCCGGGGGAGGAGGGACAGCCGGACACTTATCTCCGACACAGGCTGGGGCGCCGACTGCGGCACACGGGGGTGCAGGGGGCCACAGGTGGGACCCGGGTCCTGGAGGCGGGCACATCCCGGAGGTCGAGGCGGGAGCTAGGGCTGAAGCAGGCGCCTCCAGGGGGCTCGGGAGTTTGGACCGCAGGAGGCTGCTGGGTAGGGGGTGGGTGTCGGGTCTTGAATGAATTTTCCAGAACCTTAGTTATACCGTGGCAGGGACAGAGGTAGGGCCTGGGGGAGAAGAGGGAGCGTTTGCCTGTGGGGAGCCGTGGGGGCCAGGGCGGCTGCAGGCGGGGGCGACCGGGTGGGCGCGGGCCTGGGGGCAGCCAGGGTGACGGCGAGTGGAGGCGCTTCGGGCCACAGCCCGGCTTTGAACCCGAGGAGGTTTTCTGACTCCAAAACGGACAGCGCTGCGTGCCTGGGCCGGTGACCAAGGCCCAGGTACGAGTCCCGGCCTCCCGGGCGCCCGGACGGGGACTGACTCGTGTTCAGCTCCACTGGGGCCCTAAGCGCTTCGGGGGTGTTAACTCACTCAATCCCGTGACAACCCACAGGGTAGGGACGCCCGGGTGGCTCAGCGGTGGGGCACCTGCCTTCGGCTCAGGGCGCGACCCGGGGTCCCGGGGTCCCGGGATCGAGTCCCACATCGGGGTGCCCGCAGGGAGCCTGCTGCTCCCTCTGCCTGTGTCTCTGCCTCTGTGTGTGTCTCATGAATAACTAAATAAAATCTTAAAAAAAAAAAATTGCAACCCACAGGGTAGGTAATATTGTCATCCCTGTTTAAAGGATGAGGAAGCAGAGCCCCAGCGAGGTTGAGTCTCTGCCCAGAGCTGGGAAGAAATGCAGGGTCCCCCGGCACGTAGGGAACACTGCGGCGTGGGACCCCCGAGGCGGTGACAGGCCCAGGACGGGCGTGCGCGCACCAGGTGCTCCCGCTGACCGTTGCCAGCCCCCACAAGGGGCTCCTGCGTATCCTGGCGACAGTGATGCCATCCTGGACTGTCGGAGGCCGCGCAGGGAAGCGCTGCCTCGGGGCTCACCCGCCGGCCTCCTGCCTCCCACCGGGCCAGCAACGCCCGTCCAGGGACCCCGGGTGGGCTCCGAGTGCTGACGTGGGAGGCTGGGGGCCCGGCCGCACCTCAGAATCCTCCCCCCGGGTGTGACATACCCGCATCCGTCACGGGGATGCTCCACGGCAGGTGCTGCCGTCCACACCTTAGGGTTGAGGAAAACTGGCGCTCAGAGAGGCTAAGCAACTTGCCTAAGGACACACACCCAGGGTAGGGCGGTCCTCGAGTCAAAGCAGGGTCTTCCTGGGGCGCCCGGGGCGGGGGGGGGGGGGGCTCAGTGTGGAGCACCTGCCTTCAGCTGAGGTCATGACCCCGGGGTCCTGGGATCGAGTCCTACATCGGGCTCCCCGCATGGAGCCTGCTTCTCCCTCTGCCTGGGTCTCTGCCTCTCTCATGAATAAATAAATAAAATCTTAAAAAAAAAAAACAAAAAAACCCCACAAAAAACCAGGGTCTTCCTGACTCCAAAGCCTACTCGCTCCGCACGAATTCTGTGCTGGGAATGGAGAAAGGCCTCCCGTGCAGGGCGCAGGTTTTGAGCACTTGCTCCCCAGGAGCGGGGGCGAGGCGCGGCCTGACTCCTGCAGCCGCCTGCCCGGGGCTGGGAGCCGAGGGACACTCTGGCAGGTCACCTTCCCCCGGGCCTCTGCTTCCTCCCCGGGAATCGAAGGTGAGAACAGGATCCACCCGGTGCAGTGGGTGGTCGTGTGCACTGAAGGCAACGGCCCCGGAGCCACTGTTGTTTCTGAATAGCGACTGCTGTGCTGTCACGAGGATGCTTGGTCTCTGTCGCTGGTGGCTGCCCCAGAGCTCCCAGATCCCTTGTCACTGCCTGCGTGACAGGAGCACCTCTTGTTCTAACGCGATGGCCCTCGCTGGGCCCTGGACAGCTTCAGGACCGGGGCTGGTCACCAGAAAAGACCAAACTTTGATTCGAAGCCTGGAACTTTCAGGTCCCCCTCTAACCTCCAGGGAAGGAGCAAGGGCTGGAAATGGAGATAAAACTGACCACGCCTATGGAATGAAACCTCCCTAAAACCACCCAAATGGTGGGCCCTCGAGCCTCTGAGTGGGTGAGCACACCCACGTGCCAGCAGAGCAGCATCCCCCAACTCCAGGGGCAGTAGCTCCTGCGCTCCGGACTCACTCTAGGTGCTGCTTCATCTGGCTATTATTTGGATCTTATATAATAACCAATAAACAGAAATACTTTGTTGAGTTCTGGGACCTGGTCTAGCAAGTTACTGAACCAGAGGAGACCAGGGGAACTCAGGTACGAGTCCCGGCCAGTCAGAAGCACAGCTGGCTCGGGACTTGCGACAGGGGTCTGAAGTGGGGGCTCCCTTGTAGGGCTGAGCCCTTACCCTGTGGAGTCCCATGCTGACTCCAGGTAGATGGGGTCACAATTGAATTGGATTGGCGGACACCCCGTTGGTGTTTGCAGAGGATCGGGGAATTGGTTGGTATCAGGAGGAAAAAAAATAAACTTCTCCACTGCGTCTGTGCAGGCAAATGGCAGGGTAGAGATCGGGAATCTGAGGCCCATCAGCTTCAGCAAACGTTGGGGCACACACTCGTCTGAGCTAACACTCCTTGCTGCTGGACACACAGCGGTATCTCGTCGGCAGTTCCTGCATCAAGCATGTTTCTGACCAACAGACCAAGGCACAAAGTGCCATCCTCCCCCCAGCTCAGGCTCTCTGAGCAGGAGAGACAGAGGATCCTGGATCCTTGCCCCAAACTTGCCTTTTTGGGGTACTGATGTGGAAGCTGAACCCACCTACCCCTCTTTTGTTACATCTATTGAAGAGGTGGGCAGAATTTTTCTTAAGAGGCTAGATGTAAAATATTTTAGGTTTTCTGGGCCAAGAGGCGACAATCTAGGATATTGTAGATTTATATTATAAAAGAAAAAATTTGGTGAAAATCACATACAATAATAATTGAGTACTATTTTTTTTTGTACTACTACTACTAGTAGACCTAATAGTCATCAAGTCTACTAATGAAAATACTTTTTCTCTTTTTTGAGAGAGAGAAAGCAAGTGTGGGGTTGTGAGGCAGCAGAGAGAGAGAGAGAGAGAGAGAGAGAGAGAATCTTAAGCAGGCTCCCCGCCCAGCAAAAGTCCGACTCGGGGCTCAATCTCACGACCCTGAGATCATGACCTGAGCTGAAATCAAGAGTCAGATGCTAGGGATCCCTGGGTGGCGCAGTGGTTTGGTGCCTGCCTTTGGCCCAGGGCATGATCCTGGAGACCCGGGATCGAATCCCACGTCGGGCTCCCGGTGCATGGAGCCTGCTTCTCGCTCTGCTTCTCTCTCTCTCTCTCTCTCTCTCTGTGACTCTCATGAATAAATAAATAAAATCTTAAAAAAAAAAAAAAGAGTCAGATGCTCAACCAACTGTGCCACCCAGGTGCGCCAAGGATAATTTTAATTTGGGGGGGGGGGAACATCTCACTGAATTGAGGTTCAAAGCTAGAGTTGCCTATCATCAAAATCAGTTGCCCACGTTTCTGATAATGCTGATCTATAATAAGATTTTACAGATTTCATCTTTGAAAAAGTCTTCACATGGACAGATTCTTCACAAGGCTGGTATCAGGCTCTAAGCACAGGATTGTCAGACGGGCGTACTTACCACTCGAAAGGCATTTATGGAGTCCTATTAGACTTTTCTCTTGAGGTTTGCCTTGTGGCAGCTTAATCGCTTCAACTGAGGGTTCGATGGAAGCTCCTCAACCGAAGCTGGATGGATTTTGCAATATGGAGATTTCTTTGGGGTTTGCATTTAGGTCTATAGAACACCGCCTGAACTGCAGTTTGAGCTCAGATACTACATCTGCTGCACACACGGGTGGGAATGGAACTCTCGCTTCTTGTGTTAACTTATGACAACACAGGAAGTGTGATGATGCAGTCTGAAGTTAGTTGTGGGGATGGGGACGCCCGGGTGGCTCAGTGGCTGAGCGTCTGCCTTCAGCTCAGGTCGTGATCCCGGGGTCCTGGGATCGAGTCCTGCATCGGGTACCCCTCAGGGAGCCTGCATCTCCCTCTGCCTGTGTCTCTCATGAATAAGTAAATAAAGTATTTTTAAAAAAAATAAAGTTGTGATTCCAACATTAGTTCATGTTTATAGTCATACCATGGTATGACTTCCACGTATAAACATTATTATGCCTTGTGATTTTAGACAGAATTCATGAAGAAATCAAGACTGCAGCCAAAGCTAATTTCCAGGGCTCTTTGGAGTTTCATAACTGTAGTTGAGAGCAGTCCTTCTCATTCAGAAAAAGTTCAGTCTCGGTCCTAAGCTCAAAAATTGCAATAAAACTTCACCACGACTGAGCTGCTGTGTGATAGACCATGGCAGGATATTCAGCGACTATCGCTAATAAAAACTCATGGAGGGGATCCCTGGGTGGTTCAGCGGTTTAGAGCCTGCCTTTGGCCCAGGGTGTGATCCTGGAGGCCGGGGATCGAGTCCCACATCGGGCTTCCTGCATGGAGCCTGCTTCTCCCCCTGCCTGTGTCTCTGGCCCTCTGTCTCTCTGTGTCTCTTGTGAATAAATAAATAAATATTTAAAAAATAAAAAAATAAAAACTCACGGAACTGCTGACAGTTCAGTCCCCAAGAGTGAACAAAGTTTACTGTTGACAATACTGGTTCAGTAACGCAATTCAAATGTTCTTCAAAAAACGCCTGTTGATTGAAACAACATGTCAACATATTGCAAGCATAGGTTCTAACACCTGGTATTATCACAGGTTCTGTGCGTTTGTCCTAGTCAAGCCTTTTCAATTCCACACATATTTTTTCTGCCACCAATTGGAACACATCTTAGCAGATTCCACTTCAGGTTGGACTGAATCCGTTTTCTCCACTTTGAAAACCTTCCTGCCTGTAGTTGTTTGCACACAGACTATTGACAGAGCTGAATTTTTCAGTGACTCCTAGCCTGGCACAGGCTCATCACATGTCTGAGCTCTGTCGGTAACACAGGTCACAACTCTTGCAACAAGAGTCAGGGACAACCACTCAGAATCACTTGCTTGGTTTTTTTATTTTATTTTATTATTTATTTATTTTTTTAATTTTTTGCTGATTTTTTTTGCTTGGTTTTTTAATGTACACTTGGTGTTGTTCATAATACACTCAACACTTTGAGCAGCTGCTGTCGGGGAGAGGCTAACAGCCCTAAACAAACGGACTTCCTCTGGGCACGTTTCTTCAACCGCTGCGTCGCGTGTGATTTCATGAACTTACCACAGGTCAGTGGTTCCCCTGCTCTGCTAACAAATGAGCCCATCAGAAACATGCTTTGCTTGTAGCATCATTTTCCTTTATTTGTGTGAAGAAATTCCGGGATGAGATACTCAATTTTAAATTTTCTAATCTTTCTGGCCGTCGCATTGCGTTCTTGTTAGAAACATTCCGGTGCGTGTTTAGATGGATGATGCCAACATCCATGGTTCTCCGTGACAGCTACTACATCAGTGCACGTTGCCTCCCAACTCGGTAACAACACAATCCACCCTCCACCAGCCCTGAGAAGCATGGCGAGAGCACCACCACCTCTCCTCCCTCCTTGTGTTGACGTCATGGGTATACGCCGGTGATAAGGAATACAGCGAGGAGGCGCAGTCGTACATGTGGCGCTCGGAATGCTGCTGAGCTAGGATCGTGTCACACCAGCCGTCTGTGTCCACCAGGTGCCACACAGCTCTCTGGGGCAACTACTCAACACTGCCATCGTACCCTAAAAGCAACCACCGAGCAATGTGCAAATTTTTAAAAATGTGGTGGTATTCCAGTACATACTTCACTCAGAGATCCTGAAATTTAAATTTCGTGTAATTTTCACATCATGAAATATCACGTTTGATGTTTTTCCACCATTTTTATTTATTTATTTTAGAGAGGGCGAGGGGTAGAGGGGCAGAGGGGAAGGGAGAGAGTCTTAAGCAGGCTCCACGCCCAACGCAGAGATGGGCACAGGGCTCCATCTCACATCTCGCGACCCTGAGATCATGACCCGAGCCAAAATCAAGAGTCAGACGCCTAACCGACTGAGCCACCCAAGTGCCCCATGACATTTGCCCCAATCATTTGAAGTGTACAAGTTGTTCTTACCTGGACGGGCCACACACACATGCACATGCACATGCACACACACACACACACACACACACAAGTGGCCGTGATGTACTGATACTTCACCTACGACAATGGACAGGATGCAGGGGCCAGTCAGCCCTTCCTTTCGAAGCTCTCCTTGCACCACTGTGCAAGATGGGCCCAGGTTTGCTGCTGGTCAGCAGCTGGGAAATCCAGGTAACGGCTGCATGGGAGCAAGGGAGACGAGCGAAGCCTCCCTGGCAATCTGCAGAACACGATGCCTCCGTTTTCTCTTCCGGCCCATCCCTATTTTGACCTTTGTGCGGAGTCTAGAGGGCCTCCCGACCTCTTGGTCCAGGGCTATGGCCCCGGGGCCCTCTCTCACATGGAAAGGGTCTAAACTACAGTGTGTCTGGCATTGAGGGGACAGTGGGGGAAGAAATGTCACATGGGCCAATCCGATCCTGCCCAGCCTGGCATCACAGCACCCCTGGAGCTGCTGCCGGGATAGGAATCCTTGAACCCTGGAAACTGGAAGGGATGAAAATGACCTAGGGCAAAGGGCAGGGGTAAAGGCCGAGGAAGAGGAAGCAGCACAACCTCCGCTAGAGGTTTCAGTTTCCTGGAAGCGGTTTTTAGCTGCCCAATTAAATGAAAAAAAAAAAAAAAAAAAAAAAGAAAAGAAAAAAGAAAATCAAAGCTACATCTGTTCATTTCCAAATTCGTGAAAACCCTGTCAAAGCAAGCCCTTGGCAGGCACGGCGGTTCACCAGGACAGCGCAGTCCTCCTTGAACAACTAGGCCGACCTGAGCCCCCACCCTGAGGATCTGTGTTGACGGCGATTACCTTCGGCTCCCCCGGAGCTCCTCCGCCCCTGGGTCCATCTCAGCCCTCGGTCCAGGCTGTCCTCGCCTGTCGGGCTTTCTGCAGCGTCGGGCGTGGCGGGGACCAGCGCCTCGCGAGCTCGATCCCGCGGGCGCCCCGGCCGGGCTTTAAGGTGCAGATTGCGAGGCCCGCGTTGCCAGTCCCAGGCCCAGGCCGCCCGGAGTGACCCTCCGCATCCCGGAGACACCCCGGGGGCGGGGGGGGGCAGACGGGCCGGCTCTGCTCTTCTCCCCGTCACTGCTGAGAAGCACCCGGCCGGCCTTCACCCCGGCGCCCCGGCCCGTGCCCCCCCCCCCCGGGCTCAGCCGCAGCAGCGCTCCCTCCGTCCGCACCTGCAGGGTCGCCCCCCCCCCCACACCCCCGCCATCCGTCCCGGAGCTCGGCCAGCCCCGCTTCCTACAGGGGTGGCCCCGCCGCTTACAGCCTCCTCCAGGCAGGCCTCCTGGCTTCCCGCCGCCCCCGCGGGGCTCCCGAGGTTCCCTCCGCCGCTGGGGGACGCCCCCCCCCCCCGCCCCAGGGGCCGGCCGCGGGCTCACCCTCGGGGACCGAGACGCGGCGCCCCGGCCCGACCGCCCGCCCCGCTCACCGAGGGGCTCCTCGATTCCAAATTCCGTGTCCGGGACGAACCGCTCCTTCGGCTTTGGGGCCCTTCCGCAGGGGGCTGGGGCGCCGCTCAGGGCCACGGTCCGGACCCACCTGGGCCCGAGCCCCCGGGGCAGGGCAGAGCCGAGCCCGCGCGGCCGGGGGGGGGGGGGGAGGGGCCGGGGGGGCGCCCGCAGGGCCAGGCCTGGGGGCGGGGCGGGCGACGAGCGGGCGGAGGCCGGGCCCCGAGGTCACGGCGGCGGGCACCTCGCGCAGGGATTTGGTCTAGGTCCGGGGATCGAGGGCCTCCCCCGCCGCCCCCGCGGCCCCGCGCTCTCCTGCCGCAGCAGCGCAGTGAATGAAGGAAAAAGCGAAACACGAATACAATTTTTTTTTCAAAAGGGCACCAGGCGCGGTTTGGCGCCGGCCGCCGGCCCAGGGCGCGACCCTGGAGACCCGGGATCGAGTCCCGCATCAGGCTTCCTGCGTGGAGCCTGCTTCTCCCTCTGCCTGAGTCTCTGCCTCTCTCCCTCATGAATAGTACATAAAATCTTTAAAAAAAAAAAAAAGCGAAACACGGCAGCAGCTCGCCCCTTAATGCTTTCAAAACGAGGGTTATAACCAATTACGTTCTGGAAGCTTCCCCCAAAACTATCAGTTCATGAACTGAGGAGCTGCCCATTTACTTCTCCTCCTTCCTCCCCGATGCGAGTCACAACTCGGAAGGGCAAAAACACAACAGATGCGCCGTGGGTGGCAAGACCCAGATCCACCCAGGGCCTTCCCAGTTACTCCTCCTGGGCCGCCCGGCAGCTGGAGACGAAACCTCCACTGGAAAATCGTCCTTTGTAAAACATGTAAGTATCACACGTGCTATCAAAGCAAACTAGACCACAGACCTCAAAATTCTAACACAGATGTTAAGTGGCAAAATCAAGTAGTAACGTGAACGTCCCGCTACAGACTCCAGAAGTAAAAATGCACTAAAAAAAAAAAAAAAAAAAAAAAAATTTCATCCCATTTAATCATTCACAGAAAACGCAACTCACCTGGTTTCCCCGTGGTGTTTGCCGGATTCACATAGAAAAAGTGGGTTCATTCATGGCGCAGACTCAAGGTCTACGTGGAGCTACAAGTCGTGTGTATGGGTCGCCTCCCGCAGTGGCCCAAGATCCTCCCGCCGTCCAGCCCGCTGCAGCCTGCACACAGACCCACCCAGTGGACACTAGCTACTCCCGGGAAAGGGACTTGTCCAGGCGAAGAGTAGGGACTGGACCCCGATTCCAGAGCCGAAAACCATCCGGACTGCAGCGTGGGGCCTTCCCAAACGTTTGCTTGACCGAGGCCGCGGGGACTCCTCCTCCGTCCCAGACACTTGAGGCTGAGGTACTACGGACCAGGTCCCAGGCCCGCTGCTGGGAAACTTAACAGGGGTCATTCTCATGGGACCTCTGAGAGGATGTCACATAGGCCCACTTCCAAAAGGGAAGATGACAGGATACCGATTGTAGAAGTTTTATATGCTTGTATCTGGTATTTTCTGCCTCTCTTGGGGGCTTTTTTTTTTTTTTATAACATCCTATGATGCAGAAGTTGTGAATTTTAATTATGTATTTTATACCTTGTTCAATTATATACATAACTCAATGTATAAAAACGTCAATAATAAAACCGCTTAAAAATGCTCCTTCAGGGATCCCTGGGTGGCGCAGCGGTTTGGCGCCTGCCTTTGGCCCAGGGCGCGATCCTGGAGACCCGGGATCGAATCCCACGTCAGGCTCCCGGTGCATGGAGCCTGCTTCTCCCTCCTCCTGTGTCTCTGCCTCTTTCTCTCTCTCTATGTCTATCATGAATAAATAAATAAATCTTTAAAAAAAAAAAAAATGCTCCTTCAGTCAGACTTGTTAGAGGAGCCCCACGCATCTCCCGGCCCTGAGTCACACCTGGCTACAGGTACAGAAATCACCAGTAAAGCTTCTTTAAAACCGGATGCCAGGCCCCAACCCCATTTCCTCCACCCTCCACCAGCAAGTCTGCCATTATTTTACTTCTCTGCTTAAAAAATGCCTTTTATTAGCCAAGACGATCCCCGCTCTGGCACCCCGCTCCTTCGGAACCCAGGTGAGCCTGGACCACGGCTCCTGGTGAAAGCAAAGGGAAGCCAGTGTAAGGCTCGTCTGGGCCTTCGCGCTGCCCCGAGGCAGGGTTCCCAGGTTCTACTGCGGAAGGCAGGGGATTCACAACAGGCCAAAGCTGAAATTCTCGCATGTTCAGTGTCACCATCCCCCCCAACTCTTAAATAGGACATATCCTCAAGGTGAGCAACCATGAAAAACAAGGCCTGTCCGGGTAAAGAGGCCACGTACTGAAACCTGTGGCGTCCAGGTACTATCTGA
The DNA here is from genome assembly GCF_048164855.1 of Canis lupus baileyi. Classification (NCBI taxonomy): domain Eukaryota; kingdom Metazoa; phylum Chordata; class Mammalia; order Carnivora; family Canidae; genus Canis; species Canis lupus. Next base: position 35,834,453 of record NC_132867.1, on the reverse strand, counting down.
AATATAGGAAAATAAGAAATACAAGAATATAAGAGCGTTTTCTGAAAACTTCGGAAAGCCCACATGGCCTAAGACCTGCATTGGTATTTGTTTTCCCAACTGCAAGAAATTGAGGATTTTTGCTCTCAAACAAAACAAAACAAAACACCACAAAACCTGTTACCATACTAATACAGGTCTGTCTTTTGTAAAAACAAAGGCAAACTTTTGGAAAGCAGGGGATACTTGTCCCTGGTTATCATATGTGCGTAAATCTGAATGTTTTAGTTGGGGAAATAGCTTTTTGACAAGATTTACGGTAAGAAATTGGGGAAAAAATTAACGATGACAAATACCTTGTACTCTCGAAAAGTTAAGCAAGAGAACCCTGGTTCTCTCTCCCTACTCACCTCAAGTATCTAAAATCCAGGGCCATGGGGGTCCACACACCAGACCCACACACCGACCGATGGGTCCACTTACCTTACTCAGTGAGTCCTGTACAAACAACACCTCGGGCTTTGAACGCTAGGTTTAAATATGTAAAAACCACGAGTACAGGGTGAAAGGCCAGGTGAACCCCACCAAGATGCTGTCATGCATTATGAGGGACAACAAATAGCTATTCTCCCAGGCTTTTTTTGTTCTAAAAGCGACTTCATGTCACTTAAGTCTAGGGAAGGAGATCCAAGACAACAATGAGAACGTCTACTGTATGCCCTCGAACCCAAAAGGCTGTCCAGGCCAGGCCACCAGCTGTCCCAGGGAGGGATCTAAGACATTGGATTCAGTCTCAGTCGGTGTCCTCCCCAGCCCCTACCCCGCTGCCATCATCTTAAAATTTCAAATGGTCTTTGCATGTGGCACTAAGGCCAATCTCTGTATCTGGAACAACTTGGTCTGTCAGTTGTGGTCACCACTACAAAAATGAACATAAAAATGTATACTGAGGGCAGCCCGGGTGGCTCAGCAGTTTAGCGCCGCCTTCAGTCCAGGGCGTGATCCTGGAGTCCCGGGATCGAGTCCCACGTCAGGCTCCCTGCATGGAGCCTGCTTCTCCCTCTGCCTGTGTCCCTGCCTCTCTCTCTCTCTTATGAATAAATAAATCTTAAAAAAAAAAAAAAGTATACTGAGCTTGTATCCTGAGAGCGAACACAGTAAAGGCCAAACAGAAACTGGGGTACCTAGAAGAAATTTGGCATTTGCTAGCTTGTCTTTGTATTTCATGTACTTGACGGTAAGCTTAACAGCACAGGAGCTGGAAAGGAGGGTACCGTGACAAATGCAACAGGCATTCTGAGGGCCTTCTAGAGTGACTGCGGCCTTAGTGATTTTTCACAGATCGTTCTAACGCTCATTAAGTAAAAATAAGCCTAGGATTTCTGAAGTCTGATACCATCCAAAATGTGCCACTTCCCTAAGGAAAATGCTCAGACTCTATGAAAAAAACTAAAGCAAGTTTTTCTTTCTTGTATGTTGAGTCTAACTCTGTATGGCCAACCTGCATGCTACAGAACCACATTTAACTTTTTAAGTTTTTGGCCTTCTTGATATAGGCCTACCTTACTATATACTTACAGATTAGTTCATGAAAAAGAGAAGGCTTTAGGTCAGACATGAATGCACTGTGGCAAGAGTTACAGACTCTGCCTGAGAAAGTCCCCGATTTACCCCTGGAAGAGGAGGAGGGATGAGATGACATGTATTTCCTCTTGCTTACCAGCAGGCCAGAGCCTCGTAGAGGAATCACTGAACCCTCACAGCCATTCTAAACACTACAAACTATTAGCCCTGAGTCTTAGAGGGAAACTGAATATAGTTAATCATTCATAAGAGAGACTCTGTCTTAAAAATCAAAGGGATCAAAATCAAAACCTCCAATTTTTCTATCCCGAGATCTGGGACGCTGCGGAGGTCAACGTCAATACCATTTTCCTTTTCATACATTTGACCAAACTTACGCTCAATATACCTACCAGACCATTACCTGGACCAGGTTAATTGCATAGGAAGATTTTTACTATATTTACATTTTTCTTAATTTTAAAAAAGCATAGTAAAGAGTCTGAGGACAAATTATTCAACTGTTTATCATACATAAGACCGCATGACTATGATACAAAGGGGGGTTCTTTTTCATTTAACGTTACAATATACACAGCAAGTCCGGACCAGATCTTACAATCTGCACACAGGTATTTAACCTTTTCCATGCTGTTTATGTTTTACAATGCACAGAAGTCCTGTAACCAAACCGTGTAGTAAAGCACACAAAACTGGACTGTAACCTCACACCGTATGCAGAAGCACTGGACTTTATGACTTCCTTTATGTAAATAGCGGTTCAGAAACTGCTTTTGTTTTTTTTTTTGGTGCTTGCTAAGATGTGGCAACCAGCACAGAAAAAAATGACCTGACCCATATAATATCTTCCCCTTACATTCCTAAACAGCAGTAACTACTGATTTCTTTTGATATTGCTCTACTCAAGATGATATCCTTTTATTCACTGTAAACCTTTATGAACTACCAAGTTCAAAAATCATCCACAGGCTTGACATTTAATTACAAAATAAATATGGATTTCCTGATTAACAACAAAAAAATTCTGTGGATTATAAAAACGGGTATTTCCAAGTTTCCATTCACATTCACATAGTTTTAAGCCTTTCTTTTGTCACTGTTTACATATAAAAACCTGCTTTTGTTCAGAAAAAATTGACCTAGTCAGCCACATGGAATTGACCAATAAAAAGTAATGTGGTGTTCTGCTGAGTTGTTTTGAACAGGGTTATCGGCAGAGGTAGATTACTGCTTCTTTCCTAGGCTTCTTTTGATCCTGGACAGATAAATTACTTATCTTCATTCTCCCAATTCAACCGCTCAAAAGTATAACACCCTAAAATTGGTCAATTTAAAATGGGAACACAAATTTAGCAACTGCCAGACTGTGTTACATTAAGGCAGCATAATCTCAAAACTAGGCACCTGCTAAACACCAGCCTGTTCGCTTCAGGTCATGCATGAGAGTTCTGCTTTACTCGTGCTTGTATTTTGGACCTGTTGGTGCAATCAAGGTCTTGCTTTCAAGTTTACAAGTAGGTTAATCAGGAATACAAGAATCAGCTGCTGGTTCCATAGCTTCTGGATCCAGTGTCCCTTGACCTTCAGAAGCCTGAACACACTTAGGATGTAACAGATGTTGTAATCTTGAATTAGATGTCAATCTATTATGCTCAGTACACAGATTGCTGTAGATGTATTGGCTATGGATTCAACAACAGTTCCAGTTTTGTTTAAGCAATAGTACAGCCATAATTTTCAACTGACATTTAAAAATGGTCTAGTTACACCTTGTGTCAAAGTGCAGAACTGCTACATTATTGGTTACAGACATCTATGTGCTATAAAAACAGCTTTGGTACAATAAATTATCAAAAAAGAAAATAAATTTTTGTAAAATTCACAGCATAATTGTGAGGCAAAAAAGCAGTCACATAAAATTCTGCATTTTTTTAAAAATGTTCAGGATGAACAGAAGACATCTTTGTGCAGAAGAAATGGTGGAGATACCACGTGCCGAGAAAAAAAAAAAAAGCAAAAAAAAAAAGTAAAAAGCAGGAAGGGACACAGCTGTAGCTATTTCCATCAAAGCAAACCACTACTTCTGTGACCTTCAACCAATAAGGAAGTCAACTTTATGACACACGCAAAGTGACCTTGCAATACCTTACAATTAGTGGGTCACAAAAGTCTATTTTAAAAGAAAGGCCTCTTGAATTACCCATTCTCTGTGTTTTCAGCATTAAGGACTGTCTGCAAAAGCATGTCCAAAAGTGATTGCATCTGAAATGGTAGGCTCTTCTAATTTCGAGTCCAAATCCATAAGGCCAAAGGTTATCCCAAAGACCACCACTCAGACCTCCCCAGGACTGGCCACGACTGACCCGTTGATTGCTTCTCAGTGCACCTTGGTTAGGAGACCGGTCATGTTCCATTACTATCTTATACTGTGGCCTCTACAACAGGAGACCCACAGGATCCCATGTTAATTGCTGCTTTGCTCCTCAGTAGGTTCAGACAGGAGAGTTCTGATCCCCGCCACTTAGCATGCTTACTGTGCCTTACAAACTCCAATACAACCGTCCCTTCCACACAGCTGAAGGTGATTTTGTGTAAGCTGGAGGTCCCTCTTCCTTACAGTACTGCATTTCCGTGCCCAAGTGTGTTTAGAGGACTTAAAAACCCAAATTTCCCACCCCCCCAACCCAAAACAAAACAAACGAGAGGGGGGGAAAAAAGAAAAAGGAAAAAACAAAAAGAAAAAAACACCCTCGTGGGGCCCTTTATGCAAATTATGTGCAGTGCCTTTTTATTTTAAAATTAGTTGGCAAATGACCAAGACCAACATCTGAACATTAACTTTTGTGGAACAGAAAGACAAAAAAACCCACTATGACTGGGGTGTGGCAAGTTAAAATGGGGGAGGCAAAAAGAGGACACCTCTGCGCTATCCATGACGATGGGTTTGGACATGGCTCTTTTAAAAACTTCATTGTCCCTTTGCAATCTTTTCAAGTTAAAAAAAAAAAAAAGTCAGCTTTGCCCTCTTGTAGCGGTTCAGTGTGTTAATCTCCTTCTGATGCAAGCAGCTTTGCACTTTGTTTTTTGGAAAAAAACACCACTTCTATAAAAACACACAAGAAACAAACTCAAGTTTCAATTTAGTCACGAGCTAGCTACAGAACTCTGTTGCACACAAACTCCTGTCATGGGGGACTCTTCTCTATCAGCCCCTTGCCTCATTGTCAGATGTCCTTCAGTCATGTAATGTGTAGGACCTGTATTAGCAGAAAATTGGTATGTTGGATGTCCAGCTATGCCAGTCTCTTGGCGGGGATTGGAGTAGACGGTTAAATTAACGTCCATAGCTCCATTCTGTCCAAAGTCCAAGGTATTAGCAGCCACTGGGCGATTCTGGTAGGCTTGATTGCCTTGATTACCAGTAGAGGAGGAAGATGTAGAGGAAGAAGTAGTTGAGGAAGACAGGGATGTCATGGAGTGGTGACTATGGCCAACCTCCATAGAATCCTGGGTAGAGGAGCTATTCGTTGGAGAATTGTAGACCCTTGGCCTGGTCCGGTTACCCAAGGCTTGTTGTCCATGGTGGTGGTGGTGGTGGTGGTGGTGGTGGTGGTGATGGGAACTGTTTCCATGGTGATGATGCAATGCATTCTGTTGAGGGGCTACATGAAAGGTGGTTTCTTGAACAGGATGAGTTTCAACAGTGACCTGTGTAGGAGCTTCCGTGCCTGACCAACCGAGGGGAGCAGGAAATTGCTGACGCACCTGTAAGAAGAGTTTTCAAGGATTTATTCCAAGCACTGTTTCCAAGCTTTTATTCATCCTCAATCAAAAGCTATGACACTAGCATTTATGGTAATTAGAGAGAGGGGATTTTGAAACTTTTAATGTGTTAGTTCTATAATGCAAAATTCCAAATATATTTGAGGAATAAAATACTGTGAAAGCTGCAATTTTTAGCAAGCTATACCCATAAATAGGCTCATATATTTCACTAACCACTTTCTTTCCTTGGGAGCTTTGTTTTATGTCAGGGATTGGCAAACTTTTTCTGGAAAGGGTCAGATAGTAAATATTCCTGACAGGTTCAAAATGAATTCTTTATTTTCCTTGTAATGCCCCTCCTCTCTCCATCTTTCCTGTTTTAGTAAGAACACCCTTTCCACCAGCTGCTCCGCAATTCCTCCTTCCAAACCATCAGCAGCTACCACTGAGTCGGCCTTCAAAACAGAGCCCCAATTTGACCTCCTCCCTCCACATCCACCACCATCCCTCTTCTCCCAGGGCTCCTACCATCTATCTCTTGCCTGCATTGGTAGAGTAGCCCCCTAAATCAGCTCCCCAGCTTCCATCTTTGTGCCTTTTTCTAATCCATTCTCCATAGTGAAGAATAATCTTTTTAAAAACACAGATCCAATCACCTTCCTATTTAAAATCCTTTAACAATCTCTCCATGCTCTTTAGAAAAACAAAATAATCCAAACTTTATACAGCGATATGCCTCATCTGGCCAGTGTCCATTTCTCCAAGCTTATCCTCCTCCATCCTTCCTCTTGCTACCTAGGTTCCAATCATACCAGCCTTTCCTTCTATTCCTCTACCTGGTAGTCAATATCTTTCAAATGTCTCAGGGCATTTGTGCCTACTGTTCCTTTCTGCCTAAAGTGCTTTGATTTTTAATTTCTGCTTGGATGCTTCCTTCTCATTTCAGTTCGAGTCTTCTCTGACAACTCTGGATAATGCTGTCCCAACTCCTATGGCAAAAGCTACTAGCTGCCTATGGCTGCACTATATTTCCTAGCCTCCCCTGTACTTAGGTATGACTACGTGACTAAATTTTAGTCAGTGGAACATGAATGAAAATTTCCATGTCATTGGCAGACCTGGACTCCAAATACCTCCCACATCCTGCCTGGTGGATGCAGCAGACAAGTAGGCCCTAAGGGATGGAGGAGCCCAGGACATGGGAGAGAACCTCAACACCCACCCAGGACTGTTACATAAAAAAGAAAGAGGGGGATCCCTGGGTGGCTCAGCGGTTCAGCACCTGCCTTTGGCCCAGGGCATGAACCTGGAGTCCCGGGATCAAGTCCTGCTTCAGGCTCCCTGCATGGGGCCTGCTTCTCCCTCTGCCTCTCTTTCTCTCTCTGTGTGTGTCTATCATGAATAAATAAAATCTGGGAGGGAGGGAGGGAGGGAAGAAAGAAAGAAAAGAAAGAAAAAGAAAAGAAAGAAAAGAAAGGAAAGAAAAAGAAAGAAAAAGAAAGAAAAAGAAAGGAAAAGAAAGGAAAAGAAAGGAAAGAAAGGAAAGAAAGGAAAGAAAGGAAGAAAGAAAGAAAGAAAGAAAGAAAGAAAGAAAGAAAGAAAGAAAGAAAGAAAGAAAGAAAGAAAAAGAAAGACTCTGTGCTCTTTAAGCTACCATATTTGGGGGATCTGTTACCCATTTGGCCTACTCAAATCATAATACATCCCACCCAACAAACAGCCATTCCATATCACATTATCCTGTCTTGTGTTGTTTTGATTCATTTTTATTGTTTTGATTCATTGTGTTTATTTACTGTGGCATATAAGCTTAAAGAAGGCAAAGCCTATGTCGTTTTTACCAGGAGCTAACATAAATCATTAAGTATTTACTCAACAGGGGTAGTCTAAGAACCAAACTTCAGGAAACATCACTGCAAACAATCCAGTAGAAAAATAGGCAGAAAGTTCTCAGAAAATACTAATGGTCCTTAAACTATGAAGCTACTCAAATTCATGTATAAAAAGAAATAAGCAAAATAAAAATATCCTCTGCCCAATACCAGTTTTCATTTCAGACTGATCAAAGGGGATCACACCAACTGTTTCTCCAAAGTCTTGTTAGTGGAAGGCTTTGCTGGCAAAACTAAATGGAGAGCAATTTGGCAGCGGCTATAAAAATCACAGTTCACATCACTCTCCGACCCGTGATTTCACATCAAGGGGTTTCTTTCTATCACAGTTACACTGCCTGTGTGTGAGTGGTATGTGTGTGGCATTCCAGCAACATCTGTAATAGTAAAAAAGACTTGAAATTAACTAACTGTCCATTAACAGGGGCCTGGGGAAATGACTTATGGAATATCTAAACAGTAGAGTACTGTATGACTGTAAAGAAGAAAGAAGAAGGGAGAAAAAGTTCTCCATGTACTGATATAGAAAGAGCTCCAAATACATATTAAAAATACATGAAAAATGTGTTAAAACAAAAACAAAATACTCAAGATGTGAACACATACATGGCATGCTACTATTTGTATATAAAGATTAAGAATATATATCTATATGCGGATATATGTAAAACAGCACAAAAAGGATACAAAAACCAGTAATATTAGATTAGAAAGTGGGTGGCCAGAGGATATGGAAGGGAAGTCTTGAATCCCCTTTTACATTTACTTATTTTTTTTAACCACATATCATCTATTCAAAAATTAAATTAAAAAGGGCTTATAAGGCAATAAGGAAAAATAATGACTTCTGCTAAACACAGGTGGGAGGTACACAATCGTCTCATGTTACTCCTGGCCCAGGCTTATGTTTTTGCAGTATTTCATGTATCTGGAGGGCAGAAGAAAGGTCATTCTAAAGAATTTGGTATTTAAGTGAAGATCTGAAGTATAAATGGTAGTGACTACAGCAAAGAGAAAAGTGCGCCCCGCTGAGCACAGCACATGTGAGAAACATGGAAGAACATGGGGTCTTCCAAAAAGAAAGAAAGAAAGAAAAGAAAGAAAGAGAAAAAAAAATCCAGTAAGACCAGAGCAAATCAGGAGGAGAAAGAACACCCTGAACAGAGGCCAGACCATGGTGGTCACAGAGACGCTTATAAGTTTAAGTACAAAGGAAAACCGAACTTGGTTTAAAGCACAGAAAGGCCACATCAGACAGCTTCACTGTGTGTTCATGGGCCTGTAGAGGAGACACTGGCATTGACTGCTGAATGGAATGAAGTGCCCAAGGACCAGTTAGAATATTCTTTACAGTAAGAGAGGCTGGAGACAGCTGCAGCAATGGGGCAAAGTGAAGAGAATAAAAGCAAATTTAGGATATTTAGAATCCATACAGTTTACTATTTGATTCAACTGTGGGATAAGGGAAAGACAAGTCAAAAGTTAGCTCCTAGCCCCCAGTGTACGGCTGGAACAAACAGAGGAGTCTAGGGCCATCTCGATGAAGAACCCACAAGGGTGGCAAGGTGTGATGGGTACAAATATAGTTAACATGACGCGTCTACAGTGCCTTGCTGCAGAGACTTTCGAAGTGATGGTTAGAGTAAACAGGAATAAAGGTCCTGGGCTCAGGAGTGAGGTCTGGGTGAGAAACAAAGCTGCAGGAGTGACCTGCATCAGGATGGAACTGCAGTCAGGGCAGCTGGGTGTTTTCATCAGTCGAGTATCCGACTGTATCCGACTGTTGGTTTCCACTCTAGTCACAATCTTGGGGTCGAGGGATCAAGCCCTGTGTCAGGCTCCATGCTCCGGGCAGAGTCTGCTTGTCCCTCTCCCCATCGCTCTGCCCATCCCTTGCTCAGCACACATGTGTGTGCACTCTTTGGAATGAATAATGAATGAAGTTTAAGAAAAGAAAAAGATGGTACCGCAGTCATCAGTAAGGGTGGGCAGAAGAGAATGCAGAAGAGACAAGAAGGAAAGGCCAGAGAAGTGGGGGAATGTCAGGAGATACCCTGTCAAGGCAAAAAGGAGGAGAGCACTTCAGAGGGCAAGGAGGAGCTAACACGGTAAATGTGGGGGAGGAATAAAAAAAGGCAAGCGTCTGGATGCCCATTGGCCTCCTCAGCAGCGATCACAGCTGACGCTGCAGGAATGGCATCCTGGGCTCGTAGGCAGCCCAGCTGGAGCAGACCAAAGAGTTCCTCGGGGGTAGAACAGAGCTCCCACGACCCTGCCCCAACCGACTAGCAGAATGTAGGGCCAGATATAGGCCAGGGAAAGGTTCGGCTCCAGATGGGAGAGACTTGGGGAGGACCACATGCTGAAAGGAAGAAAAATCAAGCAGAAGAAGAGAAGCTGTAAGCTGTAGGAGCCAGAGGCTGAGCAAGTAGGAGGAGCAAACAGGAGGTCAAGGGGGGAGGGGGGGCTGGCCTCAGCCAGGAAGGAAGACTGCTTCTGAGGAGAGAGAAGCTCAGAGAGGTGAACAAGCACACACATAGGCTGGATGAGGTGCTTCTGACTGAAGACTCTCCTCATGCAGCAAGGAGCAAGGGCAAAGAGGAGGTCAATGGTTTCTCCAAAGAGTAGAAGCAGCAACTGAAACAAAGATTAAAGAGAACGAGAAAGACAAGAGGTGATGAGGAATGGGAAGCCTGCTGGGAGGGCGCAGGGGAATACTAATTAACAATGGTACCAAGAGTGGTTTTCTCCTGCAGCATTCAGGAGCCCCAGCCACAAGAATGGGGGATGACAGTCAGCAACCTCGGTTTTACCTCACTCATCAAGTAATACACTGACTGGCCTCTCATTATAAAACACCATAATGTAATACCTAGTATCAACTCACTTATTACTTAACAGAGTATTTAATAAATATTTTTACGACCACCATCTGTTTCACCCCATTTAAAAAAAAAACAAACATTACTCAATTACAGCCTCTTCTTTAACAAATTTAGAAAACAAAGGAACAAACAAAAAACCCTCAAAAACAAAAAGACAACAACAACAAAAATAAAAATCCCAAACCCAAACCAAACCAAACCAACATGGAGGTTAAACTCAAGCCACATACTGACTCTGAATCAAGGACCATTAGTGATAAAAGATCATGGAAGCAGCCAGAGCACAGTAATCAAGATCACAAGCCAGGAAAAGTGATTTAACCCATCAAGTGCAGTTCCCAATATAAAAGGAAAACTCAAACAGTGTAAGGCTCAAAATGCTGCTGGGGAAAAACAACTGGAACAGTGGCTGGGACACACCCAAGAAATGTTAGCTATTTCTAAATAACGAAGTAGAAAATTGCACAGATATGTTTCTTTAGTCACAAACAGGTGAGAATTCCCTGTGAGGAAGCTTCCATGAGCCTCTGGGGGAAATGGCACAACCACCCACCACTGTGCTGCCTGGCCACGGCAGGGGACGGATAACAGAGGAGTGGCGAGCAAGCTCACCTGGGGGCTGTGGGTCTCACAGTCCATGGCCTGGACGGCAGCTGTGAAGTGCCCGCCGCTGTGCCGATGTTGGTGCGTTGGATCCGACCTGGCTCTCCCGCTGTTGCTCGTCCCCGACGATCCACCTTCAGGATCATAACACAGTACAACTTGTAAGTTTGAAGTTAATTATGCTCAAGTATAGATTCTAGGACTGGAACACTAAAACTGAAAGTACATCACACACAAAAAGCTCTATTAACCTGAAAGTGTATCAGAAAATTATCCCATCCTCTAAGTTCTTTCACATCAGCCACTGAGCTGATACATGATCGTTTGGTTTTGGTTGAATTAGGGGAAAATTCAAGCATATGAACAAAGTATTTCTATTTACAAAGCAATTAAAATTTTGGGTTAATCAAGAGTTTTGGTTCCCACTGCCCAGCACAATTTATTATTCATAGTTAAGTATTGGAGCTTTGGGGCAGTGAATTTTTTTACTAACTACAGAGAGTAGATTTAGGAAAAGTAATTCCTCCCTATCCCGATCAACGAATTTTTAAAAGACTTTACAATAACCGCCCCGCCCCCCTTCGTAAAGAAAACAGTCGAGACTTCCAAGCCGAACGTAGAGTTAGCAGAACTGACCTGAGCTTGAAGATGTACTCGAGGTGGTGCCCGAGGACTGTGACTGCTCCATCGCGGGGCTGGTGGACACACTATTACTTGTATTGGTGCCTTCGTCAGCTGTTTTCTTGAAAAAACTGTGCTGCAGGGCATAGTAAGGTTGAATTCGAGTTTTGGGGTCATAATCAAGCATCCTTAAAATGAGGTCTTTGAACTTCAAGTAGTCAGCTACAGTATGACCCGATTCCCCAGCACGACGCCCACCAGGTCCTCCTGTTTCTACTCCGAGAATATTATGAAGTTTACGGGTTCCTGGTGGTTTATACTCCTAAAGAGAAGAAAGATAAAAGGCTTCTCTAAATTTGATGGAATATGTAAAGGCCAACATAAACTTTAAATATGCTCAAATCTATTATATAGAGACCCTTATTTAAGAGAACGCTTTCTAATTAGATCCTCTGTATTTTCACATATTACTACTGCAAGCGCACTTGTAGTTAGAGAAATTCAAAATAATTTTGAGACCAAAAATGACTTTAAAGATGCTGCCCAGGCCTCAGCAAACAATGGCTTGGCTTAGGGGTGTTTTGTACAGCCTCAGCCATAAATGGTTTTTATACTTTTGGAGGTTATAAAAACAAACAAAACCAAGTAAGATGCAATGGAAGCCTACAAAGCCTAAACCTTTTATTATCTAGTTCTTTATAAAGGAGATGTGCTGACTACTGGCTCTGGCCAAATGGTTCTGAGCCGCTTTTCTGCCTGATGCACCAGCGACCATGGGTGCACTTTCTTTCATCATGGTGGCTCTCCGAGATGGTGGTAATCACTCCAAGTAGGCTCCAAGTTAAGATCCACTGATTTAACCCTGCCCACTCATTTTTTAAAATTTTATGTACTTAAGTAATCTCTACATCCAATGTGGGGCTTAAAATCACAATCCCAAGATCAAGAGTCGAGTGCTCCTCTAAGTCAGGGAGGTGCCCCCTGACACTCATATTTAGATAAACTGAAAACAAATTATGCCTCCCTTTAGAATATGGAGATATAATATGTGTTGAGACTTTCAGAAAATTCATTTTTAAACAGATGATAGTATAACCCTTAAAATCCTTATTTATTCAGAATGGATTTTTACTTTTAGTGACAAATGGAAACATTTTCAAGATACCACTGCTCTCACTCTAAAAGCAAGAACAAGCCAGGCAGGTAGGCCACAAATCATTTCATTTAAAAAACCCATTAAGAGTATCATGGACCAAATGAACCAGAACTAACTAAATCCCTGAAAATGAGAAGCCCTTCTTGGGAAAGAAGAGATGTAAGGTAGGAGGAGAAACAAATGACAGAGGTCTGGGTAAGAAGAATCCAACACAACTCTGCCGATTTGTGGTGGTGTGCATGGACACAAGGCGGGGGGGGGGGGGCGGGGCAGACAGACACAGCCCAGAGGGGAGGCCCCACGGCCCTGCAAGACTGGAGACAGAGCACCGGACGGGGAGAGACAGCCTGAGGCACAGACAGGAACAGGCTATTAGCTGAGCAATAAGGCATCCAGAGCGCTCAGGTCTCCACACACACTGCTTAAAACCTATGAAGACAGTGAAGAGCTGAATCTAAGTTGAGCAGACAAAGCCAAGTCCAGATTCAGCTTAACTACAAAGGAGACTGACTCAGTCCCATACTACTGCCAGACAGAAGGAGAGGTGAGTCTCTTTCCGGAAGGAAGTAAGATTTACTTCCGTCTCAACTATTCTTAAATACAAAGTCTGGCATACACTTAAAAAAATTACAGACCCAAGAAATGTTTAAAAGATGGGTCCATAATCAAGTAAAAAAATTAGAAGACTCATGTAAATAAATGACCCAGATGTTGAAACTGGCAGACAGGCATTATTAATAACTAGGACAAATAGGTTAAAAAAGTTAGTTCAAAAAGGTGGACATGTTTGAATAAAAGGGGGATTTCAGGAGACAAAATGAAAACTATATTAAAAAAAAAGAGAGAGAAGAGGGGTTCCTGGGTGGAACAGCAGGTTGAGCATGTGAGTCTTGGTTATGGCTGAGGTCATGATCCCAGGGTCCTGAGACCTAGCCCATGTTGGGCTCTGCACCCAACGTGGAGCATGCTTAAGATTCTCTCTCCCTCTGCCCCTCTGCCTGCACCCCCACGTGTTTTCTCTATACATACATAAAGAAAAGTGGAAATGTTAGAACTAAAATACGCAATATCGGAAATAAAGAATTCACTTAAAAATTGTAACCTAAGACTGGGCTCAGCAGAAGAAAAAACTAAGTGAATCAAAAGTCAGAGTAAAGAAACTATACGAACTGAAACATAAAAAGAAAACAGGATGAATAAACCAGAGACCTTGGAGATAATGTTGTGCACCGTAACATACATTTAAGTAGAGATTTATAGAAGATGACAGAAACAGAATATTTGAAAAGATAATGTCTGAAGAGATTCAAAAACTGATGAAAGAGATCAACCCACTGACCCAAGAACTCAGCATATTCTAAGGAAAATACATATGAAGAAAACTAAACCCAGGGACACAAGAGTCGACTTACTGAAGAACTGAAAATAAAGAGAACATCAAAATCAGCTGGAGAGGGAAAAACTACATACAGAATGCTTAGAAAAACTACTGGCTTCTCAGCAGAAACAACGGAATACCAAAAACAATGTCATTAACATCTTTAAACAATGTCATATTATCTTTTTTCTTTTGCTCAAATATCAACCTAGAATTCTGTATCCATGGAAATTTCCATATCTTCCTTAAGAAGGTAAAGATATTTTCAGATAAATAACTGCTGAAAGAAATCACCACCAAAAGTTATTCACTGTAAAATCAGAAAGTTAGAGGAAGTTGTGTTCTGAAGGAAAAATAAAACCAGCTGGAAGCCAGGAACTGCAAAAAGGGATCAAGAATTTCACAGGTGAACAGAAGAGATCATCTTATTATCTTTACTTTTTGTGTGTTTTAAAATGTCTTTAAAAGTCATTTTTTATTTAAAGCAGTCCAGTTGTTTGTTGTGAGGGCTGTAACACATGCAAAAGTGATATATGATGGCAAGTGCACAAGAGGTGTAGAGTTAGGCAAAAGCACACAGTTAATTACATGGTTTATCAAGTGATATTAGATGAATGCCAAGTGATCAGTTAAAGATGCATATAACAGTAAAAATTACACACAGGGGCGCCAAGGTGGCTGAGTCAGTTAAGCATCTGCCTTTGGCTCAGGTTATGATCCTGGGGTCCTGGGATCAAGCCCCATGTCAGGCTTCCTGCTCAGTGGGGAGTCTGTTTTTCCCCTTTCTCATGCTCCCTCTCCCATTCAAATAAACAAACAAATCTTTTTAAAAAAATTAAAAAATAAAAATTATAGAGTAATAGCTAAAAAGTCAATAGAGGAAATAAAATATAGATAGTATTTCATGAACCCAAAAGAAGACAGGAAAGAAGGAATGGGAGGAAAGGAGGTAAGACAAACAGAGTACAAATAAGACAACAGTTTAAAACTTAAACTCTGCAGCTGCCATCATGAACGACACAGTAACTATCCGGACCAGGAAGTTCATGACCAACCAACTGCTTCAGCGGAAACAGATGGTCATTGATGTTCTTCACCCCGGGAAGGCAACAGTACCTAAGACAGAAATTCGGGAAAAACTAGCCAAAATGTACAAGACCACACCAGATGTCATATTTGTATTTGGATTCAGAACCCATTTTGGTGGTGGCAAGACAACTGGCTTTGGCATGATTTATGATTCCTTGGATTATGCAAAGAAAAATGAACCCGAACATAGATTTGCAAGACGTGGCCTGTATGAGAAGAAAAAGACTTCAAGAAAACAGAGCAAAGAATTCAAAAACAGAATGAAGAAAGTCAGGGGAGGACTGCAACAGCCAACGTTGGTGCTGGCAAAAAGTGAGCTGGAGATTGGACAACAGAAGGAGTAAAGATTCTGCAGTGGCTTTATCTGTGGTGATTGTGCAGATTTTTCTTGAGAGGATTAATAAACTAAGAACACTAAAAAAATAAATAAATAAAACCTAAACTCTAGGCTTTTTAATGAATAATTAAATAGGTTCAAAATGCATCATGAAAGAAAGAGACTAACTGGATTAAAAGACATGACCAATTTATGTTGCACACAAGAGTCATACTTCATATGCAAAAGTATAGGCAGACTTGAAGTTAAAGGGGAGGAAAAATATAGACTTTGAGAATGTGAATAAGAAAGTTGGTATAGATACAGTAATATTGGACAAATCAGACTTCAAGATAAAAATATTACCAGAGATAAAGAGGGACATTTCACCATAGTAAAAAAGTGAGTTTATCACAAAGTCACAACAACACTTAGGTACACCTACCCAAGGGTACAACAATGGGTACACCTACAAAGAGAGCTTCAAAACACATAAAGCAACTAAAGGGAGAGTAAGAAAAATCCAGAATTATCACTAAAGATTAACATTCCTCTCTGTCACAGAGAGACAAAGGATGTAAAAGGTATCAAAAAAAAAAAAAAAAAAAAAAAAAAAGAAAAGAAAAGAAAAGAAAAAAGAAGAAATCAAACAACCTGACCTATACTGACATTTGTAGACCCTACACCAAATAAATGAATAAAATACAATTCCTCGCAGGTGCACACAGAACATTCACTGAGAGATTACCTGCTATATTATAAAATAAATGTGAATGAATTTAAAGGAGTGAAATAATGTTTTGTTTTTTTTTTACCATGATGCTACTGTATTAGAGATCAGTTAGCAATAAGATTATCTGAAAATCCTCAAATATTTTGAAATTATATAACAACATTCTAAATAACAATGAAGCAACAAAAAAAAAATCACAAGGGAAATTAGAAATGTTTTAAAATCATTGAGAGGGATCCCTGGGTGGCGCAGCGGTTTGGCGCCTGCCTTTGGCCCAGGGCGCGATCCTGGAGGCCCGGGATCGAATCCCACATCGGGCTCCCGGTGCATGGAGCCTGCTTCTCCCTCTGCCTGTGTCTCTGCCTCTCTCTCTCTCTCTCTGTGACTGTCATAAATAAAAAAAATAAAAATAAAATAAAGTGTGGTGATCTTTAAAAAAAATAAAATAAAATCATTGAGAGTTAAAACAGATCAAAAGTTGCTACATGCAGCTAAAACAGTGATTAGAGGGAAATTTATGACATTAAATGCAATGAGAAAAAAGTTTTAAATAAATGATCTAAGCTTCTACCTTCAGAAACTAGAAAAAGCAAATTTAACCTAAAGCAAGGAGAAGAAGAAATAATAAAGAGAAGAATCAATGAAATAGAAACAGGACTGTAAACAACAGTAAAAACGAAACAAAAAAACTGGTTGTTTGGAAAGATCAGTAAGTTTGCCAAACCACTAGCAATAGAGGGAAAAAAGGAGAAAACAGAATGACCAACATTAGGAGCAAAAGAGACACTACCACTGTAGATCCTCTAGAAATCACACAGATAATAATGAAATATTATGGGTAATTTTATGCTAACAAAGCCAACAACTTAGATAAAGACAAGTTTCTTGAAATACATACCTACCAAAATTGACTCAAAAAGAAAATCTGAATAGCCACATATTTATAAAAAAATACATGAGCTACAATTAATAACTTTCTACCAAACACCCCCACTCATTATAGCTTCATAGATGAACTCTATTAAACATTTACAAAAGAAATGACAATCTTATACAAATTCTTTCAGAAAAATCAAGAAAGAATACTTCCCAAAAGTTTTATGAGATCAGCATAATCCTGAGATCAATACCCAATGAAGGTATTATATATAAAATTTTAGACAAATATCCATTTAATGACAAAATTCCTACCAATATAGACTAAGAAACTGAACCTACTAATACAAAAGAAGATAGTTTATCAATTGAGGCCAAGTATGGCTTATCATAGGTTGAGCTCAATATTCTGAAAGTTCATATATTTTACTACATAACAAGAGAAAAACCATATGATCATCTCTATAGGTGCAGAAAGCATGTGACAACTTTCAAAACCCACTCATGATTTAGAAAAACAAACAAGCAACACAAGTCTCTAAAAACACAGAAACTACTACTTCAACTCATAGAGAGCTACAAGAAATATAGCACCATATTTAAAAATATTGAATAAATGTATGCTTTTCCCACAGGATTGAGAAAATGGGAAGATGTCTGGTCTCACCATGACTACTCAACATACAGAGGCTCCAGCCAGTATAAAAAAACAACAAACAAAGCATATAGATTGAAAGAATAAAACTGTTCATTTGCGGAGGATATAATTAAATAGAAAGTCCTACAGAATCTAAAAACAAAAAACTAGAATAGGTAAATTTAGCAACGTCTTAGGATACAGAGTTAACATACAGAGAAATAAAACTCAGTTCTATTTCCACATATCTGCAATGAGAAATTAGAAAATGATACTTTAAACACGATACCTAAATAGCATCAAAAAATTAAAAATTAACAAAATATGCCTGAGACTTCTGTACAAAACACTACAAAATACCGCTGAAAAAAATTAAAGACTAAATGGAGAAAACCAGGTTCACAGACTGGAAAACCAATACTGTTAAAATGTCCATTCTCCTGCATGGAATCTCAAATGCAAGTGCAATAGAAATTCCAGCAAGATTTTGGGTACAAATTTATAAGCGGATTCTAAAATTTGTAGGTAAATAAAAAGGACCTAGAGAATAGAAAAAAAAAAAAAAAAACAATTGAAACAAAAAAAGAGCTGATGGATTTACACTACTTGAATGTGAAAGACTCACCATACAGCTACAAAATTGGCACTGTGGTACTGGTTCAGGGCTGATAAACCAAAGCAACAAAATAGGGTGCAAATATAGACCCACACATAAAAGAGAAATTTGCTTTGGACAAAAGCTCCCAGATCAATAGGTAAAGGAAACAGCCCAACAAATGATGCTACAACTCCTTAGGTAAGCATCTGGAAATGTGAACATCCACTCCTAACCTCATTCCATATTCAGGACTTAATTCAAGATGAACCACAGAACTCTAATCATAAAAACTAGGATCAAAAAATCTTTAAAAGAAAACACAGAATACCCTCACAAACTTGAGGGAAGCAAAGATGTCTTAGGATACAAAAACAACTAGTATTCATAAAATACAGTTGATAAATTTAATTTCATTGACATTACATTTTCCCCCTCATGAAAAGATATCACTAAAAGAAATAGGTAAACCATAGTCTAGGAAAAAATACTGACACATGTGACAAAGGACTTATATCCATTATATGTACAAAACTCCTATATCTCAATAATTAAACTCAATAATAAATGAGTAAAAGACTAGAAAGATATCACCAAAAATATATGAATGGTTAATAAGCACATATTATTAATCATGGAGAAATAGAAGTATAATGACTATACAAATCCATTATGGCTAATTTCAAAAAGACCAACCATATCAAACAGTGAGGATGTCCTACAACTGGAACCCTCCTCATACATTGTAGGGATGTAGAATGATGAAAATTTAGAGAACTGTATTTTCTCATGAAGGTAAACACACATATATCCTATGATCTGGCAACTCTACCTCTAGGTAATGACCCAAAGAAATGAAAACACATGTGCACAAAAGATTTATACAGTACCCACTACCCTTATTCATAATAGGTCCAAATCGGAAACAACTCAATGTCCACTGATAAACTAATATAGATAAATTGCACTATTTTCATTCAGTAGAATGTTATGAAGTAATAAACAAAATAACTTTTTGAAACACCTAACAGGGATGAATTTCCAAAAACAATGTTTGTTAAGTGAAGAAAGCAAAATAATAAATACTATAGGATTACATTTATATGAATTTTGCCTATGAATAGGCAAAGCTAACCTATGGTAATAGTGGAGGTGGGATGGGATGACAAAAGAGTCACAACAGGACTTTTAGGGTGAGGGGAATATTCCGTATCTTGTTTTAGGTAGTATTTACATTGCTGTACGTAAGATTAAAACAAAACAAACACTTAAGGTATGCCTATGTTGTACAAAAATTATACTTTAACAAAACAGAACCTTAATTCTTCATCCACCTCCCTCACTAAAAAAAAACACATATAGTAGATATAGATTTCATTACCAAGAAGCTAAAATGGGCTCTTGAAACACACGTTGAGAAATTAAAAGTAAAATAAAATCACTGAGAAAATAAACACAAATCCAATGAGAACACGTGCAACTCAATTTATACTTATGCTTAAATTCCCTAGTGCATCCTTTATAATGTAAACATTTGGTTATGGATTTGATGTTTCTGTCGTTGCAAAATTTACTTCTATTCAAAAACAAAATAGTTATTTTATATTTTAAAAATTAAGTTTCTTAAGTCAGTTGCTAATTGCAGCTAAGGAAATCTCATAAAACCTATAGTTAATATGTATTAAATGCAGGTTATGATACTCACTTTCAATTTTAAAAAGGGAAAAGATTTCTCTTTTCATTTCTGAAATGCCTCCCCAAATAATTTTTTAAAATACTCATAGCTCAATTTGGGAGAAATGAAAGGTTACAGCCCATAGTGGCTTAACTGTGGTTTTATAAGACAGGGATATGAATGGGATGGGATGAATGTTTTATTTAGAAAAAAGAAACAACAGGCAGAAGGAAAAAAAAAAACACTTCAAAATGGAGAAAGTAGTAGCCTGTATTGCACAGAGATAAGAACTATAAAGGAGGTTTCATATCCTCCACCCTAATTCCAATCAACTGGTAGGAGCTACTTTAAATGCTGGGGAAACTAAGAAGGATTCCGAGGAGGCTGTGTTTTGGTTGAAGGGGAAAGGGGCCAGGCCTGAGAAGCTACCGATGTGGATGAAGGCAAAAGGACTCAGGAGGCTTGCATGGCATTACCCACCCCTTTCTTAAGGGGAGTGGGCACAATTCAGCTGCCAGATACTCCATTACCTGGAACTTTAATAAATAAAGCAGAATGCAGTAGGTTACAAATCAGCTGGGAAACCCTTAATTACAGATATATTTTTAAATATTCTAAAGAAAATCATTCGATAATGAAAGTTGAGACTCCACAGCTACATGAAGGTGAATTAAAGCAAACAACCATCATCTTCAGTTCACTGGAAATGACACCTGGTGGCAGCATCGCTAAAATGCAAGGGCAAAATAAAACTTGGAGCAAAAATAAAATCTCCTAAATATTAAGAATGCAAAACTAGAATCACAAGGTGTCTGGTATACATATCACATACAACCAGATATTTATATATGACATTCATTTTATACTAGAAATAAGCTAGATCACAACATACGATTATTTTCAGATACATAAAACAAAAAGTAAATCAAGATGCAAAATTGCTATCATTTACTCTGTTAAACTGACATCGCTTAAGGATCTGAAAAAACTTCTCAGCTAAAAGAAGATTACTAAAACAAACTTAGTGATTTGAAAACCTCACTTTGAGTATTTTGGAGATTTGACATTCCTGCTATCCATGCCACTGACCTAAGAATAAGAATCTCCAGGAATCTATCCAATGACTCTCTAAGTCAGTTCATATTCTTGTCACAAATTGCCTAAGTCAAAAATCCCTTCCCCCCCAACTGAAAAAAAAAAAAAAAAAAGGCGATTTACTGCAATTATGACCTCTGTTGCTCACAGCTGCGGTACTGTTAACTGGGACTTCATCACAGACCCACACTGTGAGGAAAAAAGGTCAAACTGACGGATTCTACTGCCGCAATGAGGCATGGTGGTTTGATTGGCTGTCTCACAAAGCAGACACAGAGTTTTCAAAATGAAGCCTTAACTCTGACCATGAAACAAACACTGGTCCAAACAGACACATCAGGTCAAACTACACCCACCATCTAAAGAAGCATACACCAACGTTATTAATCAAACTGTTAACTGAAACACGGATTTCAAGTGATGCAAGATGAGCTACAGAAAGAAAGACTGCTCTCGTAAAATAAGTAACAAAGACTCAAAAAACAAAGTTTCCCTATTTTACCCGTTTTCCATCTTTGGTCTTCTTTAAGTTCCAAGTGCCATCTGGCAACTTCTCAAAGAACTTTCTTGCTTTTGGTGCTTGGTCAAGAATATGAGCAGGTGGGATACTCAGAACTTCCACTATTTTATTCATCTGATCTACCTGTATTGAAAATAAAAATTAAAAAGCCTGTAACTTCCACTGTAGTACATCCTAATTCTGTTCATCCATCCATCCATTCATTCATTCCTGAATTATAAACAAACAGAGTACCTCCCGAGTGTCAGGCACACCTCCAGGCACTGAGCATACAATCATGAACAAAAGAGAAACTCCCTGTCGCCCTGCAGTCCCCTCATGCCATACAGGACAGGGCAGACAATTAAACACATAAAATCAAATAACCATCAAAAAAAAAAAAAAAATCCCAGAGGCTTAATAAAGTGTGGACCGAATAAAGTATATTTTTAAGCACAGATTCATTCGCTCAAATACAAGTGTCTACTACATGCTAGAAACCATACACAGAGCAATAAATAAAACAGATAAAAATCACTGCCAAAAAGTTGGTATCATAGAGGGAAGAGATCAATAATAGACAAATACACAGTTAAATATATTTTGTCCATGGCAACTAAGACCTATGGAGGAAGGAAAAGGGATGGAGAGTGACAGGGTACTGTCATCCACTGGTACTAGAGGATCACGGAGAAGACGGAGGAGCTGAAGATCTGTGGCCAGGAGGGAAGAGCCACATGCCCCCTGGGGAAGGGCCTCTAAGGCACAGGGAAGAACTAATGCAAAGGCCTCAGTTAGTCTGGGCCTGTGGCTACTGTTTCCAAGGGACCACAGAGTAAGGCTGTGTGCTGGCAGAGAAAGTAAGGGAGGCAACACTGCACAGAGGAGGCAGGAGGTAGAGGGAGTGGGGGGATTTTCGAGCCACTCAAAGGACTTGGATTTTACAATGAATAAAATGGAAGCCACTGAAGTTTCAGGTGATTTAAGAGAATATAATTGTATTTTATAACGAAACATTATCAAACACACACTATGCCAGTTACTGCCCATGAGTGGCTCACAACCTATAGTTCGAGTGAATTAGCAAGATGGAAGGGACAGGTTTCTGATACGATACTAACAGCTATATAACCCAGTATAAGTAAGTCATTAAATTTCGTTGGCCATTCTCTCTTATTTATAAATGCATGGACTGATCAAGATCTGTAATGCGTAACTTTTCTTTAAAAAATGAAAACTTCACAAGGTTTTAAACCAATGAAAGGCCAATTCCTCTGACTGCCAGAGAGTATGACTCTCCCATGCCCTCCTAGGCACTGGCTCTGATCCCCAAACATCTTCTAAGAACATAGACTGAAAACCCATGAATTAGAATAATTACACATAGTGTGTAGCTCTAAAATTCTATCATCTTAATTCACCCTCAATTATTCAGATCAAATACCCAATTTAAGGCTACTGGTCATCACTTCTTTATTCCAAATCATATTCTCAAAATTTACACAGTGATGTTTACATTGTTTTCAGAGTGTCCCTCAGGCCTTTTATCATTATTTTTGTTATACTGAAAATCTGTAAAATATAAATCAAAAGGCTTAACATTTTCTAAACTAACTTACTGTTCTTACCAGCAAATTAAAAAATCTCACCCCCATCTCAAAATCCTAAATTCCCCATTAGGATAATTGAAAAAATTTAAAAATGGATAAATGCAAATTAAAGACTGACCCAACATTTGAATATTTAAATTGGTAAGTAGGCATCTTTTTCTAAAAAACAATTTTCAGATTACACTGTCACAGATTACAATCAAAAACAAACTGTGAAAAAAGAGTTTTGAAAGCAATCCATTATATACCTCATTGGCTCCACTGAACAGAGGTTCTCCAGTGTGCATTTCAACCAAAATACACCCAAGGGACCACATATCGATAGCAAGGTCGTAAGGCATTCCCAGCAGCACCTCTGGAGACCGGTAAAAGCGACTCTGAATGTACTGGTATATCTGAAATACATGTCAGTATCATGTTAATTCCAGCATAAGTTTTGTTTAATTATGCTCAACGCTGAAGTACATCTATCTAATATTACCAGAAAAAGTAACCACCTATCCCCTGAATTTAGGTTCTGTTGACAGCTTTCAACTTGCTACTACAAATAATGTTTAAATAACTAAACACTTCAAGAGAGCAGTTACTCTTGACTGTGAAATGCAAAACATACACAATTCAAGTCCTTCCATTTATTCCAATCCTAACTGGTAATCAAAATACACACCTTAAAACAAATAATTATGCCTCATCAGAAAAAAGATTATTATTGAAAACCGTTTGTTTCCCTATTAATTCTTCTTTCCTGCTCCGGCTGGCATTTGGTTAACCATAAATTTAAGGCCTCAATTGTATCTAAATTAACCTAAAGAATGTTTTTTAGCATTAAGTCAAATAGACTCAGTACAACGTAAATGAAAATTCAGATGTACTAACCACACAGATAAATTGGAAAAACAACTGGGAGTCGTTTCTGACCAATCACTTCTTCCCTATACTGTCCCCTTCCACCTCAATCTAAGGCCTCTTAGAAAAAGAAAATCTTGAAATGGATAATTTTCAATGAAGTAATTGAGAATATCTTGAAAGACCAATTCATCTTCCCTTAGCCCCTGTAAATTTGTATCTAGAAATATCATGAAAGCAAAGAAAGTTTTATTTAAAAAGAGAAAGAAACAAACAAAATCCTAATTAAACATCCTCACTTAACACTCAAACTAGGCAGCCATCAATCAGCATGGTGCTGCTTTCTCATGAATACTTTTGTGGCTCCCATCTAAAACTCCAGCCAAATCTCCAAGAGTAATCTGATGCCCCCATAAGCTGGTCACCTCAACCTTAATGCTGTATCAGAGTGAAGAAACTGAAATTCAAAAGGGCCAGGAGGAAGTTACTACATTTCCAAGTTTCTATAGGCCAACAGCATCGGTAAAGCCCCAAAGACTCCCTACTACTGAGATCGTCTTATTGCACAGCTTCTGCAAGAAGTCTGTTTCTCACCTATTCCGTCTGGTTATCTCCAACGCTGTGCACCTAAATCCCCTGAAATACACCAGCCCTGCCACCTTCTGAGACTGAGACTGTAGATCTAGGGTAAGGCCACCACATGTGTATTTTAGAAAGGACCTCTCATTCTAATCTGATAAACCCACATAGTTTAAACCTCACTGAGCTAAAGGGTTAATTGTCTTAGTTTGGCTGGTGAGACATAATAGTATTTGGTATTAGTACAGAACATATGATTTTATTTAAAAGGGGGGGAAATTTTTCCAAATCCAAATCCATTCAAAGGACTCTCAAGATGGGCATGTGTTTTCCACTCACGATATACTTTACCCACATGAACAACTATGCACATCTTCTGATTTTCAGGGGCATCTGAAACTGCAAACTTTGCTTTCTAATCCTTCAATTTATCTCAGTGATTTACAGAACACTGCTACCATGAGTAAGTTGCAGAAAAAAAAAAGCCAGATAACCCTGTGAGCTGACTATAAATCTTCATGATTAAAATAACCAGCCATATTTAAAACATGGGGAAAAAACTGCACAGGACAAGACTCTCACTAATTTGGAAAAAAGAAAACTAGAAAGCCAATACATAATAGTATCTGAATGTTAGTTGTGGTTTTTCATGTTTTTCCCCCAAGAAATGCAGTTTCAGCACTTTCAAGTAAACAGGAACAGGGTTCAAAAACGAACAAAATATTATTAAATGATTTTAATTCCTTTCAAGAAAAGAGCAACCTATCACTTCTGTTTTATATGTGCAACACTGTTAAGAGTAGCTTTTGTAACACTAGAAAGAAGAGCAGGAAAAATCTGGTTTCTTAGCTAAACCTGAATCTATTTATTGCTACAGATAGGTCTGTTTTTAGCAGTCTGAGGAAAACCAGTTAGGACACGTGTCAAAATTTATATAGGGAAAAAGAGACTTACATTTATTTATCAAAACAAGTATGTCTAACCAACTGTGTAATTTCTGTACTATATCACCATGTGTAATGCAAAATAACCTATACTGTAACACATCAGTTTTTAAAGAAAACATTTATTTTGATCTACCTTTCAAGAAGTATTTCATAGCACAGATTCAGTGTTCTAGTACTGGGAAATCCCCAAATTCATACTAAACCCGTTACTTACAGAATATAGCTACAAATCACCTAATATTTAATTCACTCATCTCCTATTCTCTCTCCCTTTTAGGCATACATGACTTTTTTTTTCAAATCCACTTTTAAAAAACTAATACCTTCTAATTCAGAATCTTATATTTGCATTTTAAGAGAGATTTCCCTCACAATAGGCTTAACACAATGTGATTCAAGCGGCACATTTTAAATAGAACCATCCTGAAATTATTTCCAAATTAGATATAAATAATAACACTTCAATATCTAACAACACTATTTTATTTAATTGTCTTAATTCCCAAGTCCTAAAATATACTTACCCTCTGCCCCAACTGACAAGAACTGCCAAAGTCAACGATCTTGATTGCACTGCGTTTGGGGTTACAAAGAAGGATATTCTCAGGTTTTAAGTCACAGTGAATGATACTAAGTTCTGGAGTCGCGAGGAAAAGCAGTGCAGTGCACATCTGCTGTGCAAACTTTCGTGTTAGGTTCAAAGAGACACCTCGAAAATTGGTGTTCCTCAACAAGTCATAGAGGTTGTAGGACAGCATTTCAAAAACTAAACAGAGATGGTTTCGAAACATAAAGTGGCGTTTCAAATGCACTGAAAGAGAAAAAAAAGTTTCATTTTAAATTATACACACCAATAAAATGAGACTAATGTATGCACGAACTCTCAAACAATCTACAACATTTCAATGTCAAATGGAGAGTGAAAATCAAGTTAAAATTTGGAGATCGGCATTCTGCAATAATAGCACAATCTATAATCAGGAATATCTAAATTGTTTGTCTGCTGAATTAAACAGGTGTGGTATCTGCCAATAAGCAATATAATGTTAGAAGTACCACCAAAACGTTTTGTTTAAAAAAAAAAATGAAGTCAGATCTGGAAACACAAGTAGCAAAGTGACAAACAGAACTGAGAATACTTCAGTAACTTTATGCTCACTTCTACAAGAACGCATTTTTTACTTCCTGAGAGCCCAACCTCAAAACTTCATCTAAGCTCCACCCACGGGGATCTCCAGGTTGTGACAGTGCCGTACTTGGCAGCTCTCTCTGGGAAGGCTTTCCGGCTCTGATACATATCCACATTCCGCTGTGCTGAGCCTTACATCTCACTAGTAATTTCCTGCAACAATTGTCAAAGGAAGACATAGATCTTTTTTTCTTTTAGGCAAATACAGCAAATATTTGAAAAGCATGCTTTACAAGATATTAGAGTTCATAATCAAGGCATCTGATTATGTTCATCAAGCTGGTATATGGGATATCTTGTGCAAAACAGAAGGTCTGGGGAAACTTGAAAATGAAGCTCAATCACAAGAATAAATTATAAGACTTATGAATGAAAAAAGAGTGTAAGAAGCCATTACATGCGATCACTGTTGACCCTCTAAAAAGGCTTAATACTCACTAAATTGTTTCAAAGATTGTGCTTTTAGTACTAACACTGACTGCACATCAGATGAGGTCATTCAATAAAGTAGAGTGCTGCCCTTCCCTGTAAAAATCTTATATATACCAAACTGAACCCTTGTAACTCAACTGGAATGACATAAAACCACCATCTGTCAAGGTTACCTTCATTTTGGTCTTTTAGTTTCATAAAAACAAAAGTTTCTCTACAGATCTATCTGGAACTAACTATGGTGGTATTCGATGTCTGGTCCCTGAGAAAGGGGGAATACACTGTGTTGTCCTGGACTGCCTTTACCCCTGAGTAGTACAGCAGTGCATGATTGTTTTTACATCATTCTTGATACATATGATCCAAAGTTAGGATAAAGAACAATACAAATACTAAATGACTCTACAGGAGTCTACAGTACAACTCAACACTCAACAAATAAAAAGAATCTTTAAAGGTTACATAAGAATGTACAATATCTGCTCTTAATAATCACTGAGGTTCACAGGTTTAATATTAAAAACAGCTCCACATGCAATAAAGACCCCCCAGAGGGGATCCCTGGGTGGCTCAGCGGTTTGGCACCTGCCTTCAGCCCAGGACATGATCCTGGAGTCACGGGATAGAGTTCCCCCTGCTTCTCCCTCTGCCTGTGTCTCTGTTTCTCTCTCTCTCTGTGTCTCTCATGAATAAATAAATAAAATCTTAAAAAAAAAAAAAAAAAAAAAGGACCCCCAGAGACATGGTCAAGAGTTTTATTTTGATTAGATAGTAGCCACAAAAAGAATGCAAAAAAGTAACTGATGTCAGAATTCCAATGTAATTATAAAAATTCTTTTAAGAAGCTCTGTGATTAGGGGCACCTGAGTGGCTTTGTGGTTGAGCGTCTGCCTTTAGAACAAGTCATGATCCCAGAGTTCTGGGATTGAGTCCCACATGGGGAGCCTGCTTCTCCCTCTGCCTATGTCTCTGCCTGTCTCTCTCTCTCTGTGTCTCTCATTGATAAACAAATAAAATATTAAAAAAAAATAAAAAAGAAGCAGCAGCAGCTCTGTGATTAGAAAGTTCTACAGTGGGGGCGCCTGGCTAGCACAGTCAGTAAAGCACCCAACTCTTGATCTCAGGGTCACGAGTTCAAACCCCACATTGGGCATGGAGCCTACTCAAAAAAAGAAAGTTCTTCCAATGGAAGATCAATCTACTTGGTTCCACTTGACTTCCCAATTCATTATTCATTTACTGAGTATCTATCTACAATGTGCTGAGCTAAAGACACTGTCAAAGAAATTTCAAGCACAAATATATTTACCTATCTTTTTAACTGAACTTTGGGGATAATGGAGGGTCAGCAAGACTCTGTTCTAGGCGTAAACTGAATTTTCTTTTAACTAGATCAAGGCAGGTATCAATAATCCAGGTGAGAAATTATGCTCATGGTAAAGCAGTAGACTTTTTTAAAAGTTTCAACAACTTAAGATTACAAAACTCATTCAAATGAATTATATTTCTCAATCACTTCAAAACAAAAGTTATTTAATCATAAAATAATAATATGACTCTGTGACATCTTAAATTTAAGTATCAACTCTCCCAGCAAGGCTAGATCTAAATCTAAAGTTCTTGTTTGTTTTCCAATACAGAATCTCAGTTTCTTGAGACATTGTGCATTGACCACCTGCCTATATAAGAACTTAGAAAAATAACTCACCCTAAAAAATACCAATCATGATTAATGCAACAAATCATCATTAAAGTCAGTTTATTAAAAACAAAAATGACAGGTATTATTATATACAACTGAGTGGCTAACATTTATTGAATACTTACTATATATGTGCCATGTTTTCTTTCAATAAGGCTGAATTAAAATGTTACAAATAATGCTATCAACGTTTTCTCTACTACTTAAGCACTCAAAATACAACACACAAGAATGAGGAGGAAAAACTGGGGAGGCATGTCCAGAGATTACTTTTTAAGTCAAGTATCCTTCAAATGTCCTTCTTGTGCTTCTAAATTCTAAAGTCCCTTGAATGGAAACAGGCTCAAACTCACACTAAGTTATGACTGTTATAACACTTACTGTTCAGTGACTATGAAAAGGTTTTAAATACAAATGTTATTACTAGGGATTATATCATAACTTCAGAGAACAAACTAAGCAAGAAAAATTAATACTGTAAGTTCATTTTATGGTAACACTGGGGAATGAAGGGTGTTCATAAATGAAATCTAATCTTGGTATCTGAACCTTACACTTTTAAACACTCTTTTTTTTTTTTTTTTGTTTCCACTATTTGGGACAGACTCAAGTACCATAATGCCCTACTTATTCGTAAAAAGGCATTTGTTAAATAAAATTTAGCCTCATGTTTATCAGGCAGAGTTGCTATGTATACATGCCTACAGGAACTTATATAGTTAGTTGATTCTAAGGGTCTCGATACTAAAATTGATGGCATCTTATATTTATACTCAGCAACAATTTGTTTCTTAGTGGCACACAGAATAATGTGGTCTTACAATCACTGGCATCATAGATTTGACTGAGAATGGTACTAAAGAAGGTAGAATTATTGATGTTATGCCCAAATATCAACTGATCCTAGACTTCACTATATATATATATATATATATATATATATATATATATATATATATTTTTTTTTTTTAAGATTTTACTTATTTGAGAGACAGAGAAAGAGAGTGCATGAGGAAGGGCAGAGGGAGAGAAAGAAGCAGGCTTGCCACTGAGCAGGCAGGGAGCTAGGCTGAATCCCAGGACCCTGAGATCACCCTGAGCTGAAGGCTGATGCTTAACCCACTGAGCCACCCTAAATGCCCCTAGACTTTACTGTTTTCATAATTCTATCTCCTTTTTGTTTTCAGGAAGGCAATGAAACACAGAATCTAGATTTAGGCACAAGTTAGGTTCAGATGCTGCAGGGCCTTGGGACCTTGGGTATAAACGGTCTATGATATAAGGATTCCCCCACTTTCCTTACCGGACCGCTGTGACTATTACAGATGATGGAGAAAAGCACAAGGAATAGGAGTTTATTTAATAGTGGCTATTACCTCTCTTCTGTTGTAGTAAGTCTTAACAGCTTCTAATGCTGCCAAACTGACAAAGCCTGGGGAGGAGCCTGAGATCGTGGCTCAGACATTCCAAAACGGGTTCTGTAATAGGTTAGCTTACCTCTAATTTCTAAGCTATATTAGAAACGGCTGAAGTTACCCAAAAGAGGATTCCTGGATAAAAGTACATCACTATAGGAAACAAATGGCACTAGTAAGTTGCAAAATATGACACTATTCTTGTTTCTAAATTATAGACCACTTGGAATGCACATTCCCCAAGATTTAGATTACTGCCACTTCAAGTAACTTATGCTCCAAAAGAAATAAACAGTTGAATTTTTAATCTATCACTTTAAGATAATTTCAACATATTTTCATATAAAAATAACCATTAACTTAAACTTCTGGTCCATGTGAGGGCACATGGCTTTGTTTACCTATGTAGTATTTCATTTCAGTGTCATGTTTGTTCATGAGCTCAAGAAGTCGCACTTCTATCTGGGCTTGATTCAGAAAAGCCTTCTTGTTCTTTATTATTTTAATGGCAACCCATTCTTGCTCCACACGATCATATGCCTTTACAACCTAAAAGAGAAAAAAGACGAATAATTCTCTTACTTCATTAATGGCGACAATTTCACAACATTTTACAATTAATCCATTTATTTATAGACTGATTTATTTATTCATGAGAGACACAGAGAAAGAGGCAGAGACACAGGCAGACGGAGAAGCAGGCTCCCTGCAGGGAGCCCGATGCGGAACTTGATCCCAGATCCTGGGATCATACCCTGAGCCAAAGGCAGACGCTCAACTACTGAGCCACCCAGGCATCCCTTACAATTAACTTTAATTATATATTTATCCAATTCTTATTTTTCTGACCTCCATAAGTAGAGGATGACCTATTCCTTTCCATTCAATATCATCCACTTACTACTTTAATAGTCCATTTTAAGTCAATCTATTCTTTTTTAAAGATTTTATTTATTTGAGAGAGAGCACACACGCATGAGCATGAGTAGGGGGAGGCACAGAGGGAAAGGGAGAAGCAGACTCCCCGCTGAGCAGGGAATGACTGGCACTCAGGGCCAATAACAGGACGCCAAGATCACGACCTGAGCTGAAGGCAGATGCTTAACCAATTTAGCTACCCAGACGCCCCAAAGTCAGTCTTTTCAATTAAATTTCTTTTGTGTCCTTACAGTATTTCTAAATATCCAATATTGTTTTCTTTTAACAAAAGCTAGACTAACTCTTTTCCTACAGAAATAAGTTATAAATCTTGACAAGTGCTTTGGTTTCTTACCTTACTGAATAACAGTGTAAAACAATTCTAATTGTTCTTTTAATGGGAGAAAAAAGCTAGTTTAAATCTCAAGTATACGTGTAAAATATTTAAAAGGTTCTAAGTAATTTGAAAAATGTGGATAACTTGCTAACCTTAAATTAGATTTTCATAAATTAAAACACAGGTATATAACAAAAGACAAATCTAACACAAATGACCAGGAAAGTTCCATGATATATGTTAAAAGCCATAATTACTTGGTCTTGACAGTTACAGAATCAATGTCAAGGAAACTGGAGTGCTCATGAGCAAATTACCTTGTACACCTCTCATTTTAATTTTACTCATTTAAAGGAGTTTCATATTATTTACAAAGAAATTTACAAAAAAATCAGAAAAATCAATGCATAGATAAAACTATCCACAAATCACAACCACTATAACTAATCAAATGTTAATTTATATTAATATATGTAGTCTCAATAGGCAATAGTTTTATCCACTTTCTAGCACATTCAGAAAGTGTGGAGATGTAGGCAGAACTCCAAGTGATTTCAATGTGTTTGCTGAGTCCCACTAGAGAAGAAAAGAATGGAATGCATGTTCCAAGATTTTTATCAGTCAAGGTTAGATATATGGTCAATGACAGATTATAAATGGTTCAGTTAAAAATCAAATTAGAATGAAAAATGCAGGGCAGCCCCGGTGGCGCGGTGGTTTAGTGCCGCCTGCAGCCCGGGGTGTGATCCTGGAGACCCGGGATCAAGTCCCATGTCAGCCTCCCTGCATGGAGCCTGCTTCTCCCTCTGCCTGTGTCTCTGCCTCTCTCTCTCTCTCTCTCTTTCTCTCTCTCGGTCTCTCATGAATAAATAAATAAAATCTTAAAAAAAAAAAAAAAAGAATGAAAAATGCAATTATTTCTGGTTTCACCCAATTCCAAAAAATACTATCTATTGTCTTTAAAATCAGAGATTACCCATGTAAACATCTGACCAAGTGGTTTTGATATTCTTCTGTTTCACTGACTATATTGACAGCGCCAAGAGTTGCAGTTCTATGTCCAGATCCCAATGGTCTCCAGGACAAAGGCCACTAACAGGGGCCCAGCTATTTACTGACTTAGCAAATAGTTAACTGGTTAAATACTAAAGCAATGGTTTTCGACCCTGAATCACACATTCAACAGGCAGTTTGAAAAAATACAAATGCCCAGGATCCAGTCACAGAGATTCTGATTTAATTGGTTTAGAGCTTAGGCACCATTCCTCTCCACTACCACCACTCCCACCCCCGAAAGCTCCCTGGGAAATTTCAATGTGCAATCAGGACTGGTAACAACCACTGGCTAAAGAAATGAAGGGGCCTCTTATTTGACAAGGGTCTGGCGAAGAGTTGAGAGGAAGTCTGACCAAGACAGAATAGAAGACATTACTCTGAATGACAGGTCCAGAATGTGAACCCCCCTCAGCCTAAGGAAGGCATGAGTCTGACCTGATGAAATGGGGTGCGATTTCAAATAGGCCTCTATCTTCAAAGGTCTAAATATTCTCACTTGCTTTTTGGAATTAAAGTATAAGAAAATTAGAGTGAAAGGGAAGAGAAAAACATCATTCTGAACTCAAAGACTAAATAATAGGGAAAACTGAAAAAAGGAACACAAAATTTAGAGAGTCAGCAATATGGCCACAACTTTCATGGTGGACAACACAAAAGTTGAAAAACGTCCTGTTGAAGGCAATTGCCTCAATGGGTGGTGTAACTTTCAAGATGGAGACAGCAATCCCTCTATGTAGGGTGCTTACCACCTTACTAAAAGCTGGGCCTCAGAAATGCCTCTCCTTAAGAGAATAGCAGAAGCTATTTCTGACAAAAAAGTATTATTTCATAAAGAGGGACTCCCAAAATACTGAGAAACGCTGACTCAAAGAAAAAGAGCTTACTAATCAAGAAAAAGTTTCCCGAGTTATATAAAATTACTGAAATTCCTTGAACTCATTGAAAGAGGCAGGTATCTTATGCAGGTGACAATGAGGCTTGTAGAACCACACCAGAATTACCGAGGCCTCCTAGCAACCTTTTATCTCCTTATAAGTTGAAGAGCTGCGATTTTTCTGGGTCTACACCTGTGGCTACTAACAACCTATAATATACTTTTTGTCCCAAGCATGATCAGACTGACACACGAAGAATTTTCCCTCATAGTATGAAAAAAGGCATATTTTGCTTTCTCTCAGGGCAGAAACAGGTATATAAGAACATGCAGGTTCCATACTTTTAAAAATTCCAAAACAAATAAAAAAAAGGTAGTTTGGGAAAAGTCATTTTGAACCCCATTCTATCCTCACCACTGAGAAGTCAGAAGTGTTTGGACTCCAGGCGAACAATGGACTCACAGCACAAAGTTGGCAAGGCAAA
Source organism: Canis lupus baileyi (assembly GCF_048164855.1). Lineage (NCBI taxonomy): Eukaryota > Metazoa > Chordata > Mammalia > Carnivora > Canidae > Canis > Canis lupus. Next base: position 35,800,685 of record NC_132867.1, on the reverse strand, counting down.
GGAGACTGAGATCAACAGTAAACCACACCTCACACCAAACAGAGCTCAGTGACTTGAGATAGGACTGACAAGGGGGAGCAGCTGGGGGGTCCCCAGCCAGGGAAAAAGTTTCTTAAAGGTGCAAGGAGAACAAAACAAAAACAAAACAACAAACAAACAAACAAACAAACAAACAAAAAAAACCCAAGGAGGTGTGATGCCTCTCTGGTCTAAGCACAGCTGATGCAAGAGACGGACGTATTTACGGTTTTGTGCTGTGTAGTGAGCCTGGGTGGGCAAGTGAAGAAGAGAGAGCTATGAGCGGAGAGGCAGCCAGGAATGGAGAGAAAGACCAGGCCTCTCAGAGAGTCCCTTCCTTGCTCTTCTCGCTAGAAGCTGCTGAATGAGTCTTTCCATCACAGACAACCCCATCCCAGTATCAGCCATGCTGGTGCTATGAGAAGAGGAAGAGGAAATCCTAAAGACCATCTGCCCACTTCAAAGCCTGACAATAGGAGATAAATTGAAAGAAAAACCCAGGGCACAGCTCCCTGGGTTTCCCAGCCTCCAAAAAAGTGACAGGGCACCTGCTGTGTCAAGTAAACTCTCTTCTTTTTGAAGAGGAGTATCAGACAGGAAGGTAAATATTTCTAGCATTCACAACCAAGAATCGTCCCCAGACTACAAAAGGGGCAAAGCCACCTATTAGTGATTACAATCTACCATTCAGTCATTAGTAAGGTAAGTACTAGGTAGCTCTAGAAAGTAAACATGGACAAGAAGAGTCTCATGGAGCTTTTAGAGCTGATGTAGTTTTACTAGCTTTAAAGAACTATGATAATCCAAATACTCATGTATCCATTGTTTACATATATTTACAAACACTGAAAGCGTACTACTGAGGGAAAGGTGTAAAAACACAATTCACTAGGAAGTTCTAATTTAGGAAATTCAGCATTTTTCATTAAATTACCTGTCCAAAGGAACCTTTGCCAATCAAGGAGTCAATTTCGTAACGATCCATCCACTTCTCTCCGTTTTTTACAATATAATCATAGTTATCATCATCATAACCATCATTGTAAACCTTCCGCTCCTTCTTATGACTAGAATCGTCTCCCTGGCCCTGTTGGTGTCTTCGCTTCTTTTTTGCATAGTAAACCTGAAAGGAGAGTATAGAGTGTTAACTGTATAATTTAAATCTTTGGGGGTTAGTGGGAGGCGTATATATGTATGTGTCTGTGTGTGTTTATACACATACACACACATATAGACACACACACACAACACAGATCGAGTGAGACAAGTCTACCATCAGAAGGAAACGGATGAATTTTTATTCTTTATAACAAATACAAAAAATGAAATAAAGAATTTTCTATAGTTGCTATTTAAATTACATAATAATGGTGATAAATAACCAATGAAAAATGTTTCCACTGAAATTCACTTTTAAATTATACTATTTGTACATTTTATAAATAGATGTTATGTGACTAGTGCAAAGTAGCCCATTCAAGAAGACTTAACAGGGCTTGATTTACATTTAGTTCTTAAACTAGGGTATAATTTGTGTACAATGAGGTGGCAAAGCTCTTAAGAGTGTAATATGAGGGATTTCCTGGGGGGGTGGGGGGTGGGGGGTGGGGAATAGATGCTGATGTAACCAGCAAATGCCAAATCAAATAAAGAGCATTTTTATCCTCCTATCAATATCCTGCATACCCTCTGCCCGTCCATCTCTATTCTAAAGGCAAAAAGTTTTAAGAATTCAAAGTTTAGATACATATGAACTGTATTAATACAAAAGGCTCTCGGAGACATGCCTGGTTTTTAAGCCTATAAACAAAGTAAGAATGAAAATCAGCCACTCCCCCTCCCTTTCCCCACACAAAGGCCATAAATTCTGTGGTTGATCAGTTATTTTCCTCCTATCTGTTTTTCTTACAAAATTGTTTCTAAGACCAGTAAAAAATAACTGGTAGATTAGGCAATCATCCAAGTAATTGGTAACTATCAGGAAATTATAAAGTTTATTCGGCAGAGAATAACATCAGAAAAACTCTAGATTACAAGGCGGCAAAACAGTTAAAAACAAGCTTCAACAAAGCTACTGTTAAACTCTTGTTTCACCACAGCTTAACAATACCTTTGTTAACAATTTACCAGATATTAACAAACTGATATGAATAAACTGTTAATAATTTATCAGATTTTTCAGGTAATCAAAAGCTAGTTTGGCACACTTTTCTAACAAATCAGTTGTGTACAAAATCCAACTCGGAAATGTTCCTCACTGAGTTCATTTTAATCTTATCTTGCCACATTGCTACAGTAATATTAACGATACTGGCATTAAGCAGCATCAAACTGCGGTAGAATTTACATATACATAGGAACATCCTTTTAAACCAGCTCTAGAGCTGATATATCATAAGCCTTTAGTAGGATAGAGTGTATGAATCCCATGAAGAGGAAAGGAAGCAAAGGTACATCCACTCTTCTCCAGAAAAGCTCATTTCATAATTAATTACAGAGCTACAGCTGAGCCTAGAAGCAAATGGCAATCAAGCCAAAGGTCTAAGACACCAGAAAAAAATTTATGGAAGGGAAAAGCCAAATTGGAATGAGAGTAATTCAAAGTGCTATGTCTTTTTCTATCTACATTCACCAAAAAGGCTTTCGAATCTCTTACAATAAAAGAACACACATAAAAATTAGATATATCAAATAAACTACGCCAAATGCTTGTTAACTTGGGTATTAAACAGATCTCTGAGCTTCTGACATCCATGGCAAAAATAGAAACAGAAAATAAAATTTGCTTAAATATAAAAATTTAACCAAAACTCTAACATGCATAATTTTACAGTGTATTTATTCTCTCCCTTTCTTCTTTTGGAGAGAAGTTATTACAAAAATAATATCTTAGCATATATTACATACAACTTTAAGAAAAGAGAGAAGTTATCCACAATTTTCTTAATTTTTGGCAGTCCCCGTTAATGTGTCTATTTTCCTTTACATGATTATAATTACGTATAAATCATTAACTTACCAATAATCATCAATCTCACAATCACTGGGAATGAAGTTTAATATGTTTAAAAAGGCCACAAAATAACTTCTCTTTCCTGCTCTACTGTAAGATACACTATTAAAACAAATCAATGGTCTTACCTCATTAATATGCTTATATGTTTTGATCAAGTCAACAGAAAGTTTTCTCAGGGGAGCAGTTGCTGGATCACGGAAGGTTTGGGGCATCCGCCTCTGTAACATGACAATATCAGGCATCACCTTAAATAGACAGAAAAGACTAGCACTTTAACTATACTGCACTGGTATAAATCCCCTGTCTTCTGTAACCTGTGTATATGTATTAAAAAAAAAAGACATCTATATTAGAGGATTATACATTCTCTCTTCGTTATCTCTTTCAACTGGATTCCAATGAAGACAACCACTGGAACAAATAAATGAAATTAGAAGATAATGCACCAGCTGCCCAAGGCTTTCGATCTTGTTCCTCAGATTAAACAGGGGGATCACAGACATACCTCTGGAGCCAAGTGACACACATGATACTGCCCAATGAAGGCTTCTCCACCATACAAAAAAAAAATTTCTGAATTATTCCTAAAGCCTGATCTGGTTGACAACAGGCAAGACAAAAACAAACCCAATACTCAGCTTCCTAGGACAGGATTTCAGGATCCACTTGGCACCATGAAGCAAGGTGACCATGGAGCAGAAATGGAGCAGTCAAAACACCAAAATCACACAATTAAGACAACAATTTTGAATATAGAGGACATATAAGAAATTGGATAAGAAGGTAATTTTTACTGAGTAACAATGGTTTTCCTGTGCTCAATAGGAGTATGTGCTATGTGCTTAGCATTTTATAAAATATCAGTAATCTCTTCCAAAGTTGGCCACCGCTGCCTATGAGGCCAAACTGATGAGCTAATTCTGAGTACCTTGCTTTTCTTATATACCTCTCACAAGAGAAATTACTATTTCAGGAGCCTCTGTATATATAAAACAGATGTATTCTGCCCACAAACAACTGGCCTTTCCACCAGACTACATTCCATTGTTTCAAATGCACCTTGTACAGAGCAAGCGCTCAAACTATATGAGAAGAACAAACTAAATCCTACAAACTAAGCAACATTCCCTTTGCTAACTTTCACTGTGATTTCATGTTAGGTATCCAAAAAGCTTCTGTATTTCAATACTGTGCTGCTATAAGCACAAATTCACAATTAGGAAATAACTTTTTTAAACAGTGGCTGGCCCCTAAGCTGAAGTTTAACATCTTCTCCGTTTCCTGCTTGTCATCATAAAGGCAGGAAAATGTAGAGGAACAGAGCAAGCTCCCTTCTTCCCTTCCACAGCAGGAAGAAAACCTACAGTATTGAAGAAAACCCAGGAAGGAGTTCCTCAGGCTGCTGGGGGCAAGGCCCCTCCTCTGCTCCCAGCCCTCTGGCTCCCCAAGTGTCCTCAAAGCAAAATGGCAAGCTGATGAGCCATCCTCCTGCTGCCTCAGCTATCTGGCTCTGGGGCTAGAAAAACCCACATCCTCAATGCTCACAGTTCTTGGGACTGTTCTGGGTGAAGACAGATCACAAAATGAAGAAAAGCATATAGTCTGCATCCTGTGCTTAATAAGTCAGTTATGAGAGCTAAAACAAATCTTTTATTTTCTTGAAGATTCCATAGTGTAACCTTCAGAACTTACACTAGATTTTAGATTTAAAAACTGTTTTCTAGCTTAATAATACCTACTCTATCCATTTTATATATATATATATATATATATATATATATATATATATATCTCCTAATTTCATATATAATGAAGAATGAACAACACTATATTCTGCCTTTCTTGCTACTTTAAGAGCTACTGATACAGCTGAAAACCACAGACAGCACACATCCAGAGTATTGGATCTAAGAACTATAGAAGGTACTGTGAAAATGGACTTAGCATTCCTAACATCAAGCATACTTTTCTACAATTACTTCTACTATATTTCTCTTGCTTCCTCAATTTATCTTTTGAACAAGACTGTGCTTAAAAACTTGTATGAGGGATGCCTGGGTGGCTCAGCAGTTTAGTATCTGCTTTTGGCTCAGGGTATGGCCCCGGCGTCCCAGGATTGAGTCCTGCATCGGACTCCCCTCAAGAAGCCTCTGCCTGTGTCTCTGCCCCTCTCTCTGTGCCTCTCATGAATAAAATCTTTAAAAAAAAAAAAAAACTTTTATGAAACACATCACTAATATAACCAGAAATAAAATGTTAAAGTTATTAGCTCATTTCAATTACTTGTTCAATAAACCTTTTTAAAAAATACTGATAGGGTAATTAATAAGAAACCATTGAAATCAAATAATAAAATTATAGACGTTTACAACTAGACTTAAGTTTAGAGACGTTTAGGATTGGGCAAGGGGTTATAGTCTAAGGCCCCAGTCTTACATTCGAGGAACAGAGAGAAGAATGGCCCATGTGACCTGACTCACCTCATACAACTACACCATGAGTCAAGACCTTGGGCCCATGTCTTATGACTCGTAGACCATGCCGCATCAGCACACAGTTTTAGTGTTTTACTTCAGTTGTAAGAAAAACTTCTTCTAATTTGCCTCATCAGGTTCAGAAACTTCTGGGGCTGATAGAAATATCTCGCTGAATACTGTTACTTAAAAGACATTCTTTTTACATCATATGAGTCTTTAAAAATATTTTATAACTTAAAATGGAAATACTAAATGAATTATTTATTTTAAAATTACCCACCAAATAAGACACTAGTTGTATCTAAAAACAGGCACTGTGCTGACTTACCTACTACAATAATAGAACCACAAAAATAACTATAAAGGACTGGACTTTTTTCTAGCCCTCCTCAGACACCAGGTGTTATAGAAGAGCACTGTGTCTAAAAAGAAAGAACCTGGGCTGGATCCCCAAGTCTATTTGCTTCAATACTTGTAGAAGTCACAGATGGGAGCTTAGTCCATTTAGCTGTAAAATATTAAAAACAGGTACCCTGCCTAATAGGTTGCTTTTTGAACAATTGAGAAAATGAATTCAAACATATTGTCGCTTAAAAGTACAGTTGACCCTTGAACAATGAGAGAGTTAGGAACACCAACGCTTGGCCTTGTGCAATTGAAAATCCATGCGTTAACTTCTGACTCTCCAAAAACTTAGTTACTAATAGCTTACTACTGACCAGAAGCCTTGCCAATAAACAGCTGATTAACACATATTGTGTATAATATACACTTTATTCTTACAATAAAGTAAGCTAGAGAATGGAAACTATTAACTAAGAAAAGCATAAGGAAGAAAAATACAGTACAGCAATAAGTGGGTTGGCTCAATTTAAACTCACGTTGTTCAAGGGTCAACTGTAGAATGCAAATGATTCATTATGCTATTATTACTTTTTGTATGTCCAAAGAACTTTCTTCTGATACACGCACTCTAGCTTTGAACATTCGGATCAACTGCTCCAATTCTCAAACATACAACTTCCCAATTTACTACATAAAACAAATTCTTAAAATCTTGCCATAATTCAACTTACTATTAACTATGAATGTTATTCACACACACTACATACATTTTATAAATCGTAAAGCCAGCCCAACTATTGACAAAAATCTTATTATAATATATACAAGGGTGCCCCCAATCATGTTACTTTACTAGAGCCAACTGCTCATTAAAACCACGTACTATTGAATTAGAAATAAAAGACCTTAAAAAAAAAGACCTTTCCTTCAAATAATCCAGCATAAGAAATACATTGAAATTTTCCAAGTTTATGATCACTTAATACATTAAATGACCTAAAGAAAACAGTGGCAACCCCAATTCCTAAGTGCATGGAAAAAATCCTTAGCGTTCATCATACCCTCGTTATTTCATTGGGGAAAGAAATTATATTACAACTACAGTTAATTAAAAAAAAAAAAATCTCCCAAACCAAGAATCAATGTAGCAAATACTGTTAATTCATGAAATATCAATGAATGCACATGTACACACACACGTATGCATAGTGACAAATTTGTGAATTTATTCTGCCAACTATCCACTTTTTAAAAAAACAGCTGAATCTCTAACCTGAATATTAAAATGACCAGCAAAGTTAATTTGCATTACAGTTTTTTCTTTTTCATTTTAAGAAGCTTCATACTATGATAAATGTGCACTAAAATCGTTTATAACATCATAAAATCAGCTCTGTAAGTTTGTGATAATGGAATCTGACTTGTTTTCCTAGAACTTACATTTTTCTACTTACTCACTTTTCCATAAAAATAAGCTTTCAGTTTCTTTATTTTAACTAATATTCTTTTAAAAATAACTTCTCTCCTCCCTATTACAGAATGAGAGAATGTTATGGTTTATGAGTGTTTTTAATTAAGTGGGACACACATAGAAAAAAGAAAAAGCCAACAAACTTTTAATGCATACTTTTTTTTTTTTTAATGCATACTTCTTAACATCATCTCTCATCAATCTAGAATCTCATGTGGCATGTAAAATTAAAAACCATTCAACGATTTTTGACTATTTACTGTTCTCTCATTTTAAGGAAGAAACTACCACTCCAACAAAAATCATCTCTGATACAGCGTGAACTTACCTGGTTAGTTAGAGGTTGCTGAATCTGGTCAGAATAAGATAAGGCAGAAACCTGTTGGTCATTTATGTTTGGCTGGCGACGGTCACTGTACTGATGTGAATGGGGCATCTGTCCAGCCATCTGAAGGCCAGCAGCATGGAATGAAAATGACGGTGCAAGCCGAACAGATGAAGGTTTGCATGCTGAAGTCTCTCCTCCTACAAGATAACAAGTGAGATTGAAAGGATGTATTTATATCTTAACGCCTGCATCTTTTGACCTGATAGTTCCCTCCATAAGGACCTTAGGATGTTCGATAACATTAAAAACTTTTAAACTACAAAGTGCAAACAAGAAACCACACTTGACACAACAGTTCTATGTTAAATGGTAAAAAATATAGATTTGAGCGTCCATACATCTGTAGTAAGAGGAAATCTTAAGTAAATCTTTTTGTAAACCAATAGGAATAACAATCATCAACAATACTTATTTTCACATGAGATTTTCGTCAATTGAGAACTATAAGTTGCACAAGTAATCTTTGATTTCTTGAGAAGGGCCTCTTCAATAGATCAGCTCCTTAGAAACCCATTCAGAGGAACACTGCTGAGATGCTGCTTTGCACCTGCCAGGTGTATGCAATCAATATTCCAGCAGCCCTCAAACCAAGTAAAAGATGTGTCCTAACAGTGCTCACCAATGACACCGGTACATAAAAGTTGAGCATACAAACACACAGACACAAATTCACAGGATTCTGTATTCCTCCAAACTCTTCTGACGCAGAGCACCCAGACCTGGCAAGCTCACCGAAAGTGTATTGAACAGACAATAAATATTCCATTGGGAGGCTGGGACCACAGTCATGATTTTCACTGTATAGACATGGAAAATCAACCACTGGATCCATAGAAGTTTTTGATAATTAATAAAAGTTAATTCTTCCTTTAAAAAGGTAAGAAAAAAGACCTTTCTTCTTAAATTTAATGATACTTATAATCACAGACTAAACCCAAAGACAAAGGGCCAACCCCTAGCCAATGAACTGGGGACCCAGAATTCTTGTGCTTGTCTTCCTGAATAAACCAGCTGACTCCAAGCATGCAACAGACCATACTGTTCAGCACCAGGGTACTTTTACTAAAGTACTATTTCTGAGACATCAAGAATCGTGGCCCAACGGTAAAAGAGCACAGATGCTCAGTCAGACTGCTGTAGTTTGAAATTTCAGCTCCACACTTACCAACTGCGTGACCTTGCATACTTAGTTTCCTAAAAAGTGATAGTAATATCTACCTCAAGAGCCCATGGTGAAAGTTAAGTACTTTCATATGTGTAAAATACTTAGAATAGCTCTGGCAATTAATAAATGGCCCAACACTGGCTGCAATTACTGTATTGTGATGTACAGTAAAGGACGATGGGGATAGTATTCATTTTTGTGGAGCAATCTCTCCTTGAATGCCACATAGACTCTCCAAACTGAAGAGAACAAAGCTCAATTCTCTCAAAAATACAAAGTCCACTTCTATTTTCCACCACAAAAAATGATACCATCTTCCAACCCAGTCAACCAGAATCGAAGCTCCTGGAGTCAAGTGAGAGTTCTTTTCCTCCATAGACTAATCTCATGCAAACAGCTGCCAAATCTTGCTGGTTCCACCTCCTACAGAACACTCAAATACAATCTCTTTCCATCTCCACTAACCCATCTCACTTAGAGGACTAAAACAGATTCCTAATAGCTCTTTTTGTCTTTATTCTGCCCATTTGCAACTCTGATTTCTTCAAGAAGATACCAGAATGACTTTTCTAAAGTGCACATCTCAAAGCCTCCACCTCTATAGAAACATGAATATAACCTGCCTTGGCACTGCCTTCAGACTTAGCTTCTGTCTCCCTCCATTACAGCACCAAGTCCTGAACGGACCCACAGTACAGGATTAAGAAATATTTGCTAAGTAAAAGGACAGTGTACTATCATGATAGATGGGGTAATTTTCTAAACATTACATTACTCATACTAAAAAAGTACAGTTTATTCAATTATATAGAACAAGTTTTTGTTCAGTTTAAAAAAAACTGGGAGTTTATCATAGGGATATAATCGAGGACATGCACAAAGACAATCAGGGAGTGTTTATTCTGGTATTGTCTGCAACAGCCAAAAAAAAAAAAAAAAAAAGAAACTTAAATGTAAAGTAATGGAGGGAAATGGGCTTTACATTTAAATGTTAAACACACACAGACACACAAAAAAATAAATAAATAAATAAAATAAACACACATACACACACACACACCCGGGAAGGTATATAAATAAATAAATTTAGACATATACAAAACAGATTGAGTTCTTTGACACATAAATATGTCTTATAAACAAACAATAAAAACACTAAGGCCCTGAATGGCAAATTACTTAACCACTTTATGTCTTGGTTTCCCTATCTATGAAGCAGAGTTATTATCACACTAACCCATCCCTTGGGTTTATTATGATTTTTTAAAAATAAGACACTATAAGTAAGCCATGAATAATGGATCCTGGTACTTTCAATCGATACCCAAATCCTCTACCCCAAAGGGGTATCTTGACCTCCAAAACCAGATCAGTCATAACTTTATATAAATGGGTCTGTTCACTTCATGTTATGTTTATAAGCTGTGGTCTATTCATTATGTTATCCCATCGTGTGAACATGTGATGATTTACTTATCTTTTCGACTTTTGATTGACATTTGGATTATTTCCTAGTTTAGAGTTATTATAAATAATGCCACTAGGAAGAGTCTTACTGTCTTTTGGTATACCAGAGATGCTGTTCAGCTGGGGTTTTTTTTTTTTTTCTGGGTTTTTTTTAATTGCTGCTTTTCCCCTAGCAGTTTATGAAGTCTCCTCTGCTCCATTCCTTCACTAACTTGGAATCATCAGTCTTTCTAATTTTCAGCCATTACCAGAGGTATGTAATGGTACTTCACTAAGAGCTGAACTTGTATTTTCCTGGCAACTATAAGCATCTTTTCATTTATTTAAGGCCAGTTAAACATCCACGTCTGTGAGACGCCCATTCAGGTTGATTTTCCATTTTTCTATCAATAAAGTCTTTTTCTTACACATCTAGAAAACTTCAAACATTCCATTTGTAACATATTTGGGGTATAAACCCTTTATTGGTTGTAAGTGGTTTGCGCTGTCACTCCCTTAATGGTGTTTTTTAATGAGCACAATCTCTTAATTTTATTACCTTTTATTTTAGAATTAGTATTTTTGGTGTCCGTTTAAGAAATGTTCCCTTTAACCAAAGTCATAAGAAATTCTCCCTTAGCTTCTAGAAGCTGAGTTTCACCATTCACATCTAGATAGGCAATTCCCTTGGATTTGATTTCTGTGTATGTGTACTAGAGGACAAGTTCCACCCACCCCCAACCCTAAATGGACATTCGACTGAGGACCAATTATTAAAAAGGCAAACTTTCCGTGATGCTTTTATCATAAATGACATGCCTATATCTGCTTGGATCTGGTTTTGGATTCTTTATTCTGTTCTAATGGGCACAGGCCTACCTAGATTTCTTAGAACTTTGTGTAAGAACCAGCTTTACAAGTTTAAATTAACATCCAGTAGAGAATTCTGTACTTCCCCAAGAATGGTTTGGTTATTCTTAACCCTTTCCGTGTCCATGTATGTTTTAGAATTAGCTCATCAAAATCACAAAACAAATAAACCTATGTTGGCACTGTGATCGATACTGTACACTGTCAGGGCACCTGCGCAGCTCGTTGGTTGAATGTCTGCCTTTGACTCAGATTGAGATCCTGGGATTGGGTTGTGAGTCAGGCTCCCTGCAAGGAGTCTGCTTCTCCCTCTGCCTATGTCTCTCTGCCTTTTCTCTGTGTGTCTTTCATGAATAAAGAAATAAAATCTTTTTTAAAAATAATGAAATTGCAACAGAATTTTTTGCAATGATGAATTTATCAGCATTGTCTAATAAGTAGGTAATAGCGCTGCTGGGCATTTGGAAGTTTTTTTTTCCTTCCTAATCCTTATTCTTCTTCTCACCTTATTCTACTACTTGCTGTTGTCCCTCTAAAACAGAAATGATCAGAAGAGGAGACACAGGTACCACTCTTACTCCCAAACTCAGAAAGTAAGCTTTTAGCACTTCTCTAATATTGTGGTTGCTATAGGTTTTTAACTGATAATCATTATCATATGAATCCAGTTCCTTTCTAGTCCTAGTCTGCTAAAACCTCTTCCTCACAAATGGATGCAGAATTTTATTAAATGCTTTTTCTGCATCCAGTGAAACGGCATCAGTTTTCTCATCTATTCTGTTAACATGGTGAAAACACACTGACTGATTGTTGAATGTTAAATCGACTTTGCATTTCCTGCAACACAGTTGGGTCATGATTATCCTTTTGTGATAGATTCACTGATGAAATCATCTGGTCTTGGAATTTTCTTTGAGGGTAGTTAAAAATTAATAAAAAAGTGATCTTTAATAGAACTACTCAAATTTGTATTTCCTGGAGTGTCTGTTTTGATAAGCTGTATTTTTCTAATACTGTGTCTCCATCTACACTTCAAACGCACTGGCATCAAGCTCTTCATTATACCCTCTAAGCTTCCCTATCAATGTAAGTGTAATTGTAGTAATATCCCTTCAATTCAGCTCTGGTTAATGAGGCCTTCTCCTACCTTGTGATCAGTTTAATCAAAGGTTTACTAATTTTATTAAATATCCTCTCTTATGTGGGTTTTCTATTTCTGCTCTCATCTTGTTCTGTCAGTTAGCAAGAGAGGTGTCTGAAAAATATTCTATTTAAGTATGTTATCAGATTACATAGAGTTGTTCTACCTTCTTGAGGTAGAACATAACAGCCCTTCTTTATTCCAAATAATGCTTCCCCTTGTCTGATAGTAGTATGATCACACCATGCTTTCTCTTTGTGTGGTATATCTTTTGTCCACCCTTACTGTCAACTCCCCGTTCCCTTATATTTCAGGTTTGTCTCTTGTAAGCAGTATGTAGTTGGGTTTAATTTACAAATGTATACTAATAACCATTCTATTTATTCCAACTGTTTCATGTTTCTTTCTTACATTCTGCTGGGCTGAAATGTCTATACCTCCCCAACACACAAATCATTTTATTTATTATATACATTACAATATAATTATCTTTGACTCATCAAAATGTAATTATTGTATATTATTATACTATTATTGACTTGGGTATGTACACATACACACAAACACATGCAATCACAAGACATCAACTAATCATGTAGCATAGATAGATTTAGACTCAAGTAAACATGTGGAGGAAGGGAGGGATAATTTTGTGATATCTAGATAGCTATGAAAGAAATACAAAGAAATGGCTAGCTGCTGCTTTTTATTGTGCTAACTATCCTCCTAAAATATGTGTTTTATTTTCTGAATCTAGATGCAATTACATGCATTAAATTCAACTCAACCTCTCAAGCACTGAGAGGTTTTACTATGGCATTGTTTGGAGGTGACAATGCCACCCATCTGTAATAGTACCTCACAAACTTTAATGTGCTTACAAATTGCCTCTGAATCCTGTTAAAAATGCAGATTCTGATTCAATACACTGAGAATAGGGCTTGAGAGTCTACGTTTCTAACAAGCCACCAGCTCATGCCAATGTTGCTTCAAATAGCATCTAAAAACCAATGTAATTATTTACCTTAATAAAAGAAAGCTATTTTCCAACTAATCCAAGTGCCAGATGATCCAAACGTAAGCTTTAATTCTGACTACCCAATACGCCACAGGGCAGTTTTCTCCCCAATAGATGTGCCTTCCTAGTTAGATATTTCGGGTTTTTTATTATTATTAAAACATTAATATACATTCCTGTGCAGAAGGGTGGTATGTTAGGTGACAAAGATCCAATGTTCCTCTTAAATTTTACTGTAGGTAATGTGAATGCAAATTAACAAGAAATAACTTTGGAAAAAAAAAAAAAAAAAAAAAAAGAAATAACTTTGGTTTCTGCTTGTGAAACTTTTTTAAAGCTATTTACTATACCATCTATCACAACTCCTTAGTAACATTACCAGTTGTGGGGTTGTATACAGGTGTGTTTGCCACATGCTGTCTCCTTCCTCAGCTCAACTGCTGTTTGTGAAATGCAGAAAGATACTCAAGTTTAATTTCCTCCCATAAAGCCAAGAAGTTTTTAAATTATCCATTCATTCATTCCTTCCTATGGTAAAACTCTAGTATGAGAGGCAACCAGTATGAGAATTTCTTGTCAGCCCAATTTTATCTTAGGCCCATCACCAAAGCTTTTATTTCTAATGTTTCCATCTTCCCTTTCAGTTCAAATGATATTAAGAACAAGGACTCAGTTCATCCTATGATGTTAATAAAGTACTAGGTTGAACTGTAGGAAACTGCTAATATTAGACCTCCTTTGACCTACAAAACAGCAATTTCGGGCAGCCCCAGTGGCTCAGCGGTTTAGCACCACCTTCAGCCCAGGGTGTGATCCCGGAGACACAGGATCAAGTCCCACGTCGGGCTCCCTGCATGGAGCCTGCTTCTCCCTCTGCCTGTGTCTCTGCCTCTCTCTCTCTGCGTGTCTCTCATGAATAAATAAACAATCTTAAAAAAAAAAAAAAAAAGCAATTTCATATCGTTTAACCTGACATCTACACCATACTATATATAATCTTTGTCCAACTTAAACTAAAATTTAGCTCTAATATTTTAGCTCAAAAATGCATCAATATACATGCTGCAATATCAAGTCTTATAATTTAATGATCATCTTATAACATTTAATTCAAAAGTATAGGGATCCCTGGGTGGCGCAGCGGTTTGGCGCCTGCCTTTGGCCCAGGGCGCGATCCTGGAGACCCGGGATCGAATCCCACATCGGGCTCCCGGTGCATGGAGCCTGCTTCTCCCTCTGCCTGTGTCTCTGCCTTTCTCTCTCTCTGTAACTATCATAAATAAAACAAACAAACAAAAAAAAAACAAAAGTATCTTCATAATCATTATTTGGAGTTCACTACCAAAATAATCGTTTATTTTATTTATTTATTTTTTAAAGATTTTATTTATTTATTCATGATAGTCACACAGAGAGAGACAGAGAGGCAGAGACACAGGCAGAGGGAGAAGCAGGCTCCATGCAGGGAGCCCGACGTGGGATTCGATCCCCGGTCTCCAGGATCGCGCCCCGGGCCAAAGGCAGGCGCCAAACCACTGCGCCACCCAGGGATCCCACCAAAATAATAGTTTAAATGGCTGCCAAATAGTGTAAAAGACAAAGTATGCAAGTAGGTTCCTATGTGCATTTTTTTTAATATCCTTCTAAATGATCTGGATCTTTTTTTTTTTTTTTTAACCATGAACATGTTTCTAAAATCTCAAAAATTTTGTTGACAAATAGTTTACAAAAAAAGAGAAAAAGAAACAATGAAGTTGCTTTCACATTCCACTCAAGTTACGATGTTTCAGCAAAAACCTGTAATAACCAGTGACCATCATAACACTAGTAAAGATTAGCAAGTGATTCTACAGAGAAGCACTCCATGAACAGATCTGAGACTGGGAGATGGCAAGAGTCAAAAGGCAGAGGTAGACAGAGAGCAAAAACATCAAGCAGAAAAGCCTGAGAGCAGACCCTGAGTGGAAAAAAAAATAGCCATTTATTTTATCTCTGATGTAAGATCTACAAGTAACTCTATTTGTAGCTAACTTAAATTTCGCTTATTATTATGTTGAGTGAACCATCCTTGCAGTATTTTAATCCACATTTGATTTCAAACAGAAAGAACAATATTAAAGAACACAAATTAATTAAAATACTTTAATTAAAACTCTACCATCCAAAAGGTGTTATTAGGAAGCCACACTTCTGAGACAAACTCCCCTAAGAAAGGAAGGGAAGGAAAAGAAAGAAAAAAAAAAAAGGAAGGAAGGGAGGGCAAACAAGACTGTGGGGACAAATGTGCAACGTCACTAGCAACAAGACATGTCCGTCACAAAGGAGAAAATCGTCAAAGAATAGCCAAATGCACTTTAAATGAGGTTGGGAATACAGGCACAGGATTAAGAGGGTAACTGAACATAAGTCCCTGAAAAAAAGTTATGTTCACCAAGATATCATCAGTACCAAGAACAGTGCCTGGCATGTGGCCTGCATTCAATAAATATTTGTTCGATGAAACAATGAACTGAATACATCAGGAATATTTAGAATATGAAGAAATGGTTGAGAAAGGGAGGGAGAGAGCTAAAGGGGATAAAGATGAAAAGTATTTTTACAATGAGGGGCACATAAGTCAGAAATAAAAAACAGTCTAATCATAGCACAGGCTAGAGCTACTGCTTGACAGTCAATTTCTTACTCATTTTTATATCCAAAGCACACAGCAAGGCTACTACAGTAGGCCTTCCTACTACAAGGCTCCACAGTAGGTGTTAAATAAATACAGATTAAAGTCAAACTATATTAGGGCTCTGTCAATTATCTAATGATAAGGACAAATAAATTGTTTCCTAATATCCTCTCAAGTTAGTGGCCAGTCTTTGTCATGACAGAATGTGCGTATGCACACACAGTTTGTTTTAACCAACTAGCCAAGACAACATATTCAGTTGTCTACAAACACAATGAAATTGCTCATGTAAGATCTAAATAAATATCCAGGTTTTTCAGTCTGAAACATTTTAATTAAATTTGTACATTAAATTTTGAATAACAACAGTGGGACAGGGATAAAAACATATCTCTTTAAAAGCCTCTAACATCAGACTTCCACTTCTGAGTGCCTTGTCACTGAACAACCTCACTCACCATGAACAGCTATAAAACTGGTCAGATGTTAAGAAATGACTGTTTTCAGACACTGGGCAACAGGCAGTGCAGAGCTGTGATCACTGAGAAGAAGGAAACAAACCTGGTGAGGCCTGGCTTTCTATCTGAGGAAAATTTCCAGGGTACAACGGAGGGAGCTGGAGCCCAAATACAACAGTAGTGGTCTTGCTAAGTGAGGAAGACGGAAATCCGAGTTCAAGGCTATGGAGCTGACAGGAATTTGTGAGACAGGTCACAGAAAGAAGGGAGCTCTACAGAGAAGGAGCTCCACTGATCTACATCTAGAAATCCCCTAGATTCCGTGGCCAATCACTCAGCTGCCCAAGCGCCAGGTGCAGGTGTGTTAGACGAAGTAGCAACAACTGCCAAGGAGCTAGGAGGTGAGCAGCTACTAGAACTCGCACACGACTGGGAAACTGTAAGCGTTCCTATCAGCTGGAGTGGAAAAACCCTGAAAACACCACAGACATTCAACATAGACCCCAAAAAATCCACAGAGCAGGAGCAGAGCTGTCCTGGCCCTACAATAAAGGCTGCCTTCTGCCTGTCCCAACAGACACTGAAACATACCTCAAAGGATCAAGATGATGTGCAGTCTGCCAAAACAAAATTCAACACTTTTCAAAGGACAACAAAACCCAGATGCTCAACTACCTCGCATTCCTAATGTATCCAATCAAAAATCACTAGGCATGGGCGCCTGGCTGGCTCCATTGGTACAGTGTACGACTCAATCTCAGGGTCATGAGTTCAAGACCCATATTCAGTATGGAGCCTACTTTAAAACAAAAAACACTAGTCACACAAAGCAGGAAAATGTTGCTTATATTCAGGAGGGAAAGAAATCCATCTAAAGATCCAGAAATGATAGAAATTATGAAGTTAGCAGAGAAAAAATAGGCATTGCAAGGTTTTAAAATATAAAAAAATAAACAAAATAAGAAAAAACAGTGTAACTTTTTTAAAAATTTATTTAAGTAATCTCTATACCCAACAGGGGTTCCAACTCACAACCCCAAGTTCAAGAATCACATGCTCCTCCAACTGAGCCAGCCAGGTGCCCCAAAATAGCAAATCTTAATAGATAAATAAAAACTATAAAGAAACTAAATGGTAATTCTAGAAATGAAAATAACTGAAAATAGGGGTATCTGGCTGGCTCAGTCGGTGGAGCATGCAACTCTTGATCTCAGGGTCAGGAGTTCAGGCCCCATGTTGGGTTCAGAGAGGGAGAGAGCAGGAGGGAGGGAGGGGAGGGGGGAGGGAGAGAGAGAGAGATAGAGAGCAAGCTGAAATGAAAAATTCACTGAATGGATCAAATAGCAGATTAAACAGCAGAAGAAAAGACCAGTGAATGTAAGAACGCACTATAAATTAATCAAACTGAAAACAAGTATAAAATATAATGGGAAAAAATATAAACAAAGCCTCCAAAACCTTCATAACAAAATTAAGCT
The DNA here is from genome assembly GCF_048164855.1 of Canis lupus baileyi. NCBI lineage: Eukaryota > Metazoa > Chordata > Mammalia > Carnivora > Canidae > Canis > Canis lupus. The sequence goes on along the minus strand of NC_132867.1, from coordinate 35,782,720 downwards.
AAAATTCCTATTTAGAAAAGGCATCAAAGGGAAGAAGAGAGAAACTAGAGAAGGAAAATTTTCCAAATTCAACAAAAAGTATCAACCCACAGATCCAAACTCCACTAACCCAAGCAGTGTAATAACACACACACACACACACACACACACACACACACACACAACTGTTAAAAAACACGATGAAGGCAAAAACTGTAAAAGCAGCCAGAAAGAGGGAAAAATACACATTTACATACAGGAACACCACTGATTTATCAAAAGCCACATACTCCGGAAAAAGAAAAAGCAACATCTTAAAATGATGAAAGAAAGACCTTTAACCCACAATTCTATATTCACTGAAACAAAACTTCAAAATGAAGGCAAAACACTTTCAGACAAATGAAAGTGAAAAATAAGGGAAATGATTCCAGACAGAAACTGAGATCTCTACAAAAGAATAAAGACCAACAGAAACGGTAGAAATGTAGATAAAGACCTTTCTCATTAGTACTTTAAAGAGATAGCCCATAATTTAAAGCAAAAATTACAGCATATTGTAAAGTTTATAACACATACAAAGTCATACAGATGACAACCACAGCACCAGGGACAGGAGGGAGAAAATGGAAGCATACAACAGCATAACTTAATTAAAGTTGTGTGTGGTAAGCCCGCAAGCAACCACTAAGAAAGACCAGATGGATAGACAGATAACTAGAATACAGAAAATCTTACTTAATCCTACAGTAAATGGGTCCTTAACACTTTCAATTACAAAAAGCAAACCAAATTCTTACAGCTGAAATAAGAGGTTGACAACTTATTTTTAGTAATAGCATCTGGAACACAAAAGATTAAAATAATCACCCACGGTATAGCTGTTGCATTCCATAAATTATAATGTACACAGGATAACATGTAATATGGTTATATTTTTATGGCCCCCAACATTTTAAAATTATAAAGCATTTTTAAATAGTAAAAAATAAATAGGTAGATTATACCACTTGGTATCTTACAGGTTATCAGTAGTCATGATAAAATTCTAGGTAGAGAAATATTTTTTTCTTAGAGTATTCATAATATAAAAATGTTTCATCAGTAATAAACCCATTTATTATTTTTTTTATTTTTATTTATTTATGATAGTCACACACACACACACACACACACACACACACAGAGAGAGAGAGAGAGGCAGAGACATAGGCAGAGGGAGAAGCAGGCTCCATGCACCGGGAGCCTGACGTGGGACTCGATCCCGGGTCTCCAGGATCGCACCCTGGGCCAAAGGCAGGTGCTAAACCGCTGCACCACCCAGGGATCCCCCAATAAACCCATTTAAATAGAATTTTTCCCCACTTCGTAGAAAACAAGGTGCAAGCAACCTTGATCCTTTAATTTCTAGGAAGGGCGGGGGTGCTTGAAACAAAAGACAGATATACAAAGATATACAGTATCTCTAGAGATACTTTAGAGGTGAGATTAAACTTTTTAAGAAATCAAGTCCAACCTCTTGAAGAAAATGAAGGATCAGTGATTCTCTAACTTGGCCTGGTAGCTAGTTAGTGGCTGGTGGTGGATTAGAAACCCAAGTTTACCTCCTAGTGCAATGACCCCGTGAATGAATCCTAAACCCCAACAGGGCCTCCCCTTTCATGCTTTGTTCACTACTGAATTCCCAGGACTTAGAACATTTAGTACTAGGCACACAGTAGAAGCTCTGTAACTGTTGCCTGACTAAATGAGTAGTATATGATGAGCAGAGACATTCAACAACTTACAAATGTGAACCTGCCATTTGTAAAGTGAATCTGTCATTAGAAGATTCAGAAATGCCAACACAAAACAGAAGATTATTAATATACTGCAATAAATTAGACATACAAGCTGCTGAATCTTAGGTATGATTACCTGATAAGAGATTGTAAATAACTGCGATAAAACTTCTGAAAAACTGAAAACAAGTACTTTAATAGAAAAAGCATAAATGAAAGAAAGCACTGTATTTATTAAATTAATTAATACAACAACTAAAATAATCGTCACTTGTACAAAGTGTTCACAAACTTGCTTTTGAGGCAAATACAATAAAAATGTTTTTTAAAAAAATGTTTAACTTCATGATTGTAGTCACATGATCCTAGCTGGCTTATAATGGTCTTAAATTTATATATTCTCTAATCCCCCCCCCCCCCCACACACACACAACAGTCTTTGGGGGGACAAAAAAAGCACATTTGCTCCTAACAGAAGTTTAATTTTAGATGTTGTTTTACCGGACAGACCTGCAGAGGGGCAGAAAACGATGCCTTACATTCCAGCAGAATCCAGAGAACAGCAGATGAGCCAGGACCTGCTGAAGCAGTCTTTTCATATCAGTGTCTTAATACAAAAAGTGTATTGGTCACAGACACAGGACTTGACCTGCATGAGTTTCTTTCTAGCAGAGTATTAAAATTACATCATTTACTCAAGAGATAACTAACCAGGCTAAATGGAGACCAAGCCCCTAAGGAAAACATCTACAACCACAGTGAGAATAGCTGGAAGATCCACACAGGATGCGATGGTTGCTCCACCAGGCATCCAGATGAAGACCACAGAGTGACCAGTAAGTGGCCTCCCAACTAGCCCATGTGTCCAAACACCAGCCATTTCTCTAATGAGAGGAGGTGCCCTCTGACGGCAGCCACTCAGCCTTCAGCAAGTAGGAAGTCTAACTGTCATAAAAACAAGATTTCAAAAGTTTTACAAAAATGACATGTCATTCAAATAGATAAATCAGATTAGTTGTAATCAAGGAACTAATTCTTTCAAGCAAGCGAAGAAATCATCACTCAGATTACATGGTATGCCAGGTCCTGAGATTCCAGTGTCTTTCAACAAGAGAAATGAGGACAGCAACCATACAGCTCAACACTATCAGTCTTGATTTCAAAGCTGTCTCTTATACAAGTACCTGTCAGATGATGTCTCCTTATTTGTGGCTTAGCAAATCCAGTCACCTGAGATAGGATTAGCAGTAGCCAGCCTAACTGGCAGTAGCATGACAAGAGCATTCAATGAATGCCACTTCCTGCTTTCAATCAGAAGGTGGGGTTTCCATTCACTTCTTCCCCCAAGTCAGTCATCTGTGAGACAGTTAAGGGAAAGCGCTGGAACAATCTAGACAGGATAAGTGCAGGTTTCAAGCTGTTCATAATCACCTTTGTGAAACCGTATGGTCCTAGGCCCTGCTTTCTATATCCCTACAGATTCCCTTCATAACATGCAAATAGCAAATTCATTTATAATACGGGAAAAACAAGAAATACATCTCAAACATTCAGCTTGCTATACAGAAAAACATTAGACTAGGATGTAAGACCTCCTCTCACTTGCCTTAGCACAAGCATTAAGTGCAGCATGGTGACAAATAAGTCCGTTTCCTCATACATGAAATGAGATGATTCATCATTTTATCCAATCACATAAATCTAAAGCATTCCCTCTCTTGTACAATGCCATGGATCTGAAATATTACACAGTTCGTTGCGAAAGGAAAGACTGTGCTCAAAAATCTGTTTAGAGACTGTTTAGAGCATAAAAGACACATTTTAAAGAATGTCGGTTATATTCTAACTCAATTCCTTTAAAAAAAAACTATACAAAAGCATAGTAAAATGCCACTTTTCTTAAGAAATGTTAAAATGTCATGTATACACACATGTATACAAATATATGTATATGTGCATATACATAAAACTTGAATTACCCAAAGAGATGCCCTCTCCCACCCTGTTCCAAGAGTTTTCTTCAGCTCTCCTGACCGTAACTTTGTCAAGGCCTGTATATGCACACTAAAGTTGACTTCCAAAAACCTGGAAGTACAGAAAGAAATTATATAGTGTAACACACCTAAAAGATGAAATATCATGAAACCAGTAAAAAGCTGAACACAGCCTGCTTAGCTGCCTTCCCCTCAAGGGGAGAAAGATTTGAACACAGAAAGAAAGCAGCAGCTAGGAAGACAACACAGGCAGAAATGTCACCTACCATAGACCGCCAATCACCTTCAACTATGCCACAACCATGGCATTTTAATAAATGTCTGAAGATGCACATAAGGTTTCTTTGGAAAGAAAGCTGCCTCAAACCTCCCCCCTGATCTTTACCTCTGCTTTCTTCCAAAGCAGGCAGAGCAATAGCAGCTGAGAGGGGAAAAAAACAAAACAAAACAAAACAAAACAAAACAACTCAACACCTTAAAAAAAAGCTTCCCCCCTCTCCCGTCCTAAGCAGAAAAGAGAACCCTACACATACTCCCCCACTCTTTTTTAGTTCTAGCTAAACAGCTGTAACATATGAGGTATTTTTAAATCTAGTTAAGTACTTGGGTACCTATATTGAATTGCAGCATAATACTTAAAATTATCCAATGAGGCAATCATTTGGCTTTGTGATTCCAATTAAAACACTGTAAATTTACAAGGATTTTCCATTACAAAATGCCTAAAAGGCAAGATATTCATCTGACCAAAGACATTTTAAAAGTTAAGCACTGAGCAAATTGTCAACTGTTCAACAGAGGTTATAAAATTTAATAATATAAAAAAGTAACCCTTCATTAAAAGTGTATTTATGTAGCAAATAAACACATCATTTTAGAGCTCATAATTAGTTTTCCTTCTTCCATGTCTACTGTGCAAAAGTGCTTAAAACTTGTACCTGAGTTCTATGCCAAATGGAAATAGCATGGAACACCTTACTGTCCAAAGTATTATACAATATCCTTAATACATAAGAAAGCTCTCTACCAATACAAGTAAAAACACCAAGGTAGGCCCCTCCCTTCAGGAAAAAAAAAAAACTGGCAAAAGATGCATTTCTCACAAACCAGCAATAAGTATGGAAGAAAACTTTTAAACTCACTAGAACTCAAGTCAGTCAGTCAATAAGCAAGCAAAATTTTTCAGTAGTCTCAATAATAACTGTGTAAAGTAGGTTTCCATGACCTTTTACTAGTATACTTTGAGTAGTCACAATTAAAAGTAATCAAAGTAAAATTAATAATATTCACTGAACTTTTATTCCATGCCAAATATGGTCCTAGTACACCCTTGCACCCCTCAAGGGCTCTGTAAATGAGGTAGGTAGCATTAGTACAGCATCTGTTGTGTTTTACACAGAGAGATGCTCAAGTCAAGCAGCCAGAAAAGGGCCCCAAACTCGGTGGCCCCATGTTCCCAAGTTCATACAGCTGCTAAGTGGTTAGGAAAACCAGACTGGCCAGCTCCAAAGAAAACTCTTCCCCACTCTAAGCTGGGCCTCAAAGCCAGGAATGAGCGGGAGAGTGCTCAAGAGACATGAAAGACCCATGCTAAATAAAAGTTTGGGCGGCACAAACCCTGCAAAGGAGTAAAGATAAACTGAACGAGCAAAGAGAAGAGACAGGGGCTAGGAAACAGCACCCAGCTTGAGAGCGCCCCTTCCCAAATACACCCTGCACCAATTCAGGTGAAAACGGACGAGCTGTGGCAGAAGAGAGGGGGATTTAAAAAGAAGCCTAGGAAAAACGAGTAAACTTCACATCAAATTTTACAAAGAAGAAAAAGCAAGTTCTCTAAGTATCTATGACTTTTGTGAAGAGCTTGTGCAAATGTCCTGTGGGAGAAGACAAGAGTACGAAGTGGGCCCGACCTTGATTTGCAGCTTCATCTTGCGAAATTCCCTCTTCCTGAGCTCCAAGTTCTTGGAGGTGCCCCCATACTCTCAAGCACACTCCCTGCTCTGCTTCAGACATTACTGCCTTATTGCTGCACTTGATCATCTCACTTCTCTTCCCTGTAGCAGTTCAAAGTCCCCTCAAGTCTGGCTGGAGGACACAGAGGAGTAGGTTAAGGACAGAATGGCAAGCTGGGCCCAAGAGTCTTATTGGTAAACTAAGGAATTTGAGTTTTATAAAATACAGGGAAGGTGTGCCAGGAGTGACAGCTGTGGTTTTATTTCTAGCAACTAACACTCTAGAGTGTCTAGATTGAATTTTGCCATTTACTACTTAGCTACTATGTGACTTTGGATAGGTTAATAAAATCTGTGTGTCCCTTTCTATCTGCAGAACAGGTTAGTGATAGTATTTGCACCTCAAGATTATTATGAAAATTAAAGCTAACATTTAAAGTGGTATCTAGGACACAGTAAATGCTCAATAAATGCCCTATATTTAGGCTTATCATAATAGAAGTGATGTGTAATATGGATTGGAAAAGGGAGAGACGATGAGCAGAAATCAATCAGGGGCTTATTTCAATAGTTCAAGCAAAGGACAAAGATATTCTTTAGGAGGGCACTGTTAGAAAAGGAAGGACACATATGAACAGACATTGTGAAGTACAAGTAACTGGACCTGACCTCTTATCCAAATATGGAAGAGAGGACACAGCCTGATTCAAACATGACTCAGAGGTTTTGAGCCTAGGTGACTTGGAAAACGATGGTGACACTTAGAAAGTCAGGCAAGGGGACTAAGTTAATGAGGCTATCTCCTTAAATGTATTATGATCTGAACTTCAAAGACTGACTTCTAGTATATCTCACCTTATCAAGCATATGACAGTTTCAAAATTTTATTTAAAAGAGAAAGGAAGGAGGGATCCCTGGGTGGCTCAGTGGTTTAGCGCCTGCCTTTGGCCCAGGGCATGATCCTGGAGTCCCCGGATCGAGTCCCGCGTCGGGCTCCCGGCGTGGAGCCTGCTTCTCCCTCCTCCTGTGTGTCTCTGCCTCTCTCTCTCTCTGTCTCTCTCATGAATAAATAAATAAAATCTTAAATAAATGGAAGGAAGGAAGGAAGGAAGGAAGGAAGGAAGGAAGGAAGGAAGGAAGGAAGGAAGGAAGGAAGGAAGGAAGGAAGGAAGGGACGGACACGTGGGTGGCTCAGCAGTTGAGCATCTGCCTTTGCAAATTCCCGGGATCAAGTCCCACATCAGGTTCCTTCCATGAAGCCTGCTTCTCCTCCCTCTGCCTGTGTCTCTGCCTCTCTGTGTCTCTCATGAATAAATAAAATCTTAAAAAAAAGAGAGAGAGAGAGAGAGAGAGAGAGAGAGAGAGAAAGGAGAAAAAGTACAAAAGTCTTGAAGGAGAAGGAAAGAGTAAGAGAAAAAGAAAATTGGCCCTGGGTGCAGGCTGGGGTGCCGACCCAAGCTAGGAGCGCAGAGCCATGACAGCGGGGGTGGGGTGGGGGGTAGGGGTGTGTTTGTGTGTGTAACACCCCACATGTGGCAGGCCCTCTCCATTCCTTCCAGCAGAGATAGCTCCAACATACACCACTCTTTTCCTTTCCAGTCTCCAAAGAACTGTCCTGGGAGCCTCTCTTTCCAACAGAAGTGACTGACCTAACCTGCTCCAGATACCTGGGCAGGAAAAAAGGTCTAACATCCCTGAATGCCCATCCCCACAATCATTTCCAGCTCTGACATTACCATATATGCCCAAGTATCCCACCATCAGGAGTTTGTAAAGGAATCTCCCCTTCACCCAATGACAATCACATTACCTATCTATATACAAAGTGAGAAGCACCCATCTCAGTACTGGCAAGTCTACCTCTATCCTCAATACCAGTAACTTTGCGGTCACTGGATTTTCTTTCAAATCGTCTAGGTTCTAAGTTGTTTTGGATACCACATTTTTGAATCCCTCTAAGATGCCGTACAGGGACACTCTAACACTGACATAAAAAATTTTTAATAATTAGAACTGATATTTTCTGTTAATCCTATGTGTATGTTCTTAATTTCTACCTATTACAATACTGTTAAAAATCATCATTAAAAGTCTTACAACATCACACCTGAAAACATTGAGGTCATACCTCAAAAGTTGGTGTTATATTGCTCTGCCTCACTTTGTACAGATTCAATATAGCCAGTACCTCATAAGTACCTAAAACTACTATTCAAAGAGGTCCCACCATGCCTATGTCTCCTCAAACAGAAGTTTACCTCACATGAACAGCACATCCCATAACATTAGAGATTATGGTTAAAAAAAAAAAAAAGAGAGAAACTGTTTAAGAACTCAAAATATGCTAAGGATTGTGGGATAATTTGGGGGAAATAACTTCTTTATATTCAGACACATACAGTACATAATTTTATAGTGCCAAATACCATCAAAATACTAAATATTAGACTTGGTTAATTTTAAATAGACTATCTTTTTCTAGTTGAATGACACCAAAGTAAAAATGTTTATACATGCCAATAACACTTCTCCCCCTTCCCATCTAAAATATTTTATTTTCTTTTAAAAATTTTTTTCTAATTGATATATAAATGACATATTAGTTTCAGATGCACAATATAATGATTCAATCTTTTCTCTTTTTTAAGTCACTATGGAAACCACTTTTGAAACTTTTAAGATAACCCTCAACCATCTAATACCTATAATGAGGAAAAGGAATAGTATAACACAATTCAATTATAAGTTTACACTAAACAAACTGGATTTGCATCTTTTAAGATACAATCAAAAAATATACCTCCTCTTCAAAGGAGATGAGACAGCAAGACAACGTTCATACCCTACCTGGCCTACAGAATCCACTCCCAACCACTTCCTTGGAGGCCTTCCTCCACCAATTAACCCTTATGTCTTCTCTTACCTTCCACTTCTCTCTCCAGGTCTGTCAAACACAAAGATATGCTCTATTTCCTCATTGTAGAAACAAAAGCCTTCCTGCATTCTACATGCTCCTTTAACAACCAATCTATCTTCTTCTAACTTATTCATTCAACAAATATTTACTGGGCCCCTGCTGTGCTCTAGACCTGAGTTCTCCAATACAGTAGCCACTGGTCATGGGTGGCTAATGGAGCACTTGAAATGAGGCTAGCAGGAACTGATATGTAAGTGTAAAACACACACAGGATTTCAAGGACTTAGTACAAAAAAAAACAAACAAAAACCAGACTGTAAAATATATCATTAATAATTTTTAATTCTGAAATAATGTATTTTAAATATATTGGGAGAAATAACTAAAATTAATGTTACTGTTTGTATTTACTGTTTTTTAAACTGTGATTCCTAAAAACTTTTAAATTACCTAAGTGATTCAGTGCAGTCCTGGGCAAAGTTCACAGCATTAAAGACATACATATGAAGACAACGAGCAAAATCTCTGGCCTCCTGGTACTTTATTGCCAGTGATTTGGGGGGGGGGGGGGGGGGGGGAGGAACCCTCAGACAATAAATAAGCAAATCTGATAATATAAGAAAATGTTTAGGAGGAACCCCAGAGCAGTGTGTGCCTCCTCCCCACGCCCTCCCTCCCTCACAACAGAGCTGGCAACTCGGCTTCCCCTCAAGTACAATTCGCCAGACTGGCAGTGACTGACCGGGACACGCACTATTCCAGATCCCTCAGCTGGAAGGCACAGCACGCTCTATTCGCCATGGCTGCCCAGGCTGGAGAGCAGGCACGAATGCCAAGTGCAACCCTCTTCTACAAATGGGGTCTCCTCCCCCATCCACTCAAGCTAGAAACCTCAGTCTTATTTACTCTCTCATTTCCACCTTCCTACACACACACACATGCACTCTCTCTCTCTCTCTCTCACTTACCATCTAACCACATTCTATATCTCCAGCCTCAGGAACGTCTCCCTAATCTGTTCACTTTCATACCCTGTCAAGGTCCTAATTCAGAAGAAAGTGATGAGGGAACTCTATAGTAACTGCTCCTTCTCTGGTCTCCATGCTTTCAGTTAATTTTCCCCAATGCTGTCAAATCTGCTACCTTTAAAAGTTTCAAAGTCATCAACACTGTAAAATACCAGAGCTTGCGGCCACCATCCTCTCCATCTAGCCCCTCCACACACAGCCTCTCTCTTGGGTGCACTTACGGTGCTGGCTCACAACTATCCCTGCCTGGAACAGTGTTCCTGTTCTCCTTTTTTCTGATCCTAGAATACTTGAACTCAAACTTCAAGACCCAGATCTAATGTCATCTTCTCTATCCAGGATCCCAGAGTGAACTACTCCCCTGCTTCATCCTTCCTTCCTCACTCTCCTGCTGTAAACACAGCAAGCATGCATTGTGCTCAGGTACTCACTATGCCCTCACCATCAGTACCTGTGAGCAAAGGACCGGTCTGAACTGTGGATTCTCCTAACTACAACAATGCAAAGGCTTCACACCAGACACAATTAAATGAATGGGTACATAGTGCAAACGGTGACCTCTGAATCCCCTGCCCAACAACACTCACCCCCCTTGTCTGGAGGAAGCACTCTTCGTGAGCTACCCTACCATCGTAGGCTGGGCTATTCAGAGCACTTCACCCACTATATTAGAATGATTTAACTGAACTATGGGAAGGCTAAGATATCTTACATCTATTATGCCTGCAGGTAAAGGCACTCAGTAAATGTTTCTTTAATGAGTGAATAAATAGATACTATTAGATATCAATTTCCACACCTCAGTTACAGCAGGGGCACTTGTTACCCAGAAAGGTTTAATGATTAATCCAAAAAAGTGGCAAAAATCAAGACTAGAACACAGTCTCCTAACTTATACCACAACTTGGGACCTTTACTCCTGATGAAAAGGCCCTTAAGTGTTTGGTCATTCTTTGGTCACTCATTAACAGGGCACATCCCAGTTTGCGGGTACCACAAAAAACAAAAACAAAACAAAACAAAAAGCCATGCCTTCTACTATAAAAACCAAACAATAACAAGAATTCACTCTTCCTTACACCTCGGTAACCAAGGCTTGCTAGTAGCCGAAGTTTGAGCAGTCAAATGTTCCTGTTCAGTCAGAGTTTAGGAAATTGAGGGATCAGTCCTGGAAGGGGCAGGAACAGTAAGAGGATACATACACATATTCACTGCAAAATGCCAAGAGTGGCACCCTAACTAGACAGGCCTATGGCTTAACACTGGCTGTGTCCTCTACTGTTTGCCTCTTTGGTTCCTACTTATTTTTCTAGCATAGCCTCCAGCTTTCCAATCATTCTGTGCCAAACTTATAACCCTCCATTAAATTCATTTTCTTCTACCCAAGTTAGCCAAGGATGAGTGTCTGTTGTCTGCATTCAAGAACCTTGACTACTGGGACACCTGGGTGACTCAGCAGTTGAGCATCTGCCTTTGGCTCAGGTGCGATCCTGGGGTCCTGAGATCAAGTCCCACATCAGGCTCCCCGCAGGGAGCCTGCTTCTCCCTCTGCCTGTGTCTCTGCCTCTCTCTCTGTGTTTCTCATGAATAAATAAATAAAATAAAATCTTAAAAAAAAGAACCTTAACTATCAGACATAAATGAATAATAAGGACCATCACGCTCACTACCTGCTAAAAGATCATGGATTGAGGGGGTGGTTATTTAGCTGAAACCTGGGAGAATGAGTAAAGTAACAATGAAAGTAGTAACTACGTAAAATAAATCAGTGTAACTTGACAATCAAGTTTATGGTGGTTGCATTTGCCATATGGACTAGATTAGCTCATCAATAACCAAAGGCATTTCTTTTTCCTAACTGATGCAAATAGCTTCTGCTTTCCTTGGAGCTAGTTTCCTCTGCAGGTAACATGGCCCTGTGGCTAAGATCTAGCCAATGGACTATCAACTTAAGTGTTTTGTAGTGCTACCAGGCCTAACTCAAAAAAACCTCCCATGCAGGGGTGCCTCAGTCAGTTAATCATCCAGCTCTTGATTTTGGCTCAGGTCATGATCTCAGGGTCATGAGCTCAAGCCCTGTCTCAGGCTCTTCACTCAGTAAGGGAGACTTGTCCCTCTTCCTTTCTTCCTCCTCCTCCCCCCTCTCTCTCAAATAAAAAAATCTTTGAAAAAGAAAAAAGTTTTCCATGTATACATGCTTTTTCCCAATCTGATGACTGAAAGCTAAAACCCAGGGTGATGGGGCAGCCCGGGGGGGGCTCAGCGGTTTAGCGCCGCCTTCAGCCCAGGGCCCGATCCTGGAGACCTGGATCGAGTCCCACATCAGGCTCCCTGCATGGAATGGAGCCTGCTTCTCTCTCTGCCTGTGTCTCTGCCTCTCTCTCTCTCTCTCTGTCTCTCATGAATAAATAAATAAAATCTTTAAAAAAAAAAAAAAAACCCAGGGTGATGACCTCTGGGCACTACATGCATATAACATAGTAAAAACGCCTACCATTCCTGAGTAACTGTATAGAAAAGGGCAGTTATTCTGTGATTTAGATGTCAATGGGCTGTTTCATGAGCAAGAAATAAACTACTGATTTAAACCATTGATATGTTGGATAGGTTTGTTACCTGCTAGCCTACCAAAATGAATACAGGTATTAGTATTTACCTAGAAAGGTTAGTAAATACTTAAATGTTACTTCCAAGTCTGAAAACACTGATCAAATGTAGGCCACTTATCTTTAAGTAAGGATCTGTGCTAATACAAAGTTACCTCCCATAAATTAAGGATATGCTGTTTTGGTTTTGCGAGGGTAGACTTTTTCTTGGAGAATAGGTACAAAAGCAGAGGGTAAGAGGAAAAAAACTGGTATGACTATTAAAACCAAATTAGGGGCAGCCCGCATGGCTCAGCGGTTTAGCACCGCCTTCAGCCCAGGGCCTGATCCTGGAGACCTGGGATCGAGTCCCACATCGGGCTCCCTGCAGGGAGCTTGCTTCTCCCTCTACCTGTGTCTCTACCTCTCTCTGTGTGTCTCTCATGAATAAATAAATAAAATCTTTAAAAATAAATAAATAAATAAATAAATAAATAAATAAATAAATAATCCCTGTTTTATAGCTATATTTCTCTCTTCTGTTCAATATCTAAATTTAAAAAAAACTCAATATACAAAATTTTTTTCCAGAAGAAATCATGACTTATACTAGAAGCATATTTTCCTACAAATTTTCTTATTTTCCTACAAATTCAATGAAAACACAGTTATATTATAAAAAGTGCTACCTTCTCAACAGCTCACTTGGGGAGCTTTTAAAAATACAGAAGACACCCCACCCCCCCCAACCTCTAACAATTTGGAATCCATGAAGTCTCAAATAGAGACCAGACATCAGTATTTTCCAAATACTTCCCAGGTGATCTGGGAATGAGGCCCCTCCACTAGAACAAGAATTTTGATTAAAATATGTAAGATTTAAAATAGTGATGATATCATACAAGTACTTTAATATTTGGTATAAGGATAATTTAAAAAATCTACAGTGTCAACTCATCAATGGACAGAAAGGTTTCTATTAAAAGCCTTTCTAAAATATTTTACATTAATATTATAAGTAACAAATAATCAACTGTACAACTATTACTCTTTGCATTTTGAGGAAACAAGTCAACCAAGAAGTCACAATGTGAAAAAATATCAGAAACAGATTTTTAAAAATTATTTAAAAGGTAATATTTAGACAGAAAAATCCACCTCTTAACGCCTCTTAATAACACTTAATACTTCTGAAGAGTAGGACTCTAGGAAAACAAGAGCAAGTTCTATTATCTGTTTTATACATACTTTTATCACTGTATCATTTTAATGCACTGTTTTTAAATCACCGTACACAATTCACATTCAACAGAAAACACAAACAATAAATGTTCTTTGAAAGCATAATAGGCACCCCACCTCAAAGCAAAATTAGTCTCCTTCACCTCTTGATTTACCACGGTGATCCATCCCACACTCAGGGGATGGAAACTACCTCTAAACCCCAAAGTTCCAATCATCTGTCATCACTGTTGGCTACTCAGATCAATTTTTATTTTTTAGCTTTGAAGTTAAACCATACCTCCAAGTACAATGGCTGTCAAGGTCTTAAGCAGGAGTCGACCAACTTTTTCTTAAAGCCGATGTGTGAATATTTTAAACTTTGTGAAGTGCATATTCTGTGTTGCAATTAACCAACTCTGCCCTTGTAGCACAAAGGCAGCCACACACAAACATAAACTGGGGAGTGTAGCTGTGTATTTATCAAAAAGAGCAGGCTGGATTTGAGGTCTTGAGGCATCAGAAGCAGCAAGGTTAGTATGAGGCACTCTGAAATTACCGTTCGTATACACATGCATATACAGATACACATGCTTATATTTATGTATTACACAGTTCTAAATAAAATATGAAATATTATTTATATATATATTTCTATAGTATATGTGTTTGTGTTATTATCTTTCACTCCAACTATAAAACAAGGTCCTTAAGGATGGAACTGCTGCTTCATTCACTGACAAATCTTTGGTGAATGAGCATATAATGGCACTTAAAAATTATTATTGCCTGACTCAACTAACTCAGCCTCATGAGACTTAAACACAGATTGAGGAGGGAGATACAAAAGAACCAATTTCTATTAGGAGAGTAGGGAGATTATTATACAGAAAGCTGTGCTCCTCCTCCCCTCCCAAGCCAAGCCATCACTATCACTGACGAGGAGGACAAGTGCTAACAATGAGGAATGGTCCCCAACACTAATATCAACTGGTAGAACAGTGAGTCTTATCAAAAACTGCATGCACCAGAATTACAGGGAAAACAACAGTGAAGCAGGAACTCCTTCTGCCTATCGGGGTATTGTGCTTTAACAGCAGGAAGTAGGGATGCCAGCCAGGCCTTGCTAGTTTTAATGGCTCTAACGCCTATGGCATACAAGAGGCACTGAGGAAATATTGCATTAAAAGCATAAACAAATTCTAGCCTCAGTTCTACTAATTTAAAGACCTTCTAAAGGCTTACTTGTCCCTTCTGCAAAGTGGGGATGACAAATCATTCCAACATCTAGAAGAGGGTCACATCAGCTCACATATGTGAACATACTTTATAAACTCTAAGCCACCACACAAATTCAAGACTGAAGGATTTGAAAGCTGCTCTCATGTTATGAATTCTCAAATGTCAAGTTGGTAAAGTATTTTAATAGCTGGAAAGTAGTACCAATTTTCTCATTAACTACTTAATGACAATTAAAATGAAAAAGAAATTCTCCCCTTGGACCCAAATACGCGGTTTTCTTTTTGAATTTCTGAAAAACAGCTTGTTAGCTGAGTTGCACTTGCTGCAGTAACCATTTAATAGTAATACACGCAGTTCAATGTATTTTAGAAAAGTTAATCTGCCTTTGTTTTCAGAGATACTACAACACTTAGGAAATAGATAAAATGAGGGCAGTGTAATCTATTTTATGCAAAATAAGTAAACTGAGAGACCTAGTGCTCAAGAAAACTTTTTCCAACTTTCAGTTATAAAATATTCTTCCCACATTAACTGTTGAGAAAATGAACAGAAGGTGTGGGTCACTGGCAAGGATTTTCACCAACTACATTTTCCTGCATATTACTACTTTCTTTTCCTAATGTCTAAGGCATTTCTGGTAGCAAAATCTACTCACTGTTTTATTTTTTATTTATTTATTTTTTTACTCACTGTTTTAAAAGTAGATGAGCCCTTACCTTCAAATGAACAATAATAAGAATGTTAAGACTGTCAATATTGAGTAGAACAGGCCCCTAAATTCCCACCTCTTCCTTGGCTTTGTGACAAAATGGACAGCAATTACAAATCACTACTTTCTTATCTAGAGCTTCCTGGGCTTTTATATGGACAGCTGTCCATATAAACCTCCTCTACTCCAATTGGAAAAGAAGTGTTGTTGTTCTGGATACAAGAATTGATTACTGGGACATCTGGGTGGCTCAGTGGTTGAGCTGTCTGCCTTTGGCTCAGGGCATGATCGGAGGGTTCTGGAATCAAGTCTCACATCAGGCTCCCCACAGGGAGCCTGTTTCTTCTTCTGCCTTTCTCTCTCTGTCTCTCATGAATAAATAAAATCTTAAAAAAAAAATAGATTTTCAAAATCTTATGCATGACTGTGATTGTCAGTATAAACTGAAATAACCCACAGACACATATTCATCTGATACAAGTCAAATGAATTGAAGTAAAGCACTCCCATGTAAGCTTCATGAAAGCAAGGACTCTGTCTTATCCACTTAGTATATACCCAGCACCAGGACAAATGCTTGACACAATAAATGCTCAATATTTGATCCTTATATCATACACCATTTCGTGATCTTAAACCACCTGACATCTACCAGAATATTCCTTAGTTACTAACAGATCATAAATAGTTACCATTATTTTCAGGTATACATTCTGTACATTGTATGAACTGAATAGAACTACTTTGATCTTCCTACTTTAATTCCTGTCTTCCATCAGTGACAAGTGAGGCTGATGTTCTTTCTTTCTTTCTTTCTTTCTTTATTTATTTATTTATTTATTTATTTATTATTTTTTTGCTGATGTTCTTTCTAACAGCATTCCGGTTTCTTTTTCTTTTTTTTTTTTTTTTTTAAGATTTTTAATTTATTCATTCATGAGAGACATAAAGAGAGAGAGGCAGAGACACAGGCAGAGGGAGAAGCAGGCTCCATGCAGGGAGCCCGATGTGGGACTCGATCCTGAGACTCCAGGATCACGCCCCGGGCCAAAGGTAGGCACTAAACCGCTGAGCCACCCAGGGATCCGACATTCCAGTTTCTTTATAAAAGAAACTTAACATATTAAATAAGTGAGTAGCTTTATTAGAGACAAGCACAGAGTACAGCCTAAAAGCATAGAACTAAAAACACCGACTGCCCAGATTTGAATTCTAGCTCCATCACTTACAACCTATGTCCTGGAGCACCCTTCTTAGCTTTCTGTGCCCCAGATTCCTCATCAGTGAAATAGAAAGGATCATCCCAGTATCCCCCTCCCAGGTCTCCAGCCCTTTCACTCCTCCTTCAAACATTTTTACGATATCACCTACCCAGGAAGCCCGGCTCTTAACTCTATCGTCAGCCCCTCTACCCGATTAGCTCATGCACTTTCATGGGAAAGCAAGATCAATATTTACCAATCCACCATTCATTTCTGATTTTTCTGCAATATGGAATTTTTACTCAGTTTCTCCTTATTTAATCTATCTTTTCCTTCCCTAAAAGAGAAAGCCTTGACCTGACTTCCCATTTCTACTAGTACTCTCCCACTCTCAAGCCAGACTTGATATGCTGCTTCTTTGACTCTTCTTCATTCTCTACCCTGAATGACTAATCATTCTTTAAGTTTTGTCTAGGGTTCCTTACGAAATTCCTTTGTATGTATCTTCTCTGTTCCCTTGCCTCATAACTCTTCACCGGCAGTAAATTCCGTAAGAATAGGAGGCAGACTCTTAATATTTTCATAGGTCTATCTATTCCTAACACCTGTTAAAGGATTCTGTACTTAATAAGCATAATAAGTACTTGTTTAATAAATTCATGTATGCCTGGCTTACTATGATGACCTCCTAAGTGGCTTCCCTAACTCCAGATTCTTGAGCCTCCAAACCCTCCTAAATGTTTCCAAATGTTTCACTCCTACAACTTGTTTACTTAGACACAGTCCTCAAGTAACCACTAGTTATAAAGTACCACAGGTGGTACTAGGGTAGGAGCAAAAAACTATGACACAATGACAAAAATAAGTCCTCTCCAGTTCTTCAAAAATACTACAAGTCCGGATGCCTGGGTGGCTCAATGGTTGAGCCTCTGCCTTTGGCTCAGGACCTGATCCTGGAGTCCCAGGATCGAGTCCCACATCGGGCTCCCAGCATGGAATCTGCCTCTACCTCTATGTTTCTGCCTCTCTCCTCTGCCTCTCATGAATAAATAAAATCTTTAAAAAAAAAATTACAAGTCTGTGCAACTAATATCCATGTAAATACTTACAATAAAAGGCAGAATAAAAATGCCTTCTAAATACAGATTAATTGGGCATCTGCCTTTGACTCAGGTGGTGATCCCAGGGTCCTGGAATCAAGCCCCACATCACACTCCCTGCACAAAGCCTGCTTCTCTCTCTGCCTATGTCTCTGCCTCTCATGAATAAATAAAATCTTTACATACATACATACATACATACATATATGTAAGTACTGATTGATTAGGACTAATAGGGTGAATTTTAAGTAAAATACACAGAGGAGAGGAAAATGGGTAGCCCAAGAGGAGGAAAGAACAAAAGTAAGACTCTAAGAACATAAAAGTGGTATGTCGGGGATGTTACAGCTTTGTGTCCCTTCAAAACACATGTTGAAGTACCAGCCCCAGAATATGACCTTATTTGGAAATAGGGACATTGCAGATATAATTAGTGAAGATAAGGTCATTAGGGAGGGCCTTAATCTGACTGATGCCCTTATGAGAAGCAATTTGGACACAGAGACAGACATACAAATAGGGAGTACATCATGTGAAGATTAAGGCAGAGATCAGGATAATGCAGCAGAAGCCAAGGAATACCACAGATTGCCAGCAAACTATGAGAAGCTAAGCAACAAACTGGCTGGCTGGCTCAGCTGATATAATATGCAACTCTTGCTCTCTGGGTTGTGAGTTTGAGCCCTACGTTGGGTGTTAAGATTATTTAAAAATAGAATTTTAATGGAAAAAACAGAACACCCTAAAACCACCAGACCGGAAAGCATCAAGAAACATTATACGGGGTAGTATCTTCTCAGGCGTGAGGACTATTTAAATACTTGCTGGTCTCACCTACAAAATCTCAAAAGTCTAACTCAAAGATCAAATTATTTTCAAATAACCTGTACCAGGGGAAAAAAAAGTCAAGAAAATTTATAAAAATGTAAAAATACTCAGCACTCAACAAAGTAAAAATTCACAAATGTCTGTCACACAAACAAAATTATTCAGACTTGGAAAAAAAAATGGTGAGAGGACAAAAAAAAATCAACATAGCATAGAATTAGCAGGTAAAGACATTAAAACAAGTATTATAACCATACTCCACATATTCAAATAGTTAAGGGAAATGATAGTAAATATTTTTTTTAGTAAATGTTTTTTAAAAGACACAAACTGAACTTGTACAAATGAAACTACAATGTGTAAAATTAAAAACATACTAGATGAGATTAACAGATTAGACAGTGAAGAAGAAAAGATTGGTGAACTTGAAGGGATAGCAATAAAAAGTACTGCAGAATTCCAATTGACTACTCAACATCTAAATCAGCTGTCAAAACAGAAAGAAATTGAATAAAAGATTAAGGGGCACCCAGGTAACTCAGCTGATTGAGTATCCGACTCTTGGTTTCAGCTCAGGTCATAATCTCGGGGTTGTGGGATCAAGTTCTGAGTGAGGCTCCTGCCCTCAGCACGGAGTCTGCTGGAGATTATCTCCCTCTCCCTCTCCTTCTGCTTCTCCCCCTGTTGAGCACTCTCTCTCTCTCTAAAATAAATCAATAAAATCTTAAAAAAAAAAAAATTGAAAGTAAGTTTAACAGACATTGTTCAAGTTCTGGCACAACCTCAAATACCCTAACATATATGTAACTAAATTTCCTGATATAAAAAAGGTAAACAGAAAAAAACGGTGAAACAATAACAGCCAAAATTTTCCAATTTTGATAAAAACTACAAGTCCATAGATCCGATATTCATCAAACCCAAGATCCAGAAACATAAAGAAAGCTACAGCAAGATACATCATAATCAAATTGCTTAAAACTGATGATAAAAAGAAAATCTTAAAAGCTGCAGGGGGCAAAAAAAAAGAGACATGTATATAGAAAAGAACAAAAATAAGGATGAAAGAACTCTTGAAATAAACAATGCAAATAGAGCAAAACCTTTAAATTCCTTAAAATCCATCTAGAATTTTTATACCCAGTGAAAATATCTGTCAAAAACAAAAGTGATACAAAAACATTTTCAGATATACAAAAGTTGAAGGAATGTTTCACTAGTAGGCCTATACTACAAAACATGTTAAAGGAAGTACTTAGGATGAAGGAAAATGAACTCAGATGGAAAGAGAACCTAAATAAAAGAATGAAGAACATCAGAAAAGGTAACTAGATGGGTAAATGCGTAACAATTTTTCTAATTAGTTAAGTTTCATTAAAAGAGAAATATTTAAACAAATATAATAATAATATAGTGTGGGGTTTATAACATACATACAAATAAAATCTGTGTAAAAACAGCTAAAAGTCCAGGCGAATATAAATGAAAGTACCCTGTAGTGATGCCAATACACTATATATGAGTGATGTAACATCACTAGAAGGTAGATGTGATAGGAGAAAGGCAATCATTAAGTTTAAAAAAAAAAAAAAAAGTTAAAATGAATAACCCAACAGAGGAAAAAAAATCAAATCATAAAAAAAATTTTCAATTAATCCAAAGAAGGCAGAAAGAGGAAGTGGGAATAAAGAACAGATGGGCCAAATAGAAAATAGCATCATTTAAACTAAAACAAGCCTTATCAAGGACTTGCATTCTATCTTAACAGAAAAAATGCAAATGAAATCCAAAGGGAATAAAGTCTATGAAACCCCAATTAATTTTCATGAACATAAGATGCAAAAATTCTTAACGGAATTTTAGTAAACAGAATCCTACAATCTAAAAAAAGGGACAATATATCATTACCAAGTGGCCTCTATTTCAGAAATGCAATGTCAGTTCAGCATTCAGAAATCAATGTTATTTATCAAATTAACTTTTAAGAACCCACATGATAGTATCAATAGATGTAGGAAAAATATGTCACAAAATCCAAAATCCAATCTTGATTAAAAAAGAAAAAAAGATTTTGAATAAACTTGGACTAGAAAGGATCTTCCTCAATCTGATAAAGGACAATAAACAACAAAGACTCCACAGCTAAAATCACTTAGTGGTGGTGACTGAGTATCTCCCTCTCTAAAATAAGGAAAACAACAAGGAAGTCCTCTTTCATCTCTCAATTCAATATTGTATTCTGTTTTATATTATATATATATAGAGAGAATATATATATATATTCTATATTCCATGAAATTCCAGCCAGTGCAGAAAGGCAAGAAAAAGAAATACAAGATAGCCAAACTGGATAGGAAGAAGCGAAGCTGTCTCTCATCACAGCCACCAAAAGAATCATCCACACAGAAAATCTGATGGAATCCACCAAAAAACTATTGGGAGTTAATAAGTGATTCATAGCAAAGTTGCAGAAAACAAGGTCAATATACAAAAATCAGTTGTAGTCCTATGTACTAGCAACTACAATAAAAAACTTACTTAAAAACCATTTATAATAGGGGCACCTGGATGGCTCAGTCAGTTAAGCATCTGACTCAATCTCAGCTTAGGTCTTGATGAAGGTCATGAGTGTGAGCTGTGTTGGACTCCATGCTGGGCACAGAGCCTACTTAAAAAAAAAATTTATAATAATATAAAAAACATGAAATACTTAGCTATAAATAGGATAAATGGTAAAGATGGCACCCTAAAAATTAGGAAAATTAAAGAAAAATCTAATTAGAGGAAAATTTATGCATGTGCATAAATCTGAATAATCTACATTGTTAGGATATCAATTGTTCCCCCAAATTATCTAGGATTCAACACAATCCTAATCAACACACTAATAGGCTTCTTTATAGAAAGTCACAAAATGATTTCACAGTTCATATGGGAATGCAAAGGGCACAAAGTAGTATTTTTTAAAAAGAAGAAAATATGACGTCAATACATTATTATGTGACTATAGTAATAAAGACAATACAGCATTGGCAGCAAGACACACCAACAGATTAATGGAACAGAACAGAAAGAGACCCACAACTGATTTTTTAAAAAAAGAACAGTCCTTTTGCCAAATGAGTAACTAGATATCCATTTACCCAAAAAAAAAGTGATCTTTTAGCTACCCCTTGCAGGATCATTTACAAATATTAACTCCAAATGGATCATAGTTAAATGTAAAACCCAAAACTATAAAATCTGTAGGGGAGAAAAAAAAAAAAAAAGGAAACGTTTTAGATCTTGGGACAATTAGGCAAATGTTTTCCAAAGCACGATCCATAAAAGATTAAATCAATAAATTATACTTCATAAAAACTTAAACCATCTGCTTTTCAAAAGACATTTTTTTAAGACAATGAATAGATAAGCCACGGACTATAAGAAAATCTTTGTAAGAAGTCACATATGTGATAAAGGACTTGTATTCAAAATAAAGAATTCACAAAGCTCCACGGTAAGAAGAAAAGTGATACAAAGATTTGAACAAACACTTCATTAAAGACGACATGTAGAGAGCAAATAAGCACATGCAAAGATGTTCAACATCATTAATGACCGGGAAACACAAGGAGATATCACTACACACCTATTAGAATGGCTAAAATTAAAGACTGGCCACACCAAATATGACAAGATGTGGAAGAATGAAACTCCTATACACTGCTGGTAGGAATACAAAATGGCAAAATCACTCTGGAAAACAGTTTAGCAGTTTTCTTAAGTGAAGCATACACCTGCCGGATGATCCAGTCATTCCATAATTAGGTTTTTATCCAAAACAAATAAAAACCTGACCATGCAAAGACCTGTACATTGATATTCATAGCAACTTTATCTGGAACAACCAAAAACTGTTAAAAAAAAAAAAAAAAAAAAAACCTCCAATGTCCTTTCAACAAGCAAGTGGATAAACTGTGATATATCCACACAATGACTACTCAATAATAAAAGAAATGAGCTACTGACAGGTAAGTACTACACCATGGATGGACCTCAAAGTGACTGTGCTGAGTGAAAATAACCAGACAAAAAAGGACAACACGGTGTATGATTCCATTTACCCCAATTCTAGAAAAAATGAAGTAATGTATAGTAACAGAAAACAGATTGGGAGTCAACTAGGGATTGAGGGGGAAGAAAGGAGGGGAGGAAGAAGAAAGAGAATAACAAAGAAGTACAAGGAGACCTTTGAAGGAGGGATAGATATGTTAATTATCCTGGTTGGGGTAAAAGTTTCATGGATAATACATATTAAAATTCATCAAATCATACACTTTAAATAGGGAGTTTATTATAGAAATTTATTTAATGTCAATTATAATGTTAAAAAAGCTATTAAAATTGCAACCCATCCTAAACATGACTTTTTAAAATAGGTATACACCCCTCAAATCTGCTTCTCCTATAGCATATCCTGTCTTATGTGATGGCAACTTAAATCTTCCAGTCGCTTAGACCAAACACCTTGAAATTACTCAATATCATATTTTAGTGTTTTAAAATCAAGGAAAGGTCTATTTTAAAATTATAACGTTCATAGAAGACATGTTTTAGTAAAAGTGAAATTCTGCTGAAAAAATTTTAAGATCTCCCACCCTTTATAAGAGAAACTCCAAAGTCTATGCTGTCTGTCCTTCATGGCCCTCAACAGTCTCTTTATCAGCAACCTTAGTCAACTAAACAGGCCTCCACCTTCAACTAGATAGCATCCTCCATACCCTGTAGACTTAAACCATCACTGCTAAAATCCTATCCATTCCCTAAGACCATGGAAAATACCACCTCCAC
Source organism: Canis lupus baileyi (assembly GCF_048164855.1). Classification (NCBI taxonomy): domain Eukaryota; kingdom Metazoa; phylum Chordata; class Mammalia; order Carnivora; family Canidae; genus Canis; species Canis lupus. Next base: position 35,759,349 of record NC_132867.1, on the reverse strand, counting down.
CACAAATCTTTTCCTCATCCCAATCCAAAAAGGATCAGTCCCACTTCTGAGTTTCCATTTCTCTTACAGTGTGGATACTCTACCACGTGACACAGTTGTTTAAAGACCTATCTCAACCATCTTCATTAGACTTGTAAATTTCCTGAGTCCAAGAGTCTATGTTCCTTTGACTATGTAGGTAAATCAAGTATATATGCCTAGGGAAAGATTTTAAAAATCAGGTGATCCCGGAGTGGCTCAGTGGTTTGGCGCCTGCCTTTGGCCCAGGGCATGATCCTGGTGTCCTGGGATCAAGTTCCACATCAGGCTCCCTGCATGGAGTCTGCTTCTCCCTCTGCCTGTGTCTCTGCTTCTCTCTCTCTCTCTCTCTGTGTCTCTCATGAATAAATAAAATATTTTTTTAAAATAAATAAATAAATAAACATTAATAGATGTTAATTTTTAATTGTTTCTAAACTTTGCAAGGCTGTAAGACTGTCCAATTAACTTGTCTAATTTAACTTGGCTCTTGAATAAAAGACAGAACAATTAAAGGGGTAAAGTTTATAGACTTGATACCGACATCTAAATTCACCTGAATTTTTTTTTTAAAGATTTTATTTATTTATTCATGAGAGACACAGAGAGAGAAAGAAAGAGAGAAACAGGCAGAGACACAGGCAGAGGAAGAAGCAAGCTCCATGCAGGGAGCCCGATGTGGGACTCGTTCCCTGGAACCCAGGATTACACCCTGGGCCAAAGGCAGGTACTAAACCTCTGAGCCACCCAAGAATGCCCCACATGAATTATTTTTGATGCCATCTTGTATTTCACTGCTTTAGGGCCAGAAGGGAGGGTTGAAAGAAAGTTAAGTAGGAAGTCCTATGCTTTAACCAACAGACACAAAAAGGGAAAAACACTGGCTGCCTCAAAACAAAATGAAAAAAAAGCCAAAGAATATGAGAACTATAACAGTAAACTTGCAGCTCTTATTTTACGGGAATGATAACCAGCCTGACTGGAAGCCTGGGCACTGAAACAGCTAAAATATTGGAGGCCTTGATCAATCAATGTGACTACTTACATTAGACAAATGATAAGATCAGAAAGATTATTTTTATCCAACTGCTATCTAGTCCTCACACTAAAATGTTCTTCTTTCCTATTACTCTCCAGCTATTTGAATCCTAAGCCATATTTAAAACCTTAACACAAGTTCTATGGACTTCTTCTTTAAGCCTTTCCCAGATTACTCAACCCATTTCCTATGTCCCTGTCCTTAAAATGCCTGATTTTTTCCCCTATACTCCTCTAGACAAAACCTTATGCCGCTTTTTGTATAAATATCCTGTACTTTCACCTAACTTTGCAAGTATTTATTCTTTACCTTTCATGTTTCATGAACAAAAGCACTGAGTTTTTTTATTTCTTACAAAATCTCCCAAACATTACCCAATAAAGATTTCATGTAAACCAAAAATAATATAGTATAAGCAATAGTTAAAATATCTGACTTAAATTAAAAAGGTAGCAATAGCAGGAGGTGGTGAATAACACCTGATCTTCCATCTGAACAGAACATGAACCAGAATCTCAAGTTTATGCTATTTGCTAGATTACATGTGCAGTACAAGATAAACGGTGCCCAAAAGCTTGCACCTATTTATTAAAAATAAACATGTACCTTTATAAAAGGTCCAAAGTATGAGAAAAATCAAATATGCTATTAGTGAAACGGTACTATTTCTAATTTGGAAAAAAATGATCAATTTTACTGAACAAGGTTTTAGAAAACCTGTGCATAGTTCTGTTACTTGAGTTATATTTTAAGAGACAAAGCTAAAATATTTCCCTTTTATATTCTAAAGTATTTAATTAGATAAAGATTTTATACAACTTAACTTCTGTAATATAATACACATATTTTGGCTACAGGTATTTAACAGAGCAATTAAATCCTTATTTCCACTTCTGTTCTAAAATCCGCCTGCCCGCAGTGAGTGGGAACTGCTGCAGATCATTAAACACTCATTTATCAATGTCTCTCACCAGGCAACACAATGCAGCAGAACAGCGCACGGAAACCATCCTGAACCCCAGCAACAGCGGCTAATTAGCATAGCCTACCACTAAACCGACACCATATGATTGGAAGTGTTAGTCGGAATGCTAGCCAATCAAACTAGGTTATGCAAATAGCCTATTTTAGTTGCCAGGGCAGAGCTACTTCAATTGTCCAATAGGAAAACAAGCAATAAACAAGAAATGAAATTGAGCTTTGTCACATTTTCAAGTTGCTGTTAACACTTTCAGGTTTAGAGCAAAATTAGCAGCAATTGAAAAGGATTAAAATCATATTTTACCTTCGACTCCAAAAGCTATCCAATGGTAATACACCCACAATACAGTTAAAGTAGTGTGTTTTGTTGTAATTTTAACTTTTTACTATATAGATATGAGTTTTTCTAACAGAAGCTGTGATCAACATTTCAACTTCTTCCCCACCTACTCAAAAGCAAGCATTATGTAAATATCTTTCCATACATTCAAATAGATTCTCAAACATTAGATTTTAGAGGAATCCTACAAAGCATATTTTTTCTATTATGGAAAGACTAAATAAAAGGTGGGCATACCAGAACACAGGGGTTGCTGGCAGTCTTAAGCTTTGTCATAATGAAGAGAAATAACATTTTGTTTCCAATTATCACACGTTAACATATAACTTCAAAAATAATTTTAAAACAGGGCAGCCAGGGTGGCTCAGCGGTTTAGTGCTGCCTTCAGCTCAGGGCCTGATCCTGGAGACCCAGGATCAAGTCCCACACTTCGGGCTCCTTACATGGAGCCTGCTTCTCCCTCTGCCTGTGTCTCTGCCCCTCTCTTTCTCTGTGTGTCTCTCATGAATAAATAAAATTAAAAAAAAATAATAATTTTAAAACAATAAAACCTAAATTAAGTATTAACCTATAGGGCTTATGCAAATTGAGACCAACTAAGACTTATCTCGGAACCAAGTTCAACTAAGATACAAGAATAATATAAACATTATATTCATATGTAAATTTGCTAATGAATAAAACATTAAAGAAAACCTCTGTCAGTATATACTAACAGCTATAAAGATAGTTTTAAAGAACATCAGTGTTCAGACAATTCTTAGTGGTTGAGAGAATTTCTTTAATCTCACATATTCAGAGAAATGCTTTGAAACATGTCAAGGAGACAGAGTTCCCATTTGTGCCTTATAATTCTATCTTCATAAAAGATACAATTTTATTTTAAAATAGATCAACTTGTCCCACCTATCCTAGCAATTATCTAAATGCTAGAAATTATTCTAAATGGGAGTACTCATCCCACACCGAGAATTTAGCGATTTTTAAAATGTTTTTCCACCCAATGTTTGTAAATGTCTCTAGAAAGACTTCCAACATTTGTAAAATATACTGAATTAAGACACACAGCAGATTTTGAGATCAGACTGAAAGAAAACAGCATGTTGGTCCTCTTTCACTGCAAATTATCTTCCCCTTTAAGAAAACTGAAGCCACTTTTCCACCATCTTCAAGCACCCACTACCCACACACCTGTCTCCTAATTTCTTCTCATGTTTTCTCTATTGAAGGATTCTGGATGAAAACCACTTAAAGTCCAAAGAAACCAAACCAGAGTCAGCTTCTTAGAGGAGAAGAGGGATCAATAACTGAACTTTAAAGCTGAAAGAAACCTTAAAAATCATCTAATACTATTAAAAAAGAAACCATACTTTAGAAAAATAATGCATAAAAAGATCCAACAGAGAAAATCAAAACCCTCTCAAACTATCTCCAAACAGTATCTATCAATAATCAATACATCAGTAAGGTATCAATAAGCATCTTGGTTTACTGAACCAAGTACATTTAAATATGCTTTCAAAAAAGATTAGCTTGGAATCATTCTCCATGCCATCACCTGCAAGCATCTACTAATCAAGACTTAAGGCCTGCAAATCACTTTAACCCAGAGCATTTAATACATTTCCTGAAAGACTCAATCTCCATTTACTTCAAACTTTAGGTATCATTTGGTGTGTTTTTTAACTACTTAGAATGCTTACGAACCTCCTTTAAAACTAAGGATAGGCAGCCTCAGTGGCGCAGCGGTTTAGCGCCGCCTGCAGCCCAGGTCGTGATCCTGGGGACCTGGGATCAAGTCCCGCATCGGGCTCCCTGCATGGTGCCTGCTTCTCTCTCTGCCTGTGTCTCTGCCTCTCTCTAGCTGTGTCTCTATGAATAAATAAATAAAACCTTAAAAAAAAAAAAAAAAAAAAACTAAGGATAAAGGCAAGAAGAGAAACAAAAAGGAAAGATTTTTAAATCAATTTAATTCACACTCTTATCACCCCTGGGTTTCTACTATTCTAGCTAGGTCTCCCAAGTTCAGGCTTCTCTTATTCGCCCCATATTGATAAAGCAATCTTAAGCTTGTCTTCCAAACAACAGCAGTAAATAAGGCATTTTTCCATGTAAAGAAGGACTGTTTCCTGGTCCACCTCTTAAACAGTCTTCATATCACAAAATATTCCCATCCTTGGAAGGGGAAAAAATTAAAATCTTGGCACTCTTATTTTCCTTAGGGACCTAGACGCACAAGGAAACATCATCTGCTTGGTGACAGGTGCTCCAGGATAAAACATCCTGAATTCAAATGTTTAAGTTTCTCATCAATTCTTTTTAAAGCTGCTTATATTGTGGCGTTTAGGAAAGGGTCAGTGAGTATCACTATTAAAATCTGAAATTAAACACTTAAAATGTTTAAAAATAATTAACTTGAGGGCAGCCTCAAGCTTAGCAGTTTAGCGCCGCCTTCAGCCCAGGGCGTGATCCTGGAGACCCAGGATTGAGTCCCACGTTGGGTTCCCTGTGCGGAGCCTGCTTCTCCCTCTGCCTGTGTCTCTGCCTCTCTCTATGTCTCTCATGAATAAATAAATAAAATCCTTAAAAATAGTAATAATAATTAACTCACTAAATAAATCTTCACTACCTAACATTTATATTTTAGAATTCCTCGTAAATCAGTTTTCTAAGTATATAAGTAAATCATTAATTTCTTAAATACAGTAATACCAATTACATTCTTCCTTATAAAGAAGAAAAATATTTAGAATGAATAGCTGATAACCTCTCAGCTGCAGTTAATGATGCTCTCAACATATATATAGATAAAACAGCCTCTACCCTCTCAGTGTCTAACAGTCCATTATTATGTCAAGTAATAAATCATCCAAGATGATCTGAAATGACAAATCATACTATACTGATTTTGTATTTTATGGAGATACACAATGTAGCTTCCTAGTTTTGGAAAATGGCAAGTAGAAAGAAACATGTTTTCATTTTCTTTAAAGCCATGTAATCTGGAAAATATTCAAAAAATTTTAAGAAACTACTTCGGTCAAGTTTGTAAAACCAAATTCCATTAAAATAAGCTTGCCACCATTTTGTTTTGCTCACCATCCTTTACAAAAGATTAATAAGCGCAGTAGGTTATCTGTACTCTCCAATTTAAGATTAGTAATCCTGCTTTCCCCTTCCCCTCCTTCTCAGAAATCTACTTATAAAAACCGAGGGAAACTGTTATTTAAATCTGTATTACAGATATAAATTTTTAAATCTTGGACTGTTCTTTACTTTTGTGGATCAACTAATTCAATGTGGGGTATGGTCCCATCTTCCTTGAAGAAGTAGAAACAAAAAAAAATCTAGAACATTATCAATACTCACTGTTGTACGTTAAATATATTTTTGCTCCCTCATCCAGGTATTGTAGATATACAAAAGTTGACTGATCAAGGCTTTATTTAGCTGTTATCATAATTAATGCACATTGCATTAATTAAAAAAATATTCTTGCAAATGAACTTGGGGCTTAAAAACCCCTTGCTTGTGCTTATCAAGGCAATAAACTGAAAGTTCCATCGTTCTGAAGCGCTTTCACCTTAAACTGAATTAACTATTTGCTTGTCAATTTCCATCTCCTATGAAAACAAAAGGACAGATTAACACATTTGGGGAGTATATTTAATCTGACTTAAGAAACAAACAATAGGAAAAATTCACTTTTTTAAAGTTTATTTTTAATAATGTCTATACCCAATGTGGAGTTTAAACTCAAGATCCAAAATCAAGAGCTATATGCTCTTCCAAGCCAGCCAGGTGCCCCTAGAAAGAGCCCTTGGGTGGGAAGCACCTCAAAGAGATAAGGAGCCCTCTTCCAAAAATCAAGGTAACAAGAGGTTATGTGGCTGTCCATGCGGAGGTAAAACATGTAGACAGGTCACGGACAGATAAAAAAACTTCTGAATAGAGCCCAAACCAAAAGTCACCAAAGCAGAGACTGAAGTTCAATTGTTGACTCTCAAAAACGCTGCTTCTCATATGGGTAACTTTTAAGTGCTACACTTAAAGTATACCACTTAAAGCAGGATAAGTTTTACTGAGACCAAAAAGGCCACCTACCTAATATATACAGCTGACCTCTGAACAACATGGATTTGAACTGCAGGAGTACATTTATGTAGGGTTCTTTTTTCAATAAATACAGTAGAGTAGTGTAGATGGAATTTTTCTTAGGATTTTCTTAGTAACATTTTTTCTAGCTAATTTTAAAAATATAGTATATAAAACATACAACATAGAAAATATGTAGCAATCTACTATTTATGGTATCTGTAAGACTCCTGGTCAACAGAAGGCTATTAAGTTAACTTCTTAGGGAGTCCAAAATTATGCTTGGATTTTCCACTGCTTCATTCAAGGGTCAACTGTGTTACCAGAATTCACAAGTAAACAGAGAATCAAGAACAGACATAATTGGAGTAGTGCTTGAAAAAACCCTTTTAGACCACCGGCAAGAGAAGGAACCAACGCCACACCTTGAAGCTCAGTTTCCTGAGGTGGGAGAAGAGGGTGCTTTTAGAGCACTAGAATATTTAGAGGACTAAATAGACTAAGCATATTTGTTCGTATCATCCACAATATCCCAAAATAGCAGTAAACAGTCACAAAACTAAAATCAACTAAATAAAGCATAGGATAGGGACTTAAGAGTGTGAACCAAAGATTCTGACAGATGTCTTCAAGACAAAAGGCCAATGCAATTAGGTCAAAAATCAAAGGAATGCCACACCTATAGTTGAAAGCTGGCACCAAAAACCACGGCAGAAATGACAAGTACCGTTCCAGGGGAGAAAGGAAAAGGAGTAGAAGAGAGAGAAGTTGGCTAGACAACTATCTGCTTCATGGTCAGTCCTCTCCTGATGGCTGTAAGAAGTACTCCCTGCAGTCAACACACAGCTCCAGCCACTGAAACACAGTCACCCCCAGGCCAAATCCAGAGAAATGCCCCGTGAGGATGCTAAGCCACATGCCTAGAAGAGCTAGACAGGCAACAGCAGCAGTCCATAGTGCCAGGACCCAACCCACACTCACTACACTGAGGCATACCGGTCCAACGGCTCACCACAAACACCAAATCCCTAAGCAGTCCCCTTCACTTGGGAGAGAAGCTAATAGTGGCAGAGGAAGTTCAGGCTCTTGAGTTGGGCAACAGGGGCTCAGAGGTATTTATTATTAGAATACTGTAATAAAAGGATCATGCACAGACCAAAGGTGACAAGTGTCATAAACAGTAACTCTCATCTGAGACTTTTTTTTTTAATTTTTATTTATTTATGATAGTCACACAGAGAGAGAGAGAGAGAGAGAGAGAGAAAGAGGCAGAGACACAGGCAGAGGGAGAAGCAGGCTCCATGCAGGGAGCCCGACGTGGGATTCGATCCCGGGTCTCCAGGATCGCGCCCTGGGTCAAAGGCAGGCGCCAAACCGCTGCACCACCCAGGGATCCCTCATCTGAGACTTTTAAAAAAACTTTCTTGTGAAAGTTGAATGCATACCAACTCATACAGTATCACACAATTAAGTCATTTCTCGAAATCAACCAGCACATTGCAACACTACACTCAGTCCAGGGTTAACATTTCTCCTATGAGTGGAACAAACTTAATGACACAGTATTACATCTCCCTCTCTATAAGTCCTAATAGACCATGTGTTTTTCCAGTACAGTTTTTTTTTTTTCAATATTCAAGAGAATCTCAAAACAAAAAGTAGAACTCATATTAGTTAAGGAAAGGTGTATAACTACATATATTTATATACATACAACATAAAAGGAAATGTCTGAAAGGTCAAGTCTGAGGTTGGAAGAAATATAAAAGGTACTAAAACCCTCACTGCATATCTTGGGAAATTAAGAGAAACTGTCTGAAAGTGATGGGTCAAAAAGAGGGGTTTAAATCAATTTTATAAAATTGTAATAAGAATCTACAGAAAAAAACTTTAAAAGAGGAACAGAAATTGGCAAGAAGTGAAGTAGTGTAGAGAGCTATTTGATTTCATCTTTTTGGGAGGACAGTTTTTTTAATAATAAAACAAAGTTATAAACACATTACTATATTTAAAGCGACAAAGGTAACCAAAGGAAGAATTTTTAAATTCTAGATTAAAAGCAATTTTAGGAGTGACTGGTGGGTAGCTCAGTCAGTTAAGCATTTGGCTCTTGATTTCAGCTCAGTTCATGATCTCAGGGTTGTGAGATCCAACCTGAAGTGGGGCTCCACAGGGGAGGTGGAGCCTGCTTCAGATTCTCCTCTACCCCTCCCCCATGTGCTCATGTGCACACACTCAAAAAAAAAAAAAAAAAAGGCGATTTTACCACTAAGGAGATAATAAAGTAAGTTTTACTAACATACACTTGTAAATCGAGTAATTAATGCTTTATATGGAAAAGTACAAATATGAATTTATCATGTTTGCAGAACATAGCCTGAAAAATACTACTTCTAGTAGAAGGAAAGAAGGCTGGTTGTAACGAGCAGATTAGAGAAACAGCAAGCACCCAACACTTTTTTTTTTATATAACTTTATACAAAGCATAGGTTTGTATTAGCAAGATATTTACATTTTCAAGGGTCTGCTTTTTGAGTACTTGATTCCATTTAGTATATTCCGCAGATGGTGTGTAAAATTTGTTTCTCACTAACCTCTAACAAAGACTCATTTAATGATACAAATCGCTACACTTTTTAAAAAGTCGGGAACTATACACAGGTCTTGACCAAACTAAAAAAAGACCACAAAGTAGCCTGATGTCAATCTCTAAAAGATAAGGGGGCGGGAAGAAAGCTAGAAAGAGGGATCCCTGGGTGGCGCAGCGGTTTGGCGCCTGCCTTTGGCCCAGGGCGCGATCCTGGAGACCCGGGATCGAATCCCACGTCGGGTTCCCGGTGCATGGAGCCTGCTTCTCCCTCTGCCTATGTCTCTGCCTCTCTCTCTCTCTCTGTGACTATCATAAATAAATAAAAATTAAAAAAAAAAAAAAAGCTAGAAAGAAGTAAAACCTTAAATTACACCTTTGAAGGAACTGATCTACACTATCCAAACCTTAAACAGTAGTAACTTTTTACTTCAGCTTTCTTAGTTGGGGCTTTCCTTTTCAACGATTTTATATCTTAAAGCAAATCAAAACTTATTGCTTAAAAATATTTTGAAACAATAGCCAAACATGCCCATTTTTTAAAACTACAAAAACCAAACTCCATCAAATTATTCCTAGAACCAGAGGCACCTGGGAGGCTCAGCAGTTAAGCGTCTGCCTTTGGCTCAGAGCATGATCCCAGGGTCCTGGGATCAAGTCCCACATAGCGCTCCCCTCAGCAGGCAGCCTGCTTCTCCCTCTGCCTATGACTCTGCCTTTGTGTCTCTCATGAATAAATAAAATCTTTAAAAAAAAAAAAAGTATTCCTACAACTAAAACACGTGTTTTATTTCACTAGAATCTATAATTCAAGTCACTGTCAATGATACACATTCTCCACAACTCATACTTAAGAACACATTCCTTTTTAAAGCAGCAGTTACTTCCACAGACTTCCCAGAAATGCTAATACAGATAAGCTTATTTTATCAAAACCAAAGAATAAATTATTTATGAAGCCCTTGGGAACACCCTTAAAAGAGGAAGTATAATACAGAAATTAAAAGGTCACCACCATCAATAGGTTATTAACAGGTTTATTCTCATTTGTTCAACAAACATTTGAGATTCTCTTTTGTCCCAGGTGTTAAACTAATTTAAAAAAGACCTAGTTTCTCCATACAGAAACTTTAAAATCCTGTATAAAATGACACTGTGACAAAAAGTTTAATTGAAAATTAAAACGCAGGGCAGCCCGGGTGGCTCAGCGGTTTAGTGCTGCCATCAGTCCAGGGCATGATCCTGGGGAACCGGGATCGAGTCCTGCGTCAGGCTCCCAGCATGGAGCCTGTTTCTCCCTCTGCCTGTGTCTCTCCCTCTGTCTCTCATGAGTAAATAAATTTAAAGAAAAAAAGAAAGAAAGAAAGAAAGAAAATTAAAACGCAAACTGGAAAATGTATTATTAGCAATAAGTAAGCAGGAACATACTGGTTAAGAGTCTGGAATCACGCTCCTGGTTTGCATTCTAGTTCCATCCATACTAGGTTTGTGACCTGGGCAGGTGACCTCCTCTCTGACTGGGCCAATCATCGTGCCTATCTCAAAGTTACCATGAAGAGTAAAAGAGCTGGCATTATAGTAAGGATTTCAATAAGGAACTCTTATAAATTAAAAAACAAAACAAAACAAAACAAAACAAAAAAACCCTGAAAGAAATACCAGCAAAGAATATTAAAAGGAATTCACAGGACATATGAATAACATAAAACATATTCAGTTTAATACTCAAACAAATACAAATTAAATATTAAGTTGTGTCTATCAAACTGGCAAACATTTTTAAATACTCAGGATTTTAGAGTATGGGAAAAGTCTGATGTGTAGCAAGTAGAAGCATAAATTGTACTTTAAAAAGATACCTGAAAACATGTATTAAAAATCTTTAAAAATGTATGTATCCTTTAATCCAACAACTGCAACTTTGAAGAATTGGAACTAAGGCAATAAATCAAAGAGGAACACAAAGACTACACAATAATGTTCACTTAAACATTATTTATGAACTAATTAGAAACAAGAGGGAATAGGTTAAATAGTAATTGATTTGTAGAATACTAATTAGCCATTAAAATGATGCTATAAAAGAATATTAATGATGGAGAAATGTTTAAATTTTGAAAGATTATATAAGAAGTAAAATACGATCCCAATTTTGTTTCTTAAATATGGTAGGAAGGAGCCATATGCATATAAAGCAATAGGCAATATATACATATACCAAAAAATTATAATTATTATGTGAATGTTACAGAATTACTGGGGATTTTCATTTTCTTCTGAACTTGAATTATTTTTAAGTAAAACTAGGTAAACTGGATTGTAGTGGTGATACCTACACAACTGTGTGAGTTCAATAAAAATTCAAATTTACTCATAAAAATAATAAATTTTACAGTGTGTAAATTATATTTCATAAAATGATTATACACACACATATGCACACACAAAGCTTATACAAAAGATGAGGGACTGGAAAAAGTCCCTGCTCTCAAAGAAAGAAAAACATAACAAACATGTCACTTAATGAGGAAAAAGCTTAACTATATCTCAGGCATCTTTCAATAACAGATCTGTGTAACTACAACAAGATATCTTTCTACTATATACAAATAAAAATGGATGTTATACAATCATTTCATTAAATATGAAAAAGCAAAATGTTCATTTTGAGCTAACTTGGTTGCCAGAAAAAAACCTTTTCCCCTCACATTTTTTTCTATCTAGTAACCTGCTCCTGGAAATGCTTTCTACCTAATTCCAGAGTCTAAATCATTGGCCACAAAGTGGCATAATCCTAATGTCTAACAAATAAAACAGCCATTCAACACAAGTTTTAAATTATGTAAATGAGATACAAATTTGAATGGAATGTCCCTGATAATACAAGCATAATAATAAAATTTGAGACAATATGCCAATTTCTCAAATACAAGAGAAATTTAAGAAAATGCAAGTCCCAAATATGCATAAAGAGTACAGTAATAATTGGATGGGGAATTATAGTAATAAAAATAAAAGCACAAAAAAATAAAAATAAAAAAGCACATCTCTTGGGCAAGTGCAATGTATGCATCCTGCACTCCAGGTATTAGGAGGTATTATTATCATCATTATGCTTCTTAATCTCCAGAGGAAGAAACTGGTATTAGGAGCTTATACTTTGGTCTGATGGTTAGTTCTATATTAATTAATTATTAATATCATACCCCCAAATCTCTTCTATTTTCCGTTCTTTTCATTACATGTCTTGAAGTGAGAAAAGTATGCCCTGATTCCCCTACTTAAAAAACACAACAGAAATTTAATTAGTAACTTCTCCCTCCTACTTTTCTTCTTCTCAAAGCATCTGTTTTGAATATCCTTTCACTCCCCATTAATAACTGTGAAATAAACAGCAACTTTCTTCTACTTTTATTTTTCTGGTTATTGGTACTGCACCTTCACTGCAGAGTACAGGCATTACAGATTACATTTGCACATACCAACAATTTAAGTTCCACCAGCATCTGTGTAACGCTTCCCTGCATCTTCCTGGTTGCCAAAGTTGACTCTCTAGTAGATTCCTCAAGAAGTACTCAAAGAAACAGAAGTTCTCCAAATTCATACTTGTGTTCATAACACTTTGTGTTTATGCTTTAGTCAATTTAGCTGGATATAAAACTCCAGGTTCTCTTGTTTTCCTTGAGAATACTAGGAGTTACTCCACTGCATCTGGCATAAAGTGTTGCTCTCAAAATCAGATAATCCAATATTCTTTCCCCTTAATAATGACTTGACCAAGTCTTTGCCTAAATATCTTAAGAATCTTCTTTTCCTTCAAGTTCAGTAATTTTTTTTTAAATTTTTTTTTTTAATTTTTATTTATTTATGATAGTCACAGAGAGAGAGAGAGAGGCAGAGACACAAGCAGAGGGAGAAGCAGGCTCCATGCACCGGGAGCCCGACGTGGGATTCGATCCCAGGTCTCCAGGATCGCGCCCTGGGCCAAAGGCAGGCGCCAAACCGCTGTGCCACCCAGGGATCCCAAGTTCAGTAATTTTTAAAGAATACATCTGCATGTTGATCATTTCTGGATTTATTTACACAAGTATCTATTTGCCCTTTCCAAATTTTTTATTTCAGGAAAATTTACTTCAATTATAATTATTGGTAGTTATTAAATTACTTTGCTTTGGTTCTCCCTCAGGATCTATTATTCTACATTGAAACCTTACTGTCTTTAATAACTCTCGCCATTTTCTAGACAATTCTTTATTTTTCTTTTTTAATTTTTTTCTATTTCTCTTCAGTTTCTCTAAAGAAATTCTCTATTGTGCTTTTTTCACTGTTGTATTCCTTCTAGATTAGGTTTCATTTTATTGGTTACTTTTAATTTCTCTTTCCTCAGTCATCCCCACATTTCTAAGACTTCCCTATCCAGAGTTATGTTGCCCTCTCATATTTGTATCATATTCTAAATTTGCTAGAGTTTGTTCTGAAACATTAGGTTACAGTTTTCACTAGTTTCATGGACATTTCTTTCTAGCATGCCTTCATTGTCCGCATGAGTATCATTCTGTTCCTTATTCCTTTCTTCTTATAAAAGCTCAGTGGGAAATTTGACTGTGATCCTTGCCTGTTGCTCATTTTCATATAAAATTAAAAACTTTTAGGAAACTAGAGCAGCTTTTCTGGCTTTGGTAACCGGCCTTTTCTGTTTCTATGAAGGGTAATGAAATGAGATCTTCTGTGTGTTTGCCTTCTCTCACTTCATCAGACTTTTTTCCCTTTGCCTACACTGCCTCCATCCTGCTTGATGCGAATTCTATTCCCAGCAGTGTCTCCTGAAGAGTGGGGCTTTAGCCAGAAAGGGAGCTTCAAGTGGCTTTGAAAGTTCATAGGGAAACCAGGCAGCTCTGACTCCAAAGCTCCTGTGCACCTCTTGTAACCTGTGAACTGAAAAACACCTTAGTCTCTGCTACTGTTCTCAAGCTTGCTTGACACACTTTTCAGGGAGGTTTAGAACCTTGATGTTCTCCTGTTCTCAGGGCTTTCAGATAGCCTGCTGCTTCCTTCTGCATCCTTCTTTACAAATGCTGACATCATACCAGTCCTGTAGTTATTGGGAGATTTGCCCCCAACCGCTTGTATCAGAGTTTGCAGGGATACCATTTCACCTGGTCTTGTAAAGTTGGCTAAACAGGAGTTTTTGGTTTTGCTGTTCTAGTTACTGTTTCCAGAGAAAACTGGAGATTCAAAAAACTATGCCCTGCTGTCTTCTCAGAACTCAAACCTTCTTTTGGAGGTACATTTAGTAAGTATCCATAAGATCTAAAATTAACAAATACGATTTTATTTGCTTTTACTTCGGAATAAAGGCACAGAGGACTAAGAAATGCAACTTTGCAATGTGGAAAACTTTGGATTTCCAATCATTTCCAAACAGACTATATGCTCTTTTAGATGATATGTACATGATGTCATCATTAATTGCTTCCACTTAGAAATCAGAAATTGAAATAATAAAAATATGAACTATAAAAGGAAAATGAAAGAGGAAATAACATGGAAATCTTAAAACTATTTTAAGAAATGTATTAAAGCAGACATTTACATGAAGATATTTTTAGGGATTGGGATGGCAAGAATTATTCTTCTTTGCAAGGATTCATTGCAAATCCACTTTTATGTCTCAGGAACCCTGCTACATCGACATGGGACACACAAAGAAGGTGAGCTACAGCCCTGTAATCTTGAGGAGCTATCAAGCCAGGTGGGACAAAAACTGGTAAGCAAATCTGTGCAAAGGCCATAAAGGCATTAACTAAAAATGAAATAACCCTGGAAGGAGAGTATCTACCAAACTATTAGGTTTGTTGCTTACTTTATACATTTTAACGCATTTCTTTTTTTTTTTTTTTTTTTAAGTTTAGGTAATCTCTATACCTGACATGGGGCTCAAATTCACCACCCGAGATCAAGAATCACATGTTCTTCCGACTGTGCCAGCCAGGCGCCCTTACTTCATTATACATTTTAGAAGCACTTGGAACTTTTTCCTCCACAGAGTATAACACTATTACTTTGTATTTCCTAAAATAGGAGATTCTTCTTTTTGCCAGCCGAATTAGAGTTATTTTTAACTATAATACTCAATGCTCACAAAGATTTATTAAAAGACACACATTCATGTAATGCTAGGGAGTATAAACTGGTACTTATTACCAAATAGCTTTTTGAAAAGCTGTATCAAGGGCCTTAAGATTTTCCGAATTCTATAACCCAATACTTACACTCCTAGGAATCAATTATAAGAAAGTAATTTAACATAGAACCAAACATTTATGCACAGATGTTAGTGCTTTAAATAAAATGGAAAGGAAATTTTTAAAAAATAACTTAATGTCTAATATGAGATATCTCACTTAACTAGGAAATCTTAGTATGAAATAGTCTCAAATCAGTATACTTTAAAATGAATTTCTAAAAGTAATTCACCCTCAAGACAGTTACAGTTCTCAATGCTCTAGATTTGCTTCAAGTTTAAAATGATAGATCACTAGAGTTAGTTAAGTTTTTGATGACAAAGGGAAATATTTATGATAGAATACTAAGCCAAAAAAAAGATATAAATAATATAAAATACATCCTAACCCAAGCACACCATCCTGAATGTCAAAAATGGCACAGAAAACAAAAAACTGAAAGAGAATGTGCCAGAGTGAAATAGAACCGTGGGCATATTTCCTTCTATTTCTCTATATTCTTTAAAAATTACCAAATTTTTTCAGTTATTGTGTATTACTTAATAAACAGGGAGAAAAAGTAAAAACCTGAGAGCAAAAATAAATCCATTGGTTTTATCATTCACCAAAAACAATAAATTTGCTGAATTATTAGGAGTGGAATCTGATAGCCCAGGGTTAAGAAATGAGTAGGAGCTACAGAAGGGAAAACACATAAAGACCAGACACACAGGACTGTGTGAAGAACAATTCCAAAAGAAGGCAAACTGGCAATATGTGCCAAATACCAAAATGTACAAAACCCAATGCACCCTGCAGCTGAGTGAGATTTAAAAGTTTTTTTAATTTACAGATCTGGGTGGCGCAGCGGTTTGGTGCCTGCCTTTGGCCCAGGGCGCGATCCTGGAGACCCGGGATCGAGTCCCGCGTCGGGCTCCCAGTGCGTGGAGCCTGCTTTTCCCTCTGCCTCTCTGTGTGACTATCATAAATTAAAAAAAAAAAAAAAAAAAAATTACAGATCTGATTTCTAATTGTTCTATAATAGAATGTCATACTCCTATATAGCTGAAGTATGCAAACCTTGCCCTACGAAACTCACATTTAAAAAAAAATTAGACAACCTAAAATTTAAAATTCTGCCCCGTTTGTTTTAAGTCCTTAAATTCATACATTTCAACAAGTATGACAACAACCCTATGAACAAATCACAGCACAATTTAAAATAAATTTCCAAGGCATTCCTCCTAAAAAAGTTGTAGTTCTGTATATTCTAGAACTGTTTCAAGATTTAATGTGACTAGCCTATCCCTACTTTTCAAAGACAATTTTAATTGTTAAAGAAGCCCATGTCAATAAAGAATGGCATCAAATGCTGTATCAAACAGCTTTTTAGAAATTACGCTCCAGGGCAGCCCTGGTGGCGCAGCGGTTTAGCGCCGCCTGCAGCCCGGGGTGTGATCCTGGAGACCCTGGATCAAGTCCCACATCAGGCTCTCTGTATGATGCCTGCTTCTCCCTCTGCCTGTGTCTCTGCCTCTCTCGCGCTCTCTCTGAATAAATAAATCTTAAAAAAAAAAAAAAAAAAAGAAATTACGCTCCATTCAATGCCAATGAGGAAAATAACAAAAGGGTGGGAGGTCTTTCATCACATACACTGAAAAAAATGTAAGAGCTTTTATGTTAATGTACACAGTAATCTCTGAGGAAGTGTATTTTACAAATGCAATCCCAGAAGTAAGTGATTCTACATCCTTCAAATAAATGCAATTTGGTTACCTCTTAATTCAAAAGGGTAAAGAATGTTCCTAGGTTCCCAGGATAACGGTGTGCTTGGATAGAATGTCACTCATCTCTAACGAGAATGAATGGGAGTGAAGGGCTGTGTACAGAAGAGACATCCAGGAGGCAGCCGCATGAGTCTGAAACTCAGGAGAAAGAAGTGGAACACAAATGTAGATTCTGATAACATCGGCATGTGGATGTCAGGTGAGGCCAGTATTGTGAATTCTATTAACCAAAGAGTGTTTTCTGTTTTTACTCTAGATGCCTTGAATTCAATATGTAAGTCTTAAAAATTTATCATATCCACTGCATCATTTCTTACATATATGCCCTCTCCTCCAACTGAACTCAGTGCTCCTGGATTCCTAAGCACAGTGATCCTTGTGAGCAGAGTGCCTATTACAGTACATTACGGTACCTGGTACAAAGCAAATGTTAACCAAAGTTAATCAAATATTGGTCACAATTTTTCATCCAAAAATTTAAAAATAACCCAATTTCACTTCATTTATACTCTCATTTCCATGTATACAAAAAGACCCTCAAGTTAAATACAAGAATATCTATATACACGAGTACTAGAGATGCATCAAAGTTGGACTCTGGCTTGGTGTTTAGTAAAAATCTATTATTAAAGCCTTTGCTTTTGAAAGATGTATCATCAGTCAACACCTACCTCAACATCCTTTCTAGCATCTATGAAATGGTTATTAGAGAGTAGGGTATCACCACTTCTAACCAACATAAAGTCAGTACCATGAAAGCCTAGGGAAAACAGAGTATTCACTTTCAAGTATGCATAAGCATTCTAGAAATAACTTTCACTGAAAAACTCCTTATGAGCTTTTATGGGTTAAAGTTCTACCAGTTGAAGTATAATAAAATGTGTGCACAGTAATACAAGAGCAAACTGCTACATTAATTAATGATGATTAGGACAGCTGTTAATTATGTTCAAAAACAATTATTAACTTTCAAATTGTTAAAAGGGAAATACATCAACAGCTAATACATATGTTAGACAAAGCCAGATCTTCCTTCTTGAGTTTCTTCCCTTCATCAGCCAATAAATGTTGACAAATTTTTAAAAATACATTGCCAAAGGAGAGAGACTGGACTATATCATAAATCTAATCTTTGTAGGTTTTATCTTCTAGCATTCATAAAATTAACTAGATATTTCATTTCATCCATAAGTCTTTCGAGTAAAAGAGCAACTTTGCCACCTCAAAATTTCATTAGGGAAAATCTCCAAAATCATTAATATTCTTGGATAAATCTATGAGATACCCCAAAAATACTTTGTTCCTCTACTGACCTCAGTTGAAAGTGAGCATCTACTTGGTATAGCCAATGTGCAGTATAGTGCCCAACGAGCAATCCGGGAGCTGACAGTGCTGAGAAACTGTTCCTGCACCAAAAGGTCAAACTTATAAAATCTGACAACAAAGTTTTCATAAAATTCTAAAATTTTTTCTGTCAATATTCCTATTTATCTCTAAGACGGTAATATTCAGCTTCAGCATCATGACTTTATCAGCCACTCAGCCATAATGTGTATGTGGCGCACCGCTAGTTTGTACAGACAGACGCATACATGTGCACGTCTGAGAGATTACAGAGAGGATTACTCAGTTACCTTTTACTTAAAAAACAATTAACATCAGATTCTTTGAATCCCTCATGAATGTAAAATATGATTTGATCTACAATTTAAAAATATATTCAAACACATTTCTTCATTAAAAATAGACATTCTTTAAAATCCCATTTCAAAGTCAAAAAGGTCATTTTTTCCTTTCGAAAACAAAGATCACCAAAACAAAAACCAATCACAAAAACTTAAGAGCTACACCAATAATGTAATTAAAATATCTATATGAGGCTTTTTGCAGTTTCTTCTTTCCCAGTTAAAGACCACATTTTCAAACAGTTTGTGAATATGATCCAATAATACTACCCTGACAAAGCCTATCAATAGAAGCCCTTTGGTTCAACAAAACACCTCACAATCAGCCTGATTTAAGTAATATACAAGTTTAAGTTAACACTTTATCCATTAGCTACACTGTATTTTCAAGAGTCTGAACATAGGCATAGATGGCCTAGCCTCCAATTTTCCATTTGCCATCAATAAGATCACATCAATAATAAAGCAATCCAAAATATTCTTTCAAAAATGCCCTTAGAGTGCTTCTCCTATATAAATACAAATAACAAAAGGATGAAAGGAAAGGAGGAAGGGAAGAGAGAGAGAGAGAGAGAGGAATGGAGGAAAAGGAAGAAAAAACAAAATCCCAGACCATATTTTTCCAAGGAATCATACATATGGGTATAATATCCTTAATTATCAGAGTCTTATTTTAGACACTACTAACACCTACTCCGTATGTCTTTAAAAGATTTGCTCTATTCTAATGGGGATCTGAAGGAAACATGCACTTAACCATAAAGGTGAGTATTAGTGAATATTTTATTTTTAACAGAAACACTTAAATTCTCACCAGAGTATTAGTCAATCAACCACTTTCAAAAAGGTCAAGTATTAGCAATCACTATACTCTACTTGTATTAATACCATAAGTCACTAATTATCAAACGGAATCCCAAAGTCAAGTTATTAAATATCCCAACTACCTTTGTATTTATCCACCTAAATACAATTCCCCCACTAATGCTGTTTTTCAGAAAGCTCCCCCATTCAGAATACAGCACCAGTTCCCACATTCGCTCAGACAGCCATAGCTTTACTGTATTTCAAAACTTGAGTCACCTGTATGCATCGTCTTCTTTCAAGTCTCATATCATCCTGATGGGGTGGGGGGAGGGAGGGAAGAGTCCAGCAGCAAAACTATAACACTGTGTGAAGAAAAACAGATTATGATAAGAGATAAGGATGCAAGACAATTACCCCTACTGAGGAACATCTAATGTAACTACAATCCCCAAAACAGAGATAAAATTACTGCAAATTCATTTACTAACATTTATTAATGCTTACTTGAAAATAATTTTCATTAATGAAAATCAATTATATATATAAAATGTAAAGTACCCAATTGTCAGGGAGAAAAAATGTCAAAATCTGCCTACTACCAATGAAAACTTCAGGCGTTTCTAGGTATGAAATAAACAGCCAATATTCCACTATTCTATATAATTATCTGAGGAAAAATTCACATTTTGTAATATCCATCAATTCACAAATCAGTATGAATGTGAATTCACTTCTCTTCATGGCTTACTATCAGAGGAAAGGAGAGGTAATGCAAGTTGCTTTACAAGAACGATAACATGTCAATCTACCAATGTTATTTGTAAATTGAGACACTGCTCACAAATGCTCCCACAAGCCCACAAGCCCTCTTTTGCTCTCCAAGTGGCTTCTCTTACATCACTGTAAGTCTTTCACTATGCTACTTCCTACTTACTGCTTCCATTGGTATTTCACAAATGACTAGCAAAATTTATAATGACTAACAAGAAAGCAAAAGCAACCCTCAATGTAGTTATCAACTAAGAGTACAGAAGAAATGATGACAAGCACAGGCTACAACCTAACTTATAAATGAGTTCAGTCTAAAAATTTACTTTTTAAATTGATACTGCAGAATTCAATGAATATGACTAATGAAACAATGTTGCTTATGTGTTAGCCAAGTTCCCAAGCCAGCCAAAAGAAACTTACTGATACCAAAATATATTATTGATCATGGGCACTGGGGACCCCTGAGAATACAGAAAGATATCCAATGCTAGAGCCTCTGTTTATATGAACAAAGTCTAAAATAGGCTGCCTCCCCCTTTGTTAGCACTCTCAACTCCTGATGTCTCTTATTCTCTAAATTTTATCTTAGGGATTCCCAATCATCCTGCTTCCTAATCCTTTCCCCTAAGCTGTCCTGTGTTCTAAATTACCATCCAAAACTCCTATTACTTCTCAGTGTGGTTAATTTCAGATATGTGATAGAAAGAAATCAACTGGACTGAAATAATTCACTTTCGTATTTGCATTTTCAACAAAGATGCTAGTTAGTCCAAATGAACCCCTAACTGGTAGAATTCTAATCATATTACAAAATAAAGTTAAAAATGACCAAGGTAGTCTGAAGAAAAACGTCTTTAGGCAAACGGTCATTATATAGATTTGAATGTGTATTTATTGCCCCCAAATATTTCTGCTTTTCATTCGTTTCTCCACCTATTTTTGAACTCCCAAGTTCTTTAAAAGCTCAATGTTTGTACTCCAAATAGCAACTGCAAGAGCATCTTCAGGGACAGGGGTGTAAGTATATGACTTATCTGTAACCTAGGAACTGCTTGTGTCTAAAATCATTACCTATATTCCAGGTTCCAAGAACCATGTTTCTAGTTTAGATGCTATGGTATAACCTTAGACATGGGACCAACTGGTACCCATTTGGCCAGTGGGGTGGGGGGGATCAATGGATAGATGAACATTAAAGTACTACATCAAAAAAAAAAAAAAAAGTACTACATCAAAGGTTTTACTCAAAAAAAATGGTATTTGAATCTTCAAGAGTAAGGATTTTTAAAGACACAGTTTTCTAACAATTTTTCTCTCATAAATGGTCTTTACCATTCTAGCATGGACCATGGGGACAGGAAATGTGATAAATCTCTAGCTATGAATTATATATTATTAAATATTTTAGGTTCTCAACATCCCATTCTTCACGTATAAAATGTTACTTACAATGCTATCTACACTTTAACAACTTCAATGGTTTCAACAGGATAGATACTGCAGATATGAAAAGACTCATAAGAAAAAAAGCAGAATGTAGTAAGATATTAGCATTCTTTTTATTCTATTAAAAGCAGTTAGAAATAAGCAGATTATCCCATTACTATTATTAGATATCTAAAGGTAAAAAATATGGGTGGACCAGTGGCAAGAACAGTATCACATCTGGCTCAGGATCAGAAGAAGCATACGTCAAGACCCAGAACAAGTATCTTTTAGAACAAATATCAACCATTAATCACTACTCATTTGAAAAGTAGCCTTTAAGTGTAAAGCATCTCTACAAGTTACAAAACTTGCTACCAACACATGCAGCAACTAAACCATCATCTACTAAGCAAGGCTGAAACCCCTGAAGTCTTAATGGTGGACTGTTCTAAATTAAGATTCTAGCGATAATTCCATATATCCTTCAGGCTTGTCACTTTTCAAAACAGAAAATTTGTTTATATCAGGTCAGGGTTTTATGACAATAAGTAGGCAACAGCAAACACCAAATATACTTTGCAAAGTATAAATCCAATTTTCTTTCCAAAGAAACTTAAAAAATCCAGTCATATATTAAATTTTTCTGAGAAAAACCTACAGTGAATTTTTCACCTCTCTCCTCACAAATGAAGTCATTAACAATTACAAAGCTATATTAGACACTAATGAAAAACATCTACTATCCTTACCACAGGAACCTCCTATGCAAAAAAAAAAAAAAAAACTAACAACTCTGAGTAAGCACTAAAGAAAAGGTTCACAAACTAAGAGCTTAAGGGATTCAATAACTGTTGCCCCAAATTTTTGCTCCTTTAAGGAAGGACTAAGCTACTTGGCCTCTCTAGGACTACATCTGGGCTCAAATGCAACAAAATCAGGCACTGAGTATTTGTATAAAACAATAAATACAGGAAAACAGGAGGGAAATGCGCCATATGCATATTATCTGTAACATAAATGCATTGCTAAATATCAGTTTTTAAAACTGGAGGGATGGGACCCATGGGTGGCTCAGAGTGTGATCTCGGAGTCTCTGTATGGAATCCTGCATCGGGCTCCCCACATAGAGCCTGCTTCTCCCTCTGCCTATGTCTCTGCCTCTCTCTCATGAATAAATAAAATCTTTAAAAAAAATAAAAAATAAAACTTGGAAGGGTAAGACGAGAAAGTTAGGGGTAAGCTATGATCAATAAGTGTAAAGTATGGATATCCTGTCACAAATTCAAAATATGTCAACCACCAAAATATTTATATGTATTTCTTTTGTATTTTAAGTTCCTCAAACATAAATTCTCAGACCACAGAACATTTTAGGAACCTAGCTCCCACTATTATAGAGTGACTACTACATAAAATAGATACTAAGAAATACAACATAAGTGAACCTAAGTTCCAGAAGGCTCATTTCTAAGACAGTTAGGTGAAAGTCAACATTAATCACTATTTTAGTTACATGTGGAACTAAACACTTTTCTTTAAAAAAAAAAATAAAAAAATAAAAAAAAAACAGGAAATTACCAAGATGTAGAGTTTTTTTTTTTAAGATTTTATTTATTCATGAGAGAGAGAGAGAGGAAGAGGCATATGCAGAGGGAGAAGCAGGCTCCCTACAAAGAGCCCAATGCTAGACTCAATCCCAGGATCCTAGGATCACGCCCTGAGCCAAAGACAGATGCTGAACCACTGAGCCACCCAGGTGTCCCCTAAACAGACTTTTAAAAGCTGGCTTGGCCCACCTCTGTAGAGTTCCAGGCCCACATTTCCATGGACCCAGTGAAGAACTGAGCATTGTTTCCCAGTTTTACTGAAGAAAGGTCTTATATTTTTATTTAAAAAAAAAAAAAAAAAAAAAGCTTTCTTTCTTTATTCATGAAAGACACAGAGAGAGGCCAGAGACATAGGCTGAGGGAGAAGCTAGCTCCCCACAGGTAGCCTGATGTGGGACTCAATCCTGGATCCCAGGATCACGCCGAGTCAAAGACAGACACTCAACTACTGAGCCACCCAGGCACCCCAGAAATGTCTTCTCTTTAATGGATATATATTTTCCTTTAATTCACTTAATTCCCATAAGTAATTACATAAGGCAAGTAGTACTATTATCTCCATTTCACAGGTGAGGAAACCAAAGCCGAGAGAAGTGAAATTGTCCCAAGTCGCACATGACTAATGGTAAAGAGAGAAAATTCAAATCAACCAAAAGGACTCCAAAACCAATGCTCTCAGGCACATGTTAAATTGAATTTACTATCTCCTCATCCTTCTCCCTTATCAAAAAAAGGGAGGAAAGACCAGGCAGGACAGGAAAGAAAATCCACTTCTCCTTCCTGTATTCCCAGTCTTGGGTGACGGGTGTCACCATCACGAACCCATCTCCCAAGGAGAAGTCTCACCTGGGACCTCCTCCCCACTGCTTACACTTCATCCACTCGGCAAATTCTTATGTTGGATTCACCTCAGAAAGGTCTTCCCAAATGGTCACATTGCTCCAACTCTGATATGTTTGCCTCAATCAAGGCTCTCCTGTCCTATCTGCACTCCCTGCTCAAATCTAGCCATACAACCCACTTTCATCTAAACTGCAGGCCTCAAAACACACGCGGTCTCCATTCCAGCCCAATCATGTGCCATCAGGCTGGAATTGAACGATGGTCTTCTCTCCATTTAAAATAGAAAACCTCAAGTTTTTCCCCTATCATTTATCTGAAATAGACTGCATTCTGATGATAACACCTTACACACTCCGTATTTTTTAAAAAGTAAGAAGAAACTGAATAGGGTGCACGTAGGTGACTCAGTGGATGTGCGTCTGCCTTTGGCTCAGGTCATGATACCAGAGACCTGGGATTTAATCCTACATTATGCTCCCCACAGGGAGCCTGCTTCTCCCTCTGCCTAGGTCTATGCTTCTCTATCTTTCATGAATAAATAAAATCTTAAAAAAAAAAAAAATGAACTGAATAGGAATAAAGAACCAAAGTCACACAAAATCCCAACACCCCAAGGAATCTCTGCTCTTGTTTATTTCCTATCTTTACAGCAACACTTTTTATATTTGTACCTTTCATGGTTGTACAGTACCCCGCTGCACACAGCTAAGTTGATTTGAAACAAAGACCTATTGGGGAATATCTGGCTTGTTTCCAAGGTCTCACTACCATAAATTCTGAACTTGGGAGCCTGCTTTTACCCATTTGCTAATAGGAATTAAAAGCAAAGTAATATAAAGATTTTTTCAATCTCTGTTGATGTGCTTACTTACAGATATATCACCTACACATAATGTACTCAAACTTCCTATTATCCAATCAATCCTAGCTCATAAAAGGAAATAAAAAGGAATTAAGGGATCCCTGGGTGGCGCAGCGGTTTGGCGCCTGCCTTTGGCCCAGGGCGCGATCCTGGAGATCCGGAATCGAATCCCACATCAGGCTCCCGGTGCATGGAGCCTGCTTCTCCCTCTGCCTATGTCTCTGCCTCTCTCTCTCTCTCTCTCTCTCTCTGTGACTATCATAAATGAATAAAAAAATAAAAAAATAAAAATAAAATAAAAATAAATAAATAAAATAAATAAATAAAAAGGAATTAAATGACTTCTAGGTACTCTGAGATACACACCAGAGCGAGATCCAATGTGTTATCCCCAGTTACATTTCCCTCCTGAACCTGAACATCTGGATTGAGCTCATTCATTTATATGTTCCTATCAGAGGATGCTTAGGACAAGTATGTTCAATCAATAGTCTGCAAGTCCTTCTCATAACTAGTTTTTAAAACATGCACTGGAAAACCACTCTGCACTCTTCTTTCTGATAGCACTAACTTTTCTAGAGTGGTCATATATATTTATACACACATATAATTTTACTTATAAAATATACATTATGTATAATCAATTTACATAAGTGCATGCACACATATAGTCAGTTGTATGTACTTTTATACATATATAATTATATATAATTTTTTAAAAACCACTGCTTTTAATTATCCTTGCATTTCAAAAATACAGAAAAATAACCAGGCCCAGAAATAATAAAAAACACACACTGCTGTTAGCAGCTTATGTCTTCCTCCAACAAGCCTATTGCTAAGAGTTGTAAATGAGTTTAGTTTTACTTATTTTTCCCAACTACACTTTTGAAAAATACAAAAATTTTTAAAAATGTGTGTGGCCTTGTATCTCAGAGCATCCAGTTATCCTCCAAATATCCCATGTCTCTTTCACTTGCAGCCACAACCTCAGGTATTCCATCCAGTTCCATCCCGTGGCCCCTCCACTTATTTCTCTATCCATCTTTCCCTCCAAAGGAAACATTTCAAAGTTTTACTCTGAATAATGCTGAACTCTTTTCTCTACACTAACCAGTAACTCAGCATCCAGTCCAATGAGCTGCACCTATGGTGCCTTTACTACCTCAACTCTCCAAACCTGAACACATCCTCACCTCCCTCCTCACAGAACTCACCTTCCCATCTTTATCCCCAGTGCCACCATTCTTCCAGCGACTTCCCTAGAAACTGCTGACTTCTTTACTCAGAATGGTCTCACTAAATCCTGTCAACTCTCAAAATGCCTCCTGCCTTAATTCTTGGTCTAGGTCCTTATTTCATACTTGGTATTACAGATCCCCCTAGAGCCAAGCATCTCCTGGGCCTGGTGGTTACGTGAGAAACACCACAGGAGGTTCTCAAAACTAGACTGCAGACTCCACACCCAAAGATACTGACTGATTCAAGAAGCACGTAAAAGAACCCAATAATTTTTTTCTTTCCTCCTGGTGACTTTAGAGCACAGTCCAGTGTGGAAACTACTTAACTTAAAGGCAGTTTACTCCCTGTC
This sequence comes from Canis lupus baileyi, assembly GCF_048164855.1. NCBI lineage: Eukaryota > Metazoa > Chordata > Mammalia > Carnivora > Canidae > Canis > Canis lupus. Next base: position 35,732,684 of record NC_132867.1, on the reverse strand, counting down.
TCAATTCATCTGACATATACTTGCTACACAGATCTTCCTGAAGCACATGACTTGCATCCTGGTTTGAATTCACCCTCTGTAACTGAAGAAAATTTGATCAAATCTTATTGCCCTGAATAGAGAGTTTAGCATGGCATTCTACAAAATGCAATTTAACCTCGTTCTGCCCCAAGGTTCAAATGATTTCCCCTACTTAAAGCTTGCCATTTCTATACCCAACCCTTTACCTAAATCCTACCCTTCCTTCAAGACCACCTCAATTCCCCCCTCATCCAGCTTTATACCACTCATCTCTCTCTGAATTTGCATTTAATGATCCACCACTATATTTTGTTAATTATTTATGTTATATTCTTATTCCAGTGACATTATCTCCTGCTTGGTTAGCTTCCTATTTCTATTTCATCACAGGAGATGTGCAATGAACACATCAGCATAGTGAGTAACAACTTAGAAAATACTGTTCTGTGTAGAAAAAGAAAAAGTTATAAAGCAGTATGCAGACACCATGTGATTGCGTTTGTTTTTTAAAAGGAGAGAAAAAAAGTTGTGTGCATTAAAAACAAGTGACAGGTTAGCCAGAAAACGTAAATAGTAGTTATCTCTAGAGAAAGGAACTGAAGGAAATTGTTATTCTTATCTTTTGTATTTTCTAAATTTTAAAAGGAATGTGCATTTTGTAATAAGATATCTTCCTAGAATCTTAAACCTTAAAATCTTAACCTAGAATTTCTGTGATCAATTGAAGTCCTGTAAAAATGACTGGCATGGGTATTAGCAGTCACACTCACAATCCTGATACTCAGGACTTCTTGCAAATGTTAACATTTCCCAATCTCCACTTCAAATTCCACTGGCCTCACTAGGTGGATGTTCAACTAGGGACCCTGTTCACATCTTTGCAAATCAATTTTATATATGAGTATGCTACTTCTCTAGCTGTCCAGAAGTGAAGTTTTGTTTGTTTATTCTTTTGGTTTGTCCTTTCAATCAAAACCACAAATCTTAACATAGTATTATTGTTCTTATTTCTACACAAGACCAGGAGACATACAGTAAGTGAGAAAACTGATATTAATATCAGAATAAACCTTATGAATAAAGGTCTGGAAAAACCTTTAAAATACCATCTTAAGGGGGCAGCCTGGGGGGCTCAGCGGTTTGGCACCGCCTTGGGCCCAGGGCCTGATCCTGGCAGCCTGGGATCGAGTCCCACGTCGGGCTCCCTGCATGGAGCCTGCTTCTCCCTCTGCCTGTGTCTCTGCCTCTCTCTGTGTCTCATGAATAAATAAATAAAATCTTTAAAAAATAATAATAATAAATAAAAATACCATCTTAAGCATACCTTCCTTCAAATGCAGAAAAAAGTTATAAAAATAAAGTAAAAATCTACCCATTTCAAAGATTAATTCATAATAAACTACTGCAAAAAAGTTTAATCCTTAGTTACAAATTCTATGCTAAATTCCTCTATACCAACTTTTAAGTTCATGATATTCCTCATGCACACTGAAGAAACAGAAAATAGCTACATGCAGCCTACAAAACACTCTTCATACCCACAGTCCCCAGCTTTTCCCCAACTGCGCACCCAAACACTCAATGTGTCTTCTCAAACTGAATTAGCCAGCCTCTGTCCATTTTTCCTGCTCAAATCTCTTGTTTTCTTAATTTATGATCTCCAAATTTGTATACAGTATACTTAAACATGAGCCTTGCAACACTAAGTATTGTTCCTATAAGATATCCTTTCTTCATGTAGCACTCACTGACTCATGGTCCATTTGTGGTCTATTATACCTCATGCTCAATCTCTTTTAGAAATTGTTTTCATGATAGAAAATACAAAATTTATATATAAAAGTATCATTAAAAATAATTTAAAAATCAGGAATAAAAGTTTTCAATATTAAAAAAAAGGTGACATACATTATGGTACACTGACATGACAAAACATTATATAATCCTTTAAGTTCTTAAGATAACTGCATGATACGAAGGAAAAAGTCATACATCGTATCAGAAAGAACTCAAAAACCTTTCCCAAAGCAAAATCTCAGGAAAGTAAAACAAATACACTGAAAAATTCTGGGGGAACATATGTAAGGTTATTAATAATGAATATCTTCAGCTACAAAAATTCTGAGTGGTTTTTATATTTTCCTCTTTACACTTTTCAGTACATCACAACTTTTATAATATATAACCATATTTATATGGTTATAATATAATAATAATGCACACTGAAGAAACAGAAAATAGCTACATGCAGCCTACATGTATAATATATAATAATATATAATTATATATATTTTATATATATAATATATATATAATAATATATATTATTTTATAATATATAATATATATTATATATTTATAATATATAACCATATTTCATAATTAGGAAAAAATGGCCCCAGAAATTCAACCTCCATATGAAACATAAAGTCAGGGCAGCCCGGGTGGCTCAGCGGTTTAGCGGTGCCTTCAGCCCAGGGTGTGATCCTGGATACCCGGGATCAAGTCCCACGTCAGGCTCCCTGCATGAAGCCTGCTTCTCCCTCTGCCTGTTGTCTCTGCTTCTCTCTCTCTCTCTCTCTCATAAATAAATAAATAAAATCTTAAAAGAAAAAAAAAACCCATAAAGTCACCAAGGTATCTGGCTAAAAGCCACAACTATGAGAACAACCTCTGTGCATCCAATTTTTAAAACTCCAATATACATAAAAAGCTCATGATAATAAACTATTGAAGACCTCTGTTTAAAAAAATCAGCTAAGGGGTGCCTAGGTGGTGCCTTGGCCAAGCATCCGACTCTTGGTTTCAGCTCAGGTTATGATCTCGGGGTTGTGCCATCAAGCCCACGTGGGGCTCAGCGCGGAGTAGGCTTGAGATTGTTTCTCTCCCTCTGCCCTTCCCGCTCATGCTCTCTCTCTGAAATGAATAAATAAATCTTTAAAAAAAAGATCAGTTACTATACTGCTAGATCACTGTCCACAGTAAGACCATAAAAGTACTTAGTGTTGCTTAACCCAATACTCAAGGCTCTACAGCCATCAGGCTCCCAAGTCATCCTGCCCTGGTTTAACTCCTGGCTCCCCGGCTCAATGGGTAGACTCACACAAGGTTCTAAACTCCTAAATGACTAACTGTCCTCATCTACAAAGTGAGGATAATCCCATAAAACTGTTATATTATCAATGACATACATAAAGCATGTATAACACTGTAGTTAGTGTTCAATACGCATTCAATTGTCTACACCAGTGTATTTTATGCTATCATTACCTTCACCTTTCCAGTCTTATCTCCTACCATAGAAACTTTCCCGAAATTGGAACTCCAGCCACAATGGACAAATGCCATTTTTGCTCGTGCTACTTAATGAACGACTCCTTATCCTTCTCTGTCTACACCAAGCTCCAAGCCTAACACCAACCAGTACTGTCTTCCACAGAATACTCCAATCAGCACCGCCTATACACACCATCCCTCAGAATTCTGCACAGCAGTGTTTACACCAGGACCATAGCCCTCACAACTCGCCTTGGATGGTAGCTACCTAACTGTATGCATGCCAGCATCCAGCCCCAGAAAATGGTGAAAGCCTTGTTTGGCTTGCCCTCGAGGGAGGCCAGCTTCCCCAACTACAGCACTCTCAATGAAGGAGAGAAAACCAAAATCATCAAACCACACCATCACCTAAAACATCTTTGGGTTGCTTTGTTGAAACAAGTGAGTTATAATTCTTCAATATCTGGAGCACCTGCCTGGGTGGCTCAGTTGGTTGAGCATCAGACTCTTGGTTTTGGCTGAGGTCTTGATCTCAGAGTTATGGGATGGAACCCTGCAACTGGCTCTGCATTCACCAAAGAGTCTGCTTGTCCCTCTCCCTCTGCTCCCCACTCCTCTGCCCCCTCAAGCTCATGAGCTCACTCTCTCTCTCTCTTTCAAATAAATAAAATCTTTTTAAAAACTCTTCAATATTTAAAACAAGATAGTAAGTACAGTTAAGTCATATCTGCAACCTACTAGTGGAGCAACTGAGTTTGCCATAGTTTCAGTGCCAAACGCATAAAATCTAGTGGTTTTGCTACAGAGAATGTTATCTAAGAAATATTTTATGTAGTATCAACCCCATTTAAATAGCCATAATCAGATAACATTTGGGTATAGTTGAAGGGTTTTATTCCTGTTAAATACCAAGCCTCTTTTTTTTAAAAGAAGAATTTTAATCATGGTATTACTTATACTGAAAATGCTTAAAAAGAAAAAAAAAGTGAGCAAAATACTGACAACTGTGAAAGCAAAGGATGATGGGGACAGAAGGGCTCATTATGTTACTCCCTCTACTTCTGTGTATATCTGAGGTTTTCCATAATTAAGTTTCTTTTACAAATAAAAATGGTGATACAGGAAAAAAGTATTAGAAATACAATTTCTTAAACCATAAACTAAGTGAGCTACTTGACAAAAGAAGCTACCTAAAAGAAATGCAAAGTAACATTTTACGACAAGAGAATTTAAAAACAAATCATGACTGAGCACAATTTGCTTTTTTTATTCTTTTATTTCTTTCTGGGGGAGGAGAAAGGGGTTGAAGTAACTTGGGAAACTATTTTCCATTAAATATTTTTAAATAAATCACTAACAAAGATTTACCTAAGTTTTGGTTTCTATACAATTCTTCCAAAAGCATTCATTATGTTACTAGTCCAGCTATGATGTGAAGATCCAGGGAGTTGGGTGAAATTCCCTTTAGGACATCATCAGCTAGCATGGCAGGATCAATAAAGTGCAAACTCCCTAACACCAAAGGGAGATGATTCCACTACTAGTTTCAGTAGCAACATACTCTTGGAGACAAAAACTGAACATTTTAATAACTTACCCCCAAATTTTCTCTTGCTACCCAAAGTCATATCTGATTTTTACCTTCCTCTTTTTTATATTATACAGATAGCACATGTTTCATGATATCTAATACAGATGACTTAAACAGTAACATTAAAATTATCAGACTAAGAGTTAAGAGGACTTCAATTTCACTTAATTCAAATCAATCCTTCAGCAGATATGGAAACTGACATCTAGAGGTTATGTGCCTTACTTGTAAGTATCTGAAAGTAAACAATGAAAGGACTGGATTACCAAACCAATGATAAAAGCAAAATAATGCTTAATTGCCATTTTAACCGAGATTTAAATTCCACTGCTACACAGAAGTATGTACAAATATGTTATATATATATATATTTATATATATATATATATAAAACAACATAAGCACCCTTACATACAAATGAAAATGCACAGGAAAATGTTCAGAAAGATTAACTGCAAAACTTTACGGGCAGTATATGCAATTGTGACAAGGAGACTGGAAAGGTGGTGGGACAGAAGTGAAAGAGACATTCATACATCTGTACACACTACACAAGTGCTATCATTTACACTAAGTGAAACAAATGAAAAATAACATTAAATAACGGCATATGGACAAATAATATCCTAAAAATCAGATGAAGTCTTGACATAAGTAAGAGTTTCAAATTCATCATTTATTTCTTCAACAAATTTGTGAATACTGGAGATATAAGGGCAAGATTTACTGTCATTATGCCTGCCTTCAGGGAACTCACGATCCAATGTGGGAAAGAGACAAAAATCATAGTAATATTAGACTATAAGCTATGTTATGAGGGAAAATATGAATTACTAAGAAAATATAACAAGGGGCACCAATCTAGATTTGAGAAAGGAGTATCAGAAATATTCTTTCCAAGAATTTGACAGGTAAGATCTAAATTTGTAGTCTCTATGTCTGTACAGCTTGTGAAGCTCACAATTCTTTTTATTTCTATTATCCACATAACAAAGGGCAATGAGACAACCCAAACTTCTGAGAAAATAGTAGGTGGATGGGGATCTGGAAGTACGGAGGCTAATCAGCCAAGAGATTGGAAGTCTAGAGGAACAGTAAATAGATGCCTTCAAATAATTAAGCAAGTCTCACATATATGGAATCAATTAACTAGCTTCCTATATTTCAAAAACACAGGACTCAAACCAGAAATAAGAATAATGTTACAGGAGAACATGTAGAGAACAAATAAAAGAATGAAGGCATAAACCCTCGTGTGTTTGCATCGGGGAAAAAAAAAAAAAAAAAGAATGAAGGCATCCAATAATGGGACAGTTGCTCCATGAATGGCAGCCCTTGATCACTGCATGTTCCTAAAGGGCCTTGGACATGTAACATCTGCTTCAGCCATGATTCTAACATGAAGCAGTTAGAGTGGAGTTCAGTTACTCCGGAGCCCAACCCTCTGGCCCACAGGCCCATAGGCCCACATCACTACATTATTTAAAAATCTGTCTGTTCCATGAAATATAATCAGGGGAATAGCCAGTATTTTCTAAGAAAATTGTCTCTTCCACTGAGCCTATGTTTTCACCCTGGTTGTCTAAGAACAACTTCTCAAAATTGTGGAGGGAGCTAGAGTCTAAGCAAAGCAAGATGGTCATACTGAAATGTGAAGTAAAGATCAGAGTTCTAAACAGCTGAAGCAGGGCAGCCCGGGTGGTTCAGCAGTTTAGCACCAACTTCGGCCTGGGGTGTGATCCTGGGGACCCGGGATCGAGTCCCATGTCGGGTTCCCTGTATGGAGCCTGCTTCTCCCTCTGCCTGTGTCTCTGCCCACCCCCCTCTGTCTGTCATGAAGGAATAAATAAAATCTTTAAAAAATTAAATAAATAAATGAATAAACAGCTGAAGCAGCTGGAATCTTTGGGAGAGAAGGCAAGAGAGAGAAGAAAGCTGTGCAAAAGGGGGTCTCCAGGAGTCTGTGTGGGGGACCCAAGAGGACCAGAATGCACATGCGTAGAGTGAGACTACCCACTGCTTAGCAGTGACTGCTAAGCGATTGAGAGTAGAAGTGATAGAGAATGGGGACTTTGGAAGTCCCTACCCAGGCACAGTGGAGAGATCTCAAAGATTCATTTAATGTGTCAACTTGCTTGGCCCATGGGGAGTCCAGACATTTGATCAAACATTTCTCTGGGTATGTAGTGACGGAACTTCCAGAATTCATGTTTGAATCAATTGACTTCCCCGTAATGTGGGTGGGCTTCATCTAGTAAGCTGAGGGCCTGGACAGAAAAAAAGGCTAACCCTCCCATAATAAGAACTCTTATCTGACTGCATTAAGCTGGGACATCAACCTTTTTCCTGCCTTTGGACTCAAATTGAAACACTGGTTCTTCTTGAGTCTCGAGTCTGCTGGTTTTCATACTGGAACTTGACCCATCAGCTCTTATGGTCCCCAGGCCTCTTGGACTGCAACTAAAACTGTACCATCAGCTCTCCTGGGTCTCCAACCTGCCAACTGCAGATCTTGGGATTTCTCAGCCTTGATAATCACGTGAGCCAATTCCTTCCTAGGAGATCCATGCATCTCCTATTGGGTCTGTTTCACTAGAGAACCATGACAAACACACACTTTAACTTTCTCCGTTTCAAGACTAAGGACCGTATCTTAGCATATGAACCAGTACTAATAATGCCTAAAACCAAACTCAGGACAAGATCTAAAGGAAGACTCAGTTTGGCAGTCATGTCCCATATTAAAGGGGCTGCATTCATCTTGAGCTTTCCATAAATCTTGCATGATAAAGTATAAAATCAAACACATATAAATTCAAAGTAACCAACCAGCCTTCCAGAAATTAACATTAACATTCCTAAGAAGAAAGAAAAACAATATTCAAATATTAGTAAACAAGAAAGAAAAAAATGTGATCAATAATCAAGGGGGAAAATAAGGAATCAACAGAACACCAACCCCAGGATGGACCAGATGTTAAATTTAGCAAAGACTTTAAAGCAGCTATTTTACACAAAGAATCAGAAGAAAATACATTTAAAACTTTAAAGAACACATGCTCTTTAATGTGTGAACAGAAAGAACAGCAGAAAAATTAAATCTACAAAAAACGAACAAAAAGCAATTCTGGAGTGAAAAATGTAACTACGTGAAAACTGTGTTGGACAGATTTAACAGCACATTGAAGATGGCAGGAAAAAAAAAAATCACTAACTTGACAGATCAATAAAAATTATCCAGAATCTAGGGGCATGTGGCTGGCTCAGCTGGTGGAGCATGCAAAACCCTTGATCTCAGGGTTGTGAGTTTGATCCCCATGCTGGGAGTAAAGATTACTTTAAAATTTAAAAAATTTTTAAAAGAAAGAAAGAAGATTGATTATTCAACCTAGAGGGAAAAAAGACGGAAGAAAAATAAAGAGACCCCCAAACCTGCAGAACATAAAATGTTCTAATACATGTGCTCATGAAATTACGGAAGACTCTGAGAAGACTCTGAAAAATGAAGTGAGGATATCTTGGCTAAACAAGCTCTCAAATCAAAACCAGACCCAAGCATATCATGGGCAAACAGCTTTTATAAAGAGAAAAATCCCGAAGCAGCCAGAGCTCAAAAAGACACTACAGATACAGAATATAGCAAAATCAAGGACATCTCATCAGAAACAATGGAACCCAGGAAACAAACAGTGGACCACCACCATTAATGTGCTGAATGATCAAAACTATCAATCTGGATTTCAATATGCAGTGAAAATAACCTTCAATCGCAAAGATAAAATAAAGACATTTGCAAGATTTTTAAAAATCTAAAAGCGGGCAGCCCAGGTGGCTCAGCGGTTTAGTGCTGCCTTCAGCCTAGGGTATGGTCCTGGAGACCAGGGATCAAGTCCCACATCAGGCTCCCTGCGTGGAATGGAGCCTGCTTCTCCCTCTGCCTGCCTGTCTCTCTCTCTCTCTCTTTCTCTCTCTCATGAATAAATAAATTAAATCTTTTTAAAAAAAATCTAAAAGAATTCTCTGCCAGCAAACCTACACTATGAAAAACGCTGAAGAATTTCTTTAGACTGAGGGGACGTAGGAGTGGATGGAAACATAAGTCTATGCAAAGGAACAAAAAGTGCCCCAAAAGGTAAATAAGTAGTTACATTTTCATAAATGTACTTTCCTTCTCATAATTTAATTAAGACTATTGATTGTTTAAAACAAAAACTTTAAGTTGGGAGTTTAAAACATACTTACAGCAAAAATCGTAAAATTGTAAGCTGGAGTTTGTAGTATACAATGTAACAAACATGCAGAAGTAAAAAACCACAGCAAAGTGGGAGTCAGGTAAAGAAACCAATAATGTTTATGGTTATCACATCTGGGAAATGGGGACAAAGAAGTGGAAAGTCAATGACTTTAACATTTGTTTTTTTGTTTTTTTTTTGTTTTTTTTTTTTTAGATTTATTTTTATTTATTTATGAGAGAGAGAGAGAGAGAGAGAGAGAGAGGCAGAGACACAGGCAAAGGGAGAAGCAGGCTGCATGCCAGGAGCCCGACACAGGACTCAATCCCGGGACTCCACGATCCCGCCCCCCGGGCCAAAGGCAGCGAAACCGCTGAGCCACCCAGGGATCCCCGACTTTAACATTTGAAAAGAGAGATGCACTACCCTCAAAATACAGAACACCTTCAGAAAGTGCTGTGAAGATCTCACACACAGCAATTACAACACAGAAAAAACCCTCCATCACAAGAGAAATCCAACAGATAACCCAAGAAACTAGAAGTAACAGTATTCTCCGAAAAGATCTTTAAAATATGTATGTTGAAATGTTTAAAGAAATAAGAGAGTCTATATTTTTAAAGGGTGACAAAAATTAGGCAGGTTCAAGAAAGAAGTATTAAAATTAATACACACACACACACTAACGTTTATGTTCTTGACTAGCTCACTACTTCAGAAATCCTCCACTGGTACCTTCTGATATTCTAAGTGTGAACATTCTTTTAACAATGTTTAATGTGTATGTTCATATCTTATCCAAAATGAACCATAGTTGTCCAAAATTAGCTAAAATATAGCATAATAAAAAACACAGTCCAACTATAACACATTTTCAAGTTTGATACAACCACATAACTAGAAAAAGTATAATCATAGTATATTTTCCACTACTATCCTGCTATCTGCACTTTCTCATAGTCATTAAAATTCTTAGATTGCTAAAATGAGTGCCAATAATTTAGATCATTTTCCTAATTCAGAATTCATTGTTAACAAATGTTTGACAAAAATTACCACTGACAGCTTGAGCCAGCCCTAAAAGAATAACCTCCGTTATTTAGAGACAAGTTACTTAAAACTATTATTATAAATGACATGTGAGGTGGTGAAATTTGGGGTGAAGTCTCCCAATTTGGATAAAAAGACTGGATCAAGCTAACATTGAAAAGTTACAAGATATGCTATGAATTCTTACTGTAATGGGAAGATACATCTAAAAGTTACTCTTTCAAAAGCTACCTTCCTACTCTTCCAAATAATTTACAGGAGTTTAAGTTGAAAATGTCACTTCCCCACCCAAAAAAAAATCTGCATTCTTATCCCTGAAACCTACAGATGTTATCATATTTGGAAAAGGGTCTTTGCATATGTGATGATGATTAAATGAAAGATCTTGAGATGACATATCCAGGTGGACTCTAAATGCCATCACAATGTCCTTGAAAGAGAGGGGGCAGGAGGAGATTTGACCCATAAGAGAAAGTGATATGACCACGGAGGGAAGGACTGGAGTGATGATGTGGCCACATGTCAAGGAATGCTGCAGCTACCAGAAACTGGAAGAGGCAAAGAGATGGTCTCCTAGAGACTCCTGCCTGAAGAAGCATAGCCACAGCACTCCAGACAATGATTTCAGCTCAATGGTTCGGATTTTCAGACTTTTGGCCTCCAGAACTGTGAGAAAATAAATTTCCATAGTTTTAAGCCACATAACTTTGTGGTGATTTGTTATAGCAGCCAGAGCTAACTAATACAAGAAAAAATATTTTCAAGTTTTCTTAAAATACGTACAGTCCATAGACATCACCTATGAAAAACGTTCCAATCTGTATTTGTGTTGTTGGATGATGTAAAAAAGTGTTAATTTATATCAACATCTCATTTGGGATGATTTGCAATCTTACTGCTTTTTGAAGAGTTTCTTCAAGTTTTAAAGACCTACCCATTAGGAGACAGAGTGTAAAATCCACAGCTCCCCAACTCATATTCATTAAAACTCAATTCTGAGCTACCCAATCTGGAACAGTTCAAGAAAGTGCTCACATTATTGAACACAAACAGGAAATGCTAAAATGCTATCACATGAAGGCACCAACCGTTATTTCTCTTTTTCACTACTTTAACCCTAACATTTGGAACATTATTTGTCAAATAAATAAACTTTCCTATTTCCTGTAAAGATTCACTGCTACCAAATGTCGCAATGTTTTCCATACCATTCAACCCCTTGATATACCCTGCAGCTTCACAATGAACCCACAGATCTCTAGCCATAATACCATAATAGGTTAGTTGCAATCATGCCCTTGTCAAAACCAAGGCAAATCTAACAAGCTGAAAGGAAGGAAAGGTCTGATATGTCCTGTGAAGTTATTTCGCCAGGAAAAGCCACTTTTTGATTACTGTGCACAAGCCAGGTCTGGCTCCAACACTACCAACTGCTTCTAGGTTTTAAAATTCTATGTTCCTTCCACTAACCAACAATGCCTCTCTCAACTCACAGAACTATTGGAGCTGAGTAAGGTGACATACCGAAGGCCTAGCACATAGTCTATACCATCGAATTCAGTTCTGCTTCCCTTTACTTCAGGGAAGAGGACATAACCTTCACCTGTGTAAGCTTCTCTATCATCTTACCCACACACCTAGCAACTACAGTAGGGGAGAGAGAGGAGTCCTCCTAGTACCTGGCAGAGGCTGGTGTCTCTCAAAGAAAAGGAGAAGCGAAGCCACTCCTGTCTTACGCTATGCTCTTCACCTCATGTGACTTCTCCCTTCCTCTGAAAACAAACATCATATTCAGCACCTGCCCTGTTATGGCTGTAGTATTCATTCTTTAAAAAGAAAATGTTCTTAAGAACATTATCGTGAGAGGCACCTGGGTGGCTCAGTCAGTTAAGTGCCTGCCTTCAGCCTAGGTCATGGTCCTGGGGTTCTGGAATCGAGCCCCTCCATCAGGCTCCCCGGTCGGGGGGAAGCCTGCTTCTCCCTCCCCTGCTCCCCTGCTTGTGCTCTGTCAAATAAATAAAATCTTTTTTAAAAAAGAAGACTATTTTGATTTGTTTTGTAGTCTTTACTAGGTAGTAACTTCCCTATGGGCAAAGACTAGGTCATAGTCAGGCTGACACTGCCAAAGTGCAAAGCACAGTTTCCCGCACAGATGACACTCAAGTCATCAAGTTGACACATGGTATCTTAATCATGTGAAAACATAAGTAAGTCAATTATTTGGCTTCTTCTGCTATTGGTAGTTATGATGGACAGATAACTTTTTCTGAATCCCTGTTCAATTATGCAACATCAAGAAACCTAGATTTCTACCTTATAGTTGTTTCCCAGTTTTCTTCTAAATGAAGAGATCAGCACTCACCCTTCAGGACCATGGTGCAAATAAATTAGCTCGATACCTGGTCCAGACTTGACTTACAACACCACCTAAAATCTTGATGGTACTTTCTAGTGATGAAGTAATTACAAATACAACTCACTTAATGCTCTCTGAACCCTATGAAGCCAGGCAAGTATAATTCTGCACTTTCACATGTGAGGCAATCGAGGTGTAGACTATCCAAAGCAGTGGTTCCCAGACTCCTGACAGCTTCATCAGAATAACCCTAAGAGGCTTGTTAAAAATTCAGATTCAGAAACATAACCATCAGCCCATCCAAAGGGTAGAACCTGAACATATATTGTGAACAAGGGCTCCAAAATTTTGACATATGGACAAATTTAGGAACCAAGGATAAGAATTCAAAGCCCAAAAGGCCTAATGATATTTAAGAAGAAGCATCTTATTGGATTAGGTTACCAAAATGAACTATGGGCTACTCCACTAGAACACAGAGCTATTGCTTGAGACTAAATGTGTACCAAATGTTAAACCCTAATGACTCTTACACCAAGCTTACTTTGAGGAGACATGGGTATCATCAGTTAGAGCTACTGACTATTTTCATATTTCTAATTAATAGTAAAACTTATCTTTTGATATGTCCTATTTAGCATTTTAATCCATCACTTGTCTAAATTTACTATCTCTTTATATTAATTTTTAACATAATCTTTTAATAAGCAAAAACATTAAGTAAAAAAGCTTCCCCCAAAAGGACATTAAGAAAATTAAACGGCTTCACCTGTACTGTTTGTGGCAGAGACAGTCATCTCCTTCTTCCATAATCATAGCCCAACACGTGACTGCCCAGAGAGATTACACTTCCCAGCCTGCCCTTCCCTGGGGTATGCCCACGGGAGGTTCTCATGGACAAAATGAAAGTGAAAGAAAAAGTGTGGTGTGACACTTTCGGGCTTTAAGACATGGAGTGAACACTTCTGTCTCTTTGTTTGCTGGGGCTGAGACAACACAGAACCATACCTTAGGGTATGGTGGAAAACAGAAAAGAAAAAACCCTGCGTCTCTGAATGACCACCTGAGGTCATACCCCTCCAACAACCAGGCCATTCGCCACCAAACAATTCTGTTCTTAGAGGCATCCGTTAGCTGGCTCTCAGCCACACCAGCTTAACTGTGCACCCTAACATACTGCTATTTGTGTGACAACAGGAACTGACTCCCTCTCACAATGGTATCAGCTAAGGATATTTCTAACGCTTTCACAGTATTTAGTAATAAAATTCTGGACCCTGAAGGGCCCTTAAGAGATCATCTACCAGGGGAGGCTGGGTGCTCCACTGGTTATGTGTCCAACTCTAGATCTCAGGGTCATGCGCTCAAGCCCCTGGTTGGGCTCCACTCTGGGCATGGAGCCTACTTTAAAAAAACGTCGTCCATAAAATACCTCAGAAGTTTGTAGACAAGGATACTGGAATCTAAGGAGATTAAAAACATGGCAGTAGGAAGGACATCAGACCCCAGCACTCCTAACTTCCCAGTTCATTTTTCCTTCAACACTACATTACAGACTGGATTCTAAAAATCACAGAAAAGAGAACTACATTTTTCAAAAGAACACTTGGATTAATTTCATTCTTTGATCCAACAAATAACCTACCCCGGGGATCCCTGAGCGGCTCAGCGGTTTAGCGCCTGCCTTCAGCCCAGGGTGTGATCCTGGAGTCCCAGGATCGAGTCCCACGTCGGGCTCCCTGCATGGAGCCTGCTTCTCCCTCTGCCTGTGTCTCTGCCTCTCTCTCTCTCTCTCTGTCTCTCATAAATAATAAAATTTAAAAAACAATAATAATGATCTACCCCAGGGATCCCTGGGTGGCGCAGAGGTTTGGCACCTGCCTTTGGCCCAGGGCGCGATCCTGGAGACCCGGGATCGAATCCCACGTCGGGCTCCCGGTGCATGGAGCCTGCTTCTCTCTCTGCCTGTGTCTCTGCCTCTCTCTCTTTCTCTCTCTCTCTCTCTCTGTGTGACTATCATAAATAAATAAAAAATAAATTAAAAAAAAATAATGATCTACCCCAACACCCTGTCAGCTGCCAACCGTATCTTTTCAAGTAAATGCAGATGTTAGAGGCCTTCAGTTTTCTGGTTGTAGTCATCATGCCTTTAACTCTCCTGAGCCTGCGACACCTGGGTGGCTCAGCAGTTTAGTGCTGCCTTCAGCCCAGGGCGTGATCCTGGAGACCCAGGTTTGAGTCTCAAGTCGGGCTCCCTGCATGGAGCCTGCTTCTCCCTCTGCCTGTGTCTCTGCCTGTGTCTCTGCCTGTGTCTCTGCCTCTCTCTCTCTCTCTGATGAATAAATAAAATCTTAAAAAAAAAAAAAAAACACTCTTCTGAGCCTGAACAAATTAAAAAGAAAATAAAACAAGTACACATAATATTAACACTACAGTGAAGGACCTAGAAATACCCAAATCAAAACGTGTAAGTTTTCTTTATAGACAGCAATGAATTAGAAATTTCTCTTCTACTTCTACTACTTCTACTTCTCCCACTACTATTCTCTCATAACTCCCATCCTGAAAAAGCATTTTCTTCTTTAAGACTTTTTTTAAAGTAATCTCTATACCCAAAGTGGGGCTCAAACTCACAACCCTAAGGTCAAGAGTTGCATGCACTCTTGCGTGCACAGGTGGAGCTAGCAGGCATCCCCCAAAAATGTATTTTCATTTGTACCCACCCCAAAGCAAAGGGAAAAGCCAGCAGAGTCAGGAAGCAGTATTATTCCTATATTCGTTCTCCTTCTCAGTGAACAGGGGCACTGAGGGGCCTGGCTTCCACCCCTCAAAACCACCCCCATGGTCTACACCACACAGAAGGCAGAAACAGAGCAAGAGTCCTTGCTCCCAGGAGAGACACAACACCTCCTTTTCCTATGGCATATGAGAGATCCTGGTGAGTTTAATGTTAACAAGCTAAAGAACATGAAGAGTTTTTGCTAATATAAAGCTAGAAGGTTTCTAAACCCCAGAACAGAGTCCATTCTAGCAGCACTTTGTTCATAAAGATAAAAATCAATCTGCTTGGATGCAAAATACCATAGAGTAAAATGTTTTCACCCTCTAGACATTTTAAAAGAAACTCCATTTAATGCCAATGTAAAATCTTAGTATTAAAAAAAAAAATTAAGTCACATACTACAGCTTCCCAGGATGGATGGGGTGTCAAGGGTCCTGTGGGGCAGGTATGATGTGAGAATAATTCCTATAGGACAATGTTTCTCAACCGTTTAAAAATTATTCCCATTCCTGGGGAGAAAAAAATTAAAATTTCTTCTTAACAAGAAAAAAATACTAATATTTTGTCAAGTACAGTTGACTTTTAGAGGGCCACAAACCACTGTAATAATACATGATCTTTTTCACTCCTCCACACCCAAAAACAATTTTTACCCTTGTGAAGTGATATTACCCCCATGGAGAATGCATGCTATAAGGCCTGAAAATATTGCTCCTCAAACTTTACACCACCCAGATCCCTTCTAAGCTTTTGGATATGTTAAAAGTCTGGGGTCAGCCCCTAAAATCTGCATCTCATACTAAGCTTTCCGAAGTATTCTGATTATATAGTCTATAAGACACAATATTTCTGACATGTTTCCACTGTCACACCCAATACTTAGTAACAGAATGACCTCAAAATGGAACCAAGATGAGAGCCATTTAAATGAAATAAAACACTATCACATCTAGGGCATTAAAAAAGAGATCTCTTTGGGAGCAAAACAGTTCCAAGTATGGAAGATCTGAGATCGTCTCTCTTCTTTCTCCCATACATGGGATAACCTCAGGATTACTGGGGGAAAAAAAAAAGCTTGAGACATTTTATGAACTGTAAAATATGACCCAAAAGGAGGTTTACATCACTTATTTCACAAAGAATATTCAGGGTTTCTTTTTTTTCTTTTTCTTTTTTTTTCTAAGATTTATTTATTTATTTGAGAGAGAAGTCATGAGCAGGGGGGAAGGGCAGAAGGAGAAGCAGACTCCCTGCTGAGTAGGGAGCCCAATGTGGTACTCGATCCCAGGACCGTGGAATTATGACCTGAGCCAAAGGCAGAAGCTGCACCAACAGAGCCACCCAGGAGCCCTATTTGGGGTTTCTATGTAGTACTTTGCTTGGATATAAATTGGAGCCGAGCATCCTATAAAGTACTCATTATCTTTTCTTCCCCATCTCCAAATCTATATTATGAACCCTATCAATACATGATGTAATGAATTTGACAAATTATATTAATACTATACAACTATCCAAACAGAGTTCTAGCAAAAACTGCATTATAAAGTGATTAAGCCAGTAAGATTAGACAACAAAAACAAAAGGAACAGAAAAGCCATCTTTTTTCCTTTTTTTCCCTTCAGAAAGATACTTGGTTCGTTGTGTGGTGGAGGGTTCCTTGGTGGCCCCAATACACCACTCTTGCTAGGGTCCATACCTTGTACAGTCTCCTCTGCTTGAATCGGGACTAGCCTATGACTCAGTTTGGGCCTAAAGGATCTGGTGAAGATGATACTGTGCCAGCTGCAGGCATAAGTGGCCCAGCAGCTTCGGCAGTTGGCACCTCTAAAATCCGGTCACCACCTCTAAAATCTAGTCAACTACGTATAAAGTCCAACTATCCCAAGATTATGCTGTGAGAAAGCCCATGCCAGTCAGGTGCAGCCACATGGAGGAAGATGCACTAGACACCATATGTGTGAAGGAGTAAGTCATCTCAGACCTTCCAGTCCCAGCAGATACCACGTGGAATGGAGGAAAAAGCCCTGCAAATTGGAGAATTGTGAACAAAGAAATAAGTATTGTCTTGGTTTGTTAAATAGCTATAGATAACCTCAACATTTTGTATGCAAGCAGACTTGAAGGAAAATTACAATGTACCTGTTTGCAAAATATTTGAAGGTAAATATTCTACATCTTCTGAAATAATTTATTCTAAACTTGAAAAAAGGCTGATAAATTCTGACACACTGTATGAGCACACTTCTTTGACAAGTAACTCAAGAGTTTCTACCAGATAGTTAATATTGGAGAGAGAAGGGGGTCAAGATTCCATCTCCAAACTAGAATCCTCCAGACGCACCCACAAACAAAATAGCTTATTTATTAAATTTCATTAAAAACCTACCTGTAGATGACCTCTTTCAGAGTATGTCCACCTAAGAACATAGAGTGGAGGTTCTGAAACTGATTTGTATACTTACATAGAGGCAGTAAAGTGTAAGGAAGATCCTACTACCTGCTGTTAGTAAATGACAATCATGGGTAAATGTAAACTTCACTAATGAGTTAAGAGACTCACAAACAATATTATACACTATGCCAAGCGTCCTGGATACCCAAAAGAAAAGTCCTGCCCATAGCAGTTCAATTAAGCAAAGGCCCCCAAACATAAATAATGATTTTATGAATACTTTCTAGAATAAAGTGTACACAAAATAAACACAAAAAGGAACCAATGCGAACACAGAAGATGGAGCTATTCTTTTTACCCATCCACCTCCTTCCAAGATGGTTAGGAAAAACTCAAGGGGAGAACACCTGAGTAACTGAGGTTATGGAGACCTCCCCTGAAACTCATCCCAAAGGGTTGGAATTTAAACATTCTAATACGGATTCTTTCCATTAGGGCATATTTGTCTGCTTTGTTCCGCAAGAGTTTCTAGTATCTAAATCAGTACGACACATAAACATTTGTTAATGTTTATGTGGGCAATTCATTGGGCAATTCATTCAGCATCATTTATAAAAGATGAATAGGGCAGCCCCGGTGGCGCGGTGGTTTAGCGCCGCCTGCAGCCCGGGGTGTGATCCTGGAGACCCGGGATCAAGTCCGTCAGCCTCCCTGCATGGAGCCTGCTTCTCCCTCTGCCTGCGTCTCTGCACCTCTCTCTCTCTCTCTCTCTCTCTGAATAAATAAATAAATGAATAAATAAATAACATCTTTAAAAAAGAAGATGAATAGCGGTATACAGAGTTACTCTGAAAATTAAAGACACCATATGATAGTATTAGGAAATGATAACAGGCAAAAATAGTTTGGGTGGCATTATTTTAGGGGAAGTATTATTTGTTTATTTAATGAATGCATCAAGCACCTACTACATGCCAGGATCTGTGCTCTATAGAAATGTTGTAAAAGAAGTACAATGTACTCCAAAGGAAAGCTTAGAGAAAAGGAGAAGAATATAACACATGTGGGGAAACATAACCTACTTAAATAGTTCTATATGCAACAAATATAAGAGGGTTGAAGAAAAAGAGATCCAAAAAGTAAGCAGAGGTACGACTATAAAGAGAACCTAAATACTTTAATAAAATGTGTCTTTATTCCATGGAAATGAGAATCATAGAAGGTTACAGGCTGTGGAATAGCACAATCAGGGTGGAAAGAGAAAGAGTAACATTACAAAAAAATAATCAAAGACAAAACTGATTTGAAAGGGGAATATTCCAGCTTCAATAAATACACATTCAACACAGAAGCTAATCCATCCATTTACCTCTGTTCTCTAACAAAACTCCACTGAAAATAAAATCTACCTAAAATCAGTAAAGAATAATAAAACAAGAAAGGAGACAGTGATGGACACACACGTTTTTATATAATTCAAAGAACATGGACCACAGTAGCAGACTCAGGAAAATGAAGGAAGCCACAGAGTAAGCATTGTCACTTGGAGGTCCCAAGAAAACTAGTTAATGTACACCAAAACCTGGAGAGGCTCAGGACACACTCATGCTCTTCACCGAGAGCGCCTGGGAACATGCACACCATAACAACAATGAGCATACCTAATGCTCACATCTTGGTTGCTAAGTGCCATTTCCACGAGAAAGAACTAGAGTAGGCAGAGTTCTTATACTTAACACCAAATGCACGAACCATGAAAGAAAAATTTATAAACTGAACTTCAGGGGTGCCTGCCTGGGTGGCTAGTCTGTTAAGCATCCAATTCTTGATTTCAGTTCAGATTATGATCTCAGGGTCATGAGATCAAGTCCCACAATGGGATCCACACTCAGCTTGGAGTCTGCTGGAGATTCTCTCTCCCTCTCCCTGTGCCACTCCACTCACGCAGGTGTGCTCTCTCTCTAAAATAAATAAACCTGGGACGCATGGAAGGATCAGCAGCTGAGCATCTGCCTTTGGCACCGGGCGTGATCCTGGAGGACCACTCCTCACAGGGAGCCTGCTTCTTCCTCTGCTAAGTCCCTCCCTCTGTGTGTCTCCCATGAATAAATAAATAAAATCTTAAAAAAATAATCATAAAATTAAATTTTAAAATCTTTTTTAAAAATTAACAAACTGAACTTGATTAAAATTCAAAATTTTTGCTCTGAAAAAAACTGCTAGGAGGATGAAGTGACAAGCTACGGACTAGGAGAGACCATGTGCAGACCACAGACCCAATAAAGACCTTGCATCTAGAATATATAAACAACTTTCATAACTTAACAACAGGAAAAAAAAAATCCAATCAGAAAATAGCCAAAAGACATGCATAGATATTTCACCAAAGAGGAGATAGCAAATAAGCACAAGAAAAGATATCCAGTATCATTTGTCATTAGGGAAATGCTAATTAAAACCACCAGTAGAGGGGGCACCCAGGTGGCTTAGTGGTTGAGTGTCCGTCTGCCTTTGGCTCAGGTTTTGATCCTGGGATACTGGGAATGAGTCCCATGCATCAGGCTCCCCACAGGGAGCCCACTTCTCCCTCTGCCTATGTCTCTGGGTCTCTCATGAATAAATGAATAAAATGGGGCAGCCCGGGTGGCTCAGCGGTTTAGCGCCGCCTTCAGCCCAGGGCATGATCCTGGAGACATGAAATCGAGTCCCACATCGGGCTCCCTGCATGGAGCCTGCTTCTCCCTCTGCCTGTGTCTCTGCCTCTCTCTCTGGGTCTCTCATGAATAAATAAATAAAAATCTTAAAAAGAAAATGAATAAAATGTTAAAAAAAAAACACCATTAAGATATCACTACACCTAATGTAACAGCTAAATGACAAAGAATAATAACACCAGACAGTTAGAATGATAGAGAAATGGGATCCCTCATACATTGCTGGTGGGAACAGAAAGTGGTAAAGACACTGGAAAACAGTCTGACAGCTGCTTACAAAACTAAACATGCATTTACCATATGACCCAGGATTCACACTCTCAGGCATCTACAAGAAAATGAAAACAGGTTTATACACAAAAACCTGTACTTAAAAGTTCAAAATGGTTTTATTCATATTATTACACAAAATATGGGAAAACAACCTAAATGTCCTGCTATAGCTGAATGGTTGAACAAACCTGGTCCATCTATAAGATGGAATACCACTTAGCCATAAAAAGAAATTAATTACTGATATGCTCAATACTAAATGGACCTCAAGGGCATTATGCTTAGTTAAAAAAAAGTTGATCTCAAAAGGTTATATACTTCCATTCATAACATAGGGAAATGACAAGACCACGGATACAAAGAATAAACTAATGGTTGTGGAAGTGTTGGGAATATAAACGGGTTGCATAGCAAAAGAGAGCTCTTTTAAAGTGACAGAACAGCAGTGCTATCCTTTTTTTTTTTTTTTTTTTAGCAGTTCTATCTTGATTGTGGCGGTAGGTACGCAAATCTATACATGGTATAAAGTTATGGAACTACATGTGAGTGCATGCACACTCTCTCATACTCACACACACACACACACACACACACACACACACACATAAATGCAGGCTTAAAGAACAATAAAGGGGCACCTGGATGGCTCAGCTGGTTGAGCGTCTGCCTTTGGTTCAGATCATGATCCCAGGGTCCTGGGATCTAGTCCCACATCAGGCTCCCCAGAGGGAGCCTGCTTCTCCCCTGTCCATGTCTCTGCCTCTCTGTGTCTCTCATGAATAAATAAATAAAATCTTTTTTAAAAAATAATAAAAACTGAATAAGGTCTATTGTCCAGTTAACAGAAATGCACCTAATGTATTAATTTCCTGATTTCTTTAAGATTTTATTTATTTATTTATGAGAGACACAGAGAAAGAGAGGCAGAGACACAGGCAGAGGGAGAAGCAGGCTCCATGCAGGGAGTCTGGCGTGGGACTCGATCCCGGGACTCCAGAATCACGCGCCCTGGGCCGAAGGCAAGCACTAAACCGCTGAGCCACCCAGGGATCCCCAATTTCCTGATTTTTATATACTCCTAGGGCAACATAAAACTCATCAATGAGGGAAGTTAGGCAAAGAAGGTACACGTGACTTTATACCATTTTTGCAACTTCCTGTGAGTTTATTTCAAAATAAAGCATTATTTAAAAACAAAAACAGGGTTCCTTGGAAAATGGCCAATTCCAATCCCAAGGCTGCGACAGAAATTCAAGGTAAGCCTGGAAAGTGTTCAAAATATGACAGGAGAGAGCCCAAAAGGACACAGACATCAACTTGAAGGAGCTTCTACTAATGAAATCCTGGACAACCAGAGCACTCAAGTTAATTATCACCAATATGAATTATCACTCAATGCATAAAACAGGAAATCAGGTGCCCACAGTGATAATAAAATAAATGAATAAATTAGAAGTCTGATTACTAATGGAATATTTACATAGTCTCAAAGCACCTCTACACAAAACATACATTAATTACAAAGGAGGTGGGATCCCTGGGTGGCGCAGCGGTTTAGCGCCTGCCTTTGGCCCAGGGCGAGATCCTGGAGACCCGGGATCGAATCCCACGTCGGGCTCCCGGTGCATGGAGCCTGCTTCTCCCTCTGCCTGTGTCTCTGCCTCTCTCTCTCTCTCTCTCTGTGTGACTATCATAAAAATTTTTTAAAATTTAAAAAATTACAAAGGAGGTAACTTTAAAATCTGAAGAAGTCTGAAGGCAGCACCGTACTCAAGTGGATCAAAGTGAACATTATCAGCAATAGGACAATTTGAAATCCTATGCCACATATAGTTGGCACAATAATACCACCACCACCCACCCAAGATGTCTACATCCTGATCCTTAGAACCTGTGAACAAGTTACTTTACACAGGGCAAAGGGGAATTAACGTTGCAGAAATAATTAAATTTGTTAATCAGATGACTTTAAAATATAGAGGTTGCCCTGGATTATCCCAGTGGGCCCAGTATAATCAGAAGAGCATGAAATCAACAAAGCCCAAAGTCACTGCTTTGAAAATGGAAAAAGAGGCCATAAGCCAAAGAGTACAGGCAGCCTCTAGAAGCTGAAAAAGTAAGGGAAAACATTCTCTTGGAGAGTCTCCAAAAGAAATGCATCTTGGTTCACTCCGATTTGAGCCCAGTTGAGTTCCATTTTGGATTCCTGAATCCGTTATCATTTATTATAGCAGAAACAGAAAGCCTGTAATACACCACCTAACAGAATGCAATGGGAAAACCATATCACCAATTCCAAGATATTCCTGCAAAGATAACTAGCATATAATCTAATATAAAGAAACCTCAAACTAACTCACACTATGGGGACTATAAAATAATTGGCCTGTACTCTTCAAAAATATCAACGACCTAAAAAAAGGAACAGTTGAGGAACGGTTCTAGATCAAAGCAGTTGAAAAGACATGACAATAAAGTGTGTTAAGTATCCCATACTGTATCCTTTTCTCATAAAGAACACTCAGGGGACAACTGCCACATCTTGAATGGAGTCTTAGGGATCAGACAGCTGTAATGTATCAATGTTAACTTCCTGCCTTTGGTGGCTGTATTGCTTTTAGGCAAGAATGTCCCTGTTTGTAGGAATTACATGCTACAATATTCAAAAAAGAAAAGACATCATGCCAACAACTTTCAAGCAGTTCAGGAAATAAAAGTTATTTCCATTATACCTGCAAGATTTCGGAGTTTGTTTCAATAAAAAAAGTAAATTAATTAAAGATAGCAAGATCTCAAATTGCAGACCAAACACCATCCAGGCTGGCAACTACCATGTCTCCAAAGAAACCAGAGGCATAATCTCTGAGGGAAAATGAACAAAGGTTCTATACCTAGAGATATCAAGCACAACAGAGAATAGTTTTGAGGCTCAAGACTAAAAAGAGAATCCATTAAGAGTCTTAACAGTAGGGATCCCTGGGTGGCGCAGCGGTTTAGCGCCTGCCGTTGGCCCAGGGCACGAACCTGGGGACCCGGGATCAAATCCCACGTTGGGCTCCTGGTGCATGGAGCCTGCTTGTCCCTCTGCCTGTGTCTCTGCCTCTCTCTCTCTCTGTGTGACTATCATAAATAAATTTTTTTTAAAAATTAAAAAAAAAAAAAAAAGTCTTAACAGTGGATTCCAGTTCCCTTCCCCAGTTCTGCTTGCAGGACACCAGCAAAGCAACAGAAATACACAGTCCTTTTTCCCCAGATACAGAATTTAGTTTCAATCAGTCAACATCCAGAGCCCTTAAGTGAAAGCACTGTGGATACTCACATTCCCAGGTTCCTCAATCTTCTATACTAATAAGCCTTCAGTGAACAAGCAAGCCTCATCCCTCACAAAGAGCTTCCATCAGCTTTATCACTCCCTTAAGTCAATGCCACTAGCCCCAAAATGGCCAAATATTTGACAAAAGGTGCCAACACTTAAAGGCAGAAATCAAAACAAGCAGGAAAACCGGAATCCAGAGGAAACGGAGACAATGCCATGGGGAGGGAGGGGGGAGTGGTAAACTTTAAACTATATTATCAATGTGCTTGAATCAGTAAAAGAATACACGTACCCATGAAGTAAACACAAAATGCTAAAAAAAAAAAAAAAAAAAAAAAAAAAAAAAGGCAAAGAACAAAAGATAACCCTGATGGAAGATAAAAGTTGAAAAATATCTCTACCAGAAAAAAGACAAGATAACAAAACTGTATGTCACTTGAGAACACCAAAAAAGAAACTTTCCCAGATATAAAGAATATGTACCTACAGAGTAAAAGGACGAGTCCAATGCAAAAAAACCACCCATGCCAAAGCACAGCACTGCAAAATTTCAGAACACCAGAGTAAAGAACAGATCCTTAAAACTTCCAGAGAGAGAACAAGAACAAAAAAAGGTGGGAGAGGTGTCACATAAAAAGGACCAAAATTTACTAATGGATGCATGCAGTATTTAATGACTGCTAACATCAGAAAGTCAGATAGTGTGCCTCCAAAAGGAAAGGTATCATCCATGTAATGTAGTACTTTCCCCCACTTACCACTCCTCTCCCCAAGAAAAAGAGACAAAGACTTACAAATAGAATTCAGCAAGCCTCTAGATCTTACCATCAAGTATCAGAAAATGGAAAGGGAAAGGGAAAAGGAAAGGGAAGATGTCAGTGACACCACTGGGACTCACTCAACAACACCCAGACTATAGGAAAGACAAGACAGAGGACAGTTTCCTCAACAAATAAAGCTAAGGAGGAAAAAAAAGATGCAGATGGGCAGCCAACAGATTAAGAGAGACTTAAGAGATCTATCAATCAATCAAAGACAAGTTATGGACCTTACTTAGATTCTGATTTGAATAAAATGTTTAAAAAATATGTAATTATGAGGCAATCAAGGCCATCTGAACTCTTACTGGGTACATGAAAAATTACTGTTAATCTTTTCAAGGTATGATAATGGTACTGGGATTACAGATTAGAAATCAGTCATTTTTCAGAGATACATACTGAAACATTCATGAGTGAAATTATATACCTGGGTTTTTGTAAAAACTCAAACAGAAGGAGGGGGGAAGACAGGAATACAGTTGTTGTTGTTGTTTCTGAAAGTGGCCATGAGTTGATAAATGTTGATGCTGAGTGACGGATATATAGAAGCTCATTATGTTCTCCAACTTTTCCATACTTTTGGCTTTAACAGAATCCAGAACACAAATTCTATCTGCTATATGAAGCTAGACGATCATGAAGTAATACATTAGGAGTTCCCGATAAAAACTATATTTAAACTACAATTCCGTAATGAGCCAAAACCTTTCATCAACAGGGAAAGCAGATGAAAGATACTTTCAGGGCAGCCCCGGTGGCGCAGCGGTTTAGCGCCGCCTGCAGCCCAGGGCGTGATCCTGGAGACCCTGGATCAAGTCCCAAGTCAGGCTCTCTCTGCATGGTGCCTGCTTCTCCCTCTGCCTGTGTCTCTGCCTCTCTCTCTCTCTGCGTCTCTATGAATAAATAAATAAAATTAAAAAAAAAAAAAAGATACTTTCAGACAACATCTCAAAAAATTAGTCTCTCATGCACCCTTTCAAAAGAAGTACTGAAAGATGTACTCCAGCTAAATGAAAGATAAAAACAGCAAAGATAAGGGTCAGAGAACCAGGAAACAGAGACTCATACCTGTTGGAGATTTGCAAAAGGAACACTATTAGGCCCACAGAGCAAGAATTTCATACAAGTGAGGCTTGATGAAGAGGCCTCTAAGAAGATTCCCAGGTGGAGAGGATATGAGTAGGAACCAGGACAACTAGTTATCTGATATATCTGCACAGAAGACTATATTGAGAGGCTATTGGAATGTATGGGAAAACTTCAGTCACAAGACAGAAAACAAAGCAAACGGAAATTCTAGACTATTGTTAATTCCAGGAAAAACAAAATTATACGAGGGAAATGTAATCATAGTATACAATATAGTTCCATGGTGAACATACATAATCATAATTAAACACTGAATATGTTTAATGAAAAAATTTTTAACTACAGTGGGTATATGGAACAAGAAAAGTGTAAGGCAGGTGGGTTAAAGTTAAATAATTCACCTTAATTGGAAGTCAGTAAATAATAATCAAAAAAAAAAAAAACAATTTTTTTTAATAATCCAAAATCTTAAATTAAATACAAAACTAGGGTCAGGGTTAACTACTCAGCCTCTAATCTCCCCCCTTCCTTTGTAAAAGAAGCCGATTTTGTTCAGGACTCATTTGCACACCATCCTTGTCAGGCGTGTGGTTCAGGGAAAGTGTGGCCAGCTCCACGATGATGCCCAGTACATCTAAACATAATCCCAGGGTCAGTGTTTCAGAAATAATCATAACCCAGGGGACAAGTCTGCCAAAAAATTTCAAGGCAAAATTACCATATTTTCATAACGCTACAAGAAAAAGTTTTCTCTTCTTTCTCTGGACACTGTTGTATCTGGATACAACTCCTCAAACCACTGTAGACTTATTACTCTGCGCATGTAGCCAGCCAATTACTTGGGGGGAGATGGAAAAACTGGATACCTGAAGATGTTACTGTGCCACCAAATAAATCAATTAGCCCTAGAGCCCGTCCTCCTACCTCTAGATGTCCAACTGCGAGTTAATTTTTCTTATTTGAAGCCAGTTTGGGTCAGCATCTCTGTACCTGCATCCAAAAGCATCCTAAGTGGTACAATAGCATTTTAGAGGGGAAAATACAAGAGCGAGCTCAGAGCTGAGGTAAAAGAGCTTACCAACTAGTGGGCAGGGCACACAATGCCATAAATGTTTCAGATGTGCTGAGATCCCCTAAAGACCTCAAGACACCCAGACGGCCTCTCTTATCCTACCATGTCTGTGCAGACCCTGGGGTGTCAAAGTTTGGCAAGACCTGCTCTGGGGACCAGAAGAGGAACTACTGAGGGTGTGCCTGGGGACAGTTTTCTTCATTAGAAATCTTTCAGTAGTATTCGATGCATGCCAAACTGGAAATTCTTAAGAAAACTAATGCAGTAAGCAGAAAAGAGGCAAAAGATCTGATCTGTGGAAGGTCATTAACAATAACGTGAAGAAAGAACTTAATTGAAAACTATTTGAGAAAAAAGAGGGCTGGGTAACAGAGTAAATTCAAAAGTGACAGGAGAGGCACAAAGACAACAGAGATGTTTCTTCTGGGGGACAGAACTCTACTTAACCACACAAAGTGAAAACATAAGATTACTTTTCATTGTGCATTACATTGTTTGGATTTCACTAGCTGCTATCTACCAAACTCTCAAGTTCTACAACTATAGTTGACCCTTGAACAACGGGGGTTTTGACCTGCATGGGTCTACCTGTATGAGGATTTTTTTTCCAATATATTGTAAAAAGTCTTAAGAGATTTGCAACAATTTGAAAAAACAGATGAACTACACAGGCCAGAAAATACTGAAAAAAAAAAAAAAGAAATAGGTATTATTGTAAAAATATATATATATAATATACGTAATATGCAAAATATCTGTTCATCAACTATTCATATTTCAGATAAGGCTTCTAATCAACAGTAGGCTATTAGTAGTTAAGTTTTGGGGGAGTCAAGAGGTTCATGTGGATTTTCAACCATACAAGGGGTCAGCACCCTCAATCCCCACACAGTTCAAAAGTCAACTGTAATTCAACCTGGGAAGCAGAGACGAATAAAATACCAGAATCCCAACATTCAGCCATGTATTAAGCAAGATTCTAGTCCTAGTCACAAAATGCACAAAATATAAATGGTTCCTGCTCTCACGAAATTAATCTCGTATTTGCTAAAACACACTCCACAGAAGCAATATAGAATAACTCAGAGGGCTGAGCCCGGTTTGAATCCTATCTCACCAACCACTAGGAAAAATTACTTCACATCTAAGCCTAAATTTTATCATCTGTTAAATAAAAATAATACCTTAGTGAGTTGTGGTATGCATATGTTTACACTGTGCAGAGCAAGCTTAATAAAGACCACCCCTTCCTATAGTAACAGGGGAGAAGGGAGTTCACCATAACATGCTAATGTGCATGGTAAAGCTTCAAGAAGGTGATTGTCTCCAAACTTATTTCCTCCACACCACACCATCTCAAGGAGTGGTCTGCAGAGCACATTCACAGAGAAGAGAAGCTCCCTACCATGTTTTCTGCTTCTGACCCACTAGGACTGATTTTTATTAACGTCCTCATCCTTCAGCCTCTAAGTTTGTGTGTGTGTGTGTGTGTGTGTGTGTTAACTACTATTTAGTGTCCACTCTGTAAACCCTTACAATCAGTTTTAAGACTATTATGCCTCGGTCTCCACCGCTAGACCCTACAGTCTTGCAAACAATAGAGAATCTCTTTTAGATTGACCGCTCCGGAACCTGGGAGAACACAGTATGTGGACACTAAAAATGCACTCTCAAAGAAATACATGCATTTTAACCTCATTCTTTGTCACTGAGCAAATATTTAGAGTTTTCTGTGTGCCAACCCTTGAAGATACAGCCGTGAACAAAACAGACGCAACTCTTGCTCTCAAGCAGTTTGTCTAAGTCTAAAGGAAGCAGATACTAAATAAATAAATAAATCACCTCACAGCTATAAAATTCAGGTGGAACACGTGTGAAAGGATGAGAAAAGAAAAAGTTGAGGGCATTTTAAACCTAACCTAGACAGGAGGGAAGGAGGAGTCAGAGGAGACAGGGAAGGCTTCCCTTCCCTAACTATGTGACATCTAGATTGAGACTAACAAGAGAAATAGGAGTTAGGAGGACAAAGTCCTAACCATGTTATATGCATTCACTTATCCTTCACAATAGTATAAATAGCAGGTACCTATTATCCTGACTATAGAGACGGGGAAACTGAGGCTCAGGAGTTCACGCAGCTGGGAAAAGACAGGGCTAAGATTCAAAGCCAGGCATCTAGATGAGGCTCCACAGAACACACTATTCACCACTCCTCAGTACTGTCTGTGACAGATTCTAAGATGGCTCCCAAGACGTGGCCTCCTGCTGCAGACCCTTCCCCTTGAACCAGGACCTGTGACTTGCTTTTCACCAAGCGTATACAAGGGAAAGGATGTCACTTCTGCAGGTAGGATATGTAAGATTGCACACCTGTCCTGTAAGGAGACACTCTCCTTCACTGCTTTTGATAAAGAAAGTGGGCATGCTGGAAAGGACCAGACAGCAGGAAACTAAGGACGGCCACCTACTAACAGGCGGGAACAAATTGAGGCCCTCGATCCAAGAGTGGACAAGAAACTGAATTCTACCAACTACCAAATGAGCTTAAAAGAGGTCTCTCCCTAGTCATACCTCACGTGCTACCACAGACCAGGTCAACCTCTTGACCATGCCGAGACCCTAAACCAGAGGACCCAGCTAGGTTGTACACAGGAACCTGACCCCAAAAACTGTGGGATCATAAATGTATGTTTAAGTGTGTAACTTTGTGGGAATACTGTTACATATCAAAAATTAACTGTTGCATGATAAAGTTCTTCCATCATATCCCTGTGCTTTACTGAAATGGTGATTATCAACTATACTTAACTACACATTAAGCCAAATTCAGGTAGCAGTCACAATCATTCTTTTAAAGCAAAACTCACTTGTGAAGATGCCAACATTAACTACAATCTGACCCTGCATTTTTTGGCAGTCATTTGAACAACCCTGTCTGCTACTTCCATTATCTATCATTTCTTCCTGTTTCTGTTGATTTTTCTAGGTCTTCAAATCACTATTCTTTTTCTTCTGTAATATCTAATCTGCCATTAATACCAACCAGTGTATTTTTCATCTCACATATAGTTCTCATCTCTACAAGCTGTATTTGGGTCTCTTTTTTACCTTTCCCAGCTCTACCTTCTTGAACATAGACTGAATACAGTTTTGTTTTAGTGTCTTTACCTGTCAATTCTAACACCTGTCAGTTCTGGGTTGGTTTCAACTGACAGCCTGACTATAACTCACATTAACCTGCTTTTACACATATTTAGTAATTTTTGATTGAATGCCAGACATTTTAAACTGTTAAGTGTTAGATTTTGTTATATTTATTTAAAGAGTATTGGACTTTGCAGGAAATCACATTACTTTCCAATTAGTTTGCTCCTTTCAAGGCTTGTTTTCAAGAATTTTCCAGCCATGTCTAGAAAAGCCTTTATTTTAAGACTAATTTAGACCCACTACTAAGACATGATCCTTCTGGAGTCTCAATGAACACAGAATTTAAGGAGTTCTACTCTGGCTCTAAGGCACTCAAATATTTCCCAGACTTATGTGAGCTCTGAGAATTGTTCTGCTTAGTTTCCCAGTGGATTCCTTCCCCAGGAACTGTTTCTTTATGAAACTGCATCCTACATGTGCACAGCAGATTAATATGCAGTCAAAACATTTAAGAGGACCACTAGGAAGACTTATGGAACTCTTTTCACTGCATAGTTCCCTTGTCTCCAGAAGCCTTCTCCTCAAAACAGAACCATCCTGGCCTCCTCCAGCTCCAATCTTTGCTTCCTCAACTCAATGAGGCCAAATGGCTCTATTTGGGATCCCCCTCCCTGCCCAGAGATCTGAAAATTCTTCTCTAGAAGAAAGCTGGGCCATCAAAGAGCTCAACTTGTTTGCTCTCCCTCTGTCAGGGATCACCGATCTGCAGTGCCTATTGTTCAAATATCTGAAAATACTTGTTTCATGTATTTTGTCCAGTTTCCTAGCTGTTTATGGTTGGTTGGTAAATTCAGAATGTTACTGCCTCATAGTCAAAAACCTAAGTCATGATTCCTGACAATTAAATGTATTATAAGATACAGCCCATAAACACACACACACACACACACACACACATTGTCGATTAAGTTATCCCATCTTTATTTTTATCATGGCATTTATCACTCTTTGTCCTCGTTGCTTGCTTTCTTGCTTATTCTACATTTAAAACAGAATGTAAGCTCTGTGAGAGTACAGGGATCTTGTCTATCTTGTCACTCCTATATCCCCAATACTTAAAATATATCCTGGCCTAGAATAGGCACTAAATCAGCAAATCCATTAAATCAACAGGCAAACTACATGTATCTATTTCACTTAATAAATACTATGAACTCTTCCCATTAATAAATTCTAATCTAGATGCAGGTAACCCCAACCCTGGAGAGTTCCTCAGAATTGTCAATTACCTTAATTAATTAGCATCATCTAAGTAAAGGTTTAGCTACAAACAAAAGAAACTAACTCTGACTTTGTTGAAACTGAAAAGGAAGTTATTAAAGCATATTAGGTAACTCACAGAAAACCCCAGGAGGGCCAGGCTGAAGGCTACATAATCAAGAACACCCAAAATTCAAACCACAGATCTGGTCCAGTGGAGACAACATAGGATTCAGTCACTGCAGCTTGTACAGACAATAGTGACACCAGGAACTAAATGGTACAGGTAAATCTTTGTCACTGCCCACCTCTGGAAAACAGATGTAGCTGCCATCCCCCTCACACTGCAGAACAGATTCCACAAAGTGCCTGCTTCTGCAAATGACTAGCTTCTGAGGTGATGGAGTGGTGACTCCAGGTCACGTGATTGCATCCCAACTCCAAAAGTTGCAGAGAAAGTGAACAACTAGCTCTCAAAATTGAAGATTTCTACTTACCCCCAAATCCTTAAGGTAAAGAACTCCCCCAAACATAGATAGCCTTCGGATATTTTTATTATCTGAAAAAATAATGCACCAGTACCACATGACATCAATCCCAGTATACCAGAACTTTTATCTATTTCTTTAATTAATGGATTATAGAAGGTCTATGTTTCTCTTTCTTTTCTATGTTTAACTTTAGGACACTTAACTGTTCACTGGGTTTTTTATTACCTAGAAACAGCACATGCAATCTGCTGTGATTATCCTTCCTTAAGCAAATTTACTTCCCTGTGTGTCTCTCAGCTTATAAAACAGAGATACTACCAACCACCTTACAGAGTTGCTGAGAATATTAATAATAAATATGTAGAGTGTTGGGCTCATAGCAGGCACTCAATAACAGCTATTGTTACTATTATTATTTAATAGTAGCTTATTTTTTAAGAGGATGAACCCATTGATTTAAACTTTTTTTAAAAATCTGCCAACAGTTGAAGATCCAAGTTTCTATTTTACATAGTATTATAAATGTTCTCCCCTTTAACTCCTATGTTATCAAAAATAAAGCAACAAGTAGCTTAAAGTAGTCTAACATGTTGCCACCAAAACTAAGTTCAAAACATAAACCAAACAAACAAAAAGAAGGAAGGAACAAATGAACAAACAAATTGCTCACCCTGAACACAAGCCTGGTTTCCTTTACATTTCTCTCCAGTGAGCTCCTGACTGAAAAACTTCATGATGGCAAAGACCCTATATGCCCATGGGACTCACTATGTCCCAAGGGCCTAACACAGGGCCAGGCTCAGAGAGCAGAGCTTCACTACCCACTCAATATTTCTGAATGTTTTTCCAAATATTTACTATAGAAACTAGTTACTGAGAAAGGTTTCAAAACTATTTTAACAAAGCCCTTAAAAGCTTTTAAAAGCTCATTCATCTGACAAGATGGACAGCTTCAGTCACTTTTAACTCAAGACTCATTCTTTTGAAAATCCATCCATAAAATGAACTTCCCCAATCATTTTCATTCTGTTGTCCAAACTTGAAAAAGTTAAAGCCAGGGAATCCCTGGGTGGCTCAGCGGTTTAGCACCTGCCTTCCACCCAGGGCGTGATCCTGGAGTTCCAGGATTAAATCCCACATCAGGTTCCTTGCATGGAGCCTGCTTCTCCCTCTGCATGTGTCTCTGCTTCTCTCTCTGTCTCTCATGAATCAATAAAATCTTTAAAAAAAAAAAAAAAAAAAGGTTAACGCCAAAATCCAAACAAACCACTTTCTTCAATTTTTTGTCACTTTTTAGATAAAGTCAAAGTTAGAGCTTATTTTAAATTTTTTAGATTTTGTTTATTTATTCATGAGAGACATAGAGAGAGAGAGGCAGAGGCACAGAGGGAGAAGCAGGCCCCATGCAGGGAGCCCCATTTGGGGCTGGATCCTGAACTCTGGGATTGCATCCTGAGCCAAAGGCAGATGCTCAACCGCTGAGCCACGCAGGCATCCCAAGAGCTTGTTTTAAATGTGATCCTAACGTGAACCTAACAGCTACTACAAATGCTGGACTGACATCCTAGAGGTCACTGTTTTGTTTTTTGTGGGTTTTTTTTTTTTTAAGATTTTATTTATTTATTCATGAGAGACACAGAGAAAGAGGCAGAGACACAGGCAGAGGGAGAAGCAGGCTCCCTCCATGCAGGGAGCCCAACGTGGGACTTGATCCTAGGTTTCCAGGATCACACCCTGGGTGGAAGGTGGAGCTAAACCGCTGAGCCACCCAGGCTGCCCTAGAGGTCACTGCTGAATGGACCTCACTTTGTTGGCTAAGAATCATGAAAGATATCCAGGCCGATTCTCTCCACAATTTAAAACTCCAAATGAACACTAAGTAATGTGTCTATTTCAATAAACTACTAAAATGATGTGCTCCTTTATTTAAAAAGGTACAATCTAACTAATACAACATTATTAACTATACTTTCTTAAAAAATAAAACCTAGGGATCCCTGGGTGGCACAGCGGTTTAGCTCCTGCCTTTGGCCCAGGGCACGATCCTGGAGACCTGGGATCGAATCCCACGTCGGGCTCCCGGTGCATGGAGCCTGCTTCTCCCTCTGCCTGTGTCTCTGCCTCTCTCTCTCTCTCTCTCTCTCTCTATCATAAATAAAAAATAAATAAATAAATAAATAAATAAATAAATAAATAAATAAATAAATAAATAAAACCTAAAAAGACACAATGTTTCTACTCCATATTCCTAACACCTGGCTTCTCCCACACAGTAGGTACTTCATATGCATTTGTGAAATTATTCCATGAGTAAATAACTTTTTCCTGCCTATAAATTTTTCCATTCCTATCTTTAAAAAGATAATCCTTTAGGGCACCTGGGGGGCACAGTTGGTTAAGCATCTTGCCTTCAGTTCAAGTCATGATCCTGGGGTCGAACCCAGCATCTCAGCATCTGGGCTCCCTGCTCAGCAGGGAGTCTGCTTCTTCCACTCCCCCCCCCCCCACCCAGGGCTTGTGCTTTCTCTCCTGTGCTCCTACTTGCTCACTGTCTCTCAAATAAATAAAACTTAAAAAAAAAAAAAAAAAATAGTCCTCTGGGGGGACTTGGATGGTTCAGTTGGACCAAACTCTTGATTATGGCTCAGGCTATGATCTCAGGGTTCTGAGATGGAGCCCCTGAGTCAGGCTCTGAACTGCTTGGGATTCTACACGACCCCCCACTCCCACCCCATGCCTCTCCCCCAGGCTCAGGTGCTCTCTCAAGTAAATAAATAAATAAATAAAATTTTAAAAGATAGTCCTTTGGTCCCTGACACCAAATAGTAAAGAGCAAAACATGCAGTTCATTGATTCATTCAACAAATGTTTACTCAGTGCTTACTATGGTGCCAAGCCTTTGCTGATGCCACCCACTGCCCTACTCTCTCAAAAACATTAAATTAAATAAGCATTAAAAAATTATCAACTGTAGGGGGCATGTGGGTGGCTCAGGTTAAGAGTTCAACTCTTGATTTCAGCTTAGATCATGATCTCAGAGTTGTGAGACAGAGCTCCATGTTCACCATGGAGTCTGCTGGAGACTCTCTCTCTCCCTCCACTGCACTACCCTGCCCCCCGCCCCTCACTCTCTCTAAATAACTAAATAAAAATCTTTTTAAAAAAGTATCAACTAAAAAAAAAAAAAAAAAAAGTATCAACTATAATAAGCACTATGGAGGAAAATTACAAGAAGACATGACACATTAAAAAAGAAGTGATGGGGGGGGGGGGGATTACTTTCCCTGAGAAAATAAAATCTAGGCTGTATGTGCTGGAGGAAACGAGGTTCACTCACTCCAAGGAAGGAGATGGCTGCGGGCTGAAGCAGCAGCACATGAGAAGATAGAATCCAGAGCCTAGGAAGGTAAGACTGTCTAAGTGAGTGGAGGCCACCTCATTCAGGTACTGGGTCCTGTATGTGACTAGTTTGGTCTTTACT
The DNA here is from genome assembly GCF_048164855.1 of Canis lupus baileyi. Lineage (NCBI taxonomy): Eukaryota > Metazoa > Chordata > Mammalia > Carnivora > Canidae > Canis > Canis lupus. Next base: position 35,697,317 of record NC_132867.1, on the reverse strand, counting down.
CTAGAAGTCACAGTGTATTATTAAACAGGTTTGTTTGTTTGTTTGTTTGTTTGTTTGTTTTTAAGACAAAGAATTCTTATTCATTGGCTCAAATCGCTCTTCCATTCCTATTCCTGTCCATCCCACTGAATTTTCCTTACTCTTTGACTTTCCTTATATGCCTACATCCTTTACCTTCGATGTCTGGATCTTCGTCTTACTCAGCAAGAAGGCTTCCTCCAAGCTGTCTCTCACGAATCCTAAGACTCTCATCTTCAATTTCTTCCCTCTGCATAGCTGATTCTAATACTGCTGAGTAACTGTGGGCCTTCAGGCCAATTCTTAGGTCAATTCACCTAGCTTCACTGACGTTTTGAACTATACCACAGAATGATCATAGAGAAATTCAAAAAGTGAAATTAGATTCTCGTGTACTCAAATGAGATCCTAATAATTTTCCTACCATTGCTATTTTGAAAAAACTTTTACAAAAGCTTTTGTACTACGGAAGTAATGTCATTCAGTAATGAATGTGTTTGATGTAAAGATGAAGTTAAAAAAAAAAAAACCACTACTGAGATGACAGTTGTACTTTTCAAGGGGAAATGATCAAATCAGAACAAATTTTTCAGCACACAGTAATTGTCTTAAAGACTGGAGTCCTATTTATATACCCAAATAAACTTTCACTCAAAATTAACTGTCAAAAGGACTCTAAAATGAGACAAAAATTTGACCTTCAAAAAGCAACATCAAAAATTACTCAATTTAGGGGCACCTGGGGGGCTCAGGTCATGGTCCCAGGATTGAGTCCTGCACCAGGCTCCCTGCTCAGTGGGGAGCCTACTTCTCCCTCTCCCCCTCCCCCACTCATTCTCATTCTCTCTCAAATAAAATATTTAATAAAAAAAATTACTCAGTTTCATGTGCTCTGTGTTCCCTTCAATGAAAATGTATGTCTACTCTAGATGAAGTCAGTAAGCCTACTCTAGGGATTACTAAAGATTTCCCCCAAACAGATCATAACTTCTGTGATGGCACAGTTTAGGCTTTGCTGGAGAACTGATTCCCAGGCCCTACACTTCCATGTCTGGCATTGGTAGGTCCTCAATAAATAATTCTAAACACCTCAAGAGATAAACGCTTTTTAAATGATTGGTCTCCTGGTAAGAATACTTGTGAAAATAAAGAGAATACGGTATTATTTAGGAAAATACTAAGACACTCAGAATAAACTTAACTCTCTCCCATGTTCCACTACTCTGTATTTTTCAAACCATGTATCATGATACATCTTTTTCTTTCCGGATTCACATCTTCTAACACTGCCTTCTCCCACTGTTCCATTTTCAAGCTCATCTTTAATGGTGCTCCAAATGGCTTCCACTTGTCCCTCATGGAAGTCTCAACTACAGCAATAATTCGATCTTCTGTTCGACAGTTTTTGCAGGCCCTCAGGAGGAAATTCACTCAATTGCTCCATTAAACAAATCATTCCCAAACTATACTGCTACCAATGTTTAATCCTCTCCTTTCTAGGTCCAAAAATTTGGCCACACTGCTGTTTGAACCCAGAAATATTCACTTGTTCTTTGAAAATTAAATCACTGAGAATTTTTTAAGGCACTCCTGACGTGGCTCTCCCCTCTGACTTCTACTTTTTACCTCTTCTTACTCTTTCATGCCTATACACCTAGAATGAGCCTGCCTTCCAGGCCCTTCTCCTCACTGTGTTCATCTCCCTAACCCAGACTTGTCACCAGAGCCCTGGTGAGAAACACCTTCAATGGCCCCAAACACCTCATAAATTTAAGACCCACCACACTCATTTCTCAGTGTCACCGTCCCTCTCCCTCCTCCAGAACCTCTCACACATGCCCTTTGATACTCTGGGCCCCGTGGCCCATGAATCTGTCATTCTCCTGAGGCCCCCCATCCTTCCCCTGCCACCCCAGGACCCTCTCTCTCTAGCAGACTATCAAATCCCTAGGTTCTACCAAGACTCAAGTCCCTTCTCCTCCAGGCATGCTCAAATCCCCAGCATTCCTTACGGCTTTCTTCTAGTTCTTTCAATGTCAATACCTTTTACTGTTAGCAGCCATGGTCTTACCTATGGTGATGGCACCTGGACACACATCTCAACGCTAACAGCACAGGTAAGCAAATTTTACTTTTGTAGTCAAAGCTTCTACCACCACAATGCACATACCTCATACATAAGACTGAAGGAAAATAAGAATTCCCTTATACAATTTATCAACGCATTTACAATTGCAAGCATCTACAAAGTTATCAAAACATCAGTTTTTCATTCAACAGAATAAAAACTACAGGAAAATCAGAAAATATTTTTAATCATATATCTGACAAAGAATATTTCGTTATTAAAGTACAAGACTTAGAGTACAACTAAAAATCTTCCAACTCCCTCATAATTAAAGAAATGCAAATCCAAACAACTAGACATCATTTTCACCTATTAAACTGACAAAGATTTAAAACTCTGGTAACACCAGTGTTGGTGAGATCTGGGAAACTATGAACTCTCAAACACTGCTGACTGAAATATAAATTGGTGCTACTGATTTGGCAAGGCATATCCAAATATGCATATATTTGGCGAACCAGCAATTTCCCTTAGAAATATATATCATGTGGCTAAGGCTCGCAGGACACAGCTGTATGTACAAGGATGCACACTGCAGAATTGTTTAAAACAAAAATACAAAACAATTTAAATGTTCTTTAATGGAGATTGATTAAGCTGTGGTACATCCGTAACATGGAATACTTTCTAACCATTAAGAACAACAGGGAAGCTATCAGCTGATACTAAGGTATTTCTAAAACCGACCAAGATGCTTAAGATGCAAATCTATGTGTCTAGCATCATCCAGTTTAAGCATGACCCATGTTTAGCATGATCCAGTTTGCAGGTAAGGGCACAGACCCTGTACATACACACACATCTATCACAATGTCTAGGCACTTTAAAAAAACTAATAGGATCAATGGCACAAGCCCTGGCTTGGCTCAGTGACTCCTGATCTTGGAAGCTGTGAGTTCCAGGGCCATATTGGAGTTAGTGTTTCTTAAAAAAAAAAAAAAAAAAAAAAATTAATTTTTAAAAATAGGATCATACTAAACACAAATATAATAAATGTTTAATATATATCCTTGCACATATACACACAGGACATTGTTGGTAGGAGAAATAAGAACTATTACCTATGGAGCACGAGGCGGGGGGTTGATATATAGCATTCTATAGGGCCTGAGCTTTTTTTTTTCTCCCTACCATGAGGAGATATTATTTGGTGATCTTTTAAAAACTAAAATTCCCAAGGTGATAAGAATGATTCCTTATATATTTGATATGGTGTCAGACCCCTCAAATAGAAATGATGAACGCTAAGAAAAAAAGCCTTCTACTCCAATACTCACTCAATCAAGTGGCACAAAATTATCCACAGTCCCATTACCAATACTCTTAGTGACAGAAGGCCAGAAGTCCAGTCTAATACTCCCAGCCTCTGGCCACCAGAGGAACCTTTCCAGGACTCTATACCACAAGCTGACATTTCTCAAACATGCCCTTCATCTTCCTCCAGCAAGGACACACACGCCGATTCTTCCCTCCCCTTCCCACAAAGCTCTCTTATTAGCATAGGTGCTATCTCCAATGTTTAAAATGATAGCCAGGGCAGCCAGGGTGGCTCAGCGGTTTGGCGCCGCCTTCAGCCCAGGGCGTGATCCTGGAGACCTGGGATCCAGTCCCAGGTCAGGCTCCCTGCATGGAGCCTGCTCCTCCCTCTGCCTGTGTCTCTGCCTTTCTCTTTCTCTCTGTCTTCCATGAATAAATAAATAAAATATTTAAAATAAAATAAAATGACAGCCAGGGCAGCCCGGGTAGCTCAGTGGTTTAGCACCACCTTCAACCCAGGGACTGGTCCTGGAGACCCGGGATCAAGTCTCACGTCGGGCTCCCTGCATGGAGCCTGCTTCTCCCTCTGCCTGTGTCTCTGCCTGTCTCTCTCTCCCTCTCCCTCTTCCTCATGAATAAATAAATTAAAAATCTTTTTAAAAAATAAAATAAACAAATGACAGCCAGCTAATTCATAAAAATAAAGTGTTAACCTGATACACAGATAAAAGGCATTCCTCTGGGAATACTTCCAGTTCAAATTAGGGAATCCAACTCTTAGTTTAATCTAAAGAAATGAATTCCACAGTGAAAACTGCAAATGAAAAAGAAAGTAATAATTTGAAGACCTACCTTGGTTCCTTCTAATCATGCCAGACTAGCACCTACCTATCATCTACCCTAATGCTGTAGGTAAACTACCCTATCCACTACAGCACTGACATGAACAATACCTTTAAAACCTCAACTTCCCATCCTTAAATACTCATTTGACTATTTGCTAAAAGGACAATTAAGTGATCCATTCACTACCAATGAGCTCACATATAAAAAACTATTTGAGAATGACCAATATCCTTAAAAAATCCCAATACAACTGGTACTTGGTCCACTTTTACGTTCATATTAAGAACGAAGAACCAGGGGTCAGAAAAACATACACTAGTCCTCAAGTGGCTCACTCTGGGGTACTGGTTAGTCACTTAGTTTCTTTGCACCTACTTCCTTCTCTAAAGTGAAAGAGATGAATTATATCAATGTTTTTCTAAGTGTTTCTACTGTACCAGGTTACTCAGAGTCCTAATTAAGAAAGTAGATTCCAGAGCATCACCCCAACCCTGTAGATGGAGAAGTATCTGGGTTGGGGAGTCTCACAACTTTGAGAAGTTCTCCAGAAGCCTGTTTGAGAACCATTAGTTTCTCAGGTCTCCGCCTAGACCGAATAACACTCTAGTTCCAAATAATCCTAGATCTTCCACTTTGTTCAAACCCACAAAACTTAAGAGGAACATACTTGGATAGTAAATGTATTTCTAAGCATCACTGCTATCGTCCTCCTTGCAACTTCAGGGACTCAAGCAGTTACTGAAAACCTGACAAGATTCAAGTGTCATTCCGGTATTGTTTGCTGAGAATATGGGTATGAATACACACAGCAGGATTACATTCTAGGAAACTGTTAAAATCCAAAAGCTTAGATTTCAAATAGTTTACATACAATATAGTCACAGCTATCAAGAACCATATATCTAACAAAAAAATCAGTAAAATAATGTTACAGCCAAAATTCATTCACTTCTAAAAGTTTAGCTACATTTTTTCTAATCTGACTATATATATTGCAGATACTGAATAGTGATCTATTTCAATTTGCACACCACAGTTCTGAAGATTAATAATCAGATATGGAAAATAAATCTTATTAATTAGTGTAATAAGTTGTCTTTCCAAGGTTTCTTTCTGTATATTTCTTCCAAAAGATTTAAGTGTGACAGGAAATGTTTCATCATTCCCCATTCTCCTTTTCTTCAGCAGAAACAGATTTTTAACCAAACAGCCCCCCTGCCAGAGACCACATATCCCAGCCTCCTTTGCAGCTAACTGTGGCCACCTGACCAAGTTTTGACCAACACCTGTGAACAAAGTCGTGGAATGTGCTTTCCCCACACCTGTTCCTAGATGGTAGATATGGTGGGGAGCGGTCTTGTACCACACAGAAAGTGGTGTCTACCTAAAAGAGGAAAACAGCAAGACAGAAGGAACCAAAGTCCCCTTTACCATGGAGCCACTACATCAGCCTGAAAATCACTTACATGAGAGAGAAAAAACTTGTTAAAGCTGTTGTATTTAATCAGAACAAAGGCCCAATCTTGTGTTCTAATTAATGCATAAAGTTTAAATTTATAACAAATATTAAGTAATAGCTACTTACTAATTCAGTAAAGTTGAAACTCTAATTATAAATTCTTGGGTAACCCCACTACTGAAATTATTGCTACTGTACCAACTTATATTTATATGGCATTCTAAACTTTTGCAAAGCACTTCATAATCATATCTCATTCCACATTCTCAAAATCCTAGGCAGGGCAGCTGGTGCTGTGCACATTTGGCATATAAAACACTGAAGCTCAGAGAAGCTACTTTGCCCAAGATTGCACAATTACAGAGTGGTACTAGGACAGGATTCAGCATATAGGTTCTTCATTCCATCCTCTGTATACGTATACGTTTATATACCTCTGCTGTACTGGAAGCGTGATCAAAAAAAAGAATTATTCCCGTCCAGATGGACCTTACAATCTAGTGGAGAGAGGAAGAGACAGACATTAAATAAGTAAGTATATCTGTGAATATGTATGAATAATAATTACACAGCTAATTTGCAGTAAGAGCTACAAAGAAAGCAGATTCCTACAAGAATGCATGTCTAAGGAACCCTACCTAGACTGGGGCATTGGGGAAAGCCTCTTTCTGGAGAATCAGCATTCATCCTGGGACCTCAAGGATGAGTACAAATGGAAAGGAGGAGGCTATTAAGAAATGCGTTTGTGTTGGGCAGCCTGGGTGGCTCAGCGGTTTAGCGCCTGCCTTCGGCCCAGGGCGTAATCCTGGGGACTCGGGATTGAGTCCCGCTTCGGGCTCCCTGCTTGGAGTCGGCTTCTCCCTCTGCCTGTGTCTCTGCCCCTCTCTCTGTGTCTCGTGAATAAATAAATAAAGTCCTTAAAAAAAAATGCATATGTGTTGCCTCAATCTGCACAAGAGCTCTACAGTAAGTACCACCAACGCCATGTTACAGACGAAGAAACCAATACTTAGCAAAATCACACTGCCAGTGAGATTGCAGATCGGCCTGACCCTGGAGCCTCTACCCAGCACCATCTCACAGGCCCATACTCTCTCCACTGCATCACACTACCTCAACTGCCATCTATAACTAGATATTATGCAGATTTTGGATGGGTGACAGAGCAGCTTCTTACCAAAACACATATGCTAGGATGCCAACTCTAGCCACAGATATCCATAAAACTTAAAAAAAGAAAAAGATTCAAATCTTGTCACTGGAAATCTGATATACTTAGAAAGATTGCAGGGTTATTTAATGAACAGAGATGTTATGTAAAATAGAGGTGATGTTGAAAACCAGATTCATTCCATGTAAAACCAGTTCCCTAAGCTCCTCCCCATTGATTTATACAACCATTTTAATTATGGGAACAAAAAACAACAATTCATCAAGAGTAAAAATCCATTTTAGGCTATCATGATTCATATATTAGATACAAGCATATGTCCCTGAAACAAAAAAATATCTTGTCAAAACTTTAATAGTACCACGTAAACTTTTGAAAATCTCATTCTAGAACAGAGGATGTATAGCTCTGGTAGAAGGATCAACTGTCAAGAAGCCCAAGTGGCTCTACATTAGCAAAGAGTATGCCCACAAGGAACCACATCATTTTATATATCCAAAGTACTGAAAGTCATCATCTCCAATAGAAAATTTTAATTTGTGATACAATTCTGAAAGCATGATTTCAAAGCAAAAGTATAACTTTTGAAAAACACTTAGCTGGTCTATCCAATGCAACTCCTCCAAACAATGTCGTTTCCATATGACGAAAGAAAGAAAAAGAAAGAAAGAAAGAAAGAAAGAAAGAAAGAAAGAAAGAAAGAAAGAAAGAAAGAAAGAAAGAAAGAAAGAAAGAAAGAAAGAAAGAAACTAAGGCTGCCTGTAGCCACCAAGTGAGGAAACAAGACTTATCTTTAATTACTTAATATGAATCTGAGATTATTTTCATCCTATGAACCTAGTATCTCATTCTCACGTAACCAACAATAAATCTTATAGCTCTAGCTTAACACTGCAAGCAAGATTTCAAAAGATTTCTTCACTTAGGGGCAACTGAGAAGTTTTAGGTAACTTAAAACAATTAGGTGGGGTTTTTTTCCCAAGTAATCAAAAAAATTTAACCTCCTCCCCCAAATTTTTAATCTAAAATTGTACAAGCCACGGGTTAGGAGTTTCCATAGTTTCTCTAACCATCAGAACATTGCCCAACAGTTACAATGACATACAGTAAGAAGTCTTTTAAAAGACTAGCACTATGCACACATAAGGTGCTCCTGCACACGTCGGTCACACAATACCTTCTGACAGGGCAAACTGTGTTAGTACTAAGTTTCAAGAGACCATATTTGATAATTCCAAGTAATACCTTTACTTCCAAATAGAAAACATGTAAAACCATCAAAACACTCAACAGAAAGTAGAGCTTCCTAGCTCACAGTTGAAACTACGGATAAGGAATACGACAAAATTGTGAAAATAATAAAATCTTGTCAGGGAAGAAATAAGTTCATTATAAAGACTCTTCCTGGAAGTTTTTGGATTTTGCTGGGTTCAGATGGTTCATTCTTTCTTGGAGGAATGAGAGAGATTGCTTGGGGGTGTGGGTGTAAGAAATGTGAAAGTTCTTTGTAGTAAGAGAGAAGATAACGCTAAAGCAAAAACATTGAAACTTTTATCACAAACACCAAGGAAGTCACAAATGAAGCCCCCCTCTGCTAATGAATCTTACTTTCAGTCTCACATATAAGGCAATTCCCTTCACGCTCATAATAAAGTTACTTCTTTCCAAATTTTCTTCCCAAAACCAGATACTTGCCAACCATAAACACACATGTGAAAACATCCCTGACTAATCTAACCTAGTTCTTACTTAAAAAAAAAAAAAAAAAGTTTTCAAGCAGTACCCAAGATATGATACATATTAGCATTTTCTTTCTTTGTATTTCAGTTTCATAACAAAATGCATACCAAAGGTCATTGTACACTTGTGGGATAAGCCATCCTGAATTTTGCTTTTGCAGATAAATACTCCTAGCACTATAAAAACCTATATATGTAAATTCTTTAAATACCAGTCCCTGAATTTACCACTCCCTACCTACCCCCTATCTTTAAGTCATAAACACAGTAACTCTCCATAAATAAAACTAAGGGGACAAACATCTGACAACATTCTACAGGGGGGAAAAAATTCTAATCAAGGGTCTTTTTCACTATACACGTTCCCGAACAAAACACTGCATTAAAATGGAATATTTTCATTTATTTTGAATGTTCCCCTAAAGACTGGGCTAACTGGTTAATTTTGGAGGGCAAGCACACAGTAATTCTCTCTTAAATTTCTAATAGGTCCCACCAAAATGTCTTTAAAATACGGTTAAGAGGCTATCTTACACCTTTATCCCAAATTCCTAAAAACAAAGATCTCACTAGATCATTTAGTCCATTTCCCAACCCTACCAATAATGACCATCCATTCATTGAAGTCTATTCCTTCAAATCAAAACTTTTAAAGTGTGCCTTCAACTTACACAGGGGTAACCTAGAATAATTAATATCTGAGCTTACGCCTCTTATCAACTTTTTATACTGTCTTACAATCGAACTTCGTACACATGTTAACAGGAGTCCTTAACTTTCTGATAAGGTTTGAACTCTAAATGAATTTGGACAGCCAATAAAAGCACCAGGGCTATTTCAAGACCAATCCTCCAAAAGCACTGGGGTACTTTAAGTGTAAGTCATGTGCACATTAAAAATCTTAACTGTAACTGAGTAAACTTTCTCTTAACTGGTTTCTTTGAGACTATCATCTTCAGCTTAAAATCTTAGCACATGAAATTTTAGTTCTAGTCTCACATTTATAACCTATCTGAAAATATTTCTCTCAGATAATCAAGAGGTGAGAAATTGAGAAAATAAAAAAAGGTCACGCCACTGAATTATCAAAACTCCTCAGAATCAAAATATTAAATATATCCATTCTTAAACACTTTGTATATGTAAGGTGCAAGGGGGGGGGGGGTCATACAGGAAATCCCCGTATTCAAAAATTTTAAAATGCCTAAAACTAACTTTTACACAAAACTTTGCTATGACTCATCAATACTTAAATGATGCCTACAATTAAAATTAATTGTGAAGAACAAAACGCACCAAAATATATCTTTTTAAGTCTTTCCATTCAATAACTGTCTACATGGGCGGGGGGGGGGGCGGGAGTGGGAAACGGGAAGGGGGAGAGACTGACAAGTTTCATCAAGAGGGTCTCTTTTCCATCTTTCCACTTCCGCAAAGGAGAAAGTTCATTCCACGCTCAACACTGTCAGGGGCGCAATCTCTAGGTTAGAACCCTGAGTCATTACACGCGGATCGCTGCAAAATCTGCCAGTGTCTCTAATAATCAGTTATAAGCTAGTGATTACGAGCCCAGGCCGGCTAGGGGCTCCAGCTCCTGGAGTCCCAGCTGTGTGACCTTGGGTGAGTCACCGCTCAGTTTCCTCATCTGTGAAATGGGTTAACAGTTCCCACCAGTGGGAAAAGCGAGTGCATACACGTAAAGCCCTGAGACGACTGCCTGGCTGGCTCTCTGTTCATCCTAATCTTAAAAAAAAAAGAAAAAAAAATCAGTGTGAAAACGATGCTATACCGGGTATTTTCTGACAACTCGGGCGGAATTCCAGAAACCAAATGGTGCTGGCATCCGCGGGCTGCACCTAGATTACAAGGTCCGTGTAATCTAGGGTTGGACGCAAAAGGCACGGGCCAGCCAGTCGGGGTTCGCTCGCTCGCTCGCTCGCTCCTTGAGCCATTTTTAACTATTTCAGGCTAGGGAGGGGCCTCTCGCTAGGCCAGGCGTTCGGCTCCTCGGCAGCGGCGGTGGGTCGACGCGAGAGCGGGGGGGAGGGGGGGCTGCAAATAAGACTCGGGAAGTTTTGTGGCCGCGGCCGGGTTTGCCCGTCGGGGTCCGCGCACTCCCGGGCACCGGCGCCGCTCGGGCTGCTCGGGCTGCTCGGCTGCTCGGCTGCCGGCCGGGTCGTCGCCGCACCTCGGGCGGGCGGGCCGGCGGCCTCCCCCGCGCTCCCGGCGCAACTTGGGAGCACACGCCCCGGAGCGCCTCCCCGGGCGCCGCGCCTCGCCCCGCGGCCGCCCCGATCCCGCGGCCCGGGCATTGTCCTTGCGGAGAGCCCCGGCGGGTTCCCACGCTGCTGGGGGCACCGAGAGGAGGGCCGAGGGAGGAGCTGGGGGGAGAGGGTGAGGAGGAAGAGGAGGAGGAGGAGGAGGAGGAGGAGGAGGAGGAGGAGGAGGAGGAGGAGGAGGAGGAGGAGGAGGAAGACAACCTCCTCCCCTCCGCCCGGGCGACCAGTGAAGGTCTGGCGCTTCCCCGGCCCCCCCCGCCCGCCCGCCAGGCCCCGGCCCCGGCCCCGGCTCCCGGGAGGCCGCGGCCCCGGCTCCCGCCCGCCGCAACTTTGCCCTCCGCTCGCTCGCGCCCGCCTCTCCTCCGGGACCGGGCCTGCCGGGCTCCCTCCCCCGGCGACCGGCCGCGGGCCGCGGGGCGCGGGCGCCTCCTCCTAAAATGGCAGGTCCCTCCCTCCGCCCGGCCGGCCTCGGCGCGGGCCCGGCTGCAGGCCGCGGGGGGGGGGGGGGAGCCGGGCGCCGGGCCGGACACTCACCGGGACGATGGCGGGGCGCTCGCGCCGCTCCCTCCGGTGAGTCTCAGCCTCGGGCTCCCGCCGCTGCGCTCCCGCCGCGGCCTCCGCAGCCAGCGCCGCCCCGGCCGCCTGTCTCTCCGCCCCCGGCGCTCCCGGCGCTGCCGGCGCTCCCGGCCGAGCCGCAGCCTTCGCAGTCCGTGTCCGGCTCCGCGGTTCCAGCGGCGCCCGGGGCCGGGGAGGCGGCAGCCCCCTCCCCGGCAAATACCGCAGTCCCCGGACCCCGGCTCCCGGCGGCGGGGCCGCGCGGCCCGGCCCGGCGCGGAGGGCGGCGGCGAGGCCGGGCGCCGAGTGGCGGCCGCTCCCGGCGGCTTCTTCCCGACGAGGATTTTTGTAAATCGCACAAAATGGCGCGCGCTCCAAACCTGCGCAGCCAGAAGCGCCGGGGCCCGAGCGGCGGCGGCGGCGGCGGCGGCTCCTCCGCCAGGAGAGCCCGAACCGCCCGCCCCCGAGTCCCCGCACAGACAGACAGACACACACTCACACACACGCACGCACGCACACGCTCCCTCACACACACACTCTCACACTCACACCGGTCCCGCCCGCTCGCCGGCGGCGGCGGCGGCGGCGGCGGCGGCGGCGGCGGCGGCGGCGGCGGCAGCGGCACCAACAGCAGCAGCAGGAACAGCAGCAGCAGAAGCGGCGGCGGCGGCGGCGGCGGCGGCGCCCGCACCCCCCGCTCGAGGTGTCCGCTCCCTGAGCCCGACCTGGGCCGCGATCAGCAGCAGCGACGGCAGCAGTCTCCCCGGATCCCCCCGCCGCTCTTGCCGCCGCCACCCCCGCCTCACTCCAATGGGGCTTTTTATTATTATTCGGGCGGGAAGCGAAAGGGTTTAAAAAAAAACCAACCAACAAAATGGCGACGGACCGACCCGGTCGCTATAGCAACTGTCAATCAAAACGCAAAACCCCGGCTGACGTGCTGACGTCCTCCTCCCGCCCCCCCGGCCCCAAGCCGGCGGGCGGGGCCTGTTGCTCGGGCAACGGCAGATTCCGTTCCCTCCTTTCCCTCTCCCCCGACGTCCCTAACCAACCACCCAACCCCCTCAGGTCACGTGAAGGATAAATTCGGAGCTCGGGCCCGCTACGAGTGTCAGAGGAGGGCGCGTGATTCGCTCGGGGGAGGGGAGAAGAGGGGGACGGCCGGGCCGAGGGAGGGAAGGGAAGGGAAAGGAAGGGAAGGGGAAGGGGGGGCGAGGCGGCGGCCCGGCCTGTGCGCGAGCGCCCGCCGCCTCCCCGGCCTCCCGGCCGCGCCCCGCCCCGCGCCCGCGCCCGCGCCGACTGCGGCCCGGGGAGCGCGCGCGGCCTCCGCGCCGCCGCCCCCGGAACCCCGCGCTTCCGCGTCGTGCGCCCGCAGCCCCGCCCGCGCCGGGGGTGGGGGTGGGGGAGGGGAGGGGGGCGGGCTCTGCGGCCGCGCGGGGACCCGGGCCGCCCCCGCCCCCCCCCGCCCGCGCCGCGGCCCCGGGGCTCTCACCTTGGTCCCCGGGGAGCGCGCCGGCCGCGGGAGGGCGGCCCGGGGGCGCACGGCCGCGCGTCTCAGCTGTTCTTCGAAGGGCTCGCGTGCCCCCCTCGCCGGAAAATGCCCACGGAGGCCGCGGCGGGGGTGGGGGAGCGGCCGCCTCCGCGTTTCAGACATCTCAGGAATTCCGGACGCTTCGCCCGAATCCGGGATGCCCCTGCGGCTGACACCTTGATTAAACCCTGCCTCTCCGTTCGCGCAGCAGCCAATGCCGGCGATCACATATTATGCACGCAAGCATCATACAAACTTTCTCGAGGCTGTGCACGCTCTCCCAGGCTCTACCACCTATCTCAAAGCCCTCCCCACCTTTCTGGGTGCAGGCTTTCCTTTGCAGATCGGAATGCCCCTTACATTAATCCTCTTGAGGAGCTAGGACTGTATCCTTGCTGCCCCGCTCCCTGGTTTTTTCTCTTGGATGCACCATCTCAGCTTCCCCGTTCTTAATTCGCCCACCACTCTATTAATATGCTGCCCCCCCCTTTATTTTTATTTATTTATTTATTTATTTATTTATTTATTTATTTATTTATTTATTTATTTATTTTTATCCATTCCTTCTGCGCGACTGAATGTCGCTAGGTGTGCTTCCCAGGCGCTGAAATCTAGGTATGCTCGTAGCCATGCCGTGCTGGCTACTTTGTAATTAGTAGACAGCCACTGCCTGAGAATTGTGTTCTGTACCAATGCTAATAAAATGGCACTTAGCAAATGTTACGCCGAAAGGGTACTGTAATTTTTTTTCTACACCAAGTCACTAATTTATTGATTGACGTCTAAGCTCATTTTCCCGTCCTACAGTAGTGTTCCTACCAGTTTTGTTTTGTTTTTTTTTTTTTTTAAGGTGCTCACAAATGTATTAGCAACAGTTAGGATCTTATGAGTGTAAAGGAAAGCCCCCCACACCCCGGAATATATATTGCTCTCTATGCTGTAAGACTCAAGGAAAGACGCTTGCTTTAAATGATTTACAAGAAATGTTTCCCTCCTAAAGCTATTAGACCACTGATTAAGGGAACAATTCAAATTAGCACGGCCCTAAATCAGACTAGACCTAAAATAAATTAGCTAAAAGGGAGGCAGGCAAATAGCTTACTTCAAACTGTCCATGTTATCAAAAGTTCCTTTGGGGGATCTCCGGGTGGCTCAATGGTTTGGCGCCTACCTTTGGCCCAGGGCATGATCCTGGAATCCCGAGATCGAGATCGAGTCCCACATCGGGCTCCCAGCATGGACCCTGCTTCTCCCTCTGCCTGTGTCTTTGCCCCTCTCTCTCTCATGAATAAATAAATAAAATCTTAAAAAAAAAAAAAAAGTTCCTTTGGATTATGGTCCCTCAAAACGCCCCAGTAATGCAATTAAAATCCATTTTCATCTTGTTTTTGAAAGAAGTGGCCAAGGGTGGCCCTATTAAGGCAAGAGATCCTACCTTGACTCCTCCCAAGCTCACACTTTCATTTGCACAACTTACACAATCAACTCCTTCCTGGCTGGCTCCTCTGTCCCTGCTCCCCAACACCCCACCCCATTCACCAGGTTCAGGTCTATCTGAACACTTCAGCATTTGCAGCCTGTAACCCTAGATTTGAGTCAAAATTTTGCTGCTGGTAATGAGATTTCCATAATTAAACTTTAGGTAACCTGGAAAAAAAAAATGTCTCTGGAAATATGCCCTTGTCTTTAGTCAAACCAATCTGGAAGATCAGGTTGAGGCAGAAACATGAGCTAATAACCATGCATCATAGAAGACATTGCTGGTCTTCATATCTAGAAGGCTGTACCCCTCCTCCCCAACACCTCCTTCCCCAGCCTGACAGCCTCACACAGCATTGATCAATATACTATTATGGCCAGGTTGGAATGCTGTAAAATAGTTTTATATAGGCTTCACCTAAAAAAGTAACCTGTAGGGACGCCCGGGTGGCTCAGAGGTTGAGCGTCTGCCTTCAGCCCAGGATGTGATCCTGGAGTCCCGCGTTGGACTTCCTGCATGGAGCCTGCTTCTCCCTCTGCCTCTCTCTCTGTGTCTCTCATGAATAAATAAAATCTTTTAAAAATAAAAAAAATCAAATTAAATTAAAAAGTAACCTGTAAATTGTACAGGCTCCAACAAGTGAACACAGGTAGGCAGGAAGCACGCTGGTAGAAAAGCCAGTTTAGTGTTCCCTGGGTTCACCAATGCCACCTGAGATTCTCCCTATCAGACCCAGTGGCAGATGTAGCTATTCATAAAAGTGAACCTCTAAAAGCAAAGACACCCCTCCCTTAACTCACAAATATTAACAGCTTCCATTTGCTCAGTAATTCTAGGGTTTCTCTAATCTCATAGCAATATTACATGCCATTGTACAGATGAGAAAGTAAGTCCTGAGAAACTTTCCCGAGGTCATACCATCAGTAAGTGGTAAAGTCAAAATTTAAATCCAGGTGTAGGGATCCCTGGGTGGCGCAGCGGTTTGGCATCTGCCTTTGGTCCAGGGCGCGATCCTAGAGACCCAGAATCAAATCCCACATCGGGCTCCTGGTGCATGGAGTCTGCTGCTCCCTCTGCCTGTGTCTCTGCCTCTCTCTCTCTTTGTGTGACTATCATAAATAAATTTTTAAAAAAATAAAATAAAATAAATCCAGGTGTAATTGCAAAGCCTATGGTCTTTCTACCACGCCAAGACAGTTCAAGAGTATTTGGGAAAATAAATAAATAAATAGTATTTGGAGACACGGTCATATTTTATTAGACCCTAACAAAATATGACTTATGTCCTTATATAAAGGGGAAATTTGAACAGAGACAGAAGTACACACATGGAAGACAAAGGCAAGAGAGAGTGCCTTCTACAAGCCAAGGAACACCTGCAAAAACTAGGAGAGAAGTTTGGAACAGATTATCACTCACAACCTTCAGAGGGAACCAAACTTCCAACACTTTGATCTGGACTTGTAGCCTCCAGAACTATGAGACAGTAAATTTCTGTTGCTGAAGCCCCAGGTTGTGGTAGTTGGTTTTTGGCAACCCTAGCAAACTAATACACAGATCCAAGCCAAGATGCCAGGTCTTTTTATTGATTTCACAGGTGTTAATGACCAGTCCTGTTGATGACTATACTAAGCCCAAAAGTTCAGTACCTGGAGCCCTGCTGGGAATTATAACCCAAACATACCAAGGACAAACAAACAAATGTTCCTATCTCTGCCCTTCACACCAGGTGAGAAGGTGAACAGTTGACAATCATCCCTGGATGGTGATGTAGCTGGAAGGTGACGCCCTTGCTCTTCTTATGGACTTCTGGGGAAAGGTCCTTCATTGATCCCTTTATACAAGTTTCATTTTTTTTGTTCTGAATTTAACAGTAATTCATGTATATCAAACAGATTTTAAAAAAGCAAAATAGGGTGCCTGGGTGGCTCCAGCAGTTAAGTGACTCTTGGTTTTGGGTGCACATTATGATCTCGGGATCCTGGGATGGAGCCCCGGGAAGGATTCAATGGGCAGTCTACTGGGCCCTTTTGACCTCCCTCTGCCCCTCCCCCACCTCGGGTTCTCTCTGCCTCTCTCTCAAATAAACAAAATCCTTGAAAAAAAATTTTTAATCCTTAAAAAATTAAACAAGAGAGGGACATTATTTAAACTGACAATGGTATTATGTTGTGAACCAAGAAGTTAATAGAGTTGACCCTTGATCCACACAGAGACAGGGGTGCTGACACCCTCTTCCCCAGTATAATCAAAAATTGCATTTAACTTTTGACTCCCCCAAAATTTAACTTTTAATAGTCTACTGTTCACCAGAAGCCTTACCAATAACATAAATAGATGATTAACAAATATTTTAGATGTCATATGTATTATATGCTATATTCCTAGAATAAAGTAAGCTGGAGAAAGAAAATCTTTTTAAAAATCAGAAGAAAATATGCATTTACAGTACTAAACTATATTTATCAAAAAAAAAAATCCACATCTAAGTGGACTCATGCAGTTCAAACCCATGTTGTTCAAGGGTCAACTGTACTCAGTTCTCTATCCCTGAAGTCAAAAAAAAAAAAAGTAATATATGGTCATTGCAAACAGTTTTACAATATGGAAAACAATGAAGAAGTACAGATTATTCATAGATATCACCCAGAGATAAATCTTTTTGATATCTTCATATTGGCACATATCCTCCCAGACTTTCTTAGAGACACATGAGTGCATACACACGTACAACACAGAGGTACATTTTATGCCTCCTTTACTTACAATCATATTATGAACACACTTTTCTATTAATCAAGTAAAATTTAGGTAATTTTTTTTAAAGATTTATTTATTTATTCATGAGACAGAGAGAGAGAGGCAGAGACATAGGCAGAGGGAGAAGCAGGCTCCTCTCGCGGAGCCTGATGCGTGACTGGATCCTCAGACTTGGGATCACGCCCTGAGCCCAGGGCAAAAGCTCAATGGCTGTGCCACCCAGGTGTCCCTTAGTTCTCCCTTTTTTTATTATAGACAAACTTGCATAAACATCTCATGTATATATTTTACTCATCTGTCCAGCTACTCGTTAGGTAAGGTAAGGGCATGCATCTTTAAGAAGCTTTGATTCATTCTCATTGCCAAAATAGCCCTCAGAAGTGATTTCACCAATTTGCAGTCCTAAAACTAGTATGCAAGAATGACTTTTTCCCACACCCTACCACTGTCTTGTTTTAATTTGCAGTTCTTTGATGAGTTAATGTTTCCTGTTTCGATATATGTTTATTGGCTATGTATGCCATACCTGTGTATATTCCATGCTTATCTGGGAGAGAAGTGGGATTTTTATTGATTTTCTTTTACTTGAATTTTTATTTTTATTTTTATCTTTAATTTTGATTGTTTAAACATTTTGCTGCAAAAAAAGAAAAACGGAACAAAGAAAAGAAAACTGGATTTTATTTTACTTTAATTTTTTTTATTTTTAATTTTGATTGTTTAAAATTTTTACTGCGTAAAAAAATAAAATAAAATAAAAATTTTACTGCAAAAAAAAGAAAAACAAAACAAAGAAAAGAAAACTGCTCCATGCAGTTGTCAGGCTAGTGTACAATATCAACACCAGACACCGTGCATCGCCCTGAGTTATCTGTGGCGGTCTCTGTTCCTAACTATCTCCTAAGTGGATCTACCCCTGCTTCAGCCTCTGCCTTCATGCTCTTACCTCCTCTCCACCAGGCACCTGACCGAGTGCTCTGTCTTCCTTCTCCTACCAGCATGAGGTTGCTTACAAGGTTGTTTTATGCCAAGGTACAGTTCTAATTTTTTAAAAGAAGGACAACATTCACTACATTCCTACCATGTATGAATGTTTGCGAATATTATATTATGAATTATAGTTAACATTTTGTTTACCCATGACATCAAGATAAAGGTTAGATAGAAAATGTGAAAGGTTAACCAGAAAATGTAATGGTATATATTTTGCACTGTTTTGGAATAGCTTGAAACAGTATTTTGCAACATTTTGGCAAGACTTGAAAAGAAATACACTTTAATATATTGATTCATACCTATATAATAGCTTCCTCGAAATTAGCAGGTTGGGAGAAAATATCCCAATTAAACTGTGAAAAACAATTAAGTACATGGAATTAAATATTAGGTAGAAGGCACAGAAATCTACAAAGGTCACTTACTTCGACGGTTCATTAGTTCAACAGTTCCTGCGTTTTGGCTTATTTTCGTGGCTTTTTAATATAGGTATGTAATGGGCATCATTTAATATTCCCACAGTGTTTATTGATATGTGCATTTTCTGCTACTGTCTTCAACATTTTTGCTATTGTGCTTCGATTCAATTCTCAAGACCTCTGGGTGGTTGTAGCAGTGCTGTTACTTTATTGTACTGTATGTGCATGCTTATTTCTTAACTATCAGTAATCTTAGGGCAAGGATCCTGTATTTTCATGCTAGCACCATATCTGGCTCACCGTAAATACTATTTTGCTTTGTATTTCTTAAATGAGTGATGAGATCCTGCTATTTGCTTCCTCTGTTTTCCTCCAACCCATACGACGTTTTAGGCAATCATAAAACTTTAGGGGAAACTGTCCAATGATTTGTATAGAAGCAGGAAATGTTCTCTTCTGATCTTAAAATGGATGACATTTCTCTACCACCAGAGGAAAGATTGTTGCAGTCAGCAAAGCCAGAAGAAAATTCAATGGAAGAGATACAATATTGGTTTAGTGATTGCCATGTAGCTGGTTAATTCTACCACTGGAGTATTTCTCAAACCAGTGTTCTTGTACAATCTGCAGTTCACCCCAGGTATCTCCAGATTACGAAACTATAGCTTTGGGCATTCTCACTGGACAGAGGTTTAAGGAGGCCCTCTGGTTGCTAAGTCTTTTAACTTCGTGGGGGTGAGAGAGAGAGAGAGAGAGAGAGAGTGTGTGTGTGTGTTTTCTGATTTTATTTTTTTAATCAACATATAGTAAAATTTATTTTTCCTATATGTATAATTCCATAAATTTTAACACATGTGTAAATTCATGCAACCACCACCAGGATCAAGATACAGAACAGATCCATCACCACAATAGACTGTCTTATGTTATCCCTTTGCCCTTACTGTCTTCCCCAACCCCTAATCTCTAAAAGATCACTAATCATTTGTCTGTTGTCCTTGATGATCTTGATGAGTCTGTTAACTTCTATAACCCCAAAGTAAAAAATAATAGCTGCATGCACTGTTAGCTGCTTAAGGGCAGGGCCAGTCAAAGGTCCATTCATGAAAAAAAATGTCCATTCCCACATCTGAATTTACCTCCAGACTTTTATTTTTTTATTTTTTAAATATCTTATTTATCTATTTATTCATGAAAGACACGCAGAGAGAGGCAGAGACATAGGCAGAGGGAGAAGCAGGCTCCCTGTGGGGAGTCCCATGCATAACTCGACCCCAGGACCCTGGGATCACGCCCTGAGCCAAAGGCACATTCTCAACCACTGAGCCACCCCGGTACCCATTTCCAGACTTTTAAAAGTAAAAATTATTTATTGCATCTTCTTCTTAAGCATAGAATAACAAGAGTATAGAGGCTAAGACAAAAGGAGCCAGTAATCCCATTGCCCAGATAATAAATGTTTAATTTTTACAATAAAAACAATTCAAGGGCACCCTGGCTGGCTCAGTGGTTTAGTGCTGCCTTCAGCCCAGGGTGTGATCCTGGAGACCTGGGATCGAGTCCCATGTCGGGCTCCCTGCATGCAGCCTGCTTCTCCCTCTGCCTGTGTCTCTGCCTCTGTGTGTGTGTGTGTGTGTGTGTCTGTCATGAATAAATAAATGAAATCTTAAAAAAAAAAAAATTCAAGTATATGGCTTGAAAATCCAAATAGATAAAATAAAGAGTAAAAACCCCCTTTTCTTTGTCCTGTCTCCTTTCTCTGTCACAGTCCTCCTTGGGGCTTTGGGGACTTTCTCTCAATGCAGTATCACAACATTGCGGGCTGAACAACCTGAAGGACTCCCATTGCTTTGGGGATAACATTCCTACTTGTTAGTTTGCCACCCAATAACTTTATGATCTGACCCCTCAGTCCTTCTGGATCTGCTGGGACCCCAGAACATGACTGGTTCTTTCCTATGGCTCCTCTCTCCCCTAGAAGGCCTTATTCCCTGGTCAAAGGTTTTATCTCCCTGCATTTTCACTGAAAGCTCCCTTTCCTTTAGCCAGGAAAGAAGGAAGCTCTTCAAGGGCAGAGACCCAACCAACTTGCCTTTTTTTTTTTACCCCCAATTCTTGGCATAGACTAGGTACCAAATAAATGTTTTGGTAAGAAAAAAGGCACCATAGGGATGCCTGGGTGGCTCAGTGGTTGAGCATCTGCCTTTGGCTCAGGTCGTGATCCCGGGATCCTGGGATCAAGTCCCACATGGGCTCTCTGAAGGAAGGCTGCTTCTCCCACTGTTTATGTCTCTGCTTCTCTCTGTGTCTTTCATGAATCAATAAATAAAATCTTTAAAAAAGAAAAAAACCATCATAGAATTGCAAAACAGCAAGAGCTGGTTTCAGTTGGCAGGCAGCTAAAGCCAGGAAATGGTTAAAAGAGGAATATAGTTGACTCCGAGCTTGAAAGGGGGTGGCCATCTGCTTCCGGGCTTTCCTCTCCCTCCCACAGTGGATGTACGCTTCCTGAAGATTGGTGGAGAGGCTGGCTGGGGGGGTTGTAAGGCCAGAGGAAGGGCTGCAGTGGCTTTAGTGGAGCACTGAATGAGGGTGACTTAGCCAGGGCATGGGGATGGAGGGGGTGGGGAGGGGGTGGGATGTCACTGTCACAGGCCCCTCTGACTTGCTCTGGCTGGAAACGCTGGTGGTCAGGCGAGAGGGCATGAGGTCTGGAGTGCAGCAGGGAGCTGGTCATCCCACATGATGCCAAAATGGGACCTTGATGTTTCTTTCTAAACTGTCTAGCCCAAAAAGGACTGGGGTGAAGGCAAGAATTCAGAGTAGAAGCAGAAAACAGGAATAAATCTCTGGGCTATGTGCTTTGCAACTAGACAGGAAGTGGAGGGTGGAAGCCCACCGTTCCAGGATTCTGAGTTGAAAGGATCCAACATACTCAAGGTACATTAATTCAGACTGCTAAGGTCCTGAGCAGAAGGCACCTGAGACAGAAACTCATAGGCTGTTAGAGACAGAAGGACCCTGCCCTTACGTGTCAAAACCCTAATCGTGAAGTCGCTCAATGAGGTTGGAATGACACACAGGAGACCTTATCTGTTAACCGTACGGTGACATTCCATTCACATTAGTCATTGAGATTTTCATTTTCTTTCAGTAAAGCTGGGCATAGGCAATGTCCTGTGAATCTGGACTATGTAGAAGGGACTGGTGACCTTAAAAGTCACAATAGCAACCGGGAAAAAGTGGTTGTAGGGACTGAGAATGTGGGGATCTAGTCTAGTGTCAACCACATCCAAGCTCTAAGGTCTTGGTGGTTTACGGAGTCTCTCTGAATCTGTTTCCTCATTTTAAAAGGGGATTCTTTATCGTCTTTATGAACCGTCAATCATGATGCAAATATTGGGCCCTGATGTAAATAATAAGAGGATTGGATTCAGATTTTCATTTTTGTTTTTATTTTTTTTTATTTTTTTTTTTAGATTTTCACTTTTGAAGTCTTTCCCAAGATGTCATCTTTTTCCAAAAAAATGGTAAATAAGTGGCTTATTCCATACTCTCAAACACTCAGATCTCTCAACTATGAATGTAATTAAAGCATTATATTCACACAAGTGATCTAAGCCTGTTTGAGCATCTTCTTGAGCTGGAAACTCACTACCTCCTGAAACTGCCCAGACCTTCTCTGGCTGCCTTTCACCGCAGAAAATCCATCTTTACACACCATAAATCACACACTTTCTACCCACCTCTCTAACTCTTCCCTTTTGGGATGACACAGACTGAGTCATACTCCTCTTAGAAACATCAACCTTCCGGGCACCTGGCTGGCTGGGTCAGTGGAGTCTGCAACTATTGATCTCGACATTGTGAGTTTGAAACCCCACATTGGATGTTGAGATTATTTAAAAATAATATCTTGGGGGTGCCTGGGTGGCTCAGTGGTTGAGCATCTGCCTTTGGCTCAGGTTGTGATCCTGGGGTCCTGGGATCAAGTCCCGCCTCAGGCTTCCCACAGGGAGCCTGCTTCTCCCTCTGCCTGTGTCTCTGCCTCTCTCTGTGTCTCTCATGAATAAGTAAATAAAATCTTTAAAAATAAAATATTTGAGGAAAAAAGGCCAACCTCCAAATATTTGAAGAAAATTCTGACTTCCCCACCTGGATCTAATCTCCTTATCTTTCAACACTTGCTCATCTGATAGATTTCCCCAGGCCAAGCCCCCACCCCTCAAGTGACTCCCTTCAAGGACATCCTCAAGTTAAAACACTGGAAACAACCTAAATGTCCAGCAGTGGAGCCTCAATTGAAAATTGTAGTCAAAATAGAACACATAATAAAATAATTTTTCATGACCTGAGAAAAATGATCACAGTCTAATAGAAGATAAAGGAAGCTATAAAACTGTAGTAAAACAGTAGTATTTAATTTTGTAATAAAAGTGCATATATTAAAATAAATTTTGCATGTTTATCACTGGGTAGTAAAATCACAAGTGATATTTTTCTTTTCTGTGCCTTTTTTTCAAAATTTTTACAATTGATTATTGGTAATCAGGAGACAAAATAGGTCCTATGTCCCTATAGGTTTTACATATTGGTCCAGGTTTTAAATCTTTGGAATATCATGAAGTAGGCTTATTCCCACTTATCATTTCTAAAGGAAAAAAAACAAAAACAAAACAAAACATGTAACAGTGAGCCCAGAATACCAGGAGCCTAGTGGGCATCCAACAATTACTGGTTTCCTTGCTTC
This sequence comes from Canis lupus baileyi, assembly GCF_048164855.1. NCBI lineage: Eukaryota > Metazoa > Chordata > Mammalia > Carnivora > Canidae > Canis > Canis lupus. Next base: position 35,673,929 of record NC_132867.1, on the reverse strand, counting down.
CTTCCCTAGATTCTTAAGGATCACTCTCATATCATCCCTTCTTATTAAAATTTCTCTCATCTGCTTTCTATGACTTGATTTCAATTTTACATGTGACATTTGCTATGCACCTCCAAACTTGTCCAAGCTATTGATTGGAGGTCCCTTATAGACACTGGCTCCAACAACAAAACCAGACACATCTCTCTATAAGGGAGAAAAGTATAAAAGAAAAGTTAGCTCCAGCATTTTGTAGTAATCTTAAGCCAGAAAAAAACCCAGGATGTATTAAAGCCAGCCAGGAGTTAATGATTCCATCATACCCATAATGTCGAATTAGAATACAATCTACTTTCTGATCACTGGATCTCCTAAAGGACTGGAATCATTTGCACTGGAATGACAAAGGAAGTATGTACACCATTCACAACTTCGTATATTAAAATTTTGTCAAGAAGGAAGTCCAGATGGTGAATGGTTAAATATAAGTAAATGGAACAAGAAACTGAGGAGGTCTCAACTTGTCAAGCCAGAACTTAACTTTCTCCTACATTGCCCTCTTAGATGATACATCCACAGATACAGTCACCATTTTTTTTACAAATTGAGTTATCAGTTCCCTACAGTGAAGTGAGTAACTGTTCATTGACTCCACTGTATGTTGAATGTCTACACTGTGACAGATAGCCTGATCATGCTGGAGATACAAAGATGAATTATTTTGGGGCCCCAAATCTGAAGGAGTCTGAGATCAGTGAGGAAGGCCAACAATGCAACATAGAAACCATAGCATGATAAATTCTGGGGGAAGCAGGAGTCGAGGAGCAGATGAATCTTGTCTTGGGGAATCCCAGGTCTAGGATCTGAAGCTTTCATCTCCATGTACTTTTTTTTTTTTTTAAGATTTTATTTATTTATTCATGAGAGGCAGAAACACAGGCAGAGGGAGAAGCAGGCTCCATGCAGGGAGCCCGACACGTTGGACTCAATCCTGGGTCTCCAGGATCAGGCCCTGGGCTGAAGACGGGGCTAAACCCCTGAGCCACCTGGGCTGCCCTCCATGGGCACCCCACTGATTCTCCACCCCACTCCCCTACACCCTGCTTTTAAGGATGCAATCTGGAATGCTTTGCAGAGTGAGGATGACAACTGGAAGAGGAGGAAAGAGTTTATATAAAGACTTTCTCATGAAGAATTTTAGGACATGCCACCCCAACATGGGCCCTTTGGGTACATTATTTCGAGCTGAAGGCACTGAAAAAAGCAGATGAAGGGTGAGGTTCTCTCTGAACCCCATCATCTGCCTGAAGACAGATCCAACAAAAGGACCTTGGCCTCATCAATCTCCTCCCAGGAGTGTCTTCAGAAGGGAACACGGACTCTCATCACAGGAGATGAGGCCAGAAGTTGGCCCCCACCCAAACATACTCTGCCCAGAACTGTCAGACATCCCTCCCTCCCCTTAAGGCTTCTGAGGGCCCCTTGTGCTTTTCTACAATTTGCTCTCCCCTAAGTCGGCTACATCCCTCCCCTTCCCCTATGAAGACACATATAAGCTTTCAAATCTCACCCACTGAGACACATGGGTGGCTCAGTGGTTGAGCGTCTGCCTTTGGCTCAGGGCTTGATCCCGGGGTCTTGAGATCCAGTCCGGCATCAGACTCCCTGCTCCTCCCTCTACCTGTGTCTCTGCTTCTGTGTCTCTCGTAATAAATAAAATCTTCAAACAAACAAATCTCACCCATTTTGGTGTACCCTCTTTTCTCCCTAAGATGCCCTTGAGTGCATAGTATTCTTTTTTAAGATTTTATTTTTACTTATTCATGAGAGACACAGAGACAGAGAGAGAGGCAGAAGGAGAAGCCGGCTCCCAGGGCGGAGCCGGATGTGAGACTCGATCCCGGGTCTCCAGGATCACGCCCAAGGCTGAAGGCGGTGCCAAACCGCTGAGCCACCGTGGCTGCCCCAGCTGTGGAGCCTTGGAGGGTAGAGGAAAGTCGCTCCTCCCCTCCAGCTTCATGACTGGTGATGATATCAGGTTACCTTCATGGCCTGCGTTATTGCCTTCAAAATGCTGCAGACACTTTGTAAATTCTCTCTCCATACCCACCAGAAGGAAGGCAGAAGAGTGGGCGGCACCCTGGGCTAGGCATCAGGTGCTCTGTGTCACCACCGCCTCTGCAGTTAACAATCTCCTAACCCCACCAGGCCACCATTGCTCCTCTGTGAGAAGGATAGGGGTGGGGCTGGGGGAGGACCTGAGTCCTCTTTCAGATGCTTTACTGCTCAAAACCCTCAGTGAGCCAGTTCCTGAAACTTGGGGGGAAGCAAGAGAACAGACCTGTTGAGCCATTTGTACTATGACGTCATACTGAGTAGCTGGCTGGATACCTCCTGAGTTGGTGTTTGCCCATCTCCCTTTCCTTAAATGGTCTGCCCTCTAATTGCTTTTCCTTTTTTAAGTGGGTATTGAGGAAATAGCTGATTTTTGCTTCCTTGGCTTACAGCCATGGCTTCTTGTCCCAGAGTCTTCTGAGCCTGTGACTAATTAATGATCTGGTTTAACTTCTGGATACCCTGAAGGTAATAACATAGGTTGCTCCCCATCCAGTTTTGCTTATACTTTCCCATGCAAAGTTCTTTCTGTCTGGAACATTCTGGAATGAGAACATCACCAACAATACTACCTTAAATGTACATAAAAATGTTTGCTAGTGTGTCTTTCCTGTTCCATCAGTAATCAGTGCAGGCTTTAGTAAGGAGTGAGGAAAATCCATATCCTCAGTAATGTTGAAAGGACTCTCTAAAACAGTTTTCTCAAAAAAATAAAAATAAATAGGGATCCCTGGGTGGCGCAGCGGTTTGGCGCCTGCCTTTAGCCCAGGGCGCGATCCTGGAGACCCGGGATCGAATCCCACGTCGGGCTCCCGGTGCATGGAGCCTGCTTCTCCCTCTGCCTATGTCTCTGCCTCTCTCTCTCGCTCTCTGTGTGACTATCATAAATAAATAAAAATAAATAAATAAAATAGTTTTCTCACTTTTTACATTTCATTTTCTTTTTTTTGTGTGTGTGACTAATATAAAGAAACAATTTATTTTCGTATGTTGACCACATAGCCCACAGTTTTGCTAAATTTACCGATTAGTTCTAACACATTGTGTATAAATTTCTTTGGATCTTCCATGTACATAATCATGTGTAGATAACACTTTTACTTCTTCATTTTCAAACTATATGCTTCATTGTCTCTTTCTCTTTTCCCTGTTGCATTGACTTGAACCTCCAGGGTTATGTTCAATATAAGTGGTGACAGTAAGCATTTTTTTCTTCTCCAATCCCAGGGTGGAAAAGCATTTGCTACTTCACAATTCAGAATTTTGTATATTAGCCATAGGCCTTCGTAGATACTTTCACAAACTTGAGAAATATCCTTCTCTTCCTACTTTATAGAGTTTTTGTGATGAATATATATTGAATTTCACTGAATGACTTTTCTGCATCTATTGAGACAATTTTTTGTGTTTTCTCCCTTATTTTCCTAGTGATTTTTGGTTAATAATCGCTTTTCAAATGTTAAACATACTTGGTAATGATGTGTTAACCCTTTTACAAATTGTTGGACTTAATTTGCTAATATTTTGTTTAGAATTTTAGCATTCATCAGGGATATTGGTCTGTAACTTTCTTTCTTTATAATATTTTTGTCAGGTTCTGCTATCAAAGTTATACTGGCCTCATAAAATGAGTTAGCAATATCTCCTTTTCCTCATTTCTTTGAAAAAGTCATGTGAGATTAGTATCATTTCTTCCTTAAATTTTTGAAAGAATCTACCAATGAAGTCACCTGAGCCTGGAGTTTTTATAGAGGGGCTATTTTTAGTAATGGATTCCATTTCTTTAAAAGATATGAGAATATTTAGATATTACATTTCTTCTTGTATCAATTTTGATAAATGAATTTTTTCAAAAATTTCTCCATTTAATCCAACCTGTCAAGTTAATTTTGTTTTGAATTTCCTTCTATTATATTCTCATATCTGTAGGATCTGTGCTAATACCTCCATTTTCATGACAGATATTGATAATTTGTGTTTTCTTTCTTTTTTACTCATCAGTCTGATAAATGTTATATTTTTAAAATCTTTTTAATAGGACAACTTCTGGTCTTGTTAATTTTTGACTACTGTCAGTCTATTTTTCTATCTTACTGATTTCTGTTCCTAAGTATTTCTTTCCCTCTACTTTCTTTGGGTTAAATTTGGTCATATTTTTCTTTTTTTTTTTAATTTTTTTTTCAATTTTTATTTATTTATGATAGTCACAGAGAGAGAGAGAAGGAGAGACATAGGCCGAGGGAGAAGCAGGCTCCATGCACCAGGAGCCCGATGTGGGATTCGATCCCGGGTCTCCAGGATTGCGCCCTGGGCCAAAGGCAGGCGCCAAACCGCTGCGCCACCCAGGGATCCCCTGGTCATATTTTTCTAATTTTTTCAGATAGAGGTATAAATAATTGATTTTCAGTGTTTCTTCTAATTTATGCACTAAAGCAAGAAATTATCTTCTATTTATTTTTTTTTAAGTAGACTCTGTGCCCAACATAGGGCTCACTCATCAAAAGTCATATGTTTTACCAACTGAGCCATCCAGATATTCCAGTAAATTCTCTTCTAAGCACTGCTCTAGCTATATCCTCCATATTTTGCAAGATTGCATTAGTAATTATTATTTGAATTAAAAATAGATCTAATTCTCATTCTGCTTTTTGTTTGATTCATGGTTTAGTTAGGAATGTGTTGCTAAATATTAAAATATTACTGGTTAGTTTTTGTTATTGATTTCAACTTTAATGTCACTATAGTTAGAAAATTTTCTCTGTGTGACTTCAGTCGTTTGAGATTTGTTAAGACTTGCACATCACTATATGGCTCAGTATATGGTTTATTTTTGCAACCATTTTATGTGTGTTGGAAATAGTGTTATTAGAGGTGATTGGGTGGCTGAGTCAGTTAAGCTGAAATCGAACTCTTGATTTCAGCTCAGGTAATGATCTCAGAGTGGTGAGATTGAGCCCTGCATTGGGCTCCATGCTGAGCGTGGAGCCTACTTAAGATTCTCTCTCTCCCTCTCCCTCTGCCCCTCTCCCCCAACCCTCACCCCACCCCATCCCTGCTTGCATGTGCCCACACCCTGTTTCTCCCTCCCTCAGAAAAAAAGAAAGAAAGAAAGAAAGAAAGAAAGAAAGAAAGAAAGAAAGAAAGAAAGAAAGAAACCAAGCAAGCAAGCAGTTTGGGATGAAATGATTCATGAATGCCAATTGGGTCGATTTGGCTATTAAAGCTATTCAAATCTTTGGTGTCCTTACTGATTGTTCCTATTTGTTTTTATCAGTTATTTAGATCAGTAATTGTGAATTTGTTTAATTCTCTTTAATTTCTGCCAAATTTTGTTTTTCATATTTTTGCTTTTCGATACACATACATTTATGATTCTCCTGTCCTCCTGTTGTATTCACCCTTCCAGTATTATAAATATACCCCCCAAAATGTCCCTCTTTATCACTGGTAGTATTTCTTTCCTTTCCACTTATTTTTTATTTATTTTTAACTTTTAAAGATTGTATTTATTAATGAGAGACAGAGAGAGAGAGAGGCAGAGACACAGGCAGAGGGAGGAGCAGGCTCCATGTAGGGAGCCCAATATGGGACTTGATCCTGGGACTCCAGGATTACGCCCTGAGCAGAAGGCAAACACTTAACTGCTGAGCCACCCAGGTGTCCCTCCATTTATTTTTTTTGTGATATTAATTTGCCAGACCAATGTGATATTGCTGCTGTTTATATAATATGTAATTTTCCATCTTTATAGCTCTGCCTTTGTACTTAAAGTGTGACTCTGTGAAATAGTATGTAATTGGATATTTTCTTACTGAGCCTGACAATCTTTGCCTGTAAGTTATAATTTGGTACCTTTCATTTTCACTTAATTTCTGAAGTGACTGAACTTAAGCCTCCATGTTGCAATTTGTTACTTATTCCATCTATTTTTTGTCCCTTTGTGTTTTTCTTTAGTCCTTTCTTTTGGATAAATCAAATAAATTTCTAATTCCACTGTATTTACTGTAGTATTTTTTTTCCAACCTTATCTTTTTCTAACTTTAATAGTTTAAATGGAGGTACCTGGGTAGCTCAGTCAGTGAAGTATCTGGCTTGGCTCAGGTCATGGTCCCAAGGTCCTGGGATTAAGCACCGTATTGGGCTCCCTGCTCATGGGGATCTGCTTCTCTCTCTCCCTCTGCTCCTCCCACCCTGCTTGTGCTCTTTCTCTCTGTCAAACACAGAGAGAAAATGTTTTTTTAAGTTTAAAAGGACACAGATTCTTAATTGGCAAGGAATATGGTATTGAATAAAAATCACAGGGAAAAGCCATATTTGCAGGAGGAACATCTTGTTGGTGAGAAAAGGCGGAGCAGAGAGACTGACCATTAGGAACAGCACTGCAGAGCCGATCTTTGATACCTGGAAGAAATGAAGGCAGTAAGAGTGCACTCAGGGACACTATTCCATATTCAGGAACAGAACCCTGGCCCCTCCTTCATCTGAATCTTCTGAAATCTGCTTGTCCATAAAATACTTAGTTTACTTATGCAAAATTCTTAATTTAAAAGTGAATTAAAATAGAATTTATATAATTATATTGTCAGAAGTACACAATGAAAGGGAAAAAAATGACAAATGAACAAATGGTGAACATTAACTAGAAAAATAGTGCCATAAAGAAGATAAAAATTATCTTCAGAGTAGATGAAAACTGAACAGATAACACGGAATCACAAAAGCCTGATAGGCTTGTTTTCCTAACAATGCAAAACCACAGAGATACAAGAAGCCAGGAAAAATGCCCAGACAACCCCCAAAAATGAAAGCTTCAAATGGAAACTGAAAAAAAAAGTCTTAGAAATGAATGTCAAACTGAAAGCAGTATGAAGAAGAAAAAACATTGTGGAGAACAATGGAAATGGAGTGCTGGAAAGAGAAAAGCAAGAAAAAATAAAATAAAAATGAATAAATATTTTAATGAGTTAGAGAGAATAGGTTTTATGTATGGAAGACCAATGAGATTCAACATGCATAATCTTCATCCCATTTGAAGAAAACAACAACAAAAAAACCCAGGGTGGAGACCAGAGGAGTATAGGAAAAAATATTTAAAGATACAATTCAAGAAAACTTTCCAAAAATTAAAGAGGATTTTAGTTTACAAGTTATAAGAAAATAACTTGTTCCAGAAAATAAAACTCACAAATACGGATAAACATTAAGTTATTATCTCAAAGTTTCTATTCTTCAAAGATACTTCTTTAGGCATCCTATAAAAATATCAAGTTATCCAAAAAAGCAAGATGCCCATATAATTTGTTGTTTTAACTGGAAAAATTGAGAAAGTGAGAGTGGGTATTATTAGTCATTACATTAGTATAATGGCATAAACTGGGATTGTCCTCAGCAACCAGATGAATAAATGTATAGTCATTCCTTCTCCTGTAAGGAGGAAGAAGTCAGGCTAACCCCAGACTTTCCAACAACAGTAATTAATGAGTATTCCTGGCATCCTTAAGGAAAGTGTGTATAACTTCAGAATTTCCCACCTGGACTACAGTTCTCATGGATTCTTCCTATTTTGTAATTAAAAAAAAATTTTTTTTTAGTTTTTAAAGTTTTTATTTAGTTATTTCTATGTAGACCCTGTGCCCAGTGCAAAGCCCAATTTGGGGATTGCACTCACAACCCTGAGATGGAGCCCTGAGCTGAGGTCAAGAGCCAGGCGATTAACCAACTAAGCCCCCCAGGTACTCCCTCATGAAATCTTTTTAGATAAATTACTACAGAATGCAATTAAGCCAGCTAAGCTAGTGTAACCACATGTAAAGCACTGATGAGCCTTAAATGCATTTAACTGTATGATTAATAGGGAGACTGTGATTACCAACCAGAATAATAACACTAAAACCCCTAAGAATGTAAAACTGAAATAACTCCAGAAAAACTGAGGGCAATGTGGAAAGAGGGTGGGAAATACTTCTTTTCCTTTTTATAATCACAAATAAAAAGATATCATGGAAAGCCAATAAATGACATGTAAGCATAAAGTTATAAAGGTTAACTTCAAAAGAAAACTTTACAATTAAGCAGAATTACATGGTAGAAGGGAAAGGGAAAGTGGGGGTGATGTGGAAGTATATTAATTCCAAAATTGCTTATGGTGGGGAGTCAAAATATGATATCCAAAGGGAAAGAAAAATCATCTCAGTTTGGATCACTGAGCCAAAGTAGAAACATCCAAAACATTGTGACTCAGCACAATTTAACTGTCCATTAATAAGTATTTATTGTCCTACTATGTCCCACGTGTATAGTAGGTGCTGGCAAAATACCCATGAACCAAAGTGACAAAGCTCCTATCCTAAAAATGCTTCATTGTAGGTGAAGGAGACAGATAGTAAAGAAAGAATATATGGTGTGTCAGTGGCGAGGAGTCCTACAGAGAAAAATAAAGCTGATAAAGAAGTGCTAGCCAGCAGGTGGGAGGATTGAGAAGGGCTATTAAAAAGAGGGTGGTCAGGGAAAGCCTGGCCACATAGGACTCAGCAGGTCATCAGAAAGACTGTGCTCACTCTCTTGGTGAGACGGAACACTCTGGAGGGTTTTACACAGTGATCACAAATCAAAGGATCAATGAAGGAATATGAGGTGAGTACTAAAGAAATATAGCAGGTGTCATGATTTTTATATCACACATTGGTCAATTCAGGACAAGAAGAGACAAAAAAGAACATTTTAAAGAAATTATTAGCACTCACAAAACAAAACTACTAGAAACATAAGGAATGAGACAGAAAACTCTCTGTCCATGACAGGTCAAATTAATAAAAATGAATAAATATGTAAAAGACCTAAACAGCATAAGTATTGAGGGAGATGAAAATGATACATGTACTATATTCTTAAAATAAACAGCTTTTTAAGTGTTCACAGAACATTCACAAAAAGTAGCAACATATTAGATTACAAATAACATCTCAATTATCCCCATATTACCAGTAATTCCCCAAAATAGCAATAGCACACACGCACACAAAAACAGTTCCTAATCACAATGTGATATCACTAAATATAAATAATACACTAAAACCCAAAAAGCTTCTACTTCCTGGAAGTTGAGAAACACTGTCATAAACAACAGTTGGATATAGGAGACACAACAATCTAAGTTGTGTATCTGGAGAAAGAATTACAATTAAAAAACTAAGTCAGAACTTCTGAGCTGCAGGTAAAGCATCAATCACAGGAAAAGCATAACTTTAAATACATTGCTTAACTCTATGCAAAAGCATAGAAAAGCAGAATGAAATAGATACTTTTCATGGAAAATATAAATGACCAAATTTGACCCCACGAGAAACAGGAAACCAAAATTATAAAGCCTCTCAAAAAAAAAAAAAAAAAAAAAAAAAAAAGCCAGGTGGTTTCACCATAGAATTGGACCCAATCTTTAAGAGTTAGATAACTTCAGTGCTATTTAAGAAAATGAAAGAGTGCATCAACATCACAAAATCTGTTAAAAAAAACAATTCATAGTATTAAAATATTAAAAGAGGGGTCCATGGGTGGCTCAGTCAGTTAAGCTTCTACATTTGGCTCAGGTCATGATCTCAAGATCCTGGAATCCAAAGGGCATTGTATGGGGCTCCCTGCTCAGAGGGAGACTGCTTCTCTGTCTCTTGCTCCCCCTGCTTGTGCTCTCTTTCTCTGTCAAATAAATAAATAAATAAAATCTTTTAAAAATATATTAAAAGAGAAAAATTGTTTCTATTGACTACAAAAATGCATTTGACAACAACCACTTTTGGTTTTTAAAAACTATTCTTACTAAAAAGTAAGGGGTGCCTGGCCACCTCAGTTAGAAGAGCATGTGACTCCTGGTCTTGGGATCTTGAGTTCAAACCCCATGTTGGGTGTAGAGATTACTTAAATAAATAAAAAATAAATAGAAGTATTCTTCCTAAAAATAATAGATGGTTAAAAAAAAAGAAGTAGGGACGCCTGGGTGGCTCAGCAGTTTAGTGCCTGCCATCAGCCCAGAGTGTGATCCTGGAGTCCAGGGATGAGTCCCACATGGAGCTGTCTGCATGGAGCCTGCTTCTCCCTCTGCCTGTGTCTCTGCCTCTCTTTCTTTCTCTCTGTGTCTCTCATGAATAAGTAAATAAAGTCTTAAAAAAAGAGAAAGAAATAAAAGTAGTAGATGGATATTTCCATATATGATGAAATTAAATCTCAACCTAACAGCATTGGGCCTGATGGAGACTGCTCAAAGCATTATGATGTAAATCAGGAGAAAGGTAAAGACATTTCTTATCATAGCTATTACTTTCAGGCTTTCTGAGGGTACTTGTTTATACAATTTTTACTTGCAGATAATAGAACTGTTTACCAAGAAAGCCCAAGAGAATCAAATAAAAAGATATTACAAAGAATGAGAGAATGCTGTGAGGTGACTGGTGAAAATTAATATAAAGAAATAAAAAACTAACATGTTAGAAAAAAACCCCTTCACCCCTTCCTCAAATGCAACAACTAATTATAAAACTTATCAGGAAATGTGCAAGATTCATATAAATAAACTGTTTAAATGCCATTTAAAAGGTTATAATTTGCAGCACCTGGCTGACTCAGTTGGAAGAGCATATGACTCTTGATCTTCAAGTAATGAGTTCAAGCCCCATTTTAGGTGTAGAGATTACTTAAATAAATAATTAATTAATTTAAAAATATTATGAAGCTATAATAACTGAAACACTATGATATTAGTGCATGAGTAGGTGGGCGGGATGGAATAGACTGAGTCCCGAACTATATACTTAGGACTTACTTATATCCAACAAGAAGACATTTCAAACAGTAAGGGAGAAAGTAGTTTCTTCCATAACGATGTCACTACAACAGAAAAGCCATCTGGATAAAAATGAGGTTGGATTTTACCAAAAAAAAAACTTTAAACAGAAAAAAAAGTAAATGAAAAATAAAACCTAATAAGTACTAGAAGAAAATATGCAAATATTTTAAAATAAGTTTTCAATAGAGAAGGTCTTTCTAAGTATGACATAAATCATTAAAACCATGAAAGAAAAGATTGATGAATTGTATTATGCAAAATTTAATAATGTTTTTTAGGCCCAAAACACCATAAATATAGTCATACAGGTGTATAAAGTCTTCAGTCCAACTATATTCATTACAGCACTGTTTATAGCAGTAGAAGTTTGGAAACATCTAAACAGTGTTCTGATTACATTAATTTTGGTACACCCATAAAATGACAATGCCACCCATTAACTATAACAAGGCAGTGAAAGATTTCCAAGCTATATTAAATGAGAAGACAGCAAAGATTAATCTGTATAGTATGTTACATTTGCACAAACATTAATGAAAGAATATATATATGTGTGTATGCTTTTATTTCCATAGAATATCTCTAGAAGGTTGTGCAAGAAGCCAGCAAGAGTAACTGCCCCTAGAAGTGGGAGGCTGAAGTGTGGGGATAAAAGGAAGATTTAACTTAGTTATAATATTTCAAGTCTTGTGTCATGTGTTTGTATTGTCAATACAATCCCCCAAGAGTACTTTTATTTTTTTTATTTTTTAATTTTTAATTTTTATTTATTTATGATAGTCACACACACACAGAGAGAGAGAGAGAGAGGCAGAGACACAGGCAGAGGGAAAGCAGGCTCCACGCACCGGGAGCCTGATGTGGGATTCGATCTCGGGTCTCCAGGGTCGCGCCCTGGGCCAAAGGCAGGCACCAAACCGCTGCACCACCCAGGGATCCCCCAAGAGTACTTTTAAAAAGAAAAGTGTGGATGTCATTAATAATAGTAGTTGAACTGGGGGAGAAACAAAAAACCATGGCAATTTGACTTGGAATATTGGCACTGAGAGAGAATTGGATGGATTCAAGAAACAAGAAATAATATAATATAATAAGAGGTACTGGGGCACCTGGATGGCTCAGTTGGTTAAGCATCTAACTTTTTATTTCAGCTCAGGTCTTGAACTCAGGGTCATGAGGTTGAGCCCCATGTTGGGCTCCATGGGTGCAGAGTCTGCTTGAGATTCTCTCTTCTCTCTTCCTCTGCTTCTCCCTCCACCCTCTCCCCACTTGCTCTTTCTCTCAAATAAGTAAATAAAAAAAACCTTTAACAAATATATATATAATGAGAAGTACAATGTTTTATAGGACTTGGTGATTGATTGCATTATGGAGGGGGAGTGGGAGGCATTGGAGGGAGATGTGAAGGAAAAATTGTCAAGGGTGATTTCCTAGTAGATGGTAGAGCCATTTCCTGAGCCAGGAAATACTGAAAGAGGTAGAGTTGGCAAGAGCATTATTTTGAGTTCAGTTCAGGATCTCCTGAGTTTAATCCAAATGGAGATGTTGCATAGATACAGTTGTATGTGCCCAAGTGAGTGCAGAAGAAAGAGTCGAGATAAATGTCTGAATTTTTCTGTTCAAATGGCTTGTGAAACCACCATGGATAAGAGAAGTGAGAAGAGAGAGAGCCCAAGGCAAGTCCTCAGAAATCCCAACATTTGAAGGTCCAGGGAGGGTGGGGAAGGGACTTGACAAAAAATACTGAGAGGTGGCATTAGACAGAGGAGGGGGACCAAAAGTAGGTGGAGACACGGAAGCCCAAAGATCAGATTATTTATTTATTTTTAAAGACCGATCAATTTATTTATTTTTTATTTGAGAGAGAGAGTGCATGCACGTGTGCACAATGCCCAAGCAGGTGGAGGGAGGGGCAGAGGGCGAAGAGAGAGAATCTTTTTTTTTTTAAAGATTTATTATTTATTTATCATAGACATAGAGAGAGAGAGAGAGGCAGAGACACAGGAGGAGGGAGAAGCAGGCCTCATGCCAGGAGCCTGACGTGGGACTCAATCCCGGGACTCCAGGATCGCGCCCTGGGCGAAAGGCAGGCGCTAAACCGCTGAGCCACTCAGGGATCCCCAAGAGAGAGAATCTTAAGCAGACTCTACACCCATGGAGCCCAACACAGGGCTCAATCTAAGAACGCTGAGATCGTGACCTGAGCCAAAATCAAGAGTCAGATGCTCAACCGAGTGAGCCACCCAGGCGTCCCCAAGATCAGATTATTTAAACAAAAAATCAACTCTTAAATATTTCAAACATGTGCCACTTGAATTGAGTTGACTTGAGTTGAGCTGGATTGCTGGATTCACCGAAGAAGGAGTCAGAAGTTGAGTGGTATTTCCAAAGGCGTGCTATTGCTGGAGCTGAGTTTTCTTACACTCATCGCCCATCCCTGTGCCATCCAAGGTGAAAAGCACAACTGATTGTCCACTATGGTCTTTCTGGAGGACCTGGAGTGGGCCTCCCAGTCCTGCTCCATACACCACTCCAAGCAGGCACCACCAGCTAATCACACTGGCACACAAGAGAACAGATCATACCAAACTATCCCTGTCACTTCTCACTCGGTTCTTCTCATCCCCATCAGTCATCCAGTGGTGCCCTTCATTTCTACAGTATCCACCTGGACTTGGCCCTGCCTCTCCCCTGGTACCACTGCCACTAGGAGGCTGAGCTTTCCTCTCCTGACCACCTTATGCTTCCAGGTTGGCCTCCCTGCACCCCAAGCCTGCAAACAGCACCCAATTAATCCTGCAAAACAGCACCCTTTGAGCAATCTTCTGTAAACATAAATACATTTTTAATCATATTAAGCCAGTTCAGAAATCTTTGGTGGCTCCACACTGCAAACATGAGCCTGACATTGACAGCCAGCACCCACCTTTCAAGTCATGTGCCCTGTCCTCACCCCATGCTGCCTTCAGAGCTGGTCAGACCATGGACCACAGCCACATTCCCTATTTCTTGTTCACAGTGCTCTCCTCCTTGCTTTGAAGACTCCAAGCCCACTTGAGATTCTACCCATTTGTCAAGGTTAAGTTCAAACCCTAAATCATCTGCGAAAATGTTCCAAATCATCTCTGCTCTGCTATTTCTTCTGTGCTGTGTTAGCACTAACACTCGCTGGACTTACATCTGCATCATCTATCACCTACTGTAAGCATATTTTTTGGTAATTCCTAATCACACTGTAACTTATTCAGGACAGGACACCTGTTCCTTACTCCTTTGTAGGATTCACATGAGGCAATATCACACCTTATTCATTGTAAGCTTCAACACTAACTAGCGAAACAATTTCCCCATAAAAGATTTAACATAAAACAGCAGTTTTGGGCACGTGGGTGGCTCAGTTGGTGAAGCATCTGCCTTTGGCTCAGATCATGATCCTGGGATCCTGGGATCAAGCCCCATGTCAGGCTCCCTGCTCAGCGGGGAGTCTGCTTCTCCCTCTCCCTCTACCCCTCCCCCCTGCTCATGTTCTCTCTCTCTCTCTCCCTCTCTCTCTCAAATAAATAAGTAAAATAAAACAACATTTTCTAGTACTTCCTAGACTCAGTGAATCAGTCCATATTCTAACTGTAGTTTCTAATATGAAGAATCCAATATAATCTTGGTCAAACAATCTGAATTTTACTATTTCTATCAGGAGATCCCTTTTGGGAGGAAAAGGAGCTTTCAATTATTTAAATGTAAAGGTTACATCCTATTTGTCAATTGGAGCTTTTTTTTTATCCTGCCAAGTTAGTGCTAACTATTTGGCTCTACTATTGGATGTCAGCTTGTGGCCAAGCCCATTGGACTTAAATGCTTGTTTTGAAGGTTTTCATAATGGGGTAATGAATTTTATAATCAACATTCACAAAATACTCCATGCTCAAACTGGCAAATTTTCATTAATGAATCTTAAAGCGGGTTATTTTAATTTTCCTTTTTTTTTTTTAACTGAAGGAATGACTGATACATGGTCAGTGCACAAGTCTTAAGTGACTGGCTTGATGAATTTTCATGTGAGTACCCTGCTTGACCACCACTCAGATTAGCACATAGAGCATTTTCAGCACCCCAGAAGGCTCCCTTCTACCCTCTTACTTTTATTTTATTTTATTCTAATTTTTTAAAAGATTTTATTCATTTATTCATGAGAGACAGGTAGAGACACAGGCAGAGAGAGAAGCAGGCTCCCCATGGAGATCCTGATGTGGGACTCGGTCCCAGAACCCCGGGATTATGCCCTGAGCCAAAGGCAGACCCCTGCTTGATCCACCTAGTCTCAACCCCTGATCCACCTAGGCTCCCCTCTTCTGTCCTCTTCCAATCAGTATCTGGATAACCAGCCTGCTCCATTTTGTGTCATGTTTTTGAGCTTCACACAAATGGAATCATGCTATCTGTACTCTTTGTGTCTGACTTTTTTCACTCAGTGTTGTGTATTTCTGTAGTTTGTTGTTTTCTCATTGCTGTAAGTCATATTACTTTGGTTACTTTCTCCTTTTTTTAATTGACAAACTTATTTTTTTTTTAAATATTTTATTTATTTATTCACGAGAGACAGAGAGAGAGGCAGAGACCCAGGCAGAGGGAGAAACAGGTTCCTGCAGGGAGCCCGACGTGGGACTCAATCCCAGGCCTCCAGGATCACGTCCTGGGCCGAAGGCAGGCGCTAAACCGCTGAGCCACCCAGGCTGCCCAGACAAACTTATTTTTTAAAGTTTATTTAGTTATATATATTATATATAGATTGTGTGTGTATATATATATATATATATATATATATATATATATATATATATATATTTAGTAATCTCTACACCCAATGTGGGGCTCAAACTCACAACCCGGAGATCAAGAGTCACTCACTGAGCCAGCCAGGCATTCCTGTTACTGTGTACTTTTTTGCTGCAATCAATGATAAATTGAATATATATTTATTTAACGAATACGTTGATATTTCCTTTGTATTTGCAACATTTATCTAAATTTTATACATTTATTTGTTTATTTTTTTAAAGATTAAAAAAAATTTTTTTAAGATTTTATTTATTTATTTGAGACAGAGACAGAGATAGTAAGAGAGATCCAGAGCAGGGAGGAGAGGGAGAAGCAGGCTCCCCACTGAGTAGGGAGCCTGATGTGGGGCTGGATCCCAGGACCCTGAGATCACTACCCAAGCCAAAGGCAGATGCTTAACCAACTAAACCACCCAGGCACCCCCTTAATTTTATATATTTAGATGTACTATATTTATGAGTTTTAAATTTCTCATTTTACCTCCAGGTAACAGCAACTGATCAAATGGATGGCCGATAACAGCTATGAAAAGCGAAATCTGGGAATATTTTAGAACAACATGATCAATGGTTTTTACCTCAATGAGCTAAGAAGAGACTTAAGAATATTACTAATATGGTCTTTAATGTGTATTTTAGGAAATGGTGAGTTTTGAGGATAGATTGTCTATAGGTGTTATCTTAATTTTTGATTGATTAGGTAACATAAAG
The DNA here is from genome assembly GCF_048164855.1 of Canis lupus baileyi. Classification (NCBI taxonomy): domain Eukaryota; kingdom Metazoa; phylum Chordata; class Mammalia; order Carnivora; family Canidae; genus Canis; species Canis lupus. The sequence goes on along the minus strand of NC_132867.1, from coordinate 35,657,453 downwards.
CAAGTTTAAATATATAATTCACCATCTTTCCCACACTGCTTATGTTTGGCTAGGGGAATATAATATTTCTAGTGCTCTTAGCATCACAGAACACTCACCAAAAAATTCAAAGTATCATCATATTTGTTGGCTTTCACTAAGTTATGCTATAGTGACAAACTACACATTGCTACAGGATCATTTTGTTGTGACAAATCTCAGCAGCTTGCTACAACTAATTTCTCCTTCATAATACATGTCTGTCTTATTTGGCTCTGTACCATATATTCTTTATTCCAGGACGTAGGCTAAAAGCAAGTCTCTACTGACACATGCCAGACTCCAGATAGAGGTGATGGTTCTGAATGCTTCTTCTGTGTGACACATACTCCTTTGGCTGAAGCAAGTCTTATGGCCTAAAGGCATAAGAAGTGTACTATAAAAGGGAAAGGAAAATCTTCCTGTAGGATGAGCCCCATAAGAAAGATGATGAATACATTGACTAAGAGTTCAGTCTACCTCAGGTAGTATCATAGCATCACCACCACTATCACCACTGCCACATATGGTCTATGTCACGTGAGATTTCATGTGCGTATTCATCTGAAAGTCTGTGGAACTGTTTCATTAATGAAGACATCAGTCACCTACTCCCCACAAGAATGGATAATTTACAAATAACATGTGGAGAGACACATAGGTAGCTCAGTGGTTGAGTGTCTACCCTTGGTTCAGGTCATGATTCTGGGGTCCTGGGATCAAGTCCCACATAAGGCTCCCCGCAGGGAGTCTGCTTCTCCCTCTGCCTATGTCTCTGCCTCTCTCTGTGTGTCTCTCATGAATAAATAAATAAAATCTTTAAAAAAAAGTAACATGTGGATACCTCAATATCTAAAAACATTAATTCATTTTCTTAGCATTTGCCTTGTCATGCAGGTGTACAAATCTTGGGTAAGCAGCCATTGAGGAGGTCAATTCATACCCAAATCCACAACTAACATTAACAACTGGTCTTTACTGAACTTGAAATAGATTTGAACTAGCAGAGCTCCTGGGGCTCATGTATTACCTAGCTATGGATTCAAGAATAAATGAGCTGAATGAGTCAAAGTGATTGCCAAATAGCCTAGAATACGTTCCTGGTCAAATTGATACAAATCTGTCCCAATGGAGAGATATTTATTTTTTGTTATTGTTGTTGTTTTGTTTTGTTTTTTTTTGTTTTTGTTTTTGTTGTTGTTGTGGAGAGATATTTATGATGTTAATGTGTGGATAAATACTTATCCCACCTGTCCAAAGTGAAGTTTTGGAGAGAATGAACTCAAGATCACCTCATTGTTTGAGATTAGTTGGTCATTAGCTGTTACGTAGAACCGATGGGTAACCTTGCTTGACTTTGTCTTGCAGGACACCTAGGCTGATATGGATAATGGATGCCCTGTATTTGTCTAATTGCTAGGTTGACACCATGTCTTGGCTTTTCCGATTGGAGGCTATATTGTCTAGAAGGCATAAAGAAGCACCTTCGAGAAATATTCAGAGATCCTAAGTTGTTGGCATTTGTTATAAATAGAGCAGAATGTACCTAGTCTTTTACCCAGTTATACTTTCCTTTTTTAAATAAACCTCAGGAAGAAAGAGAGAGAAAAGGTTGGTATAAAACCTATTTGGGTCTAAGATAGAGGTCAACAAATTTATCAGTGGAAGACTTGATAGTAAATACTTTTGGCTTTGGGAAACATCAAGGCTCAGTCTCAGGAATTCAGCTCTGCCTTTGGAGTATGAAAATAGTCAGAAAATGCATAAGTGAGAGGATGTGACTGTGTTAAACAAACTAACAAACAAAACGTCTTATTTACAAAAAGAGGCAGCAGGCCAGATTTGGCCTAATGGTTGTAGTTTACCCACTCTTGGTATAAGATAACTTGTGGAGGGCCATCAATAGGCTAACCTTCAGATGACAAATTTTAGGCAGTCTAGAACTCTAGGGAGTAAAGGCATGGGAACTTTGCATCAAGTGAGGACGGTGATTATGCCTTAGTGCTGTGGTTCCATCAAGAACACAGTCCAGGGAATACTCCTAGAAGGGGGAATACCTTTTCCCCACTTCTGTTTTCCAAAATGAGAGATTTTCCCCTAACACTAGGGAGGTAGAGCCATTACCTTGATTAGCAAACTTAAAATACCTTAGCATTCTTGGCTCAGCTCTGCCCTCTTTCTTCTTGGGAGGAAGTTGCTTATAAGAACCACTCTACTGTGCTCTAGTGCCTAGACAATAACCCCCTGTAGAGAGGCTTGATACTATCCAGGACAGCCCAGTACTAGGTAAAAAAAAGTCTGCCTAATCTGAGATTTAACATTGCCAAGCTAACTTGTTGAACAAATCTTAAGCCTTGTTTGCTAGTGTGGCCTACATTATTAATAAAGATAACATTTTGGTCTTCATGGTTTTTCTTCCAACTATTTATAAGCTGAGTAGGGCAGGGTGGCACTCATTGGGTGCCAATTAAGAGGCCCCAATATATAAAACAAAAATTTTAATTTAATATTTTCATTTGAGAGAGACAAATGAAATACTATAAGTCAGGTTGGGGACTACCAAGATATGAGGATGAACCAGAGGTGAACTGAATCTTACTGAATCTGCAACCAACCCTGATCCATCTCAACTCCTGACTGGATTGAGGTGATTAACTCCTCATGCTGTCCCTTTCACATAGGGAAAATGAAGCCCTCTATGGTAAAAGATGATAACACTTGGAGAGTCTACAGTCCTTTTATATATAATGTCTGATATATAATTAAAAAAACAAATTTTCAGAGGCCTAATTCATAACCAATAAAAATATAAATAAACAATTGCAACAGACCAAAAAGCAGTCCCTGTATTATAATTAGCAGATAAGGGCTTTAGCTATAAATACTGTGTAAAAGTAAATGGAGGAGGGATGCCTGGGTGGCTCACCGGTTGAGCGTCTGCCTTTGGCTCAAGGTGTGATCCTGTGGTCCTAGGATGGAGTCCCACATCGGGCTCCTTGCAGGGAGTCTGCTCCTTCCTCTGCCCGTGTCTCTGCTTCTCTCTGTGTTTCTCATGAATAAATAAATAAATTTTTTTAAAAAAGTAAATGGACAGGCAGCCCCGGTGGCACAGCGGTTTAGTGCCGCCTGCAGCCCAGGGTGTGATCCTGGAGACCCTGGATCGAGTCCCACGTCGGGCTCTCTGCATGGAGCCTGCTTCCGTCTTTGCCTGTGTCTCTGCCTCTCTCTCTCTGTCTCTATGAATAAGTAAATAAAATCTTAAAAAAAAAAAAAAAAAGTAAATGGAGGAAAAGATGGATGAAATGGGTGAAAAATGAATAAAAATTTCAGTGTAGAATTCACTGATAGATTGAAATCTATAAAAAGAAACATGGACCTTTTTGGACTGAAAAATATGACCGAAATTTGTAACTTATGAGAAGAATTTAACAGAAGACTGGACCTAGAAGACAGAAATAATGAAATTAAAGTGAGATCAGTAGAAAAAAATCCAAACTGAAACTCAGGGAGAAAAAAGCAATGGAACTTGACATAGAGACTTGTAGGACACAGCAAAAAAGTCTCACAAATATACAACTGGAGTCTCAGATGGAAAGGAGAGAGAGGATGGGACAGAAGCCATAGTGGAAGAGATCATGCTTGAGCATGAAAACATTTATCTACAGGTTCAAGAGGCTTGGAAAACTACAAGCACAATAAATACAAAGAAATTCAAACTCAGTTACATTAGACCCAGACTATGAAAACCAAACCAAAGACAAAGAGAAAACACCAGTTAGAATTAAAAAAAGAAAAAGAAAAAATATATATATCTATATATATTATATGGATATAGAAATATGTATATCTTCCAGAATCTACAATTAGATGGACAGGTGATTTTTCAATGGAACTATAGAATCCATAAAAATAATGGAGCCACATCCTCAGAATGCTAAAAGAAGAAACCCTGACAGCAGACTTCTATACCTAGTGAAAATATCCCTTAGAAATGAAAGCAAGGTAAGATCATTTTCAAACAAAAATGGAGAGATTTTGTATTCAATGAAATGCCATAGGAACTTCTTGAAATTGAAGGAAAATGATCACTTAAAGGAGACTAGAATTGCCAGAAGCACTGAAGATTACTGAAATGGTTAAATAAAAGAAAATATAACAGGTTGATGACTGTAAACCAGTAATAATCCTGTCTTACACAGGAGGACTGTACGTGACCACAATAGCAACAAAGAGAGAAAGTAGCACAAGAGTTTTTGTTTCTTTTTTCTTAAGGTTTTATTTATTCATTCATGGGAGACACAGATGGAGAGGCAGAGACACAGATAAAGGGAGAAGCAGGCTCCCTGCAGGGAGCCCGATGTGGGACTCCACCCCAGGACCCTGGGAACACGAGATGAACCAAAGGCGGATGCTCAACCGCTGAGCCACCTAGGCGTCCCACACAAGAGTTAAGGTGTCACGAGGCTCTCACACTGTTCATAAATAGTAAAAGTATGAATTGAGACTCAATCGTAATAAGTCAAGGATGAATGATGTGATCTTTCCCTAAAAATTATATAACAATATCTAACTTAAAAGATAATAGAGGAGAAAAATGAAATATATGATGGAGATGATGAGTGGTTATTTCTGTGGGTAAAGGGGGTACAAGTTAGGCTTGGTATGCCAGAAATGTTTTATATTTTGATCTGGGCAATAGTTATGAGGCTATAATTAAATATAAATGTATGGATATTATATATGATATACATACTTTATTCTACTGTAGCATATATAATTATATAAATTTTAAAGTCCGTTATAATCGTGAACATATATATGATATATGATATATACTATATATTGTATATAAATATTTTAATAGGATATGATATTTAATAGTATCAATAGAATAAATTCATTGAGCAGTGCTCTTATGGTTTATGTATTTTATTATGTGTAAATTAAATCTTAATAAATTAAAAATATATCTGAAAAATAAGAGAAACCTTGTGTCCATGGAACAAGAATAGAATGCTAAAATGGAACAGATTGAAGAATAAAAATGAGTCTTTGAAAACTAAAAATATGATAGATATAAATATATAATAGCAAAAAAAAAAAGAGTAAAAGAGCTGAAAGATTAAGTCTAAGATATCTCTCTGAAAGTAGAACAAAAAGAACATGTCCCACAAGAGAAAAAGGTAACAAAATTAGAAGCTCAATGTGGAAGCTGAAATATCTGGCTAACAGGAGTCCCAGAAAGACCAGAGAAAATAGGGGAAAAAAGGAAATTATTGAATATATAGTTCAATGAATTTTCCCAGAGCCAAAGAACATGAGTCTCCAAATGAAAACTTCCACTGAGTGTCCAGCACAATGAATGGAAAAAGACCAACATCAAAGAACACCATGGTGCCATGTCAGGACATCAGATAGAAGAAAATATCCCAAGAATTTTTAAACAGTAAAAGAAGGTCATATACAAAAAAGTCATAAATTGGAATGGAATTCAACTCCTCAACAAAACACAGACAACTATAAGATACAGAGGCAAAAGAAAACACACGATCCAAAAATCTGGGGATCCAACATAGGACAGACGCCCTGGGTATTCCCAAGTGCGGTGATGAAGGAAAGTCCCAGTTCATAATTGCATGCAGTATACACCAAACACAGGTGGTCAGAGAACTCCACACCAGGTGTCCTCACAAAGAAAATGCTACTGATAGAGATTACCTGGGGGAAAATGGCATTGAGTGGGATTTAGGTGAGAAAACACTTAATTGAGGTGCCTGGGTGGCTCAGTCAGTTAAGTGTCTGTCTTTTGGCTCAGGTCATTATTCCAGAGTCCTGGGATTGAGCCCGGAGTTGGACTCCCTGCTTGTTGGGAAGTCTATTTCTCCCTCTGCCCTTCCCCCTGCTTGTGATCTTTCTCTCTCTAATAAATAAATAAAATATTTTAAAAACAACAACAAAAAACCCTACTTAATAGTTCCTAAAAAGCAAAGCAAATGAAAAATAAAGCAATCAAGTCCAACAAAAAAGGTAGTTTTTACAATACTAAAGAACTGTAACCATTAAATACTCTTTTGCTAATTGGCATATGGTCTTACATCATTTAGTTATGATAGTGAAAATGTTGAATAAGGCACCTAACCCAAAAGAGCTAACATTGTCACCTACTATACCAGAGTTATTAGGTCTAAAATTGTAGACTCAAGAAATAGCAATATCTGCATTTATTTTTAAATTTTGAGGTAAACACTAGAACTAGCAGCTAACTGCATTGAAAGCAGGTATCCCGGGAAACAAGAAGTGGGTAAAACGAGAAGACCACATTTTTCACAATGAGACTTTTTACATTAACCTTTTTTCTCTTTTATTTAGAAAAAATTCAGATCTATATAAAAGTTAAAGAATAGGACAAGGAATATCCAGATACTCTCAACCTGGATTCCACATTAGCTTTATATTTCCCTTATTTCTTTCTGAACCACTTGAAGTGAGTTGAAAACATCACAATGCTTCCTTCATAAATACTCTAGCTTGTGTCTCCTGGGAGCAAAGATATTCTCCTCCACACTCCGAATATCATCATCACATCCAAGGAAATGAACACCCATCCCCTGTGATCACCTGTATGGATTGATATACAATCCACAGGCAAATATCCTCAGTAGTCCCCCGAATGCTGTTTATGTCTTTTTTTTCATCAGCATTTAATCAAATTTCACAATTTGCATTTTAAAAAATCTCTTTGAACTTTTATTTTTTTATTTTTAAAATATTTTATTTATTTATTTGACAAAGAGAGAGAACACAAGCAAGGGAGAGTAGGAGAGGGAGAGCAGGCTCCCCGCTGAGCAGAGAGCCAGACGTGGGGCTCCATCCCAGGATCCTGGCATCATGATTTGAGCTGAAGGCAGTTGCTTAACTGAGCCACCCAGGTCCCCTCTTTGAACTCTTAAATTTTAGAATAGTCCCTACCTCCTCAGATCTTTCTTGTTTTTCATGACATTGAGTTTATTTTGAAGACAGAATGGGACTCTAGTTGTCTTGTAGAATGGCTCACATGCTACATGCTTCCTCATGACTGGATTCAGCTTCCTATGGAACTATTCCCAGGCACCTATATTACTGTGGTAAATAAAATCCAATGGAAAAAACAGAGATGGTATTTGTTTACATTTATCGAGATGACTCTCTCTCTCTTGGGTCACCTTCGGCTGGAGTTGGTGCCTTCCGTGCGTTAACTGGGTCAGCGGGTGCTTACTCTGTTCCCTAACACAAGTCATTCCAGGAAGCAGGTTAAACACCTTTTCTCAGAGGGGCATCTATTTTCACAGCTTTTCATTTTAGATTTGTTCCCAGTGGAGATGTTTCCCCCTCATCTCCCCCAAGAAATTCTGTAACTGCAAATTTGTGTATCAGTTTATCTCAATTGCAAATGGAAGTGGTTTCTGCCCAAATCCCTCAGTGGCTGAACAGACTTGATTCTCCTATGCGATAAAGCAAGACCCAAAGACCAGGCTGCAGAGACACCCGTTTGGTGCTGGGACTTCCCTCGACACCTAGGGTGACCTTGAGGAAGCCCTCGGCCCTCCCTAGGCTCCAGAGTCCTTATTTATAAGAGGAAGAGGAGCAGAACATGTTGATAATGAAAGGTACCTTTCAAAGTGTGATCCTGAATTGAGCAGAGAGTTCGAGGACAGGTAGCTTTGGTGATGGGCCAGTGGATGTCCCCTCCCTTTTTTTTTTTTTAATATTTTATTTATTTATTTATTTATTTATTTATTTATTTATTTATTTATTTATTCATGAGAGACACACACAGAGAGAGAGGCAGAGACACAGGCAGAGGAAGAAGCAGGCTCCCCATGGGGACCCCAATGCCGGACTCGATCCCAGAACCTTGGGATCATGAACTGAGCCAAAGGCAGATGCTCAACCGCTGAGCCACCCAGGTGCCCTGGATGGTCCCTTTTTCCCTCCTGCCACTCAGCTCAGCCACCCTCTGCACCCAACAAGTTGTCCATGATGGGGAGACCAGTAGGTGGGGGATGGCACACAGAAGAGCAAATCGGGGGCAGTGGTACAAATACCAGTGCTAGGGAGGATGGAGGAAAACGCCTTCCGGGGCAACCTATGTGCTGATAAACTGAGAGGCAGAAAAGTAGTCTGAGAAACAAGTCTAATGGAAACCTCAAAATATTCTTGAGACAGAGAAGTACTCAACAAACGTGTAATAGATGAAGTGGCAGAGGACCTTAGGACATGCCACCTCAAGGCGTACCACTTTGATACATTGATTATTTTGAGCTGAAGGCACTGAGAAACAGCAGATGCGGGTGAGGTTCTCTCTGAACCCCCATCATCTGCCTGAAGACAGATCCTCCAAAAGGACTTGGTCATCAAAGTCCTCCCAGGAGTGTCTTCAGCAGGGAACATGGACTCGCATCACAGGAGACAAGACCACAAGTCGGGATCCCACCCAGACACACTCTGTCCCCAGCTGTCAGACCCCGCCCCCCATCGAGTCTTCCTGCTTTCCTACAACCATTTACTCTCCCCTAAGTTGGCTACACCCCGTCCCTTCCCCTATGAAGACATATATAAGCTTTCACATCTCACCCATTCTGGGGTCTTCTCTTTTCTCCCTAGGATGCCCCTGAGTGCATAGTATTACAAATGAATACATTTGTCTCCTTCTCTGCTTTTAATGTGCCTGTTGTCTGTTTATTTTTTACACCAGCTGTGGAGCCTTGGAGGGTAGAGGAAAGTCGCTCCTCCCCTCCAGCTTCATGACTGGTGATGATATCAGGTTACCTTCATCGCCTGCGTTATTGCCTTCAAAATGCTGCAGACTCTTTGTAAATTCTCTCTCCATACCCACCAGAAGGAAGGCAGAAGAGTGGGCGGCACCCTGGGCTAGGCATCAGGTGCTCTGTGTCACCACCGCCTCTGCAGTTAACTGGTTCTTTGGGCCAATCTCCTAGCCTAGCCCACCAGGCTACCATTGCTCCTCTGTGAGAAGGATGGGGGTGGGGCTGGGGGAGGACCTGAGTCCTCTTTCAGATGCTTTACTGCTCAAAACCCTCAGTGAGCCAGTTCCTGAAACTTGGGGGGAAGCAAGAGAACAGACCTGTTGAGCCATTTGTACTATGACGTCATACTGAGTAGCTGGCTGGATACCTCCTGAGTTGGTGTTTGCCCATCTCCCTTTCTTTAAATGGTCTGCCCTCTAATTGCTTTTCCTCTTTTAAGTGGGTATTGAGGAAACAGCTGATTTTTGCTTCCTTGGCTTACAGCCATGGCTTCTTGTCCCAGAGTCTTCTGAGCCTGTGACTAATTAATGATCTGGTTTAACTTCTGGATACCCTGAAGGTAATAACATAGGTTGCTCCCCATCCAGTTTTGCTTATACTTTCCCATGCAAAGTTCTTTCTGTCTGGAACACTCTGGAATGAGAACATCACCAACAATACTACTTTAAATGTACATAAAAATGTTTGCTAGTGTGTCTTTCCTGTTCCTTCCACCAGTGATTAGTGCAGGCTTTAGTAAGGAGCGAGGAAAAGTCAATATCCTCAGTAATGTTGAAAGTACTCTTTAAAACAGATATCTCCTTTACTCCTAGGCCTTAAAGTTTTTCCTAGATCCTCAGAGCCATGAAAGCCTGAAGAAAATAGAAGAGGAAGGAACTCAGATATATAGCACTTTTTCAGGCAGAGGGTAAAATACTGAGTCAACGAAGTGGTCTCTAGTTCTAGGTCAAACCTACTAGAGGGTGAAGATTCAGGAGAGAGAGACCTATCAAGCCTGTGCCCCTGGATTTAAAGTCTTAAGAGATACCTAATCAATCACAGTGAATGGACCCTTTATTTGGATCCTGATTCAAACAACTTGTTTTAAAAATTACAAGATGATCAGGGGAATGGGGCACTGACTAGATTTTGGTGGAATTCGAAAATGATGTTTAAGATGCTCTCATGATACTGAGGTTCATGTTCTTTTTGAAAAGTATGCATCTTTTAGGATAATTCAAACTGAAGTGATAACTGAAATGATAATGATGTCTGGTGTTTGCTTCAAAAGAATTTGGGTTGGGGGGTTGGGTGGTGTTATAGGTGGAAAAAGATGAGCCAAAAGTTAATGAGCATTGAAGCTGAGGCATGAGTCTAGGGAGTTCATGCTATGATTCTTCATTATCTGTTTGAAGTTTTCCATAACAATTTTTAAATAACTACCAGGAAAACACATCTTTTCACAACTGAACAATAAAAGAAGAAAGAGAAGTCAGATTTTGCATGTTCCATTTTACACTTGGCAGCCCCTTGGGGTTTTTTGGGTAGAAATAAACTCTTGAATTTTAACGTAAATGTAAGGAATGGAAATGGAAGAAGGAAGAAGATGCTTTTATCTTCCCCAGTGATGCTAATATCGCCAAACATTTTAATAATGTTTTACAGTCCCAAAGTACTTTATATGTCATTTGATCTTGGAAAAAGCCTGGTACGTGTATTTATTGTCATATGTGACATCGATAAAATGTCATCATTGTGTTGTTTTTGTGTTTATGTGGCTTTTTTTTTTAATGATTTACTTTAAACCTCTGAAAATATTCCTTTTCTTTTATTAGTTACTTAGTTGATACTTAAAGATTTATTTCCTGTTTGAGTTTTGCGTGGAAAACTCAGCCTCAATGTCTATTTACAATATTAGAATTCTTAAATGCTTCCCTATTGTGATTTGGTGAATTTTTATTTTTCCTTTTAGTTCCTATTTGGGGGAACGTACAGGGAAAAAGCCATTTTTCATTTCCTTTGAGTCCACCCAGCTGTTTTATTTTGTGTTCCCTTATTTCCCATGCTTCCAGCAGAAGTGTGAAGCCATCAGAAGTGTTCTGTTCTTTTTTATACTTTATCAGCTACATTATCCTTTATCTCTTTCCTGAGAAAGCTTTTAAAATACAAATTGATGGAGCTATGTCTTTTGTTATTTAAATATGATACACATCAACATTTACAAGTGCTTTACAAGAAGGTTTAAACACCGCATCCTACCCTAATTATGACAAACCCACACATTTTTAAAAATACGACTTTCCTTTTTCCTTTTTTTGTATACCTTGGGTTCCAGGATTCCACTCTCTTAGTGCATGAAATTACCAGAGGCTCTGGTATTAAAAATTCCAAACTGGTCACAGACCTCCAACAAGGTCAAGAGCAGTAAACGCCTTATCTTTATAAGGGCAACACATTCTTCAGTTAATACGAAAGACCTAGCCAGCATTGGTCTTTATGCAGTCACAGGACCACCATTTAAGGAGCGATGAATTCATATGCCATATGAAGATCAGCCTTTAAGGGTCTGTAAGCCCAGCACTGGTAGAGAAGGGATCCCTTGGGTGAAGGCTTCTCTGAGCTTCGACAGGAGTCACTCTATGACTCTGCAAATATTAAATATAGCTACATGAATCACACTACAAAATTCCAGTCCTGAAATCTGGTGTCAGGCATAACAATTTGTTCTCTCTCCTTGCTCATGAATAACAAAGAATCAGTTGAAATTTTGGTCTGTATAAAGAATACTCTGATGCTTTTTCCCCCTCCCTCTAGGAGACACATTCTGTATTTGGCGTGACATATGCTTCTCAAGTGTTACTTTGTGTTTATTAATCTTTGAACTAAATTGTCAGTCCCTGTAACTAGAAAGACATTTCTCCTGAACCCTCCTGACTCATGCTAAAGGTACACAACAGCTGATAAACTCTAGTGACCTCTGAGGAGACAGATGGGCCGTGTGGCTTTCAACACCCACGTGGCCTTCTGGACCATGGATGACAGCATAACCCAGGTTAAAATGCTTGGCAAAAGCGCTCAGACCTTTTTCATATGTTATCAAGTCGATAGCAGGCGTTGCATTACCTGTTCTATTGTTCTATCAAATCTCTTCATTTCAACTATCCTCACCACTTTTCTTTCTCATTTGCTTATGCCTGTATCCATTTCTCATTATAATTACAAAATAATGCATTCTCATTACAAGAGTAACAACAGCTAACATTTACTGATTTCTTCCAAGGTGCCAGGCACTCTACTAAAAGCCTAAATATCTTCTTCACTTAATTTTAAACAACTCTATGGGATAAGTAGTGTTATGTCCATTTTACAGATTAAAAAAGGATGGACATACAGGACTCATAAAGTTTATCGCCCGTTCATCCTTCCCATTCATCCTTCAGGAAAAAAACAAGGAATCCAAAAAAGAGAATAAAATTCAAAACTTGTAAAAGTGGTGAGAAAAATAAACTAGTAAAATTTATACTTAAATCTTAAGGTTAAGATGTTTTGTTTTGTTTTTAAAAAAACCCTTTTTAAGATTTTATTTATTTGAGAGAGAAAGAGAGAGGAGAGAGAGAGAGAGATAGAGAGAGAGAGAGAGAGAAAGAGAGAAAAAGCACAGGCAGGAGTGAGGGGCAGAAGCAGGCTCCCTGAGGGAGCCTGATGCAGGACTTAATCTCAGGACCCCAATGTGACCCAAGTCAAAGGCAGACACTTAACTGACTGAGCCACTCAGGCACCCAGGTTAAGATGTTTAAGAAAGAGTTTTAGGGGCATCTGGGTGGCTCAGTGGTTGAGCATCTGCCTTCAGCTCAGGACGTTCCCAAGGTCCTGGGATCGAGTTCCACATCAGGGTCCCCGCAGCCAGCCTGCTTCTCCCTCTGCCTGTGTCTCTGCCTCTCTGTGTGTCTCTCATGAGTAAATAAAGAGAAATCTTTTTTTTTTAATTAAAGATTTTATTTATTTATTCATAGAGACACACACACACACACACACAGAGAGAGAGAGAGAGAGAGAGAGGCAGAGACACAGGCAGAGGGAGAAGCAGGCTCCACGCAGGGAGCCCGATGTGGGACTCGATCCCGGGTCTCCAGGATCACACCTGGACTGCAATCGGTGCTAAACTGCTAAGCCACCAGGGTTGCCCAAATCTTTTTTTTTTTAAAGAGTTTTTAAAAAGATGAAATAGTAATATGAAAAGAACTCTAGTAATAAACTAGAACTAAAATTTCAGATCATTGTTACAAAACATAAGTTGCTTAAGATCATATCTTGTTCTCCCCCCAAAAGTTACACTGACTCATTCTAAATGCTTGTAGAAAAGCAGGCTTAAAAGGTTTTATTAAAAGTAAGAGCCATCTCCAAAAATTGTCAAGGTCATCAAAAACAAGGAGAGATTGAGAAGTAGTTACAGCCAAGAGGAAACTAAGGACAACTGAGGAGCAGATAAAGAACATTTGAGAAAAGCTGAAGAAATACGAATAAAGTATAAACTTCATTTAACAAATTCGATATTGGATCATTAATTTTGACAGATGTGCCATGTTGAGTATACAGGAATTCTCGGTATTTTTTTTTTTTTTTTTAGGAATTCTCGGTATTGTCTTTGCCATTTTTCTGTAAATCCAAAATTACTCTAAAATGAACATTTTATTTAAAAAATAAAACCTACTTCATAAAATTGTTGTAAGGATTAAATGAGATAATCAAAACAAAATGATCTGCACAGAGATTAGAATACAGTAAATATTCAATAAATATGAATTGTTAATAATGATTTAAAAATTAAGGGCTGTCAGTAGAAGAAAAGGAATAGTACGTAGTACACATACTATGGGAGGAGGAGGAGATTTAAAAAAAAGAAAATTCAATGTATCCAATAAAAAATAGAAAAGTTAAAGGGCAAAGAAAGCAATGTAAATAAAAAACATAAAATAAGACATAAGGAATCAGTAACTATATTAAATGTGAATGAGTTAAACTCATGATTAAAAAGTAAGTTTCCACACTCATTAGAATGGCTACTATCAAAAACCCCAGAAAATAAGAAGTATTGACAAATAAAGTGTTCTGTGCCCAGTTCCAGTGTGGGGCAAGTGGGGAGGGGTTCCATATAACCACCAAGCAATTAACTTGATTCTAACAGTACATACCTGGTGATAGCATCAGATCCCACAGGATAAGGGTTTAGTCTCACAAGACTGGCATCTCCTCCTTCAGATGCCAATCACAAGACCACCTAAAGGATACAAATACAGTGATTTGAGGGGTATATGCACACGAAAATGTTTATAGCAGCAGTGACCACAATAGCCAAAATATGGAAAAAGCCCATAAGTTCATAAACAGATGGATGAATGGATAAAGAAGGTGTGAGATATATCTATATATACCTATATATAATGCTATATATATATATATATATATGAATATATATAATGAAGTATTACTCAGCTATCAAAAAGAATGAAATCTTGCCATTTACATGATGTAGATAGAACTAGAAGGTATTGGAGCACCTGAGTGGCTCACTGGTTGAGTGTCTGCCTTTGGCTCAGGTTGTGATCCCAGGGTCCTGGGATAGAGTTCCATGTTGGGCTCCCCACAGGGGGCCTGCTTCTCCCTCTGCCTATGTCTCTGTTCTCTCTCTATGACTCTCATGAATAAATAAATAAAATCTTAAAAAAAAAAACAGAGGGAATTAAGCTAAGTGAAATAAGTCAATCAGAGAAAGACAAATACCATATGCTTTCATTCATATGTAGAATTTAAGAAACAAAACAGATGAACATGGAAGAAGGGAAGGAAAAATAAGATAAAAACAGAAAGGGAGGCAAACCATAAAAGACTCTTAATTATAGGAAACAACCTGAGGGTTGTTGGAGGGGAGGGGGTGAAGCGATGGTGTAATTAGGTGATGAGCATGAAGGAGGGCAGTTGGAGTAATGAGCATTTTGTGTTATATGCAACTGATGAATCACTAAATTCTACCTCTGAAACTAATAATAAAGTATATGTTAATTAAATTGAATTTAAATAAAAAATGTTAAAAATAAAAACCAAAAAAAGAAGAATGTTGTATTATCCCACTTATACCATGTATCTAGAGTAGTCAAATTTATAGAAACTAAAATAATGGTTGGCAGGGACTGTTGGGAGGGGGAATGGAGAGTTGTTGTTTCATGGATATAGAGTTTTAGTTTTGCAAGAAGAAAAATTTCTAGATAGTTTGTACAACAACGTGAATGTACTTAACATTTCTAGATTATATACTTAGAAATGGTTAAGATGGGGAGCACCCGGGCAGCCCCGGTGGCACAGTGGTTTAGCGCTGCCTGCAGCCCAGTGCGTGATCTGGAGACCCTAGATCGAGTCCCACATCGGGCTCCCTGCATGGAGCCTGCTTCTCCCTCTGTCTGTGTCTCTGCCTCTCTTTCTCTCTCTGCATCTCTATGAATAAATAAATAATAAAATCTTAAAAAAAAAAAAAGATGGAGAGCACCCAGGTGACTCAGTAAAGTGGCTGACTCTTGATCTCAACTCAGGTCTTGACCTGAGGGTTGTGAGTTCAAGCCCCACATCAGGCTTCATGCTGGGAATAGAGCCTACTTAAAAAAAAAAAAAAGTGGTTAAGATGGTAAATTTTGTTATGTGTATTTTACCACAATTTAAAAATTTTTTAAAGAGAAAATTCTCAGACTGGTGAAACCTAAAAATCCATCAATAACATTCTATGTCACACACACACACACAAAAAAAAGGAAATTGAAACAACAATGAGATATTGCTACATGTTTACTGGAATGGTGGAACCCCAGAACACTGACAACGCCAGAGGCCGGTAGGGACATGGAGCATCAGGAATGCTCATTCACTGCCGGTGGGAATACAAAATGGTACAGCCACTTCGGAAGACACTTTGGCAGTTTCTCGAAAAACTAAGCATACTCTTACCATACAATCCAGAACAATTGTGTTCCATGGTATCTACCCAAATTGAAAACATGTCCACAAAAAAATTTGTGTACATTTGCCAAAACTTGGAAGCAACCAAGATGTCCTCCAGGGGGCACCTGAATAAACTGAGGCACATTTCAACAATGGGATATTATTCAATGCTAAAAGAAGAGCTATTAACCATGAAGAGACATAAAGGAACCCCAAATGCATATTATTACTAAGTGAAAAAAAAAAAGCCAATCTAAAAAGACTATTTATGATATGATCCAAATATATGGCGCTCTGGAAAAGGCAAAACCATGAGATAGTTAAAAAATCAGAGTGAGTGTGCCAGCAAACAAAGCAGAAATGAAGTCACCATTGAAGACCACCCCTTGAAGTCACACAGTAAAACTCTTCCATGCTCTATTGGTCAAAGCCATCCTAGACCCACTGGATTCAAAGGAAAGGATAGACCTTACCTCTCAATGGCAATATTAGCCAGGTCATATTATAGAATATTCTGTGAGAAGGAAGATATTTTTGGAGCTATCTTTGGAAAATATAATACGTGACATAAATAAGAAATCCATAGTAGTAGAGACGATTTGAACAATGCAATTAAAATGATATAATTAACTTATGGAGATCGCTATTTATATGACTGTAAATATAAAATATCCACCTTCTGAAGTATTCATGATATCTTTACCAAGTGATAATATGCTGAGCCATAAAACAAATCTCAACAAACT
Source organism: Canis lupus baileyi (assembly GCF_048164855.1). NCBI lineage: Eukaryota > Metazoa > Chordata > Mammalia > Carnivora > Canidae > Canis > Canis lupus. Next base: position 35,640,916 of record NC_132867.1, on the reverse strand, counting down.
TCAAAGGATAATAATAATAATAATTTTTTAAAGATTTTATTTATTTGTTCATGAGAGACACAGAGAGAGAGGCAGAGACACAGGTAGAGGGAGAAGCAGGCAACCCTCAGGGAGCCCAGTGCGGGACTCGATCCCAGGACCCTGGAGTCAAGCCCTGAGCTGAAGGCAGATGCTCAACCACTGAACTACCTAGGCATCCTTGGAAAACACTTTTAAAGATTTTATATACGTATGTATGTATTTATTTATTTATGAGATAAAGAGGGCACGAGAGAGAGCATGGAGTCAGGAAGAGGGTGAGGGAAGGACAAGGCAGGAGGGAGAGGAAGAGGGAAAGAATTCCAAGCAGACTCCTTGCCGAGCACAGAGCCTGATATGCGGGGCTGGATTTCATGACCCTGAGATCATGACCTGAGACCAAACCAAGAGTCGGATGCTTAACTGACTGAGCACCCAGGCACCCAGGAAGACACTTTTAATGTCTCAAAAGAAACCGTCAGTATAGAATTCTACATCTGGTCAAAATATCCAACAAAAAAGAAAGTGAAGTAAAACTTTTTCAGACAATTAAAACCTGACCAAACTTGTCACCAGTGCACCTGCACGAAACTACTAAAAAAAGAAAGCACTTCAGACTAAAGAGAAAATGATACCAGATGGAAATTGGGATCTACGGAAAGGAATAAAAAGCCCCAGAAATGGTAAATATGTGAGTATGAATCAAATATTTTCCTCTACATTTAAATTTTCATTACAAGGTAACTGCCTAGAGCAGTGATTCCCAACTTTTGCATCACCACCCTCCTATGTTACCTTTTCAGGCATTTTGATCTGATCACCCCCATGACACTAATAATAACATGTTGTGGAGTTAACAATACGTGCAGGGGGCACATGAGTGGCTCAGGGGCTGAGCATCTGCCTTCGGCCCAGGTTGTGATCCCAGAGTCCTGGGATCGAGTTCTGCATTGGGCTCCCCACAGGGAGCCTGCTTCTCCCTCTGCCTGTGCCTCTGCTTCATTCTCTGTGTCTCTCATGAATAAATAAATAACATCTTTAAAAAAAAATGCATGCAGAAGTAAAATAAAGAACACTAAGAGCACCGGATGGGAAGAGGAAATGAAAGCTTATTTCTATAAGATTCTTACATTGTAGGTGAAGTGACATAGTATCAGTTGAAGATGGACTGTGACAAGTTCAAGATAAAAGTAGCAACCTTCGGGGGTGCCTGACTGGCTCAGTTGGTAGAGTGTGTGACTCTTGATTTTCGGATTGTTTGAGCCACACATTGGGTATAGGAATTACTTACAAATAAATAAATAAACTTAAAAAAAAAGAAAAGAAAAAAATGACCTTCAATAATCCACTAAAAAGAATGTATACAGGGCAGCCTGGGTGGCTCAGCGGTTTAGTGCCGCCCTCAGCCCAGGGCCTGATCCTAGAGACCTGGGATTGAGTCCCACGTCAGGCTCCCTGTATGGAGCCTGCTTCTCCCTCTGTCTGTGTCTGCCTCTCTCTCTCTCTCTCTCTCTGTGTCTGTCATGAATAAATAAATAAAATCTTAAAAAAATATATTGCTTAAAGAAAAAAGAATGTATACATTATCCAGAAATACATAGAAAGGATAATGATAATACATCATTGCTAGATTTTATCACACACAAATATTTTATCACAGTACATTCATGAGGCATAGAAGTAAAAATAGCCCTGAATTATATCTGGTGGTACTTTAAAATTTTTCATCTGCATGGACACACAATATAAGTCCACATGTGGGTGTTGTTTTTTGTGTGTGTGTTTTTTTATTCTTCATTGGAATTACATATAAGCAACAGATAAGAAATATCTTACACTATTATAAGGACTCCTCCTATATAATCATGAAATAATATTCTAATAGTATTTCCCAAACTGCTCTACTTTATTTTTTTTAATATTTTTTTCTTTATTTATTTATGATAGTCACACAGAGAAAGAGAGAGAGGCAGAGACACAGGCAGAGGGAGAAGCAGGCTCCATGCACCGGGAGCCCGACGTGGGATTCGATCCCGTGTCTCCAGGATCCCGCACTGGGCCAAAGGCAGGTGCCAAACCGCTGCGCCACCCAGGGATCCACTGCTCTACTTTATAGGCCAGTAAAATACACTGACCAAACATCGTATTGATTGGGATTTGGTTATTAATTTTTACCTTACCAGATATGATTTTTTTTTTTTAGTAGGCTCCACACCCAGCACAGAGCCCAGCATGAGGCCTGAACTCATAACCCTGACATCAAGACCTGAGCTGAGATCAGGAGTCAGATGCTTAACCAATTGAGTCACTCAGGCACCCTAGGTGTGACATTTTAAAAATAATAAGAATCACGAACTTCTCCAGAATCTCATTTTTAGAAAGTTATCTTTAAGATTTAAACCCAGGGATCCCTGGGTGGCTCAGCGGTTTAGTGCCTGCCTTGGCCCAGGGCACCATCCTGGAGTGCCAGGATCGAATCCCACATCAGGCTCCCTGCATGGAGCCTGCTTCTCCCTCTGCCTGTGTCTCTGGCTCTCTCTCTCTCCCTCTCTCTCTTTCTGTGTCTCTCACGAATAAATAAAATCTTTTTAAAAAATTAAAAATAAAATAAAATTTAAACCCAGTATAGTTAGCATACGGTGTTATATATTTTTTTCAGATGTACAATATAGTGATTCAACAATTCTATCCGTTAGTCATTGCTTATCACGACAAGTGCACTCCTTAATCCCTGTCACCTAGCTCATCCCTACTCCTACCCCTCTCCCACTCTGGTGACCATCAGTTTGTTCTCTATAATTGAGAGTCTGTTTCTTGGTTTCTCTCTCTCTCTCTCTCTGTTTTTTTCCTTTGCTCATATTTTTTTGTTGTTGGTGTTCTTAAATTCCACTTATTAGTGAAATCATATGGTATTTGTTTATCTCTGTTTAGTGTTGTACTCACTAGCTACATCTATGTCATTGCAAATGGCAAGATTTCATACTTTTTTTTATAGCTGAATAAAATTCCATTTTAGGGCAGTCCGGGTAGCTCAGCAGTTGAGCCCCGCCTTCAGCCCAAGGCGTTGATACTGGGGTCCCAGGATCAAGTCCCACATCGGGCTCCCTGCATGGAGCCTGCTTCTCCCTCTGCCTGTGTCTCTGCCTCTCTCTCTCTCTCTGTCTCTGTCTTTGTCTCTCATGAATAAATAAATAAAATCTTTAAAAAAATTCTATTTTATATCTATATGCCAGATTTTCCCTCTCCATTCATCTATTGATGGACATTCGAGCTCTTCCATAATTTGGCCGTTGTAAATGATACTGCACTAAACATAGCGGTACATGAATCCCTTTGAATTAGTATTTTTGTCTTTTTTGGGGTAAATACCCAATAGTGCAATTGCTGGATTGTAGGGTAGTTCTATTTTCAATTTTTTTGAGGAAACTCCATACTGTTTTCCATAATAGCTGCAGCAGTTTGCATTTTTCCCAAAACTGTACGACGGCTCCTTTTTCTCCACATCCTCACCAGCCCTTGTTGTTTCTTGTGTTTTTGATTTTAGTGATTCTAAAGGTATGAGGTGGTATCTCATGGTAGTTTTGATTTGCCTTTCCCCGATGTTGAGTGTCTTTTCATTTGTTTGTTGTCCATCTGGATGTCTTCTTTTTTTTTTTTTTTTAATTTAAAAAAAAATTTTTTTTTTTAATTTATTTATGATAGTCACAGAGAGAGAGAGAGGCAGAGACATAGGCAGAGGGAGAAGCAGGCTCCATGCACCGGGAGCCCGACGTGGGATTCGATCCCGGGTCTCCAGGATCGCGCCCTGGGCCAACGGCAGGCGCCAAACCGCTGCGCCACCCAGGGATCCCCATCTGGATGTCTTCTTTGGAGAAATGTCTCTTCATGTCTTCTGCCCACTTTTAAACTGGATTCTTTGGGGGGGTTTTTGGTGTTGAGTTGTGTAAGTTCTTTGTATATTTTGGCTACTAACCCTTTACCAGTCATGCCATTTGCAAATATGTTCTCCCATTCAGCAGGTTGTCTTTTAGTTTTGTTGATTGTTTCCTTCTCTGTGCAGAAGCTCTTTATTTTGATGAAATCTCAATAGTTTAGTTTTGCTTTTATTTCCCTAGTCTCACGAGACACATTTAGAAAAATGTTGCTATGGACAAAGACAGAGACATAACTGCCTGTGTTCTCCTCTAGGATTTGTATGGTTTCAGGTCTTACCTCTAGGCCTTTTTTTTTTTTTTTTTAAACCTTTAGGTCTTTAACCCATTTTGAGTTTATTTTTGTGTGTGGTGAAAAAAGGCATTTTTAACTTTAAAAAAATGTGTGTACAATAAAAGGGTATCCTTTTAATTGTCCTTTATGACAATTTCACTTCGGTGCACTGATTTTTCTCATTTTTTTGCTAATGGAGGAAAACTTTGGCAGAGACTAATAGTGGTTCACACCACTGTATTTGTTTCCTCTGCTTTTGACACTTCTCTTCCTACCAATAAGCTGGTTTATTAGCCAGAGGTGGCGCAAGTGCCCATTGAAATAGTCTGCTCCCTCCCCACCAAACACCCACCGTCTTTGTAGATTGTCCGCTTGGTCTCCTCCTGCCTCTGACCTTCACCTTTTCCTAGAGACCCACCTCACATTTGTTTTTCTATCTTTCACAATCTTTTCAAAAAGAGATGCATTTCAGAGAGTCTCTGCCCTAGTAAGCTATGATACTGTGTGTTCACCTGTCTGTCTCTCCAATCTTACAGCAGCAGTTTGGCCTGTTATCCTCATTTCTTACGGATCCAAGAAGAGCTGTTGATTTTTTTTTTAGTCTGTTCAGCTTTTTTACTTATTAAGATGGAGTGGTGACTTCCAAACTTCTTACAAGTGGAACTGGACACTGTTAGGTCCCATTCTTACATTTCTAATATTGGTAATGTGTATCTTTTCTCTTTTTTTCTTGGTTGGCTTGGCAAGAGGTTGATCAATTTTATTAATCTTTTCAAAGAATCAGCTTTTGGTACTGTTGATTCTATTGTTTACTTTTTTCAATTATATTGTATTCCGGTCTATTTTTAATGTTTCTCTTCTGCTTCCTTTAAGGTGGAAGCTTAGATTATTGATTTTAGATTTTTCTCTTTTTTAAAAAAGATTTTATTATTGATTCGAGAGAGAGAGAGTGTATGTGAGTGGGGGGTGGGAGAGGACAGAGGGAGAAGGAGAAACAGACAGACTCCCCACTGAGCAGGGAGACTGATTTAGAGCTTGATCCCAGGACCCCATGATCATGACCTGAGCCAAAGGCAGATGCTTAACTGACTGAGCCACCCAGGTGCACATAGATTTTTCTTTATTTCTAGTATATATAATCCATACTATAAATTTCCTTGCAGTCCTCAAATTTTGGTAAGTTGCATTTTTATTTTTATTTAGTTTAAAATAGCTTAAATTTTCTCTTGGGACTTCCTCTTTAACTAATGTGTTATTTAGAAATGTGTTGTTTAATGCCCAAATATTTAAGTTACCTTTCTTTCTTTTTTTTTTTTTTTAAAGATTTTATTTATTTATTCATGAGAGACACAGACTGAGAGAGAGAGGCAGAGACACAGGCAGAGGGAGAAGCAGGCTCCATGCAGGGAGCCTGATGTGGGGCTCGATCCTGGGACCCCAGGATCACGTCCTGGGTCAAAGGCAGGCACTAAACCGCTGAGCCACCCAGGGATCCCAAGTTACCTTTCTTTTATTGATTTCTGCTTTAACTTCATTGTGGCCTAAGAGAACGCTTTGTATGATTGCTATTCTTTTAAATGGGCTGAGATCTGTTTTATGGCCCAGAACATAGTCTGTCTTAGTGAAAGTTCCATGTGAGCTTGAGAAGAATGTGTATTCTGCTATTGTTAGACGGAGCAGTTTATAGTGGGCTTAAAAATAAACCCAAACACGTATGGTCAGTTGTAATAAGAGTGCAAAGATAATTTAATGAGGAAAGAATAGTGTTTTGAACAAATGGTGCAGGGACTCTAGACAGCTACATATAAAAAATGACTTTAGAGCCCTGACTTGAACCATACATAAAAATTAACCCAAAATGGATCAAAGACCTGAATGCACAAGCTAAATTATAAAACATCTAGAAGAAAACTTAGGAGTAACTATTCAAGATCTTGGGTTTGGTAATGAATTATTAGATATGATACCAAAAGCACAAGCAACAAAAGAAAAAACAGAGAAATTGGACTTCATCAAAATAAAAAGCTTTGGTGCTTCTAAGAACATCATTAAGAAATTCAAAAGACAATCCAGAATGGGAAACATCCTTGCAAATCATACATCCAAAAGGGACATATACATAGAATATGTGAAGAACTCTTACAACTTAATAATAAGATAAATAATCCAATTTTTAGAATGGGAAAAGGACAGGGATCCCTGGGTGGCTCAGCGGTTTAGCACCTGCCTTCGGCCTAGGGCTTGATCTCGGAGTCCCCGGATCGAGTCCCACATCGGGCTCCCTGCATGGAGCCTGCTTCTCCCTCTGCCTTTATCTCTGCCTCTCTCTCTTTGTGTCTTTCATGAATAAATAAATAAAATCTTTTTAAAAAATGGGGAAAGGACTTAAATAGACATTTCTCTAAAGAAGATGTACAAATGACCAGTAAGCACACAAAAAGAGGCATGACATCACTAGTCATTAGGGAAATGCATTTCAAAACCACAATGAGATACCACTACACATCATTAAGATGGTTATAATAAAAAAGGCAGGTAATAACAAGTGTTAGCAAGGATGTGAAGAAACTGGAACCCTCATAATTTACTCACAGGGAATGTAAAATGCTGCGGTTGGTTTGGAAAACAGTCTGGTAATTCTTCAAAAAGTTCAACATAGAATTACCATATGACCTAGTAATTTCCTTCCTAGGTTTACACCCACCAGAAATGAAAACAATATGTCCACACAGAAATTTGTACACGAATGTTCACAAAAGCATTATTCATAATAGCTGAAAGGTGAAAACAATCTAAATGTCCATCAATTGTTGGGTGAAAATAGAAAAGTGGTATATCCATACAGTGGAATTATTACTCAGCTATAAAAAGGAATAAAGTACTGATACAAGCTACAGCATGGATGAATCTTGAAAACATGATAAGTAAAAAAGAGAAAAATATCGTATGATTCCATTTATATGAAATGGTCAGAATAGGCAAACACATAGAGACAGAAAACAGATTTGTGGTTGCCAGGAGCTGGAAGGAGAAGAGATTGGGGACTGACTGCTAATGGGTACAGAGTTTCTCTTTGGGGATGATGAAAATGTTCTGGAATTAGATCATTGCAATGGTTGCACAACTTTGTGGACATACACTGAACTTTATTTTATTTTGTTCTGTGTTTTTACTTTAAAAGGATGAATTTTATGGTATGTGTTAAAAATAAAATTTTTAGCTAGAAAATATACTGCTGGTAATTCTGTGTGCCTTATGGTGATCCTCACATGTATGGGACAGGAGTATGGAAAAGCAGGTGGTTTCTCTGAACTGTTTCTATGAGTCAGATTGTGCTTCAACAATCACATTCTGACAAGTGTCTCTTAAAATGTTTTAGGAAGTTGGGAGGAAGGGATGAAAAAGAGCACAAGGAGGGACACCTAATTGGCTTAGTGGTTGAGTGTCTGCCTTTGGCTCAGGTTGTGATCCTGGGGTCCTGGGATCGAGTCCTGCATCGGGCTCCTTGTGAGGAGCCTGCTTCTCTCTCTGCCTATGTCTCTGCCTCTCTGTGTGTGTCTCTCGTGAATGAATAAATAAAATCTTAAAAAAAAAAAAAGAGCACAAGGACATTTTTGGGAGTGTTGCATATGTTCATTATATTGATCATGTAATGGTTTCAATAGATATGTTCTCATACTAAAACAAATGCAATTTTATACTTTAAATATTTACAGTTTCATGTCTACCATTATATTTTTAATGTTGTGAGGGGGAAAAATAATGCAGTGAGGGAAAAGAAAGTTTAGAGGAGACCCTAAACAACCAAGTTCAACAAAATTACTCAGCTCGTTGATCTTACAGTCTTTGAAACTGGTCACTCCAACTGGTATGATGATGTCTTAGTTCCAGCTGCTGTAACAAATTACCATCGGCTGAGTGCTTAAACAACAAAAAATTTACTTCTCTCTGTTCTGGAAGCCAAAAGTACAAGATCAAGGCACTGGCATATCCAGTGTCTGGTGTGGACCATCTTCTTGCCAGGCCCTCACAATGTAGAGAGGGAAAGCCCTCATATGTCTTTTCTTTTGAGGGCACTAATCCCATTCATAAGGCCTTCACCCTTATTACCTAATTACCTGTCAAAGGCTCCAAATACCATTACATAGGGGACTAGGCTTCAACATATGAATTCTGAGGATATATTCAGTCCACAGCAATGGACACGGAGTAAGAGTGCTGCTTGCACATATGGAGGCTACATGAGGGTTTGAAAGCATATAATGCCACTTCTGAGGCCAGTCTGGCTATTGCCACCTCTAAATGTCCAACTGCCAGCAATAGAGGCCAATTCTTTCTTGAGAGCAGCCAATCTTTTAGGGCAAGCTGTCTACCTGGGCCCTGTCCACCTGAATGACTCATCCTTACAGCACAGGTTTTATCCTGGACATGATAGGTTCACATTTTCTGCTGACAGGCCCCAGCCTGCACCACTATCTGGGGATACAGTGGCTCCAACCAGGAACCCACTTACAGCAAAGGAGGTAGGTACAGTGTGGATTCATGAACATGGAGTCCAATGACATAATCATGAACCACACCATCCACAAGCAGTGGTCTGATAGAAATTGCGATGGTTTGTTGAAGGCACGACTGATGACCAGCTCAGAGGCAACCTCCTGTGAGACTGTTGAAAATGTAGCAACTCTCCTACACGGTATCTAGAAGGAGTGTCAGTCACTTTACAGAGCAACTTGTAGGAAGAAATAGTAAAGCATACAATCCAGTCATTCTGCTGATTTGTGTACATCCCAGGAAGATTTTAGATTAGGTACAGAATGAGACATGTACAAAAATATTTTTGCAACATTATTTTTAATAATAATATATCGTAAACAACTTAAAAGACCTATTACAGGAGAATGGATAATAAAGCAGGGAATATACAGACAGTGGATATACCATATACCATAGCAGTTAAGTTGAATGAACCAGAGCATTATACCAGTACAAATAAATCTTAAAAACATAGTATTAGAGAAGAAGATAAGTTGTAGGATATGATAATAACATTTGCTTTAAACTTATGAACAAAAAAAAAAAATAAACTTATGAACATGAAAAACTTAATGTTATATATCGTAATATATTTTTATATGCAGTATTGTTGTATATGGTTCCATACACTCATGGTAACTATATAAAAACATGTATGGGGACGATAATCACCAAATCCAGAATAGTCCTTGTCTCTGGGGTGGAGGCAGATAGATTAAACCAGGGAGGGGTACGTAGGAGCCTTAAATTCTAGCTACAATATTTTAATTTAAAAAATAATCTAGGGATGCCTGGGTGGCTGAGTGGTTGGCTCAGGGCATGATCCCGGGGTCCTGGGATGGAGTCCCACATCATGCTCCCTGTGGGGAGCCTGCTTCTCCCTCTGTCTATGTCTCTGCTTCTCTCTGTGTCTCTCAGGAAGAAATAAAGAAAATTTAAAAAAAAATAAAAGGATAATAATCTAAAGCAGATGTGGCCGAATGTTAGAATTTTTCAAAGCATGCAGTGACTACATGGGTGTTTGTTATCACTACAATTTCTATGTCATTATTTGTTAATAAAGCAATGTTTTCCAAACTGTACATCCCTTTGCATAAGTGGTTTGTGAAGTCAGCCGTGTGGCTTATAACAAAATCTTTAAAAAGAGAGAGAGAGTGAGTAATAGAAAAGTATCAGAATATTTAGGTAAAGAGTTAAATATTGTCTTGTATAATTTTCACTTCAGTGTTTACTGTATATTTATAAAATATATTTCCTTGTGAGAGTCCTAGACCAAAATATTCAAAAGCCACTTATTTAGTATCTGAAGTTATTGTCTAAACATACTAAATAGGTGACAAAATTTTTCTTATGTCTGACCTTAAGCAATTTTACTGTGTTAAACACGTAACTTATGTAGAACTTATTAAACTTTGTTTCAGGGATCCCTGGGTGGCGCAGCGGCTTGGCGCCTGCCTTTGGCCCAGGGCGCGATCCTGGAGACCCGGGATCGAATCCCACATCGGGCTCCCGGTGCATGGAGCCTGCTTCTCCCTCTGCCTATGTCTCTGCCTCTCTCTCTCTCTCTCTCACTGTGTGCTTATCATAAATAAATAAAAATTAAAAAAAAAAAGAATAAACTTTGTTTCATAGCCAGTCACATCTACAGATATACCACCCATTGAAGAAATTTGAGTTTGAAAAGCCTTCCTATTTTTCTTCAAAATATTTAAATTTATTTATTAAATATTAAGATAAAGTTTACATATTTAATATAGTCAAATATTTTACATATTTAAATTACTTTGAAACATTATTTTAAGATCTGAAATTTGCAATTTAACTAAGGTTTAGTTTGGGTTGGGGATGAGAAGTTAATGGGGGGACTGATCTAGGTTTTACTTCTTACTTATATTGCATTGTCTGTAAGAAAATATTGCTCCATGGAAAAATGATGCCAAAAATTGATTGGTTTATTGACTCAGCTATATTCTTTGCTTTATTTATTTTTTTTTGCGGTGTAAGTATTTCATTTAACAAAAAGATTTTTAAATCCCATCCTTGTAATTCTAAAGCTTTCATTTCGTTGAATTCATGAACACCTGAAGATGAAATGAAAGGGGTCATTAGGTTCTCGAATGGAGAAGTTGTTTTGTTTTTAATCTTGATGCATTCTGATGAAAAAGATGTCCTTGCAATGACCTCTTGTTTCCATGAGGTAGAGAGTGGGTCTTTAGCCTTTGGAACCAACGGAGCCACAATTTAGACAGGAGCGTGCATTGTTTTGAGCACACATGTGTTATAAGAGCAAAAGCCTACCATGAAAAGACCCATTGGGAGTGGAGTGTTTCAAAAGTCCAATCAAAGCAAGCACCACCCTTGATCTGAGAAGTTGTGCTGTGGATGGAAAAAAGAAAGCGGGGCTGATGGAGCAAAGGGACACCACCATCGATAAAGGAGGGAACACTCACATGCTGAAAGGGAAATTGGGGACTTCTGGTTTCAGACATGGGCCCCCAAATGTGTCCACAGCGTGAGAGCAACCATAAAATCAGGAGAGCAATGGGTCATGCAAGGAGCAGATGGTACCCTTGGGTCCTCTGCCAGAGAAAATACTTTGGCCTCCTTGAAAACAGGTTGGTTTGAGGGTGAAATGGACAACCATGCTTAAAAGGAAAACTAAATATTTCTCCTCACATCCACACCCCCCCAAAAGACACTCTTAACCGTAATGAATATATAAAGAATCATCAGCCGCTCTTGAATACTCAACAAGCAGCCTCCCTCTTCCTCCCTCCTACTCGCTCCTCTAAATAAGAAGGTATGCACAGATACAGTAGGCTTTTTGGAGACGTTGGAGAATTCTCAAGATGCTTTATTTTCTCACACACATGCTTTCAACCTATTTGGAAAATGTTCTACTTTGAGCAAAGTTTCATACTCTTAAATTCACCAAATAATTTTTAATAAAATAAAAACTACTAAGTATATTGTGCTCGCCTTGGCAGCACAGAGACTAAAATTGGAAAGCTACAGAGAAGATGAGCATGGCCTTGGTGCAAGGAAAACATGCAAAACTACTGAGTATATAGTTAAATGTGGTTGTTTAAACTTAAATCTATAGATCTTAGACTATTTTATTTTGGATGGCATCATCAGAGATGAGTCGAACACAAACTCCAAGATGCTGTTTTCATTCAAGGGAAGGGGGTCATACGCACCTGGCATGTCTTTATTCTCATACCAGCTACGTGCTGCCCGAGACCCACTCCTGCTATGGGTGACTGACTTTGGAGTCTTACTTTTAGATCGCTAATTTAAGAAGCTTCTTCTTACTTTTAAATGTTGATAGTTTCATGTTATTTCAGAGGTATTCCCCTGAAAAAAATTTCCATCCTTATTTTTAGAGTTTCTTATTATGGAAAAATTTAATTATATGCAAAAGTAGACAGACTCGTATGATGAACTCGAGTCATCCAGATTCAACAATTATCAGCTCAAGGTCAATCTTGTTTTATCTATGCCCTCACTTACTCCCTGCCCTCCCGTATTATTTAGAAGAAAGTCCTGACATCATATAATTTCAAGCATAAGTATTTCAATATGTAACTCTAAAAGACAAATATTCAGATTCTATTTTATGTAATTTTGTAATTTCTATACCGAATGTGAGGCTCTAACTCACAACCCCAAGATCAAGAGTTGCATGCTCTTCTGACTGAGCCAGCCAAGTGCCCTGACAAGGATTTTTTATTTTATTTTATTTTACTTTTTTAAGATTTTATTTTTAGGAGTGCCTGGGTGGCTTAGACAGTTAAGCGCCTGCCTTCAGCTCAGGTCATGATCCCAGGGTCCTGGGATCAAGCCCCATGTTGGGCTCCCTACTCAATGGGAAGCCTCCTTCTCCCTCTCCCTCTGCTCCTCCCCCTACTGTGCTCTCTCTCTTTTTCAAATAAATAAATAAATTCTTTTAAAAAAAAGATTTTATTTTAAAGTGATCTCTACACCTAGCATGGGGCTCAAGCCCACAATCCTGAGATTAAGAGTTGCATGCTCTGCTGACCAAGCCAGCCAGGCACCCCAAGGTTTGCTTGTTTTTTTTTTTAAATAAAACAAATCCTTAGTTCAATTTTGCACCTAAAAATGAATAATAATTTTATAATTTCAAATACAGTCAGCCGATTAGATTGCAGTCAGTGATTCAAACCAAATCAGTTTTTGAGGAAAGCTCTCATTTTGTACCATAAGGAAGACAATGTGGTCTGCCTTCCTGTCTACAGAAAGAAGGGATTCGAGTTGAAGCAGGGATGGAGATAGGAAAGGGAAATGTGATCGTACCTGCGTCACCTGGATTAGTGAGGGCTCTGACTTCAGGTAAGAACTGGAATTAACAACCACAAAAGGACGCTTTATTTCAATGATATTGGAGAATCTGATGGACCAAAGTGCAGAAAGTCAGCGGGAGCTCGGAAGGGATCTGAACTGGGGAATGGGATGGAGTCACCCCAGGGGGACCCTCTCTATCATACAGCTCTCCTCTCTCTCACCTATATTCATTCCCCATGTGTGGGAAAAAGCTATGCTAACGCCCCTGAATTTTCTTGACTTCTCTGTATAAGAAACCAGCCAACATGGGATGGGAGTATCTTAGAATTGCAAGTTGCCTGGAAAAGGGGCTCTGATTCAGCCAGTTGGGGTCAAGTGTCCTCTCTTGGTCCAATCAGCAGGGACTGAGGGGCTGGGTCACATGTCACAGACACAGCTGTCAAAAGTTTACCCACGTGGTCTGGTGGCCAGGTAAAATCTTCCAGAGAAAGCCAAGGGCCATTGCTCACGGACTGGGTTGTTGCCAAGGAAGGCTGAGAGCAGAAGCATTCCTGGAACTGAGGAATCAGGGGTGGATCACTGTGTGTAGGTCTCCCGGGCAGGACGGCGTTCCTCTCTCCCCAGGCCACAGTGGACAGGTGTCCTCACTAGGGAAGGGCTTCTCTTCTGGGCCGGGTTGTCAAGTTCAACCAACTCTGTGCTTCTCTCCCTGAGGGTTTTAGAACAGACTCCCCTGCAAGTTTTTCTCCTGTGATCCCAAAGTGAGGACCCCCCTACAGGCCAGTGAGCAAGCTAGGGTTAGTCGCTGCTTCTAGTTGGGTCTTGTCCCGTGGCAGGTAGGGGCTGGGAGGTTGCCAGAAAAAAACCCTTAAAACTAGGTCCCCCATGCACCACAGGACCTGAAAGCAAGACTAAAAGATGGGTAAAGACGAAGGCACAGTATGAGATGTGGACAGGAGACGAAGTTTGGAAAGAATCAAACACTAGCTTCAGCTGAAGCGTGTAAGGCAAGGCCCGACTAGGTGTGTTCATCTTCATCCTCTTCACTGGGCTCTCTTTATTCCTTGTTCTTTCTTTTGCTCTCTCCTTGCTTGCTTTCTTCCTCCCTCTCTCCTTTCATTCCTTTTTTTCCACTACTTTCTTGCTCGCTTTCCTTCCCTCTCTCTCCTTTATTCCATGTTCCTCCATTTGTGTTTTGAGGAGCATCAGCAGAAATCACCTTGGTGGCTCCGTAAAGATGCAGGCTCTGGGCCTTGTTCCCAGACGTTCAGTTTGGTAGCCCCGGGGCCTGGCCTGGGAATCAGCCTTTTTTTAACAAGTCAGGAGATTTTTATACACACCCAAGTTTGAGCACCACTTGCTGTGAATGGAAACATTAGTCAAGTTGACCCCAGAATGTTCCATTCATTCTTGTGCCTTTAAACAGGATGAGTTTTCCTAATATAATTTCCCTACATTTCTGTGGTGATGGAGATGTGTGTAGCCAGCATACCACAGTTGTTAGGGGAGGCATTTAAGTCTACACCCTAAATACCTCTCCTCCTGCTCCAGGAGCTGCCCTAACAGCTGCCTGGTTCAAGAAAAGCTCACGCAGCTCTCCTGGGCTCCCAGTCATAGGGAAGTGGTTTGTTAGCTTCCCTCGATATAATAACGTATTAACACTCTTGAACATGGCATTGGTACCGTGAGTTGGCTAACAAAATCATAATTATGTTTGTACTGCAATTGTAAATTCTAATTTTTGAAATGTCACCCAATCCTGGTTTGATATAACTGTATCTAGATTCATATGTCAAAGTGCCCTGACTGGGGAGAGAGTCTTCCCTGTAGAAAGCGTAGTAGCTACCATGAAATTACAGGTGAGGCCACCTGGTTGTATAAAGTCGTGTTGGGCTGGTCTTGAAAGAACCATTTCTTTTCATTTCTTCTTCTTTTTCTTTTTTAAGAAACAGCTTTATACTTGGCCTGTGGCTAAGATCAAGCGTAGTATCTGTTCTTATCAGTTTAATATCTGATATGCGCTCTATCCGATGACAATATATTAAATGGATTTTTGGAGCAGGGAGATGGAATAGGAGCTTTCTCTGTCCATCCTGTGCATTAAACTGATCTTACAGTTCCTCCAGTAACTGTGTGCCCCCTTAGGGGCTTCAAACTTGTGGTGGCTGGACCAGTCAGTAGGGCATGGGATTCTTTCTTTCGAGGTCATGAGTTCAAGCCCCATGTTGGGTATGGAGTCTTCTTAAAAAATAATAATAGGGTGGTTCAGTTGGTTAAGCATCTGACTCTTGGTTTTGGCTCAGATCATGATCTTGGAGTTGTGAGACTGAATTCCCCGTCGGGCTCCATGCACAGTGTGGAGTCTGCTTGAATTTCTCTCTCCCTCTCTCTCTGCCCCTCCTGCTCATGCTCTCTCTGTCTAAAATAAATAAATCTTTTAAAAGAATAATATAATAAATTTAAAAGATACATTAAAAACAGATTTACTGAGAAATAATTTACATACCTTAGGGGTGCCTGGCTGACTCAGTTGGTAGTGCGTGAGACTCTTGATCTCATGGTCGTTGTCATAAATTTGAGTCTCACATCGGGCATAGAGTTTACTTGAAAAAGCTTTACATACTATAAACTCCCATTGCAAGGACACAGTAGATGTGTTTTAGCAAATCTCTGTATTTACATATGCATTATGAATGAATCCAGTCTTTCAACACTTTCATCCATCCAAAAGGCTCCCCTTGCCTCTTGGCAGTCACTCCCTGTTCCCACCTGCAGCCCCAGGCAACTACTGATCTACTTTGTCTCCACAGTTTTGCTTTTTCTAGAAATTTTCTATAAATAGAATCGTAAACTATATATATATAGTCTTGTGTCTGACTACTCTCACAGAGCAAAATGCTTCTGAGGTTCATCCCAGGCTGTTGTGTAGGTCAGTAGTTCATTCATTTTCATTGCCAAGTAGTATTCCCTTGGGTAGATCATTTTAAGGGTTTAATTTAAAATGTTTTCATAGTGATATGATTGGAACTTCTGTATGACTGGAAACTACAAACCTAGACAATTTTTTGCTGTCTCTGTGCTGTCAGGGGAGAGGAAACCTCCAGGTCATTTCAACCGTGTCAGCTGGCAGAGAACATGAGAGGATAGTTTTGGAAAGTTGCTTCAACACTCAACTTGTGTTCTCAGATTTCAACTGGTGACACCTAGTTTTCAGTGAAAAAGCACTGCATGTCTTTTACAGGACATAATTGTTGAATACAGGTTTTTTTTCTGAAACTTGCTAATATTGATCAGGTAAGATTTATAATATGCCTGTGAGCTTAATTACAATTTTATGTGTATTTTACTATATAGGAAGATCCATGTATAACTACATGATCTACTGCAAGCATACCAGTCTGGGGCACACTTGTTTTCTAATCACCTTAATTCTTGGGTTCACAGGGATGGGCTGCAGCTCCTAAATGAGATAAAAATGTGATATTCTGTGAATGTGCTCCATGCATCTATTTTGGAGTGCATAGCCTCTGGTTCAAATATCTTTGTGTGTATATTGTTTTGGAAATACTTTCTCAGCTTTGGAGGCATTCTCCAAACACTTTCTGACATAGCCTACATTCCGGGGTATTTGCTCTCCCCCCACGATCCATTTCCGGCTGCACAGCTGAGTGGCCCAAAGAGGAAAGAGTATGTAGTGGTTTGGAGAATTTAGTACAGTGGGTCCTGGAGGTCTTTATTTTTAACAGTATGATTAAACAATATTTCTGACAGCACAGGAAATTAGACACATGTTTATGAAGTGCTTCTTTTGAAAAAGGCACAGTGCCAGGGTATAAAGTAATGATGTACATACTTCATTCATTAAAAAGAAATATTAGCACAACTATGGGCTGGGTGCAGTGGGAGATATGAAGTTTAGTAATTCTCATCTTGAAGCAATGTGCCTCATCACAGGAGGAAATACGACTTTGGTGTTACTCTTCAGGTGATCTGTGTTTGCTGATGGGCTTTGGAAATCTATGTTCTTTCTCTGGTTTGTTTTGGCAGAAAAATGGTTTCTGAATTATTCTGGAGATAATCAGAATAATTGGGCATCACCCAAAGACAAGTTTCTTTCCTACTAGAAGAGCATACATTAAGTGGATCCAATGGTTTTGTGAAGGTGCATCTAAACATGTCTGCAGCTTATGAGATCTTTCATCTTAACCTTGATGATAGGAAACTTCTGTACCCATCATCGAGGGGACACGGTAGGTTCCGAAGGAGCCCTGACCCAGGAGCCAGAACACCCCGGGGACTCCTTTGGCTTTGATACTAATTAACAGGGTGATCTTTGGCATCAATGTTGATTTCTCCAGGGTCTCAGTTGTTTCATCTAGAAAATGAGGACACTCATCACGGTAAGTTTTTAGGTTCCTTTCAGCAAGAAAATTCCATGAGGCCTTTTTCACTGAGGAAAACAAATCCCTGGCAAGCCCTTGTCTAATAATTACTGTTAGGTAACCCTCCTAAGGCTTTGTGACTTTCCCATCTTCAGGTGGCACACATTTTTTCTTTCCTTGAGTTTATAATGGAGCAAAGTTAAGAAACATGGCATTGATACATACTGAGGTTTGAAACCTTGATTTTTGCCTGAATAGTAATGAGAAAATTAACTTTATGTTTCTTCTTCTTCTTCTTCTTCTTCTTCTTCTTCTTCTTCTTCTTCTTCTTCTTCTTTTCTTTTCTTTTCTCTTCTTCTCCTTCTCCTTCTCCTTCTCCTTCTCCTCCTTCTCCTTCTCCTTCTCCTTCTCCTTCTCCTTCTCCTTCTCCTTCTCCTTCTTCTTCTTCTTCTTCTTCTTCTTCTTCTTCTTCTTCTTCTTCTTTGGTTTAGGTTTATTGACCCAACCCCTTTTAAAGATTGATTGATTGATTGATTTGAGGGAGGGGTGGGGTGGAGCAGAGGGAGAGTCTTAAGCATAGTCTGCACTGAGCGTGGAACCCTACAAGGGGCTCAATCTCACAACCCTGAGATCGCGACCTGAGCTGAAACTAAGTCGGATGCTTAATTGTCGGTGCCACCCAGACACCTCTAACTTTGGTGTTTCTGTATATATACACACACGTACCCTTTCAACCATGAAGATGAGACAATCAAGTCATTAACATAGGCAAATTAAAAGTGAGACTTTGGAGTTTTAGTCTTATTTCTCTCATCCTCCACCAACCTCTAATTCCAAGACTGATAAACCATGAAAATGGTGACAAAAGTTGTATGACATCCATGTCCCAGTGTCCTGCTGTTCTTAAAGAAAGGATAAAATCCCTGTCTTTGTAATGTAAAAAGTAGCAATTGTTCATCTCTTAAGTTTTAATGATTATTTCTCAGCTATCTACAAAAGCTGTGATAAAGTCTTTATGAAGAACAAAGGATGTCAGAATACCAAAAACATAAAAATCAACATTTTACTGTTTATCTCCCTTCTGTATACATGATGCGAAGCAACTGGGCATAGGCAACCCTGGTACATTCTGATAAAATTCAGATGTCAGGTCTCAGAAAGCTCTGTAAGTCTTCATTCTTAAGAAACAAATAATCTGTTCTTCAATTTTAAAAAGGTATATCAAGAAAATCGACCTCGAAGTGTAGATACAAAGTTTAGGGTTTAAGTCAAACCTCCAATTCGTTAGTCATGAAAAGCGTGATGATCATATAATCAGAAAACGCTTTCTTCCTGTCCTTAGCTGAAAATGGGAAATAAAGTGCCTGCCTGTGATACAGGCTTGGGACGAGAGGCCAGCGTGGCAGGGAGGCAGGAGCCAGCACAGACACAGGGAGGCAACGCCAGGAAAGATCTGATAGCACGTGGGTGGGTTAGATTAAAGATGAATCTAGTAACCAGGGGGCATAGAGGTTACCAAAGCTAGATGTAAGCAATATAAAAGTAAGTTTTTTTTTAAAAAAGTAAGTTTTCAAGCAAATGCTGAAATTAGGTCCTGCAGTAAATGACAGAAAACCCAAAGTAACAGTGGCATGAACACGATTGAGATGTTTCTCTACACAGCTGTGTGAGGGTGCCCCAAACAACAGGAGCCCAGGTTCCTTCTACCTGGTTGCTCACATCCTCAACATGAAGCTTCTCCTCATGGCCCAAGACAGCTCTTCAGGCCCCCTCTAGCAGCAGAATGAAAGAAGGGGGAGGAGAACAAGCTCCCGTTTTTGTTTTTGTTTTTGTTTTTTGGTTTTTTAAAAAATTTTATTTATTTATTTATTATTCATGAGAGACACACACACAGAGAGAGAGAGAGAGAGAGAGAGAGAGAGAGGCAGAGACACAGGCAGAGGGAGAAGCAGGCTCCATGCAAGGAGCCTGATGCAGAACTTGATCCTGGGACTTCAGGATCACGCCCCAAGCCAATGGCAGGCGCTAAACCACTGAGCCACCCAGGGATCCCCCAAGCTCTTGTTTTTAAGGATACTTCCCCAAAATGGCAAATACCAACTCCACTTACATCCCATTGCCTAGAATTTAGTCATATGGTCCCAACTAGGTGCATGGGAGGTTGGGATTCTGGCAGAGATTGAGTTTCTTGATTCTGAGTACTTTGTGCTCAATTAAAAATTGGGGTTCTATTGTTGCAGAAGAGTGCACTGTGTAGTACAGACTTTAACCTTGCCCAGAGAGCAGTCTGGCCCTTGCCTTCTGCTTCCGATTGGTTGTCAAGCTCTACTGGAGTGTGTAGATTGGGGCCTGCCATGTCAGAAAGTCCATGTGATTGAAGGTTATTTTGAATGGGGTCTTTGGGTCACAAAGTATTACTTCAGCTCCAAGAGGGGCTTGGAACTGAGATCAGATATATGGGAAACCAGTAGGACTGCATGATGGATCCCCAACAAAACTCCAGTCTCAGGGTTTGGATGGGCTTTCCCAGTTGGCAGTACTCCATGTGTGTTGTCACTCAATGATGCCAAGAGAGTACGCTGCCCATGACTCCACAGGGAGAGGACAATGGAAACTCCATTTTGGGTACTTTCCTGGACTCTGACCCCTGTACTTCTTCCCCTGGCTGATTTTAATCTGTATCCTTTTGTTCTAATTCACTGTAACTATGGGTTGGGCTCAACAGCTTCTAGTAAGTTCTGTGAGACTCTCTGGTGAACTAACTGTTGAAACTGAGGATGGTTTTGGGAATCCCACAAACTTGTAATGGGTTTCAGAAGTGGGAGTGGTTTTATGTGGACTATGCTCACTCTACCTTCAGAGCATCCCAACAATTCCCTGGCAATGGCATAATAGAACCAAAGGGCAGGGCTGCTTCTGGCTGGAGGCTCTCCACGCTTCAGGCCTTACCTGTCTGGCCTGAACATGAAGGTACTAATATATGAATAAACTTATAACTCAGTAAGGACATCCCAGCACATTGCAATGAAAGATACCTGTTTTAGAAGAAGGGGAGAATGTTGGAAGAGAAAAGCAAGCCACCACAGAATCAAACTTGCCCCTTCGGCCACCCAAATATCTACACACCTGTCTTCCCACAAGGGGTACAGATTTATATCCTTTTCAAGAGCAACAACATCAGAGTTCCATTCAGGCACATCCTTCAGCTCAAAAGCCTATGTTTTGGACAGTGTCCAGAGCTCTTCATCAGGGCAGAGGGGGCTTCGTATGGCCTGGAAACCCATGAGCCTGAGGCAAAGTTCTGCTTCAAAATGAGTAATATATAATGGCACAGTAGGAAAAGTAGTTATAGAAAAACTCCCATTTGGAAAGAGGAGTCATGGAGAACACTTAGCAGTCCTTGATCACAGCAGTGATCAACTCCTATGGGAACGGAAACAGTGAGGACACCCTCCTCTGGCAAGAGGGTAAATTATTTGGTCAACCCTTCTGAATACCGTTGGCTCTAGAACAACACTTCTCACCCAGTATCTTCCTGGCCCTGCCCTGTGGGAGGACTTCCTTGTCCCTCATATTGGAAAGCCCCATAGGAAGTGAGCATTAGAGGGTATTTGCTGCCTGGGAGCTGAGCAGATAGGGGATCCTAGGCGTTGCTTTAGGGATTGCTCAGGCACCAGCAATGTTGGGCTAGTTTGCAGTTTCTTTTCTTTTCTTTTAAGATTTTATTTATTCATGAGAAACACAGAGATAGAGGCAGAGACACAGTCAGAGGGAGAAACAGGCTCCCTGCAGGGAGCCTGATGTAAGACTCAATCCCAGGACCCCAGGATCACACCCTGAGCGAAAGGCAGGTGCTCAACCACTGGGCCACCCAGGTGCCCCTAGTTTGCAGTTTCTTTATCATATGATTAATACCCTCATCGACCTCGAGGATTTCTGAGATGCTTGTTTCTGGTCTGTTCCACCTCAGGATTGCCAGATTTAGCAAATTCTAAGAGAATGCAGGATTCCCAGTTAGGCCTGAATTTCAGACAAAGAGTGAACGATACTTTGGAAGTTAAATATTTGAGACACACCTTTACCCTAAAAAATTATTTGCTGTGCTCTCCTATCCCCTTCTCTTCAATCTAATGACCGCTGCCTTCAGACCACAAGAAATGGTGCACTTGGTGAGGAAGATAACACCCATACACTGCTGTTTGCCTCTGGACTGGCTCTTACCATCTGGCAGAAAAACTGAGATAGGAAGCTCTTTGCGAAACCATCAGGCCTCAGTAAAACTGCCTACCCAGTTGGGGTGTAGGAGCTTGGGTTTTTTTTAATTCAGCAAGACTCCAAATTATCAGTTTTTGAGTCAAATTACATTGTAGACTCCAGACAGAGAGGGCTTCTTTAGCAGAACAAATTTTTCATTCCGTTTCCAGGCTACCTGGCTTTTCCTGAGTTCACCTCTCTTTTGGACTTTTCAGGAAGGGCCAGGAAGCAGCTGAATGTGCCCTAGATTCTGAAATTTTCCAATCCTTTTTTATTTCCTAATGCTCTACCTTGGTCAGTGCGCAGTATGCCTTCTAAGGCAGCAATGGGAACATGCCACCAGATGTCTCATGGCCACATACTAAAGCTCATCATTTTTCTTTTTTTAGAAAAAGATTTTATTTATTTATTCATGAGAGAGGCAAAGACCTAGGCAAAAGGAGAAACAGGGTCCCTGTGGGAAGCCTGATGCAGGATTAGATCCCAGGACCCTGGGATCATGAACTGAGCCAAAGGCAGATGCTCAACCACTGAGCCACCCAGGCACCCCTCATCATTTTTCCTACCTGCCTACTGAGTCCTTGTCATTCAACTGCTTGATCAGTGCACCTTCCTAGCTTCTATTAGGATTGGAGTCAGCTGCGGGTGTCAAAAGTCACAAAATTCTAGTCACTGGAGTAGGTATATTAGTTTCCTATTGTTACTGTAACAAATTGCCACAAATTTAGTGGCTTAAAACAATGCACATTTCTTCTCTTAAAATTTTAGAGGCCCGACATGGGAAATGAAACTTCTGGAACCGAAGTCAAGGACCTGTAAAGCTGGTTGCTTCTGAAGCCTCCAGGGGAGACTCATTTTCCTTGCCTTTTCCAGTGCCTCAAAGCCACTCACGTTCCTTGGTTTATTATGTCCCTTCCTTCCATTTTCCAAATGGAATTCACCAACGGTGAATCCCTCCCACCTTTGCTGCTAATATTTCCTTCTGTCTCTGCCATTCCTACCTCCCTCTTACAAGCACCCCTTTGTTGACATGGGGTCCGCCCAGATAATCTCCTCTCTCACTCAACTCGTCTACAAAGTCCCCTTTGTCAAGTAACATATTCACAGTTTCCAGGCATTAGGACATGAACATCCTTTTCTCGGGGGGAGTAGGGAAGGAGTATTATTCGGTTTACTACGACAAGGAAGAAGTTTATTTTTCTCTTAAATGAATGGAGGAAATCAGGACCAGTACGGGGAAGGTGATGATCATAAGGAGCTTAGGCTCCTTCTATTTTGTCCTGCCTCCTTCCTCAGCAAGCAGCCTCTATCTCATGGTCCAAGAGGACTCCTTAAACTGTAGCCAGCGCACCCATATTCAATCAGCAGGACAAGGAAGGGGAAAAAGAAGGACTTGCACCCTCTTTTCAAAGATACTTTCTGATAATTACACTCTCAAGAACATCCCTTTGGCCGGGGCTTGGTCATAGGGCCACAGCCAGTGATAAGCGTGACTGAGAATAATGTAGACATTATTCTGGATAGACACACACCCAGTTAAAAAAACAAAACAAAACAAAACAAAACTGGGGCTTCAGGGCACCTGGGTGGCTCAGTCGGTTAAGTATCTGACTCTTGGTTTCAGCTCAGGTCATGACCTCAGGGTTGTGAGATCGAGCCCTGCATGGGGCTCCACACTCAGCGGGGAGTCTGCTTGACTCTCTCTTCCTCTCCCTTTGCCCCTCCTCCCACTTGCTCTCTATCTCTCTAAAATAAATAAATAAAATATTTTTTAAAATTGGGTTTTCTACTGCTACAAGAGAAGAGGATGGTATCTTTTAGGGGACATCTAATAGTCCCTTTAGTCTTCTTTCTAAGATTATATGTATAAAATGTACATATAGTCTTAGACAACAGACAATGAATAATGAATTTGGTGGACAATGAAATTCACAGGAAAGTGTGCTAAATTCCAGAAGGTAGATAGTTTTTACCTAACTACTACTAGTCTCATGTAGATCTTTGGAGTTAGGTAGCAAGGTCTCTGTGTAGTACTGAGACCAATGTTTCCTAAAAAAAAAAAAGAGGAAGAAAGCAAGAGAAACATTTAATTCATACAAATACCTTCCAGGAAAGAAGAACATGAAATGAAAATTCAATGATTCCAGAAATAAGCAGAGGACTTTTTCCTCCAGAACTTAAGAGTGTTCTGAATTGATCTACTGATTACCAGTGAATGGGTAATTGGAGTTCTTAGGGAATGGGGGTGTGGTGCTGGAGGAGATGCATCTCAGAGTAGAAACGAGGCACCAGGGCATGTAGAAGCAGGAAGGGGGGACGTTTCCCTGCTCTAACCATAAGTTTCATAGAGGCCATATGGGCACACCTGTTGGGAATGGGGTTTGGGTGAGACCTCATTGGGGACCCTGTCCCCTCATCTACAGGTAGAAGCCCTCTCACTCTCCTAACTCATACCCCTTCAATAATCAAATCAGATCGGGGCTAGGCCCTGTGATGTCTGCTCTTGGCCTACTTCTCTCTTCCTAGATTATTGCCATGGTTATCGTCCTGTCACTATTGTCTCTTGCTGAGATTTCTACAAACATCTCGTACCCGAGATGTTCAGTGAGATGCTCCCTCTCCAATACATTTTGCATATTGCAGCTGGAAGGATTCTTTCTAGAATGCAAAGCTGATCATCTCATGTTTAGGTTGAATTGTGTCCCTGCAAAAAAAAAAGATATGGAGGATCTCAGAATGCGACCCCAGGATCTCAGAATGCGGCCTTATTCACAGATAGGGTCTTTACAGAGGTGACCAAAGTAAGACAAGGTGATTAGAGGCCCTATAATAATAACTTTTTTCTGGCTACATTTGCTTAAATGTAGCCAGAATGTATGCAAAACAACCCCCCCCCCGCCAGAATGTATACTCTAGAATAAAGCTAATAGCTCTGAAAAGACTAGAACAAGATGATGTCAGGGAGGAAATTACGGAAATTGACTTGGTTTCCTGCCATTGCTCAGGAATGCCCAGGAACACGTCAGGGATGGGGCTCGTGGAGGTTTAAACATGATGGTGGCCTGCTCCCCACTCTGTCTCCATTACCAGTTGTAAGAGTGTACCCCTGGATTTTCCTGGAATTCCAGGAGGCCCCGGTGGCAAGGAGATATCAGATGCTACCACAACCCCGTAGGGAAGTTCCACATTCTTGGTTCACCCCACTGACCCTGACTGAGCAGGACAATGGCAGCACCCCCATGATGAAGGCGTCACTTTTGCATCCATTGGTTTGGCTTCTCTGTCATCAGAGCTCTTCTTGGTTTCCCTGGGCAGTTTCTATATTAATCCAGAACAGTTTCTATATTAATCCTCAATATACACTTAATCTGAAAATAGGTAAGGATTCTAGAATAGGGGATCCCTGGGTGGCGCAGCGGTTTGGCGCCCGCCTTTGGCCCAGGGCGCGATCCTGGAGACCCGGGATCGAATCCCACGTCAGGCTCCCGGTGCATGGAGCCTGCTTCTCCCTCTGCCTATGTCTCTGCCTCTCTCTCTCTCTCTGTATGACTATCATAAATAAATAATAATAAAAAAAATTAAAAAAAGGATTCTAGAGCAAAGGAATTGCTGGATAATGGTACAGAGGTCCACTTTTAAAATTCCAGTTATAAATCCACATGATCATAGCATCCACGCAAAGGACTAAGGGTCTAGCTTTCAGCAATATTTGTCGTCTGCTGTCCTAGGGATAGCTAGTAAACTGAACAGGCATTTTGCCAGGGACGTGAGGGGCATCTATGATTTGAAACTCACAATCAAATAAGAGAGATTGGTGGATGGATAAGTATGTGATAAAACAAACATAGCCAAGCGTTAATTCTTCTAGAATTGTTCTACGTGTTTGATAGATGTCTGTTCACTATATAATTTTTTTAAAGATTTTATTTATCTGAGAGAGAGAAAGGGAGGGAGTAAAAGAGAGAGAGCAGGAGCAGGGGGAGGGGCAGAGGGAGAGGGAGAAGCAGGCTCCCCGTGGAGCAGGGAATCCTATGTGGGGCTCGATCCCAGTACCCTGGGATCATGACTTAGGCCAAAGGCAGATGCTCAACTGCCTGAGCCACCCAGATGCCCCTAAAAAGTTTCTTTTTTTTTTAGTGGATTTACGCCTTAGAATTTTGAATGACTACAGCCCACAAAGTCTCAGGGCACGATGGCCCATCATGGCTATGCTGTAGGAAGTTTACAGGTTGCACATGGGCAGAGTCTCCATGGTAAATGACACCTCACATCATGGCAGATAAATAGAAAGCAAACAACACAACCCAGGAAAAGACCCATGTGGCACCACATCTTCATTTTACACAAGTTGAATTATGGGAAGGCTGTGAAAATGAAATTAACGTAAGGGATAAAATATGTGGTTTTAACAAAGTTCCTTTCCGGCACTGCCTTTTAATGCCGAAAGTGCTTATAATGTAGTATTTATGGATTTGCCTATTTGAAAGAGATTTAAAATGTCTCCCCTACAAACAGTAAGGATCTCCTGGAAGGAAGAACATCCAGAAATGAGTCAATTAATTGTATAGAACTTAAAACAGCTCTGCCTTCGACTTCAGTTAGGAACACCAATATATCCGTGGTTTGTTTCAGGTCATTTGAATTGGTTTCTGGCTCTTGCACTTGGAAGAATCCTGACTGGGCCCTTGTCAATTAATTGCTCTTCCCTCTTTTAAAATTGAATGGCAAATATATTTTTTAACTTTAATAAGAAATACTTTGGGATCCCTGGGTGGCGCAGCGGTTTAGCACCTGCCTTTGGCCCAGGGCGCGATCCTGGAGACCCGGGATCGAATCCCACGTCAGGCTCCCTGCATGGAGCCTGCTTCTCCCTCTGCCTATGTCTCTGCCTCTCTCTCTCTCTCTCTCTCTCTGTGTGACTATCATGAATAAATAAATAAAATCTTTTTTAAAAAGTGTGTTGTTTGACTTCCACATATTAAAAAAAAAAAAAGAAATACTTTAAAGTTGTTTTTTTTTTTCAGTAATCTCTACACCCAACATGGGGTTTGACCTCATAACCCTGAGATCTAGAGTCTCACACTCCACTAACTGAGCCAGCCAGGTGCCCCTTAATTTTAATAGTAAATACTTTATTTTTATTTTTTTAAGATTTTATTTATTTATCATGAGAGACAGAGAGAGAGAGGCAGAGACACAAGCAGAGGGAGAAGCAGGCTCCATGCAGGGAGCCCGACGCAGGACTCGATCCCAGGTCTCCAGGATCAGGCCCTGGGCTGAAGGCAGTGCTAAACCGCTGAGCCACCCAGGCTGCCCAATAGTAGTAAATACTTTAAATCTGATGGCAAATAATTTTGAAATCATGCATACCTGTGAGAAGAGCAAAGAACAAAAGGTACCCATGTCCTAAATATCCCAGTACAAGCACTGTTGATAGTTCAGGGGCATTTGTTTCTCTGTTAGGTTTTTTGTGCTTTTTGTCTGTTTAATTTAGAGACTTATGTCGCATGTATTTTGTTTATTTGTTTGCCTGTTTTTCGCAACAGTGATCATATATATAAAATTCTGTATTCTTTTTGAAGTTTGATTTTAACACAATCATTTTCTTTGTTTTTTTAAATTTTATTTATTCATTTGAGAGAGATCACAGAGCGAGAGGGAGAGGCAAATTCCCTCCTGAGCAGGGAGCCTGATGGGGGGCTCAATCCCAGGACCCTGAGATCACGACTGGAGCCAAAGGTCTACAGATGCTTAACCAACTGACCCATTCAGATGCCCCAACGCAATCATTTTCTAATGTTAGAATATGATCTTCATAACTATACAATTTAGTTTTGAAGTCAACTTATGGAAGTATAATTTATATAACAATATAATTTATAATTTTTATAGTAAAAGTATAATTTATATAAAATAAAACACTTCCAGGGTGCCTGGGTGGCACAGTCGTTTAAGTGTCCAATTCAGGTTATGATCTCAGGGTTGTGAGATCGAGCCCCACATTGGGCTCTGCGCTCAGCTCAGAGTTGGCTTAAGACTCCATCTCCCCTTGCCCCTCCACTCTGCTCTTTCTCTGACTCTCTCTCTAAAATAAATAAATAAATAAAATATTTTAAAAAATAAATAAGAAAAATAAAACACATCCACTGTATATATAAATATAGTTTTGCATTTTAATGCATGGATAACCTGTATCTGTACCTCCCTAATCAAGACATGGATTTTTCTATCACCTTAAATGTACTCTCCAGACCCTTGGCAGTCAGCACTACCATAGCCCACTCCCCCCAGGCCCCCCCAGCCACCTCTCAGACATCCACTCATCTGTTGTACATTATGGTTGATTAGTTTTGGGCAGCCCGGGTGGCTCAGAGGTTTAGTGCCGCCTTCAGTCCAGGGTGTGATCCTGGAGACCTGGGATCGAGTCCCAAGTCGGGCTCCCTGCATGGAGCCTGCTTCTTCCTCTGCCTGTGTCTCTGCCTCTCTCTCTCTCTGTGTCTTTCATGAATAAATAAATAAAATCTTTTAAAAATTGATTAGTTTTGCCTACTTGGAACCTACACACAAGTATATGGTATTTTTATGGTTGGTTTCTTTTGCTCAGTGTGTCTTCAGGAGTCGTCCATGCTATTGTATCAGTAGCTTGTTCCTTCATTTTGATAAGTAGTGCTTTATTGTTTGGATATACTACAGTTTGTTTATTAATTCACCGCTTGGAATAAATGAATTTGTGTTGTTTTCACTTTTTCTCTAGTGTGAATAATGCTACTTCCAACATGCAAGTAGAAGTCTTTGTGTGGACATATGTTTTTATTTTCTTGGGTAAACACTAGGAGTGAAAATGCTGAGCCATTTATTAATTGGGCTATTTGTCTTATTATTGGGTTTTAAGAGTTTTTTATATATTATTATATGTGTACTTAGTCAGATATGGGTTCTGCTAATATTTTCCACTATTGTGTTGTTAATACCTTTTTGTTTTCTTAGTGGTGTGGTTTTGACAGCAGAAGTATAATTTACCATTCTTTTTTTCATAATTTAGGAGTTTTATGTCTAGTCTAAGACTTTTTTGTCTACCCCACTGTCGGGAAGATCATCCCCTATGTGTTCTTTCAGAAACTTTATCCTCTTAGGCCTATGATCTATTCCAAGTTAATTTTTGTATAGGGTGTGAGGTAAGGGTTGAGGTTAATATTTTTTTCAGACCAATTCTTCATCATTTTGCAAATATCTAGTTGTTCCAAAACCATATGTTGAAGAGGTTTTCCTTTCCCCATCAAAATTACCATGGCACGTTTGTTGAAATTCATATGATTTGTTGACTACATATGTATGAGTTTATTTCTGGACTCCCTACTCTATTCCATTGATGTATTTCTTTATCTTTAAGACTTGATCATTGTTTTACATGAGGTCTTAAAGCCAAGCAGTGTAATTCCTCCAATTTTGTTCTTCTTTTTCAAAATTATATTTAGTATTCTAGGTCCTTTGTATTATCATATGGATTTTTTAATTAGTTTGTCCATCTTTAACAAAAGGCTACTGGAATTGTTGAATTAGGGTGGGAATGTTGCATTGGGTGGAAGAATGGACATCTTAATAATACTAGTGTTATATTCCATCAATCCACAAATTCTTTTATTTCTTTCAGCATAGCCATGTTTTTACTGACACATAATATCTCACTAAATTGGAGTCATAGTTTACCAAACCATGCTCATTTTGTCAATTAGCTCATTTCTACTTTTTCATTATTAATAATTTGCTGTGAATATCCTGGCCTTTAAAGTTGGGGTTTTCTTGTTTTGTTTTTCAAATTTTGGGGTTTCTTTTGGATTTTGTTTTTTTAAGATTTTATTTATTTATTCCTGAAAGACACACAGAGAGAGGTAGAGACATAGGCAGAGAGAGAAGAAGGCTTTCTGTAGGGAGCCTGTTGTGGGACTGCATCCGGGACCCTGGGACCACACCCTGAGCCAAAGGCAGATGCTCAGCCACTGAGTCACCTAGGCATCCCTAGGGTTATTTTCTTGAGATAGATTTATAGCGGTTAAATTAGTGGGTCAAAGAATATAAATATTTTAAAGGCTTTGGTATGTATTACCAATTTTTTTCCTGTCTATAGTGTACCATTCACATTGCTAACATCACTGAATGAATACCCAGCCAGTACTAAGTATCTTGCTAATTTAACCTGTGAAATAGAAGATTCTTACTAGAATTTCTTTGCTTTTTATTGAAGTGAAACATTTTTCCATACATCTGCTCACTTTTCAATTCTGTCTTTTGCAAATGTTATTCATGTCCTGTGTCTTAGAGTTCTTCTTATAGATTTGAATGTTATCCCTGCTGGTAGTCAGAATTCTGAGAATTACCCCCAATGACCTTCATCCTTGTATGATCCCCTCCATTTTGAGGGCGGGTGGAAGCTGTGTATATGATGAAATATCACTCCCGAGATTATGTTACTTTAAATGGCATGGCTAACTTTAAAATAGGGAGATTTTCCAGGTTGTCCTAGTCTAGTCTCATAGCCTTTTATTTATTTACTTATTTTTTAAAGAGTTTATTTATTTATTCATGAGAGACACAGAGAAAGAGGCAGAGACAGAGGCAGAGGGAGAAGCAGGCTCCCTGTGGGGAGCTGGATGCTCACAACCTGAACCAAAGGCACATGCTCAACCACTGAGCCACCCGGGTACCCCGGTTCTTTCTTTTTTATTATGAGTTTTCTCCCTTCGTGTATAGTAAAAATGTATGTATATTGAATTTATTATTTGTTTTCCTTTGTGATATTATCCCATCAGTCAATCTCCAGTTAGAATGTCTTTCCAAATCTACCAGAAAAAAACCCACAGAAGTTTTTAAAGTTAGATTACATTTTCTCGCTCTTTTAGGTGGTTTAATTTTTTAAATTGAAATGGCTTTTTATTTAATAAAACACATAATTCCAAAGTCAAAATCATGTGGCATAGAACATTCAAGAAGTCTATCTTCCATCGTTGCATCCCATCCCACCCCTACCCCATTCTATCTTTTCTTTTTAGGTAGATCATCTATTGCTGCATCACAAACCATCACAAAACTTAGTGGCTTGAAACAATAGCCATTTTATTATTTCTCACAGTTCTGTTGGTTGATCGAAGCTCAGCTAAGTGGTACTTTGTGGTACTTGCCTTGTGTCATTCATCTGACTGTGGTTAGATGGCAGGAGAGGTGGAATGTCCAGAATGGCTGCATTCATGTGACGGGTCCTTGGAGTGGTCAGCAAGAAGGCTGGTCTTAGTGGGAGGGAAGCTGACACTCTTTCCATCTGTATCATCAAGGCCTCTGCCTTGCAGCCCCTCAACGCAGTCTCTCCACCAGGGTCTTAGGGTTCCTTACATGATTCTCAGAGATACAAAAAATACAAAAGCATAAGTTGCCAGGCCTTTTGAACGCTCCCCATATGCTATTTGTTAAAGTGAGTCACATGTGCTAATATCTGTATAACATGGCCCAGGCCCCTCACTTCCCCAGTTGCTCATTTCTCGTTGGGATTCTTTTCCTGGTTATTCTCGCATATCTGTTTTTCCAAATAAACTTTATAATTAACCTGCCTGGCTCTGGGAATAAAGAGAAGATGATATTCCTATTGGCATTGCTTTAAATTGATCAATTAAGTAGGGGAGAATGAACATTTTGGTGATGTTGAACCTTCTTATCCAAGAACATGGTATGCTTTTCCTTCCTTTCAAAGTTGCTGTCCTGTCTTCCACAAGACTTCATAGTGTTTCTCAACTTTTTCGCATTTCCCATCCAATCTATGTCTACCTTGTTCCATTACGTCCTAAACTTTTTAATCTCAGTGGGTTTTCTGGGCGGTGGGGCATGGGGGTTTATGGTGTGACAGCAAAATCTAAATTAATTTTTCTTCTAAGTATCAATCAAGCCATTAAATCTAACATCACTTACTGAATAATCCTCTATTCTTTACATATTTATGATATATTTTACCATTTACTAAAATCTCATATACCAACAAATTGGAATCTGTTCTGAGCTACTCTGTCCAATTGATCTTATGCCAAAATGATGCTATTTTAACTATTTAGCTTTACTATGTCTTATGCCTACTAGAGCTCTTTTCCCTACAATTAACTTTTTAAAAAGATATATCAATTCCATTATTTTCTTAAGAAAAATTTTCCCTACATTCCCTCGTTAAAAATTACATATAGTTAAGCCTAAAATTAATTTTGAAAGACTGGACATTTAAAAAATTTTAGATTTCCTGATTGGAAATACTGTACATCTCTCCATTTTTCATATTTTATATTTCTCAAGTCAGCCTTATAGTTTTATTCATGTAACTCGAACATATGTTACATTCAAACTGCTCTGAGTATTTCATATTTTTATTGCCATTGAACATACAATCCTTATTTTCAAAACAGTTACTACTGTTAAATAGAAATGCCTATTGATTTTAGTATATGTAGCTGTTTTAAAATCTACAGGCACAACACATAAATGGTCAAAAAAATAACAGTCTTCGTTTCTCTGTAGATTAATCCAATTTAGCTCTCCAGCAACCATTTCTGCTGGGGTGGGGGTGGGGGAATCAATGTTACTATTTAGTGGGAACTCAGTTGATAGTGTATTATATTCTCTTTTCACACGCCCATTCTCTTTCTTGCCTTCTCCCTGAAATATTCTATCTGGGTTGGGGAGAGGTATATGGTTTAAAAATGCCACATGTCTTGGCCAGTATCTCAGCCCGAGCAGTTTACAGTCCTGTCCCAGCTCAGCAACATCATGCTGGGGGTGAGGGGTCACTAGATTAAGCCTGAGCTCTCCCCATTGCTGACTCAGCCCTCAACTCACTCTTGCAGGGTCTTCTAATCCTCTGCTTTTTCCCTCCGGCTCTCTGTTTTTTGTTTGTTTGTTTGTTTTGTTTTTTTCCTGTCCTTTTCTATATCCTGGCTCATCCCCATCCTCAACTGGGATGGTGACTCCAGAGGACAGGCAGCCAGACCCTACCCCAAGATGTACTTCACTCTGTTCTCTTTTTGTGCCTTTTTCTCAAGATCAGACACATTTTGTGTCTTGGGCAAAGCGCTCTTTATCACACATTTTGCGATCTAGGGCATAAATTTGATGGAGGGAGAGTTGGGGAGATACCTGCTAGGAATTACAAAGGATAAAAAAAATACCTTGGCTAATATTTCAACAGTATTGTCTCCTATTACGGAATTGAAACATACAGAAAAGCACAGAGAGTAGTATAGTAAAGTTCTGTGTCCTCATCACTCAACTTCAGGAATTATCAACATCTCTCACCTATGGCCCTGTCCCAACCACACCTTCTCTCTTTTTTTTTTCTTCCCTTCCTCCTGGAGTTAATTTAAAGCAAATTCCACACATCATGACATTTTACTGTGGCCGAATATTTAGTCTTTGCTAATAATTTTACAGAGGATTCTTTCTTCGGTGTATCCCACAGGCTTTGTATGAAGCATTCACATTTCCTTATTTTTAGTTGGTTACTGTATCTTTTTAAAAAGATCTTATTTATTTATTCATGAGAGACACACAGAGACAGGCAGAGGGAGACGCAGGCTCCCTGCAGGGAGTCCAATGTGGGACTCGATCCCAGTACTCTGGGATCATGACCTGAGCCAAAGGCAGACGCTCAGCCGCTGAGCTACCCAGGCGTCCCGGTTACTGTATTTTTATTTGCTCCTTGATCTAATGTATTTGGGAGAGTTTGTCTAAATTTATAAATAGAAAAATTTGGGTGGTTAAAGGATCTGGACTGTACTTAACTAATTGAATATGAGATTTTCTTTGT
This sequence comes from Canis lupus baileyi, assembly GCF_048164855.1. Classification (NCBI taxonomy): domain Eukaryota; kingdom Metazoa; phylum Chordata; class Mammalia; order Carnivora; family Canidae; genus Canis; species Canis lupus. The sequence goes on along the minus strand of NC_132867.1, from coordinate 35,607,382 downwards.
GGCATAGAATGCAATCAATGCTTATAGATGCATATAGACACTTGAAAAGGTGAATCCCTTGTGATTCCATTGTATGTAATTGTACCTCTTAATTACTTTGTTAAAATCCCTTATGCCTTTATTGCTTATGCATTCAATCTCTGACAGACTGTTTTGAGTTAAAATCTTCTACTAACTGCATCTACTGTCTATTTATCTAAATATTTTTGTCGTATATATAGGTGATGGGTTAAATTGTGTCCCCACCAAATTCATATGATGAAATCCTAACCCCCACTACCTCAGAATGTGACTGTAATTGGAAATAGGGGGATCCCCGGGTGGTGCAGCGGTTTGGCGCCTGCCTTTGGCCCAGGGCGCGATCCTGGAGTCCCGGGATCGAATCCCATGTCGGGCTTCCGGTGTATGGAGCCTGCTTCTCCCTCTACCTGTGTGTCTGCCTCTCTCTCTCTCTCTCTGTGACTATCATAAATTAAGGAAATAGGGTCTTTACAGAGGTAATCAAGTCAATATGAGCCCTACTCCAATATGACATGTCCTTAGAAAAAGGGAGCTCTTGGAGAGAGATGTCCATGCAGGGAGAACGTGATGTGATAATGAAGACACATGAAGGCAAAGAGAAGAGTTGCAGAAGAAGACAGCCACCTGCAAGCCAAGGAGAGAGGATAGGAGCAGAACCTTCCCTCGCAGCCCTTGAGAGGAACTAACCCTACTGACATCTTGTTTTCAGACCTCAAAGTCTCCAGAACCAGATACGAGAGAACCATGTTTGTTCTCAGCTACTCTATTTGCAGTTCTTTGTGATGGCAGCTCCAGTAAGCTAATATACCATACAACTCTCCTATGGCTTTCATGGTGTGTCTTTGCTATCAGTTTCTATAAAATCGCCTTTGATTACAAGTTGTACCCCTGCTCGATTTTTACATTTGATTGGCAGTGCTTTGCCCAGTCTTTTCATGGAGACCCTGTGTTCCTTTGCACTAAGCCCAGACATTTGTTGTGTGCACATATGTAGCATGTGATTGGTGACTGGACACGTGAGCTCTGGATGAAAATGGGTGGCTGCCATTTAGTTGCTACATAGCTTTGGGTGGGTCCACTAATCCTTCTGTGCCTCAGTTTTTCCCTTTTGTAAGGTGAGGGAATTGTAATTCTCCTTATAAGGATCGAACAAATTAAAATATTTAAAGTGCTTAGCACAGTGCCTGGTCCACGGCAAGTATGTGACATATATGTGAGTCATCATGAGTCCTGTCAACTTTATAATGAAGGTACTGGGATCATTTTACAGAGGCTTAGAGAAGTTAAGTCAGGAAGCTGGTGTGACAGGATTGTTGAAGGCTGGGTTGCCAGGGCGCAGGTCCTGAGATGGAGATTAATGTGCAGGAAGTATATAAAGGGGTACTCTCCAGATCAACAGGTGTGGGGATGGAGGTGAAGCAAGGAGGATTGGGTTGGGCAGTAGGAGAAGTTTACTTGTGATGCTATCACAGCAAAGGCTCCAGCCAATGGGAATAAAGTGCTTTAAAATATGTCCACAAATTTTTGATGCTCAGTTCCAAAGGTTGGTCCAAATTCCCCTTCCCTTGAGTGTGGGCTGAAGTTAGTGACTCTCTTCTAACCAACAGAAGAAAAGTAAATGTGAGAGTTCAGAGCCTAGGTCATAGAAGGCTCTACAGCTCTGTTTGCGCTCCCTGTGGGACTGCCTGGCCTGGGAGAAGTTAGCTCTCAAGCAGCCTGTGAAGAGTCTCAAGCAGCCTGTGGACAGTGCATGTGGTAAGGAATCGAGGGCTCCAGCCCACAGCCACATTAGGGCGTCATCTTGGAAGTAGATCCTGCAGCCCCAGCCAGTCTTCAGATGACTGTGGCTTTGCCTAACATCTTGGCTGCGACCACCTGAGACCTTGAGCCAAAATGACCCAGTGAAGCTCCTCCTGAGTTCCTCACTCACATACGCTTTGAGATCAAAAATATTTGTTGTGTTAACTACTAATTGTTGAAGGTAATTTGTTATGCAGCTAATATAGGGAGATGCCTTGTCCTTCAGAGTTGTTCCAAGCTGAGGTGAGGGGAAGAGGTATTCATATCCTAAATGGACTCATCATTGATACGGGCTGTCCCCCAAATCTCCCCTGCCCCTCTCAGAGGACCATAACTTTGGGCAAAGCAGTATTCTTCAGCTAAGTGAAGGTTTTGAAGACTGAACTGACAGCTCTTGAAAGCAATACTCTCAGCAGCTCAAGAACATGTCCCTCAGTCCTAAAAAGTCTGGGCTGAGCATCACAGCCTCCACTGAAAGATGTTTAGTGGGACCTCGCCTCCTGTCCCAGAATGGGCATTAGGCTCACAGCTGAACCATAGTGCCCTATCTTCTAGTGAAAGATGCCTACAATTGGAGCCAGACACTTTCCCCAGGGCTTGATAAAAAGCTGCAGATCAAGTTCTGCTTCCACCAAATACTTCCCCAGTCTTCTCTATCTCATTCTATATATGGAGGGAGAAGAAAGAATGAAAGGAGGTAGTTGGCCTTGTGGAGAGTGCAATGTTTCTGGAGGGAAGTGATATAAAGGGGGAGGCTGCAGGGTAACCTGTCCTTGGTATTGGTTGGGTCTACTGGAGGGTGAGGCTGTTTTTCCATTCACTCCTTGCAAATCTGTCTGGTCAGCATTCTTGCTGATTTATTCCCGTCTCTATTTCCGTCTCTATTTCCGGAAGGAGCAAGAAGACTGAAGAGAGACAGTTGGGTGGAGAGGAGAGGCCTTGGGGCAGCTTCTAGTTCAGCCCTTTTGTGTGATATGGATGTGTGTTTCTCATGAGTCACGTGAACTCCGTGAAGACAAATGGTCTTGAGCTGCCTTGATGAACCCTCACCAAGAGGCTGAGTGCCCTAGTGGGTGCTGGCAGGGGGGTGATGGAAAAGATTAAGCTGGAAATAGATCTCCCATGGAAATGTATGGAAGGGAGAAGGCCCACAATGTCTTCTCCTATGTACCCCCTTGAAAGGAGTTTCAAGCATAGACCAGTTACCCAGACAAAAAGGAATCAAGAGAGAATTTGGCAGTGGCCAGATAAGCGATGCTTGTCTCAACACAGAAGCAAGGCCTGGAGAGGATGTTGAAGAAGTGTCGGAGAGCCAGAAAAGTGACTCCCACCTTCCCACCCCCACTAAGGATCTGGTGTCCCACTCAGGTCATGAGACTGACACTTTGACATGGTCTGATTTTTAGTAACTGAAATTGACCAGATAGGGGTATGGCCTCAGGTGCTACTTAGGGATGGGAAAGATTCAAAAGAGAACAATTGGTGGGGATCCCTGGACGGCTCAGCGTGGCTCAGCGGTTTAGTGCCTGCCTTTGGCCCACGGCGCAGTCCTGGAGTCTCAGGATTGAATCCCACATCCGTCTCCCTGCATGGAACCTGCTTTTCCCACTGCCTGTGTCTCTGCCTCTCTCATGAATAAATAAATAGAATCTTTAAAAAAAGAGAGAGAGAGAGAGAGAGAGAGAGAACGATTGGAGAAAAATGGACTGCTTCATGTTTGGAAGCCATCACACAGAGAGGGCAGATTAGTGATCATTGCTGCAGCTAAAGCTCTCTGCTCTACACCAATATTCCATAAAGATGGTGTACAACCCACAAAGATGAGAACCGCAGGCCCTACCTGACCTCAAGGAACAAGAAATGCTCGGCTGTAAAATAAATATAAAGCAGGTTGGCTGAGCAAACGAGTCTAGAATGGGGATTCTTGTGTGAGATGTTTCTCTTCCTGCTTCCCTTCGTGGTCTACCGTGATTGGTATTTTACCAGTTGGAAATGATGGGGGAAGTCTGGTGGAGAGGGATTCATTTCCTGGAATTGCAAATAGACTAGACTGTGATTATTAAATCCCTGATGGATTGTTTTAGAATTGCCAGAGTTTGAGTTGCAGGAAGACATCCTGGGGAGACTGAAGCCCTGAGGGCAGAGAGGAGCTGAAACCCGAGACCTGAATATTGGGAAACACCACCTTGTGACACCCTTCGAGAGCAATTGTAGCTATAGCACCATCACTGTCCTCCTATCAGATGCCTTCAATTCTCAAGAGGGAGGCACCAGTGACAACTGATTCATGAAACTGTTTTATATGGGAAAAAAAATTTTTTTTAAAGACTTCATTTATTTATTCACGAGAGACACAGAGAGAGGGAGAAGCAAGGCTCCCTGCGGGGAGGCAGGTGGGAGACTCCATCCCCAGGACCCCGGGTCACGCCCGGAGCCGAAGGCAGATGCTCAACCACTGAGCCACCTGGGGAGCCCCTTACAGCAAATTTCCAATATAACCCTAAAAGTGATGCATTTTAAAAAACAGACCTCAGAACTAAGGAATTTATTTTTATTTTTTTTAATTGGCGCTCAAGAACTAAGGAATTTAAAAACAAAAGCACTTCTTCGCTGCACTACCGGTTACCAAAATTACGAAACGTCAGCCTTCTGCGTGGTGGCAAAGCCCTGGTTTAAAACCCCTACAAGGAGCCTGATGACGCTCGAGGCAGTGCGTTCCCTAACTGCGCGGCTGCCCTGCCTGCAGGCACCTGCCCCCCGAGGCCAAGCCCCGACCGTCGGCGCCGGCGGGGAAGCACAAGGACACCGGGCAGCTCCGCGCGCCGCCGGCCTTCTGCGCCTGCGCGCCGCGCCAGCCCGCAGCCTGCGCTCCCTCATGAATATTCAGCACCCGCTCCAGGGCGCGCGCCGGGGGAGTACCCACAAGCCTCCGCGGCCCCGCCGCTCCGAGCCGGGCGAGGTCACCCGGCACTCCCCGAGTCCTGGGCCCTCGGCCCGGCGGCGGCAGCGCGGGGCCCGGGGAGGGGACGCCGGCCCTCAGAAGCCCCGGAAGAGACTGGGGAGATGGCGAGAGGAAGGAGTGCTGGGGCGGGAACGCGGCCCCCCAGTTACCGCCGCCTCTTCGCCAACTCCTTCGCGCGCTGCCTGACGGGAGCCTCCCCTTCCCGGCACAGGCAGGGCCCGCGCGACGCGGCCTCGGCCCCGCCCCCCGCCGCGGGGCACGCCGGGAGAGAGCCGTTTTCCGCCCCCCCCCCCTCAGTAAACAAGAAAGGGGAGGGTATTTCCGGTGTTAAGACAGTCTTCGCGGAAAGGGTGGGGCCGGCGTGGCCCCGCCCCTCACGCCCGGCAGGGGCGGGGCGAAGAGTGACAGCGTCTCGCTCCGCGCGGAGGCCCGCCCCGGCACCGGAAGAAGGAAGGCGGAGGGTGGGGGGCGGGGAGAAGGAGGCGGGGCCCGGCTCGGAGGGGCGGGGCGAGTCGCCGTCCCCGCGGGTCACGCGCGGCCGGAAGTGGCGCCCGCCGCGGAGTGATCGAAATGGGCACGTCCCTGGACATTAAGATTAAGAGAGCGAACAAGGTGTATCACGCCGGGGTAAGTAGGGAGGGCGGGCCTGCAGGTGCGTCTTGGGGACACTCGGGGGGGGGGGTCGGGGGGCGGGGCAGAGCGCTCCGCCAGGTGCGGCCGCGCCAGGTGCGCCCCGCCGCGCAGACGAGGGAGGGCCGAGGGCCGAGGGCCGAGGGCCGAGGGGCGGGCGCCTGAGCCGCACCGTCCACCGTCCGGCCCCTCGAGCCCCCGCCCGGCCCCGGCCCCGGGCCCCCGGCCTGACTGTCCGCTGAGGGCGGAGGAGCGCGGCGCCCACAAGCCCACCTCCGGCCTGACTGCCGAGGCCTCCAGGAACCCGCCTGGGCCCCGGTCAGCTCTGACACCACGCGAAACTCAACTCCTTCCTCCGGTTTCATTCTCTTGAGCGATCGGCAGAAGTGATCGTATTAAAAAATGCAAGTACAAAAAAAAAAAAAAATAAAACTCTTAACGGCATCAGCAAGTTTTGGGCCCCTCGCCAGTCAGTTACCCTCCTCCGGCCTCAGTTTCCTTGTTTGCAAAACGAGGATGATTTGAGGTTCCTGTAGCTCAGCCCTACTGTGTATCAGAATCAAGCCCCCTGGGAATTTTAAAGTATGATTGCACACTGGGGGATAAAGTTGAGGGTGGTGGTTGGTCCCATAAATGCAGAGCAGTGTCAAAAGGGATTGAATAGGGAGGGCAGACCGGGTGGCTCAGTGGTTTAGCAGCTGCCTTGACCCATGTTTCATTTACCCATTTGTCTGTTGATGGACAAATGAATTGTTTTCACTTTTTGGCTTAAATGGATAAGGCTACTGTGAACCTTCTAGTGCAAGTTTTTGTGTGAACATAGGTTTTCATTTCTCTTGGATATATACAGAGGAATGGAATCGCTGGGTGATATACTTTTATGTTTAACTTTTTTTTTTTTTTTTTTTTTTTTTGAGAGACAACGCAGGTATAGGAGCTGGGGTGGGAGATGGGAAGGGCAAAGGGAGAGAGAGAATCTTAAGCAAGCTTCTTGCCCAGTGCAGACAGCCTGACTTGGGGCTCTTTCTCACCACCCTGAGATCATGAACTGAGGTGAAATCAGGAGTCAGACACTTAACCAACTGAGTCACCTAGGCACCCCACTATGTTTAACTTTTTGAAGACCCACCAAACCGTTTTCCAAAGCACCTGCCCTGCTCTACATTCCACCAGCAGTGTACAAGGATTCTAGCTTCCTTTCTACTTTGTATTCTCCTAACTTTTCTATAGCTTGGACATTGAAAATAAGAATTGGGGGAGGCAGTGATAGGAGACTATATACATTTTGCTTTAGTAATTACTTTTTTTTTTTTTTTTTTTAAGATTTTATTCATGAGAGACAGAGAGGCAGAGACCCAGGCAGAGGGAGAAGCAGGGTCCATGCAGGGAGCCTGATGTGGGATTAGATCCCAGGACTCCAGGATCACGCCCTGGGCCGAAGGCAGGTCCTAAACCGCTGAGCCACCCAGGGATCCCTCTTTTTTTTTTTTTTTTTAAATAAAGATTTTATTTATTCATGAGAGACATGGAGAGAAGCAGAGACACAGGCAGAGGGAGAAGCAGGCTCCATGCTGGAACCTGATGTGGGACTTGATCCCAGGGACTCCAGGATCATGCCTAAAACTGCTGAGCCACCCAGGCGTCCCAATAATTACTATTTCATCAAAAGATCAACACGTTCCATTCAGAGATGTTGTTCCAGCTGAGATGTTTTCTGTGGTTTTAAATAATTGGTACAAGGAATGAAAAGTACATTTAGAAAAGCTGCAAGAACGTAAATGGAAATGGTAACATTGGCCCAGCTGGAAGACTTACACATAGAGGACCAGTCCTCGTGGTCGGCAGAGTTGAAGGTGCTGTCAACTTTGCCCAAGCAGTACACATCCCTTGGTGCCATTAACGGGAACAGAATCTGCAGTTGCTGGCTTATGGCAGTGTTTCTTAATCTCGTGTTGGGAGACCTTAGGTGATGATTATAAAAGAAAAATCAGGGTAACTTCTAAACAGATGGTTGCTATGTATTTTCTTTAGAAGCCAAAAAAAAAAAAAAGTCACAAAACCAATAAGTAATCAACAAAATTATATATTTGGACATATATGCCTGTGACTCAGGTGTTAGTCTCTGATCTGTGATTCAGGATAGAGGGAGTAGGTGGCCAGCGCTGGCACAGTGACAGGACCCTTGCCGTCCAGTTGCTTGATGGCTCAGTGCCCGTGGACGGAGTGTGTTTCAAGCATAGTTTGCACCATGGTTGTGCGAGGGGTGGCCTGTTTTTCCCAGTCTCCCCACTCTTACTGGCTGCAAGTGGAACTAATAACATACAAGTTAGCAGTTTTCTCTGTACATCTCAGCAGCATTGGTAAAGATTCCGTTACTAGGGACCTGACTTCTCAGTGGGTTGCCAGAGCGCAGGACCTGTAATTGTCATAGTTCGTTCGATGTGGGGCTGCCACCCACGTTAGCCTGATCCTTGGTCACAAGTTAGTGTCGTTCACGCAAACATGTTTGCCTCTGTAGCTCCATAAAGCATCCTTTCTTGTGCTCAGAAGTACTTGGGAAGCACTGGGGTAGAGTTTCATCAGCCAGGCTATATCACTCCATTGTACTAAAGAGAAACTGAGGCTTGAGCAGGTTGTGGAATTTGCTCAAGGCTTCCCAACTCACGACTGCCTGGACTCCGGCTCCAGCCGGTCAGTTTTGCCCTTCCAACAGTCTGTTATACTGTGTCCCTAAGAATAGCCATTTTTGTGCAAAATGGAGGAATTTATAATGTAGAAATAGTTACCAATTTCCTGGGAGTCCTGTCAATGGTACGGTAATAGTTCCATTTAAAAAACTATGACTTCGACTTGGAAAATGTCCTGACTCTGTTTCTGTGCTGTTCAGTGCTTGGTTTGTCATGAAAGCATTTCAAAGTGGTTTTGATTCTGTGCATACCAGAGAACCTGAGTTATAGTTGGGCTTAAAATTGGCATTTGGGTTTTTTCCCTAGGGGAAAAAAAGGTTTATTGACAAAATTATGGACTTAAAAAAAAAATCACTGTTGAGTCATTTAAAAAAATAGAAATGTAGTATATGCTGTATGAACGACTTAACATTTTACAGAAGGCTGGAAAGTAAAAAGTAATTCTTTTTCCCCCTTTTCTGTCCCTGGAGGTGGCTGCTGACAGTTCATGCACTTTCTAGGCATTTCCTGTGAGGAATGGTGTCCATGTGCATGTGTGTACACACACACATGCATGCACGCATACACACATGCACACAACTTGTTCTTTCTTCTTTTTTTTTTATTTTTATTTTATTTTATTTTATTTTATTTTTTGTTCTTCTTAACAGTGTCCTTAGCTTGGACATCTGTCAATCTTTTTTAGGTTTTTATTAAATCCAAACAGATTTATGCAGCCAGTGTCTGTCGATCTCATGAGGCTTGCAGGTCGTAGAGAGAGACAGGTAAATACATAAACCAAAGGTGATCAAGCACTCCAATAGGAGCACCTGTGATACCTGATGAGCACAAAGTAGGGCATTGACCTTTTGAGGGAGGGGGATAGAGATAGGGGTCACTGGAGCCTCAGTGAGTTGGCCATGCTTGAGCCTAGTTTTGAAATGTGAGTATCAGGCTGGGGTCTCCCTCCCTTGACACCAGATACCAGAGATGCCCCTGTTCGTTCCCATCCAGGGGAGCAGACAGTGCAGCAGAGTGAACGAGAACTCACGGATCTATGCCAAGGAGTCCGAGTCCAGTGAAAAGTTTCGTTTCCTCTATTCTCCAAGCTTTTCCAGTCGCTTCTACAGTCTGATTTGGCAGCAGTTTTTAAAAGGGGTTTCACTTTATCATCTTTCCAGAGATTTCTTCTCTTTTCCTTGAATTTATTTGGCTCTTTTCCTGTTGTTGTGTTCTACCTTCCTAAGTTGGCCGTTTGGGTTATTCAATTGTAGCCTCCACTTAAAAAGGCAGGCATTTCCCTCTAAGGACTGCTTTAGTTGCATCCCACTGGTCTTTTGTTTATTACTGTAAAGCAGCACCCACATAACCCCACCCAGCTCCTGCCAGAGAGGGGCATGGCCAGGCATGGGAGAGAGATGGGAAGAAGTAGAACCGCTCTGCCTACCTGCTGCCGAGGATGCTGCTCCGAAGGACACTGCTGTGGCTGCCTGGCGCAGCAACCTTCCATTCTGTGGACACAGGAAGACACCCAAATACCACTCTACTGCTGTGTCCCACGAGATGTGATTTGTGGCATTTTTAGAATTGTACTAAAATATCTTCCAGGTCCGTGTTTTGTTTGTTTTTTTTTGACACATGAGTTCTTTAGAAGTGTGTGTTTTCATTTCTGTTACAAAAACAACTCTTGGCTTCTGGGTGGCCCAGTCAGTAAAGCGACTGACTTGATTTCAGCTAGGTCATGATCTCAGGGTGGTGAGATCGGGCCCCCTTCCCCCACAAGCCCAGCAGGGAGTCTGCCTGAGATTCTTTCTCTCCCTCTCCCCCAGCTTGTGCACTTGCTCTCTCACACATGCTTTCTCTCTCCCAAATAAGTAAATAAATCTTTAAAAAAATTAACAACTGTTACTCATAGACTTACAATAATCTGTAAATTTAAATTTTAGAAAATTCCTTATGAGAAGAGTACCTTGGACTGGAATGTGAGATCATGGTGGAACAGAGAAGCAGCGGGTCCAGTGGTTAGGAATAGACTTAGTATCACGGAATGTTTTCGGTAATTTAGTAGTAACCTGTTACACGTTAGTAGTAACCTGTAATACGTTTATATACCTCTGTCATTGCATTGATTAAACTTGTAATTAATTGGTTCTTTGAGTCAGCCTAACTAAAATACTATTTTGTTTATATTTATGTACCTAGGCCTGTCAGTACCTGCCCGCTTGGTAGGCACTCAAAAGCTTTATTAAATGATAGGTGAAGAGTTAAAACATTTACACAAAATTCATAAAGCTAGTAGTTTTATAAATACATTGATCAGGAGGGAAAGCTATGGTCTTATAGGTATACTGTAGATTTTCCTTTGTAAATACAAATAATATTCTAGGCATAAATTCCAGAGAGATGTTGGTGAGATTCTTATTTTGGCATAGCCCCAGAACTACACATGAACACATGAACCTCCCATTACTTGTGTTTGCTCTAGAACATCATTTTTAAGAGAATGATCCAAATGCATATGAGAATGGGGACTTCTAATGGGGACTGTCAGTGTGATTCCCTTCAAATTCAGATATAGAAAATAATAGAAAACTGTCCAAAATTTGATTTCCTGGTATCTTCATCATAATTTACACAGCTCAGAGTGAATAGATCTTCCTCAGCTTGCAGCATCCTTGCCATTCCACTTCGATAGTCCTCACTGAGTCTAGAAACTTGACTTGTGTTTCCAAAGCCCCATATATGGTACAAGATCATCAGGAATATATGATTAATAAAAAATCCCTAATTCCTTATTTCTAGTGAATGGTCTAATATCCCATGACAGCACCTAGCTAATCCTGTTTTATAATAACATATACTAACTAGTATGGCCCTTTCCAACTCACAGACTGCTGTAATTCCCACTAACACTGAAGGGTCATCTCATTTTATGGTTCAGAAGCTTGAGGATCAGGGAACTCAGTGACCTGCCAAGGGCACTGGTAAGAGTAAATATTTAAAATCATGCCTCTGTGTGCCTTCTCCAGGTCTTAATTTTTTGTCATCCGTAGGATGGAGCTGGTACTTGCTCGAAGGTTTTGTTGTGAGATTAAATAAGATAATGTTTTAAGACATTTTATTATGGGTTTTGACCCTTAGCAGAGGCTCACGTGGTGAGGGTAGGTATCGGTAGGCTTGCTGGTGTAATGTCTGTTCACACAATTGCTGTGTCTGCCACGATGCTGATCATAGGGTTAGTATACCATCCAAGTGGCGTCCAGGTAAGTGCATATCAGATGCTTCTCAGATTGTCGGAGGTCTCTCCACAGTGGGCTTGGAGGAGGGAGAGCCAGTGCCCTAGGAGCCCTGCCTGAGAGGGAGCTCAGCGGGTTTTGGCACTGAAAGTTGAGTGTGGTTTGGGTTCCTGTATGCCGCTTGTGTGCTGCAGTAGAGGTGCCCCCGATCCAAAAAATTGACTCAGGGGAACCCTAGGTGGCTCAGTGGTTTAGCACCTGCCTTCGGCCCAGGGCGTGATCCTAGAGTCCTGGGATCAAGTCCCACATCGGGCTCCCCGCATGGACCCTGCTTCTCCCTCTGCCTGTGTCTCTGCCTCTCTCTGTGTCTCTCATGAATAAATAAAAATCGTTAAAAAAAAAAAAAGTTTTACTCAACTGCATTGTAAGTTAGGCTATGTTTACAGTGTATCGGAAGCGCTTATTGGTTGAGAGAACTCTGCAGTAAATCTTTTTGTAATATAAACATGATTCATTTGTTTGTACAAATTCGGAACGTTTTACATTCTAAAATCCTGGCACATGTACTCATGAAAGTGACACTGTTAAGGGTTGTGGTTGTGAAAAGCCTAAGTAAGAGCTTTGCTGTTCAGCATAACCAGGTTGCAGTGATAAGGGATCTGTGCACAGCGGGCTGGTTACTGTGACCACAAGAACCTCTAGATTTCCATTTTGTTTTATTTGGCTTGCATGTAATTTCCTGTTAAAAAAATTAAAGAGGAGGGGCGCCTGCGTGGCTCAGTCGGTTAAACGGCTGCCTTCAGCTCAGGTCATGATCCCAGGGTCAAGCCCCACACCGGGCTCCCCGCTCAGCAGGGAGTCTGCTTCTCCTCCCCTCTGTGCCTCCCCCTGCTCACTCGCGCTCTCTCTCTCTCTCTCTCAAATAAATAAGATCTTTAAAACAAATTTAAAGAGGTAAAATCCTATATGTAACAGTTCATTATTATGAAGAAAAGTTGTCAGACTAGAAAGGTATGGAATAAAAAGCGTAACTGTTGTACTTTGTATTACCGGATTCTTGATACATGAATGGTCAATCCTGTTGGATACGGTTGCAAGTACTTAGGGTACAGAAATGTAAATCGTTGAGCCAGGGGGGATCCCAAGATAACTTGGGGGAGCAATGAACCTCTCAGGAATCGCTGTCATCTAAACTTTGAGTGGATCTGTTCTCCCTTGAATAATCAGATGCCCCTGCAAAGCCCTGTCTCCTAAATCATAACCTAACCCTTATGCAACACAAGAGAGGCATTTTCACGATTATCCAAACCTATTTGAAGCCCGGGTACAGTAAGATGATTCATGTCGCTCTCCGTTTGGTGTTTGTCACAGCAGGTCTTGTACTGGCCTGAGCATTAGTAAAGGCCGCCTGACCACTGCGGGTGTGCTGGTTTCTAGACCCTGCAGCAGGGGGACCGGGCTCAGCACCGCAGGGACACCCCTGACTTCCGGCAGCCTGCTCTGACTCCAGCGGGTGGTTGGGTTTCCTCTGCCTTCCTCTTGATGCCAGTGCGCAGCTAGGGCCTCCTGACCTCGCATCGTCCTGGGTTTGCTGGTGGAGTTTGCTGGTGGAGCCGTCATGCCCTCCCCGAGGGCTCAGCTACTGCCGGTGGGCGATTGCCTCCCAGCGCTGACCTCCCCCAGCGGTGAAGCTCCCAGTCTGGAGAGCCAGTGGCAGGGGCAGGTTTCGGGGGGATGGCCCCTCTCTCCTCCTCTTGTTCCCCCTCTTGACCCCTTCCCCACTACTGCCCCACCCGGAGCTGGACAGTGCCCCACTGGTCTGTTCTGCAGACTCCCAGCCGTGCTGACCCTCCATCTAGACTCCCCCTGCGTGTCTCCCTTACTCCGCCTCCTGGTCCTCCTGCTTCTGGGACCCATGCGCCCCTAACTCCCTCAGCTGTGGGCACAGCCCACCTGACTCCCTGGCTGTCCCTTTCCCCTGTCCTGGGCCCCCTCCTCCTTCCAGCGCTCTTCCTGCACCTCTGCCCACCCTGCTCGTTCTCTGCCCCCTTAGCACAGGCACCTCCTGGAGAAGTTGGGAGTTGGAGTCAGTTCTCCATTTCATTTCAGCTACACTTTGGCAGTTTTTAACACCCAGCTGAGTATCTCTTCATCTCTTTCCGTTTTCCTTTTAATCTAGTAGTTGTGATGTATAAATGGAATTCTTTTAGTAGACAAATCTATAACCTCACCCCCCACCCCCGGTTCGTTTTCTAGGCTTCCCCTTTTGTTCAGAAAACAGTCCCTTGTTGGCCATTGGGCAGGTGGGCTGACCTGTGTCCCCTCCCCATGAGCAGACGAAGACGTGGACGTTTCTGAAGAGCATTATTAACAAATCAGCAAAACTGAGAGTATCATGCCCACAAGGAGAGCACAGTGTTCTGAAGCTCAGAAATAAACTTTGCCCCATCTGGATGGCTGGTTTAAGGAGAGGTCAGTTAATGCAGCGGCTTGCTTCAGAGCTGCCGTGATTCCCACATGTGCTTGCAGATCCAGGGTGATGGGCTCTGTGGTGTGTTGGGCACAGCTGCACTCTGGCCGTGGGGTTCCGGGTCCTTTCGGATGCTTTCTGTACAGACACAAACAGCTAAAGGTCCAACTATTGTAAATTACAGAATTCCTATCAATTTCAGTTGCTGACCTCTACTTGCGCACAAGACTTTCTGGACACATTTATATGGTGAGCAACTCTGAAAAAAACTGTTTTGGTCTTTTATTGTCTATATTGAAGAGAAAGTCTACTTTCTCACTCACAGGTAGAGGAAAATTCAGGCTCAGAGCAATGGTGCCTTTCTCAAGGTGATGGAAAATATATATTACCTTTCATCTCAAACACTCAAGTGAGTTTTTCCTTATAAACAACTCAAGAAGATGAACAGCATTGTTCAGGATAAAGATCTTCCAAAGAAATTTAAGCAGTGAAACTCTTTTATTAAATGAAATCTTTTTTTTTTAAATTTTTATTTATTCATGAGAAAGAGAGAGAGAGAGAGAGAGGCAGAGACATAGGCAGAGAGAGAAGCAGCCTCCATGCAGGGAGCCTGGTGTGGGACTCGATCCAGGGACTCCGGGATCACGCCCTGAGCCAAAGGCAGACACCCAAGTGCTGAGCCACCCAGGCATCCCTATTAAATGAAATCTTATACAGATTTCTAAGATAGCAGTTCTTGTAATACCTATTTAAAATAGTTTGCTTTATAAGCCTATAAAATCAGAGCTTTTCCATGTGAAATGATTCCCCACCCCCCTTCCCAACTCATCTTCAAATCCCAAAGTGCCTGCTGAGGCATCTGCACAGGCCTGGGGCCTAGAGGCTCACAGCTGAAAAATACTGGTTGTATGATGTAGTCACCAGCCAGAGCCAACAAGGTTGAAGTTTTTCATACCATCCCATTTTATTTTGTCTTATGCCAAAACTTAAGAGCTCTGTTAACTTTCAGATATCATGCAGTGCATGCCACCAGGCTGCAAACATTTTGCTTTTTTTTTTTTTCTCCCCACTTGAGGATTTAAATAAAAAAAACATAGCCCTCTACTCCACGCAGATGACAGACCCACCAGTGTCGGTTCGTCTTCTCGGTTTCCTCCTTGACAACCTGCTCGCCTGGGGTTCTCTGGCCAGGAGTCCCAGCAGCAGCTGGTGGGGTGAGGCCACCTTCACTGTTGTTCTTCCTCGTGTTTAAATTTGCCCTGGGAAGGGCAGTGCAATTCCTTGTCTCTGGTCTGGGTCGAATGCAACTAGCAACCAAGTCACCAGGCTCCTGCTCACAGGAGTTTCATCTGGGCCTCAGCTCATGGGAAATGAAAGCCCAGCCACTCTTGTCATTTATAGGATTTGCAGAAAATTGAAATTGTCAGCGGCCTTTGGTTCTTGCTGGGAACCCATACCTGTCCATTCTCTTCTGACCCTGGATGCTGATGTTCAACAAGAGCATGCCTCTGAGAAACCAAGGGCTTACACCAGCTGTCCTCCTGGCTATTGGGCAAGATCTCCTGGTGTATGACGTTGGCACGTGTGCTTTCTGATGATGGCTGGGTTCCACTCATCCTCACCACCCTGTCTTCTGTGCCACATTCTTCTTTATGCTCCTGGTTTTCTGTCATACGCCTGGCATGATGACAGCCAAAAATTGGCCTGCTCTTTGTTTTATTAGAAAAGATCGTTTAAGGGCCTGAGTGGCTCCTTGGTGGAGCATCCGCCTTTGGCTCAGAGCATGATCCGGGGGTCTTAGGATCGTGTCCTGCATCAGGTGCCCCGCAGGGACCCTGCTTCTCCCTCTGCCTATGTCTCTGCCTTTCTGTGTGTCTCATGAATAAATAAATAAAATCTTTAAAAAAAAAATAAAGTTAGGGCAGCCCAGGTGGCTCAGCGGTTTAGCGCCGCCTTCAGCCCAGGGCATGATCCTGGAGACCCAGGATCGAGTCCCACGTCAGGCTCCCTGTATGGAGCCTGCTTCTCCCTCTGCATGTGTCTCTGCCTCTCTCAGTATCTCATGAATAAATAAATAAAATCTTAAAAAAAAAGTTAAAAAATAAATAAGAATCAAAAAATAAAGTCAATCATACTTTTCAGATTTGTTCTGTAAACTTAAAAATTTTCCATGTTTTCACTCGCTAAGAAAATTCAAGTGATAGGAAGGAGAATCAAATGAGAAGTAACATTCCCCGTGCTCCTTCACTGCTCCCGTAAGCACGCTGGAGAATTAGCACTTGACGTTGCCAGCCTCTGCAGCGTGGTCCTGCAGTCGCCGTGGGCAGGGTGTCCGGGAGCCCCTGGGCCACCTGGAGCAGAGGCTGCTGCTGTGCCAGGGAGCAGGTCGGCCCCGTGCTCTGTGGTCCCGCAGCGACCTGTCGGCAGCCCCGTGGGCCGTGCTCCGCTCAGCTCTGGCCCTCTGCTCCTGGGCCCAGGCCCTGCCGTGGATTTGATGCTACACTGTTCCCATTCACATGTGAGTTCGCTCTGACTGGGGTTCAGTTTGGTGGCTGTTGGAGTTGTTCATTGTGTAACTCTAGGCATTTTCTTTGGCCAGCTCCCTGTGTTCCACGGTCATTACTTTGGCACATAATTAGGCCAGCCCCCAGCCTCCTGAAATCGGAGCTCTCCGAAACTCCTGGCTTACAGGCTGCAGTCTTTACATTCACTTATGTCAGTAGCTCAAACAAATGTCAGCCTTCCAAACTTCCCACGAGAGTTTTACTGTTACTGAAATCTGAAATCCAGTAATCTCAATTAACTCATAATTTTGCTAATATGTAGTATTCAACCCCTGAAACCACACCGCACACCAGGATTCTAATGTAACACTCCTGCACTGGAGACTCCCTATTTACTCACTTTTTAAATTTTTACCTTTTTGTGACTACTATCGGCAATCTTATTTTACCCCTTCTGAACTTTTACTCAGGGGCTCAGATTTCTTTTCCAGACTCTCAAGAAAGTTTCAGAACTGGAAATGTCAGAGAGATCTCCACTGGACAAGTGCCGTGAGTTTTGTCAGCTCCTTTTACTTAGTATTTACACCCGTACTTCTACTGCACTGTCCTGAGAAGAAACCTGGGGTCTTTCACCGTAGTCGTACAGCAGCAGAATGCAGTACTGAAATCTGAGCACCCGGGGGCCTCAAGCATCTGATTCTTGGTTTCAGTTCAGGTCGTGATCTCAGGGTTGTGAGATCGAGCTCCACGCTGAGCCTGGATCCTACTTGGGATTCTCTCTCCCTCTCTCCCTCCCTCTGCCTGCCCTCCATCACTCACGCTCTCTCTCTCAAAAAAAAAAATTAATTAAAAATAAATAAAATAAAATGTAAGGCTCTGAGAGCAGGGACTTTGTCCCTTCTGTCCCTTGCCCTGTCCTGAGTGCCTGGGACAGTGTCTGACTTATGGGAAGTGTGCCAAAAATATTTGTTGAATACATGATGATATTATTTCCATTATTTCTGTTGTTTTGTGTGTATGTGTAAGCCAAACTAATTAGTACCTCAGTATTTTGTTGCAGTTCCATTGCTAGTGAACTGATTGTTTTTCATAGATTTTTTTGTTGTTTTTCATAGATTTTTACTTAGTTATTAACCACTTTCAGACTATGACTCTGTTGTCAAGAAAGTAAGATGAGGGGGGGCGTAGAAAAAAAAAAAGAAAAAAAAAAGAAAGTAAGATGACTATTTCCTTCTATACTTTATTATCTTTGTGGGTTTCTTTTTTTTTTTTTTTAAGACTTTATTTATTCATGAGACACAGAGAGAGAGGCAGAGACACAGGCAGAGGGAGAAGCAGGCTCCCTGCAGGGAGCCCGACATGGGACTTGATTCCGGGACCCCGGGATCACGCCCTGGGCCGAAGGCAGATGCTCAACCACTGAGCCACCCAGGCATCCCTCTCTGTGGGTTTGTCAGTTGAGGCTCTCACATACAGTAGATTACTCTCCAGCATAGAGTTCTTTCGAAACCATAACCACCACCACAGTCAAGCTGTGGGACAGTTCTGTCACTTTCCAAAATTCCCTGTGTCCTCTGTAGTCCCCTCTTCTCCTTTTGCCCTCACTGCCCCCCCCCCCCAGGCCCGCACAGCCCCAGGCAAGTTCCTTTTTTTTTAAAGATTGTATTTATTCATGAGAGACTCAGAGAGAAAGGCAGAGAGAGACACAGGCAGAGAGAGAAGCAGGCTCCATGCAGGGAGCCTGGCGTGGGACTCCAGGATCACATCCTGGGCTGAAGGCGGCGCCAAACTGCTGAGCCACCCGCGCTGCCCTCCAGGCAAGTTCTGATCCACTTTCAGTCCCTCTGGTTGCCTTTTTCCAGAATATCCTGTAAGTGGCATAAGTGTGATGACATGATACATAGCTTTTTGAATCTGGCCTTATCACGTGGCATAATGCCTTTGAGACCCTTTCAGTTGTGCGTATCAGTGGTTGGTTCCATTCTGTCGCTGCGTTGCCTTCCCTGGTGTGGATGTACCACTGTGTGTTCAGCCATGTGCCCACTGAAGGACTTTCGGGTGACTTGGAATAAAGGCACTAGAAACATTTGTGCACAGATTTTCGTGTGGACATAAGCTTTCATTCACTTGAGTACAGTCTAGGAATGGGATTGTTAAGGAGCATTATGGGTTTTAATGACAGATTAGAGATGACAGTCTCCTTTCTAGAACTTCACTAAACACCACATAACATTGGCCATTACTGACTATGTGGAGAAATATCTGGTGGTCATTTGTTCTCTTTTCCAAACAAGAAGGAAAACAGTTGTGATACAGAATCGTGGAGAAGGGGGTACCTAACAAGTTGAAATGTCCCTAATGTTTCTGATTTCTGTTTTCCAACCGAAAGGGGTCTCTGAGTGCTACGAAGAAAGACAGTCAGTGGTTATCCTAGCACTTAATTGTCTAACTTGTGTTTGCCCACCCAGCTCACTGGTTTACCTTGTGATTTTGTTGAGCGTTTGATTCTCTTTGTCAGTAAGTGAAGGAGCAGCCCACTCTTGGCGTACACCATCTCCAGGCCACATGTGGTGGGAGGATCCCCGGTGGTTCTGAGCACTGTTAGGAAGGAAGGATGTGTTTGGGTACGCGGAGGACTCTTGGGAACAATGATGGCTCCTCATGCTGCTGGGACCATCAGAAAGGGAAGACATTGGAGAGAGGAGGGCTGAGGCATTAAGTAAGAGGCTTTGGCTTCTCTGGCAGTTGTGTTCAAGTCCAAAGCAAGAGATAATCCCCAGAACTGTGACTTTCTGGCACACAGCCTTTAGATCTTCTCTCCGGGCAAGCAGTGTGCCCTTGGGTTATGAGAATTTATTAAAGAGCTTAAATCTTTGTACATTTAGGTCCAGAGGCCACCCATTCTGGGATTGATCTTCCTTTAAAATTGATTTGTTTTTTATGTTAATAGTTAATCAATTCACATGGTTTAAAATTCATGAGTTTCAAGATGGACGCATCTACTCCTCATCATCCATCAGGGCTCTCAATTTCTTGTGATCCTGCCAAAGATATTTTATGCATATATAACTAGATATGTACAAATGGCAATATTTTTTTTCTCACACTGGTGAGGTATGCGGCCTTAAAAAAAAAAACAAAACACATGTATCTATTAATGTGAATGATCTTCAGGATATTGTTCAAGGAAAAGACCACCATTTTCCTATTGTTGGAATTTAGATTGTTTACAGTCTTTTTTTAATATAAACAGTGTTGCCTTGAGGAACTATGTTCATAAGTCATTTCACTCATACCCGTGTATCTGAGGAAAATCCCTAAAATGGAATTGCCAGGCCCAGGTGTTTGAAGATATCTTTGGTATTGTCAGATGCTCTTTACGAGATCACACTATTCCAGACTCCCACCAGAAACATCTAAGAGTACCCGTTACTGCCTCCCCTAACACAGTGTGCTCAAATATTTTGGCCTTTGGTAATTTGATAGGTGGAAAATTGCACTTAGGATAGTTTTAATTGTTGTTTCTCATATTATTGTTGAGATTGGGCATATTTTCTTGGGCTTCAGAGCAATTTGCATTCTTTTTCTGCAAACTTTTTGTTTGTATCGTTTGCCCACATCTTAATTTTTCTTCTAAGTTGTTTATCTTTTCCATCTATTATTTAGGAGTTTTTTCGCTTTTTGGTTTTTGTTTTAGATTTTATTTATTTGAGGGAGGTGGTGAACACAAGTGAAAGGATGAGCAGAGGGAGAAGCAGCTCCCAGTTGAGCGGGGAGCCCAATGCTGGGTTCTGTCCCAGGACCCTGGGATCATGACCTGAGCCAAAGGCAGACGCTTCACCGACTGAGCCACCCAGGCACCTTATTTTTTAGAAGTTCTTAATTAGAGAAATCAACCCTTTGCCTGTTACCCTGAGTTGCATTATTTCCCTAGTTTATGATTTATGTAAGTGATACTGCTCCTAATTACTTACAAAACAAACTTTATATTTTGGGTTGCATTCGTAGTGGTATTTATTCAGAGTTTTGAGTCACTTTAATTTGATAAAAATCATCCCGTATAGTTTCTTCTAACATTTTGGTGGTTTGCATTTTTACATTCAAGATGCATTGTGGACTTTCCATGTATGAAGATTTACAGTATGGCTCCAAGTTAAAATTTTCTTTCCAGTTCTGTGGCCAGTTTTCTAGTGTCACATAGTGACTATTCCTTTTCCTCTGGATTTAAAATGCTACCTTTATCATCTATTAAATTTCCCTACTATCTGGGTCTATTTCTGGACTCCTCCATTATGTTCTACTGATCTCTCAGGCGGCACATACCATGCATCACAGGTTGTAAATTATCATGGTGATGTAACATCTCATAGAACTAGTCTCCTTTTTCTTTTCTTCAACATCTGTTGACTATGCTATTAGAATTTTCAAATCTGCCTATCTGGTTTATATCACCTCATCACACACCCCCAAAAGGAATTATTTTCTTTAGGATTCTGTTATCTCTATAGACTTGACTTTGGGAAAGTAGACACATCGAGGGTGTTAAAACTTCGGGTCATGTGGGTGGCTCAGTCAGTTAAATGTCTGCCTTTGGCTCAGGTCATGATCCCTGGGTCCAGGAATCAAGCCCCACATCAGGTTCCCTGCTCAGTGGGGAGCCTGTGTTTCACTCCCCCGCACTGTGCTTTCTCATACTATCTCTTTCTCTCTCTCTCTCTCTCTCTCTCTCTCAAAATCTAAAACAGAAAAAACCCACTTTGTATCCAAAAACATGGTGTGGCTTTCCATTTGTTCTGTGCTCCTCAGCTGTGTTTTAAGTTTTTGTCTTATCAGTGTTTTGATCATTTCCTGTTAAATTGATTTATAACATTTTAACTTATAGTTGCTTTTGAAAAGAAAGACTTTTCTTGGGACGCCCGGGTGGCTCAGTGGTTGAGCATCTGCCTTCGGCTCAGGGCGTGATCCCAGGGTCCTGGGATCGATTCCTGCATTGGAATCCCTGCAGGGAGCCTGCTTCTCCCTCTCCCTCTGCCTCTCTTTCTGTGTCTCATGAATAAATAAATCAATAAATATTTTTTAAAAAAGAAAGAAAGAAAAGACTTTTCTTCTAGCATATTTTCTCATTGGTTTTTGTTTTGTACATGATGCCTTACTAATTTCTGCACATTAATTTTGTATCCAACTGTCTTCCTGAAATTCTCTTCATGCTGATAGTTTTCAGTGAATTGTCATGGATTCTTTCAGGCATACGGTCATATTATCTGCGAGTAATGACCGTTTTACTTTCTCCTTTTCAATTTTCATATTATTTCTCTAGTTTCATTACATTAACTAATACTTTCAGCCCATTAATAGTGGTGGCTGTTTCATCCTTGCTTTATTCGTGATTTAAATGCAGTGTATCTCATTTCCCATCAAGTATGATGCTGGCTTTTGGGAAAGATAGATCTATTTTGTCAAGTTGAGGAAGTATCCTTTTTTTTTTTTTTTTTTTTAAGATTTTAATTATTTATTCATGAGAGACACAGAGAGAGGCAGAGACAAAGACAGAGGGGCAGGCTCCTCGCAGGGAACCCTATGCGGGACTCAATCCCGGGACTCGAAGATCACGACCTGAGCCAAGGCAGATGCTCAACCACTGAGCCATGCAGGCGTCCCAAGGAAGTAACCTTCTTATGTTACTAAGAATTTTACCATGAATGGATATTACATTTTAAGAAGTGACCTTTCAGCATCTCTAGAGATAAATATGATTTTTCTCTGGAGAGCTATCAATATAGTGAGTTGAATTAGTATTTTTTCTCAATAATTGAGCTATCCATTCATTCCCAGACTAAATACCATGGGATTAATGGGATTATGGTGTAATATTCCTTTAAGTTGCTCCTGGATTGTATTTGCTAATATATGTAGGACTTTTGCATTGATACTCACAAGTGAGAAAAATCTAGTTTTCTGTGGGAATGGGTATATGCATGTGTATAGATTTTGTCTTATTTTGGTGTCATTATTAGCTTTATTTTACTTAAAAGAAGTTCCTAACTTCTGTTTTGGAGTAGTTTAATATTGGAATTTTCTGTTCTTTATACATTTGGGAATGATCTCTGAAACTCTCCGGGCCTGGTGCTTTGAGTGGGGGCTTATTTATAACTTTCTCTACTTTTCCTGCGGTGACCATTTTGCTTAGGCTTCATGTCTCCTTTATAGTTTGGGTTAATAATATTTTCCGAAAAGAATAACTCATTTTATCAGCTTTTCAAATTGACTCATATGCAGTTGAACAGTGTGTTCTCTTAGTATTCTTTATATTACCTCTATATCTCTCATATTTTCCTTTTATTTTAGAAATTGTGTTTGCTTTCCTCTTTTTTTTCTTGATTAGTTGAATAATTTGATATAGATATTTTTTTCCCTAAAAAAAGAACCGTTGAACTTATTTACAGGCCAGTTTTGCCAGTTTTTGTGAATGAACCATGAACACAACAAAGAGCATTGGCTCCATGTCCAGGGTGCAGCATTCCACATGTGCCGATTAGTCATACCTTATTGATGTATCACGTAGCTCCTTTATGTCTTTTTTTCTTCTGGCCTTTTTTCTGTCGTGAGTGAAGGGGGTGAATTAACAGGTCCAACACCTGATGTGTCCTCAATTTTCCCTGTGGCCACCGTAGTTTCTGCATTAGGAGCAGATGCCGTGTTACCTGATCGCAGAGCGTCCTGCCCCGGGTCCTCCCTGCAACCTGCGTGGCGCCCACCTGCATAGGGTCCTCCTTTGTCCCATTCGGTCCTTGCCGCTCTGAGCTCAGCCTTGTCTGATGTGAAGATTACAGGCCCTGATTGATCTCTTCGCTCTTGCTTCACAGCCCTTTGCTTAGCCTTTCCTCCTCTTGTAGGTGCGTCCCTGTCATACAACAGAAAATTGGGTTTTGCTTTGAGATATAATCTGAGCGTCTGTTTTTAATAGACGTTAATTTAACCCATTTATTAACATGACATGTGTTTGGCATTAGTTCTGTCACTGCTGCTTTGGTGTCACTTGAGGGGATGGTTTTTCTAAGGGGCTTTTAAAACTTCTTCCTCTCTGCAGCCTCTTTGCTTTATGTTGTTTGCGTGATTTTTCTAATACTTGGGAGTTTTGTTATAATTGTTACCCTTGCAATTTTTTACTGTGCTCTACATCTGCTATGTTTTAGCCGTTATTTAATCATTCCGTCTTGTGAGCAATGATGAAAATACTGTATCTCCTCTCCTTTCCTTCCTCCTTTCTTCTACCAATTGGTCTCAGTTATTTACAGATCTCACCTTTACTGGTTGGCGTTTACCTTTGGGAAGCTTATTTGTACTCTGTGATTTGGTTTGTTAACTTGAGATCAGCACTGTCTACGAGAAATCGTGGTGATGTGCCTGTCCTGTCTGTCCCATCCGTTATGACAGCCTCTGGCCATAAATTGGCTTATAAGCACTTGAATATGTGTCTAGTATGACTGAGAGGCTGAACTGAAATTTTATTTAATATTAATCAGTATAAATTTGAGTTTTAGTAGCCACATATGGCTTGGGGCTGCTATCTTGGAGGAGCATTTTTTTTAAGTGTATTTATTTATTTAAGCAATCTCTAGACCCAGTGTGGGGCTCAGACTCAAAACCCCAAGATTGAGAGCCACCTACTTTTCCAACTGAGCCAGCCAGGAGCCCCAGAGAGCATGGTTTTCATGAAGTATTTGTAAGCCCCAGCTGTGAGAGTCAGGGGCGGGAGAAGCACAGACAGTATGCTTACCTCTCAGATTTTCGCTCCCTTCCTGTCCCAGCTGGTGTTACTTAAGTCACCTCTACACTGTCAGGTCTTGTATTTTGCATTCTTTCCGTCTACCATCATCATCATTATCTTGTCTTACTAGAGTTAAATGGATTCAGTCTTCACAAACCGTTTTTTTGACTCAGTTTTTCTAGCCATGCTGTGGATGCTTGTATATGTAGTAAATTCCTCAAGGAGGATTTTCACACAGCACTCCTTGGGTTTTGTTTGTTTCTGCACATTTAAAACTCCTTTATACTGGAGTGACTATTTAGGTGGGTATAAAATTCTGTGATCACGCTTTGTTCTTCGAGTGCTGTAATAGACATGGCCGTACCTTCGTTTTGAATTGCATCTTGCTATGGAGAAGTCTGGTTTTTCTCCCCTCTTATGAGTGACTTGATCTTTCTGCCTGACTCCTGAAGGATTCTTTGTTTTTTTAAGTAGAATAATTTTACTAAAATCTGTCCTTTTCTTGACTATTTCTGATTCATTTGCCCTTTCAGTATATTTATTAAGATCTTATTTGAGGGATCCCTGGGTGGCGCAGTGGTTTGGCGCCTGCCTTTGGCCCAGGGCGTGATCCTGGGGACCCGGGATCGAATCCCATGTCGGGCTCCCAGTGCATGGAGCCTGCTTCTCCCTCTGCCTATGTCTCTGCCTCTCTTTCTCTCACTGTGTGCCTATCATAAAAAAA
This sequence comes from Canis lupus baileyi, assembly GCF_048164855.1. Taxonomy (NCBI): domain Eukaryota; kingdom Metazoa; phylum Chordata; class Mammalia; order Carnivora; family Canidae; genus Canis; species Canis lupus. The sequence continues at coordinate 35,582,601 of NC_132867.1, read as the reverse complement.
AAAAAAAAATTAAAAAAAATCTTATTTGAGAGAAGAGAGAGCATGAGTTGGAGGGAGGGGCCGAGGGAGAAGGAGAAGCAGACTCCCCACTGAGCAGGGAGCCCCACACAGGAGGCTGGATCCCAGGACCCCAAGATCATGACCTGAGCTGAAGGCATATGCTTCACCAACTTACGTACCCAGACTCTTCAGTATTTTTAAATGATATCAGTACCATTCCTTCAGTATTTTAAAATTTTATCAGTAAATATGTATTCTCTTCCATTCTTTCAGTTTTCTCATTTGGGGATTTCATTATGCACGTGTTGGGTTGGATGTTCCTCACTACCCCTCATTTTGTCACTTTCTTGGCGATTCTTTTTAATACTTAAATTTTTATTTAATTTGAATTTTCTCACTTCTGCCTATATGTACTTTTTGCCTCTTTGAGTTTCACCTCCCTTTCTGTAGTGTTTTTATTTTTTTCTTCCACTTCTTTCCTGAGTTTTTCTTCTATTTTTCTTTCTGTGACCTCATCACTTCATCATTCCTGAGCTTTCACAGCTGTTTTGTGTCCATCTTTTATAGAAACAACTTAGGAAATTCATGGCAAAACGCATGTTGATGATTTTCATCTGCTTCATGATACTTTTTTTTTTTCTGGTGAATGGTCATTTATGAATATTGAATATTGTATAATGAATATTCAGTAAGCATTCCTCAAGGGCCTGTTTTCACTTGCCCCTTGTGGAGTTTACACTCCAGGAGTACAGATAATAACTAAGGGATTATAACTTATGTATATGTATCTATATATATTTTTTAAGATTTTATTTATTTATTCATGAGACACACAGAGGGAGACATAGGCAAAGGGAGAAGTGGGCTCCCTGGGGGGAGCCCAATGTGGGACTGAATCCCAGGACTCTGGCATCATGCCCTGAGCTGAAGGCAGATGCTCAACCACTGAACTACCTAGGGGTTCCACTTATGTATATTTTAGAAGGTGACAAGTGCTCCAGAGCAGAGTTGAGGGAGTGGTGGGGAGGGGGCAGTTTTAAATAGGATGGTCAGGGAAATCCTCACTAAAATGGTGTTATTTGCACAATGACTTGATGGAAATGAGGGAGTGTGAGTTAAAAATGATCTGTGATGCTTGTTAAAGACAATCAGGCAGGCTTTTTCAAGGGGAACTGTCTTGGTGGGTGCGGGGACCACTGCAGTGGAGCATTGTGGTAGGAGAGAGAACAGACTCCACTCCGAGTACAGTGCCGGCAAGGAGCAGGGGTCTGGGACATCAGTGGATGGGAAATTCCAGTAGACACTGGGGACAGAGTCTAAGAGTGGACTCTGGCTAAACCAACCTGACAGGATTCTTGCTGAAGGCAGGCCAGGGTTACTGAGCTTGTCTGGGGCGCTTGGGGAGGGTAAAACCCAAGCAAAGGTCATCAGTTATGGGGGATGATGGCTAGAGCCATTAGGAGAATTCTTGCCGCTGTGACAATGCCCAGATGAACGTGGAAGTCTGGACGTCGAGGCCTGGTTGAGAAGAGCTCTAGGAAGGCTGAGTAGAGTTTGGTCAAGGAGAGGATTTTAGTCACAAGCCATATGAGGAGCATCTGGGTGGTGCAAAGAACATGTGCAAATGCCCTGAGGCTAGAATTTGCAGGCACCTAAGACTAGCAAGGAGGCGGGGAGGGAAGAGTGAAGGGGGGGGTGACTGGGAGGGGGTATGAGAGACCCCCCCTTTATAGGCCATCGAAATGACTTTAGCCTTTACCCCAAGTGAGATGGGGAGCTGCCACAAAGTTCTTTTAAGCAGAAGAGTGGTGTGATCCATCTAGTATTCATCACCTGCCACTTGGATTTCCCTCTTGTCCCTCTTTCCCTCATGTTTACATCGATTCCGTCTCTTTGCGGGAGGTGAGTGTCGCTAGGCCAGGCTGGCCGAGGGTGGATATGTGAGCTCCTTTATCCTTTCCTCTTCCACCTGGGGAGCAGCAGGGGAGGTTTTCACGGCGGGGCTCCCAGGATGTCCCCCGGCCCCAGGGCCTGGCTCCCAGGGTGCCCCCTGCTGGAATCACTGTCCCCCAACTCCAGGGCTTGGCTCCCATGGGTGCCCCCTGCTGGAAGCACTGTCCCCCAACTCCAGGGCTTGGCTCCCATGGGTGCCCCCCGCTGGAAGTACTGCCCCCCAACCCCGGGGCTTGGCTCCCATGGGTGCCCCCCGCTGGAATCCCTGTCCCCCAGCCCCGGGGCCTGCTCCCATGGGTGCCCCTGCTGGAATCACTGTCCCCAGACCCCGGGGCCTGCTCCCATGGGTGCCCCCTGCTGGAGTCACTGCCCCCCCGGCACAGGGCCTGGCTCCTGCCCCTTTGCATGGTGTGACCCCCGGCCCTTGCTCTTAGCGGCTCCGTCGCGCCTTCCTGGCTCCCACCTGTGTGCTCGCTGCACCACCAGCAGGGTCTGTGCCTTATTTCTCTTGTTCTTGTGGGTGATTTCCAGAAGGCAGGAGTGGGGATGCTCACCGGACCCCCAGAGTCCAAATTGAGAGTTCAGTATTTAATTCTGGGGATCAAAAGAGGCAAAGGTGGTGGTGGTTCGAGAAGACCGAGGCCTCGGAGCGGACCGGGTGAGGCTTCCGCCTGAGACCCCGTGCGACTGGTACCTTCTCGGTGCTTCTTCCTGCCTGAGCTTGGCTGCACGGCCGGCGGCGGGGGGTGTCAGCTCCGGTGGCCCAGCCTGGAGTCCCCGCCAGGGATGGTGGCGCCGCAGCGGGTACCCCCGCCCCCGAGTCTCCAGCGGGCAGGTGTGGGGCCCGCGTGGCTCTCGGCTGCACTTCTCGGCCTTGCGCAGCCCGGGGCCCCTGTGATGCTGTGCCGGCCGCCGCCCTTCCCCCGAGGATCACCGCCGGAGCCGTGGCTTCTGTGCATCATTTCTGGGGTTTGCTCCCCTCCTTGAGTCCCTGAGTGACCTTTGCTTATGAGGTTGGCTGGCCTCCCAGCACCATCCAGAGCCACATCTTACCTCCTCCCTGCTGAGAATTCTGGACGAAAGTTGGTGAGGCCTTGAGTTTTCCCTTGGTTTTAGTTATTCAGGTTCATCTGTGCTCCTGGACCAGAATTACTCAAGCATCATCCGGAGTGACTAAAACTAGTGAGGTCTTACATGTCAGTTGTCTTGGAATGGAAAAAAAAAAAAAATCTTCCAATGAAAAAGCAACAAAGGATTGGTTCCTCATTACCATGGGCCTTACCCATTTGTTGAACTGTCTTCTGTTTCTAAAGTTCTGTTTCTTAAAAATAAACAAGTCATAATAAAACATACAATTCTGTTTCTTGGCTCCTTGGGAAACACTTGGACAAATTCTCTATCCCTCTTTCATTGGTGTTGATTGAATAGACCTGCCAAACTTACCTACAAATATTTTATTAATTTTGTATTTCTCTCTACTATGTTCTTTTTTTCCTTTTTTTTTTTTTAATTTTATTTTTTCATGAGAGACACAGAGAGAGAGAGGCAGAGACACAGGCAGAAAGAGAAGCAGGCTCCCTGTGGGGAGCCCGATGTGGGACTTGATCCCAGGATCTTGGCATCACGACCTGAGCCAAAGGCAGAGATGCTCAACACTGAGCCACCCAAGCATCTATCTATCTATCTATCTTTCTTTCTTTCTTTCTTTCTTTCTTTCTTTCTTTCTTTCTTTCTTTTTTTCTTCTTTTTTTTGTAAGATTTTATTTGTTTATTGGACAGACGGAGAGCACAGGCAGGGGAAGGGGCAGACAGAGGGATAGGGAGAAGCTGGGGCTGGATCCCAGGACCCTGAGATCATGACCAGAGCCACCCAGGTGCCCCTCTACTATATTCTTTCTTAATTAAATCAAAGTGACAAAAGAGTCCCTTGGGTCATCAAATATTTACTCTGTTTCCTTCCAAGAACTTTACTTCCTTTTCCTTCTTGAGCTATAGGGATCAGGGAAGGAAAGGTTCTATTGATGTCACGACTATAATATGCCAATCAGTGGTCAGTCCAGATCCTGTTCCCATGAGATTAACAGAAAATGTGATTAGATAGGAGCAGAATGTCCCAAGTGCTCCTGTATTATATTAAGTGATAAAGGTCATGCAATTATTTTGGCTTACTTTATTTCTGAGACTCACTTGTCAAGTAAATTTTTAAAAATGTACTTGTGGATTTAAACTTTTAAAAATTAGATTTCTACTTAATTTCAGTTGTACAAGAAGTAATAGAATTAATTTTAATTGAATTTAAATTATTTCAGAGGAATTTTCATTTAAATTTGCTTATGCACTTTTTATGGGAAAGGAGGACACAAACACAAAATATTAGCACATTTAAGGGACATCAAATATTCCCTGCTCCCCAAATTTCTCATGCTCTGAGAACTTGGTAAAAGTTTTTTTCACCAGATGACCAGAGGAAATAAGATTTAAACACCAGTAGGACAGATGGTTTTTAATGCTTTGATCTGCAGGCCCATTTTAATTTTGCTGGTTTTCCTCTCTTTGTAATTTTTTGCCATTGTATGACCATCGTATTAGCATTTGACAGCAGTCGTGCCACATTTTCTGCAGTCATATTACCATTTGACAGCAGTCGTGCTCCATTTCTGATGGTCGTTTCACCAACATGTTGTTTGAATTTATTGTGGATTCTCTTTCCGCTCCAGTGGATGCTGTGTAATCTCCTGAACTTCCTTTTCCACACAAAACCCCCATAGCAAATTGAGACTGTCGGGTTCTTTGGTGACGGGAAGGAACTGCCATCCAGGAGAGAGTATAATGTCCATATTTTGTTACTCTGCAATTATCTTCAGATGGATGAATAGATGATCTGTTGTGAAATCTTTCTTAAATGATTTATGATCCAAGGAAATCTAGGCTCGAATGTCTACCGAGTGACCCGGGCAGGGGAAAGATTGGGGAAGACTTCGCAAAAACAGTGAGGTGCCCCCTGTGTTCTGTGGATGAGCTCGAGACCCCTCCTCCGTGAGGCTGCCTGGGCAGAAAGAGCACCGGGCCAATGGTTGTGTTAAATTGTGCATTTGAAAACGTGTAGTCATTTTAGCATAACTGAGAAAGAACCCAAAGAAAAGGGTTTTATCTTACCGTCTTTTTCCTGAAAAGGTTGTTTATACATGGTTGTGGGTAATGTGGCCATGAACCTGCCCCTTGCCTCTGACCCTTCTCTTTGCCCTTTGGAGTCAGACATTTGTTGGGATTCTCCCAGCGGGGAGTGCGGAAGCATCTGGAAGGCTGTGATGGCCTGAGATCTGTTGCCCACTTCAGTGCTCCCAGCAGTGCTCCCAAGCACTGTGCATCGGCCCTGCCCCGTCATCCTTCCTGGCTCTCCAGCCCCTACCCAAGGCTTTGCCTTCTCCATCCCAGCATCCAGGTCTCTGGTCTGCAATAAGTGCTCACTGAATATCTTAGAACAAATTGATTGCTAAGGAGATCTACCTCTGCTAATAAACAAGGTGGATGCAAAGACATGTTAATGTGACCGGTGGCTGTCTCTTCTCCTAGGAAGTGCTCTCAGGCGTGGTGGTCATATCTGGTAAGGATTCAATCCAGCACCAGGGAGTGTCTTTGACGGTGGAAGGAAGCGTGAACCTCCAGCTCAGTGCCAAGAGTGTGGGTGTGTTTGAGGCTTTCTACAATTCCGTTAAGGTAAGAACGCTTAGGTTGCACATTTTTAGTTCATTATCCCAATGTGTATGGTGGTGGTTTTTTTTTTTTTTAAGATTTTATTTATTTATTTGAGAGAGAGAGTGTGTGCGCACACGGCAGTGGGGATGGGCAGAGGGAGAGGGAGAAGCAGACCCCTCGCTGAGCAGGAAGCCCAATGGGATGCGAGACTGGATCCCAGACCCCTGAGATTGTGACCCGAGCCAAAGGCAGGCAGACTGAGACTTAACCGACTGAGCCACCCAGGTGTCCCATGTGGTGGTTTTTAATTTGCTCTCTGGCTTTACTGTTGTTAACCTGTCGGTATTTTGCAAGGTATAGCAGTGGTCCTACTTTTAATACTTACTAATCAAACTGAAAAAGCATTCACATGTTCTGATTCTGAATATATCCTGCTCTTGTAAGTCTGCCTGTTTTTATTCCAATAAGGTAGGATTAGGAGAAGTAGAAGTGCGCTAAATTCAGCTTTTAAAGAGACCAGAGCTCTTCTGAGAAGTGCCTGTGGCTTCTGGCACTTACCTTCCTCAAACAAAACTGTTATTTTGACTGTGTACACGGCAGCTCTTGGATTTGATACTCGGGTAAGATGCAGATAGAACAGTGGCCATTCTTCCCTTTTTGTCATTTTGGGTAGAGGTGTATGTTCCAGAATATAAACTCCTTTTCTATACTTATAGTTTCCTTTTCCTGAAGGACATAATAAGGCTGAGTTTTGAGGGGGCAGGAGGTGAGAGGAAGGACGGACGGGTTCTAGTTGGCCACATTCAGATCCAGGGCCTCCCTGTCATCTTCCACAATCTCCTTATTTTCCTCCGGAAGCACTTAGAAACTCACTTCAAAAGTTGTAGATTTTCCGAGTGATGCAAAACCAAAGCTTAGAATATGTGAACTAAGGAAGGTGTGATGGCTGCCTTTGGGCAAGTCCCAGTGTAACGCTGAGGTGCGCAGGGCTGAGGACGGGCCTGCTCCTCCCCGCGCGGTGGGTGGTGGGAAGGCTCCCAGGAGGCTGGCGTCCAAGGCGGGCACAGGGTGGTGAGGAGCCCTGGGTTCAAGTGGCAGCCCACCTGGCCCTCCTACCTTGACTGAAGGTAGGAATGCCTGTCAGGACGGTTGTTAGGACAGTTAACTGAGCTTTTGGGGGATAGGAGAGGAAATATGGCTTCAGATGTGCCCCAGACATGGAAGCATCCAGAACTGTGGATGAACCGTAATTGTGCCAGAGACTTGAACCACCTGGCCACTCCCCTGCAGACACAGCACGGTGCTGCCCAGGACGCAGGGAGGGTAGCCCCCGAGGGCTCAGGGCCTGAGGCTTTCGAGAGATCATTAACAGACACGGTAATTTAAAAGTGCATCCAAAAGTGCGCGTTGAGAGATTCGGTTGCTTTTCCTTTACAGCCTATCCAGATTATCAACAGTACCATCGAAATGGTGAAGCCAGGCAAGTTTCCCAGTGGCAAGACAGAAATTCCTTTTGAATTTCCTCTGCACGTGAAGGGCAACAAAGTTCTGTATGAGACTTACCACGGCGTGTTCGTCAACATTCAGGTGAGAGTTTCCTAATCCCGTGCAGGTGGCTTCCTGGCTTTTCTTCTGCAAAATGGCTCCGTCTTTCTTTCACTGAAAGTTACCAGATGGACCCAAGAGTTTAATACTGTAATCATGCCAAGACCACCCATCTATGTTCTATTTTGATTTCTCATTTTGCTGTGCAGAACACATTTTATGTGTGGCCATGATTTTTGATAGGAATCCCGGAGAGACCCCTGCTCTAGCTTCTTTTTAAAAAATTCTGTTGTTTCTGTTGGGCCCTATTCAGGCCACATTGACACCGTGAGGGGTGCTGGTAGTGTTTGGTGACAGATATGCCCTCCTCTCTGGCACCCGCACTAATTGTCTGTTCTATACGCATAAATATCTCTTTGTTAGATATCCAAAGGCTACTACTCTAACATAGGCTTGTATTCTTTATTGAACAAACCTTGTAAATGAGGGGAAGTGAATTTATGACTTCCTGTCTACCTCCGCTGGCCCAGGACGCCTTTCACAGCCACTATTGTCTCCGGCACAGTTCGGAGTCATGACTCAGAGCGAGCGGGTGAGAGAGAGCCTTTCCTTTATTCAGCGGAAAGAAAGGTACTTTTGTGATATCAGCCTTGCAGGGTTCCCCTTGCTACATGAGACAAAACCATTTTGTCTTGCATACGTGCAACAGGGCGGAAAGTTAGGAAGTTTCTTGATTTATTAAGTTGTAGCTGATAATTTGGTCTCAGTCAGAGACCATTCCCCTGCCTAAAACATACCACTTTAAAAATACAGATCCTCAAAACACTCGTGAGAGTGTCACCTCAAGGTTTGTCTGCGTGCGAGTTCGATGAAGTGCTCGAAAGATGGGTTGAGAAGCAGGTGCCAAGTGACATCCTGCCCTGCAGTCACTACCTTTCCGTCCAGAAAAGCTGCGTCTCGTCCTTCATTATTGGTGCACCTGTTTCAGTGTGCAATCTGTATTCTAGAGGCTCTGGCCAGCCCATGGGAAGTGACCGTAATGACAGGGAAGTGTCCAGATTCACAGGAAGTTGGCTGTGTAGACGTGCGAATTGCCCGAGCACAGCAGTGCAAGCGCTCTGACCAGCTTCCTAGGTCGGGAGTCCTTTCACCGCCAAAGGCAGTCCATGCACAATGCCTTCTTAGCAAGACTGACAAAATCCCAAACGTGTCATTTGAACATCACAGTTATTCTCTTTCCAGAATCAGCGTTGCCTTGCTTGCTCGACACAGTAGCTCTTTAACACTGTTGATTTAATAACATAAGCGCTCGTTCATGAGAAACCAAAGAGAATAACATTCAGGTTTCACTGATCATGCTTCTTGTCACTTCCTCCTGTGTTCATTGTTCTTGTTAGATTAGTTTGTTTAAAATCAAATCGGAGCGGTGCCTGGTGACTCAGTCAGCGGAGCATATGACTCTTGATCTCTCGGGGTTGTGGGTTCAAGCCTCACGATGGGTGTAGAAATTACTGTAAAAAATAAAGTCTTATAAAAAAAATCAAATTGGAAATCTCATCCTTTTCCAAATATTGCCAAGAAGGGCATGCAGATGTATATAGTTGACCTTTGAACAACATGGGTTTGAACCTTGTGGGTCCCCTTTACATGGATTTTTTTTTTTTTCCGTAAATACAGTAGAGTGCAAGTGTATTTTCTCTTCTTTATAGTTTTCTTTCTCTAGCTTAGTTTATTGTAAGAATACGGTATACGGTACATATAACTTACAAAATAACTGTTAACCAACTGTTGATGTTATTAGTGAGGCTTCTGGTCAACAGTAGGCTCTCAGTAGTTCTGTTTTTGGGAAGTCACAAGTTATCCATGGAGTTTTGACTGTGCGGGGATTGGTACGCCTCAACCCCGTGTTGTTCAAAAGTCAACTGCATATAAAAATCTTGAGTATTTGTGTCCTGCATGGCTGTGTGTAAGTTGGAAACTCTTTAAAATACAATCGGAGGGGCAGCCCAGGTAGCTCAGCGGTTTAGTGCTGCCTCCAGTCCAGGGCCTGATCCTGGAGACCCAGGGTCGAGTCCCACGTCGGGCTCCCTACATGGAGCCTGCTTCTCCCTCTGCCTGTGTCTCTGCCTCTCTCTCTGTGTCTCTCATGAATAAATAAATAAAATCTTTAAAATATATATATAAAATAAAATAAAATGCAATTGGAGGAGGATGCCTGAGTGACTCAAAAGTTGAGTGTCTGCCTTTGGTTCAGGTCATGATCCCAGGGTCCTGGGATCGAGTTCTGCATCAGGCTCTCCACAGGGAACCTGCTTCTCCCTCTGCCTGTGTCTCTGCCTCTCTTTGTGTGTCTCTCTCATGAATAAATGAAATCTTTTAAAAAATGCAATTGGAGGATTAGTGTGTGGTGAATTCTTCAGTAAGGTGTATGGTCACCCTGACCCAACCTTTTTTCATCAGATTTTACCCCGTGAGGGTTAACTTCAGAATGCTACAACTTAGAATTCCCTACCTCCCCAAATATCTCACAGGTTTCTAAAAATGAAGAGATTTCTTCTCATCCTAACCTCCAATGTAGAAGAGCTTATCACCTAGATTCAACATTTATTAGAATTTTGCCATTTTTGTTTCATCTGTGTTTATCTTTCCTGAGTCATTTCAAAGTTAGTTACAGAATCACGACACTTCATCTTGAGCTACTTCAATATCCATCTCCAGAAAATAGGGATGCTCTCCTACATAATCACAGCCGGCATCTTCACACCTATCAAAATTAACAAAAATTCTCAAATATCATCTCATTCCCAATTCATACTCATTTTATTTTAAAGATTTTATTTATTTATTTGACAAAGAGAACAAACAGGAAAAACAGTAGAGGGAGAGGGAGAAGCAGACTCTCGCTGAGTAGGAAGCCTGATGGAAGACTCAATCCCAAGGTCCTGGGATCATGACTTGAGACAGACACTTAACTGACTGAGCCATCAAGGCGCCCCCTCAATTCATATCCAAATTTGTTATTGCTCCTTTTGAGAAAATATGCTGCTGCTTTTTTAAAGATTTTATTTTTAAGTCATCTCTACACCCAGCATGGAACTCGAACTCACAACCCTGAGACCAAGAGTCGTGTGCTCCCCCGACTCAGCCAGCCCAGGTGCCCCATGAGAGTACACTTCTTGAGAGAAACTGGGATGTTGGGTTTTTAAAATCAGTTTTTCATTCATTGATCATTCATTCAGTTTCTAGAGGGGTCTTTTGTTAGCCTCTGTGTTTTATAGCAGAGCAAGTGCCACCCAGGGCAGATGGCAACCACTCGTGGGCACAGGGTTGGCCTCAGCGTGGGTCCCATGGGGGCCCTCGCTTGCCGTGCTTACCCTGAAGATTTATAGGTGCATTCCTCTGCAAAGAAAGTGTTGTTGAACCTAGTAACATCCTCTCTCTCAAATGATGTGGGCACAAAGGCATTTCACATTTAGAATTTGAATTGTGTTATGGTAACGTAATGTAAAAATAGTAAGAACCATAAGACAGAACAAAGGGTTTAAGGTGTAGCAAGTATTACATTTCCAGCTTGCAGGGTCCAGGTTTCCTCTTTACTCGGTCGACAGAGGCTGCTGGGTGGCGTTTGCCCTTGTTCCTCTCCTCAGGCAGGCTGGGTTTGTTCCTCCCCTTTGTGATCAGATCGTGCGTATGAGAACCTGTCCGCTTTCCCCAGTTGTCCTTTGTGCAGCTGCCTTTTCTTTGGAAAGTCATGTAAATCACAGGCAAATTTTATTATGTTTGTTCTACTCTCGTGGCCGTACTAGCAAAGCTTTATGCTGTAGCCCAGCATCACGGCAGTACCAGCATGTCTGCAAAACTGTCACAGAATTAATTTATCCAGATGCTGGTCATCCTTTCTCACAGTTAAGAATATCCTTTCCAGGAGTCGGCCTCAAGTCATTTGACCCATGTCTTCTTTCTTCTTTCCTTTGGCCTCATGTTAACTAACGGTCATAGAAGATCCAATCTTGGGGGCACCCGGGTGGCTCAGCGGTTGAGCATCATCCTTCGGTTCAGGTCGTGATCCCGGGGTCCTAGGTTCGAGTTCTGCACCAGGCTACCCGCAGGGAGCCTGCTTCTCCCTCTGCCTGTGTCTCTGCCTCTCTCTGTGTCTCTCATGAATAAATAAATAAAACCTTAAAAAAAGAAAGAAGAAGAAGAAGAAGAAGAAGAAGAAGAAGAAGAAGAAGAAGAAGAAGAAGAAAAGAAAAGAAGAAGAAGAAGAAAAGAAGAAGAAAGAAGAAGAAGAAGAAGAAGAAGAAGAAGAAGAAGAAGAAGAAGAAGAAAGAAGAAGAAGAAAGAAGAAGAAGAAGAAAGAAGAAAGAAGAAAGAAGAAGATCCAGTCTTAGACCTCCTGGCACCCTGCTCGTGGTCTGACCCGCCTGACCCCCTCTGACCCGCAGTGGCTCCTACCACCTGGACCACTCCTTAGCAGTTGGGCAAGATCAGGATAAAGTAAAAAGATCTAGGGCTTCGCAGCAGACAGATCTGGGCTTGAGTCACAGCATTGCGTAAGGGTTCAGAGCATGGGTTTTGGCAAGCGGCAGGTGTAAATTCAAATCCCACCTCTGTGACCCTGGGCAGCCTCCACGACCTCTCCTCCTAGGAGATTAATGAGGCCTTGGCACGAAGTGCTTAGTTAGCACGGGGCCGGGCACAGAGAATGCTCCAAGCATGTATTTGCTGAGTGGCTGAATGAAGGAGTTATTTGGTGACTGTCCTTATAATCCACCGAGATGGTACATGTGAAGGAATCAACGTGATTCCCAGAACAGAACATCACCGTGTTCCTCTTTTCTCCACCTTTCTCCCCGCATGCACTTAGCAGCTGCCCCATGTTACTAATTATTGCTTTCATGCTTAAAAACATTTCGTGACCAGAAGTTGATGCCTGTTGTTCTGATTCCTTTGCAAGTTATAGAAATCCAGCTCGAAGTGACTTAGCCTAGAAAGAGATATAGATCGTCGAGCCGGCCGTTCCAGGGAAGCCAGCTGTGACTGGCTTGGCCTTCCGCACACACCTCCCTCTCAGGTTCTTCCCTGGCCGTGGCCAGGCTGGTTGTTGGCAAGCGCCTGCAGCCTCCCATCTACTGGGTTGGCATCCCCGGCCAAAAGAATTCTTTCCAGCGTTCCCAGTAGCAGCCCTGGCTTACCGGTCCCTTCTGCGCCCAGGAGGGCTGTGGGGAGGTCCGCCCCGCCAAACCCCTGAGACTAAAGATGGGAAAAGAATCCGAGCCAGCAGGCAAGCCTGAACAAAATGTTGCCCATGCTAGACAGGGTGTGGGCTGTACAGGAGAAAGATGAAAACACATACAGGCATACACGCGTGCATAGATGTACGTGTGCACACACACCTATATGAATCTGACAGCACCAGGCCTCTTGGAGCTTATCGGGTCGGGGAGACTAGATTGATATCTCAAAAGAATCTCATACATATATGTACCTGAAAAGGTCCTTCCTTGCAGACAAGGGGTGTTTTGTTTTTTTTTAAGTGTTTTAATCTCCCAGTGTTACCTTAAATGTAGTGACTTCCTGTGTAATGCGGATAGAGCGTTCATAATGATGCAGCTTCTTGATTCACCCAGCACATAGTCCCAGTTATACAAATCATTTTTAACATGATCCTTAAGACAACTGCTAACTTTCTTCCGTATGGATTCTGTGATTTTGTTTTTATTTATTTTTATTTTTTAAAGATTTTTAAAAATTATTTTTATTTTTATTTTTTAAAGATTTTATTTATTCATAGAGACAGAGAGAGAGGCAGAGACACAGGCAGAGGGAGAAGCAGGCTCCACGCAGGGAGCCCCACGTGGGACTCGATCCCAGGTCTCTAGGATCACACCCCAGGCTGCAGGCAGCGCTAAACCACTGTGCCACAGGGGCCGCCCAAAATTTATTTATTTATGAGAGACACAGGCAGAGGGAGAAGCAGGCTCCATGCAGGGAACCCAATACAAGACTCGATCCCTGGACTCCGGATCCTGCTCTGAGCCAAAGGCAGATGCTCAACCGCTGAGCCACCCAGGTGCCCCTATTTTTTTTTTTTTTTTTAATGAGCCTGAAGACAGCGATCATGCTGTAGAATGCTGTAGAATGCTGTAGAATGTTGTTACCAGTCAGCCTGTCAGCCCACAGACGGGTGTGAGGAAGCGGTCTGGGGTCAGAGCTCGTGGCTGGGGCACCAGCTGTGCAGAGGGGCTGGCTCTCCCTCGGGGACAACAGGGCCTGTCCTGCAGGAGGTAACTGGGAGTGGCTGGTGCTGAAAAGTAGCAGAGGGACAGCAGAGGAACTGAACGCAGCTGAGAGCTAGAGCGATGCCCGCTGCCTCGCCTGTCCACTTCGGTTTGCACACGGGATCCGTGTGCGGACAGCCGGGGAGAATGGTCAAGTGAGGCGAGCCATGCATCGACCACTCTGGAAGCTGCCTCGTGGACGTGGGGGACGTCTCTCTTCTCTTTACTTTTGCATATGTTGGAATTTTCCAAAATAAACTTCTAAAAGGGGTTTCCTTTCTTTATTCCTCCATAAGGTTAAAGTACAGAGAGCCGGTGTTGAGCTGCCCTGGGGTCCTGGCTCCTTGAGCACCGCTGCTCTTCCGTAACTGCAGGTCCTGCGCGGGGTCTCAGTCCGGCCCCCGGTGCAGTGACCGCCGCGCAGGTGCGCTCAGCCCTGTGTCCCCAGGTGCTCTGTGCCATGCGAGATGCTGTCTGGGGCTTCCAGGCCCTTCTGTGTGCTTCCCAATCCTTACTACAAAATAGCGGCCGTTGCACAGAGAGCTGCCCTGTGCCTGACCGTGTGCCAGTACCCTGCACACACACACACACACCCACACCCACGGTCCCGCTGGCTCTTGCTGCAAGCAGATCCTCATGCCCGTATTTCATGGAGCAGGAAGCCGAAGCTCAGAGCAGTTGTCTGACTGGCAGCGCTCACCCAGCAACGCGGACAGCTGGATTTGAGCTAGCTCTTGCTTCGGAGTGCACGCTCTCTTCTGTCACCCTGGTCTTCCCCTGTCTTGCAGCTGAGCCCCTGTGCCTTGGGATGGCTGTGGGCATAGGCCGAGGAATTTTGTTTTGAGCAGTTGGCTCCCCGTTTTGAGCGTTGGCTCCCCGTTAGGTATATTAATTTCAGATAACACGGTAATTGGACCCAGTTTCCCTAAGAATGTTGACTTGTCTCTTTGAATGTAATTCCGCGATGAAAGTGAGTCACACGAACATAACCTTGTCTTCTCCGACTTCTCCCTCCAGTATACCCTGCGCTGTGACATGAGGCGGTCTCTGTTGGCCAAGGACTTGACAAAGACCTGCGAATTCATCGTTCACTCTGCTGTAAGCTATATTTGGGGGCCCCGGGCTTAATAATGGGGACCCTCTGTAGGGTCTGGTGTTTTATCCCATTTGCAGGCTGGTAAGTCAGCCTGGTGCCGTGTCCTGGCTGCTGGGGAAAGACTCCTGGGTCGGAGACGAGGGACCCGGTTTCTCCTGGCAGGGTCAGAGCACCAACAGTGGCTTGTGCCCTCTTCACTGGGGCCCAGAATCCCACAGGGCAATGCCATGGCCCAGATGCCACTGAGGTGTCCCTGAGGAGCACCAGGCTGGGAGCCCACCTGTGTTAGAGCAAGCAGTGAGCAAGGCCGTTTCGGAGAGAGACATCCTTCCCCGAGGTGGCTGTGGCGAACACAACCCAGAGAAATGGCCCGACCCAGATAAGGGACGGTCAGGGCCTTACATTCTTGGTCTGCCCAGCAAGGACATGTGGGGACACTCTGGGCCAGAGCAGGTTGCCTCTCCCAACACCTTCTGCTAATATTTTGCAGTGACGACATGTTCTTAAAACTTTCCTCTCAAGGGGATCCCTGGGTGGCTCAGCGGTTTGGTGCCTGCCATTGGCCTAGGGTGTGATCCTGGAGTCCCGGGATCAAGTCCTGCGTCGGGCTCCCAGCATGGAGCCTGCTTCTCCCTCTGCTTGTGTCTCTGCCTCTCTCTCTCTCTCTCTCTCTCTCTCTATGTCTATCATGAATAAATAAATAAAATCTTTAAAAAAAAAAATCTTTTTTAAAAAAAACAAAACTTTCCCTCTCACGTGCCAAGTTAGGGAACTGGAGCGCCCTCCCTTTGGCTGTAGGTGACTCTGGGTGACTTCAAAGCAGAGTCCTCTGCAGCCCATCCCTGCTAGTCCTTGGTCATCATGCAACACTTAGCAGTGACTGACAGCGCCTGCCCTAGGTATGGTCCATCTGCCTTTGCTTTTATTCTGAGCAGTTTAGGGAGAGGAGAGAGCCAGACCGGGGTTCCTAGAGGCGCCCAGGTGAACAGAGTCCGGCTGTGCGGGAGCACGTCTCTCTGGGCCACCTCGGAAACACCGCTTCTGAGCTCGCCAGGCTAGAAGAGACCCATGCTCCTGAGGGCACGGACTCTTGGGGCTGCAGGCCACGTCGAGGGGCCACCCCACCTGGACAGACACTAGAGCCACGAGCCTTCCTTGGCTCATTCACCCAGCGTGGCCTATAGCTTCGTTGGCATGAGCGGGACTCAGCATTCTGGGGACCCCACACGTATCCCACGATCTTTGCCACGTGCCTTAGTAAATGGGGCTTCGATGGAGCTCTGAGGTGAGGCAGTTGGTGTTTGTGGAAAATTTGCAATTCCATCTCTTTTACACTGTTTGGAAATATCCACAGGTGTCTTTTAGTCATGGTTAAGCAAAAGTGTAATATTGTAAAATCTCCTGTGTATAAAATTGGTAGTCACTGATGTCCTTTATTTGCATCGTTCTTACAACTTTTTAGGACTTCTGACATTTATAGTTTCCCTCTTAATTTTAGTGGTTACTGTGTTTGACTCTTTCAGTTGAGAAGTATGTTATAGAAAATATTTAAAATAGTTATTATTTTTTTAAGATTTTATTTATTCATGAGAGAGAGAGAGAGAGAGAGAGGCAGAGGGAGAAACAGGCTCCATGCAGGGAGCCCGATGATGCAGGACTCGATCCTGGGACCCCAGGACCACACCGCAGACCAAAGGCAGGCGCTAAACCACTGAGCCACCCAGGGATCCCCCAGATAGTTATCTTTTTTGGAAATGATGTGATTGAGATGTTTTCCTTTTTTCTATCAAACTGAAACAACAAAAAGAAATTTTTTCTTTAATGTGGTTTATTCCCTAAAAGAGACATATACCCTTTTATGTTTTCTGCAAAAAGAGCCTCCACCTTTGTGAAGGAGAATGAACCCAAATTCAGTTCCCTGCCCAGAGCTGGGCTCCAGGCCAGGACCCCCTCGGCCCCCGACCCAGGGCCCACGGCCCGCTCATGGCTGCAGAGCCCCCACGGAGGCCAGCTCGGGGCGGGCAGCGGGGGCTGAGCTCTCCGGGCCTCCTCCCTGCTCCCAGCAGTTTACCAGCTCACAGCCTCCAAGAAGCCTGCTCTTTGGGACTGATTTCACGAGGCCAAACCACGTGTGATCTCTGGTTGACAAGTCCGATAGTCCTTTAAAGGCTGTGAGGAAGAAGAATTTATTCGCCAAAGAGGATGTTCACAAACGTATTAATAAGAGTAATTAATATTCCTTAGAATATTCCTTAGAATTCCAGTTCTGGAACTGACCGGAAGTCCGTTGTACTGCTTTGGCAGATGAGTAACCTTGGCAGGGTGGCCGGTGTCCCCTCTGCAGCACGGGGAGAAGCAGGCCAGGCCGGCCCTGACGCAGCTGGGCCATCCGGGCGCGTCCTGTGGTTGTGTGACGGGGAGATGACCGCCGTTAGTGATTGCGGTAACGTGCAAGAGGTCGGAGGGAGTCTTCCAGGTGGCAGCCGAGTGGTCACGGCGCTGGCGTCGGAGCCAGACCACCTGGGCTTGAATCTCGGCTCTGCCACTTGAGAAAGCCATGTGCGCGCGCTGTGCCTCAGTGTCCGCTTCTGTGACGTGGGACAGTGACAGTAACAGCACCGCCTCGGGTCACCGTGCTGACTCAGGAGCACGTCGGTGGATACGCAGTGTCCCCTCGTTCCGAGAGAGAAGTTTAAAATAAACACCTTCTAATGACACTACTCTCAGCTCGTAGGTCTAATTTTGTAATTTCTGGACCTGAGAGATTGAGAAAGCAGTTCCCTCGTTTTACAGATGAGGAAACCGAGTCATGGGAGGTGGAGAAATGTGACAAAGAACGGAGCACAGTGTTTTGGCAGAGTGTTTTTAGACCCCCTGCCTGCCTCGGAGTACCGAGTCCTCCCCGGTTCATTAGGCTGCCCTTCGTTTCCTTGAAAGGGGGACGGGGACCGTGGCCTGCGGAACTCTTGGCTTCCAGCAGCTGATTCTGGTTTTACCTCCCGTTTTAGCCTCAGAAGGGGAAGCTGACCCCGAGTCCCGTGGACTTCACCATCACGCCTGAAACCTTGCAGAACGTCAAAGAGGTACGGCGCTCCTCACGCTTGCCACCTGGGGTGTTTGCTTAGGGACCGCATCCCACGGACACGCTCTGTGTCTGTGCATCAAGTCGCAGCAAGATGAAATTTCTGATTATTGTCCGTACCCAGAACAGTCTGGATTTTCTTTGTTTCTTTGTTTTTTTAAAGATTTTATTAAAAAAAAAAAAAAAAAAGATTTTATTCATGAGAGGCACAGAGAGAGAGAGGCAGAGACACAGACACAGGCAGGGGGAGAAGCAGGCTCCCTGCGGGGAGCCCAGTGCAGGATTTGATCCCAGGACCCCGGGGTCACACCCTGAGCCAAAGGCAGATGCTCGACCACTGAGCCACCCAGGGATCCCCAGACTGGATTTTCAATTTTGATATCTTCTTTCTTTCTTTCTTTCTTTCTTTCTTCCTTTCTTCCTTTCTTCCTTTCTTTCCTTTCTTTCCTTTCTTTCCTTTCTTTCCTTTCTTTCCTTTCTTTCCTTTCTTTCCTTCTTTCTTTCTTTCTTTCTTTCTTTCTTTCTTTCTTTCTTTCTTTCTTCTTTTTTCCTTTCTTCCTTTCTTTCCTTTCTTTCTTTTCTTTCCTTTTCTTTCTTTCTTTCTTTCTTTCTTTCTTTCTTTCTTTCTTTCTTTCTTTCTTTCTTTCTTTCTTTCTTTCTTCTTTTTAAACTCAGTAAGTACTTAGAAGAAGAATGCTTCATAAAAGCTGCTCGGGGGGGCTGACTGCCCACTGTGCTCCCCCCCACCTCCTGTCTACCTCGTAGGGCCCAGAGCCCCACTTCCTTGAGCCCCGGCCACCCCCTGCCACCCAGCCTGGGAGCCACACCCCTTTACTTCTTATTTGGCCACCTGCTCTCTGTCATCCAAGGGCATGGCTTTCCCCCCTGCTCTACTGCCGCTTTCTGCTCTGGATCCTGCTAATCAGCAAGTGTGGGAGGTCCGAGGCCCAGGAGTCATTATCGGCCTCCCTGGGGAGGCCCCACTGAGGTAGGTGTGCATCCTGGGGGCCTCTCTGAAAATCCATTTACCATCTCCCCCCTCTCCAGTTTCTGGAGAGGATGAGTCCCCCATGGGCCCGTCAGCATGTTCCTTCAAAAGGATTTGAACGTGATTGGGAGCATGCAGGGAGCATGGGTGGTCGCCACAGGTCTCGGCTTGCCGGCTGGGATCTCACTGCCCCGCTTGTCCCCAGCTTTGGCCGTTAACCTAACAGCTACCCAGGAGTGCCCCAGGTAGCGCCCATGCTCTTAGGTGGGTTTGTGTTTCTTCCTGCCAAGAACCTAAATAATATAAAACTTAGTGATAGGACTGGAGTGAGGAAGAGGAGCGGAAACCAGTGCATCTCATAAGGAGTTCCTGGCCGGATCTTGGGAAATACAGTTTGTGGTGTTCCTTACATCGTGTCCTGTACTCTCCTCTTTGCTTTATTGCTTTTCTTTTTCTTTTTACTTGTCCTTACTCTCCTTGGTTAAGGTCATAAGGGTTGTTTTTGGTTTTTTTTTCTGTTTTTATACCATTGCTTGCTCCTTTTTCCTCTAACATCCTATCTCTGTTTTCCTAATAGTCCACCCCCAAATGTTCAGACATACAGAGACAATCATGAGTTTAAGGAACAGCACTGAGAACAAGAACCTTCTGCCAGAGGGTTTGTAACATTTTTGCATTTTCCTCCCACATATACCCTTTATTTGTTGGAATGGTCAGAAATCCATGCTCCAGTTTATCTGTTTTATTTTTCCCAGTATTGAGCCTCTGTCGACTAATAACCATTTCTAATAGTTGCCCGAAGTATCCCAGTGATGACTTATCCGTCACTAATTACTGGAAGTTTCACCATGTCCTTGCTCACCACTACTTCCTCTCAGCCTTTTCTTTCTTGTATTTGTAGTGTATTTTTTGTGCTGCTGGAGTACATCCTAGTGCTGTTCTTTCAGAAAGGGTAGGAGTAGACTTACATCCTTGAATGGAGGTCAGACACCTGACTTTGCTCTCACACTGACCTCTATTGTCTTGGTAGATGGAAGCTTCTGGCTTCAATTTCATTTGCCCTTAAACTTGGAGAGTAGCTCCCTGGTTTTCTCGTGCCTGATGATACTGATGATCTGGTCCCCAAATTCGTGTGAGCCCATCTGTTTCTCCTCCCTCTCCCTTCCCCCCAGCCCCGAGAACGTCCAGCTTCTCCCCATCCTTAGTATTCTGGAATTTCGAAGCCTTTGTTGGATTTTGGTGTTAATTAGTCAGTCTGCCAGCTGCCTTTCCTTCAGCTCTGTGAACTTCTCTTGGATGTGTCATGGGAGAGTCTGGGCACAGTCTTTCAGCTCACTCATTTGCTCTTCGGTTGGTTTGTAGCCCAACTGCTGACATGTTTGCCTCCACAGCAGTGTGATTCATCTCCAAGCCCATTTCTTTTCCAAGATAGCCCCTTCTTCTACTGCAGGTACACGGCCCTTTCCCTCTGTTTCCTAGTGGCTGGTCATTCTGTTTGCTGAATGTGTGACTCTTTTTTTTTTTTTTTTGCTTTTATTTTCCTCAAAGGTTTGTTGATTCTTGGATGTCAGCTTATCTTGATAGATGAGATTAAATACATGCGGCCTTGTTAACGAGACTGTCCTCAACCCTAATGACAATCTGTCCTTCTGGTTGTAAACGTGCACTCCAACAGAGGAGCTGCTGAGGAAAAGGCCTCCGGCCCTGTGGGCTCTCTGTTAGGGTGCACAGGTAGCTTGTCGTCTGGGGCAAGAGCATTGTCCTGCGTGGTGGCTGTAAATGACTAGGAGCATTGCCCTGCCTCGCCCGGCCTGCACTGGGAGCATGCTGGGTGGGAAGTCCCCCTCGAGGGAAGCTGTGGTGCCAGCCTGGGCACGTGCTGACTCCAGAGACCACTCATGGGCATCACCAACTACGCCTTCCCTGGTTGGGCACCGCCTCTGATATCAGGGCTGCCCAGGGGACGCCCACGTGCAGAGCTCTTGCCGCCAACCTCAGGACACGGCCCCCTGAGCTCTCGGGAGCCTCACTGGGCACTTCTAGGCACAGAAACATGTCACTGGGGTTGTGTCCGAGTGGCGCTCCGCATAGCCTTTCTTGGGGTCGTCTGTGTATGTTAACACCATGCCCCTCGGAAGAGAGGGTAAAACGAATGGTCAGTCAGGATCTTATGCTGGATGTCGAGATCTTTTCCATCAATTGCCTGAAAGAATTTTAATGTAGATTGTTGCTGCTTTTTTATTTTTCTAAACAAATAGCTTCTTTACTTGTAGTTGTTGCTAGAGCTTTGGAATCAAGACTCTCCTCGAGCTCTGCACCTCCGGGGCTGTCGGCTTCCTGCGCTGCGCCGCGTGCCCCGTGAGCTCCAGCCAGTGACCACCAGCCCTGCAGGGGGCTGGTCGGCGCTGGGCTGCAGGGGTGAGGTGCTGGCTGGATTTCAAACAGAAAGACACCATGAACGTTATTTTTTAATATTGATCATATGTGGAAGTGATACTTAGGGCATATTGGTTGATTTTAGCTGTTTCCTTTTACTTTTTAACATAGAGCTACTAGAAAATTGTAAGTTACATACGTGGCTCACGTTTGCGGCTGCATTTCTGTTTCTGTGAGACGTGGTGTTCTAAACTCCGACTTAGCTCTAGAACCCGGGACCAGTGAGGCGAAGCTGCTAGAACCGTTGCCTCTGACTCTTCAGATCCTCTTCCCACAAACACAGCGTCATCCACCCGTGACCAGGTTCCTACGACTACAGGGCAAAGGTCCAGGAGATTTTATTTAGTCAAACATTGATGAAAACTGTTCTCTTCGTGTGTCCTTGAAATGAAACAAGTACCTTGGCTTTTCAAAGTTGCGTAATTGGGAGCATTTTCAGGTTCTCCTTTTAAAACCTTTTAGGGGAGCGTGACTGGTTCCCCGTAAACAGTCCTGGCAACTTCCTCAGGCGTTGTTACGTCGTGTTGCTTGGCGAGAAGGAGCGTTCCAGACCTGACCGAGGATCGGCCGACCCTGGTTGCTGGCCGTTCTGTCCAGGCGGTGTCGGCCGCCCGGTGGCTGCAGGCCGTTGTTGAATAATTCAGCCTGTTAATGACCTTGACAGAAGAAGGAAGTAAAACAGGGCCTCCCATTTTGTAAAACAGGGTCCCAGCAGGTTTTATAGAAATGGTCCAATTCCGTTTTCAGTTTTTACTTGCACCAAGTGACTGACTGTGGAGCGATTTCCCTTGGCCCCTCCATCCCTCTGTCTTCTGTTGTGTTCCAGAGAGCCTTGCTCCCCAAATTCCTCATCCGGGGACATCTCAACTCTACCAACTGCGTCATCACGCAGCCGCTGACAGGGGAGCTGGTGGTCGAGAGCTCGGAGGCCGCCATCAAGAGCATAGAGCTGCAGCTGGTCCGCGTGGAGACCTGCGGTAAGGGCCTCGCCGCCCCGGTTGCCCTCTGCCCAGCAGCTGGCCCGTGGGTGGAAGCAGAAGTGAGAGCGCCCCCGCCCCCCCCGCCCTTACGAGAACTGTGTGTTTGAGAAAGTGAGACCTGGGGCGGGGGGGTTGGGGGGGAGCGACTCCAGGTCCTACAGAGCCAATGGCAGGGGTGCTGAGTGTGTGGACCCAGGCTCGTGGAGTCCCCAAGGGTCGGTGGATCGCTTGTTTCTGACCGCGCGGTGCCCTCCCTGCAGGGTGCGCCGAAGGATACGCCCGAGACGCCACGGAGATCCAGAACATCCAGATCGCCGACGGCGATGTTTGTCGGGGCCTCTCGGTCCCCATCCACATGGTCTTCCCGCGGCTGTTCACCTGCCCCACGCTGGAGACCACCAACTTCAAAGTGGGTAAGTGCACCAGCTCCCCGCCCCGGGGGCCTGCCCGAGTCCCCTGCGCAGGCTGGTTGGCCCCCACGGTGCACCCATGGGTGTGGGCCCCGGGCGGGATGGCAGGCGCAGGAGGGACGCCAGCAGGGAGCATGCAGAGGCCAGGGAGGCTCCTCTGACAGGTGGCGTCTGAGCGGGGACCTGCCTGTGACAGCCCAGCGTTAGCCTTCATCATTGCAGAGGCCTCCGCGCCCCCAGCTTGGGATGTCATGGTCTCTGCCCAGGATTAATATCTGGGGAGCCCCTTGAGGGCTTTTGTCGGCAGCGTGGTGGCCTAGTGAGCGCAGAAGGGGTCAGGACACCGCGTCCGGAGTGGAGAGGGTCACAGACTCAGCTGTTTGTCGAATACGGGCCAGGCCGGCCACCTGCCGCAAGACAGCCCGGGCTCAAGTGTGGCCCCGGCTAGGCTGCCAGGACTTCCTTTGGGACCTGTGAGTGTGGTTATTGTGGAACAGGTGGTATAGGCCTGTGGCACCGGGAGCGGGGCGCAGGGTGAGTGCCCTCGGCACCCCCAGACCCCCAGCCCAGCGCCCCCGCCCATCCTGCCTCGTACCCTCCCGGAGGCGCGCTGCCAAGGTGTCTAGGTCAGAGTACTCAGAGTCCAAGCTAGAGGGTCGAGCTCATCTGTTCAGTCCTCACTTAGTTCCTCCCGTAAACTTGAAGAGGCCTAAACTTCTTTCTCCTCCCTGCTGTACTCGAAGCACCTAAATTTTTGCCTGCTCTGTCTGCCAGATTTAGGAGGCGTCCCTGTAACGTTCACGCATGCCCTGGGATCCTTCCCCAGAATCTCACCGCCTGCCCTCAGCAGGGGTGGCCGCGAGGCCCTTTGTGCCCGACGCCCAGTGTTGGCCTTCACCCTTGCTGGGCTGACCACACGGCCTTCAGCGGGAACCCGCTCTGCGTGCAGGGCGCCTGGGCGGAACGTGAGCACAGAAGTGGGACGTGCTGCTTGCGCCCAGCTCCTGTCGTGGCTGATGCGTGGCGAAGGCCACCAGCCCCACGACGGGGACGTCATCCTCGGGACTCCGCCCTGGGGCCTCAGACGAGGCGACCGCAGAGCCCCTTCCATGGGGCCGAGCTGCTCGGTGCTCGGCCTCCTGCCTTTGGCACGAAGCTCCCTGCTCCCTTGGCAGCAAGAGGTGGCTCTTTAAACGGGTGCCTCGGGTGGATTCGCACCCCCCCCCCCAAGAACAGCAGTTAGGCTGCGCGCTGTCGCTGGACGCGGTCTCTGTTGGCTGGGAGACCTGCGCCGGCAGCTGGGCCGGTCTGCGCGTGCTCTCTCCCATTAAGGGCTGTCAGGAGTGTACAAATGAGCACGAGTATGAGTGAACAGCAAGGACTACGGCAGGTTCCCCCTGGTAAAGACCGAGGACGAGGGCAGTGTGCTTGGGAAGCAGACACCGTCCCCGGGCGAGGGGACACTGACGTGGGGCAAGCGCGCCAGAGGCGGGCAGAGGCTGTGCAGCCGCCGTGGCCGCTTCTCCTGGAGGCTCGGGGCGACGTCCGTCCGTGGGACGCGGGTACAGAGCCCCCAGGGCACCCGCCTGCCCCCCCCCCCCCAGCCTGCGAGCCTGCGGCGCGGTTGGCCTGTGGTTCCTGCCGCGGGGCCGGTGAGCACCAAGCCCCTTCTTTCTCTCCCCAGAATTTGAGGTGAACATCGTCGTGCTGCTCCACGCGGATCACCTCATCACGGAGAACTTCCCGCTGAAGCTCTGCAGGACGTAGCGCGGGCGGGGAGGCCTCGGGAGCCGCAGGCGCGGCTCGTGTTCCTGAGGATTCTGTATCAGAAACGAACCCGACCCCTCAGATTACGGCCACTGCTGTCCCTCGTTTCCTTGAGGCGTCTGCGTCCAGGGGGCTCCTCTCATCAGACCTCTCCTGGAAAGTTCCGCAGGACTTGTCAACCGTTTTTGGCCAGATCGTGCCGCGGCCAGCAGAAGTCCCCGGCTCCCGACCTCCCGGGCCGCTCCGGGGAGCAGTGGGACTGGAACGGCCGCGGGAGCTTGGCCGGGCAGCGGGGTCCTGGGGGCGACGGAACCCTCGCCGCCCGAGGTGGCCGAGCCCGCGGCAGCACAGCGGCCTCCGGGCCGCGTATGGGGTTGGCAGGTCCCACCGACGGCCGCAGAGCGCAGCCGCTGGAGCCCTGGGGCGTTTTTTCCGCTCTGGTCTGTCCTTTTATAACACGCTTCATGATGACTTCAGAACTCGGAGAAACGGGACCAAGGCGTCCCTGCTGTCACAGGAGGGCCCAGCGGCCGTCCGCACCCGTCGCCGTCGGATGGCCTGCATGGCGGGCGGCGGGGCCCGGGCGGGAGGTGGAGGCCCGCCCGCGCCGGGTGGTGCCGGGAAGACGCCCGGACCTGATCCTGATGCACTGGGCCTGCGCCGTGTGTCAGGTGAAGCCCTGGGTTCGGTGGATGCGGAGCCTGCGGCAGCGCGTTTCTGCGGGGCCACAGCTAATGAGGCGTCGGCCCTGGCGGCCCCGCCTTCCCTGACAGCCCCTGCCCCTGGGCGGCCCGAGCCAGGCGGCCCCTGGCCCCACTGGGCCGCCACCGTCCTGGGACAGCGCCCGGTGACGTCAACAGCCATCAGACCGACTGGACTCGGGCACGGCTCTATCCCGCGGCCTCGCCCCTGGGACCGATACAGCTTATTCACCGAGTCGTTTCCAGTTTGGTTCCCGGAGACTGCATTTGTGGCTTAGGAACCTCCTCTTAGGTTCACCTGACATTAATCATGATCTGCCTTTGATAACGTGTTTAGACGTCGGGAAACAAAGAGGCCGTACTTTTCTGGGAGATTTCAAAGGTAGGAATCATTTTTAATGAAATAAAAAACAACACCTAAATGAGAATTTTGAGAAAAGGTTTGGGATGTCTATTGCTATATAATTTCTTCAGTAAACTGCTTTTGTGGATATAAATACGACGAGTGCTCCTCTGCGGGAATAACCGAGGACCTGCCGGGCCCCCCGGCTGCCTTCATTTTCATTTCATTCGATCCTGAGCGGCGCCGACAAGGGCCCAGGCTGGCCATTTCCTTCCAGGGAAGGAACACCTCCCGCCCGTTAGGAAGGAGAGCACGGCTGCCCTGCCTGGCCGGAGGTGGGGGTGTCAGATCCACCCATTAGAGCAGGGGGAGGAGGGGGGCGGGGAGGGGATGGGTGGGGGAGGGAGAGGAGGGGAGGGGGGAGTCTGGACCGTGAGTCCCTAACAGTGTATTGTTTGGGAAATGCCCACTTAGGCAGGAACACCTTTTGGCCGGCAGAGCTCCCCAGAAATGGGGCCTGGTTCCGTTCTCAGCCACCTAAGAGGTAAATCAGAAATAAGACTGAGAGCGCCAACGCGTTAGTGCCTGAATTCTCCAGTCGGCGTCGGAGCCGGCCTGCCTGGCGGCTGGTGGGAGGTGGAGCCCTGGCCACGCTTCTGCCTCCATCACTGGAGCCTCTGATTCCGGATCCCCGGGCCCGAACTCTCCTAAGACTTTGGGGGATAGGATCACCTCCACGCGCGGGCAGAGGTTTGGGCTGCGGCAGATGGCTGCAATCTGGGGTCCCACGGCCCCTTTCGGGTCCCCCCTTACTTGTCCGGACCAAGGCTGCCGTGAAGCGTGGCCGCTGGCTGGGGTCTTCCTTCCGACTCCTTTGCTGCTGGGTGCGGTCGTGTGACCAGGACCCGGGCCCCTTCCCACAGCCGGGCAGGAACAGGCCTGCGACCCGGCCCAGCCCGTGCCAGAGCTCGACGCCGTCGGGGAGGGCAGAGAAGGGGGACACCCGCCCCCAAATGTGTCGGCGGAAGGCTCACCTCCCCACCCCGTGTCACCGCAGGAGAGAGACAGGGAGGGACGCGTCTCCAGGGCACCGACTGCTGGGCCCTTGGCAGCCCGGCCCCCCAGAGCTCATGAGCAGGAGGGCAGGAGCCCCGGCCAGGGCCTAGTGGCTTCCAGAGCCTGACACGTGCCCGAAGGACGGAAGTACTGCGCCCACCTCCATGACCTCCTCTGAGCCGAGAGGCGACCTGGAGACACTCAGGTCCAGGACCTGGCTGGGGCCCGCTGGGCCCGCCCCAGGGCAGTGTGGCCTGGCGCTCCCTGCAGCCACCGCTGCCACCTGTGCAGCGGCCGCAGGACCCCGCTGGACCCAGCCCTACCCGGAATTCCTGACCTGAGAGGCCGGAAGATGGGCGGGTTTTCACTCTTCCTAGTCAGGCAGTTACGCAGACGCAAGTTCCCGGTGTCCCCAGAGGCAGGTACCCGTCCTAAATTCCGAGAAGACTGCGGTGCCTCCCCCTCGGTCCCGTTGGCCGGGGACAGCTGCGCCGGGCTCGCGGGCCGTGCTCGGGGAGGGACGGGCCGCACGCTGCCCTGCCCGGGGGCCGCAGCCCTGGCGCTCCGAGGTGCCGCCTGTTAGGAGACACCAGCCCGGCTCCGGGCGCAGGGAGAGCGGGGGCTCCTTACTCTGCTCCGGTGCTGCACCCCGTAACCCGGAGTCCCACGAGGAGGGAGCCGCTGCCCCCCTTCTCCTGAACCGGCTGTCGCCAATGGAAGGCATCTGTCCGGGTTTCCGCACACCTGCCCACCTCCGGGGGGGCTTGCCTCACCTGGCCCAGGTTTCACTGGCCCCCAAGCCCAGGCCACCGTCGCCTCGCTTCATTTGGGCTTCTCTTACCGCGTCAACGACATGCTTTTCCTCCTGTTTCCTCCTGTTCCCCATCACGCGTGGGCCAGGCCACCGTATCTGCTGGAGGAGCCGAGGGCTCTGCTGACCTTTGTTCACAGTGATTGCCTCGGTTTTGGCGAAGTGAATTAAAGGAAGATGAGATCAGGAGACAGGAAATCGTTTGCAGCTGGATGCAGCTTAGGGATGAGATGAGTGATGAAAGGCCCAAAAGTCCAAGGTAAATCACATTCTAATCCTGATTTCCTTTATGGGAAGTGAAAATATCAGAGAGTTCTAGACCACTCCCGACCACTATGATGTCCTTTAGTAATGACCTCACAACAGCCTTCCGGGGGGGCGGGTATCCCCCTTTCACAGCTAAGCAAGCTGAGGCACAGAGGGGCTGGGACCTGCCCAAGCTTCCTCGCTCTGCCCATCTCCTGGCCCACACCCCCCAAACAGCCCCAACTTCCCACACTAAGAGAGCATTAGAGTGGAGAGCCATTGCCGAAGGTGCAGGTGCTCTTGTTCGCGGGGGCAGCCATGCATTCTTCATGGACCGTTGCCGTCAGAGCCACTTCGTCCTTCCCGCTGAGTGTCAGAGGTCGGAGAGCCATTTTCTGTGAAGAAATCCCTTTCCACGGTAAGGCTTCTCCAAGGTAATGGATAGGAGTGGAGGTGGAAAGTCGCAAAGCAGATCAGCTGCTCGGGAAATTGCTCTGTGTATAAACAATTCTGTAACCCCAAGGAAGTCAAAACTGGACCCGCGGGTGGGAAAAAACTTATGCACGGAGGTTTAAGGGGTGGAGGTGAGAATAAGTCTCCTGGGTCAGTGTCTTCTCCACTCTGACCACCAAAAGCTTGTTTATATTCGAGACTGTCAGAGGGGCTGGGATATTCAGAGAATGTGACTTCACTAAGAAACCTAAGGCCACCCAATTTGGAGACCCAAGCTGATCCAACTACACTTAACACAAAATGCAGTCAAGTGATGGAGTAAAGGCAAAACAGAATGAAAACTCGGTGAGGACCCCTGATGCCCTACTATGCTTTCCTGTGAATATCACCGGTAAAATGGGGACACCTTGCACCCCCGTCGGGGTAGGCAGGATTCTAAGTGCTGTGAGGTTTTTCATATCCAAACCGAGCTAGTCCCTCTGAAACCTTGTGTGTCACATATAAGACACATACTCTAGGTTTTAAGAAGTTAGAGAAGTACAAAGGTATAATTTGTGCCTGTGTCTGCAAGACCCTTGTCAGATTTAGGGGAGCACCTGCTTGATCAAGACCAGGGGGTAAAAAACACCAAAATGTTTGGTTTGCCTATAATCAATATCAACTGTCATTTCCCCCAGTGATGAGTTTGTTCGGTGAGGGCTCTGGGAAGTGTGATATGGTTACCTCCTTTCTTGGGGGTTGCCCATCTAGGGGACAAAGGCAAGAGCTTCAAAACCATCACCTTTGAGTCTTAAGTGACAGAATGGAACAGCTTTCCTGTTTCAGATTTTGGTTTTGAAGTAGTATGTATTAAAACCAAAATTTAAAACCCAATACACAAAAATATGTGTTTAAGAGATGAGCATTTACTTCCTAAAGTGTTTACCACCATCTTTCTTTATATCTTACAGAAAACACATGTATTTTTTGAATCCGTGGAAAATTTGCAAAAATCAGTTATATATTCTTCCAAAAAAGAAAGATAATCTCAATAAAATTTAAAAAGTAGAAATTGCCCAAGGCTTATAGTCTATCATATTAAAATCAAATGAGAAGTTCATACCAAAGGGAAAATCCAATTCAGTATAACTACTTGTAAATGTGTAATATTCTTCAAAAAGGAACCCAAAGCTTCATTTGCAGAACTTTTAAAATTTAATGAAAATAAATATACCATATGGCAAAGAGCTCTGCGCTCTGGCCAGTGCTGCAGCCAGAGGATAATTCATAGCCTTGCGTGTTTTCATTATTATACTGGAGAGAATGAAAACTAATGAGTTAGGTACCCAAAACTAGAAAAGCAAGAACAACCTGAGAATAACAACAAAAGCAGGAATTAACTGATATGAAAGCCAAACGATTGGGAAATTTATTAATAAGTCCATGAGTTGGTACTTTGAAAAGACTGATTCAACTGGCACGTCTTTAATAGAACAAACGAAACACCCCCCATAGAGACCTGTCTCTCGATGTGTATCTCATAAACAAAATCTTTCAAAAATAAAGTTTTATTTATTCATGACAGAGACAGAGAGAGAGAGAGAGGCAGAGACACAGGCAGAGGGAGAAGCAGGCTCCATGCAGGGAGCCCCACGTGGGACTCGATCCCACGTCCTGGGCTGAAGGAGGCTCCAAACCGCTGAGCCACCCAGGCGGCCCAATTGGACGGCTTCTATAACAGCTTCAAGGGTCAAATAGTTCCGCTATTTAAACAACTGCAGGCTGTAGAGAAAGTTGAAAACCTCCCAGTTTATTGTATGAAGTGAGTGTAGCCCTAATATCAAAATCTGACCTATCAGGTGAGTGAGGCGGTCCCACGGTTGGGGTGACTTAAACAAGACTCACGTACACGTCCAGGGTAGGGAGTCCAGAGCCCGCACGTCAGCACAGAGCCACGATGGCCTCACGATCCAGGCTACTTCTGGTTCACACGTGCCACCTCGTCTTCACGGTGGAAGACAGTAACAGCTAGCTCCAGGCCTTACGCCTGTATGCCAGCAAGCAGGACGGTGGGCAAAGGCAAAGGCCAGGTGCCAGCTCCATTGAGGATGGCTTCTAAAACCATATAGGACACTTCTGCCTAGATCTTATAATCAGAAACTCACATGGCCGCAGATGGCTGCAGAGAAGCAAGAAATAAACAGTATTCTGTGTGGTCATGTGCCGAACTGAAAAGTATCAGGTCTCACAAGGGACAACTGAACGTTGACAAAGCAGGAAAAACCCCACGAACCTATTGCACTTATCAATACAGATCCAAAGATCCTAAATAAAATACAAGTTGATTTTTCCATGTATTGAAAAACCAGTATATCAGGACCAGAAAGCAGGGGTGTGTGTGTGGAGGGGGGGGTTCCGGTATGAAGAGGCAGTTCAACCCTAGGAAATCTACCAGCATAATGTATCACGTTAGTGTGTTGAAAGAAACCATCTTGATGGATCCCACAGGGTGTATATCCTTTTAACTTTTTATTTTGGAAGTTTCCAACATCTGCAAAAGGAGAGAATCCTATAGATTATGTCATACCCCAAAAATATGTATTCTTTTTGTTAATGTCCTTACTGAGCTAGGACTCGGCCCGTTCAGTGTACGGTCTCACAGTATACTTACTCCCAGAGTAGTGGAACCATCATGATTTAAATTTAGAACATTTCAAAAAAAAAAAAAAATTAGAACATTTCTCCACCCCAAATAGAAACCGCGAACCTATCAGTAGTCAGTCACTTCCTGTCTTCCACCCCGAGAAACCAGTCATTTCCTTTCTGTCTCCATACGCTTTGCCTGTCCTGGACGTTTCGTCTACGCAGAAGCCTGGGTTATGTGGCCTTGTGTGACCTTTCTCTGCCTTGGCGTCCCGTGTCCGAGGTTCACCCGCATGGCAGCGTGGATCGGGAGCTCGTTACTTCTTACGGCCAAGTAGCATTCCATCGCATAGCCATACCGTATGGCGTTGTCATCAGTTGACAGCCATTCGAACCCCGCTTTCTGGCAATCGAGAGAAACGCTGCCACCAACACTCATAAACACACACGCTTTTACGTGGACATGTGTTTTCACTCTTCTTGGATCGTCTAGGGATTGAAGTTCAGGATCATAGGAGGCCGTTTAATCTTTTGAGGAACTGCCAGACTGTGTGCCAGAGCAGCTGCACCACCTTACGTTCCCGCCAGGAATCCAGCAGGGCACGGTTTCTCCACATCCTCCGCGCCACCTACCGTGGTCCATCTTTTGTTACTGTAGCCGCCCCCGTGGGTGTGAAGTTGTATCTCATTGTGATTTGGGTTTTCGTCTCTCTGAAGACTAATGACACTGAGCATCTTTTCATCTGCTTATTGGCCATCTGTATGTCATCTTTGGAGCAATGTCTATTCAGATCCTTTGCCCATTACTTAATTGGATTATTTTCCTTTTTATTATTGAGTTATGAGAGTTCTTTGTACATTCTGTTTGCAAATCTCTTTTTGGATCTATGATTTCCAAGTATTTTCCCCTATTCTGTGGGTTGCCTTTTCACCATCTTTATACATAATTTGCAGCATAAGTTTTAAAATTTGATGTAGTCCGGTTTTTCTTCTTTTCTTTCTTGAGCTTCTGGTGTCATATCTAAGAACCTACTGCCTAATCCAAAATCCATGAAGATTTACTCTAATGGCTTTTTTTCCAAGAGTCTTATAGTTTTAGCTGTTAGATTTATGTCTCTGAACAATTTTGAGTTAATTCTTTATATCATGTGAAGTAGAGATCTAACCTCATTCTTCTGCATCTGGATATATAGTTGTCCCAGCACCATTTGTCAAAATGCAATTTTTTCCTCAAGAATTGTCTTTGGCACCCTGGTAAAAAATCAGTTGACCATAAATGTATGGGTTTCTGGACCCTGGATTCTTTTCCATTAATCTATATCTCTATTTTTTATGTCAGTACCATACTGTCTTGGTTACTATAGCTTTGTAGTAAGTCTTGAAATTGTGAGGTGTTAGTTCTGTAACGTTTATTTTCATTTTTAAAATTGGGGTGTTTTGCATTTCCAAATGAATCTGAGGATCAGCTTGTCAATTTCTGCAAGAAAGTTACCTAGGGTTTTGATAAGAATTACGCTGAATTATAATTAAAAACTATAAAAATTATAAAAATTATATTGCCAATAATCACCTCAAAAGGAAGTAAATTCCAGGGTATCCGTGGGTGGCTCAGCATGCTGAAGCATCTGCCTTCGGCCCAGGGCGTGATCCTGGAGTCCTGGGATCGAGTCCCATGTCGGGCTCCCTGAGTGGAGCCTGCTTCTCCCTCTGCCTGTGTCTCTGTCTCTCTCTCCCTCTCTCTGTGTATCTCATGAATAAATAAATAAAATCTTTAAAAAAAAGGAAGTAAATTCCAAAGGTATAAAAAATGTGAAAGTAAATAATGAAATAATAATACCAGAAGAGGATACTGTAAGTGAATAATCACCAAATTCCACACATGAAACTAATATCACCCTGTATGTTAACTAACTGGAATTTTTTTTAATTTTTTTTAAAATTTATTTATGATAGTCACAGAGAGAGAGAGAAAGAGGCAGAGACATAGGCAGAGGGAGAAGCAGGCTCCATGCACTGGGAGCCCGACGTGGGATTCGATCCCAGGTCTCCAGGATCACGCCCTGGGCCAAAGGCAGGCGCTAAACCGCTGTGCCACCCAGGGATTCCCTAACTGGAATTTAAATAAAAACCTTTAAAAGAAGAAGATATAGATAATATATAATTTATAGGGTGAAACTTTTACAATATGACAGCAAAGACAAAAGTCATCAGGAAAAGTATTGATGGTAAAGACCTTCAGTACATAAAAGAGTTCTGTGAGTCAAGAAAGAAAAGACAGATTAGGAAAAACATTTATCATAATGACTTGAAAGGGATTAATGTCGTTAATATATAGGAATACTCTTACAGAGCAGTAAGAAAAATAGGAGCACCCCAAAAGAAAACAGGTCAAGAAAGGAAAAGACAATTCATCAAAGGGAAAAAAGCGTGTAGCCAATAAACTCATGAAAACAAAGGGTCAACCTCATGAATTTCCTCATTTATGCAACATATTTATTAAGCAATACTATTTGTCAGCCGTTGTTCTAAGATACCTAGCGGAAGGGATAAAAAGCATGGTGTCTGTGAGAGCTAAAGGTTCATAAGTTCTCTGTATTAAGAGAAATGTGGGAACAAAATTATATTAGCCCTTTCTTTGATTCAGAAATGTATGAAATCAGATATGTGAGAATCTTCATTTAAAGAAAAGTGGTAATGCCAATCACATGGCCTAATAATCCTTGGCTGGTTCAGGCTCTGTGTAACAAATTTCTGTTCTTTCCTCACAATAGAAACTAAGTACAAAATATTTATGACTCAGGGAGATAAACAAAGACCTTGTTGTGATGAATCAGGTTGAAACAAGCAAGGAACACTAAATAAGCCTAAAACCTGGCTTGGCTCCATCATAACTACATTTTCTGTGCTGTGCCTTTTTGCTAAGCAGTATTGCAAAATAATAAGTGATCTTTAAACACCCGCCATGTATTCTTTAACCTCTTAGCTTAAATCAATTGCTTGATATATAGTATCGGGTTTTTTTTCAAATTTTAAATTTTAAAAAATGTAAGTAAGGTAGTGCTCATTCATGAATTATATGTTTGTTATTTCCCATTTTTTTAAGATTTTATTTATTGAGAGGGAGAGCGGGAGAGAGACCAAGCAGGGGGGAGGGGGAGGGGGAGAGGGAGAAGCAGACTCCCCACGGAGCAGGGAGCCCAATATAGGACTCGATCCCAGGACTCTGGGATCATGACCTGAGGGGAAGGCAGAGGCTTAACTGAGCACCCAGGTGCCCCTGTATGTCTGTCATTTTCACCTAAATTATAAATGAAATCACATCTTCTTTCTTGCTTTCTTTGTTCTCCATTAAGCTTCCATTTTTCTGTGATAGTTTCCATGATTTATTATCTCCCTTTTTCAAAAGTATAATAGACCTGTTATAAAGAAATTAAAGTGTTTTAGGGGTGCCTCTGCCCCTCCCCCAATCATGCTCTCTCTCTCTCTCAAATAATCTTTAAAAAAATTAAAGTGTTTTACACACTAAGCCTAAATATCTACCAGATCTTTGTTTAGAGATCAACATGTATGTCCTCATGGAGTTTATAATTACAGATAATGAAAGATGTGAATTTCTAAAATAGTGTTTAGGAACTTCTGCTTCTACACCATGAAGGGGCAACTGGTACCAGACTTACCTTCATTTCATAAACAAAAGTTGGACAAAATATAGAAAACACCAGTGTTTAGACATTAGAATAGTCAGTGCAGGACTGAGATCCCTGAGAAATGAGAAACACACAAAGTGAGTCCTAGGAATACCGAGGCTTGGCACATGGAGGGGGGACCTGCAGATTTGAGGAGTTGGAGATCGGAGTTTAGGCAGACTGAAGTGGCTGGAATTTGAGATTCAGAATACTGGAGAGGAGAAAGATACATAGAGAAAAAACTTTAGAAATCCGAAAGGAATCCTCTTGAACCTGTTGCTTAAAATTTAGTCATATACATGTACAGTGAAACTCCAAAAGGCAAGGAAATACGAGGTATCTATAAGTCAGAAGGTTTCCAGAGCTGACACAGTGCTGAGAGCATTTGGATTCCAACTAGCCAGAGAGAAGATTCCAGAATGATCACACATAATTAGCAAGGTTACTCTAAATCCATCCCAAAAAAGCTTAAAAACAAGCCTTAATGGGCTCAAGCTAATCTTCAAGCAGTTTAACTATCAGGCAAAACAAACTCAGCACTCTCCAAAGGAAGCCACAGACTCCAGACCCTCAGTGGTATGACACACAATATCTAGTATCCAATCAAAATTACTGTAGACACTCCAAGAAGTGAAGAACGTAATCCATAAACAGGAGAAAATTCAGTCAAAATCCAGAGATCCAGAATTGGCAGAGAAAGCAAATTAGCAAACAAGGAATTTAAAATATTTATTTAAAATACGCTGAAGGATTTATGAAAAACCAGGGCATGATGAGAAAAGAAGCTGAAGACATAAAAAAGAATCAGATGCTGAGCACCTATTTACTAGAAGGGATGCTACTGATTTGTGGATCATTGAATAAGGCCAATTGGATCTTCAGGAAAAAAAGAAAAAGGAAGAAACAGAGGGAAAGGAAATGAAGAAAGATCCTCATGACCTGTGGGATGATGTCAAGCGGTCTATCACTTATCCCGGGAGTTCTAGAAAAAAGTGTTGAGTGGAAGCAGAAATATATTTATGTGAATAATGACTGAAAAATTTCCAAACTTGGTGAAAATTGAAATAGTCAAATAGATTTTGTTACATCAACATTGATCTAATATAATACTTAGAAAGTTGCTAAATTGGATAAGGTAGATTTGTATGTATTTATATATGGAAAAATCATATATTTTAAAGAAAAGCAAGGTATGCAATCATAGGTACAGAATCGTCCCATTTGTGTAACTTTGAAAAGGACTATCGTATATGAAATGAATGTAGGAGTATCCACACTAAACTTGTGGAAGTCGATTCCTTTGGAACAGGGGATCAGGGTAGAGGCACAGAACAGATTCGTATTTATTTTTAGTTTGCTTATTTTCTGTAGTATTTGAATGTTTCTCCTATCCATATATATTTTTTTAATTTTTAAAACAAACACAATTTAAAAATATAAAATCTATCATGCGTTCTTATATACTGCTGGTGGGCCTGTAAATTGGTACATATATGTACACATGTATATACACAAATACAAATACATATGTGACACAGATTAAGAAAAAATACAAAGAATCTACAAAGAAAATTTTAAGGTAAAGAGAGTATGCTACGATAATTTTCATATTACAGAGGACATAAAATCCTTGTCAACATACATAGTTTATCCGGGGATGTATATAAACCTGAAACACAAGAAAATGGAGTAGAGGCGCCTGGGTAGCGCTGTTAAAGTGTCTGACTCATGGTTTTGGCTCAGGTCATGATCTCAGGGTTGTGGGATCAAGCCCCGTGTCAGGCTTATTGGTCAGCATGGCGTCTGCTTGTGCCTCTCCCTCTGCTCCTCCCCTGACTTGCACTTTCTTTGTTGAAAAATAATCTTAAAAAATAAGAAAATAGAGCAAAGAGCTGGAGAAATGAGTGAGACCCAAGAAGAAATTATTCACCCCTGAGAGCCCTTGGTGGGGACTCCAGGATAGCCGTCCAGTGGCTAGGCCCCTGCCATTACACCTAAATCTGCAACCACTGGTCCAGTCCACACCAGGCAGGAGGGCCTATGTCCACATGAAGCCTCTCAGGGTAGCAGGGAGGACAGGTAAGGAGGGTGTATCTTCTGCTTTGCTTGAAAGCATCTGAAGGTAAGAGAGCTAGACTCTCTTGTCTTACTCATTGCCTGTAACAAAACAGCTGACACTTATCTTGGCCTTACCACGTGCCAGGCACCATTCTAGGTGCCTCACATTAGTTCTTAATTCTCACAAACCTGTGAAGAGATTACTCTGTCTCCATCTTACAGATGAGGAAACAAGCATGGAGAGATCAGTGTAATTTGCCCAAGGTTACCCAGTGAGGAGTGTTGGAGCCGATACCCTCAGCCACTGCTATCCCCATTAGGGCCCTGACAGCAGGGTGGGAGGCAACGAGATCCCTTTCCAAAGGGAAGCTCTTCCCAGGCCCAATTGGCATATGATTGACTCAGTTGTCCAACTGGCTGACATCTGTTAATTCGTTACCTCCAGGTACCCTGGTAGTCCGCCTTGACTGCATCTTTGGAAGTACCCGGATGGGGCTTTTAAGAGCCCCAGAGGCCACAATTTGACTACTTATCCCAGTTACTGAGAAGAAAGCCCAAGCTGTGACTCCCATGTGCAGCAGATGGAGGGCCACAGCTTCACTCACTGAGAGCGGTGCTTTCCGAGAGCTCTGTAACTTCACCCTTCCTGAGGGAAACAAGATTTTCCTACCCTGCCCCTGGGCCCACCTCACACTGCAGAATATGAACGGCTTCTGTAAGCTTCCGGGGGTCTTGCTTGGAGCAGGTATGCAACAAATGTTGGTTGACTAAGGAAGGAGAATGCAAAGCGGGGCCTGGAGAAAAGCTGATGAGATCACCAACCTGCGGTTAGGACAGTTGAATCGGCCATTGTTTTGAAAAACAGATGAGGTTAAAACCTAAATTAGCTCAACCCATATTTAGTTAGTAATTGCATGTAAATCCCCAGGCCTGCCTCCGAAGCAAATAGAAAGATAAATCTTTCATCTGTAAAATATGGACAGTAACTCCTACTGTGAAGGATTCAAACACTTGGCACAGGGCCCGGCCCATAAAAAGAGCTGGGTAAATGTGGCCATTATTGTTCCCTCAAAATGTGCAATGAGGAGGCAGGTATGAATAGAGCAACTTCATCAGCAGTTTTGCATTCACTGGCTGTGGGCACGCCCTGTGCTGGGGGCTCCCTGGCCAAGCAGCCGGCGCCTGTCTTCACGGCCCATGAAATCAGCTCTGGAGTTAGACTAGAAATCAGGTTCAGGGCCTGAGAATTTTCTAATTTGTTGTAATCCTAAAAATAAATCATTTTGTCTTGCTAGTTACTACACACATACGCACATGCGGTGTATTTTATGTTTACTGCCATTGAGAAAAAAGTGAAAGCGTAAAATGTACTTTCCTATGCAGCGCCTAACGAGAGACTGTTTTGTCGTAGAATTTCCTGGGTCTTCAGAGGAACCGCTGACAGCTCTGCCCAATGTTAAGAGCTCTAGAGGGAAGTTCTCAACAGAGGAAACTCATCAGATGTGGTGGATGTAATTAAATTAAGACCAGGAAATAGATTCCAAGATGAGAGGATGAAAGGAGGTCCTGATATTTTAAAGTAAACATATAATATGAAAAACTGGCTTTTAAAAGGTCATTTTACATCACAGGAGATAATATTTTGGGGGAGAGCTTTACTTTATAAAATAATCTGAAGGCATCATCGAGTTTTCTATAATCAGAGAACTTTGGTGCATGTTTCATATAAAAAAATGAATAAAGCAAATTATCAGTGCTTTTTTATCTATCCCTATAATTCATACCAGTTTTAGTTTGTGTTCTGCTTCTAGATGGAGAGAGATTTAAAGCCTACATCGGGACCCCTTCTCTGCTACAGGGACCTAACATTCCTTTTTATAACTAGCATTTTTTTATATTCGTATTTACAGCCAATATTTTCATGATTAGCAGTAGTTTAATATTAGTCAAATATGTTTAAATAGCTCCTATGGTAACCTGATAAGAAATATATACATATATGCTACTATACACATAATTTTTTTAAAAACCAATATAATGCTCAGATCTAATATAAAGAAGAAATAAAAGTGATATATTGTAAAATAATACATATTTCTTTTTTTTTTTAATGATAGTCACAGAGAAAGAGAGAGAGGCAGAGACATAGGCAGAGGGAGAAGCAGGCTCCATGCACCGGGAGCCCGACGTGGGATTCGATCCCGGGTCTCCAGGATCGCGCCCTGGGCCAAAGGCAGGCGCTAAACCGCTGCGCCACCCAGGGATCCCCCAAAAATAATACATATTTCAACAAGTAGTTGCTTAGGTGCAGATAAAGAAGACACCTAGAGGGAT
The DNA here is from genome assembly GCF_048164855.1 of Canis lupus baileyi. Taxonomy (NCBI): domain Eukaryota; kingdom Metazoa; phylum Chordata; class Mammalia; order Carnivora; family Canidae; genus Canis; species Canis lupus. The sequence continues at coordinate 35,544,057 of NC_132867.1, read as the reverse complement.
CCCTGGGTGGGGCAGTGGCTTAGCGCCTGCCTGTGGCCCAGGGTGCGATCCTGGAGACCCGGGATCGAGTCCCACATCGGGCTCCCGGTTCATGGAGCCTGCTTCTCCCTCTGCCTATGTCTCTGCCTCTCCCTCTCTCTCTCTCTCTCTGTGTGACTATCATAAATAAATAAAAATTAAAAAAAAAGATTTATTAAAAAAAAAAAAAAAAGACACCTAGATAATACTGAAGTACTCAGTGCCCGTACGCCCAGAATCACCATGAACGTGACAGCTACAAATGTGCTGTTCTGGGGACTTAACCACAGAACGGTGCCGTTGGAGGATATCACTTTCCAAAATGGTAAACAACTCTTGAAAAAATTCTGAGAAAAGAAAAATACAGTCAAACCTCAAACCTCTATTTGCACAGTAATTGCATTCCTAGCAAATTCAAGTACATTAAAATTCAAAAGTACATTAAAACACCAATACTTTCTGAAAAAAAAATTTAAAAATAAGAACTAAAACACCAATGCTTGGTGTCGTACACAAAGTTAGGGTCTCAATCTGTACTGTCCAACTCAGTGACCACAAGCCACTCGCTATGTGACTACGGGGCATTTGAAATGTGATTACTCTGGATATTGTAGACTAGTAGACTTGGAATAATTTTTTTTAAAAAAAGGGGGGTACTTGGGTGGCTCAATTAAGCATCTAACTCTTGATTTAAGCTCAGGTCATAAGCTCAGCGTCATGTGATCAAACCCCACATCAGACTCTGCACTGGGCATGGAGCCTACTTAAGATTCTCTTTCTTCAGGGACGCCTGGGTGGCTCAGTGGTTGAGCTCTGCCCTTGTTTTGTTTTTTTGGGTTTTTTTTTTTTTAAGATTTCATTTATTTATTCATGAGAGACACAGAGAGAGAGAGAGAGGCAGAGACACAGGCAGAGGGAGAAGCAGGCTCCATGCAGGGAGCCTGATGTGGGACTCGATCCCAGGACTCCAGGATTGCATCCTGCGCCGAAGTGGCGCTATCCCGCTGAGCCACCCGGGCTGCCCGAGCATCTGCCTTTGGCTCAGGGTGTGATCCTAGGGTTGTGGGATCGAGTCCCACATCTGGCTCCCTGCAGGGAGCCTGCTTCTCCCTTTGCCTATGTCTCTGTGTCTCTCATAAATAAATAAATAAATAAAATCTTTTTAAAAATAAAATAATAAATAATAATGTAATATATCTCCATGTTAATGTTTATATTGACTATATGTTAAAATAATATTTTGGATAAATGTAAAATTTTAAAAAATATACAATAAGATTAGTGCCAACATTAATTTTACTTGTTTCTTTTTACTTTTTTAAACATAGCTATTAGAACATTTAAAATATAATATGTGACTTGTAATATTGGACAGCAGCAGTTTTGTGTAGACTGGGTTTGGTGGATCTTTGAAAAATCTTACTGGGAGAGGGGCCAATCCTCACTCTGTGGGATTATCTGGCTCACAGCACAATATCTCGCATTCCAGGCCCTCCCTACCTGACTTCTAGTCGTGGTGACAACCGCACATATCTCCAAAATACTTACCTTGGGGCCACAGGGCGTGGACCACTCTCCCTACAGGATGAAGTTCCCAGCTACTCTCTCCAGGCTCCTCACACAGCTTTGGCCGCATACTCTATGCCTCAGCAGCCCCGAACTCCATGGACACCCCAAGTTTGCTTCTAAATTCCATCTGGATAATATTTCAAATCGCTTGCTGGTCACACAGACTCAAGGCACCTAGTACATTTAAGTATACTTAGTATGTTCACCGAGGTAATTCATAAACTGTGCCAATGAAACAAATCTCAAACTATTTTAAAGGATTCAAATAATATACAGTTATGTTTTCAGATCACAACAGAGTTGTGTTAGATCACAATAATTCAATATAATTAGATTATGTTGAAGTAAGATATTTAGAAAAACTTCAAGTAGTGGAATCTAATTTTAGTATATGTGCTGCCGAAGCGAGCACCAAGTAGTGGAATCTAAACACACTACGGCATAGTTCATGGATCAAAGCATCATTGGGGAATTTAGAAGATACTTTGAGCTGAATGAAAAGGGAAACAACACATCACAATTTATAAGATGCAGGTAAAGCACTCTTTGGAGGGAAATTCATAATTCTATATGCATATAATAGAAAAGATGGTACATTTAAAACCAATAATCTGGGCACCTGGATGGCTCAGTGGTTGAGCACGGCTCAAGTCGTGACCCCGGGGTCCTGGGATCGAGTCCCACATCAGGTTCCCCGCAAGGAGCCTGCTTCTCCCACTGCCTATGTTTCTGCCTCTCTCTGTGTGTCTCTCATGAATAAATAAAATCTAAGAAAAAAAAAAAAAACCTTTTCCACAGAGAAAATTCCAAATTATTCAACATCTAACAGAGAAATAGTACCCAAATTACACAAACTCTTGCAGAAACCAGAACACTCTGCTGTTCATTTCATGAGGTCAGCCTTGACACCACATCCTGAAGGAGACATTCCAAGTACAGATTTGCAAACTGATACGACCTCATAAACATAGAGGTAAAAATCTTCAGGGTATTATCCAGTATAATGCAGCAATATAGAAATACAGCATGAATTAACAGGGTTTATCAGATGTGATTCACCACATTAACAGTAGAAGAGAAATCATGTGATCACTAAAAAAATGGACAAAAATTCTACATCTATTAACGATTTTTAAAACTCTCAACACCACCACCACCACCACCAACAAAACTCTCAACAAACTAAGAATATGGAGGAAATTTCCTTAACTGGATAAAGGGCATCTATGGAAAATCCATAGCTAACATCATACTTAATGATGAAAAACTAAATTTTTTCCTCCTGAAACTTGGAACAAATAATGTTTTATACTGGAGGTCCTGGCCAATGCAGTTTAAGTAAAAAACAATACAAAGCATAAGATTGGAAGAGAAAGAGTGAAAATGCCTCTATTTGCAGCCATAATTGTCTACACGAAAGATCTAAGGAGTAAAAAAAAATACTATGAGAATTAATAAGATCATTAATCAAGGGGACAGAACACAAGGTCAATATACAGAAATTATGTTTCTGTGCGCCAGCAAAAATCTCCTGGAAAATGAAGTTTAGAAATGGCATTTCCAGAGGCACATCTGTGGCTCGGTCGGTGAAGCATCTGCCTTCAGCTCAGGTCATGATCTCAGGATCCTGGGATTGAACCCAGCCTAGGCGTAGGAATCTCTGCTCAGCAGGGAGCCTGCTTCTCCCTCTCCCTCTGCCTGCCACTCCCCCTGCTTGTGTTTTCTCTCTCTGTCAAATAAATAAATAAAATCTTTTTTTTAAATTGCATTTCCAGGGGTATCAAAATGTGCAGCATAGTTAGGAATGTATTTAATGAAAAATACGAAAGACCAGAGTGAAAACTATAAAACATTAATGAGAGAAAATGTAAAAGATCTAAATAAATGGAGAGATATATCATGTTTACAAGTTGGAATCATCAATGCTGTTAACGTATTTGTTCTTCAAAAATTGATCTGTAGATTCAGGGCAATCGCAAAACCCCCAGGAGGGCCTTATGTATAAAATGATAACCTGCGTCTAAATTGTACTTGGAAATGCAAAAGAGCTAGAATAGCCAAAGTTATTTTGAAAAAGGAAAATGCTGATGCTGGACTATACTCACTTGCTCAGGCTGCCATAACAAAATACCACAGGCTGGCTGGCTTAAACAACAGAGATTTATTTTCTCACCGTTCTGGAATCTGGAGGTCCCAGGTCCTTGATGACGGTGTCGGCAGGCTTCATTTCTCCTGAGGCCTCTCTGCTCAGCTTGCAAACAGCCACCTTCTCACTCTGTCCTCACATGGTCTTTTCTCTCCATGTGTATCCCAGGGGTCTCTCCTTTTCTCATAAGGACACAACAGTTTTGGATAAGGGCTCCACCCTTATGACCTCCTTTAACCTTAGTTACATCTGTGGCTTGGTCGGCTGAAAGGTTCTATTTCCAAATAAAGTCATGTTAGGGGTTAAGGCTTCAACATGTGAATTTGGGGGAGACACACAATTCAGTCTATAACATGGATCTCGCCCATAAAGAGTCTGATTCAGTTGTACTGGGGATCCTGGTTATAGGATGCTTACATGAGTCGTCACAGCTGATAACCACTAAGTGAGGACTAGGGTCTCACCCCACAAAGGGGCGGAAGTCACGGAGGCTCTCTTGGGCCATGTGAACTCTGATTGAGGACATCAACTAGACACCTGCACAGATACCCTGTGAATAAGTCTGCTGGGAAAGAGTTCTATTTCAGACACGTCCCCCACCTCGTGTGGTCCTGGGATCAGCTGTATAACATACTCAGCCCAATGTCAGGCACAGAATGAGGCTCACTAAATAGAAGTCATTGGCCAGGCATTAAATTTCACATTTGCTCCACTCGAAGATCCAGATTTTTCCCACTCTACCCTAGTGATTTCCATGATGTGAGGAAGCCTAGCAGTAAAAGAGAGGGGGGGAGCAATAATATTCTCATATTATGTAGTCAGAAGCCCCAGTGTTTAGGTGCTAGTGGATTTTTTTTTTTCACTTTAAAGTTCCTGTGTTTGTATGCTGTCATTTTGGGGGGTGTGCTAACCAGAGCCATTTAGTGGCAGATGGTCTAGCCACCTCTTGCTACTTCCACTGCATGGACAGATAAAGATTTGTCAGCAAGGACCATGGGGCACCCCACAGCCAATCTAACATATGTGAAAGCCTTAGAAACAAACATAGTCCATTTCTCCTCTATTTGCTTCCTCAGGGTTAAGGGGACTATTTTTAGGATTGGTGAGGTGACAACTGGCAAGGGACTTGGAAGGAGTTTCCAGCATTTGCATCTACTTTATCTGAGCCCAGCCTCACCTCATGCCTTGTTGTTGATATCATCAGGGTGGTGGCTTGCAGGCTCCTCCCTCCTGCCCCCACCCCAGCTCTGTCTCAGTCTGGCTCTGACCCCTCTACCCAGCAAACTTTGGGCTGCTCCCTCCACAGGCTCCGCCACTGCCCACAGTTCCTATTCTGGAGTCCTAAGGCAGGAGGGGGAGAAGGATGCTGAGAAGCCAATGAGAAAGTCAATGAGAAGAAAGGAAACCAGGGCAGGCCACCAAGCAGGAGGGCCAGTATCCCAGCCACAAGTTCCCCACTTCGCCTCTTTCTTCACTCTCTTCAGCTCCAGTCTCTGAGGCTGCTCACAGCAGAGATGGGCATGCCATTTTCACAGAGCTGGGTCCCCAGGCTGGCAGAGCCTGACAGGCTTTGGTTCATACCAGCAGAAAGTTGGAGACAAGTAGTAGATTCCATTCTGCACAGTCATTTTCCTTGCCTTATCTCCCTGCCATTTGAGGTGCTTTTCCGCCAGCTGCCCGGCCAAGAGAAGGCATGCTGGAATATCTCTGGCCTGTCAGGAGCAGCTGCTCTAGAATGCTTAATGGCCTGTCTCTGGGTGGTCAGGCTGCCCTGACATGCAGTGAGACAGAGAAGGTCCACCTCTTTCAAAGTGTGGCATAGGGAAAAAGTGAGATATAAGAGAGTTTGACATTAGAACTTAAAACAAGTCTAAAATCCTTTGACCATTGGGGAAAAAATTGCAGATACACATAGGAAACTATTCTCTTTGCCTTTGAAGAACATAAACCTCATTCATTTATTCATTATGTTTCTATGATAGCTTGTTATCATCTTCTAAGTAAGGTGCCTTTTTAGGTGCTGTGAGCAATATAAGTATAACCCAGGTGTCAGCAGGAGTTCTCAGATCTCTGAGTCGGGAAAGGTTAAGTTGAATCCATCTCTTCTTTGCCCTGTCCTGTGAAAGTCTAAATTTCCCTTAAATATACTATCAAGTTCCAGAGGGCTTCTTCTTTAGACCAGCTCATTATCCAAGTTTCTGCTGCTCTGTTCCACAACTCATGGAATCATAAAACCCTTCTTCAATATGTACTTTCCATAGAGTTCAACTAACACAGAATCTATAACTATAATAAAAGTGGAGGGTTGAGAAGGAGGCACTTATATTACAAAAATGCAAACAACTTCAAATGGTGTATTAGACACCTTTTTTTTAAAATACCTTCCAGGACTTTCAGGTCTGCTCAGAACTGAAGAACAGGTATTGGACTTGTTCTATCACAAAAAAATAAAACCGGACAAAGGTAAAGCAACTGCTTTAAGACATCGGATAAAAGCCATTAGAGGACTATGGTCCCTGAGGAAAGTGAAACATTAGTTAAGTGCCACATTCATCCTAGCTTTCTGCCTGGGGACACTTCGCTTAGCATCCTATTCATTTAGATGAGATCCTAGAAAGGGTTGCTCCAGCGTAAAGCCACTCTAAGCATTTCTTCACAAAGCCTATTATTAAGACTTGGAAGGTTAAGATCTATCAACAAGTTAGCTGCCTTTCAGAATAAAATGATGCATTATTTAAGGGAAGACAACTAAATACAGACTCTCAACAAAGAAGCATCCACAATATCTGACATATAATCCAAAGGAGATAGTGTTTAATGAGTACAGAGTTTCAGTTTGGGAAGATGAAAAAGTTCTGGAGAAGGATCGTGGTGATGGTTGCACAACAATGTGGATGTACTTAACACCACTGAACCATACAGTTGAAAATAATTAAGATAGTAAATTTTATTTTATGTTTATTTTACTACAATATTTAAAAATACCCTCTAAGACTGCTGCTTCCAGGAAGAACAAGGGCAAAACGTACCCTCTTGAAACACTAAAAAACACCAGAAAAATGACATGCAAACAGTGGGCATCAGGCAGCACAGAACAGTAATCCCTCAGAAAGGGAAAACAAACGAGCCCTACAATGTCCCCAATTTACTACAATGTCCCCAGAGTTTCCAGACTATAGCACTGGGAGGGGAAAACCTGATGGAGGCAGTAGTCTCCCTGAATTGAGAAAATGCAGCTGGGAGTCAAAGAGGCCAAGGTAGCCAGAGTGAAGAAGGCAGAGTACATGGAGAGAAGAGAATCATATAGAGAGGGTCCCAGAGACTTGTGGAGAGTCCCCTTGAGTCTTCAGCTGATTACTGATCAACACATGCATATGATGACACCAACAGAGACTGGAGAAAGAATCACTCAAAAGGACTGGAGGGAGGGGTGCGTGGTGGCTCAGTCAGTGGAGCATGTGACTCTTGATCTTGGGATTGTAGGTTTGAACCACATGTTGGGTGTAGAGATTACTTAAAAATAAAATATTTTCTAAAAAAGGACCAGAGGGGTGGGGCACCTGGGTGGCTCAGTGGTTGAGCATCCGCCTTCAGCTCAAGTGGTGATCCCAGGGTTCTGGGATCAAGTCCCACATCAGGCTCCCTGCAAGGGAGCCTGCTTCTCCCTCTGCCTATGTCTCTGCCTCTCTTTGTCTCTCTCGTGAATAAATAAAATCTTTTTTTTTTTAAAGGAGCAATAATGATTCCAAATATCTAGAATACAAAGGTTCATAATTTACAAAGTATCATCATATAGAATATCCAGAAGCAATGGAGAAATAAAAGCCCCAGTTCAAATCTACTCAAGTCTCAACTAACAAAGTTTAAAATAAAAAAACAAAAGTATCAAACTTTTTCCAAGAAGCTTAATTGTACTATGGAACAAAGCTCAAGAATATTCATAGAAAATTACCTGCCACATACAATAAAATTTATACTGTCTAGCCTTTAACCAAAAATCACCAGACATGCCAAGAAGTAGAGAAATATGATCCATAGTAATGAGAAAAATCAATCAACAAAAACAGAAAAAAGAGGGAGACAGATGATAGAATTAGTAGACAAGAACATTAAAATAGTCCTCATAACCATATACTTTATGTTTGAGAAGGTAGAGGAAATGGTAAGCATGTTAAATAGAGACACAGAAATATTGAAAAGACCTAAGATGAACTTCTGGACTTGAAAATTACAATGTCTGGGGATCCCTGGGTGGCTCAGCGGTTTGGCACATGCCTTTGGCCCAGGGTGCAGTCCTGGAGTCCCGGGATCAAGTCCTGCGTCGGGCTCCCGGCATGGAGCCTGCTTCTCCCTCTGCCTGTGTCTCTGCCTCTCTCTCTCTATCATAAATAAATAAATAAATCTTTAAAAAAAAAAAAGAAAATTACAATGTCTGAGATGAAAAATATGCTTGGTGGGATTACTAACAGATCAGACACTGTAGGGATAAAAAAAAAATCAGTGAATTAAAAAATATAAAAATACTACCCAAAATGAAGCATGGTGGGGGGAACTGGAAAAAAAAGGTGAATAGAATATCATTGAGCTGTATAAGATAACTTCAAGCAGCCTAACATATCTGTAATTGGACACCACTGGAAAAGTGGGAAGACAAGGAAAAGATCTGAATAAATAACAGCTGAGAATTTTCAAAGTTTGATGAAACAAACTTAGGCCCACAAACCCAAGAAATTCAAGGAACTTAGGCCCACAAACCCAAGAAATTCAAGGAACTATAAGCACAAAAATCATGAATAAACTACATCAAGGCACATCATAATCAAATTGCTCAAAAACATTGATAAAGAGAAAATCTTGAAAAGCAACCAGGAAAAAAAGCACATTACATTCAGAGAAACAAAGATAAGAATGACATGAGATGTCATATTGGAAACAATGTGAGCCCAAAGACAATGGAACAAATATTGATAACATTGAAAGTACAAAGCTATCAACCTGGACTCTATGGTCATGAAATATATCTTTCACAAAAAAGTAAAATAGCTTTTCAGACACTGAAAAGGTGAATTAATTCATCACTAGGAGACTTGATCCTTAAAAACTGGTCATTTCATAGTAATATAAAATCAATTCATCAAGAGGACATATTCTAAATATTTATGCACTTGATAACTCAGCTTCAAAATACACAAAGTAAAATCTGTTGGAACTCTAAGAGACGAATCCACAATTATAGTCAGAAGTTTCACACTGTAATTAGGAGAGTGAATTGACAGATAATCAGAAAGTATATAAAAGGCTTGAAAATTTTTCCCAACCATTTTAATTTGTTGATTGACATTTCACTGACCAACAGCAGAATACATATTCTTTTTTAAGTGTTCATGGAACATTTGCCATGGCAGACCATGTTGTGGGACATAAAAAACTCTTAATATTTTTGGGGCAACTGGGTGGCTCAGTTGATTAAGTATCTGACTCTTGGTTTTGGCTCAGGTTGGGATCTCAGGGTCCTGGGTTCAAGACCTGTGTCTGGCTCGGAGCTCAATGGGGGAGTCTGCTTGAGGATTATCTTCCTGTCTTCCCCCTCTCCCTGTCTCTCTCAAGTAAATGAATATTTTTTAAAAACTCAGCATTTTCAAAGGATTCAAAACACACAAAGTTTATTCTCTGACTCTTGGAATTAAATTAGAAATCATAACGGAGTGTGCTTGCTTCTGTAGCACATATGCTAAAATTGGAACGATACGGAGATTAGCATGGCCCCTGAGCAAGGATGACACACAAATTCATGAAGTGTTCCATATTTTGGGGGGGGGGGGTAACTGGGTGACAGGCACTGAGTAGGGCACTTGATGGGATGAGCACTGGGTGTTATACTATATGTTGGCAAATTGAATTTAATTTTTTAAAAATGCAAAAAAAATCAATAACAGAAAGATATCTTTTAAAAACCCAAATAATTGGAAACTAAATAATATATATACTTAAGATTTTGTTTATTCATTCATGAGAGACACAGAAAGAGGCAGAGACACAGGGAGAGGGCTTCCCTCTTCCCGCAGGAAGCCCGATGGAGGACTTGATCCCAGGACTCTGGGATCACGACCTGAGCCAAAGGCAGACACTCAACCACTGAGCCACTCAGGTACCCCAATAATATAACCCATAGGTAAAAGAGAAAATCAAAATCAAAATGAAAAAATATTTTGAACTGAATCAAAATGAAAACGGTACATTACAGGGCTTCATGAGGAATTTTACCAACCATTTATGAAAGAAATAGTACTGGTTCTACATAAAGCCTTCCAGTAAATCAAAGAGAGAGTACTTCTAAACTGATTATATGAGGCCAAATATTTATTCCATTATCACAACTAGGGAAAGACATTATAAAAAAGATATTACATACTAATATTCCTCATAGACATAGATGCAAAAATTCTAAAACAAATTGAAAGTTGAATTCAACAATAATACAAAAAGGATGGCCAAATGAGATTTATCCCAGGGAAGTAAGATTGACATAACATTTGAAAACCAATCAATATAATTTACCATATTAACAGACTAAAAAGGGAAAATAACATAATCATCCAAACTGATGCAGGAAAAAAAAAATTGACAAATCCAACACTGATTTCTTTAATTTTAAATTGAAATATAACTGACATATAATATCTTATTAATTTCAGGTGTACATCATAGTGATTAAAGATCTTCATATCTTACTAAATGATCCCTATGATAAATCTAGTTACCATCTGTCACTATACAAAGTTATTACAATATTACTGACTCTATTCCTTATGTTGTACATTACATCCTCATGACTTATTTTTTTAACTGGAAGATTTTACCTCCAAATCTTCTTCACATAGTTTGCCTTCCCTCCAACCCCTATCCCCTCTGGTAACTAAAGACTTTTTCCTTCTAACTATGAGTCTGTTTCTGTTTTGTTTGTTCATTTGTTTTTTTAGATTCCATATGTAAGTGAAATCATAGTATTTGTCTTTTTTTGACTTACTTCACTTAGCATAATACCCTCTAGGTCCCTTCATTTTGTCACAAATGGCAAGGTTTCATTCTTCTTTTTAAAAAGATTTTATTTGTTTATTCATGAGAGACACACAGAAAGAGGCAGAGACACAGGCAGAGGGAGAAGCAGGCTCCGTGCGGGAAGCCCTACATGGGACCTGATCCTGTGACTCCGGGATCACGCCCTGAGCCGAAGGCAGACACACTTAACCACTGAGCCACCCAGGGGTCTCATTCTTCTTTATGGCTGAGTATATTCCATTGCATATGTTTATACCACATCATCTTTATTTATTCAACTCATTAATGGACACTTAGGTTGCTTCCATAGCTTGGCTATTAAAATAATGCTGCAAAGAACATAAGGGTTCCAATCAGTGTTTTCATTTTCTTTAGATAAATATCCAGAAGTGGAATTCTTGGATCATATGGTAGTCCTCTCTTTAATATTTTGAGGAACCTCCATTCTGTCTTCCATAGTGGCTGCACCAATTTACATTCCCACCAACAAGGTAAAAGGGTCTCCTTTTCTCCACATTCTCCAACACTCGTTTTGTCTTTTTGATAAAGCCAATCTGATAGGTGTGAGGTGGTAACTCATTGTGGCTGTGGCTCCCTTTGATTTGCATTTGCCTGATAATTAGTGATGATCTTTTTATGTGCCTATTAGCTATCTGCATATATTTGTGGGTAAAAATGTCTATTCAGAAGTATCTGCCCATTAAAAAAATTTTTAATATTAGGTTGTGTAAATTCATTATGTATTTTGGATATTAATCCCTTACCAGATGTATGATTTGCAAATATCATCTCCTATTCAGTAGGTTGCCTTTTCATTTTTTTGATGGTTTTCTTGGTTGTGCAAAAGCTTTTTTAGTTCGATGTAGTCCCGTTTGTTTTAGTTTTTGTTTCCCTTGCCTGAGACTGGTCCAAAAAATATTGCTAAGATTGATGTTGAAGAGCTTACTGCCTATGCTTCTTTCTAGAAGTTTTATGGGTTTATGTAAGTCTTTAATTCACTTTTGTATCTAGTGTAAGATAGTGGGTCCAGTTTCCCTAACACCATTAATTGAAGAAACTGTCTTTTCCTGATTGTATATTCTTGCTTCCTTTGTCATAAGTTAATTGAGTGTATATGTAAAGTTTCTTTCTGGGCTCTCTATTCTATTCCATTAATATGTATGTCTGTTTTTGTGCCAGTACCGTACTATTTTGACTACTATAGCTTTATTGCATATTTTGAAGCCAGGAGCATAACAGCTCTAGCTTTGTTCTTCCTTCTGTTTTGTGTATTCAGGGTCTTTGAGGCTCCATACAAATTTTAGGATTCTTTGTTCTACTTTTGTGAAAAATGCCATTGGCAGTTTGATTGGGATTGCATTGAATCTATAGATTGCTTTGGATAGTATGGATATTAATATCAACAATATTAATCCTTCCAATCTGTAAGGAAAGTGTATCTTCTCACTTATTTACATCATTTTCAATTTCTTTCCATTAGTATCATTGTTTCCAGAGTACAGGTCTTTCACCTCCTTGGTTATATTTATTCCTAGGTATTTTATTCTTTTCTGATGTAACTGCAAATGGAATTGTTTTCTTAATTTCTCTTCCTGATAGCTCGTTATTAGTGTATAGAAATGCAACCAACTTCTGTATGCTAACTTTGTACCTTCTGATTTTTACTGAATTCATTTATAGTTCTAATAGTTTTTGGTGGAGTCTTTAGGGTTTTCTATATACAGTATTATGTCATCTGTAAATAGTGAGTTTCACTTCTTCCTTTCCAATTAGGATGCCGTTTATTGCTTTTTCTTGTGTAATTTTCTTGCCTAATTTCTTGCTTGTCTAAGTGGCAAGGATTTCTACTACTTTATTAAATGCAAGTGGCAAGAGCAGGCAAACTCGTCTTGTTCCTGATCTTAGAAGAAAAGTTTTCAGTTTTTCCCCATTGAGTATGATGTTGGCTATGGGTCTGTCATATACTGCCTTCATTATGTTGAGGTACATTCCTTCTATACCCACTTTATTCATTTTTTTTATCATAAATGAATGTTGAATTTTGTCACATGCTTTTTCTGCAGCTATTGAGATAATCATATGATTTTGATCTTTCATTTTGTTAATTTGGTGTATCACATTGATTGATATCCAGTATTGGACCATCCTTGCTGCCTCGAGTAAATCCCATTTAATCATGGTGCATAGTCCTTTTAATGTATTGTTGAGTTTTGTTTACTAATATTTTATTCAAGATTTTTGCATCTACCTTCATCAGGGATATTGGCCTGTAATTTTATTTTTATGTGGTGTGTTTGTTTGACTTTGATATTTCTGATTTAAAACAACATGCACGGGGATCCCTGGGTGGCGCAGCGGTTTAGCACCTGCCTTTGGCCCAAGGCGCGATCCTGGAGACCCGGGATCGAATCCCACGTCGGGCTCCTGGTGCATGGAGCCTGCTTCTCCCTCTGCCTGTGTCTCTGCCTCTCTCTCTGTGTGTGACTATCATAAATAAATAAAAATTAAAAAAAAAACATACATGCACACACACAAACCTCAACAAACCAAGAATACAAATGAATTTCCTCAATATAATAAAGGGCATCTCTGAAAAACCTACAGTTAGCATTATAAACATGGAAAAATACTTAGTCCTTTCAGCATAAGATGAGGAATAGGTAAAACTGCCTGCTCTCACTGCTTCTATTCAGTATTTTATACAGTTCAGTAAGACAAAACATTAAAGAAATCCAGGTAGAAGGGAAGAATTAAAACTGTCTTTATTGTCTAATGATATGATTATCAATGAAAATTCTTTAGTCTAGGGCAGCCTGGGTAGCTCAGTGGTTTAGCGCCGCCTTCAGCCCAGGGTGTGATCCTGGAGACTCGGGATCAAGTCCCATGCAGGGATCCCTGCATGGAGCCTGCTTCTCCCTCTGCCTGTGTCTCTGCCTCTCTCTCTCTCTCTCTCTGGTCTCTCATGAATAAATAAATAAAATCTTAAAAAAAAAAAAAAGAAAATTCTTCAGTCTATAAAAAAGCTACTAGTGTAAGTTGGTTTATCAAGTTTGTACATTGTAAAATAAATATACAAATATCACTTGCATTTCAATATCCTAGTTATGAACAATCAGAAATTGACATTAAAACAAAAATCATTACCAACAGCATCAAAAAAAGAAAATACTTGTATAAACTTGACATAATATGTGTAAGATCTCTCTCTCTGAAAACTGCAAAACATTCCTGAGAGAAACTAAAGAAGACTTGAATAGAGAGATGTACCATGTTCATAGAGTGGAAGATTGAATATTGTGAAGATGTCAAGTCTCCTCATATTGATATATGGGTTTAATTAAATCCATGTTAAAATCCAAGCAGGCTATTTTTGTAGAAATTAACACATTGATCCTAAAAAGAGTTGTAAACCAACTAAGAGAAAAACATGCACTGAGGAAGGTATGGGTCCAACCCAAGATAGTAATAAAGGTAATTCTAAGATGGAAGCTGGGGATGCCTGGGTGGCTCAGCAGTTTAGAGCTTGCCTTCGGCCCAGGGTGTAATCCTGGAGTCCTGGGATCAAGTCCCACATCAGGCTCCCTGCATGGAGCCTACTTCTCCCTCTGCCTGTGTCTCTGCCTCTCTGTCTCTCACGAATAAATAAATAAATAAATCTTCAAAAAAAAATAAGATGGAAGCTGGACAAAAGGCTGAGAAAATAGGCTAAAGGCACATAATGGAATAAGAGAGGACCAAAGAAAGAGGGAAAGAAAGGCAACCAAAATTTTCAGAAAAAAAGAAAGAGACTGGTCTAATTAGAAGTCATTGGGCTCCAAGCAAAAACAGAGTTGTCTCCCATCTACAGATAAGAAGAAAATAGAATAAGAAGGTATGGAAGACTCTGTGAAGTTCTCTTCCTGACAACATGAGTGACACATGGGTTGTAGCACTGTAACCATGGAGAAAGCCACGTAACCATGAGATACCACTTGTGTGGCCTCATGGGGTAATACAAAGGGGATCCACTGCAGCTGTGCTGAAGGTGCATGCAGCAGGTGAACTGAGAATTCCAAGGATTTTGTAGTCTACACAGTCGGATGTTTTGTTGGGGTGTGGGAGGCTAAACTGTTCGGGCTGAAGGGAAAGTGGCCAACTGATGAATGGCTTGAGCAGAATCATGGCCTAGAGGTATAAATCCTGACTCATTTTTGAGCCTTGTGATCTTAGTGAAGTTAATTTAACCCTTTAGATTGGTTTCCTTTTCTGGAAAATGGGGGTAGAAGTGATTTCTACTTTTTAGAATACTTGGAGAAATTAAAGGCTGTAATGTTTGTGATCACTTGCAGTAGCCAGAACATTTTATTACACTTGAGAAATGGTTATTTGAAAAAGGAATATTGGGAGACAGTGAAGGGCAGAGCCTGTGATGGGGATTGTGAGGAAGGAGAGATGGAGGTTGGGGGCATCAGACATGGCAGCCACCACAGCCAGTTTGGAGTGTGTGGCTCTTATCCTATGGCTGCAGTGGTTTTTAAAAAAATGTTTATTGAGCAGCTACTATGTGCATGGCACACTCTCAATAATCCTGGTTGTGTGAATGTGAAAACCAAGGTTCTAAGAGGTTGAACAATTTACCAAGGCCACACTAATAACATTCAGGGAGCGAAGTGCAGCGGGATGAAAGGGGAGGTCTGGGTGTCTTAGCTGGCAGTGGGAGCACTGGGAGCTGGCGGCTTCAGGTCAGGGGCTGGGTTTGGGTTATAGGTGTGAGAAGAAAGAATGAAGCTGATGACCTGAGGTTGGGGGTGGGGGTTTTGATTTAAAACATACACGCACACACACAAACCTCAACAAACCTCAGCAAACCAAGAATACAAATGAATTTCCTCAATATAATAAAGGTGAAGGGGCTCAGGATTCATGAGCCCACTGGTATACCTGCAGTCCTGCTGGGCAGATCCACTGGAGGTCTGTGGGGTCTGAGTCCAGAACGTCAGATGACTAGAGAAGAAAGGGAGTGGGGCCGGGGTGTCGAGGTGGAAGCAGACCCTCAGTTAGGACCCTGATAGAATACAGTCCAAATTGCATCAGAAATGCCCGCTGGCTGCCCCAGGGCAAGTCCCTTGTTAGGCCAAGCCCACACTTAGGACTGATATTTAATGAGGGCCCATCAGCTGTATTGCCTGCCAGATGTTGAAATACCCCCACCCCAAGCCCCAACTCCACCCCTTGCTCCCCATCTCTGCCCTGGGGACCTCCTGTCCTTGCACCATCCACCAGAATAAGGGGAACACTGACCTTGTTCTCCCTAAACATCCAGCAGGTCCTCTCTTGGCCTAGCTTTTGTCCTGCCTGCCTGGGCTGCCCAGTCCTCCCTCACCTCCACAGGTCTTTGCCTGGCTCCTCCAGGGCTCCACTCAGACGTTCCCTTCCCTGGTCCCTCTAAGTCTGTGACCCCTAGCCTCCCAGACACACTGCCCCATCCCTTTCCTGGCTCTATTCTTCTCTGGTCAGTCATCGACATACCATGTAATTTACTATCCTAGTTAATGTCAGCCTCCCCTACGGAACGTTGGAAGACTTGAGGACAGGCCTCTCGTGTCTTCTGTTCCCTGGAACATCTCCTGCACTCACAACAATGCCTGCACATGCTAGGCATTCAATGAAGATTTGATGAGTGACTGAATGCATGAATGAATAGTGGACGTGCTGTGGTTCAGCAGCTCATCAGTGACGAGAGCCACGTGGCGTATTTCCAGAAAGCACAGTGAGGATGCACTGAAACTTCTTAGAGAAGTGAAGGTGGAAAGGGAGACAAAGCCCTTGGCCTCTGGGAGAGGGCCCTTATGGTACAAGAGAGAAGGAATGGAGACATGGGCTCCGCCGTCTCACAAAGGCCCAAGAAGCAGGTCTTGATGGTCGTGTCTGTCACGGGGAAGGCTTGTAGCAAGTGCTGTGCCCCGGCTTTCAGAAGTCTGGCCAATTTAGAGGTTGTGGTGGTTTTGGAACTGGAAGCAACAGCAATGTGGCCTCCAATGAGGCCCCAATCAAAGCTGGAGTCCCGCTGGCGCTGGGGCAGCGTCCAGCGTCTGGATGCACAATGTCGATCTGTTCAATTGCTTTCTTTTTTCGGAGGCTGTTGGCTCACCCCGCTGGAATGGGGTGGCACTTCAGGACACGAAGCTTGGAGCTGGTGGCGGATTTCTTGGAACTGGTAGCAGGGAGATCTAAATTAAGACCTTTATATCACACCAAATAAATAGAAGCTGAAATAGAAGGCTGAAGGAATTAGGCAGAATGCCTTTCTATGTAACTTTTGAAAAACGGAGGGGGAAAAAGGTTAGAAAACAGAATGGTATTTATTCACTGGAGTCCCAAGGTATTTGCTGAAAACAATGACACCTCTGTCCGACACAAAAGCACATGTTAGAAAGAGCAAGCCTTCCTCTTTGAAGTGTCCTGCCACAGAAGCCTGGGTAATAAATACCAACCGCTTTGTTGTGAAGGCTCTCCTGGTAAGATTTGAGGGCTGGCCCGATTTCAAGCCACCTCCTGCTTCCAGGGAGGTAAGATGAGTTGCTCTGGCTTGGGGTCGTCCGATGCTTGTTTGGCAGCCCTGAAGCACACCTGCTGAGGATTTACCTGTAAGCTCCTGAGACAGGGCCTCAGCAGAGGCAGAAGGGTAGCTTCCTGGGTTTTCTCTGTAGAGGAGGACCCACAGCAGGGCCAGGTGTGACGGGAACAGTGGCTGCTGGGAGGTGCTGAGAAGGGGCAGGGGCGACTCCAGCACAGACTATGGCCTTTGTCTCCGGGCCTGTGTGTCGCAGTGGCGGCACTGTGGCGAGCAATCTTCCCGGGATGGCAGTGACAGTGAGGAGCTCACCACACAGAGCAGTGGGAAGGAGCTCACTCAGCAGAAATCATCTCAAAGGGCTTACGTATTAAAACCCCCAATCACCGTGTCAAATGTGAAATGAGAAAGACATAAAGGGCACCTTTGGCGCCGTCAGACCAGCTGTCTCTTGGGGTGGAGGGCAGCAGGGAGGGGAATTCTTGACATGTAGCATTTACCAATTTCTATGGTGTAAATACTCCCAGCATTGAACAGAGTTGGAAAGAGATACATAGGATCCCACTATACATATTTGCACTATACAAATTCTACATTCATCAGTAACCCCAAAAGCATAAACTTACAGCAATCAGGAATTACCTTTGCTTTTTTATATAATTTAATGGGAAGTCTATACAATTTTCAACAGTTGTGCTGAATAGCCAGCTCACAAAAATTCCTGAAAATTTACAACTGGTGCTTGCTATCTGGGCCAGTAGAAACCGACACCAGCATCCCAGACCTCCTGCAGGCCAAGGAAGGTGGCAAAGCTGGTCCTTGCAAAGAGAATGGTCTCACTTGCCAGTACCTGGCAACTCCAAGACAACTTGCACTACCTTCCTATCAAGGTGTGCTCTTTGGCTTCTTCTTTTGATTCAGCAGCAGTTACAAGCTTGGAATCAGGCTCACATTCTTTACTAACCTGCAGAGCAGCTTCCTGAAGAACCGCTGGCTGGCTGTGGTCGTAGCTGGGAGGTGGCAGGAGCCGCAACCCAAGAAGGGAGTTGTTTTGTGGTGGGGCGAGTAGATCAGCCCCAGGCCTCTGGTGGGAATTTAGTTTAACAGTAACGAGGGCCCTGGTACAGGTGTGTGATGAGCCATTCCAGGAGCTCTGCCCAGAGACCAGAGTAATCACTAGGCCTCCTGGGCCCAGGCTGATTATCTTGTTTTTCTTGCGCTCGTTTAGTTTTATTGAAAAGAACTACAGAAAAGGACACAATTTTAAACATACCACTCCATGAATTTTCCAAATGATCTATTCAGGTAAGAGTAACTCAGCGGAAGATACCCATTTCTAGAACCAGGTGGACAAGCCCCTTCCCTGTTGGCAGCAACGCCCCAGAGGTCACTGTGACTCTGACCTCTCCCACTTTGGTTTCTTGTTCTTGAAATTCACATATATGGAATTCTGTTTTGGCTGCTTTTGCCCAGTATTTTTTAAAAAATATTTTATTTATTCCTGTGAGACACACAGAAAGAGGCAAAGAGAGAAGCAGGCTTCCTGCGGGCAGCCCGACGTGGGACTCGATCCCAGGACCCCGGGATCACGATCTGAGCCAAAGGCAAACACTCAACCACTGAGCCACCCAGGTGCCCCTTTATTCAGTATCCTGTGAGTCATCAGTGTTGTGTATAGTGCTAATTCCTTCATTTCTAAGATGTAACATTGTATAGATAGACCACAATTTGTTCATTTCTGGGTTGTTTCTGGTTTGAGGCTATTATGAACAAAGACAGTATAAAAATACTCGTACTATTGCATGCATTTCTGTTAAGCGTATGTGTGGGAGTGGAATTGTGTCCATGAGTACTATAGTGCTAGCTTTAGTAAATATGGTTATTGCGGGCGTGCCAATTTACACTCCCAACTGCGGCCTGGGAGAGTTCCAGTAGCTCGTCTTTGCTAACATTTTGTAGTGTCAGTCCTCTTCATTTTAGCCATCCTGGTGGGTATCCAGCAGTATTTCATTCCAATTTTTACACTTCTCTGGTGATGGATATTGAACAAATTTGGCTATTAAAATGCTTATTAACCATCTGGATATTTGTGAAATGGCCACATTATTTGCTCATTTTTAATAATATTGTCTTTTTTATTGATATGTAACATTTATATGTCTGGGTCTTTTGAATTTTTTCCACTTTATGGCTTGACTTTTCTCTCAAGGGTAATTTGATAATGAGTTAACTGTAATGACATCCAATTTTTCATATTTTTACCCTCATGGTGTTTTTTTGTGTCCTAATAAATCTTTTTGCCTAGTCCAAGGCCAGAAAGATCATCTGTTTCCTTCAGAAACTTTATTATTATTTTACTTTCCATGCTTTAGGATTATGATCCATTTGGAGTTCATATTTATGTATGGCGTGATATCAAGGTTCACTTTTTTCCATATGTATATCCAAAATTACCTTTTCTGATTATTGATGGTTGTTTCATTAGGATTTTCCAGTTTCCAAGTGCTAATTTCTGCATTTTTGCAAAATAGTATTTTACATTTTTCCCTTTTCTTTTTTTTAGAGCAAGCATGGACACATGTGGGTTGGGGGATCAGAGGGAGAGTAGGAGAGAGAATCTTAAGCAGGCTCCAAGCCCAGTGTGGAGCCTGTTGTGGAGTCTATCTCATGACTCTGAGATCATGACCTGAGCTGAAATCGAGTCAGGTACTTCCAGGTGCCCTTTTCTTTCACTCTTGAAGGGGAAATAAGGAGAGACAGTATGACCTAGAGGCAGTGAGAGCATGAATGAGCACAGTTCTCACCCCAAACCAGGGAGTCAAGATCACACACCTTCGAATTAGCCTCACCTTGACCCCTCCTATGCTACAGCACAAATACCCTAAGTGAGCCAGCCCTACAGCTCTGGCCCTCAATCTCAACTGACTGGAAAGGCTGCCTCAAAACTGCTTGTCCAGGTAATCTGTGGTGAAAGCCACAGGTTGAACTTTCCGTTGCTGTATCACGACATTATCCACAGTTACCTTAGAGAGATTTCAGCAACAAAGCTGTATTTTTCAAATGACTTTGAGGTGATTTGGTTTTCTTCTGTTCTCTTATCCACTTGATCACATTCCAGAGTCTGGACTACACTAGAAATTCTACTTCCTAATCTAACAAAGCCCTTCTTACATAGGACCACAAAATTCTCTGTATAATTTCCAAGCCCTAATCTCTTTTTAAAAAATGATTGTATTTGAGAGAGCATGCACGAGAGAGAACCAGGAGGGGAAGCAGAGGGAGAGGAAGAAGCAAACTTCCAGCTGAGCAGGAAGCCCAATATGGGGCTTGATCATAGGACCCTGAGATCATGACCTGAGCCAAAGGTAGAAGCTCAACCAACTGAGCCACTTGGGTGCCCCTTCAGGCTCTAATCTTAGTTACTACTTTCCTTTTATCAAGGATTTATGTTAGGCACTAGGCTAAACACTTTATGAGATTATTAATATTACTATTAGTCTATATACCTACTTCTTCAAAGCCCTTAACACCAGGAATCATACCATATATTGTCTATTCAAAGTCCTGATTTCTTGTTTATTGCTATATCAAAACATCTAGCCCAGTGCCCAGCACGTCGTATGTACTCAATACACATTCATTTTCACTGGTTTCCAGACCTTGCCCATCCCATCCTTCTCAGCAAATCACTTCAGGTATATGGCTATATGAAGGCAGACCAACTGCTCTTCTCAGATCCTTGGCAGAGTGGAAAGGAGAAAATAAACAAGAGATTACACATGACTGATCAACTCTTTCTACAATTATTCTTTTAATAGAGTTTTTAAGATTTAGAACACCTATATGCATTTCCTATTTCTTTCATGAAGGATCATATTAGAGATAATGTTTGGTCCTTGTACTGATAGACTTTACTGTCTGCCTTTCATCAGCCTCATCACAAGTACCTCTTGTGGTAAGAGGAGAGCTTCTACCTTGGCTACTGTCTCTTCTGCCTGTTTCTTTAATCCAGGTCTTCCGAGAGGGTCAACCGATTTAAAAACTGCCTGAGTTTCAATGTCTCTGGGCTTTGGTGTGAACACTTTGCCCACCTGCCTCCACTATACAGTCTTAGAATTTACCTTAAAAATGTAATAACATTTTGCATTGCCAGGGTACCATTTCAAATTTATATTGGATGATCCATTATAGACTAAACTGCTCAGCAGAGAAAATAAACTCCTAGAATAGTTATTGTTTTAGTTATACATGTTTTGAATTAAATGCTATCAGATTAAAAACATACGCTGAGGGATCCCTGAGTGGCGCAGCGGGTTAGTGCCTGCCTTTGGCCCAGGGCACGATCCTGGAGACTCGGGATCAAGTCCCACGTCGGGCTCCCGGTGCATGGAGCCTGCTTCTCCCTCTGCCTATGTCTCTGCCTCTCTCTCTCTCTCTCTGTGTGACTATCATAAATAAATAAAAATTAAAAAAAAAAAAACATACGCTGATAATATTGGCTTTCTTCAATCATCGCAGAACTCACCAGAAGATTCTCTAGAAGAGAAACCCTACTGCTCAGCCTCAGTTGTCCACAGAATCCACAAGTGCCTCAAAGGAAAACAGATACTGAGGAATGTAACTTGATTAACTTCAACATTCTTCTATGTATTCACATGAGCTAATTAGCCAAATCTTACATTAGCTAAAATAGTAAACTATAATCTGTATATAAACTTTCTATTCATAAATTAAATAGCTAAGCATATGAACTTGAGTTTAGCAACCTTTATTTAGGCACAGAGGGATGTTTTGATCCAGGCTCTAAAATTTCCCAAGATTCTTGGTTAGAATCCTACAATTCTTTGGACAAATCATGGCTCTTCTTTTCCAAATTAAGATAAAATATGTGTCTTGACTTTTCTAGTAGAATCCTTTTTAAAATTTACTTGAGAAAAATGGACAAGCACAACGGTAAACTATTTTAGAATGCTCTTTATTTTGAAACTTACACCAGGACATGTGTAAGGCATGTTCACAAGTATTTGATGCACAAAACACATTTTCTCACTCTCCAGCTGCTCTTTTCCTTTGTACCTGCTGCTACAAGCTGGTCCCTACATATCTTCCTACCTACAGTTCTCAGTTATTATGAACATGTAGACAATGTTTCAGGGACCTGCAAGGAGAATCTGCTTCAAAATACAGAGTGAGCATCCTATGGACTAAGTCACTAAGACATCAAAACTCACAAGGAACCAAGGCTGAGGAAGGCAACCAAATTAACTCACGAACTTGGGACTGTGAACTTCCAGGGGAACAAAGAACACGATGAAAAACATTTTTTGATGTCTGAGAGACTATGGAATGTGTTCAGAATTCATGTTTCTATATTTGCCACAGTCTACAAGTCACTAAAGATATCTAATATTTTAACAGATTCTAATGCAGTTAGTTTTGTTCTCACACCACAGTACAAGAGTGCATGCATTACTTCACACAAATGTCAAACACGGAACCAGTGAAACAAGGACACCTCAAGATTGTCTAATTACACAAGTGCCTCTTCCTGGTGTCAGGATAGGGAGGGGAATGATGGTGAATGTTTCTCCCTATGGTGCCCACTATGTGTTAGAGACACCCCAACATTAGTCATCTCTCATGAAGAGGGACAAATGCTCCTAATAAGAGTATGATATTCAAAGAAAGAATTCCAAATGTAGGATTCGGGTGATAAATATGTAGCCTCAATTTTCAAGGCAAAAAAAGGTCTTGGCTGACACTAATAAAGTATTTGTAATTGATTTTCAAAAATCAAATAATATTTTAGGTGATAAAAAATAAGCTCTCTATAAATCTACTGGGGGGAATAAAATAATGAAATGAAAAAGCAAAAATCACATGGTATTTTCTAAAAAGAAGATTTGAATCTTTTGGTTTATATCAGTCAGTATGTTACCCTTTAGTACAGATTATTAAAATGTGTTTGCTTAAACCCATTTAAATGCAGAATCTTTGAAGAAAAATGTAGGCATATTTTAAGGAATACTGACTTGTAAAAATTTTAACCTGGGGCACTGTAAGAGATCAGAATACTTACAATTGAAGTACTGCTTTGAGGTGCTCACAATACTTTCAAAAGAAGCCTTCCATCTCAGAAAGCATCTCTGTAAGCAGCCTCAACAATTTAGGGATGTGGTTACACATAATTTTATTAGCCACTATTTGCTATTATCGAAGTGTTTAATAAGAGCAGGGAAATTACTATCAACTGTATTAAAGATCTCCATTTATTAGCGCTGTGACACACAGTGCAAAGAATCTTCAAATGTTTGCCTTTTATACCAGAAGTAATATAATTGTTATTCTTCCAGTCCAACAAACCAGTAAATTACTCTCCAGTGAACCTGTGACTACCTAGAAAAGCAGGCTGGCCTCTTCCAGAAGGTGCCGCTACTCTTCTTACAGGAGATCCTGATCGAGGCAGGCCGGGCAAGTGCTCTGCCCCTTCAGCCACTGCTTAAAGCACTGAAAATGAGAAAATGAAACCAGTCAGTCTCTTCAGGATCACGTGGAGCCTTCGCTCTCCTGTGCTGCTCAATAGACATCACCTCCAAGTCTGGTGGGGCCTGAAGCTGCCCAACACTCAGGAACACTGAATGTTACTCAAGCTAGGAGTGTGCCCCAAGCCCTAGGAATAAATCATCTCACCTCAGAATGTGACCCAAGAACTCTGGGCCTCTGACCTCATCTTAGGGGGGACAGCTTTGCCCCTCCACTTTCCCTACACTCCAACTTCAGTCTTGGCATTTCATTCCAGGGGTCAGCATTTCCTCGGTCCTGGGATTCACTCAATTTTTAACCAATCTTCTCTCATCCTGGTCTTGGTTCTTGTACATCCCACCAGCCTGCACACCAGAGCCTTGACTGGAGCCTGCCTACCCACTGTGGTCCCAAGTTGCATGTGGGTGGCCTGCTGCTGCTACAGAGCGGTGTTAAGTCTGAGAGCCAAGGCACAACAGCCCTATACCTGCAGGAGACAGGCCATGCAAGAGACTGCAAGCTGTCTTGACTTCTCCTAGTAAGTATATTATATTTATTCCCCTTTTCAAGGGATTAATAAACTGACATGGCAGAGACTTGATCTATTCCAACAAGAAGCAGGGGTGTAGAATGAATGCCCACAGCAACCAAAATATTCACCCACAGATCTTGGAAAGGGTACAAACCCAGATCTCCCAGGATAAGGCACAATGGACCCAGATAGGTTTAGCTTTCCTACTCTAAAATGTTAAACTTACTTCATATACTGCACTAAATTGACAAAATGTTGTATCGTGCATCTATTCAGCCATGTAAGAAATTACTTTTTAAGAAACAAATACTGTTTTGAATTTCAGCACCAACACAGTTGATGGAGACGACTAGGGCTATGTTGCTCTACCCATGATGTGATGGATGGGAAGGCCAGTGTGCAGAGCTGCACACCCAGAGCCTAGAGGCTTCTCCCCCTTTCCACAGCAGCAATCTTTGGAAAGGGAGACAATGAACACTGGCACAAGAAAGCTTATAAGGAAAATGCTTTGAAAACACAAGAAGTATTGACGCCTATGAAAAAAAGTCCCTTTTTATTTTCAAAATACTTCATAGTCAAAATTCATGATATGAGAACGGCCAAAGAGAATTCTTACCCCTTTGTGAAACTTGTGCCCACATTTTAGTACACGCACGTTTTTGGATTTGAATATCTCATGGCACAGTTCACAGGAAGCTGCACCCGATGCCTGTGGGAAGAAACATGTCCCAATTAATAAAGAGCTACATTCCTTTTTGCCACATGAGCTCTTCTACAAGTGGCCTTTAAACACTTTGTCATTAAAGTGGCAAATTACTCCCAGCTAAGCAGGCTGCGAGAACAACTTATTTTTGAATAGCATGTCTTAAGAGAAACTATAAACATACGAAAGAAAAAATATACTTTTAAAGTTCTAATTTACTCACAGAAAAAAACCCTGTTTTATATGGTTAATAGGTTCCCGGGAAATTATTACAAATTTCTATTTATCCCATCCCACACCTAAACTACGGTATGAATTATTATAAATTAATCCTTTATCTAATTACCTAACAGTTGGGGACAGAAACATAAATTATGACACATCCACACCACGGAAGTGGGGCTGACTGAAATCGTGGTGGAAGTCCACAAAAGCTGGTGGCAACAACCTCTGAATAAAAGCAGATTACAAAACAGTATGTATCACAGTCATGGAATTCATTTTTTTTTTTTTTTTAAATAAAGAGAATGCGTGTAGAGAGAGAAACCTAGTAAAGAGCCTGGAAAAACATAAAATGTGAATTGCAGTTACTTTCAGTTAAGAGAGATTTAATTATTTTATTTGCTAAAGTTTCTATGAATGTGGATTACGTGTGCTAATCAAAACAAAACAAATTGATGGCTCATTCAGCAAACATCCGTGGTCAGGGATTGTGCAGGGCGCGAGGGCACAGAGCTGAATGGGAGTTTCCGGCTCAAGCAGCACACAGTCTGGTGAGCACAGACAGCACTTTCTGTGAAAGCAGAGCCGCCGTGCCACTCAGGACACCAGGCACAAGTTCCCCCTACAGCTTACAGCACCTACACACACTGCACCATTATTTCCCACTCCTCCTCCCCAACAAACTCTGAGCACCCTGAAGTTAAGGAAGGAGCCCTGTTCATCTATATCCTTAGCAACTGCAAGGAACCTGGCCCCAACAGGATTCTTCATAAACTGTCAGGCGAGTGAATGAAAGCAGCCCTGGCTGTGGGATTAAGGTCAGGGATGCAGATGGAGACAGTGCCTAAAGGCTCTGAAGACCCTGAACTGCTGAATGGGGTTTTCTGTCTCCCCTGGCCCTGATGCAGTAGATGCAGTAGGATGAGGCGTTCTAGCTCCACTCTGTGGCCCCTGATGGGAGGGTCAGGGGAGCAATGGGAGTGTCAGTCCCAGGGAAGGGCAGGTGAAGGCCACTGCAAAGCTCAGAACTAAGTTTGGCTTGAAAAACCCACAGTGAACTTATTTCCTAGCATGAAAAGAAGGTACATACATTTCTAAGTGGAAAAAAAGGACACAATTTTAACTAAATTCACATATACACACACATATAAAAGAGTTTAAGAAAAATATATACCAATATCATAATACTGGTTACCTTAGGGGGTGGGTCTCTGGGGTTCTTCAAAGGCTTTTTATTTGTATTTCCTACTATGAACACATACTGTTTTTGTAATTTGAAAAGATAAAGCAAACTACTTTTATTTTTTTAAAAAACTACCTATAATTATCAAATTAAGTCCCAATTTGAATACATATTTTTCTTATAAGTCAGCTTTTACAACTTTTTTATTATCAACAAAAATTGAAGAGAAAGTAATCTCCCCCTGCTGAAGGTGACTGCAGTCTATCTTGGGGTGAGGTGGTCAGTGAGGATGTTCTGAGAATTCAGCCTGGTTGGTGGATCACATAGCATGCGTGGCCAGTCAGCAGCCTGGGGAAAGAGGCAAAAACCCAGCCAGGCTTTGCAGGAATGCTCTGCAAGCTCATATGCTCTCTCATTGGAGTTAGATGCTCTGGAAACTGAAGTATATGGTTTGGAAAATCTCCAAAAAACAGTGAAAAATGAAAATGTACAGGAGGAATGAAAACATAAGTTTACACAAAGATTTACTGCTTAGTTAAGTCAGCAAACTAGTACTCTATAAATCATCCATCACTGACTACTATGGGGCCAGAAACTTCTAATTTTCATTTAATCTAAACTCTGATACCATAGTTGGACAAAAGAGAAAGACATGCATTACATCAGAATTCAAACTGGAGCCTAAGACCCTGAGCCACACAGGTGACAGCCAATTTCAACCATATTTGGTTCCTACTACACAGTCCTGAGCATCGGCTGGGCCTGGGTGGTGAGGATTGAGGAATTACATGCCATACACCCAGATCAAATAAAGGAATGCTGGCAAGCTCTAATGAATCATCTGTGCCTCGGTTTCTTCATTATAAAATAAGACCATTATAATGCCTTATCAAGTGAGATAAAAAAATACCATAGTATTTTATCAAAAAGATCTATGTAAACCTAACATTCTTAATAGAACAAAAAGCATTTTAAATCCATATATCAGGGATCCCTGGGTGGCGCAGCGGTTTGGCGCCTGCCTTTGGCCCAGGGCGCGATCCTGGAGACCCAGGATCGAATCCCACATCGGGCTCCCTGCATGGAGCCCGCTTCTCTCTCTGCCTGTGTCTCTGCCTCTCTCTCTCTCTCTCTCTCTGTGACTATCATGAATAAATAAATAAAATCTTTAAAAAAAAAAAAAAATAAATCCATATATCAAATTAAAGGCAATATTAGCCCATTCTAGTGTCCCCACCCCCCACACACACCTCTCTTCCAGACCCTCAAGGCGAGAGGGCAGGGAAACCACCAGACCTTCCTGAACACAGAGCTTGACCTGATCATTCTATTCTAGCACTTCATGCAGACAACAACCTGAACAAGCAGTTATGATCTGAGCTCACAGTGTTACTAAGTGACAGAACCACGTCTGTGTGATTCCAAAGCCCGTGGTGACATATGGAATAAAATGATCCAAAAATCATTTTCCCTAACTATTCAAAATAATCACACTTGATATTAAAAAAATTAAGTTGTATTTGACTGTTTGCAGGCCCAGTTCCCATAGTGTGGCCAGAGCTCTCCCAGTCTCCCTAGTGCAGGGGTTTCTCCCGACAGGGGTCACAGGCACCCACAAAAGCAGAGGTGACCTGACTATTCAAATGGACACTCAAGTAGATCTAAATTTGGTCTCTAATTTTTAAAAAAGACTGATTATGTATTTGAGAAAGATTGAGAGAGCACGAGTTGGGGTGGGGCAGGAGAGGGAGAGAGAATCTCAAGCAGACTCCTTGCTGAGCAACCACGTGCCCCTAATTAGTTTTTTAAGTAGGCTCCACACCCAACATGTGGCTCAAACTCACAACTACAAGATCATGAGTTGCATAGTCCACAGCCTGAGCCAGCCAGGGGCCCCTGGTTTCTCATTTTAAGATCAAATAAATTAGGTCTAGAAATGAAAAGAATCTAAATCATGGATTAACTATTTTGTCTCTTTCTTCTTCATTAAAAAAACAAAACTGACTCCACCGTCACACATACAACACTCACAGGGGCATCTTCTGTCTTTTGTCCCTTGGTTTTGGGCGATGGTCCAGCAGTCACGGAGGGTGGACCCTGGGAGGCCCTGTTCACAGAAGCAGTGGAGCTGGGCTCAGACAACCTCTTGTCCTTTGCTGAATTTGAATTTGGCTACAGAGATAATGCAGGCAGAGAAAGGGAAGCAAGTTTAGTAACCCAAAAGCTTGCTCATCTTCTGTCATTACTGAAGTGCTCTCCACATTATGGCTGGATGCAGTTTTTTGCTTTTTACAATTCTCAAATTTTGTAAATAAAGTGAACCACTTTTTTTTTTAATTGGAGTTCAATTTACCAACATACAGCATATCACCCAGTGCTCATCCCGTCAAGTGCCCCCCTCAGTGCCCGTCACCCAGTCCCCCAACCCCCCACCCACCTCCCTTTAAAGTGGACCGTTTTATTGTATCTGGATGAAATGCCGACCTTTTTCTTTTTCTGTTCATCTAGAATGTGTTCTGTCACTCTTTGGACAATTTCATCAATACTCAATCCTGAGAGCGAGTTTTTGTTCTTGTTTCGCACTTTTTTAATAAAACCAGCAAGCTCAGTGCTAAAAAGAAGTGGAGATAAATGACAAGAGAAAGTCAAAGTTTTCCACTGTGAAAGAAGTATGTGCCAATATTAACCCAACAGCTGTAAGAAAGAAACCAAATACACACAAATTTAAACAATAGCAACTATATATAAAAGCAGGAGAACCATTCCAAGCAGTTATGAAAATTTCAATACTATTTCTAAATACTTGTTTCACTAGAATTTCAAAGTAACAGTATATCTACTAGATCCACTTGGGATATCTACCTCTACTTAGAAACCAGATTTCCTACAGGCTGGATATCTTATAGCATTATGCTCAATCACTCATCAGGCAACACTGGTCCTGACCTGAAATCAATAAAATCTCTTTCTACTTAAGGGGAAACTCGGTTTATTGACTGCCTCCCTTAAAAAAACCTGACAAGGGGTTTTCAAAGCCTGAATGTTTCAGAAGTACCAGTGGATAGAATTAAAGCATCAATCAGCAGGAATTTGATATTTGAAGCACTAATATCTCAAATGTTTTAACTTCCAGAAAATTAGGATACATTGCTATTCGGTTGTTTAAACTCTCCCAAATTTAGTCAGGATTGCCAACCATTTTAAGGTACTTTTGGTAATTCTAACTTGAGCATTTACAACTGGCATGGGAACTGCTATGGAGAGAACTTAAAATGTTTCTCAAACTTAGGCAGGGCTAAATATGCCCCTGGGCATACACTTATTTTCAAACAAGCAGGGCTCCACCAACAGAACCAAAACATTAATTCCGGCCAATCATAATTTTATCACTACTTTGTTTCAAAAGTATAATTTCAAAACTTGTAACTAGTACCATATCAAAGAGAGAAATAACATAGGACAGGGTACAGAGAGTCATTCTGGGATATGGATTCCTCTCTTCCTAGCTGTATCCCTGAGACACTGCCTTCACTGCTTCTCTCCTTGGCTGAGATAAGGAGCACTTCTTGCTCCCACAGACCAACCTGGAGATCGAGGTCAGAGGTTGAGGTGCGGACACCGGCACACCTGCAGCCCTGATCCACTATCAAATCACACCTCACAGCTCCAACAAATCCGAGGTGCTCTCTAGCAAGGTCTAGGTTGCTGCTGTCTTCCTTGGTAGGTGGTACTTCGTCCCCCAAATATGAAACTAGTGTTTTGCAGTTTTGTTGTTCATTTAGGAATTCCACAACTAGGACTGGAGCATGTTATTGATCTCATCAAAATCTTAGCAAACTGCCCCGGGTTCTGACAAGTGTGGATAACCAGTAATCAGTGTTTTCAATCTAGATACGCACATCAAAAAGTTGGTTTGAAAATGCTCACCTCCATGTTTAGTAGCACCTGTCTTTTCTGAGTAGAACTATGGAGTCATTTTCACTTTGGCCCCTAACTGGCCATAGTGTTATCTGCTCAGGAGACCTCAGCTCAATAAAGTATTTAACAGAGTCACAAACATTTTATGTCCATACCTGTTGTAACATGGGAATACCACTGACAGGTGCTCAATAATACTGTTGAACGGCTTTTTTGGAGACTGGCTTGAGCGGGTAGCACGTCCTGGAAGAACAGGTAGTTTCTGATCAGCCACAAGGCTTTGTTTTGGCGGAGTTTCCTGGCCTGTGCTCTTACACTCTGGCAGCTGGGTGACTTCGGGCTGACAGGAGAGCGATCCTGTCAATGGTGGAGAGGAAGCCCCCACTGGGCCGTCACTGGCAGAGACCAGACTTGAGTCCTTAGGAACTGCTGTTTGGTTTCCAGCCTCATGACTTGTAGAAATGGAGGCTCTGTGATCTTCATGGCCTGAAGACTCAGGAAGTGATGTAGGAAGAATCTGGGGAGAATATACCATAGTTGCTGGATCACTAAGAGCAACGTCTATGGACAAAGCTGACAATTAAGTATGGCTATAATCACATCTGGGTGCTCCAGTGCACAGGAAACTTGAATACAATAAGTTAAATAGTTTTGTTTTTAAAAAACTGCTGGTCATCTTCACTTTGAAATGAGCTCTTCTGGACTCCACACTGCTGGCCTCCTCTCCTACCTCTCTGCAGCCCCTTCCCAGGCTCTCCCTGCAGTTCTTAATGCTTGTCTGTGCCTTAATGTGGATGTTCCTTAGGATGCTGTTGGAGGTTGAATCTCAATCTCCTGCTACACCCTCTCCCCCAGGACATTGCACATTCTTTCCTGCCTCAGTGACTGTGTGCTTGGTGCTGATAATGTCCACTTTTTAAAAGATCCTAGTTTTGAATGTTTTCCGGAGATCCAAACCTGCAAATCCAAACTTCTGCAAATACAAGGCCACTTAAACCCAGTGTCTTCAAAATCAGGCTTGGCTCAGTCTTTGATCCTGCTCTTCCTTGGGTGCCCACCTCACAGACAGAAACCCAAGTTTGTCTCGACTCCCCTAAACGCTGTGTCCCCAATCTCATAGGCAGTTCTTTCCACTGTTCATCCTAAATCTTCTCATATCTGCTGTCTTCCTCTAGCTCCACTGCCATGCTCTTATCCAGGACACAGCTGCCGACAGTGAGCTCCTCTCCCACTTCTCCACATGGCAGGCAAGCCAACAGGAATAGAGCTGTTGGCCTCCCCTTAAGTGAAACCTATATTGGCTTCTTAGTGACCTCAGGAAAAGTCAAACTGCTGAACACATATTTACAGAATAAGGCTCCCTTCACTCTGGCCACTGGGTACTTCTATGATATTTCTCACCAAAGCCCCCCTCTGCCATACTGAACATCTTTCATATCCATGAAAGGAGTGTTTTCTATTTTTCTAGCCTCCAAATATGCTGTTTCTTCCATTTGAAACACTCTGACCCTCCAAATATCACACCATCATCCTTTCTCAAATACACACACCCATGTCCTCCTGTTGCCTGGTTAATTCCTATTCCAGATCACTCATTCACTGAGACCTCCAACAGGGAATCTTCTGCTGAGGCCTAGACCTCTAGGTTAGGTTAATGTCTCCTAATTTATGCTGCTATAGCATTTTATGCTCCTATGAAAAACCTTGGCACACTTTACTTATAATTATGGGCTTACCATGTCTTTTCCCAAACCCATATGCCTTTTGAGGGAACAGACCACATCTAATCTTGATCACCACTAAATACCCAATGAATTAATGAGGGTGAAATGACACACAAAGCTAATGGTTTTTAGGGATATTTATTACTTAAGTTTCTGGCACCCTAATAGTTCCCAACATGTGGATATTAAAATCCTTTTGTGTATTTATAAAATTACATAAGCTACAACTAAAAATAGCAGATATTCTAATGAGATCTCACATTTTTTCCCTTCCATGTCTGCCGTAAAAACTTAGGAATGCACACTCTCTCTAAAAAAGAAAAGAAAAAGAAAAAAAAAGAAGGGGCTGTGTCTGGGTGAGACAGTTGATTGAGCATCTGACTGTTGGTTTCAGCTCAGTTCATGATCTCAGTTGTGAGACAGAGCCCCGAATCAGGCTCTGCATTCACTGCAGAGTTTGCTTGTGATTCTTGCTCCCTCTGTTCCTCCCCACCACATTCTCTCTCACAAATAAATAAATCTTTAAAAAAAGAACTTAGAAACATTATAAATGATAAGTGATCTTTAATTCTACATAAAACTCTACTTGTTACTCAGTTCAATGGAGAGAAAAATGTTTTTCTATGGAGAGAAGAAACTGGATCTCAATAGAATTATTTTACTCAGTTCAAGTTCAACTTTTTAATGTTTTAAAAACATTTTTTGGCAGCTGAAACCACTGTAAGTTTGCATGTTTATTGTGCTGGTACTGGTTAGAAACAGACTTTCAAGATGAGGTTCCTGACTGCACTCATCCACATTAAGGAGACGGAACGCACATGATAGAAGGGTTACAGAGTGCGGGGCGAATGTGGGCAGCCTCGACTGGGCTTTCAGGGAAAGGCAGAATGTGGAGTGAGGATGGTGCTGCAGGCTGGGGAACAGCCCAGGCAAAGGCCTGGCAGTAGCAGGAGGCACAAATCAGGAGCGAAGGAAAACAGTCTCCTTAGAGCAGACGATTTCACAACCAGAAAGTTTTAATATTGTGCCAAAAATATTCTGAAACCCACCTCAAATCAATTCTTGAGTGGACTCCTTTAAATTCTTACAGTCCTGATCTCCTTTGGGCTTAATTCTTTTCAATTTAGT
This sequence comes from Canis lupus baileyi, assembly GCF_048164855.1. Lineage (NCBI taxonomy): Eukaryota > Metazoa > Chordata > Mammalia > Carnivora > Canidae > Canis > Canis lupus. The sequence continues at coordinate 35,510,780 of NC_132867.1, read as the reverse complement.
TTTGGCTGACAATCTGCTCTGTGTCCAAATAAGAAATATGTACCCCAGAATACAATAAAGTGATACTAGGTATAGTCATATTTTCAAGTCTACAGTATAGAAGTAATGTTCTTCTTTACTGTGCTGCATATGTTAAAATATAAAGCCAGGCTTGGCAATCACTACTAATCACTACTATTCAAAAGATTCAGCAAATATCTCAAACTAGCAGTAAAATATGACAGATCATATCAACAAAACATTTGTATATCTCAGGTATAGCACCTTTTACTCTGTATTTGATCAAGAAACAAATCTTTTTTTTTTTTTTTTTTTTTAAGAAACAAATCTTAATTTTGGTCTTATGCCTCCCAAGTATCTAGAAATAAGACTATATCTGAGGTGGTATTTGTAGAGAGAGCTGGTTTAAAATCATAGGCACCTGCTCCTCTTGGATTATTCATTCACATGTAGCACACACCACCATCCAGAAAAGAAAGCAGACATACCAGCCCTGTGTTTACTTCAGTCCTGTCCTCAGACACTGATGTGGAAAGACTCATCTTCCACTTACAGAAAAGAATTTTATTATGGGATGCCTGGGTGGCTCAGTCGGTTAACCACCTGCCTTTGGCTCAGGTCACGATCCTAGGGTCCTGGGATCCAGCCCCACACTGGTTCTCCCTCTCCCTCTGCCCCTCCCCCTTGCTTGTGCTCTCTTTCTCTCAAATAAATAAAAATCTTTAAAAAATGCTTATTATAAAGCTTAAAGGTTAATCAGAAGCACCAATAATGAAAACATTAAAGACAACTTATTAATCCAGCTCATCCCACTCCCAGAATACAAACAATAAAAATCTACTCTAGCCAAATAAGAAACTGTGATTTACTATTCTTTGTTTTCTTCATACACACAAAAAGAAAAAAGTAAAAAACAAAGAAGGTATGATAGACTTACTGTGCTACAGACAGGAAATGAAAGCTCAGGAACTTGCACTTTAGAAAGTTCACTGAGTCGAGAGCCATTTTTAATTGCTTGAATTTGTTCTTCATACTGAGACTGTAGGTAGAAGTAAAAGTGTTAAGTTTTTCTAATAAATTCCCAGGGAAAATCACAATTGCTAATTAATACTTTTTTTCTTATTATATATTTACAAATGGTCAACAATTTTCCAGGAAATGTAACAGAGATGCAAAGTATTAGAACAATTATTTCTTGGAAGGAAAGAAGTTCAAAATAAGACCTCATTAATTGGAATGCTGTACCGCCTTATCAAATATAACTTCTCGGGATCCCTAGGTGGCGCAGCGGTTTGGCGCCTGCCTTCGGCCTAGGGCGCGATCCTGGAGACCCGGGATCGAATCCCACATTGGGCTCCCAGTGCATGGAGCCTGCTTCTCCCTCTGCCTGTGTCTCTGCCTCTCTCTCTCTCTCTCTCTCTCTCTGTGACTATCATAAATAAATAAAAATTAAAAAAAAAAATATAACTTCTCTAATTTTATCAATTAGGGGCAAAATTTAAGATAGCCAATTAAGGAAACAGCATTACTTTCAGAAAACACTCTTCTTAATAATTACAACAAAAAACATATATTGCCTTTAACAGCTCAAAAAAAGAAAGTTTCAGTGACACTAACCTTTCCTGAGAACTATAATCATCATACAGGTTTTGACAGAATTACAAAATATTTTATAACTTACCTTTGCTTTTTCAATTTCTTTTTTAACCTTAGAAAGAAATGATTCCCATGAATGTATATCAGATTCCTTATCAGGGTAAGTTGCAGAATCACTGAAAAAAAAATGGAAAAACACGGAGGTGCTTAATGTCTACTTTAGAAATGTTTTCAAAAGTTAGAACCACTAACGTGCAAATGAAAACATTTACACATGAGAGACATATTTAACATGATCATACACACAATACTATTTTTTAAAAGATTTATCTATTTTAGAGAGTGCATGAGAACACTCATAGGAAGGGACAAAGGGAAAGAATCTTCCAATAGACTTGCTACTGAGTGTGGAGCTTGACTGGGGGCTCGAGCTCCATTCTCATGTCCTTGAGATCATGACCTAAGAAGAAATCAAGAGTCGGCGGCTTAACCCACTGAGCTACCCAGCTCCACCCCCACAACTATTTTTAAAGAATTATATATCCTACAGACTCACCACTAGAAACATTTGAGGAAATCTTAATTATTGGTCAACCAAACCTCCCAAACTGGTGGGCAGAGAGCAAATATTCTCCTGCATTTTAATTTTTGCCCTAAATGTGAAGATCTGACCATTCAGCATTTAACATCCTCGTGTTTAACATCAAAGGCTGTTTTTACAGTTAAAAAAAAAAAAAAAAAAAGGGCAACCTGGAACACTTAAAACATTCCAGTAAAACCTCATCCTCGCCTTACAGTAAAATAAAGGGTGGGGCCCGGCAGACTAGGTTAAGCTTATACTTCAGCGCCTCTACTGAAAGTGACAAAGAAGCTTTTCCCTTCCTAATTGGGAAGTTCAATCCGTGATTGTGTCAGTTCTCATTATGTATCTTAAAGAAAAATCAGAACATTCCTTTTATGTCTTTTCTCTTTTGCTATCTTTTGGTGGAATGGGAGAGTTAGCATAGAATCCCTAAAAAAGAAGCTATGTGTACCATGAGGCTTAATGAGGAAGTGGACACTATCAAATGAAGGTCTGAGAGCTCCGTTTCCCAGAAGGGCCATAACGTGCAGCCTGTGGCAAGATGGAACCCTGGCCTTTCAGACCACTGGCCTCTATTTCAGCTGCACCAGTCTTGTAATCCGAATGAGCTTTAGTTTTCATTAGTAAAGTTTTCTCATGTGAAAAATGAAGAAATAAAAACAGTACATTAGAATTTTTCCCATGACCCATAGAGGGTCAACACCAAGGGTCTGAACTGTAAAACAAAAGCACAGGGAAGGATAGAAAAATCTGACTGTGGAATATGATAAAAAGACCAGGTGAAAAGTAATCCCTTGTGTGAAAATCCACACAGAAAAGAGGCTAGACTGAAGAAGGCCCTCTGAAATTCCCAGGTAAACCTTATTCCAAAAATGAGGCCAAACAAAAACAGGTAAAGATTATGGAGTAGAAAAAATGACCATAGGTGAATGGTTTTATTTTAATTCAATTAGCCAACATATGGTACATCATTAGTCTCAGATGTAGTGTTCAGTAATTTATCAGTTACGTATAACACCCAGTGCTCATCCCATCACACATGCCCTCCTTCATGCCCTTCACCCAGTTACTCCATCCCTCCACTCCCCCCCCACCCCCAACTCCAGCAACTCTCAGTTTCATAGAGTTGTTGTTTCATAGAGTTAAGAGACTCTCATGGCTTTTCTTGGAACTGGAGGGCATTATGCGGAGCAAAATAAGTCCACCAGAGAAAGACAATTATCATATGGCTTCACTCATATGTGGAATATAAGAAACAGCATGGAGGATCATAGGAGAAGGCAGGGAAAACTGAATGGGACGTCATACGTGAATATCTTTTGAAGTCACATTCCATTCTTAGTCTACCACTAAAAGTGTTAAGTGACTGTTCTTACAGAAGGTAATTTTTTAAAAGCTTGAAAATGAGCTCTTCATTCCAGAAATTTATTGCATGGAAATGATTAATAGTGTGCAAAAAATTTAGCTACAAGGAAAACTTACTGAAGTACAGCTTTTATGAACAGAATGTGCAAATAACCTAACTATATCATCCCAATGTTGTTTAATAAATCACAACACATTTATATGCCGAACACTATTCAACTCTGCAAAATTAAGTTAGAGAAATGTAATTATTTTTTTAAAGATTTTATTTATTTATTCATGAGAGACACAGAGAAAGAGAGAGGCAGAGACACAGGCAGAGGGAGAAGCAGGCTCCAAGCAGGGAGCCCGACGTGGGACTCAATCCCGGGTCTCCAGGATCCTACCCTGGGTGGAAAGTGGCGCTAAACCACTGAGCCACCCGGGCTGCCTGAGAATGTAATTATTGATAAGAAACTAAGTTTCATATATATTACTTTATGAAAAAAAAATATATAATTTTTTCCCCAAGTACACAATGATTTATTCCAAAAAATTAGTTACACATCAATTTAGAATTATGGATCATCTTTATCAGTTTTATTTGTATACTTGGATTTTTCTACAATTGAACATGTATTGAATGTATAACTATTAAAAATAAAAATGGTCTTGAGGGACGCCTGGGTGGCTCAGCAGTTGGGCATCTGCCTTTGGCTCAGGGCGTGATCCCAGGTCCTGGGATCGAGTCCCACATCGGGCTCCCTGCATGGAGCCTACTTCTCCCTCTGCCTGTGTCTCTGTCTCTCTCTCTCATGAATAAATGAATATAATCTGTAAAAAAAATAAAATAAATAAAATAAAATAAAATAAAAATAAAAAATAAAATAAAAATAAAAAAATTTAAAAAATTAAAAAATAAAATAAAATAAATAAGTAAAATAAAATAAAATTATAAAATAAAATAAAATAAAATAAATAAAATAAAATAAAATAAAATAGTCTTGGGCTTGAGCCACCTGGTGGCTCAATCAGTTAAGTGTCTGACTCTTGATTTCGACTCAGGTCTTGAGCTCAGGTCATGAGTTCAAACTCCTCACTGGGAGGCTCCCAGCATGAAGCCTACTTGAAAAAAACCAAAAAGGTCCTGCCTAATATAAACATTTTCCTCAAATCAGCTCTAACTTGATTTACTAAATGACAAGCCAGAAAGAACATCTGAGATGCCACACAGTACCTGCTCAGTAGCCTCAGGTTCTTAAGATACCCTTCTGCTTGTGATTCCATGATCTGTAATTTGTACACTTCAATGTCCTTCCAGTTTTCAAGCACAGATACCTACCATTAGATTAGAGAATGTTTAAGGATTTTAAGACAGTGAAACTATTTTAAGGTTGTTAAAACATTCCAAGCAGATTGCAAAGTTTGGTGTATACTATGAGTACAGCTATGTAACACAATGTAAGCTTAAGGGTAAAAAACATTAGAAAGTGTTAAGTAAGGAAAAAGTAGCTATTTCTGGGAGGCAAGATTATGAGTGACAGAATATCCCCTAGACTCCACACTTTTCGGCAATGCTGTTATGCCTCATATATAATTAAACACAAAGTAAATGTATGTTGCCTTATCTGCATCTTGCCTTATCCAAGTGTCCTGGACTCACCTCTGCAGCCACAGCTCTTTGAAGACTCTCTTCATAATTCTCCTTCCCTTTCTTTATACATTCTTCTACTTTCATTTTCTCATTTGTAAACGTATTACTGCAAATATTAATGACAAAAAACTTTTTGGAAAAATAAAGACCAGTGAGATAACCAAAGGCTCAGCTTTGAATCATGCCATGCAAAGACTTACATAATATCCTCTCAAGTAAATTCTTGCCTATTATTTGACTATTTAATACAGAGACTTGTATGTGCTTTCTGCACTTCACAAAAAACTGATCAAATAAAATTAAAGAGTGCTTGGTGGAAATACTGAGAAACCTGTTCATCATTTTTATGAGGGTAGGTGGAGTACAATTGGGCTATATTAATAAACTTCATAGAACACTGTTCATCCTTTTCAGTCAAAATTTTATTTTGACATATATTAGAAAGAAATAACCCAAAGTAAAAAAGTGATCTATACAGAGCTATTCATGGCAATACATTCAAAAGAGCTAAAAAAAGAGGCCATGAATCATGACATGAATGGAAATGTATATGTGAAATAATATTCAATGAGAAATGTGGAACACAACTGCTTAACTACTGAATATATTGGCTACCAGTATGTAAAAACATTATTTCCATTAATAAAGGTTAAAAGGAAACTTTTTATAGGTTCATAATAAAAATCATTAGTAAACTTATAATTGTAGAGCAATAAACTACCATAATAAGGTTGAGAATGCTGTTTTAAGTAACACAAAAGTTTTAAAAACACACTTAGTTTCAGAATTCAAAACAAAAAATGAGTAATCAACAGACTAAATTCAAGATTTTTATATTGACAAGATGAAACAAAGTAGTAGGAACATCATAAAATAAAAATACTCAAAGAATACATTTATTTAAATATTAAAGAATAAAATAAAAACAGAAAAAAAAACAGAGACACATAACTATTTTTAAAAAATAGACAAGTCCCAACAACAGATTTAGAAGCCTAAAAAAAAAAAAAAAAAAGAAGAAGCCTAGAGTGCTGGTGCCCCTGGTATTAAAAGTATAAGATAGTAAAAATAAATTTAAGCTTAATTTGCCTGATTTCAAGGGACTGATCCAGAAGTAATTCATGTTCCTTTTCCTTTCCATCATTTTTCTGGGCATATCTATATGAAAGAAAATCATGAAATTTTAATTAATTTTCAATGATTTTTTAAAAAATTTTCAATGATTTTTAAAGACGTGGTCCCACACAGTAAATCCTACCTATATCTATGCAAACATTTCTTTTTTTTTCTAAAGTATTTTTTAAAATTTTTATTTATTTATGATAGCCTCAGAGAGAGAGAGAGAAAGAGAGAGAGGCAGAGGGAGAAGCAGGCTCTATGCACCTGGAGCTCGACGTGGGATTTGATCCCGGGTCTCCAGGATCGCGCCCTGGGCCAAAGGCAGGCGCCAAACCGCTGCGCCACCCAGGGATCCCTATGCAAACATTTCTTAAATTCTTTGTAAATTTCTACACTTTTATTCCATTTCTAGTATCTTTTAAATAGGCAAAGAATCTGGGTTGTTTTCCTTTCACATCTGGAGAGCAGAAACCTCTTCTTCACCCTTGGTCATATGCTTGCAGTGTAGACCATCCTATCTCAGTTCACTTCAAGCAGTGCCCCCAGGTGGTTCAATATGAACCAGAAGAATTCAGGTATTGTGGATCATCATCAGTATAACCAGTGGTTCTCATTCAAAATGAAAACAAATTTCTAGTCTTTAAAACAGGTCTTAAAGTCCACTTAACACACACATCTAGTCTGATAATCCTACAAAACAAAGTGTCTAAATCTTTGATTTTAAAGCAAAACTCTGCACGAGTTGGGCTGACTCTTCTTTCATGCTCTCTCACACTTTTCAGCCCTCTCTACTTGCTAAAAATCCCACGTTTCCATTAAGAAGCAGTTTAAATACCATTTTCACTTCTTCTGTACTTCCCTAAGAGATCCAAAAGGTTTTAAGATTTTACTTTAAAATCTAAATATAGGGACACCCGGGTGGCTCAGTAGTTGAGCATCTGCCTTTGGCTCAGGGTGTGATCCCAGAGTCCTGGGATAGAGTCCCAAATCAGGTTCCCCACAAGAAGCCTACTTCTCCCTCTGCCTATGTCTCTGCCTCTCTCTCCCTCTGTCTCTTATGAATAAATAAAAAGATAAATAAATAAATCTTTAATAAATAAATGAAATCTAAAAATAAAAATTTAGATTTAAATCATTTAACTTGTAAAGTCCAAATACCAACACACATAAAGAAGCCTGTAGCTTTAAACGGGACAGAAAAAAGCATAAAAAACATATTAATAAAGTGAAAAAAATCAATAAAAATTTTATTCAACAGAAACCATTAATTTTTATGCTAGTATAGAAAATTTTTGTAATAGCCTCATTTACTTTGTCTAGTTCAATAGTAAATCTGAACTGAGCATACAGAAATATATATTAAATATAAATATTCCTGAATTTTTTAATAACCTACCTACTGCTCAAATATTAAGAAGCATAGCAGTTTCACTTTATCCATGGAGGGATACGTTCCAAGACTACCCCCGCCAAGGATGTCTGAAACCACAGACTGTACCAAACCTAAGTTTCCTCCTATACATACATACCTATGATAGAGTTCAGGTTGTAAATTAGACACAGTAAGAGATTAACAACAATAATTCATAATCAGAACAGTTATAATGATATGCTGTAATGAAAGTTATGTGAACGTGGTCTTTCTCAAAATATCTTACTGCACTTGTACTCACCCTTCTTGTGATGACGTGAGATACAAAACGCCTATGTGGTGAGGTGTGGTGAGGTATATGACATAGTGTTAGGCTACTACTGACTCCCTAACAATATGTCAGGAGGGGCATCATCTGAGCTTCTGGATTGTGGGTGACTGAAACCACGGAAAGTGAAAACTATAGGGGGAGAGGAGGATACTGTAAAGAGCTTTACAGAAATGATCATTTCCATAAATGTGTTCTGATGGAAATACTCTACTCTGAGCATGCTAAAATGACATGCACAGGCAGTGTTTTATGTGTCATCATTCTTTTAAGGATTACCTAAAAACTGCCCAAATGTAAGGCTAGCAAGACTCATAATGAAAGTCGTCTGATCACATGGCATGACAAATGGAAAAAGCACAAATGTTCTGAATGGTGAGTATTGTAGTGCAGCCCCAAGTGAACCATGCCTCCCATTCTTCATGCCCTTAAATCTAAACAAAACCTACCATTTGCTTTAAACGGAAAGTGGTAGAAGTGATGCTCTGACAGTTCTGGGTCTGAACCTTCAGAAGATACGGCAGCTTCTGCCCCTGTACCCTTGAAGCCCTTTGGTACCACTAAGAAGGCTACCATGGTGGAGACCACATGCCACATGGAGAGACCATACAAATAAAAGTCACATGGAAAAAGAGCAGCCCGGCTACTACATGGAGAGAAAAGGCCAGGACACCCTGGCATCCTAGCTGAGCCTAGCCCCCCAGCCGATTCCCAGCCACAGGAGGAACCACTGGCAACACCGGCATAACAGCCCAGCAGAACTTAGCACAAGTTCCAAGATCAGGATCAAATAAAACGGCTGTTAATTTAAGCCACCACGTATGCGTGTTTGTTACACAGTGGTAGGTAACAATTAAGCTGAGGAATCATGGGACATATCACTTTTTAGGGAAGAGACGGGTTACGAATGGATCATAGAGAATCTTAAAACAAATGTGGCCCATCTGACAATTGCATTATCTGTATGCATTACCAAATCCTTCATACCACAAGGCTGAGTTTTAATAATTTAAAGATTCAAGATGAAAGTAATGATAATCATCAGAGAATCCTAGGGCAGGAAAGAAGCTTTATTTTTTTTATTTATTTATTTTTTTTTTTAGGAAAGAAGCTTTAGATCTAGACCAAGTCCCTCACTTTACAGACAAGGAAGAAATGGGTCAGAGGTAATGTTCACAGTAAGGGATGGTGTCCTGACTTGGAAGGAAGTCAGTTCTTTGCTGATTCATAATCCCACTTTATCTGCCAACACGGTAGGTTTAGAAAAAGTTTTACGTAAGATAATTCCCCACTGAATGGTCTCTAAAATGAGATGAAAACAATATTTAAATTTGTATTTTACCTGACATACTCTGAAACTGAGTTATCAAAAATGTTGAAATAACAACAAAAAAACCCCAATAAAATAAAAAGCAATAAAAATCATTGCCTTTCAGTTGTTACTTACATCTCGTTGGCATTTAAAACCTTTCTCATTTTCTTTGTTAGCGCTTTCAGACTTTCTTGGATTTCTTTTTTCTCCTGTTGCCATTTCTTGATTTCCTTTTCCAAGTCTTCAAGGAACCAATCTAATTCTGTCTTTGAGATCTAAAAACATATTTAGAAAGTACTTAAATAAATAGAAAGATCTACTTTAAAAAAAGGGAAGATTTACTAAAAAAAAAAAAAAAAAAAAAAAGAGTTCTAAAGCCCAGAACTGTGGTGGTGTATTAGCTTAATCAATGACTCCAGTTTATCAGAACACACACAGCCCCAGCCCTCACCCACTCTCACGCAATCAAACTGGGGGAGGCTGTCAAACAAAAAGGCAGGCAGGCATGACAAAACTATCTAGTACTGGGGAAGACCTTCTCAAAATCAGTGATTTCTCATTTATGTCTTTAAAGAGGAGATGCCAAGGGCACCTGGGTGGCTCAGTCGGTTAAGCATCTGACTCTTGATTTCAGCTCTGGTCCACTTTCAGGGTTGGGAAATCAAGCCCTGAGTTGGGCTCTGTGCTCAGCAGTGAGTCTGCTTGAGCTTCTCTCTCTCTCTGCTCCTCTCTCCTGCTCTCTCTCTCTCTCTAATACATAAATAAGTCTAAAAAAAAAAAAGAATAAAAAAATAAAAAGATGAGCTGCAATGTGGAGATTCCAAGCAGTGGGAATGGCAAGGTAGAAGGATAAAAGAGTATAGCACATCTGAACAAAAGCAAGAGGCACTACACGGCTGGGATATGAGGTGGACATATGGAGGGCAGGGCAGGGAGAAAGGTACTCGAGATGCCTTGGGTTCAAATTATGAAAGGTCTTGGAAGCCATGCTAAAGAAGGCAGACTTTGTCCTGTAGACCACAGGGAGCCAGTGAAGACTCTTAACCAGGGCAGTGAGATGATGAGATAAATAGTTCTGAAAGACAGAGATGGATTAGGAGCATCTGAGAAGGCATGTGAAAGTGTTAGACCAAAACAATGGCCTTTCACATGTTCTTGAATGTGACCCCAAATAACAAATACATTTTAATAATGATCCATAGCATATGTATGTAACACATGTATACACACACACACACAACTGAAAGAGAATTGCCTTACTTTCTGAGAGGCTTTCGGATATTTCTATTCTATTCAATTATTAAAAACAATTCCTAGGACACCTGGGTGGCTCAGTGGTTGAGTGCCTGCCTTCAGCCCAGGGCATGATCTTAACCAACTGAGTCACTCAGGTGCTCTCAATATAAAATCTCTTAAGATCTCACTGTAATAGCTGAAGTGAGAGACAATAAGGATGGTGGTGGTAACAGTAGGGATGATAAAAAGAAATAAAGGAAACTTTAGAGGAAGAGGACAGATAAGAGACCATGTGTCTAAATGGGATATAAAACAGAAGTTGACTGAGTTAAAGATAGGTTTCTACTTTCAATGAATAGCTAAAAAATCCCATTAACAAAAAAGGAGAGCACAGAAGATATACTTGTTTAGGATATGAAAACAGAGATGTTAACCTAGATTTGGATGTTTAAATAAATCTATGAATAAACAATAAAAGATGTGAGAACTCCATAGTTTTGACCCTGAAGTCATTCTGCTGGAACAGAGCAGAAATTTACAAGTGTTTGACAGAGACAAGAAATCAAAGGAATAAAAATACTGAATTCAAATAGCTTCCAACATAACCAGTTAAAAAGGAACAACAAGTCTGATTTCTCCATACAACAGGCACTTGGATTCTAACAGGCTATGCTAGCACAGACTCGCACATGATCAAATCAGGTGTGCTTTGCTCTTCAAGAGTCCCAATATGAGCAACTCCCACCCCATTCCAAAAGTCCGCTGACCACCTGGTTGGTTGTAACTTAGAATGCATTTCCCTATGAAAAGCCATGTTAGAAACACCAGTTAAATGTCCACCACAGCTCCTTCCAGGAAGCTCCTGGTTACAGAGGTAAAGTGGATACAAGGAGGACTACAGAGTTTACAGGGCAAGTCCCCAGACCATGAGAGTCTATATGACTGTGTAAGATGCAGTCTTACCCGGGTGCTGGGGACAGAGATCTGGTACAGGAAAGACAAAGAGGAAAGCTAAGAATTTCCTCTGAAACCTGCTTGAAAAGATTCCTGTCTGCAGCAGTCTCCCTCTTCCTTTTGGCATTCACTCCATCCTCCAAGGACCCTTCTTCTGCAACACCCTCAAGTTTCACTGGACCCCTGATTTAAGCACCCCCAACCCAGGGCATGCCCACCTTCCAAGCGCATACTTTAAACATCTTTCCTTTTTTTTTTTTTTTTAATTTTTATTTATTTATGATAGTCACACACAGAGAGAGAGAGAGAGAGAGGCAGAGACACAGGCAGAGGGAGAAGCAGGCTCCATGCACTGGGAGCCCGACGTGGGATTCGATCCCGCATCTCCAGGATCGTGCCCTGGGCCAAAGGCAGGCGCTAAACCGCTGCGCCACCCAGGGATCCCTCTTTCCTCTCCTTCATGTCTCTCGGCATTCAGAAGACCTGACTGCACTAAGGTATGCTGAAGAACCCGCACAGCTTGCCTACAAGTGTTTGCATTTCACTCTTCAGCCTAAATGATTTCCTAATCCAGAGGTAGTCTGCATATGTGCTTTATTTGGCAAGTCCAATAGTTTCTGTTCACTTTTTAGAATATAAATGTGTTGTTTCTGATCTGGTCACAGGGGCATCTGGGTTGAGATACCCATCAGATTCTCAGGCAGTGTAACAAACAGAAGTGAAAACCTATATTTTGAAGCAGGGGTAGTTACTTTCCCCCAGTTTGGTTAAACACCACCTGAGACCCAGCCTTCCCTGTCAGCTTTCTTTATTTTTTTTTATTTTTTATTTATGATAGGCACACAGTGAGAGAGAGAGGCAGAGACACAGGCAGAGGGAGAAGCAGGCTCCATGCACTGGGAGCCCGACATGGGATTCGATCCCAGGTCCCCAGGATTGCGCCCTGGGCCAAAGGCAGGCGCCAAATCGCTGCGCCACCCAGGGATTCCCCCCTATCAGCTTTCTTATGCAGGTGTTGCTCTCTCAAACTTCTCCTGAATCTATAAATTCTCTAAAAGTTTTATGTCTGGGCAGCCCTGGTGGCTCAGAGGTTTAGCGCCACCTTCCACCCAGGGCGTGATCCTAGAGACCCGGGATCGAGTCCCATGTCGGGCTCCGTGCATGGAGCCTGCTTCTCCCTCTGCCTGTGTGTCTGATTCTCTCTCTGTGTCTCTATGAATACATTTAAAAAATAAATAAATAAACGTTTTATGTCATTTTTCAAAGTGTCATCCATTCAATGCTGGCAGAGGTATAGGTGGGGCACATGCTTATAAATACATGTCATTAACTGGGTGATGGCCACTAAGGAGGGCACTTGACCGGATGAGCATTGAGTGTTATACTATATGTTGGCAAACTGAATTTAAATAAAATATTTTTAAAAATTAAAAAAAAATAGTCACAAAAAATACATATCATTTATAAGTAAAATATTCTGTGTATTCACATTTCTAGTAACATGTGAATCAGGGAACAGAACAATATTTATAAGAAACAAGTTTAGATTTAAGTATTTAAATTCTACTAATATCAACAACTGCTTAGAATGTGACCAGGTTACTGAGGGCATTGGCTCAGATAAAGAAATGGGCCTCCTCCATCAAAGAGAATGGCATACCTGAAGCCACCTACACAGACTCCATGGGAAGTGATGGTCTTCTAGTCAAAGGCAACACTTAACTTAGAGGAAGGACATTTCCCCCTCTTTTTTTTTTTAATATTTTATTTATTTATTCATGAGAGACACATACAGAGAGAGGCAGAGACACAGGCAGAGGGAGAAGCAGGCTGCATGCAGGGAACTTGATGTGGGACTTGATCCCAGGACTCCAGGATCATTCCCTGGGCGGAAGGCAGATGCTTAACTGCTGAGCTACCCAGGCATCCCATATATTTCTCCCTCTTAAGCCTTAGACACCAAGGCTTGTTATGTGCTTGGGTGAAAGATTTGCTAATAGTCTAGGTCCTACCACAAAGCAGGGTTGATTTCACTGGCACTGAGATGCATAAAACTAACGGTTTTTAGGCAGCAGAGGTTCAATGTCATTTCAATGACATTCCTTCTAGCATGGGGACAGTTTTACTCACATTCTTCCTTGCTGCTACACTGTGAATCCTGAATTCACCGAATCATTACTGTGACTGAAATGACGTCTACTCTACTTAAAATCATGTGTTCCACCTGCTTCACTTCTACCATGACCTATGTCCACACACAAGCCTTTCTGCTATTAGCCAAGTCAACCTTCTTTGTTTCTCACCTATTCCATGCTTTCATTCTGAGCCAAATTTCACCTCAGGCTAAGCCCCTTGGCCAGGAGACCACGTGTAACCATAAGTTTATAGGGGGGCATAAGAATCCACTTGGTAACAAGTACCAACAGGAGTTATCAAAACGCACAAAGTATTTTTTTTTAAAGATTTTATTTATTCATTCATGAAAGACAGACAGAGAGAGAGAGAAAGGCAGAAACACAGGCAGAGGGAGAAGCAGGCTCCATGCAGGGAGCCTGATATGGGACTCGATCCCAGGCCTCCAGGATCACGCTCTGGACCGAAGGCAGCGCTAAACCGCTAGGCCACCCGGGCTGCCCAAAAGGCACAAAGTATTAAACATACACACACACACACACACACACAGCTCAGCCATAGAAGATGCTACATGAGTTTATCTGCTGTTTAAACTAACCACCCTTTAATAACATAGCTACCTCACAATGCTAACTAGGTCAGCTATCATGAGCCTGACTACATTAAACACCTAAAAGGAAAGAAAAAAAGACTATATACAACTGCATTCTTTATATGTACAGCTTACTGACATAATTATAAACATTTCCTGATAGTTTTTTTTTCCTCTACTGGAAAAGATTTGGTTTCCATACTTCTTTTTCTTAAATTTAAACTTTGTTCCAAAATAAACAACTGAGGCACCCTTGACTACATATATATGGGGAACCTGGGTGGCTCAGTTGGTTGGGTGGCCCACTGTGGGTCTTGTTCAGGTCATTATCTTGGGTTTGTGGGATTGAGCCCCAAGTTGGGCTCCACACTAAGTGTGGAGTCTGCTCAAGATTTTCTCTCCCTCTCCCACTGCTCATGTGTGTAAACTCTCTCTCTCTTTAAAGTAAGTAAAAATCGGGCAGCCCGGGTGGCTCAGTGGCTTAGCGCCACCTTCGGCCCAGGACGTGATCCTGGAGACCAGGGATTGAGTCCCGTGTCGGGCTCCCTGCATGGAGCCTGCTTCTCCCTCTGCCTGTGTCTCGGCCTCTCTCTGTGTCTCTCATGAATGGATAAATAAAATCTTTTAAAAAATCTTAAAAAATCTTTTAAAAAATCTTAAAAAATAAATAAATAAAAATAAAAATAAAATCAGTAAAAATCTTTAAAAAAAAAATGAATGGCATGAGGTCCTAACCATTCTTTAGAAACAGCATTAAAACTTTTCTAGCAGCAAAGTCAGAGGAAATACAGTGAGCTATATCTACAGAAAAAAAAAAAAATCTGCTGCACAAAGAAACCTAGGTAGTGAAAGTGGAGGAAAGAGGATGCTGCATAAAAGTCCCAGAAGACCAGCACAGAGCTTGGCTTATCTTTTTTTTTTTTTTTAATTCTTTATTTCAATTCAATTTAGTTAACATTTACTGTATTAGTTTCAGAGGTAGAATTTAGTGACGCATCACATACAACATCCACTGCTCATTGCATCACGTGTCCTCTGTCATGCCCATCACTCAGTTACCCCATCTTTCCTCACACCTCTCCTCCAGCAACCCTGTTTCTTTCCCATAGTTCAGAGTCTCTCATGGTTTATCTCCTCTGATTTTGTTATTTTATTTTTCCTTCCCTTCCCCTACGTTATCTGTTTTGTTTCTTAAACTCCATGAGTGAGATCATATGATAATTGTCTTTCTCGGACTTATTTCACTTAGCATAATACCCCCTAGTTCCATTCACATTGTTGCAAATGCAAGATTTCATTCTTTTTTTATGGCTGAGAAACATTCCATTATTATACATATATACCACATCTTTATCCATTCATCTGTCCATGGACATCTGGGCTCTTTCCAAATTTTGGTTGTTGTGGACACTGCTGCTATAAACATTGGGGTGTATGCTATAAACATTGGGGTGTATCCTTTAGATAATTATCCACTAGTGCAATTGCTGGGTCATGGGGTAGCTCTATTTTTAACTTTTTGAGGAACCTCCACACTGTTTTTCAAGTGGCTGCACCGGTTTGCATTCCCACCAACACGTAAGAGGGTTCCCCTTTCTCCTCATCCTCACCAACATTTGTTGTTTCCTGAGTTGTTCATTTTAGCCATTCTGATCGATGTGGGGTAGTATCTCATTGTGATTTTGATTTGTACTTCCCTGACACCGAGTGATGTTGAACATTTTTTTTCATATGTCTGTTGGCCATTTGTATGTCTTCTTTGGAGGGAGCATCCAATAAATTTTGTCAAGTGAAATGAAATAATGGATAATATCCTCAACAACACACTAGCAAAAAATCAAGCAACAATCTTCACAGAATGTGCAGGCCTGATGTCCTCGGATGCAGGCGGACACAGAATGTGGTGACCACACATATGTGAGCAAGCACAGCCAAGAACAGAGCCCTACCTGATCCAAAGGGGAAACAGTCCAGCCAAGCCCAAGTGGGATAAGCTAACCCACAGGCTCACACACTGGATGTATACTATCCTCTGTCACTGACGTTTTGTGGGTGGTTGTTACTCAGCATTACTATATGGCATAAATTAACTGATACATCTATGCTGCTCATGAAGTGCTAAATGTTTTTTAACTGTTTGAGGAATTGACATTCCCTTAAGGGAGGACAAAGGCAAGGGATCTAGAGCCTGACACTATCTGTTCTGCCACTTAGTACTGGTGTGAGTGACTATGAGAAAGTTGCATTAGTGGCTCCTCCCTCCATTTCCTTAACAATAAGATGGAGACAATACTGGTGTACTATACTATAGCACTAGTATACTACAATTGAGATTAAATAAAACAATTAATGTAAAAAATTTACAACTGAGTATGGCACATAATGACTCCATAAATGTTAGATTTAAAAAGGCTGAACTTGGCAAAGATTGTGATTGAATAGGATAACTCCACTTCTACAAAGATGTGGGCTAAGAAATTTTTGGCAGGCAGGGCCCAGGATTCTGTTTTAATACAAAAATAGGACAAAGTTCCAAAATTCTACTCCATAAATTATTCTAGGCCAAAATTATTTTGACTGTGTTTTAAGAGCCAAAGTCAACTTAAATACCCATCTTAGCTATAAGAAAATCTCATTAAAGCACCTTGAGAACACACATCCTAGGGGAGATGAGTGATTGCTTAGTGGGTACAGGGTTTCTTTTTGGCGCTATGAAATGGTTCTGGAACAAGACAGGGGTAATGGTCATACAACATTATGAGTCTACTGAAAACCACTGAATTACAGACTTTATAATGGTTCAAGTGATGAATTCTATCTTAATAAACTAAGAACATATGCCCTCAAGCAATACTGCAATTACAAACTGACAGTTGCAAGTTAGAGGTACATTAAAAACAACAGGAGACTCTGGCTTTACAATAGGTACTCTCCTCTGAAAATACATAACTGGCCCAATTATCTATTAAGGCCATTCCTAGCTCATGATAATAAAACCCCATTAGCTATATGAAATAGCTAGCTCAGATTATTATTGATGCTTTTTAAGTGCTAAGCACTCTTTAACTGCTTTGTAAACAGTTTTTCTCAGTAGGGGCATGAGTGGCATTTTAAGTGGGACAATTCTTCCTTCTACTAGACTTAGTATCTCCAGGCAACCACCCCACCCCTGTCCAAATACCCTGTGAGAGTCCTCACAAACCTACAAAGTAGAGATTGTACTACTAATGAGGAAACTGAGGGTCGAAGAGATTGAGTGAACTAAGGTCACAAAGGTATGAGATGGGAGTGCTGAGTTCCACCCAGGTAGTCTGAAAGGTTGTTGCATCTAATACATCCATTACCTGGTATTAAGCAACTTTCAAGTAAAAGTATTAGCTGAAACCTCAGTGACTAGAAGGTCTAAGGCCATGGGAAAGATCAATAAAAGCCAAAAAAGTCTTTTTATGTTTATATAAAAGATTTCTCCATAAGCTAATTATGAACATACTCCTGACTAATGAAGAAATGGCCACAGCTACATCTTATCTGCTCCTGTGTGGACAACTATCTAAAAACTAAGACGAACAACTTATCCTGATAGGAAACAGGTCTACAATTGATATGGGAAGTCAGTCTAACAACCTACCAGACCTGAAATTTGGGGACTCAATAATGGCTCTTTTAACACAGACTGACTACATTCTTAAGAGCCACCACTTGAAAGCAGACCCAGAGCCTCAGTGAAGGTAAAAAAAAAAAAAAAGGTGTATCAGGAACTCAGCCCCAGTCAGAGCTACTGCTGTCTTGCAGCCCTCCTGCCTGTGGGCCAGATTAACTGCCCATTTCTTCGTCAAACATACAAAAATGCCTTGATAAACGGCACAAATACAGAACCCAGTCAGACCAGCAGTTTATAAAGCTGGACAAGCCTGTCAGAACAAAACCTCATTCACCAGATGCCCACTTTAAGTGGCCGTCTGAAAATCTGCTCTCCTCATTTAATCGGGGAGGCCACAAGCATTCCTTTTTTTTTTTTTTTAAACTTTTATTTATTTATGGTAGTCACACACAGAGAGAGAGAGAGAGAGAGAGAGAGAGAGAGAGAGGCAGAGACACAGGCAGAGGGAGAAGCAGGCTCCATGCACCAGGAGCCCGACGTGGGATTCGATCCTGGGTCTCCAGGATTGTGCCCTGGGCCAAAGGCAGGCGCCAAACCGCTGCGCCACCCAGGGATCCCGGCCACAAGCATTCTTATACAAACTTAGTAAAACTGAATTTTACTGAGGTAATAGTTTATAAAAATATTTTATTTTGTTAAGCCCCCCCAAGCAGTTTATTCAAATTAGTGTTCTATGAGTCACCATGCAGAGTTTTATTTTTGCTCATTTCCTCCTCTCCCAATTAGGAAGATCTCATTCAACCAGACAACTGACCAGAAAGTGTAGTTCCTTCTAATTCTTCTCATTCTTCAAGTTTCCTCAGTCCCATCCCAAGTGAAAATAAGTTGTAACAGGAATGTTATAACTGTTATAATAGGAATGTTATAACAGTTACCTTTACAAACTGACTCTTTTCTGCCAAGTGTACTTGAATCTCAATAAATCAATTTGTGGGATTAAGGTCCCACGAAGCTAACTTTCTTCTGTTGAATATGGTACCCCAGTACTGATCCAGACTCCTGGAGCAAATTCTTCCTTTTTTATTTTTTTAACTGAAGTGTTGTTGACACACAATGTTACATTAGTTTCAGGTGTGTAAGATAGTGAATCAACAATTCTACCTGTTACATAATACTCGTAATACTCCCCAGTAAGTGTAAATCCTTCCTTTCTTAAATTAACTAATATCCCTTTGTTACACCTATACAGAAGACCTCAGTTTTAAAAAAGAAACAGACTATGATACCCTTACATCTACAATTCCATTTCCCCACCAATTCACATCTGGCCTTGCCAATAATTAGTGTTACTCTAATAATCAGTTACACATTACTGTAATCTATCTTAGCTAATGGAATTCAAGATCAATAGACTCAAGATGTTCTAAGTCATGTTACAGATCTACTATGCCTAAGCTCCATGTGTTATTCTTATACTTTCTTAACAGTGAGATGAAGACAGTAGTAGGAGTGGCAGGCAATACTCACAGAGCCCTTGCTATGCACCAAGCAGTTTTAAGTACTTCACAAGTATTACTCTAACCCCAAGAAATGGGAGCTATTACCACCAAATTTTCCAGATCAGAAACAAGCACAAAGAAGTTAAATAACTTGCTCAGAATGAGAACTAGTATGGAGCCCAGCTTACATCTGAACCTAGTCGGTCTGACCCCAAGGCTCACACTGTGAACCGCTAATGCTACACTGCTTCTCAATATAAATAAGGATTAACTCAAAACTTAGTCTTCAGAAAAGAAGTTTAGTTAATGAAGTAAACTATTAAGGAAGTAAACTGAAGTATAAAAAATGAAAACCCAAATTCATAACCCTTTACTTAGATGGCAACATGTAGAGGTTCTAAAACATGTAAAAACACTGCCACTTTAGTATGTCACAGAGAAATTTAATTAGGCATTATTTTAGAAATCCTTTTTTTTTTTTACATTTTTATTTATGATAGGCACAGTGAGAGAGAGAGAGGCAGAGACACAGGCAGAGGGAGAAGCAGGCTCCATGCACCAGGAGCCCGACGTGGGATTCGATCCCGGGTCTCCAGGATTGCACCCTGGGCCAAAGGCAGGCGCTAAACCGCTGCGCCACCCAGGGATCCCTATTTTAGAAATCCTTTGCTCAGCCAATGTGGTGTGGCTTAGCTGAGGTTACCAAAGTACAGACCTTCTGATCATAACATATACTACTAACTTTCAGACAGGATTACCTTGTTTTCTTCTAAGTTCCTTTTCAATTTTTCTTCCAGATCCCTGGTCTCTTCTGAGCCCTTGAGTTTTCTCTGCTCATAATTTTCACATGCCTCGTTAAGCTGCTCTTGTAAAACCTGGAACTCCTTCTCAATCTGTGAAATATCTCCCTAAAGGCAAATTACAAAATTAACTATTAAAAATAGTTTAAAATGTCTATTTCTGATCTGGTTCTGAACAGTCTCTTAAAATAGAGAGGAATAAAAGCCAGATGAAAATTTACAAGGGAAATGTCATGATAATTCATTTTGACTTACCTGTTGTGTCTCAAAAGGATCATATGGCTCAGTATTGACTTCTTGATGTGTTATATTCCAAGACACCTTTGGGGCAAAACAATACTCAAATTCAATTTACCTCAATTGCTCTAGTAAAATAAATAAATCCATCATTTAATGACATTTTAAGACATGCCCACAATTTTTTCAAGTTTTTTTTTTTTTTCAATTTCAGTAATGCTGTATGCTCTCTACAAACACTTGTGTAACGAAAGAGCTATCACGTAGAATTTATTATTTTATTATCATGTAATAAAAATGACTTTGGTTCATTATTTTTAACATGTTCTTTCAAAGCTTTCTAGAAAACAGGAAATGTAGTAAGGAGGGGGATAAGCCAACAAGGGTTTAATGAATTCATATTCTATAGCATAAACTATAGGAGAACATCAATTTATTATATGCTTGTTAGGTAGGAACTTTCATTTGCAGCTCTCGTTTCTCTCCACCTGATTGTCTTTTAACTCCCCCATTCCTCCCCTGTTTTGGTAGGAAAACTGGTCACATACAGCCCAGACTCTGCTTTTTGGGGGCCATCTGTGCAAAAAGTACATTTCCCTTCATTCTCCATGCACTGGGTCTTGTGGGGCAGCACTCCAAGTTGGGAGGCTTCCTAGTCCAGCACTGCTGTAACTAGGTGGGTAAGCTGGTGTGGCATAGGCTTCAAATACAGAAATAAACCACATCATCCTTATGATGCCATTATTCATTGTTAAGGTAATGTTTTGGCTCCATCTGCTGATTCCTTGATTTTATTTTCCAATTGGTACAAAACTTGGTTAGGGAAGAAGTACATTATTTACTAGACCCCAGAATTCTTTCTGGGTTGCCTATCATGCCCTACAAAAGGGTTCATATATTTTTAACACATTTTGGGACAAAAACTTCATAACCAATATTAAGCCAATAATTTAAAAGAATTTTAGTAAAACCTAAGGGCAATGAAAAGATGAGAGGGAAAATTTCAGTATTAGGATGACTTTTTTCTAATTCAAGTCTTACCTGTATGGCAACCATTTGTGTATGTGGAGTATTTGTTACTTCATTGTTTTTTTCTGGATTTACTTCCCACTTGTTGGCAGAATTTCCACAGTGACCATCATATCTGTTAGACTCACTAAGGGCTGTATCAGCACCATCTGTGCTGCACTCTGTCTTTACTGACACTTCCATAGAGTCCTGAAGGATCTGTGTTTTAGGGACAATCTGGTTCCCAGGGGCATTCTCAGCATTCAAATGATGACCCTCAAAGTACACAGTAGCACTTTCATCTAGTCTTTCACTGGGTATAAAAGACGGCACCACTGGCACTGATCTTTGCAGCTGATATTCAGAAGAAACATTGGGCAGAGGTGTGTAAATGTTAGTGTACTGGGGCAAAGTTGGTAACACATTTATGTATGTTGGTGGTGTCTGGGTAATGTCAAATCCCCGAAAAGGGAGGTATGTACAGTATCCTGTGACCAAATGGGGCTGAGTCCAGTAGGCTGGTTTCACATCCTCAGAAGCTGGTTTAGGAGAATTAGAGGATACTCGCTTGTGACTTGCATCCTCAGATACAGGTTGGGCAGAATCAGAAGAGACTTCTTTGGGCTTCTCATCTTCAGAAACTGATCTAGAAGAATTATCAGACACTGGTCTTGGCTTCATAACTTCACAGGTTGATTTGGGAGAATTAGCAGCTACAGGTTTGGGCTTCACATTCTCAGAAGCTGTTGCTGAAGATAAATCAGACATTGGTTTGGACTTTACATCTGGTTTAAATTCCCTAGCAGTTGGATTCAGTGGTAGTTTAACTCGTAAATACTCCCCTGTTTTTGAAATTTCTTCCACTTTTGTCTTAATGTTTTTCTTCTTTCTCTTTTTCTTGAGCCGTAAAGCAACTTTCTTCAAAGCAATACAGTTGTCAATCACAACAAAACGAGGACATCCCAGGAGGAAAGATTTCAAACCTCCAGCTTTTTCTAGTATCTGTCTAGTTTCTTCTGGGAAGAATTCATATTCTTCAGAGAACATTTTATTACTCATGTCCAAGGGACCATGCTCCTCCAACAACTGAGAGAAATAACTTGAAAAAAAATTATGTTCACATGTTATTATAAGGAAGTGCTCTTACATGTTCATTTGAAAAAAATTATTTTTCCCCACAATTCTCCCAAAGCAAAATACAATTTCACTTCCAACTGATTTCAACATCTCCCAAACAAACATATTACATTCATGTTAAATTTGACAAAAGCTAACTGCAATCAAGGATACTCTAAAAGCAACATTTTGAAAAAATAAATAAATAAATAAATAAATAAATGCAAAATTTTGTTCACTTCTCAGAAAATAATCCTTAAAAATGTTTTTGAAAAAAAAAACAAAAAAGGGTTTAAAAAGTTCTTTTATAAATTTCAATTACATCATTACACAATCTACTTTAAAAGGAATGAAAAGAAAATTAATTAAACATAACAAGAATGCCAGATGAGAAGAGATGAAATTTCATTAAAATCTAACTGGAATTTGCATGTAGTAAGTCTCTTAATATTTTTCTGTTTAAGAATATGCAATAATTAAAAAAAAAAGAATATGCAATAATTTAGAGGTACTGAAATTAATCCTGTCTGATCAATAAACCAATACAGTACAGGATCAGACACACAGTAATGGGGCAATCCTTTAATCTACTACCAGTTCTGGATTGGGGCTCACTCCAGTTCTGGGGCTATTTTCTGTTCCCATTCTGTGTCTGCCTCAAAGAGCCTTACTTCTCCATTTGAATTTGATATTCAGTCTGTAACAGTGGTATAACTAGCAAGAAAGACATATACCACACACCACCAAAAAGATTTGCTTTTTCCACAGCAAAAATATCCAAAGGGATTTTCTTAGTAAATTGAGACTAGCCAAGAAGACAATTTATTTAGAGGAAGGTAAAAACATTTCTTTGAAACAAAAGAAACCACTTTACGTGCAGATGTGGCTGGAGATAAAGGCATAGGACTATTTTTGTTTAACCTCTATTCAAGGTAACTGATACTCTGAAGCTGGAAGACCAAATGCTACTACTTTTTTGTCAGCAATGCTGCTCTAAATACTTAAAGGGTTTTTTGATGACTATTTTCCACTTAGAATAATCTCTACAATTGGAACTTTATAACATAGATATTGTTTTGCAAGATAGCAGGTTGGATCTGTCTTTGCTTTGGGGCGCCTGGGTGGCTCAGCGGTTTAGTGCCTGCCTTCAGCTCAGGGCGTGATTCTGGAGTCCCAGGATCGAGTCCCACATTAGGCTCCCTGCATGGAGCCTGCTTCTCCCTCTGCCTGTGTGTCTGTCTCTCTCTCTGTGTCTCTCATGAATAAATAAAAAAAATCTTAAAAAAAAAAAAAGATGTCTTTGCTTTAAGATTTCCATCACACTTCACTTTTATTTTTTAAAATATTTTATTTATTTATTTGAGAGAGAAAAACAGTATGAATGTGCAAGAGTGAACCGAAGGAGAAGGGCACAGGAAGAGAGAGAAAAATCCTCAAGCAGACTCCTCACTGAGCACAGAATCCAACACGGGGCTCAGTTTCAGGATCCTGAGATCATGACCTGAGCCGAAATTAAGAGATGGCTGCTTAACCAACTAAGCAGCCCAGGTGCCCCTCAAACTTCATTTTTTATTTTATTTATTTTTCTTTTTTTAAAAAGATTTTTATTTATTCATCACACACACACACAGATTGAGATACAGAGAGAGAGAGAGAGACAGAGAGAGGGGCAGAGACACAGGTCTCTGTATCACTCCCTGGACTGAAGGCGGAGCTAAACCACTGAGCCACCGGGGCTGCCCCTCAAACTTCATTTTTAATGAGAAATCTAAAATCAGAGGCTTGAAGGAGAGTGAGGTAAAAAGAAACCATTGTAGTCTCAGAAACAGTAACCCTTGCTGAGGATTTTTTAGCTGACTGCTGTAACTCTGGCTCTACCATCTCTCTGAAGAGAGATCCTTCCATTTGGTGTTTACCTGCCATTAAGCAACAGCAGAATAATTCATGGATGGTGTACGCGTATTTACTTTTTGCTCTTCATGATGAATACTGAAGAGAATCATTGAAAAACAAAGCTTTTCCACCTGGATTAAAGCACTTAAATTGAAACGGGATAACTAAAGAGCAAAGACTACCTACAAGGAAACCACTCTAAGTAATTCAGCAATGAGCTTTTCAATAGCTGGCAATGTCAATGATAGTGCAAATCTGGTGATGATTACCAAGCAACTAATAAAAGTTGCACTCTTGAAAAACAGTCAAGGATATGAAAAGATGCTCACTATGCATTTTTAGTGAAAAAGGTTATGACAAAGCTGAGTGTATAGTAAAATCAGTTTATAAATGTTAAGACCTATGTTTTACATTCTAAAAGCCTGAATGAATATACACCAAAAATTAACTGTACTTATAACTGGATGATAGAATTATTCATAATTTTTTCCTTCATTTTAAAAAAATCCCATATTAATTTACATTACTTTTATAATCAGAAATATTTTTTCTCAAAGAGAGCCTCCACATTTTTTCCACTGGCTAAGTGGCAATGAATTTTTCTTTCTTTCTTTTTTTTGCAATGAATTTTTCAAGCACTGAAGTAGAACAAAATTTAACTTAACTTGGGTCCCTAGCCCAAAGGGAAACCATTTTATAACCATACTGCGAATAAAATTTTTATAGTCACTATTATTTGAAATGCAACACAAAATGAACTTTAACTCTATACATCTTTCTAGCCTTGAAAAATCATCTCTGTAAGATAAACACTGGGTCCAAACAGCATAAATAAAATTTCTTCATAATCCAGTGCTTCACAGGGGTTGGAGTCCCTCCATCAGTGCACTCTGAACATTGGTACTGGTGTGACTGCTTAGCAGACATGAAAGAGGCCAAAGCTCTGCTGAAAGATGGAGTTAGTCTACGGCCATACCACCCTGAACGCGCCCGATCTCGTCTGAAAGATGGAGTTACAACTGGAATGGTGAGACTGACTCAACTTCCACCCAGTTACACAAGATTCATCTTCGCTCTCATCATTGCTTGTTCTTGTTCAAAGTCTCAGACTATGTGCTTCAGAACCAGGGGTAAAAATGAGGCACACTGTGTGTGATAGGAGTTAAAACAAAAAAAAGCTAATTATACCAGAGATATTAATAGTTCTTATGTTATGTATGTATGTAGATATATTTTTGTCATTGGATGATGACCATTAGTGTCTGAAATGGTCATGGTTAGTCATACCAACCACAGTGCCATTACATGTCACTGCTGGCACACGGGCAAGGGATAAGGATGGAGAAAACATTTCAGAAGGCATCCCCAACCTAGTATTCTGGTTGTGGTCCTTTGAAAAATCACTGTTTTGTCCAAGTTCATGATTCTTATTTCACAAAGTAATTTTTTTTTGCAATACACTGTGACCTGACCAATGATCAATTTAGCTCTCCTACTACTTGCAAGCTGCATGAAAGGATTGTATCTCCTAGTTTTTCTGAATCTTTCACAGTGCTTAACCCTAAGTGGTTAATGCTGGCCAAATACTTAACACCCCTAATGAGGTATTAGGAAAAGCTAAATGCAGAATACTACCCACTGAAATTTCATTTGCTTCAACTACCTAAAATCATAAAACGCTAGAACTAGAAGGATCAGGTCAATTAAACACCTATCAGTCTACTCCCCTACTTCACAGTGAAATACTTAATTCAAGATCAAGTTTATAGCAGTTATCCCAGTATTCCTAATTCCTTGTCTAATAATTGTTCTACTCCTCTACCTTCCTATCCATATAGAAAATTGTAGTTTCATTTTTATTTCTTCTGCCCACCGGCCACTAAAAGAAATCATTCTTTTTTCTTTTTAAAGTTTTTATTTATTTATTCATTTAAATAATCTCTATACCCAGGTTGGGGCTTGAACTCACAACCTTGAGATCAAGAGTCACACACTCCTTTGAGCCAACCAGGTGCCCCTAAAAGAAATCATTCTTGGAAAGCTTTGGTGGATCAGTGGTTGAGCATCTGCCTTTGGCTCAGGTTGTGATCCTGGGATCCTGGGATCAAGTCCCACAACAGGCTGCAGGAAGCCTGCTTCTCCCTCTGTCTCTGCCTCTCTCTCTCTGTCTCATGAATAAATAAATAAAATCTTAAAAAAAATCATTAAGCTCATTATCACATGTCTACTTTAAAAAATTCAAAGAAACAACCATTTTGATGTGTAACTTCCTGCAATTTGACTTGAAATTTTATCTCAAAATACAAATCAGCCTAAGTTTTTTCCTCATGAAGTTAATTTCCTCCCACTTATAATAGTAATAAATTCTTTAAGAAGCAAGGTCCTCAAAATGACACAGTTTAGCTTCAGTTTTAGATGCCAGAAGCAAAGCCCACCATATTTTAAGAAATACTAGTATAGTTTTATAGCTGTTTCCATATGGTCATCCAGGAGCGTTCTCTGGAAATAGAATTTGCTCAGCATTTCAACTCTAAAGAAAACTATAAAGAAGTACCTAGGAGTATAACTAGACTGAACAGGAATAATGCAACTGGGAAGGATAGAAGGAATGACCAAATTATGGATGAGTGACAGGTTTTCTGGGAGAATAGCTAGCTTTTAAATTAATTTTCTATTGTAGGTCTTAGCCCTCATTTCTTTTTTTTCTTTTTTAAAGATTTTATTTATTTATTCATGAGCAACAGAGAGAGAGAGACAGAGAGAGAGGCAGAGACACAGGCAGAGGGAGAAGCAGGCTCCATGCAGGGAGCCCGACGAGGAACTCGATCCTGGGTCTCCAGGATCATGCCCCAGGCTGCAGGCGGCGCCAAACCGCTGCGCCACCGGGGCTGCCCTTAGCCCTCATTTCTTAAGGAAGGTAGCAATACCTTAATAATATCAAGCTCAAAAAGCTTAACTGCTTCCTAGATTTTCCTGAACTCTTTACTCCATTATTTTATCCACCCCACTAAGACTTGTTAACTTATCACTGGACTTATAAGATGCTAAACATCCACATCCATCAACAAAGGAACAATAAGATCAAATAATTATACTACTCCTTGTCAAATGTTTAACTTCACCCTTATCCATGAGAGATACCAAGACCTCCGGGGATGCCTGAAACCACAGACAGTACTGAACCCTATATATACTGTTTTGTTCCTACACATACATACCTGTGATAAAGTTTAAGTTATAAATTAGGCATAATAAGAAATTAACAGCAACAATTAATAATAAAATAGAACAGTTATAACACTGTTACAAAAGTTATGCGACTGTGGTGTCTCTCTCAAAATATCTTATTGCACTGTACTCATCCTTCTTGTGATGATGTGATATGATAAAACACCTACATGATGAGATGAAGTGAGGTGAGTGACACAGGCATGTGATCTAATGTTAGGCTACTACTGACCTTCTGACAATATGTCAGAAGGAGGATCATGGGCTTCTAGACAGGGGTTGCTTGTGGGTAAAGTGAAACCCTGAAAAGCGAAACTAAGAATAAGGTAGGAGTACTGTATATCTTGGAAAAAGATAAAAGACTGGCTGAAAAAAAAGAAAAGAAAAAAAAAAAGACTGGGGGGCACCAGGGTGGCTCAGCTGGGTTAGGCGGCCAACTTTTGGTTTCAGCTCAGGCCATGGTCTCATTGGCCGTAAGATCAAGCTGGCATCAGTCTCCATGCTCAGCTTGAAGAGTTTTTCTTCCTCTGCCCTGCCTCCACTTGTGCACACACATG
The DNA here is from genome assembly GCF_048164855.1 of Canis lupus baileyi. Taxonomy (NCBI): domain Eukaryota; kingdom Metazoa; phylum Chordata; class Mammalia; order Carnivora; family Canidae; genus Canis; species Canis lupus. The sequence continues at coordinate 35,482,618 of NC_132867.1, read as the reverse complement.
CATATGTGTGTATGTGTCTCTCTTTCTCTCTCTCAAATAAATAAATTAATCAAAAAAAAAAAAGATTATGGCTGGAAATTTTATAGGTCCTATTGGCATACACCAGGTCAGTTTTAGAAACAGAAAATATCTATATTAAGCAGCTCAAACTGACAAAACCAATAATAATTAGAATTCTAAATTTAATAATTAAAAACACTCAGTTAAACTTTGTGTAATACATGACAAAGGCTGTAAACCCAGGTTTGTGAGCCAATAAGTGATTCCTTTAATAAGCACAAGGGACACAAATTCAACAACTGAGATCTTTAACTGGCAGCTTCAGTATAAAATACTATTTGTAGGAATGTTAAACTACTTACTCATACAGAGTTGAACATTTTTGTTTTGGGTTAATGTCCCACAGCTTTTTATTACGGACAACATATTCACTACTGTGCTGCTCATAGATAGCTTCAAATTCTTCTACATCTTGCCGAAGGTGGTCAGGTACCACAAATGGCCCTGCAGAATTTGAATTGCGTCTGCTGATAAAAAAACAATTTTGTGAATCATAAACTTTTAAGGTGATCCAGAATATTTAAACTGAAATAAATATAAAGACAGTAACATATTACTTAGCTTTACAATGCAAAAAAATACGATCAGAAAATTATATGTAGAAAAGTTATCCTTCCACAATTACATATATACGTATTACGTATGTGTATATGCATGTGTGTATATGTGTGTGTGTACATATATATATATGCCTGACCACTGAGTAAGCACCTTTAATTAACTACCTATTCTTGCTCCCAAGAGCAAATTTTTTGAAACTCCTGATTTTAAAAGTATCAATGTTACATTAATTTATAACTTGTTACAGAGAAAAATGGAAGATTGTAACTGCTATTAAGTTAAAGTGAGATTGAGACACTTAATAAAAAGACTTTTTTTTCTAAAATATAAGATTCTAACATTCTAAAGAGATGTGGTAGTTCGAGTGTGAGTTCTAAAACCAGACTGCTGGGTTTAATTCCTTGGCTCTGCTATTTAGAAGCTTCAGATTTGGGGGCATATCATTCAACTATACTGTGCGTAAGAAGTCTCTTTATCTATAAAATGGGCATAATAACAGTAATTACCTCCTAGGGTGGAGGAGTGGATTCAATGAGTTTATATACGTAAAACCAATGGAATAGTAACTGACATATAAACGTTGTCTAAGAATAAGCTATTACTATTTTAACAAAATAATTCTTCCACTTAAAAGAATCCATGAAAATAACTGTGTAAAAGCAGTTGTTATGACAACTCCTTTAAAAAATGAGAAAAAAAATTTGTGGATTTCTAGTCTGCAAGGGAATTAGACATCAAAAAGTCACTGCTACTCACTACTTTTATTTCTTCCTATGCCTATTCATATCCTGAAAACTTAATTTCAACACCCAGACACCACTGAAAATCACTCATATCTAAGGTTAAACCACAATGTCATATACAGTTTCCAAAACATCTTCCTCTATTATTACAGCAAATATGCTAGTAATTGTCAATAGGACATTCTCTTCACTGAATATTTTAGGTACTATTTTCTAGGATTTTCCCACAGTATCTTGTGCATAGTAAGTTCCTAGACTTATCTAATGAATGCCGTTAGACCAATGATTTTAATTTGGTTTGTATGAATTCCTAATGAGGACAAGCTTTGCTATAAATTCAACCAAGATGGATCACATCAGGTTGTTATAACAGATGTACATCTTTAGAGAGTGAAATTAGGGAAATAAAATACAAGTTTAAATTACATTAAATTAGCACCACTTGCTAAGTTAACGCAGGAGTTAAAATGAAGCAAAAAATTTTAATTACACTTACTTATGTTCTTCACCCGAAGTGATAGTCTCATTATTTGGTGTTACAGAAGGTGTCCCAGACCCCACCAACATAGGCTAGTTTAAAAGACAGAAAAATGAAAATGATTTTCTATCTTAAAATCCCATGAAAAAAATTAGCATTAAAACAGATGAATGCTTATATAAATACACAAACTGACAATATATAAGACTTATCTAAATTTTTTTTGTAAACAGGAACACATAGTAATAAAAGTTTCAACAACTACAAATAGGCCCAAATTAACATTTAGGCCTCAAAAAAATTTTTTAATGTCAAAGATAAAAAGACCAGTTTTAGTGGAATTTACAAACAGCTGCTCTCATCCTCTAATATTTGTTTCCTGCCTCAACTCTTGCCCTCTTGTCTGATCCCCTACACATGTGAGAGCCAAGGAGAATCCACAGTAAGACAAACAGCACGATATTTATCTCATGGGCTTGGAACAAATCTTTAGATTAAATATTTAAAAAGTCTTGCTCTAAAAATGCTTCAAAATATCCTCCAAAGTTGGTTAATTCTAATTTATATATTCAATTATTTTATGCAAGAATATAGAAAATATACCTTTGAATCTTTTGGCTTCTTTTTCTTGCCTTTATTTTTTATCTTGGCGGAATTAAACTGGAAAAATGGTGGGGGAAAAACAATGAAAACTCAAATAACAGCAGTACAAAGCTCCAAATAAAAATATCATACTGGTTTCAGCCACAAGTTGAATATACATAACAAAAGTAACAAAATTGCTAAACAAAAGTAACATTTAGAATGTCAGCCCTGGTGTTATGACTTATAATAGAAAATAACAGCTCAATAACAAAGGTGTAATAACTAAAATTGCCCCAACATTTTAAAACTCATTTGTAAGGTTATGTTATTTCAAGTAATTAATCAGTCTTTTAGAGTAATTCCAGTTATATGCTACTAGTATTTTAATGACATTTCTTATTAAGCTAAATTGACCTTCTACACGTGGCCAAACTTTGAGGCATAGTGGACTGACGAGACATTTAACTTCCCATGGCTGTGTTACAGGTGTTTCCATACTTAGCTGGCAGTACTTAACAGCAGATTAAGACAAAATTTCAAGTACAGATGATCTGATCCTGAAGATCAGTAAATAAGCATCTGTTTGAAAACTGCCACAACCTACTAAGAAAAACTCTGGATTTATTTTAACTTTGGAGCTATTCAAAACAAAGTCTCTTTGTTTTCCTTACAGAACAAAACATAAAATTTTAATCATTACAGATAACTTTTCATTTTTATGCCAGGAGATGACTCAGCAACTCATTCCTTATTTCTGAGATTAACATTTATTAGTTACAAAACTTTATGGACACTGTCTAATTTAAGCCTCTGAATCTGCTGACTATTGCTCTAAGAGAAAGACTGGGCATTAACTTTCTAATAAATTAGCATACATTAGCCAGAAATCCTCATCATGCTAGCTGTGATGTAATAAACACTGGCCTGGGTACCCCTCTCTTCTTTGGCTAACACAGATTAGCACACTGAGGTTAAAGTGATCAAATAACTTACCGGCACATCGCCACTGTCTTGTTTCCTTAATACAGTACAGCGGCTATCTGTAGGAAAACACCAGTGATTTGTGAGATGATGATAATTTTACACTGCCAAACACACTAAACCCTTAAAGAGAACCACTCCAGATACTACAATCATCAACTATGTTCTATTCCTTATTAGGTTTTGACACAAATGACACAAATGGCCAATTAAATGAAAAACCACCACAGATAATCACAAAATGTAAATCCAATTCAGCACAATTTGAATGCTTTCTATGTGTCAAGCTCTATGCAAGGTGCCAAGAATACAGAAACGCATAGTACAATCCCTGCCATAGATAAACTTGTGTTCTTAACTTGTATTCTGCAAAATACTCAAACAGGCAAATACCTGCAACCCACTGTGCTACATGCCTCAATAAATACAACGGAAACAAAGCTGATGGAATAATAAAGTTTTCAAGGATAAAGGCCCAAGGAGAGGTCAGGGAGGGCTTGGTCTGGGGAAGCAATATTAAAGTAAGACTTTAAATAAACAAGCAAAGGAATAGGTCGTGGCTGGAGAAAATGCATGAGCAAAGTCACAAGGCAGAAAAGCACAAGGAAGGTTTTGACATCTTTAAGAAGTTAGATGTATACACGGAGGGCAGATGGGGAGAGTGATGATAAATTCAGGTAGATAGTGTGAATTTACAAGATCAGTGGATTTTGAAGAGTTTTAAGAACTATAATCATCAATTTAAATGAAAAGAGATAAAATTGAAAATATCTAGGAAAACGGTGAGAAGCAGAGCTACTACTGAAGGGAAAATCTGTTGAGATGGCTGGTCATTTGGTTGGTGGCTTCTGACTAAAAGGAACAGTCACAGCCAGATGGACTGCACAGTTGGGTTACAGAAAAAATTCACACTAAGAGGGTCTCCTTTTTAGTTATTTTGTTGTGTGATCCAAACATGCATCAGGCTTTATATTACCAGCAGCAGCAAACTGATGGCAATAAATTCAGGCTATCAAGTAGCACGTCACTTTCAGTCATGAAGCTGTCCTAGAAAAATAAAGCCATCTGTATTTGAATGTGCTCCTTCCTAAGAATCACAACAAGTTTTTCAGTCCCTTACACATATGAACTCTGTAATATGTGATAGCTTTGTATAAAGCCAGACCTTTTAATGTCCCCTTTCAAAAAAAGCATGAAATTTAAAAGTCTAGCTCTGGACAGTCTGTAAAGCAGATGCTGAGGAATGCTGAAGAAAAGGGGAGGGGGAGAGTTACCATAACACACACATGCAGTACCAAAGAGAAGTTAAAATTAATTTAGAATCTAAGAATATTAGAATTCTGAAGCAAAGTGGGACCACACAGACCACTGGCTCCAAATCCTATCATTTCAACAATGAAGAAACTAAGATCCAAAAGAAGCTAAAGAATTAACTACTAGTTATCCTATTCTGCCAAACCTATTCTGGGCTCCATGCTGCTACCCGAACAGGTGACCTAACTCCCCTCAACCCCGTCTCTAAGCCCAGATGTCAACCTGTCCAACTACCTCCACGTTCACAGCTTGGACTCTAGCCCTGCATCGAGGCTTTGTCTTCCCCAGGAAGAACACGAGAGCTTGATCCTCCATTTAAACCACCAGCACCCTTTCTGGACCTCTCTTACTGAGCTGATGCTCATAATAGTTACTGAATATTCACCTTATTCCCTTTTCTACAATATAAGATTCCTGAGGGCAGGGGCTAGCATACGCATTTCTGAGTTCCTGGTTAACACCCAGCTCTGGAGGGGACCTTGAAGCAGTAGTAAAAACAAAGTTTTTAGTGAGGTGAATTAGAGAAGAAGCTGGGCCACAGCCGACTTCCTGATCTCCCAATTCTAAGCTCTTCCCACCACAACAGATGTGCTATTTCTAGATTCTGCAAACATCACCTCCTCTGCAGGGCAATGTATTCTTGAAGGTTACAAATTAAACCATTTACTAATAAATTCTGTCCATTTAATATGCAATCTTTGCCATGATACTGTCAATGTATTTAAGATGAGAATATTAGGTGTGTAATCAGTGTAACACACCCCTATGAGCACCCTACCACTTAGCTCAACAGAGTAAAAACGTTTTATAACATCAAAAAAAAATAATCACTATTTTTAATCACTAACTTTTCCAAATAAGCTGGCTGTACCATAATAATTCTCACTATTTTGTCAAGTATTAAATAAGCCAGATCCTTCACAGATTTGTACCCCCCCCAGCCCAGATATAATATAAATTGAAATTCAGCCCACACACCCATTATGTCAAAGAACTCATCTAGAGCATTGTGTAGCGCTGGGAACTTGTCTCTATGCTCTTCTAGCAGCCATATTAAACACCGTGCTTCCTTCACTGATGTTGGCTCACAGAAATAATCAAGTTGCTTTCCTTCTATAGAGGCTAGTTTATGACCATATTTCTCATTCCAGAGAAAAGTCATGATGCTAAAATCAAGCTCCTTAAGAGAGGCTCCATAACGAGAAAAAAAAGGTCCTGTGGCATCTAAACCTGTAAATAAAAACAAAATCCAAATCAGAAAAAAGGAAAATCATTTACCATAAAACCACATTCAATCCTACATCTCTGAAAGCAGTTCAGTTATAGTTTGCTGACATTTTCAGTGAAAACACATACCTGATTACAAACTTGTTCAAGTTATTTTGCATTTTAGGAATACCACTTAATATCGACAGACTAATTACAACAGTTCTTATCTATTAGTTGAATAAGGGGCCAAAGTCTTCTTATATAATAGCTCATATATTATAAGCTTCTACAGTCATTTTTATTAGACTTAGGCAGTAAAAGCAAAGCATTAAATTCCTGTAAAAATGTAACAACTTTTTCACGAATTCAAAAAGATTGTCACTCTACTTAGTACAAGCTAGAAAGATTTTAGTGCTTTTCTACACATATTCCATAGTAACAAAACGTTAATAATATGCAAATGATTTCAAATGCCTTTAAAACAACACCTCCATTAATGGCTCCTTATCCCCCTCCAAAAATCAGGATGGTCACTATTCCCACTTTTATTCCAATTTCTAACAAACCAGAAAAAGAAGTAGCTGCAACCTCATACCACTGCTACTGAAGGGATGGCGAGCCCCTACCCTTACTAACATAGCCACCAAAAGACAAAGAAGACTATCTCTAGTCTATCTTCCCACCTGCCTCAAATATAGTACAGTAGCCTCTTATGCCAGTCACGGTTTCTCAGTCAGCATATGAAGCGGACTACTGAGTCAGAATTAACCTGGATGGCTGTTTCCTCCAGATGAAACAGTTACCTTGCAGAGGTCATGTTGCATGAAAAATGTGCTCATTGAAGGGAAGGCAAAAGATCACTTTCTAGTATTAAAATGATACTCTCTCCCCAATCCCTCATATAAACTGACGTCTCGTGTTAAATATGTACGTGATGTGACCCCATAGGACGACTTTTTTTTATTGAGAAGGAAGTAAAATTCCAGGAATTGGAAATTACTTGCCTTTAATAAATATGAGCTACACCAGGGACATAGCACAGCCTTAGTAATTAACATGCTTGAAGTCATTTTAAAACTTTAACTAGAAACTGCAACTTTAGGGACACCTGGGTGGCTCAGAGGTTGGGTGGCTGCCTTTGGCTCTGGTCATGACCCTGGGATTCAGGATCGAGTTCCGCATCAGGCTCCCTGTGGAGGGCCTTCTTCTCCCCCGGCCTATGTCTCTGCCTCTCTCTCTCTCTCTCTCCCCCCCTCTCTCAGCACAATTTGAACGTACGTACGTGTCTCTCATGAATAAATAAATGTCTTAAAAAAAAAAAAGAAACTGCAACTTTGAATAGTATGCATATACTTATTAAAAGAATACCAGAATACCTTTATCAGAAAGGTATATCATTTATAACAAAATGATCCATCAGTGAGCTACAAGGCTCAAATGCTACCCTTTACCTGAGAGAACAGTGACAGGCACTCTTGCCTGGGTAAGCATAACCAGAAAGCCTACTACTCCTGAGTCTATCTTCCAGAGCAGATTAAAATTAAGAATAACATAATAATTTACTCGGATTTTTAATAGACACTAATGACAACCTCAGCACTTAAGAGTGGTTTTCTGGGACCAGAAACCTGTGCAGATCTGTGCTTAAAGCAGCAACACTTAGTTATCAACTATGCCAAGCTTGCTACCACCTTACATGGTTTCTACTGACAGAAATTTATCAATATATTCTCTCAAATTCTAGAATTCTAAGAGCTCCATGTCCCTAAAAATTCCGGCAGGTTGGGGAGACTTTCAGAGGCCTGGCTGGCTCACTCTTTGGACTGCTCCGCTATTGCTCCTGCTGGCCTTGTGTACCACAACTACCAACTGAATCATCTACCTAGTCCAAGGCCAGTTACCACCGTGGTCACCAAGATAAACAATGCTCTGGTAGGTACTCAGAGAAATCTCAATCTAATGTTAGACAACAACTCTATCTGTGGCAGCTTTTACAGTCCCTGCATGGCCCTAGGCAAAGAGCCAGCTTGGGTCTTCCTCTACCACATTAGGAAAATTAGGAACAGTAGCAGAGTTCTATAATCTTGTGATTCAACCTCAAAGTATTTTCCTCATAGTCCTTAGATACAGATTTGCCTTCAGTGATCCTAAGCAGTTTGTTCCGTCCACTCTTCCCTCTATGTTTTCTAAGGATTCTGACTACAGAACTGCACAATCCCAGAGGGCAAACAACTGCCTCCAGAAGGTGTTATTTACTCATGACTCTGCCTTGTATTTACTTAGTTTACACATTTACAAATAGTTTAGCAAACTACAGGACTGGATTTTCTGATTAAACTTTTTCATGTTTATACTTTTTTGAAAAGTGTACTGTAACCTATCTATAAAATAGCCTAAGTTGTGAGTTGGGAGGAAATAGTATTTTTAACCATACAACTCTGTAGTCCTACTCTTTAAAAAATCATCAATGATAACAGAAAAACAAAAAGGGGATCAGAGGCCAATGTCCGCCCTTCTACTGAGTTATATAGGCTCTAGAGTTCAGTGGCATACCAAAGCTGTTAAGTTTCTGGATCCAAGCGGCTAATTTTGGCTCCACTTCTTTAAGTTCGCTCAAAACATGCAGAAATATCCTAGTCTTTACTCTATTCTTTTCTTGAATCAAGTGACGAATGACGTAGTCCACCGCTTCATTTAGAAAATTTCTGCTAGAAAAACAGGTTGTGTAGTCTTCTGTGCTTAAAACCTTCCAAGAAAGCAATTCTTTGAGAAGCTTGGAAGTGTTCAGAATACCAGATTTTATCTTGTCAGCGTACTGCTTTATGCACTGCAGAATTCTGTCGTCAAGGAACTGGCAACTCTGAACACTGTCTACAGTTTCTAAGGATAAATAAAAATGGTTAAAGTCAGCAATGTACCAATTTGTGAAGATATAAACTGAGAAAGAATATGGTATTACATAATAATATAAAATATCGTTCAGAGGGATTCTTAATGTTTCAAATAAACTCAAGAAATTTTAAATTTGGAATATACTTAACAATACCTTTGACAAGATACAAAGTTCACATTAAATCAAACATCAAAAGTATCTTACCTCCTTCACTGTGTACCACTCATGCAATATCTAAAAACTTAGTTCCTCTAAAGTAAGGTTACTTTCCTCAATAACCCTAACCCAGCCTCATCACTACCTATACTTCATATTCAATAACTATGTTTAATCATTAAGAATGCAAAGCATTTTTTCTGGAGTTGAAGGGATCATTTATTAGTTACGAATTCAATTAATATTTGGTAGTTATTGTTATGTTATTTATCTAATTGTTGTATCCTAAACCAAAGGACCCCATGGTGTTGATTCCAAACTGGAAAATTTCTCCGAAGTTTATCTTTCCAACCCAGGCATCTCCCCTAATAGATGGCAAAGTTAAAACACAAACAAGAAGCATGCAAAGTTAAAAAACATTCACCAGAGACTTCTATAGTAGGAAAGATAATTGTGACTTATTTGTGAAACACTAATGGAATACTAAGTAAAAAATAAAAACAAGAGGAAGTATTTCATTTTGGGAACAGCCATCACAGTAGAAAATAAAAAAGAATAATTTCCTTCAACTGAAAACTAAAACCAGTCCTGGAGATGTAATGCACAGCATGGCGACTACAGCTAATACTACTACATTGTGGGGCGCCTGGGTGGCTCAGTTGGTTGGGTCAAGTGTCCGACTCTTAATCTTAGCTCAGGTCTTGATCTCAGGGTCATGAGTTCAAGCCCTGCATTGAGCTCCATGCTGGGTGTGGAGTTTACCTTAAAAAATAATACTATATTACAAATTTGAAAGTAGCTAAAAGAGTGGATCTTCAAAGTTCTTGTCATAAGAAAAAAAAATTCTGGGGGATGCCTGAGTCGCTCAGTGGTTGAGCATCTGCCTTCAGCACATGGCGTGATCCCGGAGTTCCGGGATCAAGTCCCACATAAGGCTCCCTGTGAGGAGCCTGCTTCTCCTTCTGCCTATGTCTCTGTCTTCTCTCTGTGTCTCTCATGAATAAATACAATCCTTTTTTTTTTTAATAAATACAATCTTAAAAAAAATTCTGTAACTACGTATTGTGATAGATGTTAATTGGACTTACTATGGTGATTATTTTACAATATATACGAATATGCAATATATACATCACAGTGTACACCTGAAACTCATAAAATGTTATGTCCTTAAAAAAAAAAGACCTTAAGAAAAAAACCTGAAAGTAAATATACTCGGAACAGTATAATCACATACCCAGGGTGATCGGGGAATAATGACAAGATGAACATAAAACAGAAGGCTGGGCTAGGTAATCTCTACAGCTTCTTTATGAACTGTGTGCAGGACTGAATGCAGGACTATATCAGATAATTAGGAGCTAACTCAGGCTCAATGTCTTAGAACCTAAATCTGCACAATGGAGTTCATAGAGCACGATCAAATACACAATATGCATGTCAGCTATTATTTCCACCTTCACTTCTGTGATAAACAAACTGACGGAGAGCTTGCTCCAAGTTAGTGCACTGCTATCATTTGTGTACTGGGATTGTGAATCCCTGTGTACACACTGCTTCCAAACTTGATGCTCTTTACACCAATTTTTCCCATCTCAGAGCAACACAAAAAAGTGATGGTACTAAAATACTAATTGAAATCTAAACTTCAATTCAGTAACAACACAATATCCATTAAGAGAGGTATTTATGTTTATACTTTTAGGCTAAAATAGATTACTCTCATTGTGTCTTTAACTTCCACATACCTTTCTGCTCTTCAGTTTTGGGTGGATTACTTTCCCTTAGGTCCTCTTCCATTCTTTCTTGTGCTAATTTTTTTGCTTCTTTTTTTTGGATCTTTCTCTTCAATTTTTTGTCTTCTTTCAGTCTTAGCTTCTCTAGGCTGATAAGCATTTACAATTAGTGATAATCCACCTCTGTCATAAACTCAACTACCTTCTTTTGCCTATTACAGAAACCATTCTCTAAGTAGTAAACTAGAAAGTTTCCCTTTTAATTTAGAACTTGGCCTGCATCTTCTCTTTAATATCAAAACTGTTGATGCATGTTCAGTTAAAATTAGGATACTTATTTCATGAAAGCAAGAACTCAATGACTAACTTATAAATCAAGGGTGGCACACACATATTGTACAAATATTATTTCCATGTATATAAGTTACTGCTTAGGGTAAATAAAAATAGTAAAAATTACCCTGCAACATAATACATATGTACACTCATTTCAAAGAAAGATCCCATCGTAAAATATTATTTTCACATCTCAATAATGGCCCACAACACTGGAATTTGGTTGATATGGTTTACAGTAAATTCTCTTCAACAAATAATTCTGGCTCATCTTTTCTTGTTTTTTTCTTGGTCACAAATGATGAAAAAAATCACTTCTTGGAATAGAGGACAAGAAGCAGAACCAAAAAGAAGAGGGGCAGCCTGGGTGGCTCAGCAGTTTAGCACCTGCCTGCAGCCCAGGGCATGATCCTGGGGACCTGGGATCAAGTCCCACATCGGGTTCCCTGCGTGGAGCCTGCTTCTCCCTCCGCCTGTGTCTCTGCCTTGCTCTCTCTGTGTCTCTCATGAATAAATAAAGAATTTAAAAAAATTTTTTAAAGAAGAAGAAGAAGAAAAAAAGGATTGGGATTATTTGACCTAAACAATAATATATAAAAGTGAATAATTTTGACAGTATATTGAGTTTTTCAGGGTGAGAAATAGTCATTGGTTCAAAAAAATCTGAAGAGAGAGAAAAAAGAAAAATGCTTTTTGAATTAAAGTTTAAACAGCTGAGAGCTAAATATATAAATTTTATCTAAATGCCAAAGCTGGGCAGCCCGGGTGGCTCAGCGGTTTAGTGCTGCCTTCAGCCCAGGTTGTGATCCTGGAGACCTGGGATCGAGTCCCGTGTCGGGCTCCCTGCATGGAGCCTGCTTCTCCCTCTGCCTGTGTCTCTGCCTCTCTCTCTCTCTCTGTGTCTCTCATGAATAAATAAATAAAATCTTTAAAAAAATAAAAAATAAATGCCAAACTATCGGGCAGTCCAGTGGCGCAGTGGTTTAGCACCGCCTGCAGCCTGGGGTGTGATCCTGGAAACCCGGGATCGAGTCCCACGTCGGGTTCCCTGCATGGAGCCTGCCTGTGACTGTCTCGCTCGTTCTCTCTATGAATAAATAAAATCTTTTAAAAATAAATAAATAAATAAATAAATAAATAAATAAATGCCAAAGCTATTAATCAAACATGTCATTTCATAGCATCAAGTGTCATAATTTTACTAAAAATTCAACCACCAAATAATGCTTCTTATTCAAGCTTTTAGTAGTATTTAACATTCTAGGTTAGTTCTCTTTAAGTTTTAAATACCCGTAAAAGTCACTTAAACATCACTTATTTGGGTATGTGAATACAGCCAATTTTAAAAAAGTGTAATTCAGAAATCTGCATTTAATTGAATTATATTCCAGGAATAGACATCATTTAACTACTGATTGATTGTTAAAAATCTTACCTAGAACATTTCTGTTTCAGAATAGGTCTTGGAGGAACCTTTTCTTTTATGACCTTGTGTTCAAACTTTAAATAAAACAAAGACATCCAAAATTTGTCTCATACTCCCATGACATAAAGCACAAAACCACAAGTAACAAGCAGTCAGAAGCACATAGAGTCAAGGTTCAATTTGATAGAGAACAGGGATGATGTTCTGACCCAGACAAAAGCTCAGAAAATTTTAGCAAAGCAATTTACTAAAAAGAGGAACAAGAATAGACACACTTTAGGAAGCTCAAAACAAAAAAACAAACAAAACAAAACAAAAAAAACCCCTAAGAGTAAGCAGATCGAATAAACTACAAATACCATTAGAACAACCCACTCCTCACATCCCATATAGTAAAGTGAAAAGTAATCCTTCAAAACTGTCTTCCCCTTCCCTAGGAATTTCACCCTCATTAATACCCAAAAGTTTACTGGGGATTAAAAAAACAAGATTATAAAAAAGAGTACAAACAGTAAAACTAAAATGTAAAAAGTCTCCCCTTTTATGAAATAAAAGAATGTGAGAATCCTTCATTGCCAAGATACATTCTGACATTCTATATTTTCTGAAGTAACTTTTTTTTCAGGAAAACACAAGATCCAAATTATAAAACCTCTACCCATTTAAATCATACTTAAAAGTTACAAACATTTTGGTTAACAATTTGGTAATATTTTCCCTCTATTCAATACTTACTTCACATTTAACTTGACCACCACTGCTGAAAATGATAATCTTAGAAATGATTCCTTCACAGTCAGGGGTAAGACAAATTCCTTGTAGAAAATCCTATTTGATTAAAAAAACAAGTGCTATATCTCAGAATAGATCTATATATGTATACTGTTTAACCATCAGGAGCAGTTAAAATACATCTAAAACCTTCTTTATGGAGGCACTAAAAGTTCCTGCTCCTTGTCTTCTGACTTTCGGAGCCTCCCTTGTAGAATATACTTCCAGCTGTAAGGCTGACCAAGTGACTTGCTTAGGTCAATGCAGAGTGAGCTGACATAATGTAAACTGTGTCCATGCAAAAGCTTTAAGAAAACTGAATGGACTGGCCATTGCTCTTTACCCTCTGCCACAAGAACATGTTCCAGTCACTCTTGAGCCTCAATTCAGAAACAAAGAATACAGCTACACAGACTAGAGCTGCTATGGCCCAACCCTGGCCCACAGCTGCAGACCTCTAGGACAATTGATGTAAGCAAGAAATGAACTTTTCTTATTATAAATCACGAGATACTTCAGTTGTGTATTAGTTCAGTATATCCTAGTACAAACTAACTAATTTAGAGAGTATTTCAACCCACAAGAATGGTTAAAACCACTATGGGAGCATGTGTAAAGTAACTAGAGAAACTGAGTTAATGTAAGACAAAGACATAGCAAAAGTGACTGACTCAATGGCAACAATTACTTGGTCATATCATTGTATCTTTAGTTAACTATGTGAAAATGCATAAAATATGAGAATTTATTTCTACCAACCTTAAATAATTCCTCTGGCTAACAAACATCTAACACTAGCACATTACTCTTTTTTCCACACAAGAATAGGGGCTTATATGAGGCTAAGCAGTGTACAAAAAAATGTTTTTAAGTTCATAGCTTATAGCAATCAGAAACAAATGAATGCAAGTAAGATTATCAAGTTGAGCCTTCTTTCAAAGTAGATCTAGCTAGTGGTAATTAACGTTATTACCTTACTAATTAAGAAAAACCACAATGAGAATTGGCAGTACTAAATTTAACTTACTTTTTAGTATAAATTATTTCATCAAATTTGGTAGAAAATAAAAAATTTGAGACCCCAATTCTACATCAGAACGTTAACATCAGACATTTAAACTTTTATTTTGGGGGCACCTGGGTGGCTCAGTGGTTGAGTGTCTGCCTTTGGCTCAGATCATGATCCAGGATCCTGGTATAGAGTCTCACATCAGGGTACCTGAAGGGAGTCTGCTTCTCCTTCTGCCTGTGTCTCTGCTTCAAACTCTGTCTCTCTCATGAATAAATAAATAAAATCTTTACAAAAAATTAAACTTTTATTTTTGATCGTAAGATTCCCAATGTAAAAACTGGTTAAACAATTTATTAAAGGCCTCTATGGTTACTGCCCTTATGCCAATATAAAATAAAAACAAGAACTGATTTTCTACTTTATCATTAAAGTTTTAATTTAAAACATTTTAGTTATGCTTAGAATGCACAGAAACGAATTTATATTTACTTAAAACTTTTAAAATTAAAGATCCTCAAGGAAAAAAAAATCAGCATACAATAAGAATACTACAAAATTCAGACTATTTTGTGAACTTACCTTGTCAATTTTATCATTAAAAGTTGTTGTTTTCAACTTTTTCCAACAGTTCATGTGAAATTCTATTTTACAGTACTGGCAGCAGCTGATTCGTATAAAACCCTAGGGGGTTTAAAACAATGTTTAATAAACATTTAAAGGTGTCAACACATACATAATGTCTTTCACAATCACAACACACATATTAAGATGAAAGAGAACTGTCTGCATTCACCTGGCAAATGTAACTAGATGATATCACATTCTCTCTCCTAAGTAAGTACAATCCTTCTATAACCCTAAATGCTAGAGACAGAGAACTTGACTGACATGCTTATTTCCATAGTATACAGCTGCATTATCCTTTACAATATTAAATATTTTATACACATTATTCATCTGATCTACTAACCAGGGAGAGTAGGCAGTTACTGTCTTCTTGAATAAAGTAAGGCCCAGTAACTCAATTAAGTGGCAGACCTGGTGTTAGACTTAGGTTCCCAGAAGCTAATTCAGTAGTCAAAACAG
Organism: Canis lupus baileyi; assembly: GCF_048164855.1. Taxonomy (NCBI): domain Eukaryota; kingdom Metazoa; phylum Chordata; class Mammalia; order Carnivora; family Canidae; genus Canis; species Canis lupus. The sequence continues at coordinate 35,467,271 of NC_132867.1, read as the reverse complement.
CCTTTATATTCCTGGTCTCAAATTTTACAAAAAATTAGAATTGCAACCAATCAGAGATAGCAATCTCATTTTCTTTCCTGTACCTCTAAGAAACAGGGAAGTTATATAAACAGTGGCTAGAAAGGGGAAATAGAATTAGCTAGCCTGACATCTTAGGTCACTGTCCCTGCCCTCAGTGTTTAGTGACTCTGGGTCCCCACGTGAGATGATGCACCCCTACAGAAGTCCAGGGGATATGACAGACAAGAGGACATCAAACTCCTGACAGCAGAAAACTTGGGTACCTCCAATTAGAGAATTTGTTCTGAATCCACTTTAAGGCACAATTCTGCAAGTTACTGTCCTACTGTACATTCATTATGTACCTTAAAGTCTGGATCAGTTATATATATCTGGATTTTGGAATATCCACGGCACTTCTGATAGCAACAAATGGCATCTGGCACTGGAGGGAACCTGCATTCTTCAATAAACTTCTCTAACAGCATCTAAACAAAAATAAAAACATTACAACATTAATTTGTCAATAAAAATGCTTATGATTTCAATAACTTCTTGCCATCAAAATATTTTCAGCATAGGAATGATTAAATGTTTTTTTAGTGAAGAATAAACTACATATAACTTCTTTTTAGAAGGAGGCTGATACACGGGGCACCTGGGTGGTTCAGCTGGTTAAGTGCATGACTCTTGATTTTGGCTCAGGTCATGATCTCAGGGTCATGAGATTAAGCCCTACATTGGGCTCTGCACTGGGCACAAAGCCTGCTTGAGATTCTTTCTCTCTCTCAAAAAAAGGTTGATACAGAGACCTATCCAGAGATAAAGTCAGAAAAAAAAGACTGAACAAAAAAGTTTCAGAATTTCAGAGTCAGAATCAAAATCTTATCCCATGTTATTATCATCAAGCCTCATTTCATAAGGTGTCAATCTTAGAAGTGTCCTTTAGGCACTCAGAGAGTTAAATGAGGTAGCATAACCGTTAGGAATTTACTCTTCTCCTTCCCTATGTCACTTCACCTGGGATCCTACCACCTTCACTCATCTTGTACATTCCCTGGAGAATTATCTCACTACTACTGAAGCCCCCAAGACACTCGTGCCATGCTTCTAGTGCTGGCTTTTGTTATCAAGAGCTCCTCTGTCTCCAAAAGAGAACCTGCAGTGATTTTTTCGAAAATAGTTTTGTTGAGATATAATTCACATACCACTCAATCCACACATTTAAAATGTATATAGTTTAGTGGTTTTCAGTCTATTCACAATATTATACAACCAGTGCCTCAGTCCAAATTTAGAACAGTTTTATCACCCAACAAAAACTCATTTCCTCCCAATCCCCAAGCCCCTGAAAACCACTAATCTATTTTTCTCTAAATATAAACTTGCCTTTTCTGGAAATTTTAGATAAATACAATCATACAACATGTGGCCTTTTGTATCTGGCTTCTTTTAGCATGTTTTCAAGGTTCATCCATGCTGTAGTACTTGTCAGCACTTCATTACTCTTTATGGGCAAATAATATTCAATTGTATGGATAGGCCACTGTATGGTCTTATGAATAGTTTTAATTAACCATTCATCAGTTACTTGGACATGTGAGCTGTTCCCACTTTTTACCTGTTATGGATGATGTTGCTATAAACATTCACGTGCACTGTTTTGTGAGAACATTTTCCTTTCTCTGTGTGAATGAAACTGCTGGGTCATATGGTAACTACATCTTTAACCTATTGAGGGGCTGCCAGACCATTTTACATGTCCAACACCAACATATGGGGTTCTGATTTCTCCACATCTTATCAACACTTCTGATTATCTTCCTTCTTGAGTATAGCCAACCTAGTGTGTGAAGTAGTATCTCATTATGGTTTTAACTTGCATTTCTCTGATAGCTAATGTTGTTGAACATCTTTCATATGCTTATTGGCTATTTGTAGAAATTCTTGGCAGGTATGTCTATTCAGGTCCTTTGGCTACTTTTTCATTTATTTATTTATTTTTCTAATTCCAGTATAATGGCTACTTTTAATTAAATTGTCTTTTTATTACTGAGTTTTAAGAGTTGATGCCAGTGCTTTTAAAAGCTTTAGCTAAAAGCAAGTTCTGTATACATGCCAGGGTTCTCCAAAAGTAAAGGCCTATTCTAGTCAATCCACACATAATTTAGTTTTTCTAGAATTAGGAAAGCACCCTATGTCTCTGGATATGAGACCAAATTTATATGTTCCAGTCTTCAAGTGCCATCTTAATAATTATAGTCATTATGATGAAACAATAATGCTACACCTTTCTCTAAGTATAACCAGTAAGTCATACTGCTTAATAAGGCATGCTGTGAAGTCAGAATGCCTAGATTCAATTTTTACCTCCACTACTTCTAGCCGTTTAACCTTGAGCTCATCACTTAACCTCTCTAACTTAATCTTCCTCTTCAGTAAAATGAGAATAATCATGGTAATCATCCTGTAGTGTGCTGTAAAGATTAAAAGTATGATAAATGGAAACTGTGTGACTGACACACAGGAAATATTTAACAAATGTTAATGATTCTCACTTGTCTTTAAAGAGGAAACACGTGGGGATGCTGAGGCCGGAGTGCCCCTACCTCTTTATCTTCTGATACCTGAGTCATCAGTGCAGATGGGCTTTTATATTTAATAAGAAGCTCTTTGCAGAAATAAATCGTTACCTTTATTTTCCCCGGCTGAGTCTCTTCAATAATCACATTACTTGTGGGCCAAGTTAACACTCCAGGAAGACGACAAATCAAGGTTCTTGCTTTCTCAAAATGATTAAGAGCTTCTAGAAATCTAAAGTCATAATTATGAAGAAAGAAGGCATTAAAGCTATGATAAGAATTTTAATTCCCCACAATAAAGTTACAGAAATTTCAAGTTTACTAGTAAGAGTACATGTGATAAATCACTGTACAGAAATATTCTATGGAACCTGCAGTTTCTTTAAAAAAACAAAGGCAGGTTGAATCACTATACTGCCACCTGAAACTAATATAACAGTGTACATTAACTAACTGTAATTAAAATAAAAAAGAAAAAAAGAAGGCATTAATCACTGTTTGCTATAAAAATAATATAAATTAAACACAAATCTGCCTGGCCACCGACTTTATTATGGTAGGTGCATACTGGTCCTTTAAAGTTGTAATTTATTGCTTAAAGTTTCCAACAATTACAACAGAAAATTGAAAAATTTCGTTGTTCCATTTTTATGTTTCATTTACTAAGCTAATTAGAGTCCTATAGAGAAATAACAACCCTTCACACTAATTAATCAACTAATTAATCATAAATTCCTTTTTAAAAAAACTTTATTAGGACATCTGATCTGTAATAAAGATCATTCTGAAAAAAAAAAAAAGATCTTTTTGAAAAAATTCTAAAGAGATCATGTATACTAGACATAATTCTTCAACCATAAAGAAGTAAAGTATTTTAACAGAACAAATGGATATGTAAACTGTTTTAACTACATGAAATGTTTTGGTTCTGATTTATGTTTTAAAAAATGTCAACAGATTCCTAAAATCCAACAAAAGAATATTAATACACTGGATTATAAAGTTAAATAAGTCTTTGTTATTCTCTTCAGGCTAGAGAAGAAACGTTTCCTGCTTTCTCCAATCTTGAAATAATTTCCCAGTTTAAGAACTTTTTTTGCCAATGGATAAGAAAAACTCACCTGCTGAAAAGCTAGACCACCAACCACCATTAAGAGAACAGCAGGCCTTTACCAGAAACTGCGCATTGCAACAGCCAAAACCACCATTATCAGACACTGAACCCTACACCATATTATTTTGAAATTAAAATGTAAACTTTGGGATCCCTGGGTGGCGCAGCAGTTTAGCGCCTGCCTTTGGCCCAGGGCGCGATCCTAGAGACCCGGGATCGAATCCCACGTCAGGCTCCCGGTGCATGGAGCCTGCTTCTCCCTCTGCCTGTGTCTCTGCCTCTCTCTCTCTCTATCATGTAAAAAAAAAAGTAAACTTTTCAAAATGGCACTTTTTCATCTACCATAATTCCTATGATGTTCCATATTTATGATACATCCCTAGATCTTAAGAATAATTATATGTGACCACTACATTAAAAATGTGTATCTTGGGGGATCCCTAGGTGGCGCAGTGGTTTAGCGCTTGCCTTTGGCCCAGGGTGCGATCCTGGAGTCCCGGGATTGAGTCCTGGGTTGAGCTCCCAGCATGGAGCCTGCTTCTCCCTCCTCCTGTGCCTTGCCCACCCCCTTCTCTATCATAAATAAATAAATAAATCTTTAAAAAAATGTATATCTTAAACAAGTTATGTTAAGCTTGAAATTAAATTCATTTGTTATTACTATACAGATGATTGCTAAATCCTCATTACCGCTCCCTCTATCTAATTCTAAATATAATTCAGCCTGGTCACACAGTAACTTCAGGAAGTAAAAGAACTTTCTTTAATCACTAAAAAATCTATAAAGAAGTTCTAGGCACATTCCAAAACTGGGTTCCCAAGGAGTCCCAAAGGTCTGATAACATTTTCCTTAGGAACACCTAGCTGGCTCAGTCAAAAAACCATGCAACTCTTGATCTCAGGGTCATAAGTTTGAGACCCATGTTGGGTATAGAGATTATTTAAAAATAAAAATTAAAAAAAAACTTAAAAAATTTTTTCTCTAAAAGGACAGACGAAAATTCAAGAATTAAAAGCTATAAAATGATACTCAATTAGTCAACAATTATTTCTTTATAAAGTAATCTACCACATCTACCACCATATTGGGTGTAAGTACAGGAAGAGGGAGATTTTTGGTTTTCTTTTTGTCACTACTGTTTTACAGTTAATGATACTGTTTTATCATGCCAAAAATACGGACTGCTTCACAAATTTGTGCGTAATCCTTGCACAAGGGGCATGCTAATCCTGTATCATTCTAATTTTAGTCTATGTGCTGCCCAAGCAAGCACAGAACAGGGGAGTTTTTTTTTTAAAGTTCAATGTATAACCCTATCCCCAAAGGGTCATACAGAAAAAACTGGGAAGATAAGATATGAAACATTTGCAGAACAACCACATTCTAAACTTCGAGTAAGAATACCAACTATAGAAGAAGTTCAAAGAAGAGATTTTTATTTCTAATTCATGGTGTCTCTGAACAGATATGTATCCCATATTAAAACCATCTTCATATAAGTTTTGGAGGGAAATGAGTATTTTGGTAACCAAAAACATTATACAATCAGACTTGTAAAGCAGTAATTTATATCCATTCAGTCACCATTTATAAATGACATATACTAAGACTATACTTTCAGGGATCATTTCTATAGTTTGTTATAAATGACATATACTAACAGAAAAAATACAAAATCCTTTGTGTCAAATCACCTTATTTTAACTTTCTTATAAGATTCCAAATAAGGAAGTACTAGGAGCTGAACTGATTGGCCATATTTTAATAATTAATATTGATTTAGAAATGCTGGCCTCCAAGCAAACATGGAAATAATAGCATCCCACAGAGAAGATAACAATGTAATTCCAGAAAAGGGATCTCCACAACATTAGACTTCAATGAATTTCCCACCCTGAGTGTAAAAGAGTACAGATTCTACTAACCTGTTCTTTTTCAAATATACTTTTCCAATTCCACAGTAGGCCAAACAATCAAGTCCCTCATTGGGGTAGTGTTCAATCATCCTCTTAAACTGGTTTTCAGCTTCAGATAATTCCTTCAGTAGCAATAAAAATAATGATCACTTAAACTACAAAAGAAACACTAGAGCAGATTTTATCTGAAGGTTGTTTTTTTTGTGTAATATTACAAACAACTGTATATCCAAATATTTCTATGGCAAAATTAAACCTTCTGCATTTTATATTCTTAGCAAATATACAAATTTTGACGACAGGATATACAGAGACACAACCAAAGTGATCTGGCTTGAGAATGAAAACTTGGCATGGAACACATAAGACAACAAACCACACGAACATTTACTAATATACAGAGAGGGCCTGGTACGTGCTCATTAACACTAAAAGGTGTGAATTCATAGAAGACTGACTAGACGTAAACACATCATGACATGTATCCTTACTACTGCTTTAACGAAAGCTTTTCATAGCTTAGAGTACATTCTTTTGAATATTCTTGACAGTGGAAACTTCTGCACACTTTGAATGAATGGTTTTGGAAAAAAATCCAAAGACACTTAGCTCAAGGCAATCCTGGAAACCCCACTGTGGGTGAAAAAAGATGTATCACTACAAAATGGGAGTTTCTAAGAAGCTTTGAGGCCAGTTCCAAAGGGAGCGTTCAAAAAATGTTTTAAGCAAGAGCTGTAGTGGAGCAAATACATTGCTTACTTCTGGGGCTACTCTGAATGATGACATTCTTTTAAATGTCCAAGTTCTATCATACCTGTTTTTTCTTTTTTTAATCAGTCTCAGTAATTCAAAGTAAATTAAAAATTTAGTGAACTATTTCTTCTATTTTTTTTTTAAGATTTTATTTATTTATCAATGAAAGACATACAGAGAGAGAGGCAGAGACAAGGCAGAGGGAGAAGCAGGCTTCACGCAGGAAGCCCGATGTGGGACTCGATCCCAGGACTCCAGGATTGCACCCTGGGCCAAAGGCAGGAGCTCAACTGCTGAGTCACCCAGGCATCTCTATTTCTTCTATTTTGATAAAGCAAAGTATGATAAGATATTTATTATCACTCCGCCAAGAATAGAAGAATTGAGATCATGAAGTTCTGTTTCCAACAAATGCAAGACATTCATTCTGTCACAGCAAGAACGAGGAAAGAAGCATATAACAAAGAAAATGAACCTCAGACACTGTGGACCACACTGAGAGTAGAACCTAACAGATGACTGGATCCTTATTAGGTAACAGTTATGGTTACATCTTCATTTCCTCAAGGACACTTGAGCCCTAGTTGGCAGAAAGGATATATCATACCTGAGGTAATTCTAGAGCAATTTTAACTTTTATTAAAAACTAAAAGAAAACCATAGAAAGCAAAGTACAGCTGACTCTTGAACAATGCAGGGGTCATGCAACTAAAAATACAGGTATAACTTTTGATTTTCCAAAAACTTTACTACTAATAACCTACTTGACTGGAAGCCTTATCAATAACAGAGTGGATTAACACATATTTTATATGTGTATTATATACTGTATCCTTATAGTAAAGCAAGAGAAAAGAAAATCACAAAGAGAAAATACATTCACAGTACTGTACTATGTTTTTTTTAAAAAAAATCCATGTATAAGTAGTAAGTGGACCCATGCAATCAAACTCGTATTGTTCAAGGGTCAACTGTATAATACTGTGCAGTGCAGAAAAGCTCACTTTCCAGGAGAGCCCAAAGAATCATGAGTAATGGAAACCATGTGTGCTCACACCTATACACAGATTGTGGTTGTGGGAAGCCTGCACTCCAGAAGATAATAAAATACCAAAATACTTATCACCCAGAACTAACAGATCTTAACACAAAGTTGAAGTCTCCTTTCTTATCTCCCCAGGCCCATTCCTTCCATCACTAAACACAACCATTATCTTAAACTTGATGTTGGGCTAGCCTATGTTTTTTGTCACCTTTACAAGAGGCAGAGATAAGGGATGCCTGGGTGACTCAGTGGTTGAGCATCTGCCTCCGGCTCAGGTCGTGATCAAATGTCGCATTGGGCTCCCACAGGGACCCTGTTTCTCCCTCTGCCTATGTCTCTACCTCTCTCTGTGTGTCTCATGAATAAATAAATAAATCTTAAAAAAAAAGAGGCAGAGATAGTTATAAACAATATATGCTATTGTTCCATACGTTTTCCAAATTGTACATAGTGTTATCACAACGTCTATTATGTTCTGCAACTTGTCTTTTTCACTCAACCTATTTTCTTAAATCTATGATGCTACAATAGGCCTTTTACTTTTTATACAAGTAAAAAGATTCCTACTGCTCATCTGACACACCTTTTTTCCAATAGGATCACAAACTACATTTTCTTTTCAATAAAAACACCACAAATTAAACAGGTACTTCAGAAGAAATTATCAAGAAAATACAAAAAAGAATTAAGCCAAAGTGGCAAAATTTTTTTATGTATCTTCTAAAATTAATGGCACATTTTAACGATTTATTATCTTTCTTACAAATCTTACCTCAGGCTGTCCTATTCCAAGGAGAGAAATAGCAAGTCCGTAGACTACTAAGACATAGTTAATCATGGCCAGGTTCAATTGCTGTCAATAAAAATGGTCCAGTTAAAAATGTGAACATAATTTTGCCCAATTTACATCATATCAACTTGTTAGCCACAACAGGAGAAAAAAAAATGTAATGAAATCTCTCTAATCACTATGACTGAAACAAAGGCCAAACAGAATTAGAAAATATATTTTGCAAAGCTACAGTTATAATGAAATCATGTATTTAAAACACAGAAACATTGTCTCAGTTCCTTGAAGGTGTGGTTCACAGCAGATCAGAGTAACTGAGTCATATTCTTTTCATTTTAAGTAGGTACTAGTGATGGATTAAGACATTTGCTCTCTTACAATCTAGCATAAATTATATATCTATCTAATTCTTTCTGGATGAAAAGATGGAACTAACGCAAGTCCAAAACCTTGATTCAGTACTTTTGTAGGAGAAGCTAGGTATTCTAATGAACACCAAGTAGAGAAGGAGAGTCTAAACCTGGGTAATATACTAAGTGAAACCATAAAGGCTGAATCCGACAGAGAGAGCATTACAGCTTCTCACAACCTGGAGCAGATACAGCCAATCTGAGGTAGGACTAAGGTATGTTCATACAATGAAGTTAAAGCCTTGGTTCTCTTCTACATTCACCTGAAATGTATATGCACTGATAAACAAGCTGCAAGGCAATTTTACCTTTATTTTTTGAGGATCTAAACCATTGAGCAATTCTGTGAAGGCCTGTGCAGCACTGCGGCAACGCTGCTCCAACAAAGCCGTGTAACCATCCTGGATTAAGCTTCTCAGCATTTTCATTATATTAGCAAAATCCTGCAAAAAAAAAAAAAAAAATTGTATTAAGTAATCCAGAGCTGTATGTGTTTAGCCTAAAACTTAAGATGCCAAAGTTCATCATAGGGCAGTTATATTTTATAACTGATTATAAAATATGTCAATAAATATCCAAAGCTGCTTTTTTGCATTATACTCCTTTCTCTACATGGCACCTTTTTTTTTTTTTTAAACTTTATTTATTTATCCATGAGAGAGAGCGAGAGAGGGAGGCAGAGACACAGGCAGAGGGAGAAGCAGGCTCCATGCAGGGAGCCTGACGTGGGACTCGATCCCGGTCTCCAGGATCACACCCTGGGCCGAATGCGGTGCCAAACCGCTGAGCCACCCGGGCTGCCCATACATGGCATCTTTATAGTGAAAATCGAAAGGTACTGCTTCACCATCTTATTTCCAACACTCCTGCTGCTACTCATAACAAGAAAGGGTAGTTCATTTTACACTACATGGTTCTAAGCCTTGCTCACTTTTCATTGAACAGACAGCATTTAGAAGTTTTAACAGCACAGAAAACACCGGCCACCACTGAAATAACTATCTGGCTGACTAGATTTAGACAAGTAAGAAAAAGCAATCAATTTACTGATCACTATCAGATTTTAACATCTGCCCTTGTGCTCTGGAACAAACCTTAATTCTCAGCAAGAAATGCGTATTTTAATCTTTGGCTCTACTTCTGCACAACATGTACTTGAACACAATAAAAGTATCAGGAGAGATACTATCAGGTTAAACACAAAGGGAAAAGCATAAAAAATAAAAAACAAAATCAGGGACACTTGGGTGGCTCAGTGGTTGAGTGTCTGCTTTTGGCTCAGGTCACAATCCTGGGGTCCTAGGATCAAGTCCCGCATCAGGCTCCCCCAGAGGGAGCCTGCTTCTCTTTCTGCCTAGGTCTCTGCCTCTTTCTCTGTGTGTCTCTTGTGAATAAACAAATACAATCTTAAAAAAATCTCCAACTGTCAGAAATTCTAAAGATGCTTTTATGCAATGGATTAGAAATATGTTTTCAGGGCAGCCGGGGTGGCTCAGCAGTTTACTGCCACCTTCAGCCCAGGGCCTGATCCTGGACACCCGGGATCGAGTCCCACGTCAGGCTCCCTGCATGGACCCTGCTTCTCCCTCTGCCTGTGTCTCTGCCTCTCTCTCTCTCTCTCTGTGTGACTATCATAAATAAATTTAAAAAAAAAATTAAAAAAAAGAAATATGTTTTCATAAACTGCTTGAAACATGCTTCATTCCTACAGTCCTCTGTAAGATTGTCATATGTACCTAAATAGATGAATTTTAAAATGACCTCCATATTAAAATAAGTATTGTAGTCTAGGTTAATATACATTTTTTTTGGAGTTAAATTTAAATCCAATATTCTACTTTAGAAGAAAGAAAATTGTATTTACATAAAGGATGAGTTTTTCAAAGCAGACTATGAATCATGTTTACCCAAAAAAGACAATCTTTCACTTAGTACTACATAGTCTACAAATGTTCAATGACTAGAACAGAGATCAGTGTTGGTTCTGTAGATTCTGGATTTCATCAAGGTTTCTATTTCTTCTTGAATCAGTTTTTAGAAGTTGGGTTTTTCTAGGAATTCATCCATTTCATCTTTTCACATTTTGAAATTTCTTGGTATATCATTCATAATAGTATTTTGATGTATTTGTAATATTCAAGAATCTTCAGAAATGCATCCTTGTTCACTCTTGAAATTGTTTTATGTCTTCTTTCTTAATCAGTTACAACACCAGCATATAAATTTTATTTATAATGGCAAAGAATCAACTGTTAGCTCTGTGGATTCTTTCTTTTAGGTTTGTTTCTAGTTCATCATTTTCCAGTTTGATCTTTATTATTTCCTTCCTTCTACTTTCTTTGGGTTTATTTGCTATTTTTCTTTTTTTCTAGTTCCTAGGATAAATACTTCATTAATTTAAAAGGTTTTGTTCTTTTACCTCACATATTTAGCTTGATAAACTTCCTTCAAAGTAATCTTTTAGCTGTATCCATTGCATTTTTTAGAAGACTTTTTCTCTTAGTTTTAGGTTTACAACAAAATTGAAAAGGAGGTACAGAAATATCCATATACCCATTGCCTCCTTCCATGCAAACCCCACTATATCACTCCTCAGAACAGTATATGTAACTTTTTATTGAAGTACATTAACATACTATGTTATACTAATTCTAGGTATACAACTTAGTGATTAGACACTGCTGAACACTATACATTGCTCACCACAGTAAGTGTAGTTACCATCTGTCACCATCCAGAGTTATTGCAGTGTTAATGACTGTACTCTCTATGCTGTACTTTTCACCCCATGGTTATTTATTTCATAACTGGAAGTCTTCTCAATCCCTGTCACATATTTCACCGATTCTCTCATCCTCTGCCATCTGGCAAACACCAGTGTGTTCTCTATATTTGAGACTTTGTGTGTTCATTTTTGTTTTGTTTTTCAAATTTCACGTATTAGTAAAATCAGATGGTATTTGTCTTTCTCTAAGTTATTTCACCTAGTGAAATACTCCCTAGGTCCATCCATGTTGTCAAGAATGGCAATATTTTATTCGTTTTATGGCTAAGTAATACTCCAATGTGTATGTGTGTGTGTACACATTTTCTTTAACCCAGAATAGTATATTTCTTACCAAAGATCAACTACATGCACACATCCCAATCACTCAAAGTCTATAGTTTACCACAGGATACATTCTTGGTGTTGTACTTCTACGGCTTTGGATAAATGTTCAAGGACATATACCTGCCATTATAATATTATACATAGAATTTTCGCTGCCCTAAAAATCCTCTGTGCTTTGCCTAGTAATCTTTTTCCCCTTAGTGTATACTTTTTAATGACTTCCTAAATACTACAGAATTTTATATACAAAGTTATTTGATTACTCTTAAATCTTTCAAATCAAAGAATAAAGTTTGCTCTTTAACAGTTTTAAGGTAGGTATAATAAAACTGCGAGTGCTCAAACTTTTTAAAATAATTTAAATCTTCTTAAAATGCTTTTCTATTTTCGTTAGTATTTATTTTTAATAAACCTATACACCCAACATGGGGCGTGAACTCACAATTTGGAGATCAAGAGTCACAGGCTCTACCAAGTGAGTCAGCCAGGCACGCCTTAAAGTATATATCTTAAAAGTTAAAACTCTGGAAAGCAAAGAATCTCAAATTTTTAAATCTCCGGGAAGCAAACAATTCTGCAGTGTCAACCATTAGTTAAATTTCTGGTTAAACTGATTATCAAGTTAAAATTTATTCTCATGAATAAATAAAATCTTAAAAAAAATTTAAATTAGTGATAGTTTGGTTTCTTAGCAGTCATATATAAGATATGTCCATAACTTAAACTACAAAAAATAAATCTTAGAGATGTACATGATTAGCATTCATATGAAAAATGTTTTGTTCAAAGACTGCTTTTTTCATTAGGAATAAAGCCTTTTCAGGTCATGGTCTCTGGGTCCTGGGATTGAGCCCCACATGGGCTCCCTGCTCAGCGGGGATTCTGCTTCTCTTTCTCTCTCTCCTTTTTTTTTTTTTTAAGATTTTATTTATTTATTCATGACAGACACAGAGAAAGAGAGAGAGAAAGGCAGAGACACAGGCAGAGAGAGAAGCAGGCTCCATGCAGGGAGCCTGACGTGGGACTCGATTCTGGGGCTCCAAGATCACGCCCTGGGCTGAAGGCAGGCGCTAAACAGCTGAGCCACTGGGGCTGCCCTGCTTCTCTCTCTCTATCCCTCCCCATCACTCATTTTTTCTCTCTCTCTCTCTCTCTCAAATCAAATCTTTGGAGAAAATAAAAAAGAAAGAAAGAAAGAAAAAGAAATAAGCCTTTTCCTTTACCTGATGTGCAGCTCTGGAAGATTTAGAGAATTGTTTTTCCAAAATGTTCTTCAAATCTACTGGTAAACTCCCTTGTGAACTAGAACTAATAGAGAAAAATGTTTTGAGTTATCTTAAAATAGTTTTGCTTATATAAAGATAAGAATATATTTACAGAAGGCCATTTTTTTAAAAACTGTAGTTGACATACAATGTTACATTAGTTTCAAGCATACAATGCAATACTATACATTATACAAAGTTCACTATAATAAGTGTAGTCACCATGACCTGTCACCATACATTTTTACAGTATTTTTTACTACATTCCCTGTGCTGCAGGTGAAGGTCATTTTAAACACTGAATAAATGGAGTCACAAGTTCCTCCTTTGAAGTATTACCAAAAAGTCAATTCTCCTCAAATTAATCTCTTAATACAATGAAATCGCAATAAAATCTCTGTAAAATTAGAGATGGAGGGAGACCAGAATTATGAAGATAATATAGAAGAAAACTTAAAGAAAAATAGGAAATTGGGAAGATTTACGCTGATCATCAAGTTATTCCACATATGGTCATCAATAACACAGCCTTGAAACAAGAAATGTGCTCATTAAACACTGCAAGGATGCTCCATCTCTTAATGAAAATCTAATAATAAGATAGAACTGTTTCTGAAAGTCTGACTCCCAATGCTGGTGAGGATAATAAGCAAGATTCAGGAATTCTATGTGGTGTTTGCTGACACCAAATAGTTGCCATTTTCCACATCAATTCTCAATTTGAAAACAGAATCAAAACATCAGAAAAATAAATTTATCTTTAGCAGAACAGTTCAGAATTATAACTATGCATGACCCTGTATGTTTTTGGTCTCCTTTGAGGGTTAAGTAGGGAGAAGGGGAAGACTTAGGATTTTCCTTCTGAATAATAGAACAATATAGTACCTATGCCCCTGCTTTAAATTTAATTTTCCTAGCAGCATCATTTTTTTTTTTAAATGAGGCTTAACTATTTCGCTTAGTGCTTTGCTATTCAAGCCCTTCTTGAAGCACCTACCAAGGAATCAGCCTTACACGAAGAAGAGAAAGCTGACAGCTGGTGTAACTATGGCAGAAATGATTTTGCAGGGCCTCCAGAGTCACTTTTCTTGACCTCATGATTTTCTGTATCCATTTTAAGATTTATAATCTCACTTTGCAATCCATATATGTCTTTGTAGGCAATGGGGGGCATTAATTATAAAGATAGGTGGCAAGAGTTCCTACTGTTAATTTGCAGGGGGAAAGGGATATTTGATAGAACTTTTAAGTGGTTGCTTCATTAATGAACACGTTCCTTTAAGGAGAACTACTTTCTTAAAAGGGCCCCTAAAAACACACAAACCCATGCCTGTATGTGCAGAGTAAGCACCAGATGGCCAAGAACTTGTTAATGGAGAATTCCTAAAGGAAGCCTCTAGAGAAGCAACTGTGGGAGAGGTGAAGTAAGTAAATAGGGAGAAGACATAATTCTCACTTTATACTTCTCTGAATATTTTTTTCTTCTCATGAGCATGTATTTTGTGATTTTTAAGAATTAACGCTGATAGATCTCGTATTCTATGCCTTTCAGATATTGGCTAACATTCAGATTTAATAATCCTTTGGCTAAAACTGACACACTCCACAAGATACACCCTTGATATGTGAAAGGGATTTTAGTACTCATTATATAGCTACTACTTAAATGATCCTTTGTTTTTCCCCTTTTACTTTTTTCTTAAGAGGAGGCTATGGGGGGAGGGGCAAAAATAAAAAACATACCTGAACTTCTCCAATTCATTGTTTCGAGATTTTTGTTTTCCTTTGTATTTTGGAGTCTGACCTGTGAATACAAAGTATTTGTTCCTGAAACCTGTTCATAAAAATCAACAAGCCTGAAAGCAAATTAATTGAAAATATGTAAATTGGAATAAGCAGCAAAGGAAACATTTTATGTAACTACAAACAGGTAAAAAAAAAAACAGCTAAGATGACACAGGTCTATGTATACTATAAAATTGTGAATGTAAATTACAATATTATTTAGATAGGTCATAGTTCCTATTTTCAGGTAGTCTATAATCAGATGGGGAAAAAAAGACAGTCACCAGTAATTACACAACAACCACCTTTAGGAAAAAGAGAAGATAGCATGCTGTTACTAACATATTAATTCCATAGTAACTGCTCTTATAAACTCACTGAGGTGGAAATCATTAAATTTGAGTGGCCAGGAAAAGTATTAGTGGGGATGCAGCATGTGTATTTAGCTTTAAGAAACAAGTAGAACTTGGGGCACCTGGTGGCTCAGTTGGCTAAGTATCTGATTTTGGCTCAGGTCATGACCTCAGAGTCCTGGGACAGAGCCCACAGCAGCTCTATGCTCAGCGGGGAGTCAGCTTGTGTCTCCCCCCGCCCTACTCCTCCCCCTGCTTGTGCTTGCTCTCTAATAAATAAATAAATACAATCTTAAAAAACGAAACAAACCCAAGAATGACATTCACTTTAAGAAACTCTAAGTAAACCTGTGTGATCTGGTGAGCTGGGTAAGAAGAGAAGGTTGGAAAAGGGTGGCAAAGGCCAGCTGAGGGGAGTGCTCGGAGGTCCTTTGCTTCTGATACTCCAGCTTTATGAGCCTAGCATTGGTCCCATGGGCAAGAGTTGGGGGAAACATGCACAAAGTTGAGTAGAAGGGAGCACAGGAATAGGGACAGGGTGTTTTTGATGGAAACTTTGGGGAGAGACAGCAGAGGCAAGTCAGAACCAATGTATTAAGAAGAGAATCAGAACCAAGCTGGTGGATGGCCTTAGAAAACAAAAGTGGCTTCTGGAAAGGCAAAAGAGTTTTAATTTGATTCCTGCAGTTTGATTTTGGGCAAAACTGTAGCTTTAACCCTGGGACCTCAATTTCTTTAACTGAATACAAATGCTGAAATGTGGGTGGTATTTATTTACTTAAATGTGCTATCCAATACTAACAGCCTAAGAAACATCAATAAATTATTTTTTTAAGATTTTATTTATTCATGAGACACAGAGAGAGAGAGAGAGAGAGACAGAGACAGAGACACAGGCAGAGAGAGCAAGCTCCCTGCAGGGAGCCCAATATGGGATTTGATCCCAGACCCTGGGGATCACGACCTGAGCCAAAGGCAGACACTCAACCACTGAGCCACTCATGTGCCCTGAAATATTAATAAATTAAAAGGTGTTTTCCAAAAGAAAAGTTTTATCTTCAAAGATATTTTCATGTGCTATTAGACTTACATCAGGTAAGACAATCACCTGAGTCTCCCTCTTTACAGTTTTCCAACATGCTAGCCAAATGGGAATGGCTAGGGGTAAATAGCTGGAAATGTGGCCCTGGAGCCTAAGAAAAGACAGAACTGAGGGAAGCAAAAGACAGAAATGGTTGCCAGAAACAGAAACACTGAAAAGAAAACAAAAGAGCCAACAAACAAGAAAAAGGAAAAGAGAGCGAGATGATCACTAACCAGGTCAGCAATCTCACCAAAATAAACCTGGGATGAGCACATGGAAGACTTAGACAAAATACTTGTATCTAACAGCAACCTTGAGTCATCAAGAAAATCCATATTTTTCTTAAACTCTGTTTTAAAAGCCAGGGAAGCATATAATCCACTTTAGGATGATTTTCAACAAAATCTGGCCATGTAAAGGGAGACTGAGAAATAAATGGAGCATGAATTTTTGCTTCTCTGGACCCTTAATTTCCCAATGATGCCAAGTAAACAAAGTCCCACTGTGTGTCTGTGTATTTACTAGATGCAGAAATAAACATATGCACTAAGCACATACAAGTTAAACTGGTATCAGCCTAAAGCATTTTCAACATCACCCCCAACAGGGTGAAAGTTAGTTCTTAACAGATGAAAAAAAAAAATCTAACTTTTTAAATATATAAAGCACAGGGATCCCTGGGTGGTGCAGCGGTTTAGCGCCTGCCTTTGGCCCAGGGCGCAATCCTGGAGACCCGGGATCGAATCCTACGTCGGGCTCCCGGTGCATGGAGCCTGCTTCTCCCTCTGCCTATGTCTCTGCCTCTCTCTCTCTTTCTGTATGACTATCATAAATAAATAAAAATTAAAAAAAAATATATATATATATAAAGCACAAATGTACGTACAGGACATAAATGGATAAACAGTATTTGTGGTAGGAGGGCAAACAGGAAAAAAATATGTCTAAAAAGCCACCTGGGACATGGACAGGGTCAACTAATGAAATTAAAGCTGAAAAATACTGGCCTTGGGCACCTGGGTGGCTCACTTGATTGAGCATCTGCTTCAGCTCAGGTCATGATCCCTGGGACCTGGGATCAAGCCCCGAGTCAGGCTCCCTGCTCAGCAAGGAGTCTGCTTCTCCCTCTCCCTCTGCAGATCCCCCTACTTGAGCTCTCTCTCTCTCTCTAGTGCTCCCTCTCTTTCTCACTCTCTCTCAGATAAATAAAATCTTTAAAAATTAAAAAAAAAACAAAAACAAAACACTGGCCTCATGGAAATTAGGTAGCAGATCAAAGAGTTTCATCCTCCCTTTCTACATTTATTTGAATTTCTGAAATTAAATGTATTAAATAATATGAAAAGACCGAGCACTGATTTCAAATAAGTATTCAATGTTTTCTTAACATAGAAGCATTATAAAGTAAAAGAGCAACAGCAGATGTACGTGAGGTTCGTGCAAACATTGGGGCTGGAGTTTTAAGAACGCTACCTTAATTCAGCAACAACTTACTAAGGAAAAAACTTACCTGATGGTGGTAGAAATTCAGGATGACAGTCACAATCATCTACCTTCAAAGCTTCATCTACCACCTATCCATGAAAACAAAATTCATGAGATTTTCAAAAAATAAAGCCATAAAGCACTCAATTGCTAAATAATAAAACAGAATGGAACAGAATTTACCCAACAGCCTAAAATCAACAGATAATTAGGCCTAAGTGAGGGAACAAACAAAATGATATCTAGTGATAATATGACAAATTCTCTAATGATAATTCTACTTCCAACACCTGGCATGATGCCTGACAGATTATTTAATAAGTGTACTGAATAAATACTATTGCATCCTTCCCTGTATGCTCCTCTCTCTAACTGAATACAGCCTCCGAGATTTTCATTACTAACAATAAAAGGACTACACAGTGAGTTGGAAAAGCTCCTTTAAATGCCTACCAGCCACATACTCCAAAATATCATTTCCTTTTCTCTTAGAAAACCCTGGAGAGAAATATTAACGTGGACTTGGTGATATGTGCTGAGCTTTTAGTATACAACTGTCAGAGGAAAACTCCAATTGAGGATATCTAGGATATCAATTAGAGTCAGGATAGAAGGCCTAGAGGTGCCTCAAAAACCAAGAGGCCTGGGTGCTGGTAAGCACAGTAGGGAGTCAAGGCTGGGGACCACTGCTGGGAAGAGCAACAGGAGGCTACACAAATGCCACACAAATGCCTCAGGCAGAGATGGGGAAGGCGTGCCCCCAGGACCAATATAACACAAGTCCTGTGGGCGAGCTCATGCAGTGCCAGGCAGCCGAGTAGACTACAAAAAAAAGGGAGGAAAAGAAAAATTGGAAGCACTGTAAGAAGAAAAATCGGAAGCACTGTAAGAAGGTCTGGTGACATGGCCACCAGACCTCACTGTCACTCATTCCCCAGGGGCTGTTTGAGAGACATGTAAAGCAGGAAAGGCATACAAAGAGAACTACCCAAGTGGTAAAATGATATTTAGAAGAACACATTTTGAAAACACACCAATGTGATTTCAAAAGAAACTCTGTGACAGGGCAGCCCCGGTAGTGCAGCGGTTTAGTGCCGCCTGCAGCCCAGGGTGTGATCCTGGAGACCCGGGATCGAGTCCCACATCAGGCTCCTTGCATGGAGCCTGCTTCTCCCTCTACCTGTGTCTCTGCCCCCCACCCCCCTCCCCGTGTTTCTCATGAATAAATAAATAAATAATTCTTAAAAAAAAAAAAAGAAATTCTGTGACACTGAAATATTTTCCTCATGTAGACGAAGGACATAGTGGAATATTTATTAAAAAGAATCATTCTCAAAAAAAAAAAAAAGAAAAAAAGAAAAGAAAAAGAATCATTCTTGGGACACCTGGGTGGCTCAGTGGTTGAGTATCTCCCTTCAGCCTGGACTTGATCCCGGAGTTGTAGGATCGAGTCCCACATCGGGCTCCCTGCACAGAGCCTGCTTCTCCCTCTGCCTGTGTCTCTGCCTGTCTCTCGTGAATAAATAAAATCTTTAAGAAGAAAAAAAAGAATCATTCTCTTTGCTTTCATTGGAAAAAGGAATTCATATCATCAAAATATTTAATTTCCATTATTACTGGAATACTATTGTAAAAACATGAGACTATCTATAGTTGAAGAAATCATTTTAATTTTCGTTTTTTACTGAACCTACCTTTAGATTCTGATTACCACCGTTTGCCATTTCGCGGTTAGTTTTTCTGGAATCTTTTTCAGTTTCCACAAAGTTAAGTGAAGTACTAAATGCAGGTGCTGATAAACTAGGTATGTAGGCCCTGAATAGGAAATAAAAGAAATAATTTATTTCTGCTCATTAGCATGCATTTTTAAAAGTTATCCTTCAAATAAACAAGTTCCAGCAAATATTGCCTTTTTTCCTTGGAAGAAGGGTAATACTTAAAAGAATCTACCTCTGACATTGGGTTTTATATACAAATATTACTTTAAATTTCATAGTAAAAACTCAAAATAGATTAAGAACAGTTCAATAATATATTCTGGTTTCTAATATTAAAATAAGTAAGTCTTCTGGTTTTAAATTTAACAGCTTCAGTATCTTAGGCATCTAACATATGTGGAGGAAAAAAACATCTATTTTAATTGCCAAGTAATAAATACAGAACCCTGGCTGCTATTTGTTTTCTTGTGAGCATACTTGAATCTGTCTGTTGTCTATTTCTAACAGAAAGCGTCCTAGTCTTAGAAAAGAACCAAGAGGCTGGATGTACATGTTTTCAGGACAGGAGCTTAGAGTTAAAGGTACAGACTGTGTTCTGTTCTCTGCTGTCATGACCCTCAATTGAAAAAGTACTCCCATCCAAGCATAATGACATCCAATTAACACTTCACCCATATTTTCCCAGAGGTTTAGGCTACTGATCTCCCATAAATACACATGCAAATGGCTCAGTAAAACAGTCCACAAAATAAATCTGACATTCACAGGTCACCTGATCTTAGACACAAACCCTTCTTCCTTCTCTCCTCAACTTTACTGTGGTTGCTATGAGCCACAAAGCATCAGATACAGTAATTCTGAAATTTATAGGGCAGAGCCATCCCAAGTAACAGCTACTGATCTGATTGGTATTGACTCACCTGCTTTCATAAAAGGCTTTAATTGGATTTCTAGTTGGTGTTCGACCTATAAAAACCAATCACACACATACATAGTAATCAGTGGATTGGCAATACATACTTTGAAGAGATTTTCAAATATCCTTTAAGTTGACAGTAAGAACATCAAATTTACAGAACTGAAAAATAAACCTAAATAATTCTTATTTCCAGATGTTTTTAGTTTTCAGGATAGCTTCAGCAAAATGTTACATAGCCTTATTTGACATCCCATTACATTGATCATTGACTACATGCAGCAGTATATAAATCCAAATCAGAGATGGTACCTGTCTTCAAGGAGCTCACAATCTTATTTATAATCATGTTATGTTGGATGATAACAGCTCAGCTTCCTAAGACACTAAATACCCAAAGCAGAAAAAATAGGAAAGACCTATAAACTGAAAGCATAGAGTAAGGGAATTTCAGGCATTGGAGAAAGCAAAATCACTTAAGAAAGAAAACAAGTGAATGAAAATCTAGAATTCCTAGCCCGAACAGCTGATTTCTGATATATGTGTCTGTACCCACATACAGATGTATATAAGCGTATGTGTTCAGCATGCTACAGAATGAACCACACACTTGGTGCAAAAACATCAAACGACTCTACTGAAGGGTCTTTAGAAATGACTAAAATGGAGGAAAAAATTTTAAACAATTTTGTTTCAAAAGGCTTCATTTTCTTCAAAATCTCAAGGCATATTTTTCTATAGAAGAATAATCATTTGTTATGTTTCAAATAAAAATACAAATAATTTATAATTACCTAGTGGAATATAACACTAATGTACGTACTTCCACACAAACAGAAATGGAAAACTTCAGTGACTTGACCAAGATAATGTAACAAAATAAGCACAAATCACCTGAGAGTTGACTTATGATCCTCCATTAATCCAAGAAACACACCTTCAAGAGTTTTAAAGGGAATTCAACTGTAACCAAAGAATCTTAGGTGAAATACCTTGCAGGTCTTCTATTTGTTTTTGTAACTTTACATGCTGCTGAATTAGATCCTTGATTCCCTCAGGGTCATTTTTACAGAGTTTTTGAGCTTTTATGTTTGCTTGCAGGGCCCAGTCATATTCCCCCAGCATAGAAAGAGCAGCACAATAACGATAATGACCCTGTTCCAAAAGATAAATTTAATTTTTTCTCAAAAATATGCTTAAGTTAAAGAAAATAGATAAGGAAAAATATTTTGCTTGAAAACTGATTACTCAAAATGTTAGATTAGGATCCTACCAATAAAAAAATTTTTTAAATGTTAATACCTCTCAGGAAATAAAATTACCTAAATGAACTAAAAGTGAAATTATCAAAGTATTTATAATAATTTTAACTAGAAATCAGTATTTTTGCTTATGAGATTTTTGTACCCCAAAGAAAATAATTCAACCTTTATTACAGTTTACTAGTAAAGAACAAAATATATTACTTTGTGCCAAATAAAATACAAAAAACACTCATTATAAATAACTTTATTTTTTTCAAAAATATTTTAAGGTAGTAATAGTCTCTAAGTCATCACATTCCCTACATTTTCGAAATTAAACAAATTTTAGAGCTGGAAGGAACAATCAGCTTATAAGTGGTTTTTCGGACCCCCGAAGAGCATGATCACAAATAAGGGGTGCATCTAGGTTAGATCTTCCATTCAGCTTGTTCTTAATCAACTTTTAATTATTCCATCTCTAAGTGTTGTGCTTGGTTTTAAGAAAAGATCGGAAAATCACTCATTTACTCAATTCCAATTATCAGGGCTTTTGGTTTTGTTTGCTACAGAACCACATAGTCCTGTCTGGCCTGATTTATGCATTTTGGGAAATCTCTATCTCAAGGATGAATATTTTAATCTAGAAAGCTAATATAACCAAACCTGAGACTAACTCAACCACCTCTTCTAGCTACTCACAAACTGAACTTCCATTGAAGGCAAAGTATCTCCACTTGAGAACTGACTTACCGTGAGAGACGCTAGAAATTGGCCTACTGTCACACTTACTCAGAGGCAAACCAAAGAATACTGACCTTAGGACTTTGAGTCCAGAGTTTCTTCCTCTTTACTACAGATTTAACAAAGGACATTCTCACTCTATGAGAAACTACTGAGTCAGAAATAAGTGACCCCTTTAGGAAAGATGAGCTTTTCACTAAAAAAAAAGGCCAGAATCAACCACAGGGACCTTTGTTTATGCAGGTTCCATCCATATATAATCCTGTTCTGTGTACCAACCCAATCTGTAAATTCTGAAGCACTTTTTTAGCCAGACTATTTAGGCTCAGATCAAAGATTCCAATTCAGATTGCATTTGCTTAAACTTCGCTTTTCCTCAAAAGGCATATGAAGACAGATTTCTCAGATATGCTATAAGACTAACATCCTATCCTCCAGGAATATTCCAACTTCAAAATTTAGGTAACTACATAAAAAAAATAAGTCACAGCATAAAAAATATGATAGATTATAAACCATACCTGCTAAATTTGTAGAAAATATTTTTTTCTTTTCCTCATCCCCACCTCCTAATCTCCCATCTTCCTCATCTTTTGCTGGATTCCCTAAACTCTGTAAAACGTAGTATAGGGTCTACTGGTTGAGAAAGGAGTTTATTCAGATCTCACTGCTAAAGTTATCTGAATGAAGCTTAAATTAAAGGCATCTCAGAGTTTCCTGAACTCAAAACAATACAGTTTTGCTTTTCTTTGACACTACCTCATTCTATCACATATATAGAAATTTCCTGTTGTTATGTGCCTAGCATCCTCTCCTTTTGGGTGCCACAATGTCCCTACACCCCACAGTAATGGCAGGACTGGGACTAGTGCTCCATCCCAAAAATTAAGGGAGAGAAGTATATGACCCAGGAGACTGATCAATCGAAATGCACCATTTTCCAGGTCATAGGATCCGTCTATTCGTGGGTACATGGATCAGGATCAGTCTGAGGCATCCCTTAGTTGTAATATATAGGTACTAAAAGATTAGGTTCGGGGATCCCTGGGTGGCTCAGCGGTTTAGCGCCTGCCTTTGGCCCAGGGCGCAATCCTGGAGTCCTGGGATCAAGTCCCACGTCGGGCTCCCGGAATGGAGCCTGCTTCTCCCTCCTCCTGTGTCTCTGCCTCTCTTTCTCTCTATCATAAATAAATAAATAAATCTTAAAATAATAAAATAAAATAAAATAAAATAAAATAAAATAAAATAAAATAAAATAAAATAAATAAAATAAAATAAAATAAATAAAATAAAATAAAATATTAGGTTCCTTTGCCACTAGAATTAAATTATTAAGGATATGAGTTTGGGGCTCCTACTACATGGTAAAAGTCTTTTAAAAAATGAAGCCAAGAGGGATCCCTGGGTGGCGCAGTGGTTTGGCGCCTGCCTTTGGCCCGGGGCGCGATCCTGGAGACCCGGGATCGAATCCCACATCGGGCTCCCAGCATGGAGCCTGCTTCTCCCTCTGCCTGTGTCTCTGCCTCTCTCTTTGTGACTATCATGAATAAATAAATAAAATCTTTAAAAAAAAAAAAAATTGAAGCCAAGAGAGCCTACACTATGATTACCACTTCTGGTAAAGATGGAATTAACAGGGATTTGGATTTACACTCTTGCCTAAAACAAACAAACAAGGACAAAATATATGAAACAAAGGTTGGCAAGAAACTGAATATCAGGCAACAAAAGAAAGTGACCCCCAAGAGATGAGAAACACATAAAACAAAAGCCCTATGATTGATTGGTCCAGCTTACTGAATGGAATTTCTAAATTTCTAATTTCTAATGGAATTTCTATAGCACAGGGAGAAGGAACCCAGGCATGGACTGCAATTTCAGTTCAGGAGACAGCGACAGGAGTCCAGGAGAGCCAAGGTAGTGCAAGTTCACAGCACAAAGGGAGAGAGAGGAGGCTGCTCCACAGAGAACTCCAGAGATCCTCACATGGTGCCCCCACATTAAGTCTTGAGATGAGTACTAATCAGTACATACATGTGGGACAACTACCCAAAACTCAAACCAGGGAAAGAACCACTAGAAAGGCTAATAAGGAAACAACAGTCAGCATTCCCACAGGGCCAGGAACAATTCTTGTTTCCACCAGCCAGAGTGGAAAACATCATAATTCATGGAATAACAGGCAGAGTATTCAGAAGCATTTTGCTTCAGTTATAGATAAAAAGATAGCCCTTGACCAAATACCACTATGTTCCCAATCTATCAAAGCTTAAAACAGGACTCCAAAGAATTACACTGTTTCCAAGTAACTTTACTGCATCCCAAAATGAAGCTCAAAAATATTTACAGATACACAAAAATATCAGTAAAAACAATGTCTTGCATCCAAAAAAATATCATTAGGTATGCAAAGAAGGAAAATGTGATCTATAAGGAAGAAACAATCGAAGAGTCAGAAATGACACATATGATAGAATTGGTAGACAAGAACATTAGAACAATTATAAACATATTCCATTACATGCAAGAAACTAAAAGAAAGACTGAATGTATCTGAATGTATCAAGATGTGAAATACATAAGGAATACTCAAACTGAAATTCTAAAGATGGAAGTTTCATCATTTAAGATGAAAAATACATTGGAAGAAAATTGGGGCAGATTAGACATTGCAGAAGGAAAAAAAAAATCAGTGAACTCAATACAGCAATAGAACCCACCTAACAAGAAACACAGAATTAAAAGGGATAAAGGAGACTGAAAACAAAGCTAACAAAAAACCAAAACTGAGAAATGGGGAAAAAAATGTGTATAGATTCAGATCCAGTCATGCCTACAGGTAATGCCTAGACTTTTCAATTATGTGAACCAACTACTTAGGCCAAATCTGAGTTAGGTTTTGTCACTCACAAACAAGAGTCTTAATATACCCCTCAATATTAAAAAGTTCTTGTGGACATCTGTGAGGCTACTAGTTTATATGCTATATAACAATATCAGAAGGCAATGCAAAAAGAAATGTCAACAAATGTCTACTGATAATACCAGAAAAATTGCCACTCTTTGGTATACAATGACACACTCTCTTGAGCCTGAAAGCACGTGTAGGGCAGCTGGCATTGTATCAGTCTTCTCTATCTGGAAAGAAGGAAGAACAATGGCCCACCTTCACAGAAATCTAAAGAGAACCTTCTTATACAGCTTTATATCATAGAGGAGAGACTCAACAGACGTAGACTCATAGTTCGTCTAAAGTAGAAGTACAGAATGCACCTTGCACAGTTCACCTTTGCTTTGGAAGCTTAAGCCACCTTTTAATGAGCACTTCTTTCCAGTAAAATAAAATGAAAAAAAAAATGACCTAGATATAGTAACCAAATGTTTTTAATACGTACTAGGATTTGTGTTTTGCATCTACACAAATATTTCTACAATCATCACAAAACATTCCTATTTAAATAAAGTGAATGAACCCACATAAATATAGTCAACAGATCTTTGACAAAGATAACAAAGGCAATACAATGAAGTAAAGACAGCCTTTTCAACAGTGACACTGGAGCATCTATATTAAAAAAAAAAATGCATCTAGACCTTACATCCTTCACAAAAATTAACGTAAAAGGAATCATAGAACTAAATGTAAAAATGCAAAAAAAAGGTAATGACTTTAAAGACACAATACCAAAGGCAAGTACCATGAAAGAAATAACTGATAAGCTGGACTTTTTTATAAAAGATTTTATTTATTTATTCATAAGAGATACATGGGGGGGGGGGGGCAAAGACACAGGCAGAGGGAGAAGCAGGCTCCATGAAGGGAGCCTGATGCAGGACTCAATCCTGGGACCCCAGGATCACACCCTGGGCTGAAGGCAGGTGCTAAACCACTGAACCACTCAGGGATCCCCATAAGTTGGACTTTAATTAAATTAAAAACTGCTCTCTGAAAGTTGCTGTCAAGAAAATGAGAAGATAAGCCACAATCCAGAGAAAATATTTATCAAAGACTAATCTGTTAAGGTCTATTATGCAAAATACACAAAAACTCTTAAAAATTCAACAATAATGGGGATCCCTGGGTGGCTCAGAGGTTTGGCGCCTGCCTTTGGCCCAGGGACTCAATCAGGTTCCCTGCATGGAGCCTACTTCTCCCTCTGCCTGTGTCTCTGCTTCTCTCTCTCTCATGAATAAATGAATACAATCTTTAAAAAAAAAAAAAAATCCAACAAGAAAACAACCCATATAAAAACGAGTCAAAGATCTTAACAGACACCTCATCAAGAAAGGTATATAGTGGCAAATGAGCATATGAAAAGCTGCTCCACATCATATGTCATTAGGAAAATGCAAATTAAAGCAAGATACTACCATATACCTATTAGGAAGGCCAAAATTCAGGACACTGACAATACCAAATGCCAAGAAGGATATGGAGTAGCAGGAACTTTCACTTGTGGCTAATGGGAATGCAAAATGGTACAGTCACTTTGGAAAACAGTTTGGCATTTCCTTAAAAAACTAAACATATTCTTGTCATATGACCCAGCAATCATACTCCTTGGTAATTACCCAAAGGAGTTGAAAACATGTCTACATAAAAACCTGCACATAGGTATTTATATCAGCTTTGTTCATAATGGCCAAAACTCAAAAGCAACAAACATGTCCTTCAGTAGGTGAATTGATAAATCAACTGGTGGTGCATCTAAACAATGTAGTATTTATTATTCAGCACTAAAATGAAATCACTATCATGTCATGAAAAGACACAGCAGAAACTTAAATGCATATTATTAAAGGAAAGAGAAGGCTACCTGAGAAGGCTACATACTCTATGACATGCTGGAAAAGGTAAAACTAATGGAAACAGAAGATCAGTGGTTGCCAGGGGTTTGGACAGGCAAATCAGAGAATTTGAGGGACAGTGAAAATACTGTTTAAATCATGATAGGTAAATGTCATGATCCATTTGTCTAAACTCACATCATATATAACACTTAGGGGGACATCTGGGTGGCTCAGCGGTTGAGCATCTGCCTTCGGCTCAGGGCATGATCCTGGGATCTGGGATTGAGTCCCACAGCGGGCTCCCTGCGGGGAGCCTGCTTCTCCCCCTGCCTGTGTTTTCTGCCCCTCCCTGTGTTTTCTGCCCCTCCCTCTGTGTTTCTCATGAATAAATAAATAAATCTTAAGATATATGTATATAAAACACTTAGGAAGTGAATCCTAAGATAAACTACGGACTTTGGGTGATTACAATGTAGGTATAAATTATAAACCTGTGTATGTTTATCAATTTTCAAATTCTACCACTCAGCTGGGGTATACTGATAATGGGGGAGGCTATGCATGTGTAGGCTTACCTTCCTTTTAATTTTGCTATGAACCTAAACTTGCTCTAAAAATGGTTTTTTAGAGAGTAAAAATTTGGGGTACCTAGGTGTCTCAGTCAGTTAGGGATCTGCCTTTGGCTTGGGCCATGATCAAGTCCCATCAGGTCCCACACTCAGCAGTCTGCTTCTCCCTCTCCCTCTCCCCCTCCCCCCTGCTCATGTGCTCTTGCTGTGTCTCATGCTCTCTCAAATAAATAAAATCTTTAAAAAAATGAAAATTTTCCGTTTGATAAATTAAACCAGAAATAAATATTCTACATGAAGTCCTCAATGTAATTCAGCATGTTTCAGTACTCTTTTTTCTAAATTGACAATAGACTAAAATACCAAATGGTAACTCTAGAAGACTAACTTCAGGGTCTGGGTTTCGGTATTAAGAATTCTATCATCCAGGATGCCCAGGTGGCTCAGTGGTTGAGCGTCTGCCTTTGGCTCAGGTCGTGATCCCGGGGTCCTGGAATCGAGTCCCACATCAGGCTCCCTGCAGGGAGCCTGCTTCTCCCTCTGCCTATGTCTCTGCTTCTCTGTCTCTCTCATGAATAAATAAATAAAATCTTTAAAAAAATTTTATCATCCATAGAATAAGTATTTTAGAGTACACGCCAAATGTCAGGGTCAGTGATCAACAAAGATTCTGTATCAAGTACAAAGATGACTCATAGTAAAAATAGCAACAAATTATTCACTCTCAAACAGAAGCATATCCAGTGCTGGATAGTCAATCCAGTTTTGTCTTTTATTTGTAAAAGTGCCTTTACCTTTCTGGGCCTAATCTCTTCATCTGTAAAATAAAGCATTTAAAAAGACTCCAAAATTTAGATGCAGGAGTCTACCTGGGGCATTTCACAATCCCTAGGCCCCAATACACATTTTGGCCACATGAATCATTATCTGGGGGACTCTAAAATTCTATGACTAATATTCATTCTAATTTAAAAACAAATGATGTAAAGTCATGAATGAAGTCTGAAACATGTATCTTTCTGTGTCTTATCTAAAGCTTTACTTTAAAAAAAATTTTTTTGTGATTTAGGAATATATACAGTGATTAGTATCATAAACACCCAGAATTAACTGCTAACATTTTGTTATATTTGCTTTAGATTGTTTTTTACTAGAAGAAATAAAACCAAACAGATATGGCTGCAATCCTCTTTGTACCCTATCTTTCCTTCTCTAACTGCCCAGGAGGAAACATTATCACGAGTTAAGTGTTTTTCTGGCCTGTATGACGCTTTTATTGTTTTTTTTTTTTTTTTCATCCAACACCATTTTTTAGATCTGTAAATGTTGATAAGCCAGTTAACTTATTCCATCTGCAATCCAGTATTCGGTTCGTTCGTTCACTAAGTGCTTGCTATGTGCCAAGCAGTTGTCAGGCAGTCCAAATTCAAGAGAGAATCAACCAAACAAAAAAATCTGTCCTCGTGGAGCTCACACTGTACAGGACACACACTAAACATAGCTTAAATAATACACACAGTATGTTTATAATGTTAATCACCAAGAGGGAAAAAGTAAAGCAGGGAAAGAGGATAGGCAGGGGCAGGCTTGTCATTTTAGTAATGTGGCCAAGAAGCTTCCACCTAGGAGATTTTCAGTAAAACATGAAAGGAAATAAGGGAGCTAGCTCATACTCTGGGGGAAGGCATTCTAATTGTAGGCAGAGGTCAGAACAAGTGAAAACTGGGAGTGGACCTGGTATATTTAAGAAACAGGTGAGGAGACCAACAGGTCAACACACAGTGAAGTAGGGAGAGAGTGGTAGGTGTGAGGTCGGAGACATAATGGGTGTTTAAGAAGAGGGACAGATCAGAGCAGACCATCCCTGCCTTATCAATGGATATGTAGGTATCTGTAGTTCTATGCCATTAAAGCAACACTGCAATGACCATTTTGCATATCTTACCATGTGTACACACTACAAAAATGTTTGTGGGGTACACACACTCAGAATCAAATAATTACAGCATATGCACATCAGAGTGCTCTCCACTTCAGTTGCAACCAATTCTCACCCACTGGTTTATGGAAGTCCTGTTGGTATACACATTCACCAATACTTGGGACTACTGGTCTCTTTAATTTTTGCCACTCTAAAGATCTAAACAATATCATATTGGTTTACTTTTACTTAGTACATGCAGATCTGTTTGGAAGCTCTTTATTCTGCTCTCTTGGTTTTGTTTTTCTAACTGTACAATTTTAAGTGCTAGGAAATAGAACATAGTTTATTCTTATTGCCCATTCAGAATTTCTCTTCTGTGAAACGCTTGTTTATTCACTTGCCCATTTTCTACTGGGTTTCCTATTTATTGCAATTCTTTGTATATTCTGGATATAATCCCTATCAGTTATATATGTTATTTATATGACAAATTATCTCCTCTCAGACTAGGACTACTACATTCATGATGTCTTTTGACATACAGAAGTTTTTAAGT
This sequence comes from Canis lupus baileyi, assembly GCF_048164855.1. Lineage (NCBI taxonomy): Eukaryota > Metazoa > Chordata > Mammalia > Carnivora > Canidae > Canis > Canis lupus. The sequence goes on along the minus strand of NC_132867.1, from coordinate 35,437,117 downwards.
TTGACAGAATCAAATTTATAAGGACCCCCCCAACACCAAATTGTGCATTTTAGGTTACATAATAAATCCTTTCCCACCTGAAGGCTGTAAAGACAGCCTCCTACTACAATTCTCCTCCTAAGTTTTAAGTTTCATAGTTAAGTCTTTAATCCACCCAGGATGTGCAGATCCTGACATCTCAAACACTAAGGTACCCTCCAGATCCTCAACATTTCTACCTGCTTCTCATTCTCCTCAGACACATATGGCTTCTCACTGCTGCATTAAGTCTCCTTTCTGATTATGGAACTGAAGATTCCCCTCTCATATTCTTGAGTTTGGCATTTTATCCACTGTTTTTACATATAGATTTACATCCTGTACACAGATTTTTCATAAAGTTATACAGCAATACCTGCCCAATGTAAAGATAAAAGAAACCTACCTTCGTCCAATTGCTCTTCAGGATAGTGGCTCTCTTTCCATCACCAAGTGCATTTCTAAAAAGAAAAACAAGAAATATTCATTTTTATTTTTTAACAAAGGCAGTATAAATTGTGTATCTATTTGTACTTCTTGAATTTTCTAGAAATAACCTAGTTAAAAATAATTTTTAATTTTTAAAAATCCATATATGTCCATTATAGGAAATTTGGAAAATACAGAAAAGTAAAACAAAAGGAAAAAGTCACCCAGAGTCACAATCACAACTACCCAGGAATAAGTACTTTTCCTACTTCTGGAGTGTTTCCTACACATCTTGTCTACATCTTATCTATATCTAACTTTTTACTATCTGCATAGTTTTTCTACACTATTTTTGCACATCAGCAAGACTTCCGGTCTCCAGAAAGATAACTCCCAGATCTTTCATACATCAGGTAAACTACAGTAGACAGAGCATAAAAGCTGAGACAGATGGGAATTAAGTTCAATACAATCACTAACTCTCCTCGGGATTATTTAGGAAGTTTTTAAACTCTCTGGCCCACATTCTCATATGTAAAATGAGGATAATAATTAGTTTAAGCCAATCATGGCAATTTCATTCTCCTTTCTACTGACTGGTTTGGGGAGTCATATGACCCAGTGCTGGCCAATGAGAGCTAAGAGAACTCATCACTCTTAAAAAGAGATTACAAGGAAGAACAAAACTAGGTAACTTACACTATCAGACAGCAGGACCCACTAAAAGGCTATATATAGTTAAAAAAAAAGAAAAGTCTATCTAAATACAGATGACCTGACCAACAGATTAGGATAAACAAATCAGAAACAGATGCTTACATACCGTCACCTGATCTATACGACAAAGATGACCACTGCAGTGCGTGGAGGAAACATATTCTTAAGAAAGAGTGATGAGTCCATTAGACATTCATACCTATCTTGAACTCTACCTCTCATCTCACTAAATACAAAGTTAAACAATCAAGCCTTTAAAAGAAACACAGAACATTTTGGTGATGTTAGAGAAGGCAAAGACTACAAACAGAACCCAAAAAAGTGTTCATTATAGAAAGAAAAACTGATAAATGGCATTATGTTAAAGTTAGCATCATTTGTTTGTGAAAAAAAAGAAATATCAAAAGTGAAAAAAGCAAGCCAGAGTGTGAGAAGCTATTTCTAATACATATATTTGACCAATGACTCAAATCCAAAAAAAGTTTTAAAAACCTAATAAGACATTCAACTCAAAAAAGAAAGAAAGAAAAAAAAAAAAAACAGCAAAAGATTCAAACAGGCACTTCACAGGAAAATATCTAAGTGGTCAATAAGCATATGAAAAGATGCTCAACTTAAATATCCTTAATGGACTTAAGAAAATGCAAATTAAAATCACAGCACTGTATCACTACATACCCATCAGAATGTCTAAATGAAATGACACAAAATAATAAGTGTTAGTGAGGACATGGAACTGAAACTCTCATATGCTGCTGGCAGGAGTGTAAAACCATACAACCATATAGGAAATTATGTATGAAAGCTGAATATAAGCATACCCTCGTTCCAGCAACTCCACTCCTTAATTAGATTCTCAACAGAAATGAATACATATGTTCACAATGATACTATCTGTAAAAGCCAAATACTAGAAACTACCCAAATGTCCATCAACATTAGAATGGATAAAATGTGGTATATTCATGCAATAGATGAACACTTTACAACTCCATGCAACAATATGGATCTCGAAAACAATGCTGAATGCCAAACATAAAAGAGCACATACCATGACTGTTTACATTGCACAAAAACAGGCAAAACTAACCCACGGTGTTGGAAGATGGGACAGTAGTTATCCTGGGGAAGAAGGTGGGTAGGCTAGGAGGAGGGAAAAGGGGAATTTCTGGGTACTGATTACACATGTAAGGCTTCTGAAAATTCAACCTATATACTTATGAAATACACACTTCTCAGTATGTGTTATTTTTTTCTGAAGATTACAAGAACCATTCTTTTGCTAGAGATGGCAATGTCCAGTTTATGATCTGAATCACAATAGCCAGAGGAGACAGCCTGAGCTCCAAGTGACCCACTGGGGCTAGAAAAATCCTAGGTCTTTGATGACATTGCTGAGGCACTAAATATATAACCCTAGAGCCACCTTCTTACGGATTTCTTGAATGAGGTTAAGTTTTCTTCACCATTTAAACAGGGTTTTCTGTTATTTGTGACCAAACACATCCTAATTCAAAAGCACAACTCGTCTCCCCACTGCTTCCCTCTGCAAATACTTTTAACAGCTGCCTATACAATCTCCATTTCCTCTCATCTCAACCCACTCCAACCCAGGATCTATTCCAAGCTTCCCACTCACACTCTCCCTATAACTAAAAGATGTCCATATTGCTCAATCTAAATTCCATTTGGCTTCTCAGCAACAACAGGTACTACTGGTCACTTTCTCTTCCTTCCATATCATACTTCGAGTTTTCCTCTTAACCTCTCTGGCTACCCGTAAGTCTCCCCTGCAGGTTCATTTTCCCTTAATTGGTCACTATTTGTGTCGCTCAACGCGCGGTCCCAGTTCTCAGCTTATACTTGTTCTACACCAATAGGTCTCAACCTTGGCTACACGAATACCACCTGGGACGCTGTTAGAAGCCCAATGCCCAATTAATTAAATCCAAAATCTCTGGGTTGGGGGTATTTCTTCCAAGGTCAATTCCAGGGTGCAAAGTTGGGAGCCATCTCCCCAAATAACCTCATTCACATTTGCAACGTCAAATCATCTAGGTTAACTATCCCAAATATGCATCTCTTACCCAAATATTTTCCTTGGAGTCCCAGACCCACATAATTCATTGCCAGTGTGACATTCCAACTAAGACCCTTCAAGTACACTTCCACTCAGGATGTCTAAGAGTGAAGTTGAGTTCTACTTCCTGTATCTCTTCCAGTGATCCCAGTGTTAGGGAGCGAGCCTATAATCCATGAAGTGGCTGAAGGCAGAAACGTCAAAATAGTTCCAAACACCAAACCATAAGCAACTTCTGTCCATTTTACCTCCAAAATATCTCAAATCCTTCCACTTCTCCATTTCCACTACCATTACCCTGCTCTAAGCTACCATCACTTCTGGCCTAGAGTACTGCAACAGCCTTTTAACCCACGTTCAGGTTGCACCCCCTCCATTCTCACTACACTGATCTTTCTAAAGAACTAATCATGCCATCTCATCTCGATTTAAAATCCTTTACTTCTTGATGCTCTTCAAGGCCATATTTATGTAGCCTACAAGAGCCTCTTTGGTCTAGTTCCTGACCACCACTCCCCTCTGTATTCGGCCATCCACCATACTATTAATTCCATGGATGCAACATCCTCCCTCCCAGTGCTGGCCCACTGTCTAGAATATAGGAACTATGTCTGGTTTTGCTTATTTCTGACATAGCTAGATGCAGAAGTCCAATCATATTTGTTGAATCAACGCTGAATGTTATTGTAATCAATATACAAAATTATAACTATAGGTACTATGTTATAATCACATAATTCTAAATACCATATATATTAGTATGTGTATGTATATAGAGAGAAAAACACTAACATGTTTTCACATTTATTAGCATATGACCACATCCTCCTACTAAAACAAAGTGGGCATAATAAATTACATTACTGTGATTGCTCATCAAACCTAGTGCGGCTAAGGCATTAATACTCTGTGGAGAGTAGGGACAATTTTATCAACAGCAATATAACTGCACAATGTATCTATGAAAACAGGAAAACTCAAGATGTAAATGGTCACCTACTCTTGAAGACTGTGTGACATAATGGTGAGAGTACCAAACAGCGTCTTCAACAGAATACATATCATATGGGGAAGTGTTACTTTTCCAGCCCTCTCACCCATTTCTTCATATAGGATATGCCACATTTTGCCCTAAAATATGTTAGGAGTGAATATGTATTTCTCCTTCTTCCAGTTTCCATGCGGATTTGCTAGATTAATCATTTCTGAGCTCTCTCCTTCTCCACCCCCCACTAACATTTCCTGAGGATGAATAATAACGTAATTAATGGTAGGGAGGGGCACTAATCGTATGTAGCTTAGCCTCTTCTTTTTTCTCTCTTGGAATCTTATACTGAGCACCATAATACTAGATTCCCTATTCTCCAAGCTTAAAGTTCACAAAGGTCTCTGTTGCCAGTTGTGACCATAGGTGAACTAATAACAAGTCACTTGGCTATCAGACTGTTCTGATAAAGCCCTGTTCTTTGAAAACTGTCAGCCCTGGAGGCAAGATTGGATCACCATTTGCCTTGTCTTCTGTTTCTATTTCTTAACTGATTCTGGACTTGGGAGGAAAGGAGATGCTATTTACTGATTCTCAAACCACCATATATGTAAGAATTTCATAGGCCATAAAAGGATTATCATTTTTTTCTTCCCTATTGTAAATCATCCCTCTGAGACCTGACCAGACCAATAAATAAATAATACTACTACTCTCCCAGGTTCCTAGATCTTACAATGAAGCAATAAAAGCAGGACTCAGATGTAACAACCATCAACTGAACACATATACTTTAAATCAAAAGTCAGTGTCTGAAAAAAAAAAAAAAGTCAGTGTCTGGAATTAAAGTTAGATAAGCCCTTTCATCCAAGTAAAAGCACTCAGGAATTTATCTATTCAGATATACTTGCACCTGAGTGTAGAACATAAGTAAAAGGATATCATTACAGAGCTGTACATAATTTTTTTTAACTGGAAATAATTTATATTCTAATACAAACTAACCAAAGCAGGAGTAATCCAGGAGTAAAAGACTATGGAGCCATGAATACAAATAAAGTTATATCTCTATATTATAGAGATTATATCTCTATATTATATAAAGTTATATCTCTATATACAGTGATATGCAACGAGCTCCAAAAGTTAAGTATTTTTTAAAAAACCAAAAAGACAACAGTATGTATAGTATGCTCCCACGCATATTTAAAATATATATATATATACACCCACACACGATTACACATATATACACATTACATTGAATCAAACGAAACTGCCTATATTCTAACTTCTAAAAATGGCAACTCCATTTGGTTCAACATATTAAGTGCTTATATAGGCATAAAAAATATTATGGAAATATTTAAGTATCTGAAAAGAGGAATCAGGGCAGGGGTCTGAGCTTGGCAAGAGTTTTCAGTTTATCCTTTCATACTCTTAACTTTTTATGATATGCATTTGTTACTGCTTTTTAAAAAGCGAGTGCACCACCAATATTGAAAAAATGTTTTCTTCAAAAGCAAATTTAGCAACTTGTAAAAATAAAGAGCCCACAAAAGAGACCAGCTTAGTAATTTACCAAACCAAAATGCTCACACTGAAGCTACAAACACACACTAGGATTTTTCTTCTTTAAGTAGGCTCCAAGCCCAACATGGGGCTCAAACTCCCAACCCTGAGATCAAGAGTCACATATGCTCTCCTGACTGCACCAGCCAGGCACCTCACACTAGGACTTTTGAAATTCTCATAGGAACATACAATTGACTTAATTTATACCTCTGGCCTCAGAGAAATTCAGAAAAACACAAAATGAAAACAAAAACCAGAAGTCATTTAAAGTCTATCTACCGGTGATTAATCACAAGTTGGATCTAACAGAAGAGAACATATTATGATGGGTAGTTAAGCACTGAAGGTCAAAGCAAATACCAAGTTTAAAACTCCATAATTTTCCAAAGTAAATGTAAAAAACATCCAAGGCTGAGCTTTCCCTTTCTCCAATTTCATTTCCTCTTACAGTTTATCATGTCCCATCAAAGAATTCAAATTTCCACATGTGAGAACTAGGAGGAATGAAACAATAAAGAGGCACAGCCTAATGATATACCTTGCGTAAGTAAGTACTGTAACTACAGAAGCCACAGATATGCCTAAATGCCTATTCTAAATTCTCCTTTAAAAATATGATTATTCAAAAAACAAAAAAAAACAAGAATATATCTGATTACTTCAATTAAAACTATTACTCTAAAATGCCCTATAAATGGCGAATTATATTTGAAAAGTGAACTTCTGGAAGACCTGAATAAAAGGACATCTCAGCCACAACGGGCATCTGGGATACACTGCACACAGTCCTGAGTGTGAAGGATTCAGATTCAGTGGAAGCTGTGGCAGAAGGTAGTGTATTTCCACACACAGCACCCCCCATTCCAACCCCATTCCAAAGATTTCCCAAGTATGACATCCGCAGATCTGGAGGTGCACACGTCTGATGAATGGTAAGAGTTCAGATGGGCTCTCAGCCTCACCTACATTCCCCCAGAGGTGGTACAAACTGTGCTATCTGGCATTAAAACCACCACCACCACTTTGACCATTTCTTAATGAAGCATTTTCCCCACACACACCTCACCTCAGGCTCTCCCCCATCAGTCTTAAAACACTTCTATTTCTCTTCTTACAAGATTACTTTTCACTTACTTTATCCTTGATGTTTTAGTGACCATTGCTTTTGTTTTTTTTTTATCTTACCATGTGCATTTTTAATTTCACTATATCACTTTTTATCACATATTTCAATTACACACAAAAATACAGAGAATAACATTATTAAGTCAACACCCATATACCAGCTTAGCAAGATCTTAACATTTTGCCATATTTACTTCAGATCTTTTTGCAGAACTGTTACAGTCCACAACCACTGTGTTCCACTTTCTCATCTCCCATCCTTCCCTCCCCAGAGACAGCCACTCCCCTGGTGTTTAACATGCCCATGCATTTCAAAAACATTTTAATACATACTATGTATTAACTATGGATATGTATGTCATTTTGCATATTTTGACATTATATAAATTGCATCATACCATACAAATTATTCTGCAACTTGCATTTTTACTCAACATTGTCATCATTTTAACTGCTGTATAAAATTCCATTGTATGAATATACCATCATTTATTTATCCATTCCCCCACTGATGGACATTTAAGTTGTTTCCATTTCTTTACTCTTACAAACAGTGCTATCATGAAGGCTTGTATGTATCTTCTTGGGTACACATTTGAGTTTGGAGAATAGGAGCCTAGAAGTGGGCTGCAGAGTATGCACATCTTCACCTTGCCAAATTGCTGTCCAAAGTGATTGCACCAATTTACACTTTCTCCAGTCGAGTATGCAAGTTTCCTTTGTTCCACATCCTCTCAAACACTTGGTATTATGAGGTTTTTAAAATTTTTGCCAATCTGATGGACATGAGAAAGAGACTCAAGGTTTGTAATCTGCATGTTCTATAAGGATACTCATGTTTATTGACTATTTGAACCATTTATTTAAAAAAAAATTTTTTTTCACATTGTCCTTTGAGTCTACCATCCCCTTCCGATGGGGATTAATGGTAAAGACTCTGTATCCAGGCTGCCTGGGTTCATATTCTGGCTCCATCACACCCACCTAGTTTCTGAGAATACTTTGCTTGACTTCCCCATTCCTGTTTCCTCATCTATAAAGAGACAGCAGCACCCACCTCACAGAGATAAGGGCTTTTTGAGCTTGAATGCATAAAGTGCTCACAACAGTACCACAGAGGTTAGATGCTTTACCCCCAGGTGTCCCACAGCTGCTCTGCCAGATTCCCTTGACAGATCTACCAAACCTCAGGTGTGAGAGCTTTAAAACATCTCAATCGTGGTAACTCAGCTAAAGGGCTTGGGTCCTCTTTTGTCAATAGCAATAGTGAATCGCTGGCAACATGTTCCTTTCTGAAGTCACATTATCTACTCACTTGATCAGGAGTGAGATGTACTCAGAAAACATTATCCCTACTGAACAAGTCATATAAACAGTATGCAAAAAGGTAGGAAACACCAACAAAACTATGAGGCACAATGTTTCTGACTTTACATTGGCATCCAATACATATCAGTGATTCCCTAAGAAGAAAATGCGGCTGACCTGCCTCTAGTGAAAACTTCAATGGTGTTGAACCACAAGCTAGACTATCAGGAAGTAGGTACAAGGATGGACACACAACCCTGCTCTTGACCTTTTCCTCACCAGGCTACCTGGCTTCTGTATTTCTACTTTGATGCACCTCCTTTGCAGCGCAGTTTTAAGAGGATCCTCCTTGAGTGTCTAGCATTCAACACTCATGAAAGAGGGCAGAAACCCCCCGGCTTGCTGCTCCGCTCTCGGAGCTCCCCTATGCAGAGTGGATGACCTTCCGCCCAATCAAGGTTTCGATTTTCACAAGAGGCTAGTCAAGTTGCCAACCTATTCATCTTGAAAGCACACAGATTCACCATCAAACAGCATAGGATATCTGCAATTCTGGACCTAGCCAGAAGCAATAACCTAAGGACATTTGTAGCTCATTTCTTGTCAGAACCAGTTGAGGACAGTGGTATTGATGGAAGACTGTGTCCAGCCCATCCATTCCTCTAGTCTAGATAGCCTCGCTTTATCCACGGCTTAAGCCATCTAAAAGCTGCATAACGTTAATACAGCGGTATTCTCCGAGGTGGTTGGATTACTGGTGATTTTTATTTTCTTCTTTTTAAACTCTTGTATTTTCCAAATTTTCTACCATGAGAATGTGTTCTGTTTATAATAAAAGAAAAACAAATGTTATTTTTAAAAGCTACATACCTGGAATATACTCTTTTTCCCACTCCCACCCTCCCACACCCCAACATAAGAACTTTAACTAAAAAACACTAGTACAAGACTCTCTGCTTTCATCAGAAACCCAAAAGTGCACTTTCAGAGAATTTTCTGCTTTGAGTAGGAACGTTGCTGAGGGTCTTCTCTACTCCAACACCCAGTCATGTTACTTGTAGGCCATGTAAGAAATTTCTTCCAGAACTAAGCATCAGGAAAACTGTTTCACCTGAGCAACTTCTGTCCTCTTTCTTCATGGACAGTGAGAATCATATAACTTGTCAGGTTTTCTCCTTTTATTTTCAGCAACAAAAATGTCAAACACAAATATAAATTATAACTAATAACTCTGCAGAACCTTATGACTATGCAGCTTTTCCCTGAGGATCCCCAGCTCTAAACTGGTTTTTTAGTTTCTTTTGTTGTATTTTTAATATTCTTCTCCTGGGCAGATATATTCCTGAAGCCACCCTAAGAAGGACACAATTAAATGTAAGAGCATATACACTGCTCAATATTAATGCTTGTAATTTATATACTAAATTTTTTTTTTAAGATTTTATTTATTTATTCATGAGAGATACAGAGAGAGAGGAAGAGACACAGGCAGAGGGAGAAGCAGGCTCCATGCAGGGAACCTGACATGGGACTCAATCCCGGGTCTCCAGGATCATACCCCGGGCTGAAAGTGGCGCTAAACTGCTGAGCCACCAGGGCTGCCCTATACTAAAAATTTTAAACTGAGAGACAACAAAATCATGGTTGGTGCAGTGTCAACAATCTTTCTCGACCAATAAATAAAAGCTCAATGCAACATAAGAAACTAAGAATTAATTATGTAAGAAATTAAAAGAATTATGATCTCACTTTGATGGTTAAAACCATTAAATTTCTTTTCTTTCTTTCACTTACAAATGAGATTTACTTAATTTTTTTATATCAAGATATAGGAAACAGTGAAAATTCTTCCAGAATTAGACAGATTGAGAGCAAAAGGATATAACACAGGTATTATAAATACAGACTTCTACATCATCGAGAAGATCTGTGTTCAAATCTTGACATCACTACTTAGTAATGGCATGAGTCCACCTAAATGTAAATGTGAATAACATTACCTAATAGTATGTTGTGAGAATTAAGGAACATATGTAAAGTACTTAAAACAGCATATAATATGTTATCCACTCAGAACAGCTGCTGCTGCCATTGTCATTATGTATAAAGCCTACAGAACCCCTTTAACCATTTAGCTATTTCTGCCAAAAAATTATTTAAGGATTTTCTTGTATGCCTGCAAAACAAATATTTCTCAAAAATGAGTATTTAGTATAACAGCTCAGTGACTGAGTATTTAAGTTTAACAGTGACTCTAACCAACTTACCTAAACTGTCCAGTGCGAAGAAAACAAAGAGCTCGGTTACCATAAAGAAGGTGATTTTCAGGTCTTTAAAAGAAATAATGGTTAGTCAGTAAAGGACATCACATACAAAACAAATAAAAAGCACACAGAAAACATAGGGCATGAAAAACTTCTCAAAAACTTTACATCTGTGTGGCAGAGCAGAAAGAATATAAGATTTGGAGACCTAACTGGCTAAGTCCTAATTTCTTCATTTCCTACCAGAGTAACTTTGTTCAAATCAACCTACACTTCACTGTATTCAAAATGTCCTACATTTTCTGCCTAACTGCTAAGGATGTGGTGAAGATCAAATGAGACCTACTAAAAAGCTAGCAAATCACAAGTATGGTATAAAGGACAGAATTATATAAATCAGGACTATACCACTTGACAAAGAACTCTGACCAAAAAAATCTGTAAACTGCAACAATAATTTAAGTAACTTCATTTCAAATTTTGTCTTTCCTAGGGGTTTAATCTGTTCTTTCCTTGGAACAGAGCAGCCTTCCAGATGTGGTGTGCTACCCTGATTCACTTATTCCCCATGGAAACAGGCAAGGCAGGAAAGACAGTAGCTATCTACAGCACATCCTCCAAAGCCTTGCTACAACATTAGAACTCCCAGCAAAGATGTCAGTAGGAACCAAGTATAAAGCACACTGTGCAGGAATGCTACAAAATTCTAGTAGCTGAGCAAACAGAAGATGAGGAGGAGAAAACATACACTCAACAATTCCAACTATTATCCTTTAAAAGTTCTCTCTTAGCAAAAATTACTGAACAGGGGACATCTTAAGTGTTAGTAATACCTTTAGTTAGTAACAAAATACCCTTTTTTGATCAGCTGATAATTTGGAAGGGATTAACTGTAGGCAAAATGAGTACAAGAAGAAACAAGTGACACTATACTGGAAAGCTTGAGAGAAAATGGGGCACCTGGGTAGAAGCAATATTCACAGTTCTGCATGACTTGAATTCTACTACTTGGTTACATTCATCTACCCAGCCATCCCTAACACTTCTAATGCCCAAGTATTCTACATAGCAAGTAGAAGATACTCTCTCCAGCTCCTCATCTTGCTTTTATTTCTCCTGACTAGCATTCTAATTTGATTTGCCACACAAAAAAGATCGCAATGTTCTATTTTGCTCTTACCTATATTCAATGGCTCTGGTGTAATAGATAATAGCTATATCAAATCTTTCTTTTGAAAACTCTTCATTTCCTTTCATTTTCATTAGTTCTCCTTGCTGAGAAACCAAGGTGAAAGAAGACCCATCAATTAAAAGCAAAGACAACCAAGAACCCCGATATCTGAGAAATAAGGGCTCTGGGTTTTTATCTTTGATAACAAAAATAAGATGGGGGATTTTTTATGTAGAAGACAAGAACCCAATACCCAATATTTTGGTATACTTATTTAAAGAAACCTATCTCTGATAACTAAAGGCTAACTTTGTTAAAGGAATATCAAAAGTAAATAAAACCACCACATTATGGATAACTACTAACAATTTATCTCCTTGTATATTATTTGGCAGGGCTACTTTTAAATATGCCTACTGAGCCTGCATATAGCAGGGAAAGAAAACATATGCAAGGTAAAATTTTAAGTTAGAAAATGTATTATTCAGTAATCCTGACTGCTAAAAAAATATATAGGCAACGTTGAATAGGTTAATTGCCAAAAAATGAGGCAGCAAAATCAGCAAGAATGAAATCAAAGATGCTGTAAGTATAAAGGAAACTTTTCAAACTTTCTAATTTTCAAAATAAACAGGTTAAAATAAACTGGACTGTATAACTTTAGTTAGTGAATTAAATAGAACCATTAAATATTTTCCTAAATCCTTTAAAAATTTTAGTTAGAATCATATTTCCCAGGTGCCTGTCTGGCTCTGTCGATAGAGCATGTGACTTGATCTCAGGGCTATAAGTCTGAGCCCCACTGGGCATAGAGATTACTTAAAAATAAAATCTTAAAAAAAAAAAAATTCCTATGAGTGAATTCTATGGCATATGAATTCTATGAATTCTATCTCAAAAAAGCTGTTACCAAAGAAAATTATATTTCCTCAACTAATTAAAAATCTTTTAGTTTAAAAAAAATCAAATTTCTATTTTTCAATTAACTTTTAAAACACATATCTTTAAATGTTTATTATTTAATATTCTATAAATTTAATAACATGTAAATATATATTTAATATACACATATAAAATTTTTAAATTCTGACCAAAATGTCTTCCTCTTCTGGAAAAATAAATATTCCAATCAAATTGTATTGAAATCTTTCTTTAAATGTGTTATTATTAAATTTTACGGCTGTTCCTTGTGTGCTAACAGCAGTTTTACTGAACTTATTTTGGATGTTAACAAAAGTTCTAACAGATAAATTTTAAAATATACTTACAAGTAAATATTTATTCTCACCTCTATACATTCCGCACAATTTTGAGTTTTAAATTCTTCAAGCAAATTGCAGTTTTCTGTTACAACTTTAGTTATGTGATACTTGTCTAAATTTTATTTTTAGGAGAGAGTGAGAGAACATTTATTTAAAAAAAAAAAGCAAATTGGTATTGTTAATGTTCTAAAACTTAGGTTACACAGGTCAGTCCATAAGGTCAATTAATTATTAAACTTTCTAATAACGTGTTTCTTGCAGTCTTTTACATGTATCAAATAGTACAACTTAAAGTGAACTGAAAAAATGTTTTACAACATATTAGATTCATTGCTGATGAATCTAATCTGTTTTACTTCTAGCATTTAAAAAAAGCACTTATTATTACATTAGTTCCAATTGTAGTTAAAACAAATGCTTGGACATAATATTCCAAATAGGCCTCATAAATACTCCATTTAGTTCAACAAACATTACTGAGCGCCTGTGGTGTACCCAGCACAATGTTCAATAAAAATGTCTAAAGATAAAAATGTGGAAAACTTTCTAACTTTTATTTAATATAATAACTTTAAATATCCTAATTCAACATTTTGACACTCATGGATGCCATGTTAAAATGCTACTTGAAACACTTTCTTTTAAAAATGTAATGAACTAATTAAAATAAAGTAGGCAATAACCAAAATTTATGTTAAAAGTTTACCACACCTCATTTTCTATATTTTTTCTATATTTTTAACTGTTCCATAGATTCCTTTAGGTGGTAATAATTTTATCCCAACAAAACTAGTCAAGCCTCTAGCCAAACACATTTCCAAGGTGAAAAAAGTACCTAAAAATCTAAATTTAAGAAGGAATTTCGGAAGGTCACCAAATAAAGTAATTAATAAGGGGCAGAGTAAGATTACAGGATAAAAGCCTAAGCCTTGAAATCAGGGATACTTGACTTCTCATCTAGGTTCACTCAGAAATATCATTTAACCTGCAGAAATATCATTTAACCTCCCAAAGCCTTAGTCTTATTTCTAAAATAGGTACAACAGCAGGTACCTTTGAGCTATTCTAAAGAAGAGAACAGGGGATCCCTGGGTGGCTCAGCAGTTGAGTGTCTGCCTTCAGGCCCAGGGCGTGATCCTGGAGTCCCGGAATCAAGTCCCGCACTAGGCTCCCTGCATGAAGCCTGTTTCTCCCTCTGCCTGTGTCTCTGCCTTCCTCTCTCTCTCTCTCTCTCATAAATAAATGAATAAAATCTTTAAAAAAATAAAAGAGAACAGAGAGAGAATGTCAGAACCAAGCCCACACTGGTGCCCAACACATGATATTGGTCCTCTACTTCTAGCATAAAATCTACCCTATAGGCAGCCTGGGTGGCTCAGCGGTTTAGCACTGCCTTCAGCCCAGGGCCTGATCCTGGAGACAAGGGATGGAGTCCCATGTCGGGCTCCCTGCATGGAGCCTGCTTTTCCCTCTACCTGTGTTTCTGCCTCTCTCTCTCTCTCTCTGTCTCTCATGAATAAATAAAATCTTAAAAAAAAAAAAAATCCACCCTATAATTAAAGGCCTCCAGAACAATGAGAACCCTATAATTAAAGGCCTCCAGAACAATGAGAACCACCTCTATCAATGTAATATAGCCCAGTACGTAATATTAGAAAAAACTGTCTTCATATTTAAGCTTAATTTCTCTCCATCACTTAGATCAACAGTATAAGATTTGGCCTCTTCTCAAGTGGTGATGGCACTGGTGTCAGTCACCAACTAAAGAGCCAAGTATTTCCTCCTTCAAGATCCCTATAGCCATAATATAAAAACACTAACATTCAAATGCTTTAAAGAAACATATTTCACAAAGTTAAAAAAATATACAAAGCAGTTTCATTATACAGAAGAATAACAGTCATCAGGAAAATGAAAATTATCTTAGTTAGCTCTATTACTTACTTCTCTTTTGAATGAAAATACATGAGGCCCCAGTCATGAACTCTTTTTTTTGGGTATCATATATAATACCTATGGCATTCACTCGGTAGCATTTTTTTTTAAAGGTTTTATTTATTCATGAGAGACAGAGAAAGAGGGGCAGAGACACAGGCAGAAGCAGGCTCCATGTAGGGAGCCCGATGCAGGACTCAATCCCAGGACTCCAGGATCAGGCCCTGGGCCGAAGGCAGGAGCTAAACCCCTGAGCCACCCAGGGATCCCCGACTTGGTAGCATTTTTTAAAGTATGATGTCAGAAATCATTAAGACAGAAAATTTAGGATAAAGCTAACTACAAAGTTAAAATTCTCTTATAAAAAGGATTTTGAGAAAAATATTTTTTTAAAATCCTTACATAAATAAGAAATCACATAACCATACGTTTCATTTTCCCAAATAATGCCTTAAATCTGAGTCAATTAACAATTTAATGCATTTATACTTACATTCAGTAAAGAAAATACTTAACATAGGCCAACAATTGTCAACTGCTCCTAATTTAGGTAGAATTGTTACATCGCCTGTATATTTCACCCAATTCAAAGCTTCTTCCATTGCCAAGATTTTCTGTATCAAAAAGATGAAGAATGTGGTTTGGGTATTACTTTTAATTTTAAATTTACACACGGCACCATAAATTTAAACATACAGTATTTCAGATTTTTTTTAAAGATTTTATTTATTTATGAGAGAAAGAGAGAATGCACGCACACTACAGAGAGCACGAGGTGGGAGAGAGGCAGATGGAGAGGGAAAGGCAGATGGAGAAGGAGAGGCAGATGCCCCACTGAGCAGAGAGCCCAATGCGGAGCTGGATCTCAGGACCCTGGGATCATGACCTGAGCTAAAGGCAGACACTTAGGCAACTGAGCCACCCAGGCCCCCTAAGTATTTCAGATTCTTAATAAAAACTTACACAATCCCATGTTTTCATTACTCTAGCACGCAACCTAGAATACCTGGACCCCAATATATATAAGTTAACTGATACCATGGACTCACATATGTATATCTTCAAGTAACCTCAGGCTACCCTCAGAGACCAGGATGGTGCTTCAATCATTACAGACCTGGAAGCTGAGGTTTACAACCTGGCCAGGAGCTGCCCTGCGTAGCAGGAGGGTACAATAATACAAGGTGAATGAGAGGTCTCAGAACTTATCTAAACTAGGACTTCCATCCTTACCACAAGGTTAAAGGTAAAGATTAAGGTTCCTGAAAGGGACTGTGTATTTTAAATGGTCTATGGCAAATAGAAGAGTAAGGAGATAAACAATAGGAGAGTGCAGCTGTGAAAATAAGCACTCAGTGCAAAGATATTCATGAAGAGTAGGAGTTCACAGAAATATTATTCATACATCTAGTCTGAAATGACTTCAGAAGTTAATTAGAAGAGTTATCAATGCTCATGTCAGGCTTAAGGGAAACAGATGTTTATGTTACCAGTAGCATTAAAAATTGGCTTATCATTTTATCTGGAGATTATCTAATAATGACATATCAAAAATGTTCATACCGAGGACCTAATAATTTCATTTGGGAGAATATATGCCAGATAAATAATCTAAAGAAGAAAAAAACAATCATATGTAAAAGAAGCCCAAAATTATACTACCCATATGGGGGGGCATGATGCACACCCCCAAAATAAGGAGACTGTATAAGCAAAATATAGAAATCAATACTAGCGAATACATGTAAATCACTAACATGTGACCCCAATTCATGTGGCAATGAGCCATGAGACAACTGTCATTTATCAGCAATGACTGTGCTTGCTTCCTGTGTTTTAACACTTATATTTTCTAAAAAATTTTTTAAAAATCACTTACATTTTCTATTTTATAACCAATCCTCAATAAGCCCCCAATAAAGAATGAATCATTCTGCAAAACAAAACAATAAAACACATTTATTTCCATCTTTAATCAGTTACACTTCAATTTTCCAGTGGACAAAAAAAAATCCTACATTTCAAGAATTCTGTTATGTATACATAAAGTCTACTTCCCACAAGCACTTTCATGCCCAATTTACCTAAGAATATAGAAGTAATCTTACATTGGCTTCAAGAAATAAAATGACTTAGTATAACCTTTAGATGTATAGATTTTAAAGTTCACTACACTAAGATTTCTTATGAAACTACATTGGCTGATACAAGGTATAGCAAAGGATTATCAGGAAATAAACACTTGGCTTCATAACCAATCGAAATAAGAAAAAGGATCAAATGGTTTTCCAAGGGAAAACATCCTCAGTGCAGAACAGGAAACTGCCTCAAATACTGTATAATAAAAGTTTATCCCAAAGAACAAATATTTGTTGTGATGCTGACAGTGGCATGATTTTACAAGAGAGAATCCATCACTTTCAGTGACAAAAGTTCCTGTGAACCAGGAGCATACTTTCATCTGTGACAAATTCCAATTTCTATCCTTTAATGATAAGGAATGGTCCTGGATCTCATCCTTCATGTCAGAACCAGAAAGACAGCCATCTATCTAATTTCTCAAATACATAGCATAAACTCACGGGTAGCATAATGATCTCAGATTAATCCAAACTGAAACCATAATCCATTAACCACTATAAATTAGTAACATGGGCCTGACACCGTATAAATATTTATATTCTTTAGATATAGGGGGGGGGATATACACATTCTACCACTTACCACGACTTTCTTTGCCAAATCCACAATATCTTCCATCAATTCTAGATGTTGCAATTTCTTCAAACTTATCTCAGAAGCATGAGAGTTGCTTAAATACAAATTCATTTTTAAAAAAATTAGGTTCTCATATATATTCACTGAATTTTACACCCTACTATGTTATATCTCGATTTAAGCTACTTGAAAAAATTTAATTCTCTTTTACTTCATTCTAGGTAACCATAAGTTGTTTACTAAGTTGACAAAATACTGTACCTTTTTCTCCTTTCTATACTACAATGCTGCTTCTTATAAACAAGCATATTAATTTTCCATAACTCAGTTTCAAGTCTACCATCTAACGCTCTTCAGAGGTTCATTCATCATGTCACCACGAGTAATCATTCATATAGAAATCCAAAACATTAACTTTTCCCACATGATTACATAAGAATGAAGCTGAACAGTATATACGAGAATAAGACATAAGCCCTCCCTTGTACTTGGCATTCCTCAAGAATGGTCAACATGTTTATTACTGTTTATACAAAACAAACGACATATAGCAACTTACGTGGCCTCCACACAGGGGTGTAACCGTGATATTATAGAACTATGCTGACGTTGAAACAGAAGTGGCCAGAAGATGTATATTTTAATGGCATCACAATAATCTTGCAGGACAGAAACTGGTTTACTACACCACATATTACAGATGTCAAATTCTTAATTAAGAAAAAGTTTTGAATTAATATTTTATGCCTCAT
Organism: Canis lupus baileyi; assembly: GCF_048164855.1. Lineage (NCBI taxonomy): Eukaryota > Metazoa > Chordata > Mammalia > Carnivora > Canidae > Canis > Canis lupus. The sequence goes on along the minus strand of NC_132867.1, from coordinate 35,418,778 downwards.
TTTGGAATAAATCAACACTGTTAATAGAGAAAGGTTACAATGGATATGGAAAGGTAAATAGGAAGGGGATGAGCAAAATAGATGAAGAGGACTAAGAGGTAAAACTTCCACTTATGAAAAACTACATCATGGGGATGTAAAGTTCGGACAGCATAGGGAATATAGTCAGTAACACAATAACTTTGTACAGTAACATATAACTACACTTATGGTAAGCATTTCATTTACATGTATAAATGCCAATCACTCTGTTGTACACCTGAAACTACTATAATATTGCATATTAACTATACTTCAATTAAAAATACATAAATCAAAAAATAAAAAATAAAAATGAAAACTATGTAGGACTGTTACATTGATGTGAATGGATGAACTTCCCACAACAATCTCTCAACAAATTAAAATACCAATGTAAAAAATAATAATAATAAATAAAATAAAAAATACCAATGTACTCACCTAAGTTTCTCTCACTTTGGGTAAAATCTTTATACTGCATACCCTAAACAAAAAAAAATTCTTTTTATTTTTTCTAGTGAAATGCAAAAGTAGTTTTCAATTTTTAATGTAAGGACTATCAGTACTAAACTAATAAACTTTTGAGTGCACATTTACTTATATACTTTGATTATATCTTCAACCGGTGAATCTTTAGGCTTTTTTCCCAAGTGTTTCCCCCAGGGGTCTGCATCTACAGCTGTCTCTTGAGAGCCTTTCTAATCTCCAGTCAGAAAACCATCTTTCCCCATCACTCATTCTCTGGTACTGCACATTCTTGTTGTTAAGTCACTGCTTCCTTTCCCTTATGAAATCGAATTTGTACCTCCCTGTGAAAAGTTTTGTAGCACAAAAACATCTTTACTCCCATAACTCTAAATCAAAAAACCTTTAAAAAGTAGACATTAAGTCCTCAGCATAATAAAAATAAAAGATCTGTACTATGAATAGTAATGGGTGTAGTTTTAACTAGATTTCTTGGGGTGATAATTTTACAACATATACACATCTTAAGTCATTATGTTGTATGCCAGAAACTAATACAATCTCACATTAATCTCTCAAAATAATAGGCCTTAAGACACAGCATTAAAACAAAAGAGCAACAAATCTCACCACCCCATCGCAGTAAAGTTGAGTCACACGAACATAATCATTGGACATAAATTCAGGAGCAAAGACACAACCGTCCACATAAGGGCAATCTTCTGACAAAGCATCATCTGCTATAGTGAAATCTCCCAGGGCAAAATCATCCATGCTGTACCATCCTAAGGAAACAACATAAACCCAAATCAGTACTTAAATCATTCGAGAAAATATGAGAAGCAGTTTTCCTGGCTTATATGGTTTATTAGAAAAATCCTTCGAACTTAGGCCTCCCCAAAAAATCAGTAAGAACACTGAGCTCTGGAAGATTCTCATCCTCAGCTACTGTTTGCCCAACTCTCTTCAAATATCAGTTTAATCTCTTTTTTCCCTTAGGATCACACAGTCACCATCTCTACTCTGAACTTATTTGTTTACATGTCTCCTTTAGATGGAAGATAATTAAGGGTATCTTACTCACTTTTGTATGTGCCCAGCACATGGTAAAACCCTTGAATAATTGCTGAATGAACAAAAGACATCTTTCCATTGCTGCCCTTTTACCCCATCTGCTTTTATTGCATCCTGTGAAATATGCCATTTCACCACACACAAACTGCCATATTCTCAACCCCCTGGCCAGAAGTGAATCCTGACTCCACTGAGAAAATGGTTTATCTGCTGCTCATATTCTCCTATCCGTCCATCTATGTGTGTTCCTGTCTTGGGCAAAGGGGCAGAGTTGAAGTGGTACAGGGCAAGCTCATCAATCTCCTAACTCCCCAGAGCCACATCCAGACTTCCATCCTCCTAACAATTGCCGCATCTGGCACTCTTACAACTGCAACACACAGCACTGCTAGATTGCAAAGGTGGGCAAAAAACCTCATATTATCAACAGCCTCGTATTATCAAACATATCATCTGTGTTTTGAAAAGGATTATTTCAATGGGGGAAAATGGAAATTAGGGCTGGAGTTTCAGACTAAGGCTTCTTTCTGGAATAAAGTTCAATAATAAAGATTTATAGCTATCAGAGAACAGCTACAAAACCTAAACATCACTGAAAAATGCAGCATGGCAGCACTTCTAACTCTTGCCCAAGTAATGGCCGCCTTTTCATATCATCACTAGAACCACATCAACACCATTTCTTAGACCTTTCCATTTCACCACTATTATCCGGCTATTGTTAGGACAAACCAAGTTTCTTTTTTCCTAAGCAAGACCACCATCAGTCCTTAAAATACAAATATGTTTCTTTAATTCTTCTTAGGTCCAATTTGCTGTATGAAAACCTCACAGTATGAGAACAATAACAATCTTCCTAGCTAACTATTTGTCACACATTGTACCAATTATTTTTATATACATTATCTCGTTCATCCTCACAGCAATTCTCAGGTCCAATCATCATCACCTGCAGGGTACAGCTGGGAAGCATTGAGTAAAATTCAGTAATTTGCTCAAGCTCATCAAGCTAGAAGGATTCAAACATAGGTCCTCTGATTCCACAGTCTCTCTCACTCTATTTCACCACATCTACCTTTCCTTGTCATTGCCACCTACTTAGTTCTCACTTGTTGTCCTGTTCAAGAACACTGGCTATTAGTTGAGTGTTCCCCTCTCTCTTCCAAACTCTCAACATCCCAGCCACATCAAGGCCCATGAAGACAATCCCTTCAAGACCCCAGCCTCCTGTTCACCTCCTTGATTAAAATGATCTTCACTGCCCAGGACACCCAGGCTCTTCCTTCCCAAGGCTACATCTCAGATCATGGTGCAGGTCTAAACCAGTTTTTAAATCTTTAACTCTGATTAGCTCCTTTGACCACAACCAAGAGTCATATAGCTCTTGTGTCCCCTTATCTCCTACACAGTCTTCATCTTCATCACGAATTGTTCCTCCCTTCTCTCCCATTCAAATCTTCCATTCTCATTCACTTTTGGCTTTCTGCAAATGGGTTTCCACCTCTGCCATTCAAGGGAAACTGCTTACAATGAGGTCATTAGTGACCTTCTACAATAGACTGGTTATCAGGTCTGGAACCTGACCTGTTCTGGATGAGCAATATTTCCAGAATTTAGGGAATTTAACTCCAAAAGTGAAAAAAAAACAGACACTTTAGGACCCAAGTGTGGCATGTAAAATGGAACACATGCTCTCTGGGAAATAAATACACTTTTAAACTCATTCGCTTTACATTTTGTGTGTGTATGTGTATACATATATATCCTCACAGCAATATACATATATATATAAATATATATACATATACACACAAAAAGAACAAAAAACTCTGTCACAGCCTACACATCACCATTGTGGCATGGATTACAATATAGTTAATGTGCTCATACACAGCAGACTAAGCCGCTGTGACATCAAGCTGGTCATTCACAGCCTGGCTGACTTCAGTGATAGCACACCCTATACCAACTACACTATAATTAGACACTGATATGATTATTTTCTATTTTGTTTTAATCAACAAGGTGACTGGCACAGAGGTTAATTAAGAGCATGGACTCTGGAACCAGACTGCGTGGGACTGAATCATGGCTCCCCCATTTCCTGAATGTGTGATCTTGGGCAAGTTACTTAACCTCTCTGTATTTCAGTTCTCATGTATCAAATGCAAGAGCAATACTACCTACCTGATTAACCAGTTAACACATTTGTAGTGCTTAGAACAGTACATGCCATATAGGAAATGCTAGAAATATCAGCTATCATTAACATTAATATTAGAGGAGTATTTCTAAAAATCCACTGTTTGGATGCTTCCAGCTAAATGGTCTGCCTTAATGCTAAGTCCAAAGAGCACTTTTCAGCTTACAACTTACTTGACGCTGTTGACCACTTCCTCCTCCTCAGAACTCTTCATTTGGACTCCAAAGACCATCTTCTCCTGGTTCTCCTCCTATTCTTCTGGCTGCTTTTCCTCAGTCTCCATGGGCTCTTCTTCTCCATTCCCCGCCACCCAAATGTTAACTCTCTTTTCTTTTCAGGCTTACTCTCTCCTCGGTGACCTTATCCACCACACCCATGGCTTAAAACAGCACTTTCTGAACTTCCATTATTTGCATAGCTTCACCATGATTTTTACCATTTCCACATAACACATGTATTTTTATTTACCAGTATTTCTCTTTTATTGGGCTCACTTGGCCTACATGATATCCATGACATCATAGGTTTGATGTACAACTTACGTTTTTCATACACATTAAATTCTTAACTATTAAAAAATCTACGTGCCACTTTAAATATCTCATATTTCATTGTAGCAAACAATGGCTACACACGCCCAAATGCTGAATCTCTAATTTCTCCAGGATTTGTTGCATCTCTATAGTCCCTGTCAACATGTTATTGAATCTTAAGATGTCTCACAAGCCTCTCGGATTAAGTTCAAAAATGAACTTATCTTTTTCCTCAAAAACAAAAAGATGAAACCAAGTTCTTTCCTCTTTCCTCTGTGTGTTAGCAGTCAGTTGCTCTACATGCCACCTAGTTAACCAGAGTAGCTCCCTGGGATTCAATCTAGGCTCCGCAGTCTTTTTCAACATTCCTATTCACCTGACCACAAAGCCCTGTCATTTTCATCCACCAAAGAAACCTAAAATAGGCACACGTACACCTCTTCCTGCCAGTGACACTGCCTTAATTGTTTCATTTTTTCTCCTCTGAACTAACTGAACAAGCAGCTTTCTAGCTGGTGACTTGCCTTTGACTCTGGCACCCTCTAAAACTCTGATAACATTTCAGTGCTTAAAAGTCATTCAGTAGCTTCCCTTCATCTTCAGAATAAGGTTCAAACTCCCATCCATAGCATGTAAGGCTTTTGTAATCCTGTTCCTGCTTTTATTTTCAGTCACTTCATGACATGCAACTTAGAAGCCATTCATACTCAACTGCTTCTGATTCATGAACCTTATTCTGCAACCACCTGTTTACCAATCCTTAATACTTAATTCTGGGATGCATTTCTCACTACTACCAAGTTTCTGCATCTCTTCTCTGTAAGCCCAGAGTACCCTGTCCATATCTCTTTGATAGCAGTTCTCACACTGGTCATCACTGGTTTATCTTTGTTAAGCCCAGAGGATACACTGTGCCCTACTCACCTTGATTCCCTAGCTCAGTGTTTCCCAAATCTTTTATTCACACTCCCCAAATTTCTACGTTTAAATAAATAAACGTTTTCTAACGTTGCAAAATCCACCCCACCACCTATGCTACTGTTATTCAATATTTTTTCTTGAGACTAACTCAACTTCTAACTTAGATGTAAATTCATTTTAATAGAAAATTTGGTATCACAATAAATCTTACACTTGGTAGGACGCGTTTGTTTGTTTTTTTCCTAATACAAACTCAAGTAAACACACTGCTAAAATTAAACATTAATGTAAAGGACTTCTAATCCCAACAGTTACAAAGAACTAATGGGGGACTCTCATTGCAAAACAAAGTAGGTTCTAGATTTTAAAAATTTATAATTTTGCTGAGCTCATAGCTCATAGAAATAGGGAACATTTAAAGCCACCCTTTCCTCCCCAAAAGGAATAAACCTCTAGCTAAAAACTAAAGCTGACAGTCAAGAGCTACAAACAGTAATGCCAAGAGCAATAATGGACACTGAGCTCTGGGCCAGAAGCAAAGTGAGGAAACTGAGCCATGCAAACTCCCTGGCTTCCAATGGAAGCCGATACAAATCAGGAGGAAAGCACAAATCAAACTCTCAAGATGCTTCAGGGAAAGATCAATCAAATAGGAGTTCATAACCAAAGATCATCAAGCAAAGGAGGTGACAACCCACCATGAGGGAGAGACAACAGAAAGAACGGCAATGAATTTAGACCCCTAAAGACATCAGACTTTGGATTGACTGCCATATACAGCCTACAGAATACCCATAGATTCAGAAAAAAGAGCAAGCAACATAAGACTATAAAAGACTTGGGAATCTAAAAAAAGAAGTGGAACTTCTGGAAATAAAAAATATAACTGTTAAAAGTAAAAGGAAAAAAATAGATTCAGTAAAAGAAGATTAAGCACAGATGAAGAGAAATTATGAACTACAAGATGTGCCTAATGAAATCACCTAGCACTGGAAATTCTGGTAAAGAAACAAGGAAATGAAAACTAAGAAAGATGAAAAGTAATTGATCTGCCAACAATTCAACACATGTACATCCAATTAAACTTCCAGAAGAAGAAAATAGATAAAATCAAAGCGAGATAAAATAATATTTATTACAAGGCTCAGAATCTCTGGACTTAATGAAAGACAAAATTCAAAATCAAGAAACACGTGTATTCAAGAGGATAAATAAAAAGATATCTCCAGCAGACTTAGAAAGGAAATGACATAGGACCAAAAATAGAAAATTTAATGCAACCAGAAGAAAAAGAATATTTTCTTCCAAGTAAAAAAAAATAAAACTGGCAAGAGGCTTTGAATGTAGAATATCTTTCCCATGTGGACAGAAAATAATCTATCAACCTAGATAGACCTATATACCCAATGAAACTATCTCTCAAGAACAAGGGTAAGATGAAAAAAAAATTTTTTTTGAGAGAGAAAAAAAATACACATGCGCACAAGCAGAGGGAGACGGAGCAGACTCCCCACTAAGCATGGAACCCAACTCGGGGCTCTATCCCAGGGCCCTGAGATGATGACCTGACCCAAAGTCAAATGCTTAATTGACTTAAGCCACCCAGGCACCGTGGAAAGTAGTTTTAGATAAAAATTGAGCTATCAATAGATTTGAATTAATTTCTAAAAAAAAAATACTAATTAAAACACAAACTAGCTGACTAGATTAAAAGAAAAGCCCTGTAATATATTTTTTATAACAGACACCTACAATTTAAGGACATTAAAAAAAAAATGACAGTAAAATAAGAGAAAAGGGTATTCCAGGTGTATTACCATCCAAACGAAGGTGGGACAGACTAAATAGATGCTAAGACAGAAAGCAAAATTAGGCATGGAGAGGATCACAGCATAATAGAAAAGGTTCAATCTATGAGGAAAATAATGTTAAATGTAACTAATCAAAGTCTCAAAATACATCAAAAAAAGTTAAGAAAAAAGTCAAGAAAAAGAGATGACTGCAACACATCTCTCTCGATAACAAGTGAAACAAATTAATAAAGACAGTCTAAAGCATATAATTTACAACCTTGATCTAACAGATACATAACAATTAGAGAATATATGTCACAAGTACACACTGAAAAGTTATAATTCACTATGTACAGGGCCAGAAGTCCAGGGCAAGCAAATATTTTTTAAAAGATAAAATACATACTATATTCTCTGATAACACAATCTAGAAATGAATAATAGAAATAAATGTTAGTGTAGATACATTTAGAAACTAAAAAACATGTTTCAAAGGAAAGTTTAAAACATGTAAGTCAAAGAAATCAAAATGAAAAATTTTAAAAGTACTTAGATTTGACAATAAAAACACTATAAATTAAACAATGTTAGATAAATCAAAATAAATTTTAAGCAAGTTTACAGCCTAATAACTTCCTTACACTAGGAAATAACAATGGCTGAAAATTAATGAGTTGAGAATGCAATTTAAGTTAGAAAAATCACATAAGGGTAAGTCCAAACACAGAAAAAGAGGTAAGTAAAAGAAAAAGAATCAATGAACTAAAACACAAAAATGTAACAGAATTAGGCCAAAAATTAATCACTTGCCTAGATTACTAAACTAGACTTTTGACAAAATTAATAAAGAAAAAAGAAAAGTCACACACAAATAATATTCAAAACGAGAAAGGGAACATTAACAATAGATAAAGCAGAAATTTAAAAAGTAATTAAGAAAATACCATGAACTTGATGACAACTTAAAATTTTTGTTGAAAAGACAAATTGCTTAAACTTACCAAATTAAAAACAAAATCTGTAGTCCTATTACTATTCAACTGCTAATCACTACTAAATTATTAACAATTTACAATCCATCTACAAAGAAAACATTAGATCCAAATGATCTTAGAGGTAAATTCCAACCTCTAATCACTTTTAAGAAACAAATCACTCTAATGCAAACTCCCAGGGAACAACAACAAAAAGAACTATTCTCTGATTAGTATAAGGTCAGTGTAGCCTTAATGCCAAAATCAGACAAAATTGTCAATAAAGAAAAATGACAGATGATTTCACTCAGATACAAAAATCCTACATAAAATATTAGCAAATTCATTCCAGTAGTTCATGAAAAGACAATTCACTAAAATCAACTTGGGTTTATCTTAGTAAAGAACACAAAAGAGAATTAAGAATTTTAAAATATATTAATTGAAACCCATTTCATTTAATAAATTAAAAAAGAAAACCACAAAATATTGAGTTTTTCTATCCCATGTAGAAAAGCATGTGACAAAATTGCAAAGACTCCCCTAATTAATAACACATTTTTAATGGGGAAACATTCCTTTTAAAATCAGGAATGAGACATGTATACCTACTATAATCACTTCTAACAACGATAATCATTTCTATTGAACACAGATGTAAAAGTATGCCATCATATTAAGACCAGAAAAAAAATTTGAAGGGAAAATAATTGAAAGGAAGAACCAAGTGTCAATATTTGCAATGATACAATTATTCACACAGAACTCAAAAGAATTACAGAAATTCTATTAGAAATAATGAAAGTTTTTCAAGTGATGGCTAAAGATTAATATAAAAATCCATTAAATTTCTATTTAGCTAACAATAAAGTGAGAAAATAGAATCTTAAAAAATAACACCATTTATAAAAGCAACAAAACTAGAAACATCAGAATCAACATTTTAAAACTGTTGGATCTGTATGGAGAAAATCATAAAACCACATTAAAAGACATTAAAAACCTAAATAAATGAAATACATACCATGTTCTCAGACAGGAACGCTCAAAATCTTAAAGATTTCAATTCTCCCTCATATTGATTCAATAATTCCAATTAATTCCCAAAGAGTTTTTCACATCATGTGATAAGTTGATTCTTAAAACAAGAACAAAGGTCCAAGAACATCTGAGACTCAAGACCTCCTGCCCCCAATAGCAAGATTTCTGGTAAAGCTAAAGGATTAATCATGAAAGCGTGATCTAACACAGAGACAGTGAAGGAGACAAGTGGCACAAAAAGGGGTCAGAAACAAAACCATGCTGGTAAACAGAGGGCCAATTCCATGCATCGTATGAGACAGCTGCAGCCACAGGGAGGAAAAAAATGAATGTGGATCACTGCCTCACTTGTACACAAAAATCAATACCAGATGAATTATGAATTTAAATGTGAAAGACATCATTTTAAAACTTCTAAAAAGAAACACAGGAGAATGTCTTTATAATTCCAAAGCGAGGTAAAGTCTCCAATTAGATTACATGAAAATTAAGAACTTCTGTTCACCAAAACACACCATAAGAAATAAAAAGACAAGCCATGAACTGGAAGAAGATATTTACAGTGCATACAATCAATAAAAGATCAGTGTTACCAGTTTATTAGTTTTAAAAGACAACCCAAGAGAAAAATGGGTAAAAGATGACCAGATATTTCACAAAAGAGAAAGAGTTCATAAACATCTGAAAAGATGTTCAAACTCATTAACAAAGAAATGCAAATTAAAATCACAATGACACATTCTTTCATATCCATTTGGTTGGCAAATATCAAGATATCTGAGGATACGTGTTGAAGTAGATATGACTCAGCTATAACTCTTATACACTGCTTATCAAAGTATATAAATTGACAAAACTGCTGGCCAAAATACAGGGTGGTACAATCACTTCAGAAAACCATTTGGTAAAGTTGAACATTCATACCCCATAACCCAGGGATTTGACTTCTAGCAAATAGCTTACCATCGCAGTATTCCAACTTTCTTTACTCACAAACCACTAAAAATGTTTTAAATCATGTTCACACTAAGATGACATCTAAAAGTGTTCAGCCCAAGTTTAAATAATTGCAAATGATGAATTTCTTGGGACATTTAAAAAAAACTGACATATCATTGGCCTAAACTGTTATAGCATAGAATTGATCAAAAATTACTATATACACCGATAATTAGACATAAAATGTGAAATGTATTGCAAATGTCACTCTTGAGACGGGAAGCACCTGGATTAGAAAAAGCTTTCTCTAACACTATATACATATATGACTTACATATATATATGATTTGTTTATATATCAGACCTGCAATATATTTAATTATATATGTAATATACAATATGTTTACTTATATACTGAATATAGGATTTTGAATTACCTCTTTGTTTTCCATGGAGTTTTTCTGCTTGAGACAATGCCTTAGAAATACTCCATATGGACAAGTGGTATGCCTTCCTTATCTTAAGGTAGAAGTGCTACTAGGAAAGGTAAGGTGGAAAGTAGAACGGGAGGCCTCTAACACAGGCCTCGGGCATTATCAATTTTAAGAAAGAGTACACAGTAAAAATTGATTCAATAATATTACTCTCCCCCAAGTACTCCCTAGAAATATCATTACCCCGTTGGGGGTCATATATCAGGATGAAAATTAAGAGAAATTCTTATAACTGTGTACCAGAAGATAGGTACAAGAATCTTCATAATAGCAAAACCTAGAAAGAGCCAAACCGTCAAGAAGAACTGTATACACTGTGTTATATTCATCTGTGGAATATTACACAGCAGTGAAAATTAATGACTTGTATCTCTACTCAATATCAGTGACTCTGAGAAACATTGAGCTTATGAAATAAGCAAGTCTTAGAAAACTGTATCCAGAATTCCTTTTTTTTAAATCTCAAACAATAGAAACCATAAAATACATTGTTGAGGGATATACACATATCTGACAAAATCATTTTTAAAAAGCAAGGAATGACAGACAATTCAGGATAGTCACTCTGGAGGTGAGCACATATAATACTGGTCATTTTGATTCTTGGATTGAGTGGTGTATTGATTGGTGTTCATTTTACTGTTTTGCTTCACAACCTGCATATACGTCACATATAATTTTTTATTTTTGTTACATGTGGTTTGACTGTACCAAATATTACATTAAAGAAGAAAAAAGGATTTTTCAAAACCATTCATCATATTTTTAAAATTACATCACCTCAACTGCCACTAGAGAGGTACATAAAACATACTATGGAAATTACTATCTTTACATCAACCATAGGTGCAAAATAAATTTTTACTGGATTTAATCTTATGAAGACCACTTGAGATAAAGACTGAGCCAGTTAGCTGTGAGAGATGAACCCATCTGACACATAGCTAGAGCAAAAGCCAAGGTGGCTACAAGCAAATTTAGCCATAAGCTAAAGTTATAAGGAAGCTGGTCAGTATAGCAGAGACAAAAAAAGTAAAAGTCTAGTAACATAAAATATTAGCAAGGATGTGAGGAAATGGGTGTCCTCACTCAATACCAGTGAGAGTGAAAATTAGTACAATCATTCTGAGAGCTTCTGTGATATTTAGTTAAGTTGAAGATGCACATATTCTACTATCCAGCAACTCTATGAGGTGTTATCTCCTAGATACACCTTTCAAATGTGTGCGCAAGCAGACAAGTACAAAGGTGTTTCCTGCAGGATTGTTTTTAGAGTCGAAAACCAGAAACAACTTCAAAGTCCATCAATTGGGAAATGGATAAAGTATGGTATATTCATACAATTGAATTCTACACCAGCAATTAAAATGAATGAACCAGAGATCACACAATTAACCAATTTATTTGTATATAAATCCCCAAATTTGATGCTGATCAAAAAAAGCAAGTTGCAAAAAGATTTAATATCATTTAATACCATTCAGATTTAAAACACATACCACTGCATATTGTTTATGGATTCACTGTGAACCAACTCTAGAATACGCAAGGGAATGATACGCACAAATCTGAAGACGGTGGCTACCTCTAGAGAAGGAGGGGCAGGTACTCGGAGCGCCTCCAGTATCTGCAATTTTATCTCTTAAAATAAAAAAGGATCTGAAGCAAATTTGGCAAAACAATTACATTTGCAAATCTGAGTCGTGGGTTGGTTAGATTCCCCCCTTTGTATCGTATATGAGAAATACTCCAGAAATTAAAAAGAAAAAAAAAAAGGGAAATTAGGCAAAGGTAAGAAAATTGATCAAATGAACAGAAAGAAATAATAGCAAAACACAGCCTTCGAGCGCAGAGCACGAGCCTTTGAGCAAGCAGCAGCGTAGGAGGTGGATCTTTAATCGATCCCAGAGGTTTCTTTCCCTGTGTATCCTTGTAACAAACCCCATTTCCCTTAGGATAAAATGCCCATTTCTTGCAATAAAAAAAAAAAAAAAAAGTCCTAACTAGAGCTGTGACTATGAGAAAACTGCTGCCAAGGGAGGAGTAAAAATCTGCACGATGTCTACTGAGTGCCCTCGCCAGGATGTTGGGCAGAATCGAGAGAGGGAATTTATGCGAACGCCATCAAACGCTAGACGAACCCGTGATGCATTATACCAAGGACGCCCAGGCACAGCGACAATGCATTTGCCCAACTGGCGTGTACGTGTGTGTATTTTGCAAAAGGCGTCTTTGCAACTGAAGGGCTCTGGGCGTCTACGGCGCTTCTGGAAAAAGCACTCTGCACCGTCACCAGCCAAAATTCACCTACGCTTTGGCTCCATTTCTGGCCCTGGACTCCCCCCCCCCCAATTTCGTCCCCAGGAAAAGCTGGCTGCACTCGATGTCGTCAACACTCCCGCCGCCGTCTCCCCCTTCCCACCCTCGTCGGGGGCGGGCGGAGGGAGGGAGGGAGGGAGGGAGGATGCTCCCAGGAGGAGGGGGGAGCGCTGGGTTGGTTTTCCCACCACCCCCACCTCCCACCTCCAGGTCCCCTCCCTGGGAGAGAAGCCGCCCCCGGGCCTCGACTGCGGTTGTCACCAACACGGGGGGCGCAGACGGGAGGCACACGAGCGTTCAGGAACGCGCACGAGGGAAGGCAGACCCCGGTTCAGGGCCCAGGCACGGGGGTGGGGGATGCTCTAGGACGGGGTCAGGACTGCAGAAGGCGCAGTCCCCGGAATGGGGAGGAGAAGGGGGGCGGGGCGCGGACACGCAGAGGGCGCCCCCCCCCCACGAGCTCGAGGCGCCCCCGCCGCGACCCAGAACGGGCGCGACACAAAGGAAGCCACACGCAGGCGCGTGCCCGCAGCCCGGCCCCGGCCCCCGAGGCCTGCAGGGGTGTCGCCCTCCCGACGAGAGCGCGGGCGGCGGGGCAGGGGACGCGCGCACAAAGGGGCCACTCCCACCCTCACCCCGGGGCGGCGGCGGGGGGGGGGTCCGAGCTCGCCGAAGGGGGCCGTGAGACAAAGGGGACACACCCCCTGGGTCCGACAGGAGCGGCCACACCCCCAGCGCCCCCGCACCCCGACCCACGCAGACACACCGCGGGCACCACAGCGAGCGACACCCACACTCACCACACACCCACGGAGGGGGTGTGCAGGGCCCCTCTCCCCGGGCATCTCGGCTGCAGCGCGACAAGGTGACACATCCGGGAGCCCCGCCGCGCGCCAGATGTGCACTCACCGGGGCCCGCCGCCCGCGAGCCTCGGACGCGGGCCGCCGCCGACGCCGCCGCCTCGGGCCCTCCACGTCAGCCGGCGGGCGGGCGGGAGCGGGCGGCGGCGCGGGCGGCAGGCGCGTCACGTGGGCAGCGCGCAGGCGCAGGCGCAGGCCGCCGCCCCGCCCCCTCCGCGGCCGCGAGCCCAGCGATCCGCCGGACGAGGGTCGCGCTGCGCCTGCGCCTGCGCCGGGGTCGGAGGAGGGGGCGCCGCGGCCGCCCGGCCTTTCCTTCGGCTTTCCCCTCTCGCCCCCGCCGAGGCTCCTCGGAAGGCGCCTGCGCAGGGGACTGGGCGCGGAGGCGGCCGAGCTGTCGGGAGGGGCTTGCGTGGGCGCTTCCAACGCCCCAGGTCGAGGGCCTGCCCCCCCACACCTCTACCCTAGAATGAGAAACGGAAGCCCCCCGGGGGGGGGCAGGACCGGGTCCCGGCCGTGCTGTGCCCTCTCTGCAGGGAGGCGAAGCCTGCGGGGCGGGGGCGGGGGCGGGGGCGGGAGCGGCGCGCGGCCCTCCCCTCCTCTCCCCTCTCCTCCCCGACCTTCCCCTCCCCTCCTCTCCTCCGCTCTCCCCTCCCCTCCTCTCCTCTCCTCCCCTCCCCTCCCTTCTTCTCCCCTCCTCTCCCCTGCTCTCCTGTCCACTCCCCTCCTCTTCCCTCTCCTCCTCTCTCCTCCCCTCCTCTGCTCTCCTGTCCCCTCCCCTCCTGTCCCCTCCTCTGCTCTCCTGTCCCCATCCCGTCCCCTCCTCTCCTGTTCCCTCTCCTCCCCTCCCGTCCCATCCCCTCCCCTCCCCTCCTCTCCCCTCTCCTCCCCTCCCCTCCCCTCCCCTCCCCTCCCCTCCCCTCCTCTCTTCTCCCCTCCCCTCCTCTCCCCTCCTCTCCTCTCCCTTCCCCTCCCCTCCTCTCCTCTCCCCTCCCCTCCTCTCCCCTCCTCTCCTCTCCTCTCCCTTCCCCTCCCCTCCTCTCCTCTCCCCTCCCCTCCTCTCCTCTCCCCTCTGCCGCAGGGAGCCGCGCCCGCCCAGTCCGTGCTGGAGATGTGCGTGCAGGGGCCAGCGTAGCCTGCTTTAGTCTGGGGGTGGGGGCGGGAAGCTGCGGAGGCTGTGCCCCTAGCAAAGCGATGAGGCTGCAACAGACCAGTGTGAGGAGGGGGAGTAAATCATTGATGATGATTGTGTTTCCTTCCCACAGATTGTCTAAAGCCACAGGGAAAATGGTGGAAAATTCACCGTCGCCATTGCCAGAAAGAGCGATTTATGGCTTTGTTCTTTTCTTAAGCTCCCAATTTGGCTTCAGTAAGTACTTCCCTGATGGATGGCCAGTGCCTTTTTGTTCTTGTGTTCAACGGCAAGGATATTACTGCATTTGTTCTTAGAATGTGCACATAATGACCTGTGATTCTTTTCTACCCCTATGTCTCTTTTTTAAGAAAACCTGAAGGGAATTTGCACTTGGTGTTTGATATGTCCGACACTAGCGTAAATAATGTCAATAAATATTTATACAGCACCAGACAGGATCGCAAAGTAGGTAATACCCGGTCCCTGTGGTCATAGTTTTCTGGACAAGACCAGTAAATCTACAATTAACAGTGTGAAAAGAGCCATGGGAACCCAGTAGAGAGACCTGAAATCCGACTGGGAAATCAGGGTGAGGTTTTTCCCCAGCAATAAGAAGAAAGGTGTGGGAAGGTTTTGAATGACAGGTTTAGAGTGAGTAAGTTGGTGCAGGTGCAGCCTCTGGGAGCCAGGAAGTGAAGAGAATTATAGGCTGGAGAAGCTATGTGCACTTTACTTTGCTAGATCTGGCTTAGTTCTTGGAAGATCCTATTTTCCAATAAGGAAAACTGATGCTTACTGAGACAGTAATGTGCCCAGGATCGCACAGCAGGCCCCAGGTCTCTCCTCGAAAGGATGTAGGAATTATAAGGAAAACAGGAGAAAGATTGAGTGTCCCCATCCAACTTTTTGGAATTTTGTGGAATACAAGGGAGGTGAGGGATTGTAGTATTTCTGAACTCTGACTGCATCAGTACAGCCAGCCATGCTGTTGGCAAGGGTAGTGTATGGACTAAAGAAGTTGTGACTCGAGTTCAAATCCTGACTCCTCCAGGGACTAGCTGTGTCACCCGGGACCATTTGTCTAAGCTCTTCAACCTTTAGATTCTTCATCTTAAAAGGATGGTGATAAAATTCTGTAGGTTGCCTTTTAGTTTCATTGATTGTTTCCTTCCCTATAGAAGTAGAAGCTTTTCATCTTGATGACATCCCAATAGTTTATTTTGGCTTTTGTTTCCCTTGCCTCGGGAGACATACCTAGTAAGAAGTGGTTATGGCCCACAACCAAAAATTAATGCTGCAAATTCTTGAGTGCTTACTACTCGCCACTGTTATAGGCAAAGGAGGAGCAAAATATTCAAAAATTTCCTGCTCTCAGAGGGTTTTCATTCTAGTAGGGGGAGATAGCCAATGAACAAATTAAATAAGTAATACAAATAGGATGTCAGATGATAACATGTACCGTGGGGAAAAATTAAGAAAGGAGGATAAGAAATGGGAGGAGGTTGCTGTTTTATATACAGCAGTCTGGAAATGCCTCACTAAGAGATAAGATTTCAGCACAGACATGAAAAGTGGGAGTTAGCCATGGGGCAATCTGAGGAAAGAATCACCCAGACAGAGAATAGCCAGTACAGAAGCCTTTAGAAGAGCATGCCTGTGGGTTCACGGAACAGGTGCAGGTCAGTGAGGTTGAAGCCTGAGAAAGTGAGGCAAAAGTAATAGGATAGAGAAGTCAGAGGCCATACCTGGCAATTATGATAAAACTAGGTAGTGGGTGCAGGAGGATTACACAATTCTCTGTACGTTTAAATATTTACTGAACTAAAAACAAGGCAATTTTCTCAGGCTGCTCAAGCCACTATAACAAAATGTCATAGACTGGGAGGCTTAAACAGTAGACATTTATTTTTCAAGGTTCTGGAAGCTAGGAAGTACAAGATCAGGGTACCAGCAGGTTGGGTTCTTGGTGAAGGCCCTCTTCCTGGCTTGCAGACAGCCACCCTCTTGCTGTGTCCTCACAGAGTGGAGGGAGAGTGAACAGAAGCCCTGGTCTCTTATTTTCCTTTAACGGCACTAATCCCATTATGGGACCCCACCCTCATGATTTTGGGAGGTAGTTAGGTTTAGGGATTCGAGCTTCAATGTATGAATTTGGGGAACATGCACACATCCGGTTCATAACAGTAATTACGGATTTTGATGATAGCATTGAAGGAAATAAAGGGAAATGATAGGGAGTAAAGAGAGTGTGGTGGGTGGGACACAATTGGAATAGCAAGTGAGGGGGAACACCTCATTTAAGAAGGTGATGGTTGACTAAGACATGATGGAAGAGAAGGAGCCATCCATTAAAAGAGTGAAAGGAAGAACATTCCAGGCAGACAGCACTCACTATTAAGTGGCCTTGAGACATTGTCTGGAGCTGGTGCATGGGGCACCAGGACTGGACATTGGAGAGGTGGGCAGGACATTTAAGTTCTTGCAAGCCCTGGCAAGGAGTTTGGATTTTATTCTAAAGGTATCTAATTTATTCTAAGAGTTTGAGCAGACAAGCAGTCTGGTCAGATTTATATTTCTGGAAGATCACTTATTGCTGTGTAGAGGAGTGCTCAGGTACTCTGTGTCCTCAGGCTTGAATTTTTTTTTTTTTTTTTTTTGTAAGAGAGAACAGAGTAGGGGCAGAGGGAAAGAGAGAATCTTAAGCAGACTCCTCAACCAGCATGGAGCTGATCCCACCATCCTGAGGTCACGACCTGAGCCAAAACCAAGAGTCAGATGCTTAAACAGCTAAGCCACCCAGGTGCCCCATGGCTTGAAGTTTGTAGACATCCACTCTAAAAACCTAGGAGTTGTTCTTCACTTGCACTTTTTCTTCTCCTCCTAACTCATCCGCTCCTGCCACATCTGGTGGGGCTTCTTACTGCCTCTGCTCTTCCACAGATACATCCTGCACACAATCATCACAGCTCTTGGGATGCCTGGGTGGCTCAGTGGTTGACCATCTGCTTTCAGCTCAGGTCATGGTCCCTGGGGTCCCAGGATTGAGTCCCATGTCGGGCTCCCTGCATGGGGCCTGCTTCTCCCTCTGCCTGTGTCTCTGCCTCTCTCTCTGTCTCTCATGAATAAATAAATAAAATCTTTAAAAAAAATTATTACAGCTCTCTCTCTGGATCATGGCAGGAAACACCATTTTCTCCTATTTACTTTCTTCCTCATCAGTAGGCCCCAACCATATACCTTTTTAATCTGGCTGATCCCCTGACTCCTCTGCTTAAAACCCCTGGTTGGGGTATGGATAGTCATTTCTCTTTGTAGTTTGCTATCTTAAAACAAGATAGTTTGTAGTTTAAAACAGACAAAATATCCAGTTCACTCCATTGCTTACAGCATAAAGTCCAAGTTCCTTGTACAATATATTTCATGATCTGGGATCTGTTCACATTTCCATCTTTATTTCTCAGCGCTCAGAGCCTTACACTTTATGCCGCATTCACTCTAAATGGCTTAAAGTTTCCCCAAGATGCATCATACTCCTCCTCACTTGCGTGTTTTTACTAATGCTCTTGCTATGCCTGTAAGTATAGTATGAACACACTGCTTAGGTTCACATTCCAGCGCAGTAACTTTTAGCTGTGAGATCTGAAGCAAGTTACTGAAATTCCCTGTGCCTTGATTTTTTTTCATTAATGGATTAGGGATAATAATACCATGCACCCTAGAGAGTTTGGAAAGGGTCAAATGAGCTAATGCATGGGAAGTTCTTACCATCACATTTGATTCATTTCTGTCCTACACACTAGTTTGTGAGAATCGGGACTGTCTCTCTTATTTCTATATAGCCTTGACTTTTACATAGTGCCTAGCATATAGTAGATGTTGAATAAATGTTCATTCAGTCAATTAAGTAAAGTCAGTCACTTCCATTTATGATTTTATGTTATGCTTCCCTACTCTTTGTATTTCATTCATTTTAAAAGCTATCACAAGCTGCAACCCTGTCCCATGCCACCTTTTCTCTCTACTATCTAGTCACACCAATTCCCTCACCAGATCCTTTGTGTTCTCTCTGTGGATCATGGCAGGGATCACTGTTTTCTTGTATTTCCTTCCTTCCTTATCTTCAGGCCCCAGATGTATACATTTTTAACCTGGCTACTCCCCTACTGATTATTTAGGCCCTGGTTTAGTCATTTCCTCCAGGAAACCATTAACATCACCTCTATCAGCACTAGTGTGTGGGCTAGGTCGTTTTTGTTTTTTTGTTTTTTTTTTTAATTTTTTTTAAAGATTTTATTTATTTATTTATTCATGAGAGACACACACAGAGAGAGGCAGAGACACCGGCAGAGGGAGAAGCAGGCTCCATGCAGGGAGTCCAACGTGGGACTCGATCCCGGGTCTCCAGGATCCCACCCTGGGCTGAAGGCGGCACTAAACCGCTGAGCCACCCAAGCTGCTCGGCTAAGGTCCTTCTTATGTGCTCTTATATCACCGTTTATTACGCATTAGCACTTACCACAATGTGGTGAAAATACCAATTTACTCGTCTCTATTCCCTCCCCTAGATTTTAAGCTCAGGAAGGGCAGAGCCATGTCTTTTGGGTTCACCGTTGTCTCTAATGCTCCCGATGTAGAATATGACTCCTTCAACATCATTGATATGGATAGTTTGAAATTTGTCTCTGCCCCTTACCTTGGGCAGATGCCGTGACATTTCTGAGATTTCATTTCATCTGTAAAAATGGCAAAAATGGCATACATATCCTAGGATTGTTTTAAGGATTGAATTAAATAATGCGTGTGAAATGCTTTGAAGTGTGCTTAGCCCACGGTGAGCGCTTGGGGGTTAGCTGTTGTTTTTACGTATTTACACCAATAAAAGGTGTCACAAAGACTGGGCTTGAGGGAAATAAGATTATATTCTGTAAGATGAGGTGGAATCATGAGGTGGATTGAAACAACAGTAGATAAATTCACCTTGGAGCAACCAGTGTCTATAGTCATTTCAATATTTCAATTTTGTGGGGATAAAGTGTTGAATGGCTGATATATATATATACACACACATACAGTTGCTAGGTGCTACAAGTAACACAACAATTGCTATGACGTGATTTCTGCCCTTAAATTGCTTAACATACAATGTGAGAGTTAAGACATGTTTTAAAAAAAAAAGACTAATGGGGGACACCTGGTGGCTCAGCGGATGAGCATCTGCCTTTGGCTCAGGGCATGATCCTGGAGTCCTGGGATTGAGTCCCACGTCAGGCTCCCTCATGGAGCCTGCTTCTCCCTCTGCCTGTGTCTCTGCCTCTCTCTCTCTCTTTCTCTGTCTCTCATGAATAAATAAATAAAATCTTTAAAAAAGAAAGAAAAGTCTAATGGGAAACGGAGTTGTTTAATGGGCGCAGAGTTTTGGATTTGCAAGATGGTGACATTTTTAGGCGTCCGTTTCACAGCAAGGCAAAACATACCACTTTATCACAGATATTATAAGAATGATGTAAGTAAGGAGCTAGGAGACTGAAAGGAAAGAAAATTCATTTCTGAGGTTATCAGGAAACCTTCAAAAAGGTTTTTGGTTTTTGTTAAAGATTCATTTATTTTAGAGAAAAAGAGCAAGAGAGCGTGTGTGAGTGAGACGGCCAGAGGGAGAGGAGGAAAGAGAATCATGAGTAGACTCTGGTGAGCGCAGAACCTGATGGGGGCTCCATCCCACAACCCTGAGATCATGACCAGAACCAAAATCAAGAATTAGATGCTTAACTGACTGAGCCACCAAGCACCCCAGGAGCTTATTGTTTTATCTGAACCTTGATAAATTAGATGCATGCCTTACTAACTTCTCTTTATTCTTGTGTTTGTTCCTTTCTGCAGTACTATATCTCGTGTGGGCTTTTATTCCTGAATCTTGGCTAAACTCCTTAGGCTTAACCTATTGGCCTCAAAAGTAAGTTTAATGTTTTTCTTAAATAAATCTATATTAATCCTGTTTTTAAGGATCATAATTTTTCCTTATGACTACCCTAATTTTAAATATTTATTCTTTTAAGATCTACAAATAGCCGTATAGAAGTGTAAAGCTTTCAAAGGTCATTATCTATACACCTCAAGATATAATTCAAGATAGTGAGGTGAACACATCATTTTCTCCATTTCCTCCCAACATCTTGCTAAGATAACACTATAGAAGAAAAATATTTAAGATATAAACCTACAGGAACACATAATGGGATAGCAGATAAGTATCAAAAGAATTCAAGGAAATGGATTGCAGACAGGTGAGAGGTAACTGACGGAGTTCCCACTTTTTCCATGGTGCTGTGGTAGAGAATGATATAGGACTGCAGTTTTTCATTACAGACCTTGTAGAACAATTTGACTATTTTATATACATGTATTACTTTAAAAAATCAAATTTAAAAAGCATTTTAACTTGGTGATGGACTCTTGAGAATGATGACTTTTTAGACAGTTACCTACTTTAATATTCTTTTGCAGATATTGGGCAGTTGCATTGCCCGTCTACCTCCTCATTATTATATTAATTGGTTATGTACTCTTATTTGGAATAAACATGATGAGTACCTCTCCACTCAACTCCATTCATACAATCACAGGTAAATGAATATCAAAGGGAGCTGCTGGAGAGGGGGCTGGGGAGGGAAGAGCAAGGTATTAGCAGTTTTATCAAGAAAAGCAACCAGGAATAGACTGCAGTAGGTAATAACACATCACCACACTAAAAAGAACCCAGGAGAAATAAATACAAAGTTATACCAGAGGAAATGTTTATGTGGCAGAAATAAATTCTGATGAATATGCTATTTACAGCAGCAATCAGCAGGTATATTTTTCCATAAAGACCACAAGTATATATATGTTCCTTAGCAACTGTGCCTGAGAAAAATATTTCATCCTAAACGGGCAGTGTTGATCAAAGAATAGCAAATAGGTCCATGCAGACCTTGTGCAGTAGAAGGATACGAGAGTGTGCATGTTCCTCAGGCTCTTTGTATACACCTGACCCCAATTATGGTAGATAGAAAAGCCACAGTGTGTTTTTGGAGGGTTTTTTTTTTTAATTCCCCTAAGTCTAAAGATTAAAATAAATTAAATTCCTGACCTTGCTTAGATTCTAGGAAGTGAAGAGGGGTTTTTTGGAAGTGAAGTGTTTTCTAAGTTGCTCGGTGTGGTTTTTTTTTCTTTTTTTCTTTTTTTTTAACTTTTCAACACCTTTTTTTCATTAGCCTATACAATGTATTTTGAAAACCAGTTATAGTATTTTTAGACTTCTTTCTGGTAAGCTAGTGTATTCCCTGCATTCTCACCTAGAATTACAGCAAATAGACAATTTGTACAAAGAGGGGACATTGTTAAGTTTGCACAAATGTACCAAATGATTTAATAATGTGGGGGTATTGGGTTAAATATATTTTCTAAGCCTGGGTATAATTCTGTCCCTATGAGAAATGTGCAGATGGGACTTTATTTTTTTTTAAGATTTATTTATTTATTTATGATAGAGAGAGAAAGAGAGAGAGAGAGGCAGAGACACAGGAGGAGGGAGAAGCAGGCTCCATGCACCGGGAGCCCGATGTGGGATTTGATCCCGGGTTTCCAGGATCGTGCCCTGGGCCAAAGGCAGGCGCTAAACCGCTGAGCCACCCAGGGATCCCCACAGATGGGACTTTAATCATCATTGTGTAGTTGAATGAAATATTAATTTCTCAAACTAGTTAGAGATGCAGAAAGTACTCTCCTGATTTTCATTCTAACTGGGACATTTCTTCTAAAGAGAGAATTTAAGTAGCCTTTTAATTATGTTCAACATGGTATTTGTTATTATGCAGATGTTAGCCTAGTAAACTATGTGGTGGATCTCCATAAGGCACAGAAAGAATAGAAGAACTTGCTTGGGTAAACAGAACTTTTTGTCCTCTTCTTACAGATAACTATGCTAAAAATCAACAGCAGAAGAAATATCAAGAAGAGGCCATCCCAGCATTAAGGGATATTCCTATTAGTGAAGTAAACCAGATGTTCTTCCTTGCAACCAAAGAACATTATGCCAAAAACTAAATTGTATGTAGACTCACACTACACGCATTTAAGTTTTTGATGTAATGATTTTAACCATAATTATTTTGATTCTTACACACCATATTGAAATGTTAAAAACGGGATCCCTGGGTGGCGCAGCGGTTTAGCGCCTGCCTTTGGCCCAGGGCACGATCCTGGAGACCCGGGATCGAATCCCACATCGGGCTCCCGGTGCATGGAGACTGCTTCTCCCTCTGTCTATGTCTCTGCCTCTCTCTCTCTCTCTCTCTCTCTGTGTGACTATCATAAATAAATAAAAAATTTAAAAAAAAGTAAGTTGCTTCTTTTAAACCAATTTTTTAAATATTAGTTATTAATGAACAGAATAAATAAAATACTGCATTACCATATAGCAGACTTTTTAAAAAATAAATATCAGTAAAAGCAAGAAGTCCCTCCAGAGAAGCGTTCATGTTGCAATTTTTAAATGGCAATTATGTCCTTCCTGCTGTTTTTTCTTAAAGGCCTAGAATTCAAACTCTTAGATTTGGGAGAAGGGTACGTTTAATTTGTGTGTTCTTGCCATCAGATTTGCGTCTCAGACAGAAAGAATCATTTGTTGAGTACTTAGCACATACCAGGTATTTTTCTAATTGTAGCAATGTTAAGATTCTTTCTTAAAGTGCTTAGGTGTTTTTTTGTTTTGTTTTTGTTTTTTTGTTTTTTAAAGATTTCGTTTATTCATGAAAGACACAGGGAGAGAGGCAGAGACACAGGCAGAGGGAGAAGCAGGCTCATGCAATGAACCCTGTGTGGGACTCGACCTCAGAACCCTGGGATCACCACCTGAGCCAAACATGAATGAATATCACACACATATGTTAGGGGAAAAAAATAGTCATAAAAGAATATATACTGTATGATTCCATTTATATGAAACTCGAAAGCAGGAAAAACTAACCTTTGGTGATAAATACACAATAGCAGTATTTACCAGGAAAGGCATGAGGGAACCTGCTGAGGGGTTAGTCTTGATCTGGGTTGTAGTAACTTGCCTATAACAGAAGCATAGCATTAATATCATGTAACTAGTGCTTTTTAACATTGAATTATATTTGGCATACAATATTATATTAATTTCAGGTGTATAAGGTAGCAGTTTGATATTTTTATGCATTACAAAAATGTTCACCACAATAGGATTAGTTGTCATCCGTCACCATGTAAAGGTACTACAGTATTATTGACTGTGACCAGAGAACAGCTGTTTCTTTGGAAGAATGAATAGTTAGCAGAGCAGTCCTCCCACCTTTGTGAGACTCTTGCCCGGTCCAGAATCATCCTTTTGTATTCCCCTCAGGCCAGTGATAGGCCTCCTAAGAAGGTTTTGAAAGGGGTCAGAAAAGGCCCTTAATTAACTCCAGTATCCCACCCACCTCAAGCCTCCTATTAACTTTTCATTGTTTCCCAACAACATTGTTTTTATAGCTCACAAGAGATTATGTCCATGTTTCTCAAATTATGGGATTCGATTCTTTCCAGGGCCTTGGTCAGTTTAGTGCAACGATTCTCACTATTTTTAAAAAATCTCAGGACTCCTTTGTACTCACAAAGAGTGTTTCCAAAGAGCTTTCATATATGTGGATATATTTAGAAACTAAAATAGGAATTTTAAAAATACTTGTTTGTAAATAATAAACCCATTACATTTTGATATATTTAAATAACATTTTATGAAAAATAACTATATTTCCTAAAATTTAGCTAGGCGAGTAGCATTATTTTACATTTTTGCAAATCTCTTTAAATGTCTGCCTTAATGGAAGACAGCTGGGTTCTCCTATCTGCTTCTGTATTCAATCCATTCCAATAGCACATGTCACAAAGCCTCTGGAAAACCACTGCACATTCATGAGAGAATGAGAGCGGAAAAGAGAAATAGCACCTTAATGGTTTTATGAAATTGGTTTTGACCTCACAGACCCCCTGAAACAGAGTCTCCAGACTTCGCTTTGAGAACCACTGCTTAGTGGGCCTCAACTAGAGAAAGAGAGAGTGAGTGAGAGTGTGTATGTGTGTATTAACTAGCGTAGGATACAGTATTGTACTTGGTACGGATAAATATCTTGATTGAAGACCTGGCCACGTCAGATCCTTTCTAGTCCACCCCTTACTCCAGCTACTGATGCCCTTTGATCAGGTCAGCACAGGTGCCATTCAGCAGTGCACCCTGGAGAGAGGCGGCTCAACACCCAAAGGACCCCATGGAGCTCTCTGTGGCAGGCATCCATCCCCCATCAAAGCAGTTGTGAGCTTCATTTTCGTCAGCTCCCCGGAAGGTCTTGGGAGACTGAGCTGCAGTCACCATGGCAACGGTGACCTCAGCAACGCATGCCTGTATTGGCTCTTCAGTTTTGCTCCCTTGCTGCCCACTCACTCCTCCCCAGTGTCACTTCCCAAATAAACTGCCCACACACAGCTTTTGTCATAGGCTCTGCTTTCATGGGAAACCCAGCTGAGATGTTTTTATTTTGTAAAAAACTGAAAAAACTGTGCTTCGGTTACAGGGCCAGGATATGTAATGCATTTCCCTGCTGCATATTGTAATTAAGAAAAATGTTTGAAAAAAACACTGTGTTTTACAATAAGCCCAAGTAATAGTATAAAATACCCCCAAAATGTATGCAGTATAAACATTTTCCAGTCTTAAGAAAACCCCCTCCAGTAATTAGATTCTCAATAAGAATTTCATTATGGAAGTCCAAATATGAAACCACCTTAATGATAAGCCAAGAGAATTCAAATCCAAAATTCTTCCCTCCCTAATTTCTTGATTTTCCCTGTTTGAGCAGGATCTCAGTCAGGAGCCTAGGTTTTCCCCAGAAGCTGATGCCTAGGGTCTCATTTGAATAGGTGTCACTTCTTCAGCAAACTGATCCAACCCCAAACTTCTATGTCCCACTTTCTCAGGGAGTCAGTGGGACAACCAATATATAATATCAGCCCCATACCCACAGAACTTAGAAAACCTGAATAAATCCAGGCCTGGCACAGTTGTCCCAAACCCAGTACATTGGACAATAGAGATCCCCCTCCTAGCCAGTCGCTACAGTGCAGCCTGGATGGGATGTGGGAAAGGGGAGGCGGAAAAGAAGGGGCTCTTCTTGATTTGTCTTCCCAAGGTGCAGGTCAGGCTGTGGCAGTTGTCAAGATCTTCTCGTTTAGCGTAAAACTCCGTTTGGTTAATTGTGGTACTACTTTGGAACAGGCAGAAATTTACTTATCCCCAGGGGCACCTGGGTGGCTCAATCGGTTAAGCATCTGACTCTTGATTTTGATTCAGGTCATGATCCCAGGGTCATGAGATGGAGCCTTGCAATAGGCTCCGCTGGGCATGGGTGGGGGCTGCTTAAGATTCTCCATCCCCCTCCCCTGCTCACTCTTGCTCGCTCAATCGCCCTCTCAAAAGAAATGTACTCATCCCACCTTTTCTAATCATTCTAGACACAACCAAAGTTCATTTTTCAAAAAACAGCACTATTTTTTTTTCAAAAAATAGCCACCAAATCAGAATGGAGCCACATAGAGCCAGTGGATATCTCAGTGGTCATCTGTGTGGACTTATGACCAACAACCAACTCTTCTCTGCTGGAAATACAATAGAGATCTCAGGAACCAAAGGAGCCACGGAGTTTGAAGTGATGACCTTATTGAAAATCAGTGAAAATTCTTGAGCAGAGGCATTTGTGGGCTGAGATTTTATATCTTTCACATGGGCCAGAAGAAAAACTCTCTTCAATAATTTAATACCTGTCTCAGACTATTTCTGCAAATCCAGTGTTGAAGCTCTGCTTGTATAGGTCACAGTCATAGAAAGCCATATGGCCAGAGCAGGATGACGCCAGCCATAGCCTCAGAGTGACTCAAATGTCACTCTCCAATCCCGCCATGGTTGGCCAGGCTGGCTCACTTGCGTTATAAAGCCTGTTTACATGGCCCCTGCGTATTACAAACAGCTGTGAGTCAGTCTGCACCAGCTGCTGCGGCGGCTTCAAGAGGCCCCATCCTGCCCTCTGACACTGGTTTCCAGGACCCCCTCTTTTGGTTTTTTTGTTTTTTATTTATGATAGTCACACACAGAGAGAGACAGAGAGGCAGAGACATAGGCAGAGGGAGAAGCAGGCTCCATGCACTGGGAGCCCAACGTGGGATTCGATCCCAGGTCTCCAGGATCGCGCCCTGGGCCAAAGGCAGGCGCCAAACCACTGCGCCACCCAGGGATCCCTCTCTTTTGACAGTTCTCAATGAACCACGGGGTGGCATGTGCTGGAGTAAGCACAGCCACCCCTCACCACTATCCCATGAAGGACAAGCACCCAACAGGAATTAAAGTGCAGTGTCCACTTTATCATTGATGGGGCCAGATGGTCAAGTGCTGCATAAAAATGAAGCCAAAACCAAACTTTCTTCCTTAAGTCAGATGTGAGGAGGGCTGGGCCTGCAGCTCTAGACTTGGCCCAGCCATCTGCATGCACCAGAGAGCATGGAGGGCTGCCACCTGGGTGGTCCTGGCAAATAGCAGACAACCCACTAGTTGCCATTTCTCACCCATCTTCTCACCCATTGGATAAGTCACACCCCCTCCCCGTTGAGTGTTAAGGAGTGTGGGATCCAGTGCAGGAGTGTATTCCCTAATCCTTCCCCAAGAAGGCAGAATGGTTTTAATCACTGAGGCAGAAATAGGAGGAGAAAGACCATGGTTTCCTACACAGGACATTTAGGTTGTCTCCTGTTTTCCCCTATTATAAACAATCAACTTCTTTGTGGATAAGCTTTGTGAAGTTGTGTCCTTGGGCTAGGTTCCTGATGTTGGATTTGTTACAGGGTCAAAGGGCTTGAACATTTTTAAGATACTTAATGTATAATAGACTGATCTCCAAAAAGGTGGTATCTATTAACACGATCCCTGCAGTTCACTAACATTAATCTGGTGTGACGGTTAATTTTATGCATCAACTTGACTGGGCTTAAAGAAGCCCAGGCAATTGGTAAAACAGTATTTCTGAATGAGTCTGTGAAAGTGTTTCCAGAAGAGATTAGCATTTGAATCAGACTGGGTAAATTAGACTTACCCTCTCCAGTGTGGGTGGGCATCCAATCCTTTGAGAACCCAGAATAGAACTAAAAAGTGGAAGAAGGGTGGATTCTCTCTCTCTTCTTGAGCTGGGACACCCATCTTCTCTCCTTGGACCTCAGAACTCCTGGTTCTCAGGCTTTTGGATTTGGACTGAATTATACAACAGGCTTTCCTGGTTCTCCAGCTCATGGATGGCAGATGGTGGTATATGGCAGGCCCCATAATCACATAAGCCAACTCCCATGACAAATCTCTTCTGTATCTGTGTGTATGCTGTTGGTTCTGTTTCTCTGGAGAGCCATGACTAACACTGGCCATGAAGTGCTCCTCGCTTCTGGAGTATATGCAATGCCACCATGTTCCATTTTTCCAAATCTTACTAAGTATGTTTTGATGTCTCACTGTCCACTGTTGATAGGATTTCATAATCATTCATTCAGGGATGAGGGGGGCCTTCCTCACTCTTCCTTGGGCTGTGTATGCTTATGCTAGCCAAGAACAAGCATTTCATCTGTCATGCTTGTTATCTCTCTGCCACTGTGCCTTTCCCAGACCCCTTGCCACACGTCCTCCTTGCTCTGATCACAGACTGCCTTGGGCTCGTGAGGCTTATGCTCAGGGTCCACAGACCACCTGCTGACCACACCTACTCAAGGCCCCCCTCTCCCAGACCTCTGTCTCTCTGTCCCTGTCTCGGGACACCCAGGCATCAGTGCTGGGGTGGGCACCCACCCCAACAGAGGGGCTTCTGCATCCCCTAGTGTTCCATCTCTCAGCCTTCTCTGAAGTGGTTCTCCATTTTCAATGAGGTACATGATGACCTGGAATAAAGCTCGCTTTCCCTTGCAGCAGGACACTGTGACCTCAATTCTTTTTCTGGGCAGTACATTGGATGGAAGGGGAAGGAAGGACACTTTTGTAAAGCGTCTTTCAAGGAAGAATCATGCCCTGCTTTGGCCCTCCTCATTTTGCTCGCTGCCTGGGTGTATATTTAATGAGTGGACATCAAGGTGCCCCTTAGACTGTGAAGTGACCTTAAGAATGGAAGCCACACAGCAGCAGAGCAAAAAGATTGTAAGAGCCCAAATCCTGACATCCTACCGGCCCTGGATGGCTTACCTCTGGACTTGGCCAGAGAAATGTCCTTCCATCTTGCTTCAGCCACCGTATTTTGGGTTGTCCAATCATATCCAAACCTAAGCCTAACAATACAATACAGTTCTCCGCAGCGTTCAGGCACAAAGCCATCATCTTTGTCCTGCTGATTGCCAGAACGGTCGTGGATGTCTAATTTCAACCTTAAAGTGGCAAGAATCACCTGAGGAGCTGTTAAAATGCAGGTTCCCAGCTCTAGTAAGTCTGGAAGGTGCTGGAATCTGCCCTATTAACAAACCTCCTTGGAGACTCTGCTGGAAATAGGCCATGGACTGCATATTGATAGTGGGCCTTGGAAACCACAAGCCCAGGCAAAGTCTCCGTCATCTGCACAGAAAGTTCCATTTACTGTCCTTCCTCCAGAGACACATGCACATCACCCCCCTTAAAGAAACGTGGACCCTCTGCCAGCTTCTCCTTGCTGGTGTGTGGGAAGAAGGGAAAACACTGTTATGTTTCTCTTGGTGAATCTATAGCAGCAAAAAATGAGCAAGCTGCTGCAGTGTGACTCAGTAAGCACCACTTATCCCACTTCTACTAATATGGTAAGTAAAGAAATGGTATGCAGCTTTAATTTGCACATTCAAATATCAGTAAGGTTCAATATTTTATACAAATAGTGAATAAATATACACTAAAATGGCCAACTTCCAAGAAGCACAGTAAAAAGATAAGGGCTTTGGGATCAATGAGTCCTGAGTCCAAATCCCAGCTCTACTACTTACTGCCAGTCTGACTTTGGGCAGGTTACTTGACCTCTCTGACCTTTGGTTTCTTCATCTGTCAACACCCAATTTCTAGAATATAGGGAATCATGTTTGGCACACAATAGGCCCTTAAATTATGGCCAACATCATTATATCTCATACTTTTCCTCATGGGGACCACTGCCTGGAATCCATGCTGCCTTTCCACCAGTTCTTGTTATCACTGTGTTAGCTTCCTGGGGCTGCCATAACAGACTGCCTCAAACTTCGCAGCTTAAATCAACAGAAACATCTCTCACTGTTCTGGAGGTCAAGAGTCTGAAAGCGGGTTTACTGGGCCAAAATCAAGCTCCCTCCTGAGGCTCAGCAGGAGAATCTGTTCCTTGCCTCATCCAGACTCTGGTGGCTGCTGGCATTCCTTGGTTTGCAACCATAGTATTCCAGTCTCTGCCTCGGTGGTCACATGGTGTTGTGGACCGAATGTCTGTGTCCCCCACAGATTCATAGGTTGAAATCCTAACCCCTAACCACCAATATGGAGGTGTGGCCTTTGGGTGGGGATTAGGTCACATGGGTGGGGCCTCCATAAGTGGGATTAGTGCCTCTACTGAAGAGACCTCAGGGAGCTCCCTCTCTCCTTCTGCCATGTGAGGACACAGTGAGAAGATGATCATTTATGAACCAGGAAGAGGGTTCTCACCAGACCCAGAATCTGTAAGCCCCTTGATCTTGGACTCCCAGCTTCCAGAACAGTGAGGAATACATGTTTGTTGTTTTTAAGCTGCCCAGCCTGTGGTATTTTGTTATAGCAGCCTGAACAAACGACACATGACGTTCCCTTCTGTGCGTATCAAATCATCCCCTTTTAAGGACACTCGTGATTGCATTTAAGGCCCACCTAGATAATCAAGGATCAGCTCCCCATGTCGAGATCCTTAACTTCTCTCCTCCCAACTGCCACCTGCACCACCATCATGGACATAAGCCATGTGCAAGGTTAGCAAGGCGCTGGGCAGGACTGGTTCTCAGGGATGGAGCACACAGGTGTGCATGGAATTCATAAATGACCCAAACTGCTCCATCATCTGCACCAAGAAAGGCCCAGCGCATGAGGGCAACATGCCCACCCCATCAGCGTCAGGGCAAGCAACCTAGAGACTGTGCTGAGCTTGCTACTGGGTCCTGGGTGTCTGGGTCGACTACTTGCCCACAGGGCTTGTCTGTCACTCTTAATAAGGTGTTTATATTGCCAAATAAAAGAATCCTTAACTTTGTCACATTTTCAAAAATGTCACCTTAGAGGGTGATGTTTACAGAGTCCAGGGCCTGGGACCTGATGATGTCTTTGTGGTCATTATTCAGGCTACTCCAATATCAAGTATGGCTTAAAATCCATATCAAGAAACAGAAGAAGTATTCCCTCAAGTCTGAGGATTAAAACTCATGGGCTAAGGATGGCGCAGCATGAAGAAAGCCCTGTGCCACTGAATACCCCAAATCTGGAGGCCGCCAATTCCAGAAATGGACTGTGTGAGACAACCATCCCTCCTGTGAAACAGTGAGAGGGACTAAGGTGCTTCTACACAGCATTACTCTTCTCTCTCCTCTGCTGTCTCTGTCTACCCGCACCTGCTCCCCTGTCCCACTACCCCACACTTGGCTGGACCACCTCACTCATAAAAGCCCTTTCTGATTTTGCCCTGCTCCTTGGGGAGAGAGCCCGAAAGGTTAAGAGTTTGAGCTTTGGAGGAGAACACCAGCTCTGAGTCCTCACTTCACCTCCTGTGTGGTGTGGGAGGCCTTACAAAGGGTGCCCCCAACCCTTGCAGCCCTAAGCTCAGCTTTCTCACGTGCTAGAGGGATACACCTACCATGAGATCATCCTGAGGGTTGAATCAGGCAAAGTGGACTAAACCCCTAGGATCTAATCCTTAGATCCCAGCCCACAGTTGTCGCTGCTGCTCCCCATCCATACCCCAGAGTGTGTCCATGTCTCTCTGAATGTCCTCTCTGCTACACACATGAAGACACACACATGCGCTGTTTTTACTTTTCGTCCTGGGAACTTGTATGATTCATCCTGGGTCCCAGGTTCCTAGCACAGAAGAGCAAAGTATACGGTTGTTGAATGAAAAAGGGGAAGTTCAGAGGCTCCTCTCTGGAATCATCAGAAGCATTACAATTAAGTACTTTTGAAGGTGCAATGGGGAGATGTAAACTTTTTTCATGTTTTAAGGAGTCACATCATTTAAGGTCCTAAATACTTAGAATTATCAGTGTGGAGATCTTGGTAACAACCTTAAGTAACCAGAAAGCCAGCATTATTTGTGTTCTCCTTTCAAACTTCCATGTCTTTTAAGATTTTTTTCCCCTTGAATTTACTAAAGTTTCTGAAACCAGTCTGAGAGCTACTTTAGACCAAATTCTCTGTCCTCATTGAACTAGAAGATTAAATTTAATGTGTGTAAAAGATAGATGAACTGCTGCAGGACGAAAAGGCAATTAGATATAATGGCCTCTGACCACAAAGGCCCACAAATTAAAGAATTGTCAACCCAGGACAGAGATTCTATCAGTGACGAATCTGTCGTTTTACTTGACTACCGATCCAGTACAATTATGGGAAAACTAAGAGAAATGACCTGAGTGTTCAGACAGACTGGGGCCATTTGTTTCTTAAGTGAAATTTCCAGGCACCTAGCTCCACCCTGTGCCTTTCCATCACTGCTGAGTGGCAGTTGGCAGAGAGAGATGACCTTTACTTAACCTTGAGAATAACTCTACCCCTTTCTGGCCAGAATAAGGAATGTATGTCAAGGCCTATTGACAATCCATTTGCTGGAGTTATTGAATGTTTGGTCTAAGTGGATGATATCTTTGCCTTTCTGAACTTCATTTTACAAAATAAATATGTCTCCTAGGCCATCTTGGAAGTTAGGGCCACACACCTTGGAGAGATGCCTAACAAATTTAAGAGGTCACTTTCATCTGTTTTGTTTTGGTTTCGGGGTTTTTGTGGTGGGGTTTTTTGTGTTTTTTTTGGTTTTTTTTTTTTTTTTTTACTCAAACATTCATTGGAATGAGTATAGAGAAATAACCAACTTTCCTCTGCCTCTTTCTAATGGGAAGACAATCTACTTTCATTCCTTGAAGTATTTAAAAAATGTTTATTGCTGTCAGCAACCCAAAAGGTAAGTGGTTCCAAAACAAATGCTAAATGGAGTACTGCTTCTTGACTTAACTCCTTCCTACCCAAAATACCTGTGTAATGATTTGTTCAAAGATCTGAAGTAAACGAAATCAGATCAGATATCCAATCCCTCAAAGAAAATGGGTTCAGGGAAGTCAAATCCCCAAACTTGCCCTCCTTCTCACCTCTCTAACCCATCCTTATCAGAAGCTGCTTGTCACCAATAAGATTAGTGGTAGGTAGTGAATTGGGCTAGATCAGATTTTTCATGTTGGATTAATCATGAAAATGCCACGAACACAATAACTTCTGTGATTGAAAGGTGCTGAAGAGCCCATTAACTGCACAGTGTTTGGATCAACAAACTGTATCAGAAATACTCTTGATTAAAGTCCATAAGATTTGGCTAAGGTAGTTTCATGATTATAGAATTTAAGATCTACATGAGTAATGAATATGGAATGGTATCTAGTGACTGATGCTTTAAATATTTGTGTTGTTTTTTAATCAGTA
The DNA here is from genome assembly GCF_048164855.1 of Canis lupus baileyi. NCBI lineage: Eukaryota > Metazoa > Chordata > Mammalia > Carnivora > Canidae > Canis > Canis lupus. Next base: position 35,385,263 of record NC_132867.1, on the reverse strand, counting down.
TCACTTATTTTAAAAGTAATATGCACACATTGTAGAGAATTTTTTTAAACTATAGAAAAGAAAAAAAATGAAAATCACCATACCCCTCACTCAAAGATAATTATTCTTAATAGTCTGTGTAAGCTCTCCTAAGGACGTGTGCGTTTAACAAAAAAACAAAAACACTATAAATATAACTTTGCATGCTTCGTTTTTCAAATTATATAGTGAGTGGTTAACAATTGCATAATATTGTGGCATTACGGATGCACCATAATTTCACAGATTTTCTACTATTGGATTTTAAGGATAGTCCTGAGTATAAATGTCACCATAACAAATATTCCTGTATGAAAATCTTTGGTCTTATCTCTAATTATACCCCTAAGAAATATTTACAGAAGGATAAGGGATATGAAACTTCTAAAAGCACTCATTATCTATCGCCAAATTGCCAGGAAGGTAACCACAGTTTTACACTCCCACCAGCAAAGCCTGACTGTTCACTCGTCACATCATATATTGATAAACTCTTTATTTAATATGCATTTTAAGCTTTAATTATTCAAGAAAGCAATAGTGGGTCTTCCATGATCATTTTCAGAATAATGAAGTAAGTTCAAAGAAATTTCAAGGCCATGATTTCTCAGGAATTTATTGAGACCCATTTAACTTGTGAACCAGGACGAAAGAGCTTCCTCGCAGGTCTAAAATAAATTTTATTTATTTATAAATAAATAAAATTTAAACAATAAAAAAATAAACCCACCTAAATCATCCTTTTGCAAACGATTTGTGGTAACTTCCTGTCATATACGAAGCCTTTCACCTACAGTGAAAAGAGCCCAGCAAACTCCTCTGTTGAAGTAACAAAATGCAAAAAGAAGAAATACAGTGATCTGATTATAGATACAAGCAAGTCATTAAAGACTTATAGACTACCCTGTTAAACAGGTCCCAGAGCACACCATATTTTTTAAAATAAGAATACAGAAACCACAATTCTAAAATTATGCTTAAATTATATAAAATCCCTTTTGGGGATGTACAAGATATTTGAGAAATTTTTAGAGCTTAGCATCCTTGTCAAGGGCATCTTAACAGTTGTTAAGCACACATATCAACTGATAGAAGGCTAGATCAACCAACTCTATTACCTACTGAGTCCCTACTCTTATTAGGAAAATTATGAATTTGGGGCACCTGGGTGGCTCAGTTGGCTAAGAGTCTGCCTTCAGCTCAGGTCACGATCCTGGGGTCCTGGGATTGAGCCCCATATCAGGCTCCCACTCAGCAGGGAGTCTACTTCTCTCTCTCCCTCTGACCCTTCCCCAGCTCTTGCTCTCTCTCTCTCTCTCAAATGAATTTTTATTTTAATTTTTTTAAAGATTTTATTTATTTATTTATTCATGAGAGATACAGAGAGAGAGAGAGAGAGGCAGAGACACAGGCAGAGGGAGAAGCAGGCTCCATGCAGGGAGCCTGACGTGGGACTCGATCCTGGGTCTCCAGAGTCACGCCCTGGGCTGAAGATGGTGCTAAACTGCTGAGCCACCCGGGCTTCCCTCAAATGAATTTTTAAAAAATCTTTTAAAAAAAGAAAAATTATGAATTTGAAATCTCTTTCCCATTCTTTAGCTTTTTTCCTAGTTGCAAAATAGTTCTTTGAGAAAATCGTTACTTTAAAAAAAAAAAAAAAAAGATTTAGTTTAAGTAAACTCTATGCCCAATGTGGAGCTGGAACTTACGACCCCAAGACCAGGATGCAAGTCAGATGCTCTACTGATTGAGCCAGCCAAGGGCCCCCAAAAAACTTCTTTAAATCAGATTCCTGGGACACCTGGGTGGCTCAGCGGTTGAGCGCCTGCCTTCGGCCCAGGGTGTGATCCTGGAGTCCTGGGATCGAGTCCCGCATCAGGTTCCCTGCATGGAGCCTGCTTCTCCCTCTGCCTGTGTCTCTGCCTTCTCTCTCTGTGTGTATGTTTCTCATTAATAAATAAATAAATAAAATCTTTAAAAATAAATGAATAAATAAAAATAAATCAGATTCCAACCCAGCAACATCTTGTCTCAATCAGTAAGTGCCTGAGGTACAAGTAGTTTCTTTAAAAAGGTTTGCAGACCTCTACAGGTAAGCTGTTCTGAAAACACCTGTCTCAGGATTAGAGTTGATTGGTTAGAGATATGGCTATCACCATGTCCTTCTGGATCTGACACATAAGTGCTCCTGATGGAGTCACGGATGAAGCTGTCCCTTTTTTGCTTTGCATGTGTCACTGGAAAGGGGCCGGTAGGAAGTGCTGATGGCACATGTGCCCACTTAAAGCTCTTCAGTAACTTCTTGTGATGAGGCCTCTGCCCTTGCACCCACCCCCTTGCCCCACCACTCTCTCTCCCCTTGCTCCTCCTTCCACCTCCGCTGGCTTCCTTTCTGTTTTAGCATTCCAGGTTCTCACTCACCCCAGGGCCTTTGCATGGGCTGTTCCCTTGCTTGAGAAACTCCTTCCCCACTCTTTGCCTGGCTGGTTCCTCTCCATCCTTCAGGTCACATCAGATACCACCCTTCTTAGAACAAGTTTTTCCTGTTCTCCATCATGTTTTTTATGGTACGAATTGCAATGTGTAGTTTAGGGCAATGCTTCTCAAAATTTTTGGAGTGTAGGATGAATTTTGCTAAATTTCCAAACCATTGAAGATCTATATTTTTAGAAAATATAATTTAAAAAAATTTTTTATTAGACTCAACAAATTACTCTGTCAAATCGCTGTAGAAGCTTCTAAACACTTCTTCCAACTTCTGTGTTATCTCATCCCAACCTGGTAACACAGATCTGGGGCCCAGCTCTGGTCCACAGACCCTACTGTGATGATCATTGGTTTGTCCCAGCTAGACTATGAGCTCCATGGGGGAAGGGACCTCATCTGTCTTATTCACCACATGTCCCTAAGGCCTAGAACGGTACCTGGCAGGTGGTAGGTTTTCAAGACATTTCTACTGAATGATGTGAGTGGTTGAACGAACAACCAGTCACTCTAAAAGAGAGTGTGTAGAGAAAAGGGCCCCACTGAGTGGTTTGGCTGGGTTGATCACTGTTGGTGAAGTGGCTGGGTACAGGTTCCAAAGTCTGCAAGCATCATCGGAATCCAGTAGGGGCCCAGGGGATGACTTTGTGGCAATCTCACTGTCTAGACTCATGGGAGGTCCTGGGCAGGGCCTTTGCCAATGCAACAGTCATGTTTTATCCAGAGCAGCTCAAGCTCAGCCTGTCCCCATGCTCTGACTGGCGACCCTCTCATCTCTGACCAGATTCCCTCTGAGGACCCTGAGTGGCAAGTCCATTCCAGGTGCACTGACATGAACTGGGTGGGGGCAACAAATGACCTGAGGGGAGATTCAGAGAGTCCAGGGAGTCAGGTGTAGGTGAAGTCAGCTGGCAGTCATTGTCCCTCTGCTAGGGAGTGGGTACCTTAGCACCATGCAGCCTCAATGCAGGATCCCAGAGGGAGACCAGCATAGACTCAGGCCTGAAAAACAGAATCTGCAGGGGCTGGAGAGCAGGAGGGAGCCTGGAGACAGCTAGTGGGCTTCCAAAGGTTGGCCTCTGCTGTTTAGGGACACCTGACTTTAGGAGAGAGCCGGCTCACATAAAAACCCACAGTTGGGGATCTCTGGGTGCCTCAGTGGTTTAGCGCCTGCCTTTGGCCCAGAGCGTGATCCTGGAATCCTGGGATCGAGTCCCAAGTCAGGCTCCCAGCATGGAGCCTGCTTCTCCCTCCTCCTGTGTCTCTGCCTCTTTCTCTCTCTCTCTATGTCTATCATGAATAAATAAATAAAATCTTAAAAAAAAACAACCCACAATGGAGATAAGGAAGCTGCCCTTTTTGGGACTTCACAGCCTGGCCAGGAGACATGTTGTGGGCAAAACACATAGTACAGAGAGAAACTGGCTCCGGAGCCAGGGCCTCAGGGATGGGAGCAGGAGCTCGAGACTGCGTCAGACAAGAAGCCTGAGCCACCAGGACTCTTTCTCATGGGGGTTGGGGGCCAGGGCAGGACCGAGAGGCAGCTGCAGAATGTAAGGCAGCAGGAAGGAGAGAAGAGAGTGAGCAGAGATGTGAGGATGAGGATACAAAGGCACCAGGGAATCTATGAGGCTGGGTCTGGCCCCACCACCAACTGGGTGAAGCTGTCTGTCCGACCTTCAAATCAGGCCATGGGGTAACCTCAGGAGACATCCTCAAAGCTCAGTGTTAAGAAGGCCCCTGGGAGGGACGCCTGGGTGGCTCAGTGGTTGAGCATCTGCCTTTGGCTCAGGGCGTGATCCCAGGGTCCTGGGATTGAGTCCTGCATCGGGCTCCCCCCAGGGAGCCTGCTTCTCCCTCTGCCTGTGTCTGTGCCTCTCATGAATACATAAATAAAATCTTAAAAAAGAAAAAAGAAAAGGGAAGAAGGAAAAGCAGACAGGCCAGGAAAATCTCTCCATTGTCTGTGATGTGCCCAATATTTCCTACTTTGTTTCTTTCTGTTTATTTTCCTGCCACAACGAGCAGCAAGACGTTTCAAATCTCAAAGACCTACAGTCAGGTTGACCTATGAGAATGTAAAATTTCTGTAGGTCAAAGTGGTCAAAGCCACCTGCTTGACATGATTCCACCGCAGGTGTGTGAGTCCAGGACAGAAAGCAATGGGGAGCTAGGGAGACATCTGCGTCCTCACCGGTCTGCATCCAGGTCCCGGGTGTGCGACGGAGCCTCACCCCAGGGCCACGCAAGCAACGGAGCTAAGAAGAGGGAACGTGGCTGCTTTGCCCAGAGCAGAGGGAAGAGGGGACGGGCAAGGGGAGCAGACAGGGAGCAGCAACCAGGACAGGATCTTCTCTGGCAAGAGGAGGGGCTCCTGGGGGCCTGCATCCCAGGATCAGGTCCTTCTAGGCTAAGTGTCCGGGTGCTCCGGTGTCTCACTGGCCCATGCACCTGGACTGTGAACACAGAGCTGTCACCTTAGCCACAGCGCTAGGATTGTCATGTCTGAAATGTAAGTCTGTATTGCTCTTTTTTTTTTTTTTTAAGATTTTATTTATTTATTCATGAGAGACACAGAGACACAGGCTCTGGGGGAGTGGGATGTGGGACTCGATCCCAGGACCCCGGGATCACGGCCTGAGCCCAAGGCAGATGCTCAACCGCTGAGCCCCCCAGGCGCCCCTGGATTGCTCTTAACTGTGTTGCTCTTAATGTCCCTGGGCAGCCCGATGCTACAAGTCCACCCCAGCGGGTTGAGGCTGCCCTGCTCCTGCCACTGTGCAAAGTAGAACCAACCACCAGAGGAAGGAATGCCCGGTGTCTCCACCCCAGAACCACCTGAGGCAACAGGACAGTCACCGGCCCTCAGCTGCTGCTTTGCCTGCTGTAATTTGCCACCAGAAGCGCCGGGTGAGAGGGGACCAGCTTTTCTAGGGACAGCACCCTCGGCACCCACTCCTGTGCCAGTAGCCCTCACCCTCGTCCCTGAGGTGGGAGAGGCTGTAACCTCACGTCCCTCGCTAGCTCCAGATCTTCCCTTTCTTCCCCAGGGATGGCAGGATGGCAGGTGGCAGAAGTGGGGAACAGGGTTGCTAACGTCCTTGGAGAATTGCTCATTCACCTGGAGATGGAAGGACGCTCTCTTGTTCCACCCTTGGGGTCCTTCCCCAGGCCAGTCGGGCTGTGGGCTCCTCCTCCCTCAGCATCCTCTGGCAGGCCCCTCCCCACATGCCACCAGCAAAGCCCCGGGGACCTGGATCCTGCCCCCAAGTGTCCCCTATGAGGGTTGAACAGGCGATTACTCGCCTGCACTTCAGTTCCCTTAGCTGTCACATGGGGATAATAGTGGTCATGACATCATAAGGTCTCATGAGGATATCGTGACAGAAGTACTTGGAGCAGCACCTGGCCCACGGCAAGGATTCTAGCAGTGTTACATGATCAGGTAAGTATTGCCTTTGTTGAGAAAGCATAAGAATTTTTCATGCAACTCAGGGCAGGAGCGCAGTGAACCAAGAACCACCTAACCGGCAGGCCCCGCAGCTGCTCACCTCTGCTCCTCCGAGCACACCTGTTCCGCTTCTCATCTCTACAGACCAGCCTCGTCCACTCACCAGTCTGCAGGGCCAGACACGTCCACTCGCACCTCCGAAATGCTCATGGTACAGACTCAGCCTTGTTCCCAGGCTGGCTTCGGAGTGGTCCCCAAAGAAGAGGGAAATGATGGCGAACTGGACGTGTCCCCCAGAGGGTGTCTGCTAGAGGACAAACGAGAGCATTAATGGGGGTTCGTCACAGGCTGACATCAAAATGACAGTTGAATTTCTGTCCTTTCTCAGAAGTTGAAAAAGCAAAAAGTTTTTGTGACATTAGATGTCACTGTCAGGGGCTCCTGGGTTGAGCGTCTGCCTTCGGCTCAGGGTGTGATCCGGGGGTCCTGGTATCGAGTCCTGCATAGGGCTCCCTGCAGGGAGCCTGCTTCTCTCTCTGCCTCTCTCTCTCTGTGTGTGTGTGTGTGTCTCTCATGAATAAATAAATAAAACCTTAAAAAAAAAAAAAGATGTCACTATCAGCAGAATTAAATCAAGGTACCTCTTGGACTAATGCAGAACGATGTTTGCTTTTGTTTGGACCTGAATTTGGAAGTCTTGGCACTCTAAGTAACAACCTAGGCACATGTGAGAAAGAAAAGCTCTGATCCCTGGAGCCTAGATTATTTGGAAGATACTTTGAAATTTCTTATGTTATTTTTACTGCCTCTACTGTTATCTCCTTGTCACATTTTCAATATTTTGTTGAATGTAGGAGGCAAAGATAAAAAAGGCCATTGTGATTGCTTTTCCAACCTGACATGCTTGGAGACAGTCAAACCATATTGAAAATGTATTCCAAAAAAAAAAAAACCCCAAAACAACAACAACAACAACAACAACAACAAAAGAAAAAAGAAAATGTATTCCAAGTGATCAGAATAACTGACCAATGAAATAGGTATTCAGGTGAGCTTGGAGGCTTCCCAAGTGCACAGAAGAATCATTGTGCTCATTTTCCTGGTTGATGAAGGAGATCCTCCATGCACCTCCTATTTTAGTTTGATTTGAAGGAGCAAGCAGGGGAGCAAATGGAAGAGGGAGAAAGAGTAATGATTTTAGCAATTCACGTACACATGAGAGCGGGGGCCATTTGTTTCCATTTTAAGATTCGACAAGTTGCAGAGGAATACACGGAGCATCTCATGTTGTGCCAGAACACTGGTCTTTGGCGAACATCAGATAAGCATAGAATCATAGACTCTGTTCACAATGGTCCTGAATCTACGCCACTCTCGGGAAGGATAGTCTCATGTTTGAAAATAACAGGATTACAGGGCCAGGATGAACTTGAAGAAGCTATCCAGAGGAACACCCCAAGTGGCCACAACAAACAAATGGATAAGCAAAACAGGATCCAGCCAGAACAATGAAATCCTTTCCAGCCATAAAAAGGAAGGAAGCACAGGCACCTGCTACAACTTGGATGAGCCCAAGACCACCCTAGAAGAACTAGTTGCAGGCACAGCCTACTGTAGCCCTTCCTGGGAGACAACCACAGAGTTCCAAACAGCACGAAGTGCTATCTAGGAACCGAGAGACTCGGCCTGGTATCCTGTGCTAATAACTCCCTTGGACATTTTTTTAAACTAACCCCGAAATAAATTTATTTCCAGATTGTAGGGGGAAATTGAACACATTTATGATGCTTTTCTCTGGGATCAAAGCCAAGGCAGGGATACAACCCATGCTCATCCAGATTCCAGCCCGGGAGCAGGCAGGAATGCCAGAAAGCTAACACTGACCTCATTTCCTGAGGGTCGAAACTCACAGAAGATGGTGTCTTCAGAAGTCATGTTTGTGAGGCATCACACTCCAGTAACTTCGTGACTGATATTCAATTGTCCTGCCTATGCCAGTGTTTGCTCAGGTCAACTCTGAAGAAGAATGAACGTGTGTTTATATTTAGAAAATTTCTGCATTTGGGTGTGTTTACTCTTAAATCACTTCAAGTGGCTTTCTGGATTTTAGCAAAATAAAATGATTTATACTACAGCTAACCATACACATACCCTGTGGCCCAGCAACCACTCCTAGATACCTAGTCAATAGAAATGCACACATGTATGCACAAAAGGCATATTCAGAACAATTCTTGAGACGCCTGGGTGGCTCAGTGGTTGAGCATCTGCCTTTGGCTCAAGGTGTGATCCTGGGGTCCCAGGATCAAGTCCCATATCAGGCTCCCCGCAGGGAGCCTGCTTCTCCCTCTGCCTGTGTCTCTACCTCTCTCTCTGTCTCTCATGAATAAATAAAATCTTTAACACCAAAAAAAGTTCTTAGCAGAATTATTCATAATATCCAAAATCCTAGAAGCAATCCGAATGTCCATTGGCAAGGGAATGGATAAACAGTGATATTTTCCTGCAATAGAATACCATAGAACAATGAGTGACCCTTATGTACACAATGTTGAGTAAAAGAAACCAGACACAAATAAACACATACTGTATGATTCCATTTGTATAAATCTCAAAATTGAGCAACAAAAATTAGTGGTATCAGAAGTCATGGGGGAAAAAAAAAACGAAGTCATGGGGCACCTGGGTGGCTCAGTCGGTTAAAAATCCGACTTTTGATTTTGGCTCAGCTCATGATCTCAGAGTCATGAGATCAAGCCCTGCAATGGGCTCTGTGCTAGGCATGGAGCCTGCTTAGGATTCTCTCTCTCCCTCAGACCCCACCCCCTGATTCTGCTCTCTCTCTTTTAAAAAAAACAAGGTCAGTATAGTGGCTACCCTTGGGAAGAGAGTTAGTGTGTTAGCTGGGAATGTGCATATAAGAGGAGCTTCTGGAGTGATGGTAATCTATTTCTTAATCTGGCTTGTATTTTAAAGGCTGTGTTCTATCAAGTACTGGGTGGCTGGGTGGCTTGGATGGTAGAGTGTGTGACTCTTGATCTAGGGGTTGTAAGTTGAGGCCCACATTGGGTGGAGAGATTACTTAAAAATAAAATCTTTAATAAAATTCATCAAGCACTTATAATTTGCTTACTTCTCTATTTATCTGTTGTACGTTGATAAGAAATGGGTTTGTTTTCTGTTGGTTTTTCTTTTCCTAAGTAGGTTCCATACCCAGCATGGAGCCCAATGTGGAGCTGGAACTCATGACCCTGAGATCAAGACCTGAGCTGAGATTAAGAGTAGGACACACAACTGACTGAGTCACCCAGGCACTACAGGAAATATATTTTTAAATAAATTTTCAAAAATATCTTTCAGGGATGCCTGGGTGGCTCAGTGGTTGAACGTCTGCCTTCAGCTCAGAGCATGATCCTGGGGTCCTGGGATCGAGTCCCACATTGGGCTCCCCACAGGGAGTCTGCTTCTCCTTCTGCCTATGTTTCTGCCTCAACCTGTGTCTCAAATAAATAAATAAACAAACAAACAAATAAACAAATAAATATTTTTAAAAATCTCTTAATGAGCCATATTGTAACCATAACTATTGCTAGGATCAGCATATCATAGAAAACCCTGTAAAACTTCTGCATTTGCAGGTGTAGTTGATGTACTTGGAGAGGCCCCAAATTATGACAGCTGGTGACCATTATTGTTTGATATTGTTGGTAATGAGTCCCAGGTCTTACACCTGACTTAAAATCTGGGTCATGGCCCTACCATATTGCTCAACAATGTAATCTTGGAGTTTAAAGTAATTTAAGATGCTCACAAAAAGATCTAGCTTAATGATGACCTGGGTCTCCGCAAACACTCTTCCCGTCGTATCTTACTTTGGAACTGAACCCATCATCCCAAACATACACCTGAGACCTCTTCACCTTTTTGTGATGGATGGCTCAGAGGTCACTGCAAGTGTGCAGAAGATAGGGCCTTGAGAAACCAGAGAGTCAAAAACTAAGATATCAAATGATTACTTTAGAGCTTTCCCTTTGGGTTACTTTTTAGAGTATAAATTTTTTTCATTCCAAAAAATTGCATTATTCATTATTGGGTCAGTGGCTAAGAAAAAGATACAAGTATTACCTTAGGAGAAGGGTCTAAGCTTTTTAAACAGCCTTATTGGAAGTGTTGCTTATGTACTATATATTTACCCCATCGTGGCAGCGCGCAATTCAGGAATTTTAGTAAATTTCTAGAATTGGGCAACAATCACCATAATCCAGTTTTAGAAGTTTCTGTCACCCCAAAAAGTTTCTTTGCATCCATCGACAGTCAATCCCTATCATGGAAGGATGCCCAGTCTCAGCACAAAGCAACCATTATGCATATATATTATATATAATGCATCATATTGCAATACATATATATTATAATTAGATATAGCATATAACTATATATAATATATATGCAATGCATATAATGCATATATATTATATATAATAATTTACTATATATAATAAATAATAATTATATAATGCATTACATATTCATAATATAATCATATTATATATTATACATTATATAATTATAACATATTATAAATATGTATCATATATTATATAATCATAATATTATATATTATATATTATTATGATAATATAATATCAATATAATAATATAATATATACTATATTATATATTATATAATTATAATATAATTATATTATATAATATATATTTTTTATTGGAGTTCAATTTGCCAACATATAGCATAACACCCAGTGCTCATCCCATCAAGTGCCCCCTTCAGTGCCCGTCACCCAGTCACCCCCACCCCCCACCCACCTCCCTTTCTACCACCCCTGGTTTGTTTCCCAGAGTTAGGAGTCTCTCATGTTCTGTCTCCCTTTCTGATATTTCCCACTCATTTTTTCTCTTTTCCCCTTTATTCCCTTTCACTATTTTTTATATTCCCCAAATGAATGAGACCATATAATGTTTGTCCTTCTCCGATTGACTTATTTCACTCAGCATAATACCCTCCAGTTCCATCCACGGCGAAGCAAATGCTGGGTATTTGTCATTTCTAATGGCTGAGGAATATTCCATCGTATACATAGACCACATCTTCTTTATCCATCATCTTTCGATGGACATCGAGGCTCCTTCCACAGTTGGGCTATTGTGGACATTGCTGCTAGAAAACATCGGGGTGCAGGTGTCCCGGCGTTTCACTGCATCTGTATCTTTGGGGTAAATCCCCAGCAGTGCAATTGCTGGGTCGTAGGGCAGGTCTATTTTTAACTCTTTGAGGAACCTCCACACAGTTTTCCAGAGTGGCTGCCCCAGTTCACATTCCCACCAACAGTGCAGGAGGGTTCCCTTTTCTCCGCATCCTCTCCAACATCTGTGGTTTCCTGCCTTGTTAATTTTCCCCATTCTCACTGGTGTGAGGTGGTATCTCATTGTGGTTTTGATTTGTATTTCCCTGATGGCAAATGATGAGGAGCATTTTCTCATGTGCGTGTTGGCCACGTCTATGTCTTCCTCTGTGAGATTTCTCTTCATGTCTTTTGCCCATTTCATGATTGGATTGTTTGTTTCTTCGCTGTTGAGTTTAATAAGTTCTTTATAGATCTTGGATACTAGCCCTTTAACTGATATGTCATTTGCAAATCTCTTCTCTCATTCTGTAGCTTGTCTTTTAGTTTTGTTGACTGTTTCTTTTGCTGTGCAGAAGCTTCTTATCTTGATGAAGTCCCAATAGTTCATTTTTGCTTTTGTTTCTCTTGCCTTCATGGATGTATCTTGCAAGAAGTTACTGTGGCCAAGTTCAAAAAGGGTGTTGCCTGTGTTCTCCTCTAGGATTATAATATATAATTATAATATATCATATGTTATATATTATATTATAATATATTATAAAATTATATTATAATATAATATATATTAATTATAATAATAATAAATATATAATGCATTACATAATCATAATATAATTAGATATATTATAATTAGATATAATATGTAACTGTATATAATTATATATGCAATGCATTATGTAATGCATTATATATAATTATATATAATTATAATTATTTTATTATATATTATAGTATATTAAAATATTATAATTATATAATCATTAGTATAATTATATAATGTGTCATATATTATAATTAGATATATAACTATATGTAATGCATTTTTATATATAATGCATTATTGTTACAGACTTGCCTTTTCTTTGTTTTCCTTTGTTTTTTTTCTTGCATACTTAGATTTATGGCCTAGGACTATTAGTGAGGAAGAAGCACACCTCTCAATCTGCTGAGGAGCGCGAGCATGATGGGAGAGAAGAAGGGAAATCACATGCTTAAAATGAAGCTTCTGACTTTCTCTATCCACAACCAGAGACTATGATCCCCTTCATGAAGCTGAGGTTGATTCAGAATCGCACTACAGGAAAACAGCAACAGCGAGAGTGGCTAGCGAGTCCTAAAGAACGTCACCTGCGTACAGGGGCCCGCATGAAGCCGGAGAGCAGCGGGCAGCTAGTTATCTAGTGAGCAGGTGCATCTTTTGCGATTCTGCAACCCCGACAAGTGCTCAGACACGTAGACACAAAAATGTGCATCCTTAGGCAGGTGTCTTCCTCTCTCGCCTTCCTCCCAAGGTTCAAGCCCGCATCTCTCACCACTCTGAGAGCCTCTCCTCTGATTTTTCCTTACCCGGTCCTGCCTCTGTATGGAAAGACTGCTGGGAACAGAAATCTGGCACTTTCCTGTTCAAAACTCTGTCATTCTCTTCTCCACTGCCCTGTGTAGACAGGCAGGTGCCACACAAGACCCCACGACCTGGTTCCTGGGCAATGACACTCTTTCCAAGCATGCATGCTGCAAGCCTTTCCTTGACATTTCATATAACGAAACCATGCAGTGTGATCTGTGGCATCTGGATTCTTTCACTTAGCATCATGTTTTCACGGTCCATTTATGTTTTAGCATGCACTAATGTTACATTTCACCCCCTTTTATTACTGAATTATATCCCATTGCATGGATAGACCACATTTTATTTATCCATTTACCAGCTGATGTACAATTGGATTGTTTTCAGCTTGGGATTATTATGAACAAAGGTGCTATGAACATTGGAGTACACGTCTTTCTGTGAACAAATGGTTTCCTTTCTCCTGAGTAGACTCCTAGGAGTGGAGTTGCTGGCTTGTGTAGTAAGTTTGTGTTTGACTTTTTAATGAAATTGTCAAGCTGTTTTCCAAACTGTTAACCATTTTATATTCCCACCAGTGATGTATGAGGCTTCTAGCGATTCCACATCTCTGCCAATACTTGTGATTGTCTGGCTCTTAAAAATTGTAATCATTCTAGTAGGTGTGTGACAGTATCTGTGGGCTTAATTTTTCTTTTTTCTTTTTTAGAAAGATTTATTTATTTGAGGGAGGAGGAGGAGGAGGGGAGAGAAAGAGAGCAAGCACAAGTGAGGGATGGGGCAAAGGGAGAAGCAGACTCCCTGCTGAGCAGGGAGCCCTATGCAGGGCTCTATCACGGGACCCCGAAATCATGACCTGAGTTGAAAGCAGATGTTTAACCACCTGAGCCACTCAGGTGCCTCTGGTTCTAATTTTTCATTTCTGTAACGGCTAATGATGCTGAGCATCTTTTGAAATATTTCAAACTATAAAAAGAAAATAAAATCTGGTTGTAAAGGTTACCATGTAATGATATAATGGAATATTACAGTAATATCGTATTTTAGATTTGCCCAGCAAACTCCAAGGGAGTTGGAGTTGTTTCTATAAATATCCATCATTTTCATAAGTGTCATAAAAAATTACCTACTTACGCATTGGCCTTTCACCAGCAATTCTACAATATGACTCATGCAGATGCAGAAAAACAAGTGGTTTTTTATTTTAAATGAGCTATCACAGGAGAAAAAGGTGATTAAAAATAAGTTGCCCTGGGCTCCTGGGTGGCTCAGTCGGTTAAGAATCTGCCTTCGGCTCAGGTCATGGTGCCAGGGTCCTGGGATGGAGCCCCAGTTCGAGCTCCCTGCTCAGCAGAGAGTCTGCTTCTCCCTCCACCCTTTCCCCCTGCTCATGCTCTCTCTCTCTCTCTCTCTCTCTCACTCTCTCTCAAATAAATAAATAGGGACGCCTGGATGGCTTAGTGGCTGAGCGTCTTCCTTAGGCTCATGACATGATCCTGGGATCCTGGGATCCAATCCCAAATCAGGCTCCTTACAGGGACTCTGCTTCTCCCTCTGCCTATATCTCTGCCCCTCTCTCTCTCTCTGTGTCTCTCATAAATAAAGTTTTAAACAAATAAGTAAATAAAATCTTTAAAAAAATAATTTGCCCAAACAAAATCCCTGATTTCAGTTGATTATGCAGGTCCAAAATAAAATAATGGAAAAATCTTAGTAGAGTCTATATAATTAGCATGGAAGGGCTGAGCTACAGAAACAGCTAAGAATTGTGTGTCATGTGGCCCATGGTCAGTGTACAAAAATCTCATTGAGGGAAGCTGCTCAATCACCAAGACAGAAGGTGAGGAAGAGGCCTGAGCTCATTGCTGAGAAGGGGACACTTTAAGGCTTGTGGATTCTGTTCTCAGATTTGACTCTTCCTGTAATTGGATTTTTTCTGTATGTCAAAGCATCAGATGAGTTCAAGAGCTTGGTTGAAGCCTTACTAAGTTCCCAGAAACTTCTTGGAACCCACAGAGAAGAGTTCTTAGACTTTCTTCTCCAGGATCTTAAGAGATCAAATGTCCCAGGTCCCCTTCCACAACCTTAATGAAATAAGCTCCTACACCGTGTTACAAAATCCTAACTCAGGAAGAATGAAGAGCCTACTGCCCATGATCACTCACTGGGTAACATGGCACTTCTGAGCTTTAGCTCATTTATAAAGATCTCAATGAGGGGGCACCTGGGTGGCTCAGTGGTTGAGCATCTGCCTTTGGCTCATGTTGTGATCCCAAGATCCTGGAATCAAGTCTCACATCAGGCTCCCCACAGGAAGCCTGATTCTCCTTCTGCCTGTGTCTCTGCTTTTCTCTCTCTCATGAATAAATAAATAAAATCTTAAAAAAAAAAAAAAAAAAAAAAAAAGATCTCAAAGAAAGAATGGCCTTGCTGGTAACCTCATTTTTTTCTTCCAGAACTTCCTGGCCCATAACCCCTCTCCCAATCCTTAGTTTCTGGCCGGAGGAGACCAGACAAACACAGGACAGGCTTATAAAAACTGTGTTCGAGATCCCTGGGTGGCGCAACGGTTTGGCACCTGCCTTTGGCCCAGGGCGCGATCCTGGAGACCCAGGATCGAATCCCACGTCGGGCTCCCGGTGCATGGAGCCTGCTTCTCCCTCTGCCTGTGTCTCTGCCTCTCTCTCTCTCTCTGTGTGACTATCATAAATAAATAAAAATTAAAAAAAAAAACTGTGTTCTTACTCCCACTCCTAGAAGTACATGCAATGGAATTGGACCCCAAATCCACTGATAGACAAGTACAGGAAATAACACAAAACAGTGCTATTCCTCATTGCCGCAAGCTGGAAACTAACCAAGTACTCACCAGGAGGAGAAGGGATGAATAAATGGTGGTATAGCCGCACAGTGAGGGTCAATTCAGCAGAGAATGAGCCACCTACAACTGCGCACACAATATGAAAGAATCTCACAAACGAATGTTAAGGAAAGAAGCCACACACGAGAGAGCATGTGTCCTGTGATCCTACTGATCACAACTTCAAAACTGGTCAAATGGAATCTATGGTGTAGGAAGGAGTAGTGACTGGAAGGGAGCATGTGGGGTTTTCCTAGGGGGCTAGTTGTGCTTTGTTTTTGATCCGGAGTGCTGTTGTGTGAGGCTATTAACCTTGCAAATATGTATCACACTTATGCTATATGTTTTCACAGGTGTGTTATTCTTCAGTAAAAAGTTTACAATGAAAAATTAGCCTAGAAAGAAGAAAGGATGGTTTTATTTTCTTAATGTTAGTTTTTATACTAAAATTGCTATGAGACTGCCTCTAAAAATATGTTCTTTGATATATTATTCAAATAGACCTCTGGAATATAAAGAGAAATAATAATCCTTTATATAAATTTCAGAGAGCAGGGTTTTTTTTTTTTTTTTCTTACTTTATTTTTAAGATTTATTGAGCAGCCCAGGTGGCTCGGTGGTTTAGCACTGCCTTCTGCCCTGGGCCTGATCCTGGAAACCCGCGATCGAGTCCCACGTCAGACTCCCTGCGTGGAGCCTGCTTCTCCCTTGCCTGTGTCTCTGCCTCTCTCTCTGTGTGTTTGTCTCTCATGAATTAAAAAAAAAAAAAAAAAAAAAAAGGTTTATTTATTTCTTTGAAAAAGAGAGCACATGAGCGAGCGGGGGTGGGTAGGGACAGAGGGAGAGAGAGAATCTCAAGGAGACTGGCTGAGTGTGGGCTCAATCTCACAACCCTGAGACCATGACCTGGGCTGAAATTAAGAGTCAGATGCTTGGGACGCCTGGGTGGCTCAGCGGTTGGGTGTCTGCCTCACGGCATGATCCTGGAGTCTCGGGATCGAGTCCCACATCGGGGTCCCTACAAGGAGCCTGCTTCTCCCTCTGCCTATGTCTCTGCCTCTCTGTGTGTGTGTCTCTCATGAATAAATAAAATCTTTTAAAAAAAAGAGTCAGATGCTTAACTGACTGAGCCACCCAGTGGCCCCTATGCCTTACCTAAAATAAAGGTGACTATTGGTTTGGTGGTGGTACATATTTTACTTTTTTGCAGTCTTCTTTGACCACGAATGTTCTATTTCCTCTGAAGGAAGATAATGCTACTGAAAATGCACTGTCAACCATGCAGCGGAACATTCTACTGGGGAGCAATAGGCCAGGTGCTGCAAGGCCCAATAGACTTCTCTGTGGGGGCACTGTCTCTCTCCTGGCCAATAACAGGAATTTGCAAAACAAGGACTTGCTTAATTCCTTATTCAGACTGAAATTTTCTCTGAGCCAATATAACTGAATCATATAGAAATCAAGACTGAATTGGTGAAGGCATTAGCACTGTCTTAGCCCAGGCTGGAGTCTACACAGTGGATGCACACAGCCCAGGGGAGGGATCTGTAGGGAATATTGGGACTCCTGGAGTTTTTTAAGCCTAAGAATTTTAAAAGATAATTTAATTTAACCTCTATTAATTTAATGCACAGATTGAAACCAGTGCCTTTGTTTAGTACACAAGGTCTCCTGGTGGAAGAGGAGGGTTTGTATAACACTAGGGGATGGAGCCACCTGTACTCATTTGGCTTAGTATATCGCTGTGTATATGTGTGTGGTAAAGTGAATTTATGGGTTGTATTAACAAGTTGTAACTAAATTAACATTCACCAAAAAGATAAAGGGCTTAAAAAAAAATTCCACCCAAGGTTCCCGGGTGGCTCAGTGGGTTGAGCATCTGACTCTTGATTTTGGCTCAGGTCATGGCCTTGTGGTTGTGAGATACAGCCCCAAATTGGGCTCTGCACTCACCAGAGTCTGCTTGAGATTCTCTCTCCCTCTTCCTCAGCCCCTCCCCCATCTCTCTCTTTCTTTATTTATCTTTTTTTAAAAAGATTTTATTTATTCATTCATGAGAGACACACACAGAGAGAGGGGCAGAGACACAGGCAGAGGGAGAAGCAGGCTCCATGTAGGGAGCCCGACGTGGGACTCTATCCCAGGTCTCCAGGATCACACCTTGGATTGAAGCCGGCGCTAAACTGCCGAGCCACCTGGGCTGCCCTCTGTCTATCTTTAAAATAAATAAATAAATCCTTAAGAAAAATTCTGCCCAACTATCTCAATTCAACAAGAAAAAGACAACCCAATTATAAAATGAACAAAGACTGGAATAGACATTTCACCAAAGTAGGTAAGCATATGAAAAATGCCCAACATCATTAGTCATTAGGGAAATGAAAATCAAAACCACGATGAGATACAACTTCAGGCCCACTAGGATGGCTGTAATCAGAAAAACAGATGGTAAGAAGCATGATCAAGGATGTATACAAGTTGGAACCTTCACATGCTGCTGATGGGAGGGTAAAATGGTGCAAATGCTCTGGAAAACTCTGGCAGTCTCAGACAGTTAAAAAAAATAGTTATCATTTGATCCAGGGATTCCATTCCTAGGTCTATTCCAAAGAGAAATTAAAATATTATGTCCACACAGAAACTTTTTTTTAAATTTTTTTTTTATTATTTATTTATGATAGTCACACAGAGAGAGAGAGAGAGAGGCAGAGACATAGGCAGAGGGAGAAGCAGGCTCCATGCACCGGGAGCCCGACGTGGGATTCGATCCCGGGTCTCCAGGATCACGCCCTGGGCCAAAGGCAGGCGACAAACCGCTGCACCACCCAGGGATCCCCCACACAGAAGCTTATATTCAAATGTTCATAGGAATATTATTCGTAACAGGGAAAACCGAAATGTTCATCCACTGATGAATGGATACATAAAATGTGGTGTATCCATACAATAAAACATGGCCATACAATGGAATGAAGCTCTGATATATCCTACACCATGGATGCACCTTGGAAACTATGCTGAGTGAGAGAAGACAGACACAAAAGGCTACACGTTGTATGATTCCATTTACATGAAATGTCCATGATAGAAAATCCAGATGGGCAGAAAGTAGATCAGTTGTTGACAAAGACTGGGGAAAGGGAGCCATGAGTGACCATTAGAGAATAATGGGTTTGGTGGGGTTTTGGAGTGATGAAAATATTCTGGGGGCACCTAGGTGACTCAGTCAATAGAGCATCTGACTCTTTTTTTTTTTTTTTTTTTAATTGGAGTTCAATTTGCCAACATACAGCATAACACCCAGTGCTCATCCAGCCAAATGAGCATCTGACTCTTGATCTCGGCTCAGGTCTTGATCTCAGGGTCATGAGCTCAAAACCCATGTTGGCCTCCACGCTGGGCTCCACACTGGGTGTGGAGCCTACATTAAAAAAAACAAAAATCTGGAACTAGGTAGTGGGGATGGTTATGCAACTCCCATGAATATGCACAAAGAACTCTTGAATTGTACACTCTGGAAGTGTAAATTTTATAGTACATGAATTATAGCTTAAAAAAACAATTTCCGCCCAAGAAATTGGGTCAAAAATAATACAGGTAATCCAGGTACAAGCGAACCCCAAGAAAACGGCAAGGCTGAAACCTCTGCTTTTCCTACAAGCTCATCTTCTGCCACATGACAAGTAAAAAGATCTGATAGGAAGTGAGCAAGAAATAATTGAAATTCCCAAGAAAAGTAATTGAGTTATTAACATATTAGCATCGAACTTCAAGCAAACATAGATGATACCTCAGATATTACTGATATGTTTAAAATCATGTGACCCTCAATCTAGCATTCTACAAAATATCACCAAACTTAATGGTAAATGTTTAGCAGACTATTTTGCAATTGCTTGTTTAATACAAAGTACACAAAGAAACAGCCCTGGGAAAACACTTTTTTTTTCCTACCACAGTGAAAGTCCTTAAAATAACAAACAAGAAACAATTTGGTCAACACATTGAAATGAATTATTTCCTTAGCAAATCAGTTAGAAGCCTAGAGATGAAAATGCTCTGGAGATAAGCAGAAACAAATATTGCAACAAATTACCCCATTTTGGGAGTTTTGCCATATAGCTGGGGGAAAGCACAAATGTTTCTAACATGCTTCAGCTTGTGGTATTTGCAAGATTCTGTTTGAATAATCACACTCATTAGGAGCTATTTTTTTTTTTGTGAACCACTAAGAGATGCCTCACAGAAATCAGCCTGAATCACAGGTTACTTATTTGAAATAATATATTTAATGGAAATCTGGCTAACTGTATCCTTTGTGGGAGTGGCTGCTTTGATTCAAAATTTTAAAAGATTTCAGAGGAAAGGTAGCTAGATGGCACCACATGTGAAATCCACTTTCTGCATCACTATTTGAAAAGTTATTGCAGAAAAAGGAGAAATGCAGGTTTTAGAAAATACCATCAAGACGATTTTTTAAAATCTTTTTGTAAATGAATGGAAATGGAGGTCAAAACAGCCAAATATCAACAACTTCAAATGGTTTCATATAATGTACAGTTTATAAACGAATATATGGTAGACTACGTATGCTTTTTTTTTTTAAAGACTTTATTTATTTATTCATGAGAGACACAGAGAGGCAGAGACACAGGCAGAGGGAGAAGCAGGCTCCTCATGGGGAACTCGATGCAGGACTTGATCCCAGGACCCCGGGATCACAACCTGAGCCAAAGGGAGATGCTCAACCACTGAGCCACCCAGGCGCCCCTAAGTTTGCTTTCTTGACAGAACTTGGGAGATTGGGTCAGACCTTTTTTTTTTTCTCAGTAAAAGTGATTTATCAAGAAAAACTAAAAGCCAAATGAGAGAGAACTGAAGCTTCACCTCAAGCAACACAGTGAGGATAAGACTCTCTAATATTTTTCTGTTAAAACCCAGCAAAATAGGCTATCTTTAATCTTTCCTGAAATAAACCCAGGTAGAATTGTTTTAAAAATCTGGAAAAAAAAATCTGAAAAAACATGAACTCCAATAAAATAAAAATTAAAAAAAGAAAAAAAATCTGGAAAAATGTACTTTAAACAAGTAAAAGAAACAATGAAATTAACTGATAAAAAAAATTTAAGAAAAAAATCAGGAAAGGGGAAAAAAAAAGACCAAGAAAAGAAAAAACCAATCTGATTAAAAAAAGAGCAGAGGATGTGAATGGACGTTTTTCCAAGGAAGATAGACAGATGGTCAGCAGGCACATGGAAAGATGCTCAATATCAGTTATCATCAGGGAAATGCAAGTCAAACCCCAATGAGCTATCGCCGCACACTTGTCAGAATGGCTGATATCAAGAAGACAAGAAAGAGGGGCACCTGGCTAGCTGAGATGGTAGAACATGAGACTTGATCTCGAGGTTGTAAGTCTGAGGCCCACGTTCGGAGTAGAGATTACTTTTTAAAAATCTTAAAATGGAGCACCTGGGTGGCTCAGTTGGTTAAGCGTCTGACTCTTGATTTAGGCTCAGGCTGTGATCTCAGGATTGAGATCGAACCTGGTATTGGGCTCCACACAGGGAGTGGAGCCTGCCTAAGATTCTCTCTTCAGGGGCTCCTGGGTGGATCAGTTGGTTAAACGCTTGCCTTTGGCTCAGGTCATGATCCCCGGGTCCTGGGCTGGAGCCCTCTTGGGAATCCCTGCTCAGCGGGGAGTCTGCTTCTCCCTCTCCCTCTGTCCTTCCCCTTACCTTGTGCTCTCTTTTTCTCTCAACTAAATCTTAAAAAAAAAAAAAAAAAAAAAATTAAGATTCTCTCTGCCTCACCCCTGCCCCTCCCCCACACTTTTTAGCTCTCTCAAAAATAAAATATTTTTAAAAAAGACAAGAAATAACAAGTGTGTGCAGGGGGGCGTGGAGAAAAAGGAACCCTTGTGCACTATTGGTAGGAATGTAAATTGGTGCAGCCACTGTGGAAAACAGTTCGGAGGATCCTCCAAAAATTGAGAACAGAATTACCATATGATCCACTAATTCCATAAATTGGCATTTACCCAGAGAGAGTAAAACCACGAATTTGAAAAGATATATGCATCTCTCTGTTTATTGCAGCATCATTTACAACAGTCAAGATAGGAAAGCAATACAAGTGTCCATGGATAGATAAATGAATAAAGACACACACAAAAAATGAGATCTTGTCATTAACATAGATGGGCCTCGAGGGTATTATGTTAAGTGAAATAAGTCAGAGAAAGACAAATACCATATGATCTCACTCATATGTGGAATCTCAAAAATGAAACAAATGAACAAACCAAACAGGTTCTTAAATACAGAGAATAAATTGGTGGTTTCCAGATGGGAGGCAGATGGGGGATGGGTGAGCTAGATAAAGGAGATTAAGAGGTACAGATTTCCAGTTATTAAAAAAAAAGAAATAAATAAAAAAGAAAAAAACAAATAGTAATTTGTTTTTTTTTAAGATTGTATTTATTTATTCATAGAGACAGAGAGAGAGAGGCAGAGACACAGGCAGAGGGAGAAGCAGGCTCCATGCAGGGAGCCTAACGTGGGACTCGATCCAGGGTCTCCAGGATCACGCCCTGGGCTGCAGGCGGCACTAAACTGCTGCGCCACTGGGGCTGCCCCAAATAGTAATTTGAAAGGGGTAGAGCAATCTAAGACAATTGACATTAGGTACCTCTGCACAGAGAAAAGGGAAAACAGGAGAGGATGACTTTTACTTTGCAAATGTATACTTTTCTATATTGTTTGGATTGTTAATATATTTGCACATATTACTCCAATTTTTTAATATGAATGGACTCTTTGGACATCGAGATTATAATCCCTTTTGTTTTATACATTTTTTATTCTTAAAAACAATTTATTTTGTTTATTTATTTGAAAGAGTGAGCCATTGAGAAAGAGTGCAAGTGGGGACAAGAGCAGAAGGAGAAGCAGGCTCCCCACTGAGCAGGGAGCCTGATGCCAGGTTCTATCCCAGGACCCCCAAATCATGACCTGAGCTGAAGGCACTTAACCAACTGAGCCACTCAGGTTCCCCCTTAAAAACAATATCATTTGAAGAGCTACATATGAAAACATCCTGACAAACTTTTAAAAACCTTAAAGCAGGCACTAAATAAATCTAAGCTTGTCTTAAACATGGGATGCCTGGCTGGCTCATTCAGTAGAGCACATGTAACTCTTGATCTCAGGGTAGTGAGTTTGAGCCCCACATTGGGTGTAGAGATTACTTTTTTAAAAAATTAAGATTTTATTTGAAAAAAAAAGATTTTATTTATTTGAGACAGAGAAAAAGAAAGCGCGAGAGAGCATGAGCAGTGGGGAGAGGCAGAGGGAGAGAAAGAAGCAGACTCTCCACTGAGCAAGGAGCCCAATGTTGGGGGCTCAATCCTAGGACCCCAAGACCATAACCCAAGCTGAAGGCAGATGCTTAACCAACTAAGCCACCCAGCCGCCCCCAAAAGTAAAATCAAATAAATAAATAAATAAATAAATAAATAAATTTTAAAAATTGCCTTAAAAAAGGTGATTATCAAACATTTTGTTTTTCAAAATATTTATTTCAAGTATAAACTTATATAATGTACTATAGAGAAGAAGACAATCACATGTAAGATAGTTAAGTAATAAACTTGTGGAACATAATCATTTGATCATCAAAATATAAAAAAAGTGAAAATAATTTTATATTAGATCATTTGATTAAAAACAGTGTTATTTTATTCAAGTAATAAGCCCAACCCAGTCCCCAACTAAGAGTTAAAGCTCTTTTCTATCTTCCTACATCCAGTCCTTAGATGAAAATCATAAACTTTTAACCAGAATTGTGCCCTAAAACTTAATTATTTAAAGTTTCTGTTACTCATGGGAATTATTCCATTTTGTTTATTCTTCATAAGTATTTTCAAAATGCCACTAAACAAACACATCATTTGTGTTGGTACAATGATGTAAAAAAAAATGATGTAGTCATTTTTTACAAAAATAGAAATACCTAAATAATGAGTCTGAGGGTAAGTGAGAGGCAGGGGTGGGTTATTTAATTCACATTGGAATAATCTGTCATATGATGGCAGAGCGACCATAGTGAACGTGCTCTGAAAGTTGGTCCCGTCGGATAACAACCCATGTCAACACAAACCTCCTGGTCCTAGAATCCCTCCTCGATGGTATGCATGAGCGCCCTGAAGAGAATCACCAGGAGAAGCAAGCTTAACAAGCTAAGTTCTTGCTGCGAGTGCAATGCTGGCCAGAGACCCCTGTACAGGAGGGGAGTGCAAGGTGTCTTGGCTGAGCTGTCTCCAAGGGTGGATGTGAGCCACGTCTGGTGTCGGAGAGACACCCCATTTATTTGGGCAAAGAATGCTCAGTGCCCCCCCAGAGAGTCACCATGAGGGAGTGGACCCTTACCATCAAGGCCACTGCGTCCTTCAGATCTCCAGCCCGGGTTTGTCAGCTGGCCTCTGCCCTTCCCTCCTGGGCCATTCTCCACCCGACCTTCTGCCTCCTGGCCCTGAAGTTTCAAAGACTGGGTCTCTTCTTCTTGTTCTTCATCGTCTGGATCCGATTCATCGTTGTAGAAGTGAATTGTGGCTTGCACTGGGAAACTGGCCAGCACTTTTTCCCCAGAACTCTGCAGATATTCTTGGCGCTTTGAAATGGGTAAATAAAGTCTAATATTTAAGAAACAAATACACCGTTAATCACCATGAAACGAGCTAAATTCCACCTAGCGGGTCCTTTTCCCCAGAAGCAGCTAGCTCCCAATCTCCCTCCCTGATCTTGCCTTCGCTGCACACACTGTTTTCTAAATCATCAGAACCCAAAACCATGGGCAGGTGGAGAGACCTGGCAAGGAATCCTATACCAGTTCGGAAATGAGCTCTCATCTGAGTGAGCAAATCAATCCAGACCAACACGGGGGAAAGGGAGTGCTTTCAAGAAGGGAAAAGGAAATTAAAACAGTGAGTTTCAAGATGAAGAGTCTCATTTTGATCGAATGGAGAACTTGGCTTATCCTGGAGAATACAGGTCCTACGTAGGTTAGGCTCTCACTCCCTCCAACACCCCCAAGCATGAGGAATGTTGTGACACTTTGGGCTCAGGAAGAAATTTGACTCTGAAACCCCAGTCTAGAAAAGCAGCTAATTTTTCTGTACGTTGCTATGGAGAAGCCATAGGGGTGGGTTCCTGGCTTTGCCAAAACAGCAAACAGTAACCCTATGTGTCTAAAGAAAAGGAAGGAAGGAAGGAAGGACCGGCGGGGAGGGAGGGAAAGAACATAAATATATAAATTCGGAACTCTCAAGATCTTATTTATTTGTTTGTGACAGACACAGAAAGAGAGAGGCAGAGACATAGGAAGAGGGAGAAGCAGGGTCCTTACAGGGAGCCTGATGTGGGACTCGATCCCAGGACCCTGAGATCACGATCTGAGCCACCCAGGCATCCCATAAATTTGGAACTCTAAATCCAGGTTTTGTAGAATTTAGGATTACAGTTATACATAGAAAGTACTTGAACTATCCCTCACTCTCTCCATAACTCCTTATTCTTGTACCTTTTATTCACTAATTTATTTTTTTTAAGTTCATTCATAGCTTTTATTTGTTCAGGAGAGACACAGAGACCCAGGCAGGGGGAGAAGCAGGCCCCATGCAGGGAACCCGACGCGGGACTCGAACCCGGGTCTCCAGGGTCACGCCCTGGGCCGAAGGCGGCGCTAAACCACTGCGCCACCCGGGCTGCCCCACTCACTAATTTATTTGCATTTTTCCCCTGAGGTCTTCTGAGTAACTGAGAGGGATTATCATTTGATCACTATTTACTTGCAAAGCTGATTTCTTTTTCATTTTTTAATTTTTAAGTAATCTTGATGCCCAGTGTGTAGGGCTTGAAACTACAACCCCCAGATTAAGAGTCAGACACTTTATCAACTGAGCCAGCCATGTATCCTTAAAAAAGCTGATTTCCTTGTTTCTTTCTTTAAAAAAAAAAAAAAAAAAAAAAAAAAGATTGTATTTATTTGACAGAGAGAGAGAGAGCACAAGCCGGGGGAGTGGCAGGCAGAGGGAGAGGGAGAAGCAGGCACCCTGCAGAGCAAGGAGTTCAGTATAGGACTGATCCCAGGACCCTAGGATCATGACCTGAGCCGAAGGCAGATGCCTAACCAACTGAGCCACCCAGGCGCCCTGCAAAGCTGATTCCAATTTTCCTCTTTTTGGCTAGAGAAGCAAAGAAAGAGAGAAAATACCCTGCCATAAATAACACACAACAATTTTGAACTGCCAAATATTTTTGAACCTCCAGGGCACATTTGGCAACATCTGGAGACATTTTTGGTTGCCACAACTGAGAAGCTACTAGCATGTAAAGGGCAGAGGCCAGAGATGCTGGCCTAAAATGGATGAAATGTGAGAGGGATACAGAGTATGGCCCTGACCACCACCGAGACCACGGGAGAACCAACCACCCAATCCCTCATTCGATCACACATATGTTTTGAAGGTTTACTTTGCTCTAGACAATATACTAACTGATATCCTGGGAGAGAAATGGAAATGTCCTTAAATATTATAAATGCAGATATGCATTTATAATTCATATTCAATTAAAATTAACACAAGACATAATATGTAATGAAAGGTGCAAACAGAAGACATCAAGGAAAGAGGTCAATCCAATTTGCAACTGGAATGCTGAATGAATGAATAAATGAATGAATGAATGAATGGATTTCAGAAATCCAACAAAACAGTCTTGAAGTTCCTTGGGATAATAACTAAATATTAGAGAATATACTGAATTATTTCCCACTTTGTTGAGAATGTATACAGTTGAAGACACTCAAGTGTCCTTATGCTTTTTTTTTTTTAAGATTTTATTTATTTATTCATGAGAGACACACAGAGAGACAGACGCAGAGACACAGGCAGAGGGAGAAGCAGGCTCCATGGAGGGAGCCTGATGTGGTATTCGATCCCGGGCCTCCAAGATCAGGCCCCGGGCTGAAGGCGGCGCTAAACTGCTGAGCCACCTGGGCTGCCCCCTTATGCTTCTATCAAAAGGAAATCACTGATTTCCTACTGGGAAGTCACATTACCTTACAGGATGCTGAAACCCAAAGGCCCCCTTCGATCCAGGACTTTCTCGGTCACCTCCAGGGTCGAGCTGTAAAGACAGACACATAGGAACACAGACATAGTCAAGCACCTCTGAGATAGCATACTGAAATTCTAAAAAATAAAATCTAAGTAGTCTGCACTTCTTAGTATCA
The DNA here is from genome assembly GCF_048164855.1 of Canis lupus baileyi. Taxonomy (NCBI): domain Eukaryota; kingdom Metazoa; phylum Chordata; class Mammalia; order Carnivora; family Canidae; genus Canis; species Canis lupus. The sequence continues at coordinate 35,358,441 of NC_132867.1, read as the reverse complement.
ATACCAGTTTTATTTTATTTTTAAAAATATTTAGTTATTTATTTATTCATGAGAGACACGGAGAGAGAGGCAGAGACACAGGCAGAGGGAGAAGCAGGTTCCATGTAGGGAGCCTGATGTGGGACTCGATCCCAGGACCCCGGGATCTCGCCCTGAGCCGAAGGCAGATGCTCGACCACTGAGTCACCCAGGTATCCCTCAATACCAGTTTTAGAGACAGTTTAAACACCTTCACAGGATTTGATAAGCCCCCTCTCTCTTCCTGTTGTCAGTGATGTCCTGGCCACTGGGATTCAAAGACAGAAAGATGAATCCTTTAGTTGAGGCTTTTAAAATCTAATGGGATGGGGCACCTGGGTGGCTCAGTCACTGAAGCATCTGCCTTTGGCTCAGGTCACAATCCTGGGGTCCTGGAATCGAGTCTCCATTGGGCTCCTTGCTCAGCAAAGAGCCTGCTTCTCCCTCTCCCTCTGCCTGCTGCTTCCCCACTTGTGCTCTCTCTCTCTCTCTGTCAAATGAATAAATAGGATCTTTAAAAAAAATACATCTAATAAGAAAAGACACACACGTAGACACATGACTACACGACAAAGCCTTGTAGGCAAATGACTACACTACAAAGTCTTGTATAGCAAGATGCCAAGAAAAGGTTCATGGAGAAGCCTGGCAGAGATGTCATCAGTATTTGGGTGTGCAAATCAGAGACCATTCCAGAGAGGAGCCTCAAATCCTGAGGGGCTAGACAACAGAGAGCAGAGGTAGGGACGGCTGAGGAGCCCAGCATGGCATGAACAAGAAGCTGTGTTATTTAATGGGCTCCAACAGGAAGCTGGCTCTTGATTACAGGATATTTTTTTTAAGATTTTATTTATTCATGACAGACGAGAGGGGGGGGGGGAGAGAGAGGCAGAGACACAGGCAGAGGGGGAAGCAGGCTCCTTGCATGGATTGAGACGTGGGACTCAATCCCAGGATCACACCCCAGGCCAAAGGTGGCGCCAAACCGCTGGGCCACCGGGGCTGCCCTGATTACAGGATATTTTGAACACCTACTTTGGAGTCTAGGTTTCACTCTGGAGACAGTACTAGAGACCGTTGCTGATTTTTTTTAGGACTTTATTTATTTATTTATTCGTGAGAGGCATACTGAGAGAGGCAGAGACATAGGCAGAGGGAGAAGCAGACTCCCTGTGGGGAGCCCGATGCAGGACTCCATCCCAGGACCCCGGGATCATGACCTGAGCCAAAGGCAAGACGTTCAACCACTAAGCCACCTAGGGGCCCCCTTTGCTGCTCTTTGAGCCTGGAGTTCAACAATCAGATCTGTATTTTAAGGAGAATGGTGGCCCGTGGGAGCAGTGCACAGCCTAGATTGCAGAGATAAGGGCTCCGGGGCACCCAGCAAGAAGGGACAGACATTTGACCAGTGGCAGGAAAGGAAAGATGAATGCCAAGGGCACTTCAGTAGTATAAAAAAAACAAAAACAAAAAAACACTTAGCCATTTTACATCAAGAGTGGAGGAAAGAGAAGCCAGTCTGAGCAACTAAGGGCAACACTGATGGAGAAAAGACACAGACAAGGGAGAGAGCGAGCCAGGTTGTGCATGCTGTGACCAGCATAGGCCTCAGGGAGGTGAAGGGACAGTCACACTACCTGTCCCGGGCTGATCCCCCTTCTGCCCAAATTCGTGAGGCCCTGAATCTCAATGAACTTGGCCTGAACTGTAGCCAGAGTATCTGAGCGGCTGAGAAGCTGGAAATTGCCATTTGATCTCAGAGCTCTCTGAAAGTTTTAGTGACTATAGAAAGCGCCGAGTGGGGCATCTCGGGACAGTGCATCCGGGGACAGCTTGGAAATGGGCTGGGGCAACGGATCAGAATCCCCAGCCCTTGGGTTGCATGGAGTTTAGCGTGAACCAGACAAGGAGTGAGACAAAAGCTGTAGAGTACAAGGAAGGACTGTGAGGCTTCTTTGCCACCAACGATCATCACATCCATTCCATCCTGCAATGACAGGTGTGTGGCCTTTGTGAACAAATGTCATTATATTTTATCAATCATAGTTTTTACAATATGCTGTGGCAAAGAGAAGTTGGGGAAAGAAAATGAGGTTCTTTGAACAGTATCGTCTCCAAAATGAAGTTCACTTTTTATTTTTTTATTTTTAAAAGATTTTATTTATTTATTCATGAGATATACAGAGAGAGAGAGAGAGAGAGAGGCAGAGACACAGGCAGAGGAAGAAGCTGTATGGAGCCTGACATGGGACTCGATCCCGGGTCTCCAGGATCAGGCCCTAGGCTGAAGGTGGCACTAAACCACTGAGCCACCTGGGCTGCCCTGAAGTTCACTTTTTTAAAAAAATATTTACTTATTTATTTGAGAGAGAGAGAGAACAGAGAGGAAGAGAGAGAGGGAGAAGCAGACTCCTGGTGGAGCAGGGAGCCCAATGGGTCCTCGATCCCAGGACTCTGGGACAACGACCTGAGCCAAAGGTAGATGCTCAACCACTGAACCACCCAGGTGCCCCGAAGTTCGCTTTTTGAGGACTCCAGAGAATCACGTTTGTGTTAGGCTCTGTAATTATAAAATACGTCTAAAGCTCATTACCACAGTAAGCAATCCTGGGCTGTCAGAGGCCATTTTACACCCTGTGATGGGAGAGCATCTAACGCAACGATGCAGTCTTTGGTGGAGGCCAAAAGGTAGTATTAGGAGAGAGAAACAGCTTCCTTTAAGTGAGTAATTCTGTGAAATACAACAGACCAGTAAAAACTGTAAAACTTGATTCCCCAACACGCACAGCCTTAAAAACTTTATGCCACAAATATCTTCTAATTAAAGATCACTTTCTGATGACAGAAACGTCTAAACATTCACACGTCGATAATTCAAGGGGATCAGAAATGTATATAAGGAAAGGGGTGTGTGTGTGTGTGTGTGTGTGTGTGTGTCCTTATGAGTTAAGAGAAGAGATACAAGGGCAACCCGGGTAGCTCAGTGGTTTGGCGCCGCCTGTGGCCCAGGGCATGGTCCTGGAGACCCAGGATCGAGTCCCATGTCAGGCTCCATGCATGGGGCCTGCTTTTCCCTCTGCCTGTGTCTCTGCCTCGCTCTCTCTCTCTCTCAAGAGTAAATAAATAAAATCTTAAAAAAAAAAAAAAAAAGAGAGAGAGAGAAGAGATAGAAGCCGACTTTCATTAGTCTCCGGTTCTCCTCCCCACGCAGCCTGACTCCCATACAGCGATGGCGGGGGAGGCCTGTACAATGGGAGGCTGAACCCATCAGAACAGTCCCTGACCTCTCCTTCCAGGAAATCACCTCCCTTGCAAGGTGGCCAAGTGGCCAGGGAGGAAATGTCACAGAGGTCACCGAAGTCTTAGGCTACCGCTCGTTTTCTCCAGGCAGGAGAGGGAGACAGCTCCCCAAGGGGGGGTAGGGGCTACCGAACGGGTGAGGGTGACTCCGGTGATCAGGGCACAGGGTCTTGAACCCCACACTCAAAATTTCTCAATTTCTCCAGAAATACACAAGAGGGCTCTGCAACCAAGGGCTTCTCCCGCGTTGTCGGGAGAGGGCGCTGTGGAGCAAGAAGCGCGCCCGTCGGTGCCAGGCCGCGCTCCCCGCGCCCGGGGTCGGGAACCGTGTGCGGTACGTGGAACCTGCGGCCGCCGCGGCTGTGCTCTCCGCCTGGCCGGCGGGGCTCTGCAAACAGCTGGCCAGGCAAGCCCCCTCGGCGCACCCCCCAATCCACGGACACAACTGCTTCATCCAGTGTGCCACACGGACCACCAACTAGCAACTTCCTACAGCTGGACACTTTTCTCCAAGTAATCATTTTTCTCACAAATAGCTTTTTTTTTTTACAAATAGCCTTCTCATCATAATCGGAAAAAAACCCCACCTGCATTACAGGCTCTACTATAGTATTTTTATTCTTGCAACAATTGATAGGCTCCATGTACATTTCACTTAACAAAAAATTGGATACTTGTAAACTTCTATAATTTCTCCCTCTCCCAAGAACCTTTTAAATCTTCTGTTTAAAAAAAAAAAAAATCTTATGTTTAAAGCGGCGACCGGGTGGCTCAGTGGTTGATCGTCTGCCTTGGGTTCAGGGCATGATCCCGAGGTCCTGGGATCGAGTCCTACATCAGGCTCCCCGCAGGAAGCCTGTTTCTCCCCCTGCCTATGTCTCTGCCTCTCTGTGTCTCTCATGAATAAATTTTTTTAATAAATTTAAAAAATCTTATGTTAAGAACTTAAGCTTGAATGCAAAAGATGTAGTAACTATTTCCTATTATTTAGATATTGTCTGTAGTTAATAATCTGGGCTACAGAATCATACGCCTCCATTTGATACAGATTGTATTTGTTTCATTTTTTAAATCACAGTAACAGTTAAAATTTCCATTATCCAGGCTTATTGAACAAAGTATCAAAATATCAAAATACAGTCAAAGGTCAGCTTTGGTGCACCTGAGTTTCTTATCATATTACAAATAACTGCACACATAACACGTACCACATGTTAGGGAAACAAAACGCATGGTCTTTCCCAGCCTGATTAGCTCTTCGGCATTATGAAAGCCATCAACTTACATTTTAAGATTTTTTAAAAGGAAAGGTAAAGTCTCTGAAAGCAAGCCATTCCTTCAATAAGTATAAAGCAACTCAATTACCAATGGAGGAAACAAAAGAAGAGTGGTGGAGATTAGTCTTTCCGCACAAAGCCCTCAGCTGGAGTGTATTTGCTCAGACAACATGAACTACCCCAGCAGTGCTTGCAGACTGGGCAAAAGTACTTCACAAAGGGCCAGCTGGTGGGGGCATTTAACCGTACCTTCTGGGTACCCCACACTGGTCTCTGACCCTATTTGCACTGTGGTACCAGCCACCAGTAATGCCACGCTCAGAGAGGGGACCAGGGCTGCCTTCTCCCCTCCTCTCTCTACCTGCTGGTTTGCAGAGGGGAAAACTCAACATAAAAGAAATCTCTCAAAAAAAAAAAAAAAAAAGAAAAGAAAAGAAAAGAAAAGAAAAAGAAAAGAAATAAAAAGAAAAGAAATCTCTCTTACTCTTTTCTAGAACTCTCTTACAATGCCCTTGAAAGAGCTACGCCATAGTGGCTCTGCTTTTCAAGAAAGCAGCAAGCAGGAGCCAGTCTATACATGTGACTCAGGTGGGATCCACAGCGGGCTCACCCAGGCTCCCTCTCCCTTCTCCCCTGCAGTAGGGAACCAAGGGAGGGACAGGCCCAGGGGACCTTCCATGGTCATGTTTGAGTTGTGCCACTTTCGGGCTGAATCGTTTGATAACGACAATGCCCACCTTTACCTTACCGGGCTTCCAGATCTGGTCAGCTCAGCTTCTTGGGGTGTCAGGATCCAAGGTCTCCACGGTGTGGGGCTGGAAAGGCAGGGACCAGAGGTGAACCCCAGCATTTTCTGGTGTCTTTTAGAATCATATCATGAGAGTTAATATTCTTATCAATTCCAATGTTTGCCTGAGAAAGAGTCACTGGAGACCTCAGGAAGTTCTATCTGTGGATAAGCTGGTGCCACTTGTGTTTTTTTTTCCTCCTGCCACTTTCTCAGTCTTCCGCCTTCCCTGGGCTTTGAGAAGTCCCAAATCTGATGCAATTATCAGGGGCCGCAGTAGTTGAGGGATTTCTCTCCCAGCCTGCCTAGATTCTTCAACTGATTCCCCGGCTGCAGCTGGCTACTTTGTTGCTCGTGAATTTCAACCGCACCCCCTCTGGGCCTGAAGGATCCGGACCCTGCGGAGAGGACTCCACGGGGTTCTACGATGCAAAAGAGGGGGAATGGGTTTGTGCTCTCGGGCTGCCTACCCACCCAGCCCCTTCCACGCTTCCCCCGGTGAATCTGATTTTAACTGCACCGTCTGGAAAGGGCTGAGCCCCAAGCGCAGGACAAACAAAACCCGCGCTCAAGAGTGACAGCGCGAGGGGGTCCCCAGCTCCGCTAGCTGGGAGGCCCCGAGGCTTCAGCCTTCCCGGCCCAGGGCGTGTCGGGGCTGCGAAGGGGAGCTTGGGCCGGTTCGCTCGCGGGGCGCCTCCCGGGGCTGCGACGTCGGCCCCGAGCGCGGACACCGGGAGGACCAGGGTTCTGGGGGCTCAGGGCGCTGCAGCGTCCGCTCTGCGCCCCCCGCGCCGCGCGCCTCCGTGCGTCCCGGGGCCGCGGGGACACCCTCACCTCTCGGGGCTCCGGGGACCGTCCGCGGGGCAGTGACAGGCGCGCCCCCGCGCCTCCCGGGCTCCGGCCGCCGCCTCGGGTCTCATGGTGCCCGCGCAGCCCGCGCCTCTGCAGCGGCGCCGGGGCCACGGCCGCGCCTCTAACCGCTCGGGCGAGGGCGCTCACCTACCAGGGCGCGCGGCGCCAGGTTTAAAAACGGGGGCGGGGCGGGAGGGGACGAGGGACGCCAGGGAGGGGAGGGCGCAGGGGAGGCCCCGGGAGGGGACGGGGGAGCCGGAGAGGGGGCGGGGACCACACAGGCTCCCGACCCGGCGCCGGGCGGGGGGAGGGGTGGGGAAGGGAGAGCGGAGGGGGAGACTGGGGGGGGAAGGGAGGGGGTGGGGGGAGAGGGGAGGTGGGAAGGGACGGGGTGGGGGGGAAGGGAGGTGGGAAGGGTGGGGGATAAGGGAGGGGGAAGGGAGGGGGGAGGGGGAAAGGAGGGAGTGGGGGGAGAAGGGACATGGGAAGGGAGGGGAATGGGGAGGGGGGAGAATGGCGGTGGGAGGGAGGGGGAGACTGGAGGGAAGGGAAGGGGTGGGGGGAGAAGAGACGTGAGGAGGGAGGGGGTGGGGGGAGAACGGGGGTGGGAGGGGGTAGAAGAGGGGGGAGAAGGGAGGGAGTTAGGGGAGAAGGGAGGTGGGAAGGGAAGTGGGAAGAGTGGGGGGAGAGGGGAGGGGGAAGAGAAGGGTGGGGGGAGAAGGGAGGGGGAATGGAAAGGGTGGGGGAGAAGAGGGGGAGGGGAGGGGGAGGGGGGAGAACGGGGTGGGAGGGGGAGAAGGGAGGAGGAAGAAGGGAGGGGGTTAGGGGAGAAGGGAGGTGGGAAGAGTGGGGGGAGAAGGGAGGGGAAAGAGAAGGGTGGGGGGAGAAGGGAGGGGGAAGGGAGGGGTGGGGGGAGAAGGGAGGGGGAAGGGAGGGGGTGGGGGAGAAGGGACGTGGGAAGGGAGGGGGATGGGGAGGGGGACAAGGGGGGACAACAGGGGTAGGGGGCAGGACGGGGGTGGGAGGGGGTGAGGGGAGAAGGGACATGGGAAGGGAGGTGTGGGGAAGAAGAGAGGTGGGGGGAGGGGGAGGGGGTGGGCGTGGGGGGGGAGGACGGGATCTCCGTGGAGAGGACTCAGGAAGCTCGGGGCGAGGGTGAGGAGGGACAAAGGAAACCGAGGGAGGGTCGCCAGGGGCGGCGGCAGTGACTCGGTTCGCGCGGGGAGGAACTTGCGGGGGGTGGTGTCTGTAGGGCCCTCCCCCCCCCCCGGGTCACCTCTGGGGTCGGGCTGGCGGGGCGCTCGCCCAGGCCCCCCCCCCAGCCGGCTGCGGCAGCGACGGGGTCCCCGGCTTCTCCCCGCCCGTCCGGGGCTCCCCGTGGCCCCAGGGAGCGTCCAGGTGCCCACATTTCCGGAGGAGCTCAGGTCCACCCCTTTGAAGCGGGCCGCGATTTGGGGGCGCGGCTTCCGACGCCTCGAGACCCTCGCGGAGCTGCGGGGCCCGCGGAGCTGGAGGTCGGGCGCCCCGAGGGCGCTGCGCGAACCGGGAGGACGGAGCCGCGGCTGCGCTTCCAGGCGGTGGAAGGGCGCGAGGAGGGAGCGAGCACAGAGCGCAGCTCCCACGGCCGCGGGTGTGCGGGAGAGCTCGGGGCTCCCGGGGCGGGGGCTTTCCCCCGGGAAAGCGCCTGGCTGAGCCTGCAGCCGCGGGTGCGGGGCCCTGAGCGCACTGCCCCAGGCCGCGGGGTTCATGGGGGCCCCCCACCCGGGGCCCCCCGCAGGGTCAGGTGGCAGGAATGCTGGTTTACCAGTTGCCCCGGCGACGTCGGGGGGGGGGGGGGGGGAGGGGGGCCTTGGTTAAACAGCATCTGCGTCCTCCGCGCCCCCCTGACCCTGGGTTTGAGAACTGGAGCTTGCTGTGTGGGATTTAAATTAAAAGGAAGATAAATCCAGGAACTTCAGAAATAAAAATATCTCCCCGTGTTCTTTTCTTAAAAGCAACAGGTTTCTGACCATGATTAAACCTAATTAGGGGGATCCCTGGGTGGCGCAGCGGTTTGGCGCCTGCCTTTGGCCCAGGGCGGGATCCTGGAGACCCGGGATCGAATCCCACGTCGGGCTCCCGGTGCATGGAGCCTGCTTCTCCCTCTGCCTATGTCTCTGCGCCTCTCTCTCTCTCTCTCTCTCTCTCTCTCTGTGACTATCATAAATAAATAAAAATTTAAAAAAAACCTAATTAGAGGCAGAGAGGGAAAAGTAATAACCTTATTATATACAAGTTCATACACATGATGAAAGAAGACACTGATTGTAACAGCGGTAGGGAAAGCCACAGAGTAACATCAGCGGACGTTACCCCCGTAAAATACTGTATTGAACGTTGGCAGCCCTTGTGGGTGCCTTAAAATGAATGTCTTTCAGGGAACCTGTGGCTATATGGTCAGGTCACCTTTCTAAGGAAGTATGACAACATATATCACACGCCTTAAAAACGATCACCTAGGGACGCCTGGGTGATTCAGCAGTTGAGCATCTGCCTTCAGCTCAGGGCGTGACCCCGGGGTCCTGGGATCGAGTCCTGCACAGGGCTCCCTGCAGGAAGTCTGCTTCTCCCTCTGCCTGTGTCTCTGCCTCTGTGTGTGTGTGTGTCTCATGAATAAATAAATAAAAACTTTAAAAAAATTTATCAATCAATCAATCAATCAATCGGTCACCTCTCGGAGCACCTGAGTGGTTCAGTTGGTTAAGTGGCCAAGGTCATGATCCCAGGGTTCTGGGATGTAGAATTGCATGGGGCTCCCTGCTCAAGGGGGAGTCTGCTTCTCCCTCCTCTCTACTCCTCCTCCCACCATGCTGTGTCTCTCTCAAATAAATAAATAAAATATTTAAAAAAAAAGGTCACCTCTTGGCTCAGTGATTCTTCTTTAGGGTCTATATTAAAGATGTATTAATTTATAGGGGGATGTTCATCATAGTGTTATTTAAAATGTTGAAAAATATGCCTGTATGGCAATGACGAAGCAGTGATGAAATATCACGCAGCTTAATAAAAATGTTTATTGAGTTTTGAACAGCGCGGGGAAATACATATAACGTCAAAAGAACAAAATTGGATGAGTGGGATCCAAACCACACAGAACCTATAAATGACAAAACAGAAGTGGCTACTGAGTACTGTGACAACTAAGGAATTTATTTATTTGTTTGTTTATTTATTTTACTGTTAACCCGAGGTCAAGAGTCCCACACTCTACTGACTGAGCCAGCGAAGTGCCCCACTAAGGATTTTAAAACACTTTAAAAGTATTTTCTAAATTTTCAACAATGAGCATATATTTTTGTGTGGTAAAATATACATGACAACATTTACCATTTTAACCATTTTCAAATACAACTCAGCAACATTAACTACATTCACATTGTTGTGCATGCATCCCCATTATCCATCCTCAGAATGTTTTCATCATCCCAAAGTGAAACTCTGTCCCATTAAACACACAGCCCCCCTTTCCCTCTCCTCCAGCTCCCAGTACCACCTTTCTACTTTTTTGGCTGCGGCTCTGACTATTCCAGGCACCTCATATAATTGGAATCTTTTGCACCTTTTTTGGAGTACATAATTAATTTTATAAACTATTAATTTAATCCTCATCCCAACTCCACAAATAGACATTATCCTTTTCTTACAGATTAAGAAACTGGGGTTCAGAGAGGCTAGGTAACTGGGGTAAAGTCACCATCTGGTTAGAAAACCAAAGCTTGAGCACTGGGTGTTATTCTGTAAGTTGGCAAATTGAACACCAATAAAAAATAAATTTATTATAAAAAAAAAAAAGAAAACCAAAGCTTGTACTCCTACAGGTACATGGACTTCAGAAACTGAATGCTGCTGAGTAAGTTTAAAAGACAAGAAGGACGCCAAGACAGCGCCTGCACACAGTAAACAGTTTTGTCTTTTTGTTTTGTTTTGTTCTTCCTTCTGCCAAGCATAGGTAAGGTCCAGGGGCACCTGGGTGCCTCAGTAGTTGAGCATCTGACTTTGACTCAGGGCATGATCCTGGGGTCCTGGGATCGAGTCCTACGTCCCGCTCCCTGCATGGAGTCTGCTTCTCCCTCTGCCTGTGTCTCTGCCTTTCTCTCTCTCTCTCTCTCTCTCTGTGTCTCTCATGAATAAATAAATAAAATCTTAAAAAAAAAAAAAAAAGGAACACATGGCCTGGCAAAGAGGGGGGCAATTTGAGTAACAATATAAAGTAGTACTGGATTATAACCCAAAGTATATAATAAATATCAATGAGTTCATACTGATATCCATGAATATTGAGTGAGGAGAATAAGCAGGTCTCCTTAAAAGAAGAGTTCCAAATGTTTTATGTAAATACCCTATCCTCAAGGAGGTGGAGTGTTATAACTCCACAAACTGTAATGAAACTTAATAGCTGTGCATGTTTTTGCTGAAAATGTATGTAATGAAAAATAAATTCATTGGTAATACAGAATAAAGATTGTTGGGTTTTTTTTTAAAGATTTATTTATTTATTTATTTATTTATTTATTTATTTATTTATTTATGAGAGACCCAGAGAGAGAGAGAGGCAGAGACACAGGCAGAGGGAGAAGCAGGCTCCATGCAGGGAGCCTGATGTGGGCCTCGATACCAGGACTCCAGGATCACGCCCTGGGCCGAAGGCAGGCGCTAAACCACTGAGTCACCCAAGGATCAACAGGTTTTTTTTTTTTTTTTAATTTAAGTTCTTTCTGCAGGTAGAAGAATAAAATACAGTTACAAAAATAAACTGCTGTTGAGGTAGTCAGGAATTCAAAAGATTTTTGCGTTATCAAGTATAATTATTTCTTAAACTTTTTTGGGGGGTCCGAGGAAGACATTTCTGATAGAGGAAATCATTTGCCAAAGGGTATAGAAGTCATTAAAAAAAAAAACTTAATTAAGTCTTTGGCTTATAAACTGGGAAAAATTGCATAGCTTCAAGTGCATGGATTCCTGCCTGGGAGGTGATGCGGGAAACAGATAAAATTGAGATTCTATTTCTTGCTCTGTTCTCTTTAATTAAAAATTCTTTTTCCTATGCTGACTTGCAGGCGTTGCTTGGAAACAAAGAGTAAAGATGTCAACCCTCAGGGTTTCCGGCTGGCCTAGGAGGAGGATACCAAAAGTCAAAACATCTCTGAGGGCAGAATATTTTTACATAAACAGTGCTGAGGACAGGCAGGGAAATGTTTCCTCTCCTTGTGTTTGGACAGACCTTGTTTCCTGTTCTCTGCTCCACAAAGTGCTCCACGACTCCCAAAGCTGATTTAGAAGCTACGAGACGTTGTTATTGCTGTTGACATTATTTTCCAAGGGATTTTTTTTTGGGGGAGACAACACAAAAAACATATCTTTCCATGGGAATTAAGGTGTGTTGGGATATTTTTTTTAATTAATTTTTATTTTAAAAAATCATGGTAAGATACAAATAACAAAATCTACCATTTGATTTTTTAAGACTTTATTTATTTATTTATTTATTTGACACACAGAGAGAGAGAGCACAAGCAGGAAGGGTGGGAGAGGGAGAAGCAGGCTTCCCGTTGAGCAGAGAGCCCAATATGGGGCTCGATCCCAGGACCCACATCATGACCTGAGCCAAAGACAGATGCTCAACTGACTGAGCCACCCAGGAGCCCCCAAATCTACCATTTTAAACACTTTAATTTTCATTGAAGTGTAGTTGATGCCATGTTACATTAGTTTCAGGGGTGCAACACAGTGATTCAACAACTCTGTGAGTTATGCTGTGCTCAGCACAAGTGTAGCTGCCCTCTCTCCCCACCCATCACTTGTACAACACCATTGGCTCTATTCCCTGTGCTGTGCTTTTTATTCCCATGACTTCTATATTCCATAATTGGATTTTTTTTCAATTTTTAAAAAAGATTTTATTTATTTATTCATGACAGACAGAGAGAGAGAGAGAGGCAGAGACACAGGCAGAGGGAGAAGTAGGTTCCATGCAGGGAGCCCAATGTGGGACTCGATCCCAGGAGCCTGGGATCATGACCTGAGGTAAAGGCAAACACTTAACCAATGACCCACCCAGGTGCCCCTTAAAATATATTTGTTTCATTTATTGCCCACCCCTCTCACTGGTTTGTCAGCTCCACGGGGATGAGGCTCTTGTCTTTTTTTGTTCACTACAGTATCCTGGTACCTAGAACAGCCTCTGACATAATAGATGCCCAGCATGTGTTCACAAGTGTGTAGCAGTGACTACGGTTTGCTTTGGACAAAAAGGAAGAAATATTTTGGAGTTGTCTAATTATGTATTTTGACTTAGCACCACAAATGAGAGAATATGGAAAGCAGCCTGTTTCATTCACCTATTGCACATGATAAGCAGCAGGATCTCACTTCATACTGGGCCCAAAGTAAGTGGGATGGTATTCACCTACAGTAGGTTGATTAGTGTCCCCAAAAAAGATATTTCCAAGTCATGGGCAGCCCGGGTGGCTCAGTGGTTTAGCGCTGCCTTCGGCCCAGGGTGTGATCCTGGAGTCCCTGGATCGAGTCCCACGTCGGGTTCCCTGCATGGAGCCTCCTTCTCCCTCTGCCTGTGTCTCTGCCTCTCTCTCTCTGTCTCTGTCTCTCATAATAAATAAATAAATAAAAATTAAAAAAAAAAGATATATCCAAGTCCTAATCAGGAACCTATGAATGATCTTACTTAAACAAAAAAAAATTTTCAGATGTAATTGAGGGTCTCTAGAGGACAGGCACTCCTGGGTGGCTCAGTGGTTGAGCATCTGTCTTAAGTTCAGGGTGTGATCCTGGGTCTGGGATCGAGTCCCTCATCGGGCCCCCACCGGGAGCCTGCTTCTCCCTCTGCTTGTGTCTCTGCCTCTCTCTGTGTGTCTCTCATGAATAAGTAAATAAAATCTCAAAAAATAAATAAATAAATAAATAAATAAATAAATAAATAAATAAATAATCTCTAGAGGACATCATTCTGGATTTAGCCCTAAATCCAATGACAGGTATCTTTATTAGAGAAATCATGAGTGAAAGGCAAAGGAAGATTTGAAACACAGAGACGCATGGAGAAGAAGGAGGCATGAAGACAGATGCAGGGACTGGAATAATACATCCATAAGACAAGAGATGCTAAGGATGGCTGGAAGCCTCCCGAAGCTAAGAGAGAGGAATGCAGTGGATTCTCCCAGAGAGACTCCAGGAGGAAGGCCCCTGCAGGCACCTTGATCTCAGACTTCTGATCTCTGGAACTGTGAGAGAATAACTTTCTGTTATTTTAAGCCACCCAGTTTGTGGTCATTTGTTACAGCAGGTCCAGGACACTAATATCTCCCCCATAGTCACCTCTACACTGGCTCCCAAGATGATGACTGTAATGAGATTCACTCTTCCAGTTGTGTCTAGAGGCAAACAAAGAAACTTCTATTACTTACAGCTTGCCTGATCATTCAGAGTGGTGCCTGACCAAAGCCAAAACCAAAACCAAAAACCAAAACCAAACAATAACAACAATAAAAACCCAAAGGATCAAGATAGGAGAGCCAGAACTCAAGATGCCAGAGCAGGAAGTGAGGTGGGTGTCATTCTTGGCTCCTCTCCGTTCACAGCTGAGGTAACAGAAGCTCAGGAAATGACTCACCTACCTCATTAATAATAATTAATGTAGTAACATTAACTCCGGCTAACATTTATTGAGCATTTATTGTATGTTGGGCACTGTGGTTTATGGATATCAATTTACTCAGTCCTCACCAACATGTAAGGGAAAGAGGGTTTGTTTTTTTTTAAGATTCTATTTTTAAGTAATCTCTACATCCAACATGGGGTTTCGAACTCACAACCCTGAGATCAAGAGTCACATGTTATAACCGACGGAGCCAGCCAGGTGCCCCAGGGAGAGAGCATTATCTAAATTTTTCTGGTAAGGAAACAAGAGCATGGAGAAGTTAAATCATTACTTCAAGATCACCCAGAAAATTAGAGCTGGACATCAACCCAGGCAGACTCACTTGAGTCTAAGGCTTGGCAAGCATGCTCTGGGGAAGACAGCACTTGCTCTGTCATTTGTCAGAATTGATGTCACTCTGCAGCCACGCTGGCTTCCCAAGGGGCTATCGATATGACAGATAAATTGTGTTGGGGAGGTGAACGGATGATGACAGCCAGACCTATAGCTCATTCTCAAATGAAACTATTCAGGGTCACCCTGAAACTCTGTGACTGTTGTGAGAAGTTGAAATTCAGACCCTCCCTGTAAACTCCGCCTCTCTGGGTTTTCATGGTGTTGAAAGTGAAGACACTTTTTCTGCGGAGCCGTATTTTAATGGAGCTAGGAGAGGTATGGGAAACACAAGGAGGAAAAAGCAGGACAATCCTAGACATCTACGGCTCCTGGAAATATACAGTAATTGTTTTCCTAACCTTTGAAAAAAGACAAGTAAACTTACTCAGCTCACTGCCCATTCCCTCTGATGAAGAGTGGGGGAGGCCTCCCAGAACGAGCTAGCCTCTTGAACAAAGTGTTTGCCACCTTCTGAGCCATCTCCTTGGTCTGCTCGGTTAGGTGGCTTGGAGCTCACACTTAGACCAGCCACCAGTCCATTATTTTCCCAAGCTGGCAAAAGCTCAAGCACAGAGTTAGGGAGATCATCTTCCGAGGGACAAGTGTAGCATGTCTATAGGGGCACGTGAAGATGGGGGCTCTGTCTTGCAGGACATGACCCTGAGACCATTGTACAACTCCATGAGATGAGCTGATTATGCCTGAAAGCTTATCTTTCTGTTGATGTGGATACAACCTGGATAAATAATCCCGTTCTGGGCCCCAGTCCTTTCTGATGTTCCCCATTGCCTACTCTGCCTCTGTCCTTGCCCTAAACTTCAGCCCTGCCCCTCTCATCTGACTGACTTGGCACCTCCACTTTGTTCTTTTGCTCTTTCTCATGGACACTGTCATACATTCACCCCAGGGTTCAATCTCCATCCAGGGGCTCCAGGGACCTGCCCATCCACCTGTCTCCAGCCACTGGGATTCTGCAGTGAAACCCACTACGTGCAAGCTGGACCTGGCCTGGCTCTCCAGGAGTGGACTGAATATGATGCCTGAGAGTTCCACACTTTGATGATCTCTTCTTGTCTTATCTGCATGGGGTGATAGGCATTGCTCTGTGCTTTGCAACCAGGACCCCATAAAAAGGAATCTGTTATGGGCTGAATCATGTCCCCTCCAAATTCATATGTTGAAGTCCTAACCCCCCAGTACCTCAGACCATCACTGTATTTGGAGATAGGATTTTAATTTTTTTTTTTAAGTTTTTACTTAAATTCTAGTTAGTGGGTGCCTGGGTGGCTCAGTCAGTTAAGCATGTGACTCTTGATTTCAGCTTGGGTCATGATCTTGTGATCCTGGGATCAAGCCCCATGTTGGACTCTGTGCTCAGCAGGGAGTCGGCTTGGAGATTCTCTCTCTGTGTCTCTCTCTGCCCTTCCCCTAGTGTGCGTGTGTGCATTCTCTCTCTCTCTCAAATAAATAAATCTTAAACAAAATTCTAGTTAGTGAACATATAGTGTAATATTGGTTTCAGGAGTAGAATTTTGTGATTCATCACTTACATACAACACCCAGTGTTCATCACAAGTGCTCCTTAATCCCCATCCCCCATCTAGCCCATCCCCCACCCACCTCCCTCCTTCAACCCTGTTCGTTCTCTATAAGTAAGAGTCTCTTATGGTTTGCCTCTCTCTCTCTCTTTTTCTCCCTTCCTCAATGTTCATCTGTTTTGTTTCTTAAATTCCACATGTGAGTGAAATCATATGGTGTTTAGCTTTCTTTGACTTATTTCACTTAGCATAATATACTCTAGCTCCACCCATGTCATTGGAAATGGCAAGATTTCAATCTTTCTGATGGCTGAGTAATACTCTCTAATATATATATTAGACACACACACTACATTTTCTTCTTTTATTATTTCAAATACAGAGAGCACAAGTGGAAGGAGAGGAAGGGAGAGAGAGAGAAAGAGAGAGACAAGCAGATTCCCTGATGAGTGCAGAACCTCATGTGGGACTCAATTCCAGGACCTCAAGATTATGACCTGAGCTGAAGTCAGATGCTTAACCGACTGAGCCACCCAGGCGCCCCATACCACATCTTCTTTATCCCTTCATCAGTCAATGGAAATTTGGGTTCTCTCCATCATTCGGCTATTGTTGATGCTGCTGCTATAAACATTGGGGTGCATGTGCCCCTTTGAATTGGTATTTTTGTATCCTTTAGGTAAATACCTAGTAGAGCAATTGCTGAGCTGTACGGTAGTTCTATTTTTAACTTTTTGAGGAATCTTCATACTGTTTTCCAGAGTGGCTGCACCAGTTTGCATTTCTACCGACAATGTAAGCAAGTTCCCTTTTCTTGGAGATAGGGTTTTTAAAGAAGTAATTAAGGTCAAATGAGATCATATGGGTGGGCCCTACTCTAATATAACTGGTGTTCTCCTTTTTAAAAAAAGATTTCATTTATTTAAGAGAGAGCACGAGTAGGGGGCAGGGGAGGGGCAGAAGGAGAGGGAGAACCAGACTCCCCACTGAGCAGGGAGCTCGACATGGGGCTCGATCCCTGGACCCCAAGATCATGACCTGAGCTGAGGGCAGATGCTTGACCAACTGAGCTACCCAGACATCACTTCTTTAAAAAAAAAAAAAAAAAAAGTTTTTATTTTTTATTTCTCAAAGTAATCTCTACATCCAGTGTGGGGCTCAAACTCACAACCCCGAGGTCAAGAGTCACACACTCTTCCAACTGGTGCCAGCCAGGCACTATCACTAGTGTTCTTATAAGAAGAGGAGATAAGGGGGCGCCTCGGTGGCTCAGTCGTTTAAGCAGTAGACTCCTGGATTTCGGCACACTGTACAACTCTTAGAAAAAGATGAGGGGGCACCTGGGTGGCTCAGTCGGTTAAGCGTCTGTCTTCAGCTCAGGTTATGATCTCAGGGTCCTAGAATCTAGCCCTGTATCGGGCTCCCTGCTCAATGGAGAGTCTGCTTCTCTTTCTCCCCTGGCACCTCTTCCTGCTCAATCTCCCTTTCTCAAATAAATAAACAAAATCTTAAAAAATAGTCATAAGAGAAAATACAGTTCAGCATTGTACTGTATTTATGGAGAAAAAATCCACAAGGATCTGTGTAAAAAATGGATCCCTATGCTTATGTTTATCAAAGATCAACTGTATATCCAATTAATTCCTCGCTCTAGAAAATCAGGTGTGTTGACGTTCTCCTTATTCATTTTTCATCTTATTTCATTAGCAGATCTTGTGTTTAACTGGCTCAAAAACAGCCCATCATAAAAAGTGAAAGAGTAAGCAAGTCTCTTTCCCACCCCTGCACCTTTCTGCTCCATTCCTCCATCCCCTACTTTATTTTTTTTTAAAGATTTTATTTATTTATTCATGAGAGACACACAGAGAGAGAGATGCAGAGACACAGGCAGAGGGTGAAGCAGGCTCCATGCAAGGATCCCGACGTGGGATCAAGTCCCACCCAGGTCTCCAGGATCACGCCCTGGGCTGAAGGCCACACTAAACTGCTGAGCCACCCAAGCTGCCTCATCCCCTACTTTTCAAAGCTTCTAGTGCAGGCTTGAGGGTTCCTTATGCAAATATAAGCAAATATTCTTATAGTTTATCATCAGCCCCTCTGCCTTTACACAGAAGGTAGATTACCATATTCCAGAATTTCTCTTTCCATATCAATGCACAGAGAGCTTCTTCATTTTTTTTTTTAAGATTTTATTTGACAGAGAGAAAGGGGGGGCGGGGTGGCACAGGAGAGCACAAGCAGGGGGAGAAGTAGGCAGAGGGAGAGGGAGAAGCAGACTCCCTACTGAGTTGGGAGCCTGATGCGGGGCTAGATCCTAGGACCCTGAGATCATGACCTGAGCTGAAGACAGACACTTAACCAACTGAGCCACCCAGGCACCTTCTCATCTTTTTTGAAGAGTTGTACAGTGTGCCAGTGTGTGGAGTGCCAACATTTATTTAACTATCCCTACCTGATGGACATTTAGGTGGTTTCCAACCTTGTGTTACTACCAGCAATGCCTTGGCAACTAACCTTATACAGGTGTACACCATCATGCTCATCTGTGACTCTATCTCAGACTAAGTTCTTGGAAGAGGGGCCAGAGTTCATCACCACTATACCAGGTCCTCTTTCCTTTGGGACCCGGGATGGGCCTAGGCTTCTATGCCAGGAGCCTGTCACACTCCTTCGGTCCCTGGGAGAGATTTATTCCACAGGATAGTTTGGAGGAACTGGCATATTGTATGCATGACTCATGGAACATGATGAACTCAACTTTACCTTTCACCATCTCTTTAAATGCATCCAGTGGAAATTATCTCGCCTGCCCCAGAAACAGAAGTTTCCTAGGCTTCTGTAACAAAGTACCATAAACTGGATGGCCTAAAACAACACATTTATTTATTTATTTATTTATCCTCACTGTTCTGGAGGTACAAGTCCAAAATGCTGGTCTTGGCAGGGCCATGCTCCCTGTGAAACCTGTAAGGGAATCCTTTTTGTAACTGCCCTGCTTTGGTGGCTCGCTGTGTCCCTCCAGTCTCTACCTTGGTCATCATGCACCTCCTTCCGGCCAGTATGACCCTGTCCTCACTAATGACATCTGCAATGACTGCATTTCCAAATAAGGTCACATTCTAAGGTCCTGGAGGTCAGGACGTCAACATATCTTGTTTGGAGGGAGACATAATTCAGCCCCTAACGTAGGCCCAAAACTCTTTGGCTCATTTCAGGTAGGAGACAATGTTAGGGGTTCTTTTAAGTCACAATGTCATTCTAATTCAGAAACTAGTATTTCCAGTCCTAGCTACCCAGCAGTCTTTCAAGCTCCATTCCAAGGCCAACTGTAGGTCAGGGGTTGGCAGCTGCCTGCCTGCAGAAGGGAGTGTGGCTGGGGGTTCCTGCTCTCTGCTGGCCTGGTGCCCTGCTCATTGGCTCCCCACCACCTATGGGCTTAATCTCCAGCCAGGGTGGGAGAAGTGGGAGGATGGGACAGGTCTGACCGGCTGGTGGCAGGGAGGGGGCTCCATGTTCTTAAGGGTCTATTATTCAGCTCCTTGTCCTCTCATGGGTATTTCTGGAATTTCTTTTTTTTTTCTTTTTTCTTTTTTTTTTATTTCTGGAATTTCTTTGGAGGTTTCCAACTTGGAGCATTCTTTAAAAAAAAATTTTTTTTTTAAAGATTTTATTTACTTATTCATTAGAGACACACACAGAGGGAAGCAGAGACATAAGCAGAGGGAGAAGCAGGCTCCATATAGGGAGACTGATGTGGGACTCAATCCCGGAACTCCGAATCATGCCCTAAGCTGAAGGCAGACACTCAACCACTGAGCCACCCAGGCGTCCCCCAACTTGGAGAATTCTTGACTGCAGATCTCCTGATTCTGGCAAATGCAACTTGATTTGGGGAATTAACTTGCAACTTCTTTTTCAGCCCTAGAAATCTAACATTCCTCCCTCTGCTCCTAGGCAGCCCTTTTGGGCAGGACCCTCAGTGAATCAATGACAGCCCTCTACTCTCCCCCATGGCCCACATGGGATTCAAGGACCCCTATAAGAACTGCAGACAGCTGCATGCTCCTAGCCTTGCCACCAAAGCATTCAGTCAATCCATCTGGATTTCCCAGGGGATGTCAGAGGCATGTCCACAGGGTCCTCCAAATGCAGGGACACAGACTAACACGCTCTCTGGGCTACTCCTGGTAGAAGGAGGGGTTAGAAGACCCCTCACAGCAGGCCCAGGGGTCTCTCCAAATAAATATCACCCCACTCTTCTCCTCACTCTGACCCCTTGTATTTCCTTTTTTAGGTTGAGTTGCTGAGGGACCAGGTAAACATCACTTCTTTTGCAGCTCTGGCAGGTGGGGGGTCTTCCTCACTATCCCTTTATGTGGGATATATAGGCATCATGGCATCTCACAGAAGATTCCATTCTAGTATTCTCTTCCTACCTGCCAGCACACTGACCATAAATACAAGAAAGTGATTTACAAATTCTCTCCTGGTCTTTTATTTTTATTTTTTTAATAGATTTTATTTATATATTCATGAGAGACAGACAGAGAGAGAGAGAGAGAGAGAGAGAGAGAGAGAGAGGCAGAGACACAGGCAGAGGGAGAAGCAGGCTCCATGCAGGGAGCCCGATGTGGGACTCGATCCTGGGATTCCGGGATCATGCCCTGGGCCTAAGGCAGACAGCCAATGAGCCACTGAGCCACTGGTGCCCTAATTAGCTTTATTTTTATTTTATTTTATTTTATTTTATTTTATTTTATTTTATTTTATTTTATTTTATTTTATTTTATTTTTTTAATTTTTATTTATTTATGATAGTCACACACAGAGAGAGAGAGAGGCAGAGACACAGGCAGAGGGAGAAGCAGGCTCCATGCACCGGGAGCCCGACGTGGATTCGATCCCGGGTCTCCAGGATTGCGCCCTGGGTCAAAGGCAGGCGCTAAACCGCTGCGCCACCCAGGGATCCCCTAGCTTTATTTTTAGAATCATTTTAGATTTACAGAAAATTTGCAAGATAGTGGAGTTCCCATAAACCAGTTTCGTGTTGTTAATACATTACATTATCACAGTGTATTTGTCACAGTTACTAAACCTATATAGGTATTATTATCTCCAGTCATACTTTATTCAGATTTTCTATTTTTCCCTAATGTTCCTTTTCTTTTCTTTTTTTAAAAGATTTTATTTATTTATTCATGAGAGACAGAGAGAGAGAGAGAGAGAGGCAGAGACACAGGCAGAGGGAGAAGCAGGCTCCATGCAGGGAGCCCGACGTGGGACTCCATCCCGGGTCTCCAGGATCATGCCCTGGGCTGAAGGCAGGCACTAAACCGCTGAGCCACCCGGGCTGCCCCTAAGGTTCCTTTTCTGTCCCAGGATCCCATCCAGATACCACATCACATTCAACCCTCACTTTAGGTTCTTATTTATTTATTCATTTATTTTTAAAATTAAAAAAAAATTATTTATGATAGTCACACAGAGAGAGAGAGGCAGAGGCACAGGCAGAAGCAGGTTCCATGCACCGGGAGCCCAACGTGGGATTCGATCCCGGGTCTCCAGGATCGCGCCCTGGGCCAAAGGCAGGCGCCAAACCGCTGCACCACCCAGGGATCCCAGGTTCTTCTTGACTATGAAAACCTCTCAGATTGTCCTTGTCTTCGATGACTTAGATGGTTTTAAGGTCAGGTCAAGTATTTTTGTAGAATGATCCTCTGTTGGAATTTGCCTGATGTTTTTTCTCATTACATCCAGTTATGGAGTTGGGGGAGCATGGTATAATAAAAAATATATCTGGTGTTTGTCCCCAGGTCCCGGCACACAGCTCCCAAACCCTTGGAAGTTCCTGGTAAGGGCAACCACAGAGGAGTTCATGGGAATGAGGTGATAACCCTGGGCTCCCATTTGGCTCAGGACAGGGCCTGGGAGCTACGGAAACCACCAAGTCATCAGAGGGTTCTAACTTTCACTGACCTCAGCCTCCACCTACCCAAGTGAAATGGTAAAAACCAACAAACAGAAAGGGTTCAGGGCTGGGTCCTGCCAGGGTGGGGCTGGGTGCAGAAAAGGTAGAAAAGCTCTGGGCCTCCCTTGGGAGCTCCTCTTCCATCCTGATGCTCCTCCTGAGCCTGGTGCTCCTCCTTCACAGTATCTGGGGGAACGGTGAGTAAAGCCCTTTCCAGGGTTCTGAGTGGTGGTCTAGGGAATTCTCAAACTGGAGGGGGTGAGGGTGGGAACCCACGACTTTGTTGCCCACCTGGCAGAAATGTGGGTGGTTTGGGCATCCATTTGTGGCTGGTGTCTGAAGCGGGGGCAGAGCATCAGAGACCTCCCTGGCTGTTGGTCTTGGAAAAGAACCTGAGCCACCCAGGCGTCCCTCAAAAACGCTTTAAGCAACAGCAAAGAAAGAAGCCATCAGGCACAAGAACTGGACTACCCTGTAAGAATCGCTATGCAAGTTAGGATCTGGAGTGGAGAGAAATACTTCCCAGGCAGAAGCAGGAGGAGGCTGACGCGGCCTCTCAAGTTGAGGTTGGAGATAGGGCAGGTTATTTGCTCACGCTTAGGGGGAGTTGTAGCTCTTGCTGGTTGTTCCTCTCAGGGACTCTTGCACGCTCAAATTGTAACAAGCAGTTAAATGTATTACATTTGCAAAGCTCTCAGGCCGGCCTCCCCCCTGCTGTAAGTACTGGATAACACCATTTATGAAATAAAGAACTACCGGGGGCGCCTGGGTGGCTCCATGGTGGAGCCTCTGCCTTGGTCTCAGGTCGTGATGCCCAGATCGTAAGATTGAGGCTTGCACCGGGCCCTGCGGGTGGGTAGGGGGAGGGATGTGGGGGGTGGAGGGGTGGTGGGGGTGGAGGGGTCTGCTTCTCCCCCTGCTTGCTTCTCTGCCTCCCTCTATGTCTCTCATGAATGAATAAATAAAATGTAAATAAATAAGCAAAAAGCCAAAACCAACTTGTTTTTGTTTGGGACTGGGACGCCCTTGGGGAGGGCGCGGAGAGCCCCTATCTGTGCCGAGCATCTTGGGATCGGGTTATAAGGAGGAGCCCGGCTGGAGGGCTGCAGGGCGGACCGGGTGGCTCAGCGCCGCCTTCGGCCCAGGGCGTGACCCGGGGTCACGGGATCGAGTCCCGCGTGGGGCTCCCTGCAAGGAGCCTGCTCCTCCCTCTGCCTCTCTCATGAATAAATTAAAAAAATAAATAAATAAATAAATAAAATCTAAAAAAAAAAAAAAGAAAAGAGTCCGTAGAGCACCAGGCGGAGAACAGGCCGGCCGAACAGCAGCAGGACGGGGTAGAAGCGCGGCTCGCACGCCCTCCCGCGGCCCCGAGCCCGCCGCGCGCCTGCGCACTCCACGCGGTGGGGGGGCCGCCGCGGGGCAGGGCGGGACGGCCGCAGGCCTCCGGGGGAGGGCGGGGCCGCGGGGGACGGCGGGAGACCCTCCCCGGCCCGCGAGACGGGGCGGCGCTTCCGGGGGGGGCGTGCGAGGAGACGTCGGGGACGCGGCAGCGACGCCGCACTCGCGCTCCTCCCCGCGCGTCCCCCGCCGGCTCGGCCGGCCTGTCAGTGCGCACGCGCGGCCCCGCCCCCCCCCCCCCCCGCCGGGCGCCTCCCGGACGCGCGTGCGCGCCTGGTGCAAGAGAAGCTCGCGTGGGTTTTCTGCAGTGGGTGCGGCGGAGGCTTTGCGGTGACCCCAGTCCAGGTGCGAGGGGGAAGGGAAGAAAGAGTGGTACGTTTGCCCGCAGTGAAAACCAAGCATCGGTTCAGAGGCAAACAGAAGCCTCCCAGAAAGAAAGTAAAAGATGGGGAGGATAGGCTTGCAACGTCTTATCACACATACAAGGTTAGTGTCCCACGTAAATAAGATCAAAACTTCAGCTTTATTTTTTTTTAGATTTTAAAAATATTTCATTTAAATTCAGTTTGCAAGCATATAGTATAATACCCAGTGCTCATCTCATCATTGTTGTTTTAAGATCCGTGGTGTTTTTTTTTTTTTTTTTAAGATCCTATTTACCTGGGCACTTGGGATGGCTCAGTGCTTGGCCGTCTGCTGCCTTTGGCTCAGGTCGTGATCCCAGGGATCCTGGGATCCGGCCTCGGGCTCCTGCACGGGAGCCTGCTTTTCCCTCTGCCTCTCTGTGTGTCTCTCATGAGTAAATAAATAAAATCTTAAATTTACCCATTAGAAAGAGAACACAAGCAGGGGAAGGGGCAAAGGGTGAGGGAGAAGCACATTGCCCCCTGAGCAGGGAGCCCTGCACAGACAGGCTGGATCCCAGGACCCAGGGTTCAGGACCCCAGCCAAAGGCAGCCTCTTAACCCACTGAGCCACCCAGGCTCTCCCAAAATTCCAATCTAAAAGAAGGCAAGAGACATGAATGGACAATCTGCAAAAAAATAGTGTAAAATGAATGGAATCCTTAAATGAAAAGATGTTAGGTTCTCCTAATAAGAGAAATGCACGTTATTCTGAGATCTCATTTCTAAGCTAATCCAATTTGCAAAAGTCAAAAAAGCACGAGTAAAGGCGGCTGTGGGGGCACAGGCGCTACTCATACATTGCTGGTGGACATGCAAGATGGTACAACTCCTCAAGGGGAGAGTTTGGCAACATTTAACAAAACTTAGTATTTACCCTTTGACCCAGCAGTTTCACATCTAGAAACTCACCCTGGAGAAACATCTACACCAACATCACCCACACAAAGTGTGTATATATATATATATATATATATATATAATATATATTTAATATATATAATATAATATATATATTAATAATATATATATATACACACAAGGTTACCTATTGCAGCATTACTTGCAAAGACAACATTCTGGAGACAATTTTAGTGCCAATGCATAGACAAGGGCTTGAACAAACTGGCACATGCACATAATGAAGTACTATGCAGTTATTAGAGTGAGGAAGATCTCCATGAACTGATACGGAGTGATTTCTAGGATATACTGGTGAAAAAAGTCAAATACAAGAAAGTACATGTGCTACTTTTTGTGTAAAATAAGGGGAAATAAAATATTTGTGTATCTGCTTATTTTTGCTAAAAAAGAACACTTATGAAGAATCAACCAGAAACTAATAAATTGGTTACTTGCAATGGATGAGTGGGAATGGGGAGAAACTCTTAAGGAATGACATGTATCTAAGCTTTTTTTTTTTTTTGGTAGTTTTGACTTTTATTTATTTTTTTAAAAGATTTTATTTATTCACTAGGGAGAGAGCACAAGCAGGGTGAGCAGCAGAGGGAGAGGGAGAAGCAGATTCCCTGCTGAGCAGGGAGCCCTGTGTGGAGCTGGATCCCAGGGCCTTGGGACTATGACCCGAGCCAAAGGCAGCTGCTCAACCAACTGAGCCACCTGGGCACCCCCGCTTTGACTTCTAGAAATGTGGATGTTTTTTTGTTTTGTTTTGTTTTGTTTTTTATAAATTTTTATTTATTTATGATAGTCACACACACATACACACACACAGAGAGAGAGAGAGAGAGAGAGAGAGAGAGAGAGAGGCAGAGACACAGGCAGAGGGAGAAGCAGGCTCCATGCACCGGGAGCCCGATGTGGGATTCGATCCCGGGTCTCCAGGATCGCGCCCTGGGCCAAAGGCAGGCGCCAAACCGCTGCGCCACCCAGGGATCCCCGTGGATGTTTTTAATATTCAAAAAGTAAAATGAACAAAGATGGGAGAAGAGAAAACTAAAATTGAACGCAAACAAGTGAACAAATGAACTAAGTGGGTTAGTAAATTAACTGCAGGAGAGGAAGTAAACCCGAACGAATTGCTTTTGACCACAAATCTTCATATACCTTCTGTGTGTAAACAAGCGCACAAAACTACACAGGAATTTGAACTTCACTTAGTTGGCAGTGGTCTGGTGTAGCAATTATGAAAATATGTCCTGTGTATTGTAGGATTAGGTAGATCGATAAGTATAATACTTTGGGGAGCCAGGATTCTCACTGGAAGTAGGGCGCCACAAACATGGAGGAAGGAATGGCAAGGAAGAGCTCTGTCGATTAGAATCTACTTTCCCAGATCTCCCTGCTGAAAAAGCTGGGGGAACAGGGCCACTCCAAGAGCCATGAGCACTCCTTGCATCCCTTTCTTGGTTTCTAAACACCATTGTCCACTAATCTTAGAGTAATGGCTCACTCTGGGAGGGGCAGGGAAAGATGCCACGGAGCCAGGATAGTCAGAGACGACAATATGAAGAAAGATTCAGAGTCTCACTGAATTTCAATCTGGAGGACGGGGGGACCCAGAACACTCGGATCCCAAGGCTTTGTCTCATCCAATTGTTACTTCATTTTATTTTAGATTTTATTTATTCATGAGAGACACACACAGAGAGGCAGAGACACAGGCAGAGGGAGAAGCAGGCTTCCTCTGGGGAGCCCAGTGCGGGACTCGATCCCAGGACCCCAGGATCACGACCTGAGCCAAAGGCAATAGGTCAACCGCTGAGCCACCTGGGAGGCCCGCATCCAGCTTTTAGGAAGAGAGCTAGCAGATAACAATCATGAATCTACTTGTTTAGCTATAAGAATGATAAACTTTGGGAAACAAAGCAAAACATGTTTTCTTCAAAGGGTAAAGGAATTGTCCTGCACAATACTTTGCAGTCGTGCCATATGACATGCAAGGAGGTTATTAATTCAAGGAGGTGGAGCGGAAAAGCTCTATCTGGAGAACAAAGTGGTCAAGAGTCAGTGTACCAGCTCAGGACCTCATGTATCCCCAGTGTGCTGAGGACAACGAGATTCAGTTCTCAGATAAATTCCACAGCTGTTACCCACAGAAAGATCCACAGGAGCAGCTTGTGGTGCCAGTTGAAAGCAAGGAGGTGCTCAAAGAATGATGGAGACAGGTCAGGGGCAGCCTGACAGGGCTTTCAATGGCCAATTTGGAACAATTTCTTAAAAAAGATTTTATTTATGTATTCATGAGAGACACACAGAGAGAGGCAGAGACATAGGCAGAGGGAGAAGCAGGCTCCATGCAGGGAGCCTGATGTGGCACTCGATCTCAGGACCCTAGGGATCATGCCCTGAGCCAAAGCCAAGATGTTCAACCACTGAGCCACCTGGGCATCCCTAAATTTGAAGCACTTAGAAAACCAAATGAATAATGACAGCAGTGAATTACAACATTGGAACAAAAAAGGATCCATGAGTCCACAATGATACGAAAAAATAATCTTCCAAACACATACATAGAGGTAAGAGGAATAGCTCTTCTTTACAGTAGAGCACCAACTAATAAATGCTGAAGGAACAGCGGAGTTGGGAAAGTAACTGTATTGCAACTATTATAGCAATAAGTGACTCAAGCAGGAATCATTAATGGATGCTAAAACCCCTGGGTAAAAGCTAGTTGGGGAATATTACACAGTCCACTCCACAGGAACCTTTATAGTGGAAAACTTGGGGGGCGGGTATCACCTTAACCATGATCAAAGTCAGTGTTATCAGTAAAGGTGACCTGACATCATGTGCCAAAAATGCATCACTTGATTGGGTCCTGAGGAAACGGATAAACTCAGATTGAAGGATAATAATACAGGCCCGACTCACAATGTCAAAGCCACAAAAGACAAAAAGACTAAGGAACTGTCCAGATTAAAGGGGAATAAAGAGGCATGACAACTGCAGGAAATGTGTGACTTTGGAAAAGATGATATTGCCATAAAGGGTGTTATGGGGACAACTGGCAAAATGTGACCATGTACTGAACCTGAGTTATTGGCACATAGGATCAGTGTTAGAGTTTCTGAATTTGAACATTGCAAGGTGGTTACATAAGAGGACCTTCTTGTTCTTAGGAAATTCACCTTGAAATCATTGAGGGTGAACAGTCATGATTTCTGCAACTTAATCTCCACAGTGGTTCAGGGAAGAAGAAAAGTCTGTGTGGCACCTTGTACCACTTAGTGGATACATCTCAGGGTGCATAATATGTTTCCTACTGTGGAAGGTTTACAGTTTTGCAATTAAGGAGCACCTGACTGGTGCAGTCGATAGAGCATCCCACTCTTGATCTGGGGTCATGAGTTGAGCCCCATGTTGGGTGTAGGGATTGCTTTAAAATAATCATTTATGGGACACCTGTGTGGTTGAGCATGTACCTTCAGCTCAGATTGTGATCCTGGGGTCCTGGGATTGAGTCCCACATCAGGCTCTCCGCAGGAGCCTGCTTCTTCCTCTGCCTGTGTCTCTGCCCCTCTCTCTGTGTCTCTCATGAAGAAATAAATAAAAGCTTTTAAAAATTAATAATAATAATTTTTAAAAATAAAATTTTGCCAATTAAACACTCATAAGCAATGTTGCTAACGATATCTTTATGAATATAATTTCTTCTTTCATTACTGTTTTTAGAATAAATGCCCACACAACTGTGAATCCCAAATCAAAGAGTGTACATGTTTTTATGGCCTTGAAGAAGCATAGTAGTTCGAGATGCCAAGAGTGGCTGATTTAAACAGAAGGCTGTAGGTAACAGGGGAGGTGACGGCATAGAGCTACAAATAGCAGGAGATTCTTTCAGAAAGCAGCTGCTCGAGCTCTTGGGCACAGGACTCTTGTATCACTAGGAAAACCTCCCAGACCAAGCTCACAGCAGATTTTGTAGGCTAGTAACACCCCTGCTGTTGTCCCGCATGCCATGCATCGACTCCAAGCCACCATGGCCTAAATTTAGATTTTGGGCAATAAGGGATTTGTGATTAGCCAGCTCGTAGCCTCTAGAGGATTCTCTGAAGAACCACAATGTGAAGTTTTGTGTTCAAGAACTTCACAAATGGGGGCATCTGGGTGGCTCAGTGGTTGAGCGTCTGCCTTTGACTCAGGTGGTGATCCCAGGGTCTGGGATCGAGTCCCACATCAGACTCTCTGCAGGAAGCCTGCTTCTCCCTCTGCCGATGTCTCTGCCTCTCTCTGTGTGTCTCTCATGAATAAATAAAATCTCAAAAAAACAAAACAAACCCAAACCCAAAAAACTCTGGTAATGGGAAGTACATTGGTCTAACTACTGCGGAGAATAGTTTGGCATTATCTTTGAGAACTGAATATTATTAGTTCAGCCCAGTAATCCCTCTCCTAGGTCCATACCTGGGGAAGTGTTTGCCCACGGGCTCCAGGAATAAGTAAGGGTGTGGGCAGAGTAGGGCTGCTGTCACAGCAAACAAACTGGAAATAACTCAGCGTCCATCAGCTGGACCAGGGCTAAACAAATGATGTTGTAGCCATCCGATGGAATATTATATAGCCATGAAAGTGCATATAAAGTGCAGCTCTGCAAAATTATATGTGTAAATCTTAGAAGCATTGCATGGAAAAGTGCAAGGTTCAGAAGTATGGTTATTTTTTTTAAAGATTTTATTTATTTATTCATGAGAGACACAGAGAGAAAGAGAGAGAGGCAGAGACATAGGCAGAGAGAGAAGCAGGCCCCGTGCAGGGAGCCTGATGTGGGACTTGATCCTGGGACTCCAAGATCATGACCAGGACTGAAGGCAGGCGCTAAACCGCTGAGCCACCCAGGGATCCCAGAAGTGTAGTTATTGAATAATATGCTTATAAAGCTATAAGAAAACAATGTCCTGTGTAGGGATGTACTCATTTGTATTTAAGGTGTATTTTTTAGGGGAAACTGAGTGGTTCATTTGGTTAAGCGTTGGCCTTAGGCTCAGGTCATGATTGCAGGGTCCTGGGATCGAGCCCCACACCCAGATCTCTGCTTGGTGGGGAGCCTGCCTCTCCCTCTGCCTCTGCCTGCTGCTCTGCTTGTGCTCTCTGTCAAATAAATAAATAAAATCTTCTATTTTTAAAGTTTTTTTTTTTTTAAGCAAGGGAGTGATAAATGGAATATTGAGGATGAGAGTCATGAGTATGGGATGGGAAAGATAAGAAGTATAGGGATCCCTGGGTGGCGCAGCAGTTTGGCGCCTGCCTTTGGCCCACGGCGCGATCCTGGAGACCCGGGATCGAATCCCACGTCGGGCTCCCGGTGCATGGAGCCTGCTTCTCCCTCTGCCTGTGTCTCTGCCTCTCTCTCTCTCTCTCTCTCTCTGTGACTATCATAAAAAAAAAAAAAAGATAAGTATAGAGGTACTGGCAATAGTCTAAGGTTTTTTGGGGATCCCTGGGTGGCTCAGCGGTTTGGTGCCTGCCTTTGGCCTGGGGCGCATCGAGTCCCGCGTCGGGCTCCCCGCATGGAGCCTGCTTCTCCCTCTGCCTGTGTCTCTGCCTCTCTCTCTTTCTATCATAAATAAATAAATCTTTAAAAAATGTTTTTTTGTGTGTGCATTGTAAATCTCCTTCCTAGGCGAATAAATGCAAATGGCCAGTTAAACATTTTTTTAAAATTTATTTATTTATGAGAGACACAGAGAGAGAGAGGACTAAGGAGATAAAATGATACAACATTCAAGGTAAGAAGTTTGGCCTTAGGTTCCCATTGTCTTAGGCTTATATCCTTTGAACCCTGTAATTTCACTTAAAAGAAAGAACGTAGTAGGAATATATCCCTGAGAATTAACAAAAAGGTGGGAAAAAGTTTTGTACAGGACCATTCTCCTCAGCATTGTGTGAGCAGTCACTTGGGGTAGAAAACAATCCAACAACAGAAGAGTGGTTAACAGATCTTGGGAACACTCAAACATGGAATAGTTTGCAGCTGTCAGCAACTGTGTTCTTGAAGACATTTACTCTAGTCACCTCTGAATTTTTCCTGTTTTTACTAGAAACCTCAGCAGTGACGGAAGTTCTCAACTTGAGGTTTTCTGTGACCTGGAGGCCATCCGTAGCCACTTAACTGGGAGTCAGACTCTATTTCTTTTTCCCAGATGTTTAGTCTTTGCATTTATCTCATTTTGGTGGTGTTGGGGGGGGGGGGAGCAGTATTCCTAATAGTCACCATGGGTCATTCTAGGTCCTACCACAGAATAATGAATTTCCTATTCCCTAAAACACAGATGGGGACGGCTCAGGTTCTTGCTTGACGCTGCTGTGCTGAGAGAGAGAAGGCTTCAGGGTTCAGATGGCAAAATTAGGACCACATATCATCAAGGTAGTAATGGAAATCTAGTAAGTGCCCCTAGTAAAGGAACAGTAAATCTAGATGTCAGATACTCTTGCGATGAAAGAAGCAGTTGCCCTCTAAAAAAAAAAAAGAAAAAAAAAAAAAAAGAAAGAAAGAAGCAGTTGGCACCTAGCATTGGGACAAGAAATCCAGTGAATAAGCAATTTTTAAAAATTTACTTTTTAAAATATTTATTTATTTAAAAAAGATTTCTATTTACCTATTCATGAAAGACACAGAGAGAGAGGCAGAGACACAGGCAGAGGGAGAAGCAGGCTTCACGCAGGGAGCCCAATGTGGGACTCAATCCCAGGTCTCCAGGATTACACCCTGGGCTGAAGGCAGGTGGTAAACCTCTGAGCCACCCAGGGATCCCCTATTTATTTATTTTTAAAGGTTTTATTTATGCATGAGAGACACAGAAAGAGAGAGAGAGAGGCGGAGACATAGGCAGAGGGAGAAGCAGCAGGCTCCATGCAGGGAGCCCCATGTGGGACCTGATGCCAGGTGTCCAGGATCACACCCTGGGCCTAAGGTGGCAGGCCTGAGCCACCCGGGCTGCCCTATTTTTGTATTTATTTAACACACACACACACACACACACACACACACACACACACACACACACAGATATAGCGAGAGAGTAGCCCCAAGGAGAGGGAGAAGCTGGCTCCCCGCTGAGCAGGGAGCGGAATGCAGGGGGATCCCAGGACCCTGAGCTCATGACCTGAGCCCAAGGCAGATGCCTAACTGACCCAGGCACCCAAGCGCCCCTGAATAAGCACCTCCTTCACCAAACACCCTATCAAGAGCGGTCCCCTGTGGCTCCTCATTTTGCAAAACCTTCAGCCACCTTCACTTCACTAAGTGCCGGGAATAAAGGCAGAACCTGCCCTTGCCCCCGGCGAGTTCCCAGCCTCAGAGAGAAGGCAGGCAGGCACGGGGTTCAAGCAATGACAAGGTGGGTGAGTGTTGTTGCTGGACGGGGCCGGGGTCGGGGGGCTCACCTGGCCTAGGGGTCCAGCGAGACCTCCCTGAAGAGGTGACATCTGGAGGTTTAAGGCAAAACCCAAGGGCAGGTAGGACAGGCGGTGTTCTGGGCGGCCGGGGAAGGGTGCTCGGCTCGAGCCAGGAGCCCCGCCAGCGTGGCCGGAGCGGTCAGGACTGGGGTCGTGCTGCGGCCGTGGGTTCCCTACCTGGCCTTTGCCACAGTCTGTTTCCGATGCCCCCGCTGCCACCTGCCGTGTCCTTGGCCGGGACGCCCCCGCCGGGCGGCAGGTGCGGGCGGGCAGCGGGGCCCCGGGCTCGGGCGACAGGTGCGCGCGGCGCCCCGGGCAGGCTCGGTCGGCCAGGTAAGGCGCCCAGGTAAGGCGCCTGGCAGCGGCGTCCACAGCCCCTGGGGTGGGGGGGCTCCCCGAGGACTGACGGGTTCCTCCGCTTTAGATCGCGCTGTTATTCCCCTGGGGAGGGGGCTATTTATAGAAAAGACTTGTTAGATCACCTCCTGCTCTTCTGCTTTTTTTTTTTTTTTTTTTTTTCTTATTCAAGATGCCTGACTGGGGGCTGGAGGCAACCGTCCTTCCAGGGCTGAAGTCGTGTTGGAAGCGGGCTGCATAGAGCAGTTCCAGTTCAGCTGCGTCATCTGCTCTTGGCTCCTCCTGGAAACGGCCCTTTCTCGACTTAGGGATTCACCAGCATTTGTAAACAGGGTACGTGCTCGCCCCGTGGTCACCGAGTTGCTGCTTCCTTTTCCAAAGTCTGAATCTCTCCTTTTATCCCACCAGGTTTACTGTTATTTTATTGTAAACTGCATGCAGTGCTTTTGAGGTTAAGAAGTGGGGTTTGCATACACTTTTTTTTTAAAGATTTTATTTATTTATTCATGAGAGAGAGAAAGAGAGAGAGGCAGAGACAGAAGCAGAGGGAGAAGCAGGCTCCATGCAGGGAGCCCAATGTGGGACTGGATCCCGGGACTCCAGGATCATGCCCTGGGCCAAAGGCAGGCACTAAACCACTGAGCCACCCACGGATCCCCATAAACTTATTTTTTAAAAATTTTATTTATTTATTTTATTTATTTTTTTTCATAAACTCATTTTTAAAAAGGATTTTTATTTATTCATGAGAGACACAGAGAGGCAGAGACAAAGGCAGAGGGAAAAGCTAGACCTTCTGCGGGGAGTCCGTTGTGGGACTCCATCCCAGGACCCCAGATCACCACCTGATCCAGGGTGAAAGGCAGACACTCAACCACTGAGCCACCCAGGCGTCCCTGCATAAACTGATTTATTTTTTTTTGTTTAGCTACATTATAGGGTTTATTTATTTATTTATTAAACATTTTTTTTTTTTTTTTTTAAGTAGGCTCATGCCCATCAAGGAACCCATCCATCAGAAGCGGAGATCAAGACCCTGAGATCAATACCTGAACTGAGATCAAGTCACAGGCTTTACCAGCTGAGCCACCCAGGCGCCCCTATACGATACTTTTTAAATTGAAGTGTAGTTGACGATGTTTTAGGTGTGACACCTAGTGATTCGACTACTGTATGCATTATGCTACGTTCTCCACAAGTATAGCGTTTAAAAAACATGTTTGCATTTGAAAAAAAAATCACAGGTTGACATGCAAAAAGTAAGGGACACTGACAAGGGGCATGGCAGCTTTTCTGGACCCCTTCCTGGCATCTTGATGCTGGTGCCTCTATAAAGACACTGGTTCAGGGTGTGCCTGGGGGGCTCAGTCGATGAAGCATCTGCCTTCCGTTCAGGTCATGATCCTAGGGTCCTGGGATAGAGCATTGTATCTGGCTCCCTGCTCAATGAGGAGTCTGCTTCACCCTCTACCTCTGCTGCTCCCCCTGCTTGTGCTCTCTCTCTTTCTCTGTCAAATAAATAAATGAATAAATAATAATAATTAATAATAATAATAATAATAATAATAAAACAAAACCCAGACAACACAAGTTCAGTGAAAACAAGAAAGCAAAGCCATGCTGGCTTGGGAATGTAAGGGATGCATGTAATGCTCCCATTCTCCCCGATTCTTTTCACCAAACTTTGCTTGCCAGACCCATGAAGTTTCCAGAGCAAAAGATGTTTTATAAGATGCTTTTCCATGCCTGAGAAAGGCAACTTGATCTACTTGAAAGGAGCTCTGCTTTGGGTAGACTGCAGCCCAATTCCTATGCTGTTAGAAGGAGGTAATCCTACTCACCCTTAAGAGTTAGGAGGATGAAATGAAAGCGTCTTGCCCTTCTAGTCCCTTCCTGTTGACTCGTCCAGGTGGGCTATTCCTGGATCGGATCATCGCTACTCGGCCCTGCGCGCCCACCTCATTCTTAATCCTCAGCCAGCATCATGAGGACTCTGTTCTCTGGTAGAACCATGGGACAAAGGCATCTGCCTACGGTCACATGGTCACTGTACATGTCTGCATTTTTGCCCCTGGGGGAAGTCGGGGGTCTGGGGCAACATCTGAACCCAGATAGCAGCCTCTGTTGCTTTGCCATGCAAACTGCAGCTCACAGGCTCAGCCCTGGGCTGCTAAGGGGATGCCCTGTGAAAGCTGTCTTCATCTTTTTATTTATTTTTATTTTTTTATTTTTAATTTTTTAAAAAATTTTTATTTATTTATGATAGTCACACAGAGAGAGAGAGAGAGAGAGAGAGAGGGGCAGACGGAGAAGCAGGCTCCATGCACCGAGAGCCCGACGTGGGATTCAATCCCAGTTCTCCAGGATTGTGCCCTGGGCCAAAGGCAGGCGCTAAACCGCTGCGCCACCCAGGGATCCCTGTCTTCATCTTGATTGTAGAGGTTTTAGTCAATTTCCACAGTCATTCATGTAACCTTTTTTTAAAAAAAAAATTATTTATTCATTCATTCATTCATTCATTCATTCATTCATTCATTCATGAGAGACAGAGGCAGAGACATAGGCAGAGGGAGAAGCAGGCCCTCTGTGGACTTAAGACTGGGTCCTGGGACTCTGGGATCATGTCCTGAGCCAAGGGCAGATGCTCAACCACTGAATGGTGCCCCATTCATTTAACCTTTTTAACCAGTCTTTTAAAAGGGAGACCATTTTTGTTCAGGAAATAGGAAGAGAACAAGTACTGGAGATGAGTGGCACTCACCTGTTTGCAGTTCAGTATCTGATCTATTGTGGTGGCTTAGACTTTTGAGCCTGCTGAGTGGTGTGTGTTTGTTTAATCTTCTGGAAGCTTATGGTACTAATCGCCCCCAACTGGAGGTCCTGTTTGATGGGCAGGAAACTATTCACAGATGGTGACTCCCTTCCCCCAACCAGGAATGATTTTTATATGCCTGGGACGGAAAGGATCACTCCCCTCTGTCAGATGAAGATAAATTTGCTTTCAGTGGAGGAAATTTTGTGAGCACTTCGCTCTCTAGTGGTTGACTAGGCAAAAGATTTAATAGTTCTAACCTCATCTTGCAAACTGAGGTATGAGCCAGTTTGGTTTCAAAAACTTTTATCGAGCACCCACTACGTGCTGGCACAGTGCTAAATGCCAGGGTTATGAAAGTAAGACATCACTGCAATCAAGTCCTTGTAAAGTGAATCATGTTGTAAATGTATTGGGATCCCAGAATTTTAGAGGTCGAAGATGATCTGGTTTGTGTCACTCCTTCTTTTTTAAACAGTTGAAAACTGGGACCCAGAGAGATGAAGACCATATGGCTAGTTAGGGACAGACAAAGAAATTCAGGAGAGGATCATCCCCTAATTTTTATGACTTTTTATTTTGAAATAATTTTAGACTTCCAAGAGTTGCAAAAATAGTACAGAATTCTTTGCCCAGTTTTCTCCAGTGTTAACATTTTACACAACCATGGATTTGTCAAAACTAGTACATCAACTAAGCTACAGACTTCAGATTTCACTAGTTTTTCCACCAAGGTCCACTTAGTTTCAGGATCCAATCCAGGATACCACATAGCATTTATTATTATTATTATTATTTGAGTTATTTATTTATTCATGAGAGACACAGAGAGACAGAGATATAGGCAGAGGGAGAAGCAGACTCCCTGCAGAGAGCCTGATGTGGGACTTGATCCCCAGACCTGGGATCATGACCTGAGCCGAAGGCAGACACTCAACCACTGAGCCACCCAGGAGTCCCTAGCATTTATTATTATCATTATCATTATTATCATTATTATTATTTTTTATCATTATTACTTTTTAGATTTTTAAAAAATATAACACTTAGACTGTAGTTTTTAACTTTGGATTTTCCTATAGTTGAGGTTCTTTAAGATGTTATCGAGGGGCACCTTTTTCTCCCTCTGCCTGTCTCTGCCTCTCTATCATGAATAAATACATAAATAACATCTTAAAAAAAAAAAAGATGTTATCAAATCAGTGACATTCAGCAGTTGTGTAGAAACCATATCCTAAGCCTTTTTCGGGTTTTGGAGTAGGCTGTTTCCAGGGCCAGCTGTTTGCTGGGAGGATCTTGATGAAATCTCACCTACAGCTTTTTGGATGTGTCCAAGGTCTGGACCATCCCAGCCTGTCTGATCTGGATACAAAAGGCTGCTCTCAGGGCTGGCGGTGCCACAGCCTAAACCTTCTGCCAATGTTTCCTCTTGGATCTAGAGACTCATTTCTATTTATTATTGTTGTGGGTAGAACTTTATCTGCTCTCAGGTGCCTGGTTCATATGGTGAAGGACTTTGGAGTCAGAAAGACAAATTTAACCTCCAGTTTCCCCACCATCGTGATACCTGGGCAAGTCTCTCAGCTGTTCCTCTGCAAGAAGGGGACCACAGCCACCCTGCAGAGTTGAGAGGTCTAAATATAAGAATATACATAGTGATCAGCATAGTGCATGGTGTGCTGATGTGCAATGAATAAAGAAGTGGATGGATGGCAGGGCACCTGGGTGGCTCAGCGGTTGAGCATCTGCTTTTGGCTCAAGGCTTGATCCTGGGGTCTTCTGCCTATGTCTCTGTGTCTCTCATGAATAAATAAATAAAATCTTAAAAGAAAAAAAGGATGGATGGCACTAGGGCAAGACTAGGCTGGCTGGGTACAATGGAAAGTCTTGAATGCCAAGTAAGACACTGAACTCACTGGGGGCAGGGGTGGACACTGAAGGGTTTGAGTAGGGGAGTGACGAGGTCAGAGTTGACTTTGGAAAGTTACAAGGTGGAGATGTGCTGGGTTACAGAGCCGCGGGAAGCAGGAAGCGCTCTGGGAATCATCAGGGGCTATCATGTTAGTGTCAGTGAGAGCAGAATGGGTATTTGGATTGGATGAGGGGTGGGGTAGGAAGATGAACCTCTTAAGAGACAGTGTGGAGATGCCATTCACTGATATAGAGGCTGTGGGGTGAAGGTGGGACTCCAAGATGACTCCATTGTAGGTCCACACGAAAAGAAGGCTGAGGTCATTAACTGTAGCTAGAGAAATCAGGACAAAGAGGACATTTGTGGAGAAAAAAATACAGTGGGTTTTATTCGTGTTGCACTTGAGACACCAACAGAATGTTCAAGTAGCTATGTAGAAGCAATAGCTGTGGCCCTGGCTAGTTACACATCATGCCCAAAGGGGTGGCCACCGAAACCCAGAGAGCAAACAGGACCACCCCAGAAGAAAATGTTGGTGAGGCCAGAAGCTGGGGGCAAAGACTCCCTCTAGACCATTGTTTCCCAGAAATGGTCAGAGACAAGAGGAGGGCCTACTGAGAACTAGGATATATCAGTTTGTCCTCGCTGCCGTATCGCTTCTCGGCCTTTTGGCTAAGATCATGTGTCCTCGCTGCCGTAACATGGTACCACAGACTGGGCAGTTTCAACAGCCCCAATCTGTCCCCACAGTCTGGAGGCTAGAAGTCCCAGATCGGAATACTGGCAAGTTGGTTTCTTCTGAAGATTTCCTCCTTTTGTCTTCACGTGGTCTTCCCTTTATGTGGGTCTGTGTCCTGATCTCTTAGAAGGACACCAGTTCTCCTGGATCAGGGCCCACCCATAGGACTCATTTTTACCTTAATCACCATTTGAAAGACCCATCTCCAAATACAATCATACTGGGGATTAGAATTTCAACATTAGAATTTGGGTGGGGGGACACAGTTCAGCCTGTAACATAGAAACAGAAACGGCTAATGACCTTGTGGTCATGAGGTTCAAGAGCCTACCTGAAAGGGGTTATCATGTCTGCCCGGAAAAACATTCAGGACCCATCATTTTGTGGAGCATTTTCCTTTCTCCAACTGCTGACATGTAGTTCTGGCTTATTGAGAGAAACTGATTTCTTCCTCCTGTTCTGCAGATGGGCCACACACACACAATTACATCTATTTATTTATAGATATGCTTCTGGAGAGAAGAGAGACGGACCTGGAGAGAGGTGGGGAAGGGTCCTGCTGTGGGTATTCAGCATCCCCATCCAGGCTACAAGGCCTCCCCCCCCCCTTTTTTAAAAAATATTTTATTTGTTTATTCATGAGAGATCCAGAAGAGAGGGGCAGAGACACGGGCAGAGGGAGAAGCAGGCTCCCCAGGGGAGCCCGATGCGGGACTCGATCCCAGGACCCTGGGATCACTGCCTGAGCCGAAAGCAGACACTCCTCCACTGAGCCACCCAGGTGAGCCACCCGTAAGTCCTTCCTAAATTAAATTTCCTTTTCATGTACTTCAGTTGTCTAACAATTTGTATAAATCTAGCAAATTAATAAGCTTATCAGTATGGCAAACCTGATGTCTTAGATGTTTCAATACTGTTTAAAAATTTAGTAAGATTACAATGTAAGAGTAACCCATTTCAAATCAGATTTAGAAGGGTGTGCCTAAAATCGCCATATTTTTAAATACGTTTCAGGCATATCAATACCATATACACATGGATTCCTTATTAATCCAGAAATATTAATAATCTGTGGTTTTGTTTCTTCTAAGCCTGTCTATATTTGACTCAAAATTTTATTGGATTAACAGATGGATATATTTTTAAGAAAACAGTTACCGTCCCAATTAATGGAGTCATTGATCATCAAAGAGTTTTGCTGGTTATTTCTGGAGTCTTTAGGAGACATCAAATCCTATCTGCTGTGGTCATACCAATGATTCTTTTTAATTTTTTAAAGATTTTTATTTATTCATGAGAGACACACAGGCAGAGAGACATAGACAGAGGGAGAAGTGGGTTCCCCACAGGGAGCCCAGTGGGGGACTCATCCCCAGACCTGGGATCATGCCCTGAACCCAAGGTAGCCGCTCAACCACCTAAAACATCTTGTACTGTTGTATTTTTAGGACTGTCCCGCTCTTCAGGAGTCTTAGAATGAGATGTGACTGAAATCTGGCTCTCTCTGCTTTGGCATCACAGCTTCCAGGGTCTTTGTATTGATGATTGTCACTTGGCTCAGAAATAACCTTCTAAAGGAAGAATTTACTTATTTTATTTATTCATGAGAGACACACAAGAGAGGGGCAGAGACACAGGCAGAGGGAGAAGCAGGCCCCATACAGGGACCCCGGGATCATGCCCTGAGCCAAAGTCAGATGCTCAACTGCTGAGCCACCCAGGCGTCCCAGGAAGAATTTACAATTTACTAATATTCATCAATAGGATAAATAAGTCCTCTCTCTGTGTCTCTCATGAATAAATAAAATCTTAAAAAAATGAGTCCGTAATACAAACATAATCAAATAACAAGGCTCAATAGTGTGTTATAGTTGACATTGTTTCAGAATACTTAAACTTTTATTGTGGCTCATGAGGAGCTCATGGCTCTTCATAAATTTAATGCATTTCAATTTGATACTCAAATTGCCCTAATTTGGCTAGCAGGGGGGCGGCCCTTTGGGTTAGCTCCTGTATCCTTCTGACACCACCCTATTTTTCTTTGAAGCTTACTTTCTCTCTGGCATGAAGTGTCTTGGCCTATCAGGTATTCCATAACACCTGCACCAGCCATTTCTCCAAGGATCTCTGTTTTTTTTTTTTTTAATGGAAAAAATAGCAGGCATACAGGATCTGAGCACTCTGGTGCCTTTAAGGGTAAAATTGCTCTGAGTCCATCTTTGTGAACAAAGCTGGAAAAGAGATTTCTTTTTCTTTTAAAGCCAGGAGTTTGCTATTTTCAATAGTTTGAGGTGTTCTGACTTAAAGTTCTTTTGATCTTTTGATTTTATCTCCTTTTCTCTTTTATAAAGTTGCTTTTTGCTTCATTTAAGTCTGATTGCTCTAAGACAATGTGTTAATACAAGTATTAAAGCTCATACTGAATCATATACTGAATAGATATCAAGACTTTCTGTACAGTTCCTTTGGTTCTTAGTATTCTAGGAAGGATGTTTAGTAATTCATAATCCCCCCCCACCTCTCTCTTTTAAGCTTCTAAGTAGGCTCTATGCCCAACATGGGGCTTGAACTCATGGCCTGGAGATCAAGAGTCCCATGCTCCACCAACTGAGCCAGCCGGGCACCCCAGTAATTCATAATCTCTTGCTTAGTGTGGCTCTTTACATATTCATGTGATGGAGAGTTTTGTTCCACTGTTTTCATCCTGCTTTCAGCTGAAGGGTGCTGGTATTCTAATAGCTAACAGTTTCAAGAATTTAAGAATTTAGCAAGCAATCCCCAGCCCCTCCAGATAGCGAAGGAGTGGGGAGGGCAGCCATTCTACTTTGAAATCAGCTCAATCTACAACA
The DNA here is from genome assembly GCF_048164855.1 of Canis lupus baileyi. Lineage (NCBI taxonomy): Eukaryota > Metazoa > Chordata > Mammalia > Carnivora > Canidae > Canis > Canis lupus. The sequence continues at coordinate 35,317,780 of NC_132867.1, read as the reverse complement.
TTCTTTTTAAGTTTCATTTCCTTATCATTGCATCCATGTACTGTCACTTAAAACATAGTTCTAAGATACACGTGTGTGTGTGATCTCCAGCAGATTAACTGGTTCAGCCTATTACTGAATTACAGATAATATTAGAATCAATACACTTTACACAGTTGGTAAATAAATCCAATCTTAAAACTTAGATCTTCTTTTAAAATATATGGAACATTCTTTTATCAACTTAGTATGTTACATATTGTTATACGAAGATTTATAATGAATAAATTCAAATGGTTTTCCCAGTTAGCATTATCTTGACCTACTTACTACCAGTCAATATGTTTGTTTTTACTGTAGGGAGACAGCTTTATTTTGGCATACCATATAAGTAAGAAATAATGACACATTAAATATAGGCTCTTAAGGTTTTAGTATTTATTTTTAATTTTTTAAAAGATTTTATTTTTATTTATTCATGAGAGATACAGAGAGGCAGAGACACAGGCAGAGGGAGAAGCAGGCTCTATGCAGGAAGCCCGATGTGGGACTCGATCCCAGGACTCCAGGATCATGACCTGAGCCCAAATCAGATGCTCAACCACTGAGCCACCCAGGTGTCCCTAATATTTATTTTTTAAAAAATATTTTATTTATTTTATCGAGTAGGGGGAGGGGCAGAGGGAGAGGAAGAAGCAGACTCCCTGTTGAGCAGGGAGCCAGATGCAAGACTCCATCCCAGAAGCCTCTCAGACACCCCTTAATTACAAACTGTGCAGAACTTAGAGTCCTTTTGATAAATGTAAAACTTCCAAAAGCAGTATTACTAGAAAACTAAAGTTTATATAAATAAAATGCAATTGAAATAATAAATTCTCAGCTTCCTTATATAATTAGTTATAAGGAATAATTTATGGAAATGCACAAGGCATTTAATACAAAATTTTCCTATTTGGAATGAATGTTCTTAAAAATTGGGATTCCAGGGTAGCTCGGGTGGCTCAGCTGTTTAGCACGGACTTTGGCCCAGGATGTGATCCTGGGGACCTGGGATCAAGTCCCGAGTCGGGTTCCCTACAGGGAGTCCGCTTCTCCCTCTGCCTGTGTCTCTGCCTCTCTCTGTGGGTCTCTCATGAATAAATAAAATCTTAAAAAAAAAATTGGGATTCCAGAATTGATTTTTGACCAAGGTGAGGTGGTGGTTGGTTTGATCCCTACCTTCGTGGGGCCTGGCATTTGCTAATCAGAAAGATTTAAAATGACAACTTTTTATCCCCCCTCAGGCCCTGATCACAGTCCAAGCCTCAAATTTATTGTTTTGGTGGCAGCTTGTTTCTATCGGTCCACACTGAATTTTTCTTTTTGCATTTAAACCAATAATGAAAAGGATTAATGGCTTAAAAGTTTAATTTACTTAACGGTGAACTGCATATGGATAGTCTCCCTGACACTGTCTGGCTAATAAACACACATACTAATAAACACACACACACCATAGAGATTCAGACAAAGAAAAGCTCTTCATGCTACAGCCTTTATCAACAAAAACCTCATGATTTCAATTAAATTTGTATTTAAATCATTTTTATGGAGGATATTTTTTCAAACAGATGGTCATTTTTGAGACCCTGAGATCTCTCAATATCATTTGTTTTCAGCACTCCAACACTGATGTGGAGGGAATAAGTTCTTTTATATAAAGCAGAGACTATGTGATTCATTTGCTAAACGTGAACTGTTTACAGTTAGAGATTTTTAAAATTCAGCATCTACTAAATGCTTCCAACTAGCCTGGGATCGCTTCACAAACTGTCCTACTCAGCTCAGGCCATTTGACTGCATTCAGAATGCTTTCCACATGCTGACAGAACTACTGTCAGCAGGATAGGCTTCCCCTGGGGAGGAAGTTATCTATTTAATTGGGGTGGGGGTGCAGGACAGCTCCTCTGGGTGATACTCTTGGTTAACACTCTGCCTTTTCTCCAAATTATCATTTCCAGGGTATTCTAGAGACTTTGAGTCAGCTTTTCTGGTAGAAAGGCAGGCATGGTGATGAGTTACTGAGTTGGTGTTCAGCCTCTGGCAGGTGAGTGCTACAATTCCTTTCTGCAGTGTTATTCTTATAAACGACAGCCTTGCTTTTAAATTCCTAGTCTGTGGTCTATTCCTAGTCTGTTCTCCACAATAATTTGGAATAATCTGCTCAAGAGTCCAGAGCAACTCAAATCTAGGGAGTGACAGAGGTGGATTTCAATAGCGTTGCTCAAATTTTAATGTTTGTGAATCTCAGGATTTTGTGAAAGCACAGATGGTGCTTTCATGGGTCTGGGGTGGAGTCTGGGGCTCTGCATTTCTAGTGAGCTCCCAGGTGATGCCAGTGCTGCTGGTCCAGGCACTACACTTTGAGTGGTGAGGGACCATAAGGTGTCAATCAGATATGCACACAGTGAGACCCCCTGATGTCTTATTTTTGCACCCTTCCCCTTTTCCTTTGCTGTCTGGGGATGATGAAGCCAAGCCCCAGCCTTGAGCTGTTATCCTTATTTCAGGAGGGATCATAAACAGAGCCTGCCATTTGCCTGTTTAACTTCTCTGACTCCTCTGCCTTCCTTTGCTCCTCCCTGGGCCTGAATGGTAATGGTGCTCTTTGGTCTAAGGGCCAAGAAGGAACCTCACTGACTTCCCAGTTCACGTTTGCCCACTGTGGTCCTTATGCTTTATAACCCACGGCTGTACGTAGAATTGATCCTCACATTTCCTCATGATGTCTTCTGAGACCATGAGGTCTTGAAGCATCTAAAGGCAAACCTGGAAAATTCTCTTCTGGCTTGTTGGACTTATGGTGTTTGGGAGGTGGGGTTACAAAGCTCTTAAGGAACTTGGAAAAACGAGAGATGCTTGTGACCTTCAGGTGGAAGAGATGACCTCTTCATACCGAGCAGAGTGGAGAGGCTGTGTTCTTAGGGCCATAATTCAGCAAACTCCAAGAAGGCCATCTGAAGGGTTTGTCCAGTAACATATCTGGGTTTATCACTTTGTAAAGCCTTTTCACTTTCTCATTCCTAACTTGTAAGCCCTGTGTTATCCTGGAGGGGCTAAGGGCTCCCTCAGGGGGACTCATTCATATTTCTTCCTCCAGGGACACAATGACAAAACTTTAGGCCTTGTGACCATGCCAGAAACTTGCTTCCCAACTGTCACTGTCCTGCAGGGAAGGGGAAGATACAGCTTCAGCCTTGCTCATTGGTTACTGTCTTTCTTCTATTTCTGGTCCACTGTGATGCTTATCTTGTTTTTGAATCTGCTTCTTTCTTTTCAGAATTTCTCTCTCCCTATTTATTTATTTATTTTAAAGATTTTATTTATTTATTCATGACAGACACAGGGAGAGAGAGAGAGAGAGAGAGAGAGAGAGAGAGAGAGAGAGGGGCAGAGACACAGGCAGAGAGAGAAGCAGGCTCCATACAGGGAACCCGACGTGGGACTTGATCCCAGGTCTCCAGGATCACGCCCTGGGCTCAAGGCGGCGCTAAACCACTGAGCCACCAGGGCTGCCCTATTTTTAAAATTTTATTTATTTATTCATGAGAGACACAGAGAGAGAGGCAGAGACAGACAGAGGGAGAAGCAGGCTCCCCATAGGAAGCCCTCTGTGGGACTTGATCCCGGAACTTGGGGGAATCACGGAACTTGGGGGAATCACGTCCTGAGCGGAAGGCAGATGCTCAACTGCTGAGCCACCCAGGCATCCCCGGAATCTCTCTTTTAAAATCTGTTGTTGCAGTATGCGCTGGGAAAAAGTTCCTATGCCTTCCAACCAAAAATCTGAAGTTGTGAAAGTGGGTTTTCTATACTCCTGTTTTTTTTTTTTTTTTTTAAGATTTTACTTATTTATTCATGAGAGACAGAGAGAGAAAAAAAAGAGAGAGGGGAGAGAGAGAGAAAGAGAGAGGCAGAGGCACAGGCTGGAGAAAAAGCAGGCTCCGTGCAGGAAGCCTGATATGGGATTCGATCCTGGGACTCTAGGATCACGCCCTGAGCCAAAGGCAGATGCTCAACCACTGAGCCACCAAGGCATCCCCATACTGCTGTTTTAAAGCAGATGAATAGGGGCACCCGGGTGGCATAGTCGGTTAAGCGGCTGCCTTTGGCTCCGGTCATGATCTCAAGATCTTGGGATCCAGGGCCTCCTTAGGCTCCCTGCTCAGCAGGGAGTCTGCTTCTCTCTCTGCCTCTGCCCCTCTCCCAGCTCATTCTTTCTCTCTCTCAAATAAATCCAATCTTAAAAAAAAAAAAAAGGCTGATGAATAAATGGTCAGGGCACTTTAAAAATCTACCCTTGGATCAAGTAAGATGTGGGAGTGGTGCACCGGATTGCTGCTGCAGTATTCATTCCACTTATAGCAAAGGCCAGAGTAGGAAGCAACACAGGGAAAATCTTTGCTATGTTTCAGAGTGGCTGGGGGCACTTTTTTTTTTTCCCCCAAACTGCCTTTTATTATTTTTTTTTAAAGATTTATTTTAGAGAGAGAGCATGTGCAATGAGCTTGTGGGAGAGGGGCAGAGGTGGAGGGAGAGAAGAGAATCTCAAGCCGACTCCCTACTGAGTGCAGACCCAGACAGAGGGTTCAATCCCAAGACCCTGAGATCATGACCTGAGCCAAAATCAGGAGTCGGACACTTAATTCACTGAGCTACCCAGGCACCCCGCAAAGTACCTTTTTACATGAGGTTCCATGGGAGAGATCTCTGTCACTCTCAGGAATAATTATGCTTCTCTTAGGGGGCAAGGACACTGACTCATAATTGTTAAGTTTCCCTTTTTCTTCTGGTCTTCGGATGCTCACAAATTGGTGACCCACATGTACAAGAACAGCAGGCAGCCTTTTTCGTGAGGGTCTGCCTTCAACTTTTCAGTCTTTATTTGGAGTACAGATGTATATATAATCGTTTTTATGAATTTATGTAATCGTTTTTGCAAGAAGGCCTAGAAAAATCTAATAAACCAGACTCACCTTATTTTCCCAACTGCACTGGGTAGAGGCTGTATGGTAGCTGAATCCCAGTATGGTACTGGTTAATGTACACGTATCCACAGCCCCTTCTTCAATCTGCCTCCCAGCTCTCCTGAGAAAGGGAGGCAAGATTTTGGCCAAATGGGCCTAACCCCATGGTCTCCAACCTATCAACCTCCTCTTTTTAATGTCTCCTTTCTCCCTCCATCATAACTCCTCCACCCCCAGTGTGGGGTTGGGGGGTAAGAGTGGACCCTAGCTCAGGGCTCTCTCCTCACCCCCAGCTCAGCCTCCCTCCATTATCACCTGGCCCCTCGGCGAGGCCTCCCTCCTCCCTCCATCCTCACCCCACAACCCCAAGCACAGCCTCCCTCCATCCTCAACCCCATCTTGAAAGGCCTCTCTTCTCCCTCCATCCTCACCCCCTCCAAGAGAGACATCCCTCCATCCTCACCCCCCACCCAGCTCAGCCCCCCTCCTCCCTCCATCTTCCCCTCCCCTCCATCCTCACCCCACAACCCCAAGCATGGCCTCCCTCCATCCTCCTCCCCTGCTCAGCCTCCCTCCTCCCTGCCCCCTCCCCCCAGCTCAGCCTCCCTCCTCCCTCCATCCTCCCCCCTCCCCCCAGCTCAGCCTCCCTCCTCCCTCCATCCTCCCCCCTCCGCCCAGCTCAGCCTCCCTCCTCCCTCCATCCTCCCCCCCTCCGCCCAGCTCAGCCTCCCTCCTCCCTCCATCCTCACCCCACAACTCCAAGCACGGCCTCCCTCCATCCTCCCCCCGCCCCCCGCGAGGCCTCCCTCCCTCCCTCCCTCCCTCCCTCCTCCCTCCCTCCCTCCCTCCTCCCTCCCCTCCGCGGCCCGCGCGGCCTCACCCCTATGGCGCGGCCTCTTCCGGCCGGCGGGAGGGCGGGCGGCGGGGCGGGGCGGGGCGGGGCGGGGCGGGGCGGGGCCGGGCGGGAGGGGCGAGCCGGTGGAGCGAGCGTCCCGGGCTGGCACCCCGCCGCCGGCCGGCCGGTCATGCTCATCACGCTGTGCTACCTGTACCTGTGGGCGCGCTGGGGGCGCCGGCCGGCCGCGCTCGTGCGCGCCACGGTGCAGCGGCTGCGCGCCTCCCGCTGCTCCTTCACCTTCTGCGGCGCGGCGGCGCGGCCCCGGGACGCCCGCGTGTGTCTGAGCCGCGGCGGCCGCGTCTTCTGCGTCGGCGAGAGCCAGGTGGGCGGGCGCGGGGCTGGCGGGGGCGGGGCCTGGGGCAACGAGGGGCGGGGCCTCGGCGGGCAGCGGGGCGGAAGCGGCCCGGGCTCCGCGCTGCTCTCGGGCGGTGCGGGCGGGGCGAGCCCGGGGGCCGCGGACGCGGGGTCCAGGGGGCCGGGTTCGGGGCTCCTCTGCGCGCGGACCTGCGGGGAGCAGGCGTGCGGGCGGAGCGCCCGGGAGGCCCGCCTGGCCCCGCTGTCCCCCGTCCGGCGGTCAGCGCTGCCCACCTGCGGCGTCCTGCGACCTCGTCTGCCCTGCGGGCTGGAGTCGGGCTGAACCTGCGTTCGCAGGAAGACGGCGGATCCTCAGCCGCCGTCACTGACCTCCGAGGCGACAGAAACGGCCCGGTCGCTGGCGGGTTTTACTCACCAGCCCCGCACATGGTCTTCGCACCTCTTTTATTTCGGTTTGCACATAGGCTTTCCTTTTTTTGACCCAATACTTGGCCTGAGCTGCACGTTGAGCAGGCTCTTCCACCTGCCGGTCCTTGACTCTGCGCAAACCCCTGTTCCCCTTTCTGTAAAGGGGGCAACACTCCTATGCGCTCAGCAGTTGGACGGGGACCTGACTTCGCGGTGCAGTTCTGCGCACATTTCCCATCACTAACACTTCTCGTTAATATTTAAAAGCGTTTGCTTTTTTAAAAAATATTTTTTATTTATTCACGAGAGACAGAGAGAGGCAGGCTCCATGCAGGGAGCCCGACGTGGGACTCGACCCCGGGTCTCCAGGATCATGACCTGGGCCCAAGGCAGGGGCTAAACTGCTGAGCCACCCAGGGATCCCCCAAAAGTGTTTGCTTTTAATCGGTTTGTTTCCCTTTCCTCTTCCTTCTGAAAAGTTGGCTCACTTTTAGCATCGAAGTAAGATTTTCTTTGTGTGGGAAGCCATAACACCCACGTGGGAATTAAAATCTTATTTTAGGTTTGAATACTTTGTTTATGCCTAAGTATGAAATATACCCGGCTTCTAGCAAATCAAAAATACCCTTCCTTGTTAGTATACTATGGCACACAGAAAATGAGATGAGTAACTCTTCTAGTCCTGAGAGAGTGCTTAGTTAGTACCACCTAGATGCAGGATGGGGAGACATTCATTCCACCTGAGAGCCTAATTAATTAATTAGGGCTTAATTCTCTCAAGGAACCTGGATGGAAAGAACAAAATAAGGAAAAATTGAGAGGGTGCTTTTTTCTATTGCAGTGGTTTCCAATCAGGATTCATTTACTTAAGTAACAGTTAAGATTTCAATTAGAGTAAATATTTTGGACATTGACCCTGTGTCAGATGCTCAGATATCATTATCTCAAGGAGATGTTCCTCGTTCTTCAGACTAAAGGGGACGGGCCGGTGCTGTGCCCACATAAACTTTATTTTATTTTTTTCCACATAAACTTTAAATCACCCTTCATATTTCCAGTTTTTATCTTTTTCTCCCTAGGAATTGGGTCTGTTTAGCTTAGCAGCTTGCCTTGGGAATAGTCACTTAGTATTTCAGTGAAGGAAGGAGTGGTTAGTGATTGTTGGGTTTTAGCGCCGATGTTTAAGGCCTATAATTGGAAAACTTGACTTTTTGTGGTTAGCTACTGTTCATTTCACCTGTAAAATATGGTAGGGCTACTGATTTGGTTGGCTAGATACCTTGGCAGTCCACCTGGGCTGAAGTTAACTTTACAGAAATGAATCTTAGGTCTCATGTTGTCTTCTTAACATCACATATTTAGACTTGGGTGCATAGAATTTGTATGTTTATATAATTGAAGCTCCCGCAGAAATTGATAACTAGAATCAAAGAGTTTATACAAACTGGAAATTTAAAGATGTTTTGTTTAATATACACACATTCCGTGTTTGAGTAAGGTGGACAATCTGTTTTTTGTTAACTTAAAAAAATTTTCTTTTTAAGAATTTATTCATTTATTCATGAGAGACACACACAGAGAGAGGCAGAGACATAGGCAGAGGGAGAAGCAGGCTCCCTGCGAGGATCCTGATGTGGCACTCGATCTGGGACCCTGGGATCACGCTCTGAGCCAAAGGCAGAGGCTCAACCACTGAGCCACCCAGGCGCCCTTTGTTGTTAACTTCTATATTGATAATTATGTTTACCCACAGTTTTTTCAACCCCCCACTTTTTTTTTAAAGATTTTATTTACTCATTCATGAGAAACACAGAGAGGAAAGAGAGAGAGAGAGGCATAGACACAGGCAGAAGGAGAAGCAGACTCCACGCAGGGAGCCCCATGTGGGACTTGATTCTAGGTCTCCAGGATCATGCCCTGGACTGCAGGCGGCGCTAAACCGCTGAGCCACCTGGGCTGCCCCTCCCCCAAATTTTTATTCACTAATTTGTTCAGTAGATTTTTATTAATATTCTACTGTGAGCCAGGTTACTAGGCCAGGTGGAAACGCTTTTTGATCCTCCCAGCAAGGGCAGATTTGAACTGGTAAGCAGTGGGTGGAGCCTGACCTTTTTTTTTGGGGGGGGGGGTAATGGTAGGGCTCATCCCTTGCAGCCTTAGATTTCAGCTTTTCTGCTCTTGATATCCCTTTATTAGTGGGTTAAAGCCTTTTCAAATTCATTTGCTATCTTTTTAGAGAGATTTCAGGAGGGAGAGCACAGATAAACGACATATCCAATCTGATAAGCGATGTTGATGCTATCTATAATCCCTAGAGGAAATGGAAGACTTCTTCAGGCTCCTGTTAATAATGCACTTCTTTTACCAGCTTGCACTTCTGAGCCTCCTCACCTTTAAATGTGCTTCCGAGTTGTGATTTGGAAAGCTCCTCATGCCTTAAGCAGTCAGGCATGGTGGGGGTGAGCCCAGCTTCACAATTAATGGTGGATCACAAATATCTATAGATGTTAAAGTCACAAATCGTAGAAGGGATGCTGCAGGTGTTTAAATAGTCACAATTCGGGGATCCCTGGGTGGCTCAGTGGTTTAGCGCCTGCCTTCGGTCCAGGGCGTGATCCTGGAGTCCTGGGATTGAGTCCAGCATCGGGCTCCCTGCGTGGAGCCTGGTTCTCCCTCTGCCCGTGTCTCTGCCTCTCTCTCTTTCTCTGTGTCTCACATGAATAAATAAATAAAATCTTAAAAAAAAAAAAGTTACAATTCAGTAAGAGATGCAGGGTTAATGTGGTGTATAGGAGACCACCCGAGAACCTTATTTAGATCCCGTCTGGAATTACAGAGGGAAGGTCCTGGTTGTTGATATAAGTGGCAATTGTGGTTTGAAGTGATATTAAATCCTCCTTTTTTGTGTGTTTCTTTCCCTCTGTCCAGTCCATCGATGACTTGAACAAGTGGGCCCTATTTATTGTCTCTCCATTTATACTGGAAGCGGAACACATAGCATTTGTGACAGAGAGCATTTGGGTGCAAGGTGAGAGTTTACAGAGACCATCTTCCTCTTCAGAAACCGTGAGTAACATGTTTTTTGTTGTTTTTTTATCACATGTTTTTTTAATCAAAGAAACTATGTCTTTTTTTTTATTTTAAGATTTTATTTGTTTATTCATGAGAGACACAGAGAGAGAGAGAGAAAGAGAGAGAGAGGCAGAGACATTACGCAGAGGGAGAAGCAGGTTTCCTGTTGGGAGCCTGATGCGGGACTTGATCCCAGGACCCCTGGATCACACCCTGAGCCCAAGGCAGACTCTCAACCACTGAGTGACCCTAGTGCCCAGCAAACTATGTCTTAACCAAAAGTAAATTTGATTTCTCCCTTGTTCTTTACTAGCCTTTGTGACTCCCTTTCTTTTATGGATGTTTTGGGTAAAAGAAAAACATATTACTAAAATTATTTTCATCTGTTTCTTTTTATTTTGTAGTGTGGCTGCTAGAAAAACTGCCTGGGTGGCTTATGTTATGTTTTCATCGGGCAGCGCTGCTTGCTGCTCAAGGGACATCCAATCTGTCCTCCACTTCCTTCAAATTGGCCAAAGTGGTTAATTTATATCACCGTGTCCTTCCTAGATATCTCCCCTGGAATATTCTAAAAACACCTCAAACCTGATAACCTGTCCCAAAGTAGTTGTTTCTATTTCTCTGTTGGAAAAAAAGGATAGTCTCAGAGGAACATCCCAACCTGTTCTTCCTCTCACCTCCTGCCTCCTTCCTGCGATGAAGGTCCAAATTCTACAGAGCGCCCCCCCTCCCCAGGTGTCTGAGCTTCATTTCCGTTCCTCATTTCGTGCTCAGCTTTAGACCATGAAAGTGTCATCCTGTCTTGTGTCTGTGGGTTTTCCTCTTGATGGCCAGAGTTCTCTTTCTAGATACAAATCCAGGGAAGCAGGCTCTTGCTCAAGCTTCACTGGATGCTTTTCACCAGACACAGTCATGCCCTTAGGCTCATGGAAGTCTGCCCCTAAGCCACCCTCGTGGGTTTCTTACCCTTGGCCTCTGTGATGAGTCCTTGCCTTGCTGCCTTCGCTTGGCCACAGGGCCACCATGTGATTCCGCCTCCTGCTGCATAATCCAGTAGAGGTTTTACTGATGCTTACCACAGTCACCGGACTTGCATTTTACACACACCATCTTTAAGACATTTTATTGGGATGAAAGAAAAGGAAGAGAGGAGGAAGACTAGAAGTAATGGACTAGAATTCAAGGTGGACTGAAATAAGGACCACAAGATAGGGGCCTAGGGTTTGGGAGGTGTCCTGAGAGCTCTCAGTGCACGGGGACACCCCATTTCCTCCTGCAGGCTCCTGATGTTTTATCCAGCTTTCTATAGACTTAGCATAATAATAATGCCATTTATCCAGCCCCTGCTAGGCATTTTACATACATTGCTCCAAAGCTTACAATTTTGTAGAAAACCGGAGCCCTAAGATTAAATGGCATTTCTAAAGCCACCAGCAGCCAAGTGACAGATAAAGCTTTAAGCAGTGTTTGTACTCTTTTTAGTAGCCAGAGGAATGGGTTAGTAGTTTTAAAGAGATCTAGATATTGCCGTTTCTTAGTCGTAATAGCAAAGCATATATTAACCTGAGGCCAATCCAGCAATGCTTCTAGCTCTTTCTCTGTTTGGTAGAAAGATGCTTACTGATGATGTGAGGGTTTTTTTTGGCGAACTCAAGCGTAATTTTTATATGCAGAAATGATTATTCAGGAACTTTCTTTTTGTTTAAAACAATGATTTTCTTTTCTTTTTTTAAAAAAAATATTTATTTATTTATTTATTTATTTATTCATTCATTCATTCATGAGAGACACAGAGAGAGGCAGAGGCACAGGCAGAGGGAGAAGCAGCCTCCACGCAGAGAGCCCAACATGGGACTCTATCCCTGGTCCCCAGGATCACACCCTGAGCTGAAGGCGGCGCTAAACCGCTGAGCCACCCCAGGTGCCCTAAAATGATGATTTTCAATGTCTTAAAATTACAAATTAAATAGTCAATTAGGTTGAATCATGAAATTGCCAACTCTTGGCTTTTTAAAATTTTAACTCATGAAGAGTCCATTCATGGCAACCTAATTGTTCTAATTTGGGCTTTTAAGTCCTAATTTACCATTCTTAGAGCAAAAATTTGCGATCACTTCTAATGCAATTTCTGAATAATATTTATCTTGTTTACAAGCTCAAATATCTTAAAACATTGTATTTTATTTTTGGACCCTAGCTGCACAGACTTGGATTAATCCTAATCCTTGAGCAAAATGTATTCTCATCATTGGCTCATGCATGGCCCTCGTTCACTGATGAATTTGAAATTATATAATAAATATCCACGAATTCACCATTGAGTATGGAAATGGAACATGTACCTATGTGATCCCCTAGAGTCTTTCCATTCATTCTGCCTCCCCTTCCTCCATTATCTCCCTCCCCAAACCAGTTTCTTTTTAGGTATGTAAGTGATCTGCGTGAGCAAATAAGCATCTTTCTGAACACTTATGTAATTCTTATAAATCACTGAGCTTAGAGTAAGCTTGATGTTTTCTTATATATGCTAATATTACATGTATATTTAGTATGTTTCAACCTAAAATCAAGGCCAAAATTTCTAAAATATTGCCATTAACATAAAATATGCACAGATTCCTTTTTATTTTTTTTATTTTTATTTTTTCAGTTTGCTTTTTAAAAAAAATTTTATTTATTTATTCATGAGAGACACACACAGAGAGAGAGAGGCAGAGACACGGGCAGAGGGAGAAGCAGGCTCCATGCAGGGAGCCCAATGTGGGACTTGATCCCAGGCCTCCAGGATCACACCCTGGGCTTAAGGCAGGCGCTCACATACTGAGCCACCCAGGGATTCCCTGCACAGATTCCTTCTTAACCCAAATATATAACTGCTGTGCTCTTGATGTCCTAGATCATTGTTCCTTAATTGTATGTCTTTATGGGGCTAGAAGAGGTAGGGCATCTGAAGGAACATAGTTACTGTGTTATGCAGGCTACAGGCTAAGCTACTGTAACCGATCCAGCACTGCAGGACAGCAAACAAGCTAGAAGTTACTATGTCTCTCAGGAGGTGCTCTGTAAGGGCATCCAGGGACCCAGTTCCCTTATATCATATTCCTCTGTCATCTCCCCTCTGCCAGCCTCCTTCACTAGCTTGGTAAAGGCTGAGTGGGACTACCCCCTGCCACTGTTGTCCATCTCATGCACATTCTAGCCCTCAGGCTGGGGGAAGGGAGAGGGTGGGGCCAGCAAGCTTCCTCTTTAAAAACTCTGAGCCAGAAATTTCATGGGCCACTTCTGCTCCTGTCCTGTTTGCTACAGGGCAGGCTGAGAACCACAGACCTAACTAGACAGCCATGGGTTGAAGGGAAAAAAGAAAGACTAGATATTGGGGATCCCTGGGTGGCGCAGCGGTTTAGCGCCTGCCTTTGGCCCAGGGAGCGATCCTGGAGACCCGGGATCGAATCCCACGTCAGGCTCCCGGTGCATGGAGCCTGCTTCTCCCTCTGCCTATGTCTCTGCCTCTCTCTCTCTCTCTCTGTGACTATCATAAATAAATGAAAAAAAAAATAAAATAAATAAAAAAAAAGAAAGACTAGATATTGGGAGATGATTAGCATTTCTCAGTTATTTCATTTAACATATGTCCTAATGAAGGTTTCATTAAGATCTGGCATTGTAGCAACAACTTCTTTATTGATTTTCTGAGGTAGAAAGATGCTTACCTACTGAAGAAGACAGCTACTGTCCAGTTAATTTATTTTATTTATGATCAGAGGGTTTGGTGGGTCTTGGCAACCAGTAGCCAGGGACATCCAGAGCTATTTTTTTGACCACCCTGGGTATTACACCACACTCCACTTAAAAGTTGGGCCTTAAAACTTGAAAAGGAATTGATCTTGGGCACCTGGCTGGCTTAGTTGGTAGAGTGTGCAAGTCTTGATCTCAGCGTTGTGAGTTCAAGCCCCGCGTTGGGCACAGAGCCTACTTTAAAAAAAGGAATTGATCTCCTAGCCTGCTGTCTCCTCACAAACTCTGCAGTTCTCGTTTGGGTTGATTGCTTAATGGAATTTTGCATATTGGAGGGCTTTCTTTTCTTTTTTTTTTTTTTTTTAAAGATTTTTATTTATTTATTCATGAGAGACAGAGAGAGAGAGAGAGAGAGGCAGAGACACAGGCAGAGGGAGAAGCAGGCTCCATGCAGGGAGCCCGATGCGGGACTTGATCCCGGGTCTCCAGGATCAGGATCTGGGCTGAAGGCAGCACTAAACCGCTGAGCCACCCAGGATGCCCTGGAGGGCTTTCATGAATATGTATTTTGCAATTAATTCTAAAGTCATTGGAGTTTAACAGGACCCTAAGATATTAAATTGGAACTGCATATGTAAGAAAGTTTTTTTTTAAGATTTTATTTATTAGAGCACAAGAAGATGCATGGGGGGTGGGGCAGAGGGAGAGGGAGAAGCAGATTCCCTGCTGAGCAGAGAGCCTGATGAAGGGCTCAGTCCTAGGACCCTGGCATCTTGACCTCATTCTACAGACCCCAACAACAAATAAATGAGTCTTAATTCAGTTTTGTTTTATTTTATTTATTTATTTATTTTAAAAAATATTTTATTTATTTATTCTCACACAAAGAGAGAGAGAGAGGCAGAGACACAGGCAGAGTGAGAAGCAGGCTCCATGCAGAGAGCCCGACACGGGACTTGATCCCAGGTCTCCAGGATCAGGCCCTGGGCTGAAGGCGGCGCTAAACCGCTGAGCCACCTGGGCTGCCCTTAATTCAGTTTTACACAAAAAATAGCATTTTTACATTCATATTTTCACTAATTCATTAACATATTTATTGAACATCTACTGTGTTCCAATTTATTTTGCCTGGTGCCATAACAAATACCTATGGAACATGGTCGGTTCGGCTTAATTTTCAATATTTTCTGTAATGATACTAGTAGTCCTGTTTAGTAAGAATTGATGACCCAAAAGTCATACATAATTCTTTTGTTGCCACAAATTCACTTATGTTCCTTGTACTCAATATCAAGGCATTCATTCATTTCATTCATCCGGGGTTCATTAAGTGTCAGATTGTATGCCAGAGAGTTATGTGTCCTATGGAGATGAAAGATGTATTCAGAAATAACGGTCCTCATCAACTTAAGGAACTCACAGTGTGGGTGGGAAAACTGCTAAGTATATGAACAATTAAAATTCACTGTGATTGGGGTGCCTGGGTGACTCAGTCGGTTAAGTGTCTGCCTTCAGCACAGGTCATGATCCTGGGGTCTTGGGATGGAGCCCTACATCCGGTTTCCTGCTCAGTGGGGAGTTTGGTTCTTCCTTTCCCTCTGCCCCTCCCCCTGCTTATGCTTTCTCATTCTGTCAAAGAAATAAAATTGTTAAAAAAAATATATATAGTTCACCATGATAAGTGCAATGGGAGGGCATGGGTGGGGGGTTGGGGGCAACCTATCTAATAGGGGTGAGGTCAGGAAGGACTTTCCAGGGGGGGTAATATCTGAGTTTATATATCTATATCTATATCTATATATATGTATGTTAAAGATTTTATTTGTTCATGAGAGACACAGAGAGAGAGGCAGAGACACAGGCAGAGGGAGAAGAAGCAGGCTCCATGCAGGGAGCCTGACGTGGGACCCGATCCCGGGTCTCCAGGATCATGCCCTGGGCCTAAGGCAGGCACCAAACCTCTGAGCCACCCGGGGATCCCTTAGTTTTAATATTTTATTTATTATTCATGAGAGACACAGAGAGAGAGGCAGAGACACAGGCAGAGGGAGAAGCAGGCTCCATGCAGGGAGCCTGATGTGGGACTCGATCCCAGGATCCTGGGATCATGCCCTGAGTCTAAGGCAGGTGCTCAACCACTGAGCCACCCAGATGCCCTAGCAGGCAGCTCTTTATGTTGGGGTTGTGAGTTTGAGCCCCACATTGGGTGTAGAGATTACTTAAAAATAAAATCTTAAAAAAAAAAAAAAACATTACCAAGCAGGTTCTCTCATCAGTCATAGAGTAGAGAAGCTTGCAGACCAAGTTAGGATATATGAATCACACAGATCACACAGTTTATGAAATAATTTCAAAGCATGCAGCAAGAAAGATCTGGGGTTAGCTCACACTTAGGATTAGGTGCCTGCAGAGTGGAAGGACTATACACCTGAGTCCTGGGCTCTGCAGTGTTTACACATCCTGCTTCCTGGCTGTATCAGCCTATCAGCCTTCCTTGCCAAGGGTGTGGTTACGAGGGCCATAGATGAGGTTGGGGGTGGGGGGCGCTTCAGCAGTTGGAGGGTGAATGTGGCTAGCACATGCTTGTTCTGTTGGGGAGACTGAGAACGTGCGGCTGGAAGAGCTGTGTGCCAGCTGCACTTTTTATCGGTTTCCAGGCAGACCATTGTAGGGCCCTCATGAGTGGCTGATTTAGGGATGATAGAATTGTCAACCTGGAGGTGGCATGATTTGTGTCTTATTAATATTTAGAATTGGGACACCTGGGTGGCTCAGCGGTTTGGTGCCTACCTTTGGCCTGGGGTGTGGTCCTGGAGTCCCGGGATCGAGTCCTGCATCGGGCTCCCTGCATGGAGCCTGCTTCTCCCTCTGCCTGTGTCTCTGCCTCTCTCTCTTTGTGTCTCTCATGAATAAGTAAATAAAATCTTTAAAAGACAAGAGATTATTATACCTGGTCAGAAGGTCATGGACAGACCAAGTAAATCCTAAATATTTTTTTAAAGATTTTTTATTTACGTATTTATTCATGAGAGACACAGAGAAAGAGGCAGAGACACAGGCAGAGAGAGAAGCAGGCTCCATGCAGGGAGCTGGACATGGGACTCGATCCTGGGTCTTCAGGATCACGCTCTGGGCTGAAGGCAGGTGCTAAACCGCTGAACCACCCAGGGATCCTCTCCTTTCCTTTTTATCTGTGTTTATGACACATATGTTCCATTGATTTCATCTGCCTTTAGCATGTCTTATAAGTTACTGGCTTGGTGTGTGTTTCATTCACGCTGTGTGTTTTTCTTGTTCTCTGTGTAGCAGAGCTGAACATTCATCAGGAGTGCAAATGCACGGAATACACAGATCACGAAAGGTTTATATGCACTCACTGGGCCCAGTTGAGGTACCCTAGCCTCATGGAACAGAATTGAACTGTACATGCCAAGCCCTGCTCACACTGAGACTGAGCAAAATAAATGATTAGTTCGTGTCACTAAATTTTGGGGTGGTTTGTGCAGTGGGTCACAAGAACACTTGGGATGTCTTTTATTTTTAATTAAAAAAATTAAAAAAAAAGATTTTATGTATTCATGAGAGACATAGAGAGAGGCAGAGACATAGGAGGAGGGAGAAATAGGCTTCCTGTGGCGAACCTGATGTGAAACTCGATCCCAAGATTCTGGGATCAGGACCTGAGCCAAAGGCAGACTCTCAACTGCTAAGCCACCCAGGTGCCCCTTGGGACATGTTTTAAAATTTCTGCTCTTGGGGGATCCCTGGGTGGCTCAGGGGTTTGGCTCCTGCCTTCGGCCCAGGGCCTGATCCTGGAGTCCTGGGATCGAGTCCTGCATCGGGCTCCCTACATGGCTGCTTCTGCCTGTGTCTCTGCCCCTCTCTCTGTGTGTCTCTCATGAATAAATAAAACCTTTAAAAAAAATAAAATAAAATTTCTGCTCTTTGGGACGCCTGGGTGGCTCAGCGGTTGAGAGTCTGCCTTCAGCCCAGGACATGATCCTGGAGTCCCAGGATCGAGTCCCGCATCGGACTCCCTGTGTGGAGCCTGCTTCTCCCTCTGCCTGTGTCTCTGCCTCTCTCTCTCTCTCTTTCTGTGTGTCTCTCATGAATAAATAAATAAAATCTTTAAACAACAACAACAACAACAAAAACTTCTGCTCTTAGCTTACCAGCATCAGTGGGATGGGCATGTGACGTGAGCAATAGTGGCTGCAATGCTAAGGTAGTGTACCTTGGACAGGGTGGACACCTCCAGGACATAAGTAATATCAAAAGGGTGTGACAACAGGGTACTTCTATTATTTTCTGCCTGACTAACTCTCAGGTACTCAGAAAATTAAGGTCTCTGGACCCCCCATTTCCTTGAGTGTCTGGTTAGCCCTGTTTTTGCAGTACAACTTGGTTTCACCTGTCAGCTTATCATGTCAGCTCTTGCTTGCCATGCAGTTGTGACATCCTTTATGCTCTCCCTTGATTTTCCAACACCCTTCTCCTAACAGTACCATAGGGCATATTTTCAAGAAATAGAGCACCAGAATGAAGTTTGTAGTCGTCCTTTGTCCTTTGGGTTTCCAAACCTGAAGGCCGCCAGGATAACCACACATCAGAAGCAACCTCCTACCTTTGCTCTCTGAGCTTCCCATCTTCCCATCTCTGCATGTCTCCTTCATCTCAGTTTATTACTAGAAACTTTAAAACTTAACATGTAATTAAGTTGGTTTGGGAGAACGGAACAAGAGCCAGATACGTTAGTGCCATCAGGTATCTGACTCTGCAGAACTGATGGTCTTTGTTTAGACCGAAGTTGTGTTATTCTGGGTTTTTGGGAGCCAGCCCAGCAGGGCATGGATGTGGGTGTGTGCACATACAGGTACCTGTGTACATTTACATATATGCGTGAGGGAGCAGGGAGGGATGGTATGGGGGGCGAGAAAAATTTATTTTAAGGAATTGACTCAGCTGATTGTGGAGTCTTCAAGTCCAGAATTTGCAGGCACACCGAGTGGTGGGGACACTCAGGGAAGAGTAAGTGTGGCTGCTTGTGGCAGGGGGTCATTGGGGGGCGGAGTTCCATCTTTCTTGGGGAATGCTCTCTTGAGCATTCTGAGTCTTTTTCTCAGAAGGTCTTCAACTGATTGGATGAAGCCCACCCGCATTATGGAGGATAATCTGCTTTACTCAAAGTCCACTGATTTATTTATAAAATATTTATTTCTTTTAGAGAGAGAGAGAGAACATACACATGAGCAGGGTGAGGGGAAGAGGGAGAGGGAGAGAGTCCTCAAGCAGATTCCTGGCTGAGCACAGAGCCCGACACATGGGGCTCAATCCCAGGACCCCAAGGTCATGACCTGAGCCAAAATCAGGAGTTGGAAATGCAACCGACTGAGCCACCCAGGTGACACCAAAGTCCACTGATTTATTTATTTATTTATTTATTTATTTATTTATTTATTTATTTATTTATTTATTTATCTTTAGAGATTTTTATTTATTTATTCATGAGAGACACACAGAGAGAGGCAGAGACACAGGCAGAGGGAGAAGCAGGCTCCCTATAGAGAGCCAGGTGTGGGACTCGATCCCTGATTCCTGGACTGGGATCATGCCCTGAGCCGAAAGCAGACGCTCAACTGCTGAGCCACATAGGTGACACCAATGTCCACTGATTTAAATGTTAATCACACGTCGGGGTACCT
This sequence comes from Canis lupus baileyi, assembly GCF_048164855.1. Lineage (NCBI taxonomy): Eukaryota > Metazoa > Chordata > Mammalia > Carnivora > Canidae > Canis > Canis lupus. The sequence continues at coordinate 35,298,665 of NC_132867.1, read as the reverse complement.
GGGTGGCTCATTCGTTTGGGTCTCCAGCTCTTGCTTTCGCCCCCAGGTCATGATCTCAGGCTCTCTGAATGTGGAGCCTGCTTGAAATTCTCCCGCTCTCCCTCTGCCCTTTGGCTCCCTCCGTCTCTTAAAAAAAGAAATGTTAATCACATCTAAAAAATACCTTTTCGGTCACATCTGGACTGAAATTTGGCCACACGCCTGGGTACCATGGCCTAGCTGAGTTGACACATGAAATTAACCATCACCTGGCTGACGCTCAGCTGACTGTTGAGATCTCTGTTCCCGCATTTGCCGCAGGCCACCTTGGGAAGGAGAGTTTGTTGAAGAGCCACCCCCGAGAATTTAACGTGCCCCTTGGTCCTGGGCCTTCCTGTGGCCGCGTGTTGAGTTGAGCAGGTGCATCACTGCCTCCTGTCATTGACAAAACTACAAAGTCATGAGCTTTGGTTATGGAAGGGATTTCTGGCAGGAAATCCATTTGTGTTTAGGGCTGACCAGGGCTTCCTTCCCTTTGATCTTTGGGAGCAAGCCTTTGGTCTGACTTCCCCTTTCTTTCTCAATCCCTTTGTTCCCAACTCGAAGTGCAAACTGGAAGCGCCCTGTTTGCTTTTAGACAAACAGCCCTGGATGTGTCGGTGACAGTGTGGCTTTGCTTTGATGGAGCACACGGCACTGCTTGAGGAGTTTGCATGGTCTGTGGCTCGTGGACCATGTTTCTACAAAAAGGAAATGCACTTAGGTGAGGAAACAGCTGGCTGTGTTGAGAAACCTGATCAGAGGGATGTGTGTATTGTTCTCTGGCGGCTTCCTGTCCACCCCAGTGCTTGGCTTATCTCCCCCTTCTCTCCTCCTTCAAGGGTGTCTGAGAATTTCATTATTGGCTCCTTTGACACTAAATGCTTACTGTGAGGCATAGCTCCACACCACTGGCTGTTCCAGCAGGGTGCTCAGTCAACTTTTGAGCAACTGGGCAGGGTTTCTACTGGCTGATGATGCCTCCTCCTCCTTTGATTGCCTGCAGTGTGCTGTTAGCTTCAGGCAGGAGGTTGGTTGTGCTGTTCCCTTCCTACATTTCCCATCCACCCTCATCTGCATGGTCAAGCTCTTGCCCAGGCCATAGTTTATCTTCTCATCCTCCTGAGGGGACATCCTTCCTCCATTCTTGAAGCTGGAAATCAGCTACATATTTGTGTGAATTGTCAGCATCTGCTGTCCTCCCAGATCAGAGGTGTCGGATTTGAGATGCGGAGTCCCCCTGAAATGCTGGTCAGGTGAACCCTGACCCTGAACTCTGGCTGCATGTCTGGCGGGAGGTGGAGAAGTCGGTGATCAAATGGAGAGCAGGCCACATATAGAGCTAGAAGAAAATTCTGAGGCTTCTCTTTCTCCAGATATCCTAGACCTGTTAGTGGGTTTCAATCTTTAGACCATAAAGACTTGACTCGCATTTATTAAGTACCCCCCCCCCAATAAGAAAGTTTTTCCCAACTTTATTTCAACAGCTTCTTGAATGAGAAACATTAGATTCAATTTGAATTCTAAGGAAAGACATGCAATAATAAGGAGTAAGATTTTGTGGGGTCGGGTTCACCCTTGGAGGGCCACAATCCTTTGTGCTATCTATAACTTTTTCACCCTCCCTCACCCACCTCCATCATCCTCAAACTAGTTTTTGCCCACTCAGGGGGGATATGGTCCCTGCTGAGAATACCTGCTTTGAGGACTCCAGGTTTGTTTGTTTGTTTGTTTATTTAAAGATTCTTTTTATTTATTCATGAGAATCAGAGAGAGGCAGAGACATAGGCAGGGGGAGAAGCAGTCTCCCTGCAGGAAGCCTGATGTGGGACTCGATCCCAGGACTCTGGGATCGTGACCTAAGCCAAAGGCAGACGCTCAACCACTGAGCCGGCCACATGCCCCTTTGTTCATTTTTTAAAGATTTTGTTCTTTTGAAAGAGTGAGAGAGTACCAGCAGGGGGGGAGGGGGGAGGGGCAGAGGGAGAGGGAGAAGCAAACTCGTTGCTAAGTAGGGAGCCCTATGCAGGATTCCATCTCAGGACCCTGGGGTCATGACCCAAGCCTAATGAAGGGCAGATGCTTAACCAACTGAGCCACCCAGGCACCCCCACTTTGTCTATTTTTAAATTGGGTATTTTAAAGCCCAATTTATGTTTTTTCTTTTCTTGCATGTACTTTTGGTGTCCTGAGAAACCATTGCCTGATCTGAGGTCATGATGATGTAGGCCCTGTTTTCTTCTGAGAATTTTGTAGTTTTAGCTCTTATATTGAGGATCTGACCCAGTTTGAGTTGATTTTTGTACCTAGTAAATGGCATGAGGTAGGGGTCTATTTTTATTCTTTTGCACATAGTTACTGGTTGTACCAGCACGGTCTGTTGAAAAGATTGTTCTTTTCCCATTGAATGGTCTTGGCAACCTTGTCCCATATCAGTTGTCTGTAGGCGTATGTATTTATTTCTGTGCTCTCAGTCCCATTGCATTGATCTGTATGTCTGTCCTTATGCCAGTTGGACCTTGACTTTTGAATGCCATGTCTCCTGAGTGAGCAAGTTCCCTAAAGGCAGAGGAGGCTGGGCTTGTGGGAACTCCCCTTACCGCTCTAAGGTTCAGAATTCATCCCAGCATCGGGCGGGGCAGTGCTTCATTATCTAGTTGTTTCTTCAGCGCTTTCAAGATGTTTTATTGATGTTATCCAGCACTTTCTCATTGTTCTCAGCAAGTGTTAGTTCTAAAAACCTAGCCTATCAATTTAAAAAATGGAATTCAAAATTATTTATCTCAGATTATGAAATTTGGGGCAGTTTGTTATGGGAAACAGGGAAATCATTCATGGCATCTTAAAAAAAAAAGACCATTCTAGTCACTTGCTTTTATTTTTATTTTTTTTATTTTTTATTTTTTTGCTTTTATTTTTATGTTTTTGTTTTACTTTATAAAAGATTTTATTTGTTCATGAGAGACACTGAGGCAGAGACACAGAGGAAGAAGCAGGCACCCTATGGGGAACCCGATGCAGGACTCCATCCCAAGACCCCGGGATCATACCCTGAGCCAAAGGCAGATGCTCAACCACTGGTGCCCTAGTCACTTGCTTTTAAAGCCAGATTCATAATAGCTAATAATCGTGGCTTTCATCACTTGGGCACTTTGCTGCCCCCAGGCCTTCCGCTGGGGACATTATATACTCTTGAATCTCATTAACATAACAAACCTATAAGATGACTGAGTATTAGTATCACTATTCCTGTTTTATGAGTGAGGAAGCTGGGACTCCCGAGACTTGCCTGAAGACACACAGCAAAGATGAGCTGAGTTTGACCCAGACCCAGGTCCCTGACACCAGAGCCAGGCTCTTAACCCCCAGGGGCTCCAGTCCTTGTCCCAGGTTCACCTTCTTCACTGACAAAAACTGGAACGCGTCTGGGACTGCATTTTTCCTGCGCTCCTTTTCCCTGTCTCCCTAGTGGTGGAAATGTGAGCTGGGACATACAGGAGCTCTCTAGAGGGTCCTGGACAGTGGTTTCCCAGTTTTAGGAAATCAAGGGGGAGCCCTGTATAGAACCTCAGAGTCCTGGGCTGCGGCTGCAGAGAGACCGCGGTGTCGGGACGGGGCTTGCTCCCATGCTCCTGGGGAGTTGGGGTGCAGTTGGCCTCCGACCACACTGGAGCCAAAGCTGGTCTTCGGATTATGTTATAAATCACTGCATGGGGCGCCTGGGGGGCTCAGTCGGCTAGGCAGGCTAGGCATTCTGCCTTCGGCACAGGTCACGATCCCAGGGGTCCTGGGATCAAGCCCCGCATTGGGCTCCCTGCTCAGTGGGGAACCTGCTTGCTTTCCCTCTGCCTCTGCCGCTCCCCTTGCTTGTGCTGTCTCGGTCTCTGTCAAATAAATAAAATCTTTAAAAAAGAAATTACTGGATATTGCAGACCTGTTGCTTTCTCCTAATTCCTGTTACTAAAGGGCACATTGGTGTGTTTCCATGTCTGGCAAATGGCCCTTTCCCCTTTCAGCTCCTTGAAAAGCAGTTGAGACTTCAATTGCTTCTATTTTATTTATTTTATTTTATTTTATTTTATTTTATTTTATTATTTTATTTAATATTATTTTAACTTATTTTAATTAATTTAATTTAATTTTATATTTTATTTTATTATTTTATTTTTTATTTTTGTAGATTTTATTTATTTATTCATGAGAGACACAGAGAGAGGCAGAGACATGGGCAGAGGAGAGGTAGGCTCCTTTCAGGGGAACCTGATGCGGGACTGGATCCCAGGACCTTGGGATCATGACCTGAGCTGAAGGTAGATGCTCAACCACTGAGCCTCTCAGGTGCCCTTAAGACTTCAATTGCTTTTAAGAGATAGGGTTGTATTTAGTGCTTTGGAAGCCCTGTTGTCAGTTAGAAACAAGAATGTTCCGGCCGGAACAAATTGGATGTTAATAAAACACAATATCCAGTAGCTCATTATGTTTGACTATAATTTATCGGTGGGAGCTGAAGGGAAGAGTAAAGTATCTGCTTATTTCAGAGAAGAACAATCTCACTGTCTTTTTCTCTCTCCTCCCTCACCCCTGTTTCTCAGATTGTGAAGTGGTCCGACTGCTGTTTGCCATTAGCTTGCAGACCTGGGGATCCTTATCAATTAATCGCTGAAGCAAGCGTGGATGACTTCAGTAAGCTGGGGGTGGCGTTCATGGAAGATAGACTCCAGATGGCTGATGGCCTGATACCTCAAAAGATTGTTTGTAAGTGACTTTAGAAGTGTTTCCATCAGGGATGCCTGGCTGGCTCAGTCACAAGAGTAGGCAACTCTTGAGCTCTGGGTCATGAGTTTGAGGCTCATGCTGGGTGTAGAGATTACTTAAATAAATAGAAACATTTTTAAAATATATTTTTATCATACTAGGAGATCCATTGATTATTAGCTTAAGGACTGTTGAACCCTCTTGTTTGGTGTGGTTTAAGGCAAGTATGCATCTTCAGTTTAATGCACTCAACGGGTTGGATATATTTATAATACGAGATTCATACATGTGTTAGGTTTTCTTGAGATGCTTATCCCTAAGTATACCAATAGTGCTTTCTTAAAAAATTTAAAAAAATTTTTAAAAAAGATTTTGTTTATTTTTTCACAAGAGACACAGAGAGAAAGGCAGAGACATAGGCAGAGAGAGAAGCAGGCTTCTGGCAGGGAGCCCGACGCAGGACTCCATCCCCAGACTGGGATCATGCCCTGAGCCGAAGGCAGAGGCTCAACCACTGGGCGTCCCTCAGTAGTGCTTTTAAAATTCTCTTTTTTATTTAAATGGAGTCCACGCTGGGCCCAACTTAGGGCTTGAACTCACAACCCAGAGATCTGGATCTGAGCTGAGATTAAGAATTGCATGCTTACTCGACTGAGGCACCCTGGTGCCCCAGTGATTTTTAAATTCTTAAACAAGGATTTCCCATGATTGCATCGTCCATGGGATGGTGTGCAAATGTAGAACCCATATAATGTTTGTTTCACACAATCTAAAAAGCATAACTAGTTCCTAGACTATAGTCGACTGAATGTAAAGCGTAGCCAATGTTAGTACAAAGTTCTTAATCTAACAGTTTTTTTTTAATTTTTTAAAAAAATTTATTTATGATAGTCACACAGAAATAGAGAGAGAGGCAGAGACACAGGCAGAGGGACAAGCAGGCTCCATGCACCGGGAGCCCGACGTGGGACTCGATCCCTGGTCTCCAGGATCGCGCCCTGGGCCAAAGGCAGGCGCCAAACCTCTGCGCCACCCAGGGATCCCAATCTAACAGTTTTTAACTTAAAAAATATGTATCACAATATTTTGAGATACATCTTTTTTTTCAGGAAACGTGAAAAATGTCTTCATTCATTAGGTTTATTTTTATTTTAAATTTTTATTTTTTAAAAAAGATTTTATTTTTTGAGAGACAGAGAGCGTATGAGTGAGCAAGCATGAACAGGGGGAGGGCAGAGGGAGAAGCAGACTCCCTCCTGCTGAATGGGGAGCTCAACGTGGGACTGGATCCCGGGATTCAGGGATCACAATCTGAGCTAAAGAGAGATGCTTAAGTGACCGAGCCACCCAAGCAACCCCCTTAGTTAGGTTTAAAATGGAGTTTCTATGCCCATGAAAGTCTTCATTTGTATCTTGAGCGAATGAGTGTTACCAGCTCAGGAAATTCTTGTAAATCATTTAATTTCCCAGTTTGGCACATGCATGCGCCTGATACCGTGTCAGATTTGTAACAAGTGCTCAATAAATGTTTTTGAATCAATGATTGGAAAGAAGCTTCTATTCCAGTCCTGAGATAAGATACTGGAAAGACCCTTTTCCCATAGTGATTCTGCAAAGTGTCCTGAGAGCCCCTGCTGCCTGGAGGTATGCATGGACACACTAGATAGCTGCCTGTTTTTGTTTCTTGGTTTCATTATCTTATTAGGACACCCAAGAAATTGATTCCATAAATAAGGCTCACTTACCTCTCTGAAGCCTACCTTCTTAACCTGCCAACAAGGGGGTCTGGGGCTTCCCGGCTCACATGGGAAAGGTGTTGTGGACACCTGGATTTCACCGTTGGGATTGTCAGGTGCACCCTCCTAACATGTGGGAACAATGCCATGGTGCCAGTGGATGCTGCAGAACTGCGTTGGGGGCGCAGGTGGTCTCCAGTGGGTGGGCTGCCCTGGAGCAGAAGTCATGGAGTACAGAGAGCACTGGGAGGTTTTGAACTGAACTGTGTGACAAATCAGAACGGCTGACAGCTTGTCTCTTCTGTTCGTGTTTTAGCAGTGCATTTGCAGGACTGTACTCTGAAGGCGCTTGAGACCTCAAACAAGCAAGCCCATATCCTACAGCAGAATCCTGAACCTTCCACCGAGAGTAAGTCAGAGCCGGACATCATGGAGTACATCGATAAAGATGACCCCAAGGTTCTTCGTGCCCATCCCACACAGGAGGAAGCTGGTACCTCTGGCAGTGAGCCAGCTGAGGAGGATGACAAAGGAGTAGGCTCCGTTGAGCACTGTCCCCTCCATCTGTCTAGTTGCCATGAGTGTTTGGAGCTTGAGAATAGCACCATTGAATCTGTCAAGTTTGCATCTGCAGAGAACATTCCAGATCTTCCCTACGATCACGGTGGTTTGGAGGATGTTGCTGATGACAGCTGCCCGGAGAGAGAAGGGAGGAGAGTCAACATCACAGGAAAGGCACCCAACATCCTCTTCTACGTGGGCTCTACACCCCAGGAGTCCCTGGGCAGGTTCCAGGAGGTCCGGTCCGTTCTGGCTGACTGTGTGGACCCCGACAGCTATACACTCTACCACCTGTCAAAGGAAAGTGCCCTCAGAGACCCATGGTCAGACAACTGTCTATTGTTGGTCATTGCTACCAGGGAGGCTATTCCTGCAGACCTCTCCCAGAAGTTCATGGCCTACCTTTCTGAAGGAGGGAAAGTGTTGGGCCTGTGTTCGTCCTTCACACTTGCTGGCTTCCAGGTGATGAGCAAGAGCACGCTCAAGGAAACAGTCCAGAACTTGGTTTTCTCCAAGGCCGACCAGACCCAGGTGAAGCTCAGCATCCTGAGCAGCGGCTTCGTTTATGAGGATTGCTCTGGAGGGCAGCTCAGCCCGGGCCAGCTCCAGGGTCACCTGGAGAATGAGGACAAAGACAGGCTGATAGTGCAAGTGCCTTTTGGGACACGTGGAGGAGAAGCCGTTCTTTGCCAGGTATGAAGGCTGGCATCCATGTAGTGATCTTTGGGGATCTCTGAGAGTATGCTCTTTAAGGCTATACACTAGAAGGGTCAAAACAGTCTGTGCTTTGTGGGGTAGTTTTGATCCTTGGTTGGGAGTTTTTGCTGAGGCTGAGTAGGTTTAGATGAGGGCTTTCCTGTCGGTAGAAATATCCCATTTCACCAAAATGCTTGGGATGGAGGAATGAAGCAGAGGCTGTCATGGCTAATTAAAGACTGCTAGTAAACCAAGAATCAGTCAGAAAATTCTTTCCTGTTTTGATCTATACTGGTAATAATCTTTACAAAATACATTAGTCTATTTGGTCTCAAAGCACACTGTGGTCAATATAATGGAACCTTTTAATTAATGTAGGGAGTTGAGCACCTCTGGCTGGTGATTTTCAGTGTTAATAACCATCACATTACAATGTTGTAGCTGATGTAGCAGAAATGCTCACCAACTGCTGGGGTGGTGAGTGTTGAGAACACTTCAAATCCTTGGTTCTTTTATGATTTTGTCCCTCTTAAAGTCTAAATGCTGAGCAAAATTTCAGAGAGGAGAATATTGAAGCAGTTTAGATTTATGGCATATTAATACAACTGACCCCTGAATCACATGGCTTTGAACTGCATGGATCCTCTTGTGTGGAATTTTTTGGCTAAATACAGTTCAGTACTGTAAATGTATTCTCTGTTCCTTATGATTTTCTGTTTTTCTTCTTTTTTAAAAGCTGCTTTTTTTTAAAAAAAATATTTTATTTATTCATGAGAGACAGAGGCAGAGACACAGGCAGAGAGGGACAAGCAGGCTCCCTGCGAGGACCCTGATGCAGGACTCGATCCCAGGACCCTGGGGTCATGCCCTGAGCCAAATGCAGAGGCTCACTCACTGAGCCACCCAGGTGCTCCTGTTGTTGTTTATTTTCATTTCATATGCATCCTAGGAGCGAAATCTCTTGGGTTTTTTTTTTTTTTTTAAAGATTTTATTTATTTATTCATGAGAGACATAAAGAGAGAGAGAGAGGCAGAGACACAGGCAGAGGGAGAAGAGGCTCCACGCAGGGAGCCCGACATGGGACTCGATCCCGGGACCCCGGAGTCACGCCCTGTGCTGAAGGCAGTGCTAAGCCGCTGAGCCACCGGGGCTGCCCATCTCTTGGGTTTTCTGACCATTCTTCAGGGGGTTATCAATTTGTTTTCTTTACTATTCTAAAGCCCATTCATTTGTTCTTAAGATAATACTCAGGCAAAGATGCATATAATTAAGAAATCTGGACATCAGGATAGACAAATATGTACAAGCTAAGCAGGTTTCATATAGGCTGAAAAGCACATGAATTAGTTTGGAGGCCTAATAAATGTTCCTCTTATCTTTTTCTCTGCAAAGATGGTAACTATAGCAACTGTGCATTCCCAGAAAATCCACTTAAAAACCCGACTTCCTAGAGCCGTATTTCAGTTTTGAATAGTGACTTTTACCACCCCTGTGCACAGACTTGTACTAGAAAATTGATTCGGCACTGCTACGATCCATTTCTCTGCGTTACATGGCAGCTCTGCTTGCTGCACCATTTAAATTGACCCCGTTACTGTCATAAAATTTGATACTGCATGCATTGCTCTAGAAAAAAAGGCAATACGATGCAGCTTCAAAAATCAGATTCAGAGGATTAGAATGTCATTTTTGATTTTCAATGACTTCCAGTCTCTGTGTGACAGGGTCACTGCTTTTTCCTCAGACCTGTGTCACTATAATACCTTGCCGCCGAGATCAGCCAATAAATGTTATCACGGGCTGGTTAGTTTCCTCTTTCCCTGGTCAGTTTCATCGTCTTTATCTCTAATAAATCGAGGAATGATGTAACCCAGTAAGAGGGGGCACAGCACTTCAAGGGCAAACCACAGCCGCACAGTGGGTGGTGGTCTCACGGCCAAGGAGCTGCATGTGGATGCCTTTACCATTCGTCATAAGGAAAAAGGAAATTTTCGGGTGCTTGCTGTAATGATTAGGTTTGCAGGCAAAATTTAAGGCTGCGGATTAATGCTGACATTTCGTTATCAAAGCGACTGAGACTTTGGCATAAAGACTTTGGCCAAATAGATTTAAAAATAATTTATTTCCGGGATGCCTGGGTGGCTCTGTGGTTGAGCATCTGCCTTTGGCTCAGGGCTTGATCCTGAGGTCTTGAGATCAAGTCCTGCATCTGGCTCCCCGCAGGAAGCCTGTTTTTCCCTCTGCCTGTGTCTCTGCCTTTCTCTCTGTGTCTTTCATGAATAAATATATAAAAATCTAAAAAAAAAAAATTATTTCCTTATTTAGCTTTAGCACTTGGCAGTAGCAATCTGACTTTTATAGCAGGGTTTCTCCACCACTGCACTGCTGACATTTTGTGCTGATCCTCTTGTCACGAAGTCATCCTGTCCCATGCACTGTAGGGTGTCAGCAGAGCTACACATTACATGCCAGTAGCAATCCCCCTCCCCCCCTAGCCAGTTTGTGACTAGAGACGTTTTAGTTCTGGCTTTTGGTCTAGCCAAAAAGCTTTAATTTTAGAAGAAGCCAAGTTATGGGAATGGACCCATCAGTATGGTAATAGTATGACAGCTGGAAGATGAAACGTTTCTTGGGTACCACAGAGGACCAGCAGTGCAAATCCAGAAGCACACACTGTCCTGTGAATTGAAGTAAAGAGCCAAAGGAGGTCTGTCTTTTCACTTCTGTTTTACTTATTTATTTTTAAAGTATTTATTCATGAGAGAGACACAGAGACACAGAGGCAGAGACACAGGCAGAGGAAGAAGCAGGCTCCCTGTGAGGAGCCTGACGTGAGACTTGATCCTGGATCTCAGGATCACGCCCTGAATCGAAGGCAGATGCTCAACCGCTGAGCCACCCAGGCGTCCCTCACTTCCATTTTAGAAGCACCTCCTCGAAGCCCGCGAAAGCACTCCTCACACAGTGTCAGTGGTTGTCCTTTGTCTTACCTCCAGCAGCTCTTGAGGCCTGCTCGTGGGATGAGTGTTCCTTTTCCTCCTTGGCATCTCTCATGCATGACTGTGAGTTCACACCTCACTGCATGTGCTTCTTGAATCTTCTGGGTATTGACTCAGCCTGGGCTGTGTGTGTGCCATTAATCACACTCACCACCTCTGCTCTGGGCCCAGGTCCGGGGAGAACTTCGCTCATTTTATTTCTGCCACCTGTTAGGGGTCATCTCCAGGAGAGCCACTTGCTCACGTGCTTGCATTGAACACGACCCACTGCTGTGCTCATTGGAGCAGCACTGGCTTTGCCCACTGGAGAGGAGAGGCCACATTTAGGGAGAGAACGCAGGGAAGGAGACTTGGATTCCTTGAAGGATTTCAATTCTCTGCCTCAGCCTCTCTCCAGGGCTGTTTGGAGGACAGACTTGGAGGACAGACTCACTCCTGCTCCTGGACGACAGGAGCAGCCGTCTGCTGGCCCACTGTGGTGTGGGACCATGCTGGACTTCTCTACAAACCTCAGATTGGCATCAATTTTGAATAGCTGGATCACTTTGGACAGTATATTTGGATGGTATTTTTGACTTGGTTAAATCTTGGGTGGGAATTGAGGGATATTACATTGCTCGAAGCCTGGCACCTTGCTTTTTATTTTATCATGCTCCTATGATATCAGGTCAGGAGCTCCACATACATCAGATATCTACAGCTGATCCTTGGCAAAGGTAAGATAAAATCAAGCAAACAGGCTTAGGTTGTTCAATGTTCTGGGACCCTCCAGGGCTCTTTTTTTTTTTTTTTTTTAAGATTTTATTTATTTATTCATGAGAGACACACAGAGAGAGAAAGGCACAGACACAGGCAGAGGGAGAAGCAGGCTCCATTCCATGCAGGGAGCCTGACGTGGGACTCAATCCCAGGTCTCTAGGACCACACCCTGGGCTGAAGGCAGTGCCAAACCGCTTAGCCACCTGGGCTGCCCCCACCCTCCAGGGCTCTAATCCGATCTTAAGAGGACCAGAGGTTCTAGCATGTTCCTTCAGAACAAGATACATAGGGGTCTGGTGGGGCTGTTTGATTGATTGATTGAAAAAATATTTTTATTTATTTTTAAAAGATTTTATTTATTCATTCATGAGAGACACATAGGCAGAGACACAGGCAGAGGGAGAAGCAGGCTCCATGCAGGGAGCCCGATGTGGAACTCTATCCCAGGACCCTGGGATCACGACCTGAGCTAAAGTCAGATGTTCAACCACTGAACCACTCAGGTGACCCTAAAAAAGATTTTATGTATTAGAGAGAGAGAGAGAGAAAGAGAAAGGAAACACAAGCTGGGAGGAGGGGCAGAGAGAGCAGCAGACTCCACTGAGTAGAGAGCTGGATGCGGGGCTCAATCCCAGGACCCTGAGGTGATGACCTGAGCCAAAGGCAGATGCTCAGCCCACTGAGCCACCCAGGTGTCTCCCAGTGGGGCTAGTTTAATTTGAAGTGGACGACAAAGCCTGAACTAAATAGATTAAGTCTTGAATCTTAAATTCAATCCAGGTGAAGGAGGATGGGGAGGGAGGGCCTTTCTGGGGTCCCCCAAACCCCGTTTCTTCTGTCTGAATGCATGCAAACACTCTTCCAGTGGTGAGCGAGGCTACTGTCTATCCTGGGGTTGATTTCCTGGTGGTTATGACTCAGGTAGAGTCAGGGTTTCAACTTGACCTTAATTGGGTTCTCAGCACAATCATATTTCTTGATGTTTTGGTGGAATCATCAAGGTAATCAACTTGCCCAAGTTCCCCCGACTGGTCAGTAATAAAAGTTGGGACCCAGATGGAATCCGATTACTATCCAGGCTCATTTCCAGCAACCGCCTTTCTGCCCGGCCGCTGTGATTTCAGTCGGCTCCTTTGAATCTCTTTAACTGCTGTTGTTACTCTCCAACTGTTCAAGTTCAGTGTTTCCATACTGTTGATAATTCGAAGGATTCCTGTTCAGGTTTTCAGAAAAGCCAGGGAAGGCACCGTTTCCCGTAAGGTGGGTAAGTGCCCCCCGGTTTACCAGGTGGTGTCTTTTCCCCTCAGGCGCACCTAGAACTACCTCCCAGCTCTTCAGTGGTGCAAGGCCAGGAGGATTTCAATCTGCTCAAATCAAGCAATCTCAGAAGATATGAAGTCCTTAGGGAGATCCTGACAACGCTCGGCCTAAACTGTGACATGAAACAAATTCCTGCCTTGACGCCTCTTTACTTACTGCCTGTGGCAGAGGTGAGTGCGGAGCTCTGGTGGGTCGGAGACCCTGCTCCTCTGTGGTTTCGATTGTGATTTCTGCTTTTATTATTTTTATTTAAAAAATTTTTTAAAGGATTTTATTTATTTATTCATGAGAGACACAGAGAGAGGCAGAGACACAGGCAGAGGGAGAAGCAGGCTCCATGCAGGAAACCTGATGTGGGACTCGATCCCGGGACACCAGGATCACGACCTGAGCCAAAGGCAGGTGCTCAACCACTGAGCCACCCATGCCCCTCTGCTTTTTTTTTTTTTTTCCTGCTTTTATTCTAACGTCAGGTTTGGGAACCGTCGTAAAGCCAGCCAAGTATAACTGGTATTTTTGGTGTTTGTGTGTGAGGGAGGGAGAGAAGGGGTTCCGGCTTAAAGGTCGTGGCTCAGTCACTTTAGGGGGCATGGGGGACACTCTTTTATGTGTCAAGAGTATCTTTGGAAACCACAGTTTATTCATTTGGGATGAAAACCTTTGCTTTGATCCGGGCCTTTCTCAGTGAGTATTTGGATGGCAAAATCCCAAGTTTTGTTTCATTTACGCCGATGTCTGCCATCTTGTGGCAGAAGGGGCTCTGGATTTCAGTTTCTATCTCCTGGTTGTGTCTACAAGGAAAATGCAGGAATTGTCCCGGGCTGTTGTCTGCCTTTGATCAAGCCTGCGGTTGTACCTGGTTTGCGCAGGTCGCCACATTCTCTGGGGGTGTCTCCTCCTGCTGACCCCTTTGCTTTGCCAGACTGTCAGTTTCTTATTAATTGTGGCAAATTATTTTGTGGGTCTTTTCCTGGTCTCCGTTAAATAGGGAAATTTGAGTGTTTAATAGATATCACCATGCAGTTTCAGCAAATACCTGATAGTTCAGGTGACGCCAAACACCAAACTTACCTGCTTTCCCTTGAGAAGAACAAAGTATACTTCCTACCTCAACCTTTTAATTTTTTTAAGATTTTATTTATTTATTCATGACAGACAAGAGACACACAGAGAGAGAGGCGCAGAGACAGGCAGAGGGAGAAGCAGGCTCCATGCAGGGAGCCCGATGCAGGACTCGATCCCTGGTCTCCAGGATCAGGCCCAGGGCTGAAGGTGGCGCTAAACCGCTGGGCCACCGGGGCTCAACCTTTTTAAAAGGGAAGAAACTCCCTTGAATTCTACTCTGCCCCTTGGCATGTTTAGTTTTCAGAGGAAAGCAGAGCAGTGGGGTCTCTGGGTGGGATGTGCTCACTTGGAGAAGACAGGTATAAACTCCAAGGCAGGTAGGATTAGGGTACCTTATACGATTGATTATGTGAAGTTTCCAAGAAATAATGTATGTTAAAGTTTTATGTGAATTGTATTATTTAAAAGACAATTGAATTATTAATATTATTATAATTAGACTGGAGTTTTAATAAGTTGCATGTATATAATGTACTTAAAAGTGCCTGGTGTCTAGTTTTAAAAAGATTTTGGGTGGTGTTTTAAATTTTAAAAGTGAATGATACTGCAATGGATGATTTTTTCCCATTTAAGAAACATTCTTTTTTCTTTTCTTTCTTTTTTTTTTCTTTTAAACAGTACTCAGCTTTTATTATTATTTTTTTCATTCTTTTTTTTTTTTAAAGATTTTTATTTATTTGCTTGACAGAGAGAGTACACAAGGAGGGAGTCAGGCATAGGGAGAGGGAGAAGCAGGCTCCCCACTGAACAGGGAGCCTCCCAGGGGACACGGTTCCAGGACCCTGAGAGAGTTACTTGAGCAGAAGACAGATGCTTAACCAATTGTGCCACCCAGGTACCCAAAGAAACATTCTTTTATAGCATTTTCATGATGGTGTTTAGCTAGTTTGTACTCTTTATTTTAATGTTTTATTAAAAATTTTTTTTAAAGATTTTATTTATTTATTCATGAGAGACACACACAGAGGGAGAGAGAGAGAGAGGCAGAGACACAGAGGGAGAAGCAGGCTCCATGCACCGGGAGCCCAATGTGGGATTTGATCCTGGGTCTCCAGGATCGCGCCCTGGGCCAAAGGCAGGCGCTAAACCGCTGCGCCACCCAGGGATCCCTAATGTTTTATTAAAATTTTTTAAAGTTTATTTATTTTAGTAATCTCTACACCCATCGTGGGGCTTGTATTCACCACCCCACCCCAAGGTCAAGAGTTACGGTTGAGCCAGCCAGGTGCCCCCCTACTCTTTTTTAATGGGTGCTCTTGGGAATCCATAGTATGACTTTGGTTTGTGGCTTGATCTCAGGAATTCAAAGCCCCACATCATTTGTCTCTGTTTTAAATGTTCAATTAATAGAAGGAAAGCAGCGAATCCATCTTGTGACTTTTATCAAAATAAAGTGGGTCCCCAGAGCTTCACTTCCTATAGATGGCCCACTTATTGTCCTCCCACTTTGGAGAGATGGGACAGAGCCTGTGGTAAGGGTCACTGGTCCCAGGTGAGTTGTCCTGGGACTGTCACTGTCCTAAATCATCTCTCTCTGCCCTTTCCTGGTCGTGGAGGGCTGAGTCTGGAAATGTGAGGGAGTGCCTGCTTCTTCTGGGGTCATGGAGCAAGATAGACCAGGCTTGCCCTTGGCAGTACTCCTTGACCTTTCCTGGGAATTCCGACTGGGAATCCTGAGCACACTGGTCTTGGGACTTGCCCTTCTGGACTCTTGGATGTATCAATGAAGAGGAAACAGTGTTCTCAATGTTTGAACTCTAGGCATTTCTTGTGTTTCTTTAGGATGGGTATAACCTGAAAGGCCTAAGCAGGGGCTTTGTATTGCGTGTCTGCTTGTATTAATGTACCCAGTAGATGCTTCATGGTTTTTTTCCATTGGGTTCTCTAAACTGCCTGTGGGTGGGTAGGTGGGGGGATACGTTTCTGCGACTGATTGGTGACCCTCATTCACAGACCTTGAGGATGAAGTGCTTGAACACCATTAAAGCAAGTATTTGTTCTTTGTGTGGATACACAGACACCCCGCATAGACTCCAGGACTACTAAGTTCCTCCTTACAGAATAACTTTGGGAGCAAACACTTTTCAGTTTTCAGAAATGTTCTTTCCTCATTTCGGGCCTTCCAGTGGGTCTGGTTGCTCTTGGATCTCTATGCTGTGGATTACTTTTTCTCCCTACTGCTTTTCTCTGAATTCCTTTTTACTCTGGGAGCCCAAGAAACTGAGTGCGTGGGTATACGGTTGTTGCGTGTACCCTCATTCCTTAGAGGATATCCTCTATCCTCCTTCTAGAAGACTTTGAATCTACTGTCAAAGGAAATATAAGAATTCAGGGTGTGAGAGTCTGTTTTCCTGGAGTACATATTCCTTAAAGGATTATCAGGCAAATGAATGTGAAGGTAGACCAGGACAGACTTCGATGATCATTCTGGAGGCAGCCGCCGAATTCCTTGGGGTCTTCTCCTAATGCCGAGGTGACGACATCTAGGGATGTGGTCTAGTCATTGTGCCGATGGCTTAGCACTTAGAGATGGTTTGGGATGATAGTTTGGGAAGAGAGTTGGGTGGTACTTTGTATTTAGTTTTCTTTCCTGCAGCCTCCTTACAAGATCTCGTAGATCCCTGTGGAATTAAGGCCTGTGGAGAGGCTGCTGGCATCCCGGCATCCGTACTACATGGCCCGTCCTTGGCTCCATCACCTGCGCTGAGGATTCTGTGCCTGCGCTGGCTCCTGCTCCCTTGAAAGTACTCTGTGCTCTTGGGAATCGCCCACCTGTCACCGCACGGTGTCGCTGCTGAGCTAGGCTGCCTGGTGAACAGACTCCCTAGACTGGGAAGGAGTTCAGAGACTAAAAAAAGTCTCTGCACCAGCTGCACATACTTTAGTAGTTTCCCATTATATTGGTGGCACTTTCTTTTGGATCTGTAGGAATTATTTCAGTGTCGCAGTCCACATTCGTCTTTCATTAAGCATTTTGCTTTGTCCTACGTGCTATTATAGGATGGAATATGAAAGAACAAACATCCTAGTTATCTGAATAGTTTTACTGCATCCCAGCTGTGTTTGCATAGTTTGGTGCCTAGGCCCTTGCTCTTTTAGATGGTACGGAAGATTGATGAGGCACCTATGAGCTTCCACATTACTATGCTACAAATAGAAAAGAATAGCACGGAGATGGAAAAAAACACTCCCCCAAAGTACAGTTGACTCTTGGTGTTTGCTGGGGCTGTGTTCTGAGACCTTTACTGGCATCCACACACCCCAGCAGCATGTGATTTCCCCTATAAAATCCAGTCATCTATGGCCTCATAAGCGTCACCATGCATGACACCTGAAGGAAGCAGGGCTCTGCGAGGTACAGCCCCTCGGGAACTTCCCGTTTAATTTTTTTTTTTTTTAAGATTTATTTATTTATTCATGAAAGACACAGGCTGAGAGAGAGAGAGGCAGAGACATAAGCAGAGGGAGAAGCAGGCTCCTTGCAGGGAGCCCGATGAGGGACTTGATCCCAGATCCTGGGATCACAACCTGAGCCGAAGGTAGGCGCCCAACTGCTGAGTCACCCAGGCATCCCGAGTTCCCGTTTAAACTCCCGTTGAAACTCCCAGGGGCAGGATTGAAATTCAGGCCTCAGCAAAATGATTCTCTGTCAAAGCAAACAAAACACATGAGCACTGTACACCACAGACATGTCTACAGAAAGAAAGACTGGAAGGAAGTACAGAACACATAGGGTATATTTCCGGGTGGTGGGCTTCAGGGTGATTATACTAAACTTTTGTATTTCCTAAATTGTCTGTAAGGTACATGTATTATTTTTATAACAAGCAAAACCAGTTATTAAAAATACACTCAAGTTACTGTTATTGGATTTTGAAAGCATCCTGTAAGTGATCCCAGCTCGAGTGTTAAAAAGCAAGGACACTTGCATAGATATGGATAGTTTATTTAATATTCAACATCTATTTTAATTACTTTAAAAGCATTAGCTTTGGGGTGCCTGCGTGGCTTAGTTGGTTAAGCATCCGTCTTCAGCTCAGGTCATGATCTCGGGGTCTTGGGATCGAGCCCCATGTTGGGGACTCAGCGGGAAGCCTGCTTCTCCCTCTCCCTCCGCCTGCTACTCTCCCTGCTTGTGCTCTTAGTCTCTCTTTCTATCAAATAAATAAATAAAATCTTCAAAAAAATAATAAAAGTGTTAGCTTTGTTAGTCATGACTTGACTCTGGTGATTGGCTAGTTATGGCTACACTGCTAGGTTTAATTGTGGCTCTCACCTTCCTATGCGGGCACCTCTGGGCTTCAGCTATGCATTCACATCTGTGGGTGGAGGGGATTTCTGGTGGTCCCGGAGGTCCTGGTGGAAGTTCATAATTCGAATGCCCCCCACCCCTACTTGGATGTTTCTCGATGGAACCCCTCGAACTATTTCTCAAAGAAGACCCAGATGTGCTGATGCCTACACAGTGAGTCCTTTCAAACCGTTAACTTCCTTCCTGGAGGTGTGAGTAGAGGGAGAGGCTCAGAGCATACGTGATTGACCCCAGATTACTGGGTGGCCGCCACGCTGACCTCCTGCCATGGATGCTGCTGCGGGTGCTGCCGGGAAGTTAGCAGGAATACACTTTCCCCGTGGGGGACTGCTGCGTGTTTGTGAGTGACCCGGATTTGATAGAAAAACATAGCTTGTTCCTTTGCAGAACAAAGTCCCATGGAAGAACTCGCCCTCTTGTTTCCAGGTTTCTGGGCTCTGTTTCATTTTTATCTCTGCCTGGGGAGGGTGTGCAGTGAGCCCGAGGGGTTTGTGCTTGGGGGGTGTGGGCAGCTGGTTGATCAGGACAAGCCAGGATGGGATCTCAGTGCAGAGCCCACTGCCAGTGGGTCCCTTTCGATGCCCCAGGGGAAGGGGGAGAGGATGGGACTGCGCACAGCCGGCCTGGCATGCTCTCCTACCCTGAGACATCACCGCTTGGGGATCTGGAGCTTTCTGAAATTACAAAGCTGGCCTCCTTTGGGTGTTCCTTGTGGCTGGTAGCTGATGGTATGGAGGCCTCCTAAGAGCGTTGGCAGGAGTCCTGCCAGAGAGAGGGCATGCGGTTCCTTCACCTTGGGGTGGTGATGTAAAACCGTAACAAGAAGTGACAATTGGGGTTGTTGTTAGAGGATCTGGGCAGACATTGTCATGTTGTGTGTACGTGTGTAATTTCAGTGTTGTGGGATGGGTCCTGTAGGCTTTAAAACAAAAAGTAATATCACATTTCATTTTGATTCAACCCCAAATCATTTGCCATGGAATACCTCCTCCCACACCCCCAAAAAAGCAGGTAGGAGCAGTTTCGGTGTCTGCAAATGTATTAAAAATCTCCTAGTGTAGTCCCTTCCACCAGGGAGTTACTTTTCCCATGTTGATTGCTTTCAGAAGGAACAGACTGAATCGTGCCCCATGGTTCTCATTCCTTCTCCTCTAACTGATCTCTTCATTGAGCAAACATTGGAGTGCCTACTACGTGTGAGACCTCCCTGTGGACGTTTCTGGAAGAGAGATCCAGTCCCATCTCGATCTTGCATGCGGTGTAGGTAACCAGGTGCCTCCCCAGGTGGCCTCATCTGGATCTCACAGTGGCCCTGACAGGTGGGAAGGCAGGGCAGGGGTCCTTACCCCTGGAAGAGCAGGTTGGCTTGTGGAGTAGCAAAGCATCTCACATATTTTTCTGAGTTAATCAGAATTCTCCAACAACAACAAAAAAAATCAAACACCCTTTGCTTTCAGTGTTTTCGGCGTCGTATTTGGCATGGCATCCTCCCTGCCTCCCCCTTTAAATCTTAGTTTTGAGTCTCAGATCAGTACGGCGAGATGGAAACTTCTAGTGTTACTTTAAAATACAGCTTAGAAAATAATTTTTAGAGATCCAAATTAGAGAGAAACTCAGAATTCCAGGTGCGCCCTGAATAGCTTTTGACATGTGGCTGACGTGGTGGTGTGGCAGCGATTTTACAATACGGCACCAGCTAAAGAGCAGCTGGCAGATTAAAGCAAACATTTAAAAGCTTTTATAGCTATGAATGTTTAGGGGTCCTTCATAGACCTTTCTCTCCTTTCTTTCTTCCTTCACCTAAACTGGAAATTTTTTGTTCATTTTAACTGCCTTCCTGTTATCGAACATAATACCTGTGGCAAAGGCGTTATGATGGGTTTTGATGCTGAAATGCAAAAGAGATAATACGGGGGGTGTTTCCCTTAGCTGCCTTTTATTTTAGTCTTTTTTTTTTTTTTGGAGGGTGGTGGTGGGGAGAGGCTTCTCAGCTACTGCGTAAACCCGATATTTTTTATTTGCATCTTATTATTTGCATCAAATTGTTATTTGCATCTTATTTTCACAAGAATGTTTCCAAAGCAGACTCCTGCAGAGTAAATACTTCTGGGCCCCAGTCCAGGCTGGGACTGATAACGTGCTCGTGGGAGACCCAGGCAGACGCAGCTTTGGTGTTTTGCACTTGGAATGGGTGCCGTTCTAGCTCGGATCTTGCCGCCTGGCCTGGGGAAGCGGGGTGGGCCAGAGGGAGCTTCTTTCTCTGCCATTTCCTCCTGCGGGTAGCACCCTAGCTCGGAAGGGCGCTTTTATTTCCTCAAGACTATTTATATCCACCGCTTATGCAGTCACAGATCTGTGGATGGGAAACAGGCCCTTTTGGAATAAAAAGTCCTCCAAGACCAAATGGTTTCTGTCTCCTACACCAGCTCCCTAATAGCTGCCATGTGTGAGCGGGTCCGGATTATGGTGCTGCCTCCTGGGGAAGCCGATTGAAGCTGTCTCTAGAAGTCTTGCAACGTTCTTAGGAGCAGATTTTTGTCTCTGGGGCCTACAAAGTACGTCCCCGGGAATGAGCCCCACGGGCCCGGGGCTGGCGGGCCCGGCCCAAGGGGCCTCTTGAGCTCAGGTGCGGAGCCGCTGGGCCCGCCCCGCCCGGTGCCGAGCTGCCCGGGGCCCCGCGGGGCTGGGCACCGAGACCCGAGCCCGGCCCCAAGCCGCCGGTCCCCGGGGGTGTCTGCTGCAGCCGCGGGGAGCACATTCTGCTTCTGTTCATGTCGATAATTCGGGAATGTCTCTCCGGGAATGAAAAAAACGATCACGTTTCGGGGTCGCCAAGCTGTCGCGCAGTTGGTGGCCCCAGATAGCGTGTGATCCTGTTTCCCCTGCCCCGGGCGGGAGGGTAGAGGCCCCCCGGGTGCCAAGGCGGGGGGTGCTCCTGGGTCGGACCCCCGCGGGGAGGCTGCCCGGGGCAGGACGGGGCCGAAGATCTCTGTGGCTCCCTCGCCAGCGCGGGCCAGCTGGGCAGCAGGAAAACGCGGCTCAGGTTAGTCTGTCTGTCTGTCTGTCTGTCTCGGAGATCAGGGGAGGGTGTAACCGCTTTCTCAGTGTGTTCTTGTTCTGGCTCCTCGCAGCTGCCTGTGAGCCGGTGCGTCTTTCCAGACGCTGCTGTGCCACGTCTGGCCACACACAGCCTTCCAGATACTGGATGTTTCTAGAAAAGCTCTGTATTATCCTTCTGCTTGTCTTGTATTTTTCTTTCTTAAAACGTTTCCACGCATTGGTTTAATAATACAGTCAGCAGGAGAAATACTGGAGTATAGATTATAATTTTGGTTCATTTTTTTTTTTTTAAGATTTTATTTATTTTTTCATGAGAGACACAGAGAGAGAGGCAGAGACACAGGCAGAGGGAGAAGTAGGCTCCACTCAGGGAGCCCGATGCAGGACTCGATCCCAGGACCCCAGGCTCACGACCCGAGCCACAGGCAGATGCTCAACCACTGAGCCATCCACGTGCCCCTGTAATTTTGGTTCTTATTGATTGTTGGAGATATTGCCCCACACAAACAATTCTAGAGGTCAAACCCCACAGGGTGACCTGAGGAATGGAATGAATGAAACGTCTTTAGAATATTTGTTGTAATTGGTAATTTTTAGTGGTATTTGAGTCTTGACAATTTTATTTTTTTTATTTTTATTATTTTATTTTTTTAGTCTTGACAATTTTAACATATGAATTAACAGATAAAAAAATAAATGAATTAGTAAGTGGAATACATGCAACTATTCCTATGTTTGCTTTAAGAAAACTTCTAGAAAATACTATAAGATTGCTGAAATAGAACCTTTCTTTGTGCAGACGTCTTTTTCCCCTGAGGATGAGAAACTTAGATGAAAATATCTACAGAAGCACCTGGGTGGGTCAGTCAGTTAAGTATCGGCCCTGCGCTCAGGTCATGATCTCAGGGTCCTGGCATCGAGCCCCATATTGGGCTCCCTGCTTAGCGAGGAGTCTGCATTTCTTTTTCTTTTATTTTTTTATTTATTTTTTATTTTTTTAATTTATGATAGTCACAGAGAGAGAGAGAGAGAGGTAGAGACATAGGCAGAGGGAGAAGCAGGCTCCATGCACCGGGAGCCAGACGTGGGATTTGATCCCGGGTCTCCAGGATCGCGCCCTGGGCCAAAGGCAGGCGCTAAACCACTGCGCCACCCAGGGATCCCTGCATTTCTTTTTCATTCTCCCTCTGTGCTCTCTCACTCTCTCTCATAAATAAAATCTTTAAAAAATAAATATGTTAAAAAATATCTACAGACTCCTGCTAAAAAGAAAAGCTATTTTCTCATTGGTATATGGAGATGTATAGCATGATCTTGTGTTATGTGTGTAAGTCCTCTGATGTGTCTCCTGTATATGTGTCTGGGTGTGGGGAAATAGGGCTTCTGGGTAAAGAGAATGATTGTGTTGGCACTTGGCTCTTGCACCTCCAAGGTTTAAATTCAGATTCTTTTTCTTTTTTTTTTTTTAAGATTTTATTTGTTCATGGGAGGCAGAGACAGAGGGAGAGGCAGGTTCCCCGTGGAGCAGGGAGTCTGATGTGGGACTGAATCCCAGAACCCCTGAGCCAAAGGTATATGCTCAACCAACTGAGCCACCCAGGCGCCCCATAAATTCAGAATGTCTTGCAAAAGCAGACTGGTACTGGCCGTCACAGGTCAGCAGGATCACCAGATTCTGGACTGGTGCCTTGCTGGGCTGTGTTTGTTGGTGTCAGACTCCACGAGTCTTTCTTTCCTGAGCCCTGAACTATGAAAGTGTGTAGTTTAAACCTACTTGCCTCCTGTAGGCAAAGTAAAATTTGAAAATTAACATTAAAATTGAAATTGAGTATTCTTCTAAGAAAACTTGTAAAGTTTTCCTTTTTTAACGCCAGAGTAAAGTATTTGACAAGTTGTTTTCTTGTCTTTGAGCGCAAATGAATCCTCCATACGGCAGTTTATTAGTGAGTAATTGGATGGTGCCACCACTAATCCCCCTTCCTGTTTTTATTCTCAGTAAATAAGGAAACACAGCTTTTAAAAGAAAACACCAATTGTGGTTTCATAAATTAAAAAATGATGCTCTGGTGTTTTGTTTTTTTTTTTTTTTCTTGAGGGATGGGGGAATGCCCAGACTTTTTCTGCCTTAGAATTGTCTAGATTATTACTCGAGATTATTGTTTTCCACAGCCAACCTTCTACGTGAAGATTGAAGTTTTTCCTCAGGCTTTTTTTAGTTCTGTAAAGTGCCTTAAAGGTCAAAGTGTGTAATTTTTAAAAAAGATTTTATTTATTCATGAGAGACACACACATAGGAGAGAGGCAGAGACACAGGCAGAGGGAGAAGCAGGCTCCATGCAGGGAGCCTGACACAGGACTCGATCCCCGGTCTCCAGGATCACGCCCTGGGCCGAAGGTAGGTGCTAAACTGCTGAGCCACCCAGGGATCCCCAAAGTGTGTAATTTTGAAGATTCTCTTCTTCTGCATGTATTTTGTTTTGGTGATGTTGGGATTACAGGTGATGTCTCAGTTTGGCCAAATGAGTGTGTCACAAAAGGTGGCTTTATTTATTTATTTATTTATTTATTTATTTATTTATTTATTTATTTATTTATTTATATTTTTTAAAAGGTGGCTTTTTAAAGGACTGTCCACTGTCACCAGCTTCTCATTACTTTAACAATCTCTGTTCTGTTGTGGGAGGGAGATGAGATGACCATTCATGTTCTTTCCAGGACTCCAGTTTTCATGCTAGTCCCAGCAAAGCAATCAGATCCATATATATATATATATATATGTGTGTTGTGTGTGTGTGTGTGTGTGTGTGTGTGTAGTTTTTTAACTTTTAGATCATTCCTCTGGATGCATTTTTTGGGTAAGGATTCGTGGTTATTACCATTTTCATCTTTATATTGGAACAATTTAAAACCATCAGTAGGTGCCTTTGCACAGTTAATTGAAAGACAACAAAAGAATGTTTTGCTCTGCTCTATGCTCTATTTTAATTCAGTTTTTTTCTCAGATTGATTCTCCTATTAAGAATTATCTGTGCCGTATATAGGAGCCTCAAATTTACAAGCAAGTTATGGTTTCAAAATCTGTGTGCTAAGTTGGCTGTTTTAAAACGTGGTTATTTATGTTAGTTGGGTTTCCTTACCAGTTCCCATACGTTCTCACGTTCCATAACACAATTAAATACCATTTTGCGGGGCTGCTTCTGTTAGACTCTGGCCTGGTGGATCTTGAATGCACTGGGGATGCAGAACACCTCTTTCTATCTCTCCGAGGTTTGACTTGGAATACAGTAGCTCTGACTCAGACGTTGCCCGAAACTATCCTGTTGGACACCTACTAATATCGTGAAACCTATGGTACATCTGTGTCCTTACAGGGAATCTGTGAATTTGTGTTGGTACGTTAATATTTTTCTCATATTTAAGAAACATTTTTTTCCATTTTCGTAGTAACTGCTGTACTGTACCCACATGTAAAAGGAAACGCTTTGTAGACAATTTTAAATGTACAAAAGTAAACAGAAAATTTAATGAACTCATGAGCTCAATCCCTCTTCTTCACAGATTTCTATTTCTGGCCAATCTTATTTTGTCTAATCCTGCCTGTCCCTTCTCCACATCATTTTGAAACAAATCCCAGCTATTGCTATCAGATCTTTCATCGGCAAATATTTCAGTCTGTGTTTCTGAAAGATAAGAGCTCTATGTAAAATCATGACCAGAAGACCACGGACACACCTAAAATAAATCAGTTCCTTCGTATAATCTCATATCCAGTTGGTGTTCTGGTTTCCAACTGGGCTTACGTAAGGATGGGCTGTATTATCCATGCATCGTGTATAAGTGTGTCAGTTTCTCTATACAACAAATACAAGAAGGAAGCAACTAGATAGAAGCCAGTGTAGCTTTTGAGGGGAAGTGATTTAGAAAGTAGATTTCCCGTGTCTCTTGAAATGCCATATTTTAGCCCTTGTTCTGGAAACAGCAGCAAATAATCATTTGCAATCGCATGCAAAACAACCGTGCACAGAAATACAGGAGTTTGGTCTGATGTGTGCTGATGCAGAGCTAGGCATGAGTTTCCCTCCCTCTCTTTTCTGCACCAGAAGTCCTGGTTTCTTCAACGGGGACGGTATTGATTTCTGCTCCGTATGCTTTCGGTTCGGGTTGATATTTAGCCTTTGACCCAGCCACTTTCTTACAATAAACAGTTTGTTGATGAGAGCAGCTGCTCACCAGATTGTTTCCAGATTGTTCTCTCCTGGCTGTGGTGAGAGCACACCTTATGAAGACGTCGGCTCGAAGCTTAGGGCTTCCACTTCTTGTAGCCCTCTGCCTGTGAAGCCAACTGTCAGCCTCTCAGCATTCTTCTAGTCCTATCCAGTAAGATGGTGAATCCACCACCCTAGAAATCAGGCCATGCTTACAAGCTTGACTACTTAAAACAACAACAAAAAGCCAAGCTTGACTACTTTATTTTATTCTCTGATGGAAGGGTAGCATTTTTTTCTAGAAGTTTCTGCCATATGGAGCAATTCTTTTTATTCCAAGAAGAATTCCCAGTATTTGGTCTGTGGAAATTAGTGGTATCTGGTGGTGCTGTGTAGGGAAGTTGACAGAGCATGCTTTATCTTGCATAGGAGTCTGTGCTCCTTGAATATTTACGGGTTTTCTACACAATTAAGGCATGAGGTAACTTTCCAGCTAAGGTAAGTATTACCTGCCTGGTTTTATTATCTTGCCCTTTTGAAATGAATTCTCATTTTTTTTCTACTTTTGGAAGACAGTACTACTTTTTTTTTTTTTTTTTAAATGCAAGCGACAGGTAACCTAATGACTTGGCAATTTATGTGACCCAAAAGTGCACCTCAGTTTGAATTTTTGCTGCTTCCCTAATCGCCCCCCAGCTGTTACCTAGAAGTGGACTGTCTGCTTACAGCAACCTTCATTAAGGAAAGGTCGGAGCTTTCAAGCCTCAGAGCCAACACTTTTCACTAAACTGGCCACCAGGGGCTGCTGTCAGAATGGTGAGTCTGAGCTCACCTCCCTAGAGGCAAGTTTACTTTTTCTACAACCAGTAAATTTTGTTAAGCTACCAATCCTGGTTTCAAACCTCAGGTCTCACTACACAGCCTCCAGTCACCAAGCATGCTTACAGCTGTATCCCTTCCAGCCAGGTATTACGTAGGACCTGGACCCAATTCAAGACCTAAGATTAAGACTTGTGTGTTTTTCATTCAGTGCCAATAAGCTGTTATTAATACACCGATTCCACATATACTGAAAAGCTTCATGAACGTACTGGGGTTTGTGTTCAGGGAGAGTAGGTCCTGCGTTTGGATCATTCAAGAGCCAGGCCTCTGGAGGAATGGCCCATGACGATGGCAATCTGGATTTTCAGGGAAGTGTTTCTTTCTTACCCGGAGTGGCCTTAGCATCCCTGTCCCAATGCAGGGGTCATGCTGATTCAACTAAAATGTGAAACGCTAGAAGATGTTCTTGGTGGTGGTTTTGTTTTTTTTTTGATTTTTTTTTTTAATTTTTAGTTTTTTGTTACAAGAGCCTTGGGAGCAAATTCCTTCTTTTGTCTTCAGCTTTTTATTTAGAGGAAAAGAAATTCTAAGAAAGGGTGAAAGAATAGTACATAAACCACATGTAGCTTTCACCTTGGTTCACCCTTGTTAACATTTTGCTACATTTTCTTGAGAAAGAAGGTTTTGTTTTGTTTTGTTTTTTTGGAAGATACATACTTTACTGCACACAACTTGTAAGTTATTTATGAAAGCATGAGACTTTGACATTGTTGCTTCTAGGAGTTGGCAACCAGTGGTGCTAGTTTGCACTTGGCCCTGGGCTTGTTTTCTTTATTTGAAGTAAACCAGTACCCTACTGGTTTGTAGTGGTTCTGGATGGCTGGTCATTGCCCTACTGGGCTGTGCTATGGGCACATCCCATCTTCACCTTGGCCATCATGTACAGAATACTTATGATATAATATATCTTAAAAATCCTGAATTACAGAACATGAAACATCTTGAAGCCACGTGTTGGGAGGACAACTAGTTGATCTTTTATGCCCAACAAAGGATTTCTACCCCCGATCTAAGAAAATTCCACTGATGACCACGTCATGAGTATAGGATTTAGAGTTTTTCTTTCAACTTTCTAACCCAAGTATTGTGCCTTGGGAACCTTAGATCTGATTGCTTACTTCTGTAAGAACTTTTCCCCCCCTTTTTTTTGGGGTAAACCGTAAGTAGTGTACAAACGCTGTTGTATTATTTATGTGAATATCTGTCTCCCCCATTAAACTGTAATACAAGATCATTTGAAAGCAAGGACCATATGTTGTTAATCTCTATGCCCCTTCCCAGTATTTGGCCTATAGTAGGCATTTAGTAAGAGCGTTTTGTTTGAACACTTAAGCGCTTTGGCTTTTCCCACTAACGTATTGTGAAACGCTTCCCCTGCTCCTGAGTCTGGGACACCCCAGGGGCCTCAGGGGGACAGGCTAGCAGCAAACAGCCCACCCAGTGCAGAATGGCTGCCCGTCCCATCTAGTTCTGCCACCGTTTATTCAGGTATGATGGGAATTTCATAAACAACCCTGCTAAACAGATTCAGAGAATCCGCTGTTGACTGAGCCTGAGGAACACTGACAAGGTGGAGTTTAGGAGAAAGATCAAAGAGTTTTATCTGTTATAAATGTGCTTTCCCATTTAGAAACTACTGGGTCCATGCTGGTTGGCCCACTAGCTGCCCCTTGCTGTGAAGTAGGAGTATGCTCTTCTCTTGTGAATGCAGTGAGGACAGTGTCCTGTGCCCCTCTTGGCCCCGGGGTGGGTTCTCTTAGCTTTTTACAGGGTCCTTGTGACAGCCAGTCAAACAGATGAACCTTTGCTAAAATGAGTGGATGGTTGGCATAGGAGGCTCTCGGCCTTCTATGAGTGCTCCTCCAGCCGGCTCCATCTCTTCTTTCCAGGTAACATATTGTTATTGGAAAATAGTACTTAATACTGTTATTAAGTATTTCTTAATATTGGAATCCTGGAGATGATGGTACAGTTTATTTTTATTTTTATTTCTTTTTCTTTTTCAGTTTTTTTTTAAATCTTAATTTTTTAAAAGATTTTATTCGTCAGAGAGAGAGAGAGTGTATAAGCAAGGGGAGTGGGTGAGGGAAAAGAGCTTCCCTGCCAAGCAGGATGCCCAATGCAGGGTCTGATCCCAGGACCACCACCTGAGCCGAAGGCAGATGCTTAACTGACTGAGCCCCCCAGGCGCCATGATGATGGTACAATTTATTTTTTTAAGATTTTATTTATTTATTCATGAGAGACACAGAGAGAGAGAGAGAGAGAAGAAAGAGAGAGAGAGAGAGGCAGAGACACAGACAGAGGGAGAAGCAGGCTCCATGCAGGAAGCCCGATGTGGGACTTGATCCCAGGTCTCCAGGATCATGCCCTGGGCTGAAAGCAGCACTAAACCGGTGAGCCACCTGGACTGCCCCATGATGGTACAATTTTAACTGAGCATTAAACATTTGGGGCTAAACATAGAATCTGTTTTTTTTTTTTTTTAAGAGTTTTTTCATTTATTCGTGAGAGACACAGAGAGGCAGAGACACAGGCAGAGGGAGAAGCAGGCTCCCTGCGGGGAGCCTGATGCGGGACTTGATCCCAGGACGCCAGCATCACAACTTGAGCCCAAGGCAGATGCTCAACCACTGAGCCACCCAGGCGCCCCCTAAACGTAGAATCCTGAAGCTGAGCCTTGGATGTTAAAACTGCAAGGGATGTTCGGGGTTTCTTGTTTTCCAAATGAAGAAACTGAGGCCCAGCATGGGCAGTGCCTGCCAGCTGGCCAGTAGTGGAGCTGCTGACCCGATGCTGTGCCGGGCTCCGCTGCTTCTATGCGCAGCACGCTGGGCAGATGCTGGGTGGAATGTTCGAGACGGGTCCTCGACGCGGGCCTGCGCCTGGCATGGCATCATCCACATCTGGGTGCGGGTCAGCAGGCCGCGCCGCCTGGGCCGTCCCCACTCGCGCGGGCCCACAGCTTCCCCGCCGCGGCCCTGCTCCGCCAGGAGCCTGTTTGTGTTGGACCGGGACAAAGGGCGGGCGTTTCACACAGGCAGGCTTAATGAAGGCTCTGGAGACTTCTGCGGATGTACAGCCCAAACCCACGAGCCCCGTCAGTGGAAGTTAGCGCCTCTCGTGTGGAAGCGGTGGGCGAGCCCCGACCCCAGAACGCCCCCCTTTCCTTTAGGGCCGCCCACGGCTTTCTCCTGCTCTGCGCCCTCGCAGAATAGATTGCACCTCTCAAACGAGCCCGTTTGGCCCAGCGGAGGTGTGATGCCTGTAAAAGCAGCCTTGTTAGAAATGCCTTATTCATTACCTCTGTTTTACTACTCCACCCGAGCCTTTTGTGGTCTTCACTAGTTGGCAGGTAACAAAAAATGCAGTAAATCCGTGGCCTTTCAGAGCCTGAGTGATACCTTTACGTAATAAAAGGAATACAGTTTAATAGACATTTATTGAGCGTCTACTGTGTCCCAGGCCTGGCAACCTAGAATGACTGCGACGTGGCCCGCTCATGAGGGACTCCTGTCCTTGGGATTTGGAGACCTGATGCCGTCTGTCCTGAGTCCTTTGGAGTTGCTGGGTTACTGTCCCCGGTGTGGTCTCGATGCTAACAAAGGGTCAGCTCGTGCAGAAATTCATCTTGCTGCCGGGTCCAGGTTGGGCCTCAGAGCCGGTTTTCAGAGAGTGCTCCCCCAGCCAGCTCCCAGCAGCTGTGGGTTCCCCCGCGGCGGATGTGTTGGCCACTGCCCAGTTTCCCCCATCTCCTTGTTCTCTACCCCTCCCTGGCCTCTTGCTCTCAGCTGCAAGGTTGCCCGGGCTGGAGGTGAGCGAGGTGGACACCTTTCCTCCGCCCTCCTGGCTTACGGCCCTTGTGGGCAGCTCTGTCCTCTTGATCCTTCAGGCCCATCCCGGGCCCAGGCGCTTCCCCGTCCCTTGGCTCTTGGCTTCTCTTCCTTGCCCACAGTTCCGTAAGTGGCTTCTCAGTGGAACCCTTCTGGATGAACTCTCTCTGTCCCTCGGAAAGCGGAGTAGTGAGTGATAACTCATTTAAATGATAAAAACTTTCTTTGTGTAAATGTCCTAGTCTGGGCTTGCCTAAGTAGACAGAGTTGATTAATGGTAGGCCCAAGCTTCAAATTTAAGTCTCTATTGCCAAACATTTTACTCTCTCCCACGCACTCTGGCTCTAAGCCACATATATTTGTTTTATCACTATTTTATCACTATTTCATAGTTGTGTGTTATATCGAATTTGTATCTTTCTTTGAGGCCCTGAGCATTTGCTTGCAATAAGTAGGCAGTTCCTATGTTGGGTTGGGTCCTCTTGCTGGAGACTGTGAGATAGGAATTAGTGCAGGGATTTGGGAACCAGGCAGATTGAGCTTCTTGAGTTTGATTCCAACTCTGACTTACTGCCTGTGGGGCTTGGGCATCATTAATGCAGAGGGCCTTGGATGGCACACCGGCTGCCCCTTCATGTCCTCTGTGTGTGCAGCACAGATCGATGGGGGCAGAGCAAAGGATTGAGACCTTGGTCCCTCTTCTTTTCTTATTGAGCTAAAATAATTGAAACATCAAATATGCTATTAACCATTTTTAAGTGTAGAACTCAGTAGCATTAATTTCTTTCACAAGGTTGTGTAGACATTCCCACTGTCTATTTCCAGAAATCTGTCATCACAGAAACTCTGTACCAATTAATCAGTAACTCCCCATTCCTTTATTGCCTCAGCTCCTGGTAACCTCTCTATTCTACTTGTTGTTTCTGTGAATTTGCCTGTGCTAGATATTTCATAAAATAGGAATCATGGTATTTGTCCTTTTGGATCTGGCTTGTTTCACTTAGCATAATATATTTTTTTAAAGATTTTATTTATTTATTCATGAGAGACACACACACAGAGGCAGAGACATAGGCAGAGGGAGAAGCAGGCTCCATGCAGGGAGCCTGATGTGGGACTTGATCCCGGGACTCCAGGATCATGCCCTGGGCTGAAGGCAAGCGCTCAACTGCTGAGCCACCCAGGGATCCCCACTTAGCATAATATTTTTAAGGTCCATTCATGACATGGCATCTATCAGAACTTATTCCTTGATGTGGTTTAACGAATAACTCCGTTGTATGTATCAACCACATTTCGTTTGTCCATTTGTCTGTTAATTCATCTGTCAACACTTGGCTTATTTTTACCTTTTGGCTATGATGGACGGTGTTGCTGTGAACATTGGTGTTCAGGTATCTGTTTGTGCTTTCACTTCTTTTGGGTATACCTCTGGGAATGGAATTGCTGGACCGTATGTTAATACTGTTTAACTTCTGAGGAACTGCCAAGTTTGACCCCTTCTATCTTAAGAGTCAGTGTCACTGGACTCACTTGGAGGAATTAAGATGGACTTAATGGGGAAGAAGCCTCATTGAGGGCCCCATGGGAGATCTTGCTCCGTTGATGCAACACTTGATATAGGACCAAGATGAGTGATCTCAAACCCAAATGCCTCTGGGGCAGAAGAGTGTGTGTCCCAAAGTCATAAGGGTGGTGCTGCTTGGTCCCCGCCAGTTACTGCCATGTGGGAAAGAGTTTCCATTTAATCCAAAGCAAGAGGATATTTGTTGTGAAATATCCTGATTTTTATGTGTTAGCAACCAGTTCAAAATGAGTAGGCCAAATAAAACACATTCCTTGTGGGATCATTTTGGCTTGTGGGTGTCTTTTGGCAGTGGGTGACCTGGATGTTTGTGGGGTTAGGTTGGTTTCAGCAGTGTGTCACTCAAGCTAGAAGCCCCTCCAGGTTCAGTCCATTCATTCTGGGGTAACCATGCTTGCTTGGGACTGGTGGCTGAGCATATTTGGGGGAACAGGAAAGCAGGGGTCTTGGGAACCGAAACTGGGATGCATTCCTATCCAAAGAGGAATCTGGACAAGTTAGGTGGGGAATGATCAGACTGTGGGGTCAGTGGGGCTGGGACAGAAGTGTCTGCCTGGGGGACCAGTCAGGTAGGGAGGAGAACACTCATCTCAGAATACTGGTACTGGTGCTCAGAATAAAAGTTGACCCAGAGGTTGCCAAATGAGCAGTTCCTGCCTTAAATGAAGTCGGGACCAAGAACCATCCTGCCTTTCCAGGAGTGACATCTTTTGATTATAAAGATCCACTACCTTGTGTGCCTTTAGACTTGCATGAAGACAGAGTCAATGTGAAATTGTGAATATTTTGTTTGTAAAATACTAAGAATTGAGTTGCTTCATATAAATTCCATGAGAATATCTGCTCCTTGATAGTATTTAACTGAAAATGAGACACCCGTGAAAAGAGCTTGTATTCCATGTCTTTGTGGATTCATTTCCTGATCTGCCCACTTCTGGTTGCCTAGCAGCTGACAGTGTTATGACTGAAGCACAACTAATTCGATTATTTACAATGAGGCAAATGTCCCTGAGATAGAAAACCTTTATCGGTTAAGATCAGTTATTTGGAGTTTCTTGGGAAGAGGAGCACCTACACCCAGATGGCACAATAAATATTTTGAATCCATCGCTGAGTTAGAGGTGTGGCTGTATTTTACCCAGTGGATCTTGTTAGATGGGTGAATGTAGCAAATAGGATGAGAGATGGGGTGAAGTGCTCTAATGTGGTGTGACGCAGAATACTGTACATCTCTGATCTTAGTTGCACTTCCTGTAGCAGACTTACTAACTAACCTTAGTCACTCCTGTGTGTTTACACTGAGTGTAAAAGTAATAAGCATTCATTTCTTCAGAAATTGGGATGCTGGTGTTTTTTGGACATGAGTTACTAAAGAGTTTTGTGGACTTCAGTTATCGTTTAGTGTTGCATGAACTTGTTATTTACATTTTTCAAAAAAATCAACTCTAAGTATGATTTATATTCAAGAAAATGCACTCATTTCAGTGTAGGGTTTGATAATGTACATGCCTGTGTAACCACCATTACAATCAAGATATAGAACATTCCAGTGTCCTACAAGATTCACTCCTTCTCTTCCTCAGTCAGCCCTCCTCCACTCTGCATCCCCATGTGACCAGCTTCAGCAAGCTTGGATCTGCTTATCACTATATAGATTAGATTGGTCTTTTTTGAAGTTTCTGAATTAAATCATATGGTAGCTACTTTTCTGTGTCTTTTCTTTTTTCTTTTTTCTTTTTTTTGTCTTTTCTTTTTTAAAAGCCAGCATATGTTTTTGAGATTCATCCGTGTTGTTGCATATGTGAGTAGTTCATTCCCTTTTATTGCCTAGTAGTGTTGTATTGTATGAATAAGCCATTAACTTATCTACTCATTCACCTGTTTGTGGACATTGGGATTGTTTGTAAATTTTGGCTATTGTGACTAAAGTTGCTATGACCATTCATGTACAAGTCCTTTGTGTGGATGTGTTTTTATTTCTCTTGGGTAAATACTTAGGAATAGAATTTCTGGGCCATATGGTAAGTGTACGTTTAATTTGGTAAGAAACTGTCGAATTGTTTTCCAGAATTATTGTAACATAAAAAAAAAGATTTATTTATTTATTTATTAGAGAGAGAAAACATGAGAAGGGGGAGGGGCAAAGAGAGAAAGAGAGAGAAGCAGACTCCCTGCTTAGTGCAGAGCCTAATACAGGGCTCCATCTCTTGATCCTGAGATTGTGACCTAAGCCAAAATAAAGAGTTGGACTCCTTATCCAGGTGCAGGTGCCCCATGCAGGTGCCCTCACTGTACCATTTTATATTCACATCAGTAATCTCTATAAGTTCCAGTTATTTCATGTCTTTGCCAAAACTAGATATTATCAGAACTTAAAATTTTATCCATTCTAATGGATGTGTAGTGGTAGCATGTTATGGTTTTAATTTGCATTTCCTTGGTGACAAATGGTGCTAAGCAAGTTTTCATGTGCTTATTGGCCAGCTGATGTTTTCTTTTGGGTAGTGTCTGCTCATGTCTTTTCATTGATGTTCTAAGTTGAAAATACATTTTCTATAATTCTGTCGGGCTCTCTACATAGAGCCTGCTTCTTCCTCTACCTGTGTCTCTGCCTCTCTGTCTCTGTGTGTCTCTCATGAATAAATAAAATCTTAAAAAAAATTTCCTATAATTTTGATTTAAGGGTTCTTCTTATCTTATGGATGCAAATCTTTTGTCAGATATATGTATTGAGAATAGTTTCTCTCAGTCTGTTGTCTTTTCCTATTTCTTAATATTATCTCTTGAGCAGCAATTCTTAATTTTAATGAAATTTAATTTATTATCTTCTTTTATGGTTCATATTTTTTATTTATCTGAGAAGGGCTTTATCTATCCCAAAGTCAGAAAGTTTCTCTCATTTATTTTATTTTGGAAGTATCATATTTGGGTCTGTAATTTGTTTCAAGTTTTGTATACCTGGAAGGTGTAAGGGCCAAGGTTTTGTTTTGTCTTGTTTTGTTTTTTGCATATGGATGTTCAATTGTTTCAGCACCGTGTATTGAAAGATGATACTTTTTCAAGTGAATTACCTTGGCACTTTTATAAAAAATCAATTGCATATGTATGTGTGGCTCTATTTCTGTCCTCTATTCTGTTTCAATAATCTGTATCTGTATGCTAATATTATACAGTCTTGATTGCTGCAGTTTTAGAATAAATCTTGAAATCAACTTTCTTCCCAAAGTTGTTTGACCATTCTAGGTCTTTTCCCATTTCTGTACAAGTTTTATTTTTTATTTATTTATTTTTTAAAGATTTTATTTATTTATTGATGAGATACACAGAGAGAGAGAGAGAGAGAGAGAGAGAGAGAGAGAGAGGCAGAGACATAGGCAGAGGGAGAAGCAGGCTCCATGCAGGGAGCTGGACATGGGACTTGATCCCGGGTCTCCAGGATCACACCCTGGGCTGAAGGTGGCACTAAACTGCTGGGCCACCAAGGCTGCCCTTGTGCAAGTTTTAGAATCAACTTATCAACTTCTACAAAAAAAGCCTGGGGTTTTGATTGAGATTGCATTGAATCCATAAATCAATTTGGAGAACAAATGACATCTTAACATTATTGTGTTTTTTGATCCATGAACATGGTATATCTCTTAATTATTCAGGGCTTTTAACATTTTTATTTCAGGACTGTTTTGTAGTTTTCAGTGTATAGGTCTGACACATTTTGTTTAATTTATCCCTAAATGTTTTAGATCTATTGACTCCATTTAAAATGGTGTGTAAACAAAATTTCAGACTTCAAGTACTCATTGTAAGTATATAGAAATACACCTAATTTTGTATATTGACCTTGTATTTTGCAACCTTGCTAAATTTGTTTGCTAGTCTAGTACTTTTTTTTAAGATTTTATTTATTTTTTTCATGAGAGACACATAGAGAGAGGCAGAGACAGGCAGAGGGAGAAGCAGGCTCCCTGCAGGGAGCCTGATGTGGGACTCAATCCCAGGACCCTGGGATCACGACCTGAGCCAAAGGCAGATGCTCAACCACTGAGCCACCCAGGTACCCTAGTCTAGTACTTTTTTTGTGTGGGTTCCTGTCATCTTGTCCCACACATTTCTTATTAGGATATGTTTTCATGTCATGTGCAACACGTCCCAATAAGAAATATAAAGCCATATTCACCTTTCTTGAGAATGGCTAATATTTCCCTACTGCTGTGACTAATTCAAAGGGCTAGCATTTATGTGACTATAAAACATTTAGTTTTTGATTTCTTTTTTTTTTTAAAGACTTTATTTAGTTATTCATAGAGACACACACACACAGAGAGGGAGGCAGAGACACAGGCAGAGGGAGAAACAGGCTCCATGCAGAGAGCCTGACATGGGACTTGATCCAGGGTCTCTAGGATCATGCCCTGGGCTGCAGGCAGTGCTAAACCACTGTGGCACTGGGGCTGCCCCAGTTTTTGGTTTCACCTGAATTGTATTCAATTAGCTTGAAATCTTAAGGAAAGGTAAATACTATATTCTTGTGCTTTAAATATTAACAAAATAACACTAATTGGAAGGCTTTTATGAATTTCATTGTGAAATTTGATAGCAGTTGTTTTGTTTTCAGTAGGACCGATGAGTCCAAAGATTTCAGATTTCTTTTTGAGGCTTATGTATCCATATCAAGACCTCTTATCAGTGCCTTTTTTGGATTTTACCTCTTGGAATACATATCTATATCTGTACCTATATCTATATCTGTATTTATAACTTGTGGAGTTTTTCTTTTTAAAGATTTTATTTATCTATTCAGGACAGACACAGAAAGAGAGAGGTAGAGATCCTAGGCAAAGGGAGAAGCAGGCTCCCTGTGGGGAGCCTGATGCAGGACTCCATCCCAGGACCCCGGGATCACAACTGGAGCCAAAGGCAGACACTCAACAACTGAGCCACCCAGGTGCCCCTGGAATTTTTCTTTTTTCTTTTTTTAAGATTTTATTTATTTATTAATGAGAGATACACACAGAGAGAGGCAGAGACATAGGCAGAGACATAGGCAGAGGGAGAAGCAGGCTTCATGTAGGAAGACCGATGTGGGACTCAATTCTGGGACTCTGGGATCATGCCCTGAGCCAAAGGCAGACGCTCAACCACTGAGCCACTCAGGTGTTTCAGGAATTTTTCTTAGTAAGGATTTTCTTATGGATTTATATAGTAGATGCTTATTAAGCATGGACTATTTGTTAGATCTGGGTGCCACAGATACAGTTGGGAGTAAGACAGAAATGTGTATATGTTGTCTTTATGGAGCTTACATTCTGGCAAGATAGTGGGCATTGAATAAATGGTTATATAAATTATAGAATTGTAATTTGATAAGTGCTATAAAGTCACTGTTTATGAATAAGAGTTCTAATCTAGATTGGGAGGGTCATGGGTCAGAGAAGTCTTCCCTAAAGAAGTGACATTTTTGCTACACTCTGGTGATTGAATTCAAAAAGTTAGGTAGATTTGGGGGTGGCATTTCCATACTGTCTTGGTGGTCATTAGTAGAGTTAAGCTAAGAATCATGAATTAATTCTTTTCTCCTATATATGTTAGCAACTACTTCTGCAATAAGTCATTGTAACTTGAGTGCATCTGAGAGGATGTATCAGGCAGGTTGGCATCAAACAGGTAGTAATTTTGATAGGTCTTGCAACCAGAATTTTATTACCCTACTCAGGGATGATGGAAGGAGGAGCCTAAGTGCTTCCTGTGTACTCAGTTTTATTTGATAACTTTAAGTTGTATTTCACTATAGTGAGTATAAATATTTGGGAAAATTATAGGTGGTCTACAGTTATTTTTCTTAAGAGATTCCAGATCTCTTTTTATATCTTTTAGATTATATTTGTTCTGAGTAATTTACTTGGCTGTGGGTAAGTCCTGAGAGATTATGTGAAAGAGGCAAAAGAACAAAAATCCATGTGCCTTGCTTTCATCGATTTTATTTTGCATGTTTGTGTATCTTTTAAGTATTGCTTTCAAAAACAAATAATTTCGGGCAGCCCGGGTGGCTCAGCAGTTTAGCGCCTGCCTTTGGCCCAGGGTGTGATCCTGGAGTCCTGGGATCGAGTCCCTGCATGGAGCCTGCTTCTCCTTCTGCCTGTGTCTCTGCCTCTCTCTCTCCCCGTGTCTCTCATGAATAAATAAATAAAATGTTTTTAAAAAAACAAATAATTTGGAATATTACTTTTGTAATTAGTAGTCATAATAGTGATAATGCAATTCCTTGAGAATCTGGCTCCTAACTTGTATGCAAATAAGAAAAAGTGGTTAAATTTGACAGGTCAGGTTGATCCACTTTGCCAAAGGATGTGTATATTTGAATAGTTTGAATGAATCTTTTAGGCACTTGTCATACTAGGTTGTAGTCGTGTGTATACAGACCGGTCTTTCCTTCTCTCTTTATTCTGTGGTACTATTCTTGAGACCTAGTTGGCTGCTCCATATGTATTTCCTAGATGAACGAGTATAGGTGACCAGTAGGATAATTCCCTCCAGAGAAGATTGCCTGCGTTATTCCCTTTCTGAAAGTGCTACCCAGTTCTAGCTGTTTTTTTGTTTTCATTGACTTCGAATGGAGATTTACATTGCCTATAGCTGCTGAGAAACCATTTAACTCTTTGCTGGAGTTAATGAAACCGGCAGTTAGTTAAGAAGTACTTGTCATCCAGATTATTTCCCCTTTTTGTGATTTAACCTATTCACCCATAGGTGTCCGTAGCTTTTGTGCTGCCCTTGTGACCTCTGACTCTCCTGGGGAATGTGATGAAGGCATTTCAGAGCTGTTCACTTTATGTTTTAGGAACATTAACCAAAGTTTAAGGCATTGGTTATAACTAACGGCCAGATTTGAGGCTTGGAGGTGTCTTAGTTCAGGCTGCTGAAACAGAATAGCATAGACCAGATGGGGGCTTATAAACAACAGACATTTATTTCTCACTTCTGGAGTCTCCACATCTGAGATCAAGCTGGCCTGTTTGGTTCTGGGGAGAACACTCTATTGGGGTGGAGAGAGCTGTCTTTTTACTGTGTCCATGCTTGATGGAAAGGGCGAGGGGAGTTGCTTTTATAAGAGCCATTGGGGATTTCAATTTCAATGTGAATTCTAGGGGGACACAGATGTTCAGTCAATAACAGAGGGTTCCTTTTGTATGTTTATTTATTCATTCTGTCTTCTTCCTCCAATAGAATTTATATCAAAGAAATAATAGTGAACAGGGAATATTCTATTTAAAATTTATCCTGAGGGACACCTGAGTGGCTCAGTTGGTTAAGGGTCTGCCTTCGGCTCAGGTCATGATCCTTGGGTCCTGGGATCGAGCCCTGCGTCGGGCTCCCTGCTCGCTGCGGAGTTTGCTTGAGATTCTTACTCCCTCTCCCTCTGCTTATGCTCTGTTGTTGGCGCTCACTCTCAAATTAATAAAATCTTAAAAAAAATAAAACTTATCTTGGTTCTTCATGCAAAGATGGAAAGTTAGTACTGTAGCTTCTGGTAGCTCATTTCAGCTTGCCGCCTTCTGACAGCTTTTCTGGTACTTGTTCAAACAGAATCATTTTGTATTTTGTGCTCCTCCGGGGCACTTTGCTTTTCCCTCTGGAACTGTCCTCTCCGGTTTTGTTCTGGAGTGCTCTTCTAGCTGTCCTCCCCATTGGATTGTGACTTCCTAGGCCAGGATTATCCTGCTATTTATCTTCATATCTCCATCCCGGCCTCATTTACAGTAGGTCAGGTTACTTTGCTGCTTTATATACCCCCCTCAGCTTCCTCTGCATCTATTCTGCGAAGCTCTGTAGCGCAGTGTGGCTGGATAAAAGCACAGAATTGTGCGCCCTGCTTACTCTGAATTCAGAAACACTAACCTGAAGTGGACCCTGAATACTTCTACTTGTTCATTCAGTTTCCCCCACTTCCTTCCTTTTCTCACTCTGCCCTCTCAAACCTCTTTCTTTCTTTTCACTCTTAGCTGTTGATCTTGCACTTTATTTACTGAGGAAAAACAGAAGGAATCCGAAGATGATGTCAACAGCCTTCGGCACAGGACCCCTCCCTCCCTCCTTGCGGCCTGAGAGCAGAGTAGTGGTAGATGAGTTCGCAGGGCTGTCCTGGATGGCTCTCCGGCCAGCTGGAGTGAGGGAGAGCTGCGAATCAGTGGGGAAACAGGCTGGCTGTCTCCAGTGGGGATGTGAACCCCGTCCGTCCAGTGGTTGAAGGCTCTGCTCCTGAAGCTGACCTCTGTGCTTGAGCAGTAGGATGCAGCCCTCACCTGTTCACCTGTTACGTTTCTGGATTGGACAGTTCACATCATCATTAAGACACATGCTGTTATTACTCTTATTTAACCAAACCATACCTGTTTGGACTCCCTTCCTCCCTGTAGCCACTGCCCCAGTCTTTTTTTTTTTCCCCTAGAGGAAACTCCTTCCCAAATTTTGTTCCTAGAGTCTGTGGTTTCTTTCCTTCCCCTGTTAACATCAGACTTGCCTGCACCAGATAGGCCCTGCCTTGCAGCCTGGTGGTTACTGCTCAGGCCTCTTCTTACTGCCCTACCATCATCTTCTTGTCTTGCTGCCTGTGAAACTGGGCCCAGAACTTCCAGGGCATTCCTGCACTCTACACAGACACAGACACACACACACACACACACACACACACACACACACACACACACTTACTTGATTTTCCTTTGCCTTCTCAGTGTCCTGTGCAGACTCCTCCTCATCTCTCTGACATCTAAGCATTGATACCCAGTGTGGGTTGAATTTTGTTCCCCTAAAAGGTACATTGAAGTCCTGATCTCCAGAACCTATGAATGTGACCTTATTTGGAAATAAGGTCTTTGCAGCCGTAATCCAGTTAAGATGAGGTCACGAGGGCTGGCCCTAATCCAATATGGCTAGTGTCCTTTTGAGAAGAGGACAAGAGACACAGACCAGAGGGAAGGGAGCCGGGGATTGCCAGCCACACCAGAAGCTGGGAGAGAAGCCTAGAACAGATTTTCTCCTAGAGCTGTCAGAGGGAGTGTGGCCCCGCCAACACCTTGATTTTGGACTTCCAGCCTCCAGAACTGTGAGAGAACGCATTTCTGCTAGGCCCTCTAGTTTATGGTGCTTTGTAATGGCAGCCCCAGGAAACCAGTGGAATCCCTCTTTTTATGGATACTCTCTCATTGCTCTCAGCCTGTCTCCTGGCTTCAAATTATCAGGTGTAGTCTGGAAATATCCCAAATTTATGTCCTTGGTGTGCACCTCTCCCCTAAGTCCCTGACTGACACGTCCTGCTTATTCTCTGCTTCCATGCATTTCTTTACTTCCTTTATTTTTAAATTTTATTTATTTATTTGATTTAAATTCATTTTGCCAACATATAGTATAACATCCAGTGCTCATCACATCAGGTGCCCTTCTTAGTGCCCATCACCCAGTTACGCCATCTCCCACTCCCCTCCCCTCCAGCAACCCTCGGTTAGTTTCCTAGAGTTAAGAGTCTCTCATGGCTTGTCTTCTCTGATTTTTTCCCCATTCAGTTCTCCTCCTTCCCATATGATCTTCTGCACTATTTTTTATATTTCGCATGTAAGTGAAACTGTATGATAATTGTCTTTCTTTGAATGACTTACTTCACTTAGCATTTCCGCCATGCATTTTTTTAAAGATTTTATTTATTTATTCATTGAAAGAGAGAGAGAGGCAGGAACACAGGCAGAGGGAGAAGTAGGCTCCTCACAGGGAGCCTGATGCGGGACTCAATCCCAGAACCTGGAACCCCGGGATCATGCCCTGAGCCAAAGATAGATGCTTAACTGCTGAGCTACCCAGGTGTCCCTTCCCCATGCATTTCTAACCAATATTTCAAATGTGATGTGCCCAGAACTGACTCTTCCTATCCAAACCTGTTCCTTCCCTCAGTATTTCTGGTGGCAGCTCCATCCTTCTAGGTGCTTAGGCCAGAAATCTTGGGCTCTTTTTTTTTTTTTTTTAAAGAGAAGTGAGCTTTTATTTCCTTGTTTTACAAATAAAGTTGGCCGAATCAGTTGCGTGGGCTCATTTTTGACCCCTTCTTTTCCTCTGACGTCCCAGATGTGATCTGTCAGTGAATCTTGCAGCCTCTACCGCAGACTCGTATGGCCACTGGTGCACCTGTGCCGGCATTATCATCTCCCTCCTGGGAACATCAGAGGGTTCCTGACTGGTGGTGTCTG
Organism: Canis lupus baileyi; assembly: GCF_048164855.1. Lineage (NCBI taxonomy): Eukaryota > Metazoa > Chordata > Mammalia > Carnivora > Canidae > Canis > Canis lupus. The sequence goes on along the minus strand of NC_132867.1, from coordinate 35,256,586 downwards.
TTCCCACTTGTTTGCTTCCCCCTTAATCTGTTCTTGGCTAAGTGAATGATCCTGCTGTGACTGTGACCAGGAAGTCACCACACCCCCTTTCTTGAAGCCTCCAGGGCTCCTCATTGCCCCCAGAGTGAAAGCCCGAGTCCCCACGGTAGACCTGATGGCTCTGTCCGGTGTGGGTGCCTCTACCCCCAACTCTATCCACTTGTCCTCCTGGCACTTCCCTGCTGCATCGTGCTCCCTTGGAGCCTCTGCTCCTCCTTGGAATTGTCTGTATAAATAAAGAAGAGTGATGTGATTCCATATGTTATGTCATCCTACCTTCTTTCTCTCCATCTCTCCGTCCTGGGTTTGTCTGCCTTCTGCACAATGGCTTACCTCCAACATTTCTTTTTTTTTTTTTTTAATTTATTTATTCATGAGAGAGAGAGAGAGAGAGGCAGAGACACAGGAGGAGGGAGAAGCAGGCTCCATGCCGGGAGCCCGATGCGGGACTCGATCCCGGGACTCCAGGACTGCGCCCTGGGCCAAAGGCAGGCGCCAAACCGCCGAGCCACCCAGGGATCCCCTTACCTCCAACATTTCTTATCTCTCCTCTCTGCTTATCATCTCTCCTTGGCACTTAGGACTTACTAACGTTTGATGTCTTGTGCTGCTGAATTTTTCAAAATTATCTGACTCCCATGCTAGAGTGTAAGCCTTTTGAGGATGAGAACTTTGGCCCCTTTGTTCAATATTGAAGCTCAGAACTTAGAATGTTTATCATATGGTAGGGACCTTATAATATTATAATGCTTGTTGAATAAAGGCACAGAACATTTTACTTGAATCTGATGTTTTTATCGTAGTTAATGCTTATTTTACCATTTTCATGTGTATGTTTTATTTTACCTTTTTAACACCTTTTTTTAATTTTTAAAAATATTTATTTAAAAAAGAGAAACAGTGTGTGTGAGTGGGGGAGGGGCAAAGGGGGAAGGAGAGGGAGAAGCCGACTCCGTGCTGAGTGTGTAGAGCTTGACACAGGGCTTGATCTCATGACTCTGAGGTCATTACCTGAGCTGAAACCAAGAGTCGGTACCTTAACCAACTGAGCCTCCCAGGCATCCCAACTGTCTGATTTTAATACATTTGGTATTGGCCGCTCGGGGTAATAACTCCTCTCTGATCCCATGTTTCCCTGGTGCCCCACCTTGTACCCCACCCTGAAGGGAAGTCCTCCAGGGCTCGAGAGGATGTTGCAGCCTTCCAGGAGCCTCCAAGACCCCTTCTTGTTTTAGGAATTAGAACTCTGTTCTGGGTTAGGCAAGGTTTCTGGAAGATTCTATCTCCCTCCCAACCCTCTCCCCCCTGGACCCATATTCAGACAAAGAGAAAGCAGCTGTTGGGTTCCCCATTATTTTCTGATGTAAAAGTCATGTCCTCCCCACTACTGGTGACCTGTCAGTGGCTGGTGGTGGTCAGCTTGTCTAGGAGAACAGGGTGGAGGTCCTCCAGTGGTAGAGAGTGATAGCTATTGTCTTAGTACTTTGTCTTCCCTGGCTGGATTTCTTTCTTAAAGATTTTGTTCATTTATTCATGAGAGATACACAGAGAGAGGCAGAGACACAGGCAGAGGGAGAAGAAGGCTCCTCGCAGGGAGCCTGATGTGGGGCTTGACCCCAGGACCCTGGGATCACACCCTGAGCCAAAGGCAGATGCTCAATCACTGAGCCATCCAGGTGGCCCTTCTGTGACTGCTTTCACTGGCATTTTACAGTATTTCCCCAGCCTAGGAGGAGGAATTTCCTTGAGAGGCGAAAGTATAAAGCTGTACATTTCCTGCAAAATGCACAGACTAGAGAATTACTAAGGAGCTCTAGAGCTGGAGAAGACTTGAAGGATATAGGACATAGTGCTGGATAGAAAATTTAATAAGGAGCTATATTTTTTTCTTTGGATCCTGGCTTCTGAATGGTTTGCAGTTGACCCTTGAACAATGTGATGATTAGGAGAATCCCCCCCCGCATCCCTACCAGTGTAGGTTGAAAATCCACAGCATATAATTTTGCCTTCCCCAAAACTTAACTGGTAATAGCGTGCTATTAACTGGAAACCTTACCAATGGCATAAACGGTCTATTAACCCATATTTTGCATGCTGTGTGTATTATATACAGTATCCTTACAATAAGGTAAGCTAGAGAAAAGAAAAGGTTATTGAGAAAAGCATAAGGAAGAGAATGTAATTTTCAGCACTGAACAGTGTTTACCGAAAAAAGCCCATGTATAAGTGGACCTGCATCGTGTAGACATACTCCAAATACTTCCTGTCTATCGTATGATAGCGTAGATGTTTGGAATATGTTACTTAGCTCTCACTGGTCATGAATTAGGAAGTACTTACATTACCAAATGGCATTTTAGGGAAAGGCTACCGTCACCTAATGTAATGCCAAATTACGACCTCTTCATTTCTTTATAATGCAGGAAATCTTGGACCCTCTTATGCAGTGGCTGGGGGAACATGTGGATCCTGAAGGAGTAATAAAATCCAGCAAGCTGTCCCTTAAGTTTCTTTCATCCTACACGTCTGAAATAGAAATCACCCCATCTGCTCTACCTGTGGTCACAGACGTGGGCACCTTCTCTTCAGAAAATTTTAACCTAGAGATCTACCGACAAAATCTGCAGACAAAGCGACTTGGGAAAGTTATTCTGTTTGCCGAGGTGACGCCCACCACGATGAACCTTCTGGATGGGTAAGTTGTGGCCGGATATTGTGTACCTACTCAGAGGAGTCCAGTTATGTTGATTGTCCTGTCTGACTGGTGCTGGGGGAGAAGGGGTAGAGGGAACGAAGGATTACTCCCAATAATCCCATCAGCAAAAAGATGGGAGTTCCCTTATGGAAGAGGTAAAATGTAGGAAGAAAAATTGAGAAATGTTTCTTGATCACAGGTTTGTACCTCAAAACAAGGGGATTTTGTGTTTTTGTTTTTGTTTTTTAATTTATTTTTTATTGGTGTTCAATTTACCAGCATACAGAATAACCCCCAGTGCCCGTCACCCATTCACTCCCACCCCCCGCCCTCCTCCCCTTCCACCACCCCTAGTTCATTTCCCAGAGTTAGGAGTCTTTACGTTCTGTCTCCCTTTCTGATATTTCCCACACATTTCTTCTCCCTTCCCTTATATTCCCTTTCACTATTATTTATATTCCCCACATGAATGAGAACATATAATGTTTGTCCTTCTCCGACTGACTTCACTCAGCATAATACCCTCCAGTTCCATCCACGTTGAAGCAAATGGTGGGTATTTGTCGTTTCTAATAGCTGAGTAATATTCCATTGTATACATAGACCACAGCTTCTTTATCCATTCATCTGTCGATGGACACCGAGGCTCCTTCCACAGTTTGGCTATTGTGGCCATTGCTGCTATAAACATCGGGGTGCAGGTGTCCCGGCATTTCATTGCATCTGTATCTTTGGGGTAAATCCCCAGCAGTGCAATTGCTGGGTCGTAGGGCAGGTCTATTTTTAACTGTTTGAGGAACCTCCACACAGTTTTCCAGAGTGGCTGCACCAGTTCACATTCCCACCAACAGTGTAAGAGGGTTCCCAAAACAAGGGGATTTTGTGAATCATGACTCTCTTCCTTTGCTAGTGGGCTTTTCAGATGATCCTTGGAAAAAACTTCATGAAAAAATGTCTTCAACCAGTGGCGTTATTACTCAGTTTATCCTTTTATTTGTGTGTGGTCGTAACCGGCGTTTAACACTTAGTCGAAAGTGTTTTGAGGGGGTTAGGACATTTGAACGATAGGTGAACTGTGTTAAATTGAAACAAATTGGAAATTTTGAACGTTTGCAAACCCATTTTGATATGTTCCTACCCAATCCAGTTTGTAAGCGCTCTGTAATCCCATTTAGATGTTCGAGGGTTTTTTTTTTTTTTAAAGATTTATTTATTTATTCATGAAAGACAGAAAGAGAGAGGCAGAGACACTGGCAGAGGGAGAAGCAGACTCCCTGCAGGAAGCCCGATGTGGGACTCGATCCCGGATCCCAGGATCATGCTCTGATCCGAAGGCAGATACCCAACTGCTGAGCCACCTGGGTGTCCCAAGATGTTCGAGGTTTATTCTTACGGAGCTTTCCTTCTTATTTCTTCTGTTTCTTGGACTTCAGTTAAAGTTTAAAAAAACTTAACTTGTCACATCTTGTCAAACAGATGAAAGGCGTTTTCACTCTTAAATTAGTATTAATCAGTAGTCTTATATTGAGATCATTTAAAAAGTAGGCTTATAGAGGGAGTGAATAAGAAAGGCATCTTCCTTCAACATGGGACTAAAGTTTCAGGAATGTAAGATTCCAAAATAAACCACAAAGCACTGGATTCCCAGTTTCTGGGCTTTTTCACTCATGGGACTACACAATTAGATGCGTAATTCACAGTAGGGAAATATTTTGGTCTTTCTTATTATTTTCTGGAATTTGATATGTTCATATAAAATGATGAGATAACCTTAGCATTTTCTTGATGGTCATACTCAAAGCCATGGAACTGGCAGTTTTGTGTGAAGAGTTTGTAGGGGAAGCGCTCGTGTCGCGGGACTGGTAGAGCCAGGCGGGTGTAATGGGAATGGGAATATGAGCCATGGTCATGAACAGTTCTTGTTTTGCCGGGTTATTGTGTGTTGTCATGGGTACTTTCTTTATTAGTGTTCCCAACCTCTTCTGCTTCCCCTACTACCTGGGCCCTTGCTCTTCGACGAGAAGGAAAAAGCCTGTGTTTGTATATGGCACAATCGTTGCGCGTGTGAGCTCTCTGGTAATCCTTTATTACTCAAGAGAACACTATGTTGAAAGGTGACCTGTTATAATTATATTTTCCAAATAAAAGAATCAGACATGGTATTTGCTGTAAGATTTGGGGAGATTAAGTTTATTATTATTTTTTTTAATTTAAATTTTTTAAGGATTTTATTTATTCATGAGAGACACAGAGAGAAGCAGAGACACAGGCAGAGGGAGAAGCGGGCTCCCTGTGAGGAGCCGGATGAGGGAGTCGATCCCAGGATTTCAGGATTATGCCCTGAGCCAAAGGCAGATGCTCAACCACTGAGCCACCCCAGTGCCCGGGAGGTTAAATTTAGATAGAAAAACACTGACACTTCTTGTCCATATTTGTTTGGCAATAGTAAAGAATATTTTATGTTGGGATGATCTTGAGCCACTGGATTATGGCCTCTGAGCTCCTGTAGTGGGCAGCGCATTACAGAGGGGACTGCAAGCCCTCTAGAGTGGATGGCCTGTCGCCTGTGTAATCAGATGGTTGGGTTTCCTTACACCCTTGTGAACACATGTTTTAGAATGGAAAAAGAAATGCCAGGTAAATACTGCTTTAGTACCCTTGAATACTGGTAAGTTCCTTTTTGATAATGAACTCTTTTTTCCCCCTTAAATTCTGTGTTAAGCAGCATGAGTCTGTAAAAGCGTGTAGCTGAGTGTCACAACCGTGGAGTCGGAATCTTCTGTAGGATGAAGTTTTTATTTTTATAAAAGAGAAAAATATTTTGGCTTTTCCAAGGGCATTTAGGAAGCTTCTTTGTTTCTCTTCTTGCCTGGTCTCTGTAGAACACAGAGAATGAAATAGCTTTGATGATTAATGATTAATCCCTCTCCTTGGCACAGAGCAGATATTGCATAAATAAATAGTGGCCGCTCACCGTAACTTACAGATGTCCTCTCCCACTGCTCGCATGGCTTCCTTCCTAACACCAAGAGATAAAGTTACTCACTGCAGCCTCGTGAGTGAGTCAGCAGGCCTGGTGAGAAGTTCCTGGGGGTGGGGTGGGGTGGATGGGTTGTAGTCTTTTTTAGGAGAAGGAATTTGAAGAGGTCACCTTGATGCCAAAAACTCAGTTGTCCACCAAGGGACCATGAGATAGATAGATGAAACATATGGCTTATTACTTTCTAAGAGTAAGACTGAAACCATTTCATTTCTTTTCTTTCTTTTCTTTTCTTTTCTTTCTTTTCTTTCTTTCTTTCTTTCTTTCTTTCTTTCTTTCTTTCTTTCTTTCTTTCTTTCTTCCTTCCTTCCTTCCTTCCTTCCTTCCTTCCTTCCTTCCTTCCTTTCTTTCTTTCTTTCTTGATTTATTTGTTTGTTTGTTTGTTTGTTTGTTTTTGAGGAGAGAGAACATGAGAGCAGGGGGAGGGGCAGAGGGTGAGAGAGAATCTCCAGCAGATTCTGCACCGAGTGGGGAGCCCGATGTGGGGCTTGATCCCTCGACCCTGAGATTGTGACCTGAGCTGAAGTCAAGAGTTACATGCTTAACTGATTAACCCACCCAGGTGCTCCAGGCCAAAACCATTTCTATAGCTAATATTATATTTGATCCCATATGAGCTATCCTCTTGGAAGTACAATCTATTGTGATTATAATAATACCAGCTAACATGTATTAAAACCTTTTATTTTCCAGACACTGCTTCAATGTACTTTATATGTATCAACAAATTTCATACATTATCTCTTAGTGCCTAGGGTCATCAGAGTCCAACTCTGGTTTCATGCCAGCATGTAGAAAGCTGCATATCAGAATTTACTGTATATGGAACTGTTCCTGTTGATTGACCACATCAATAGATCCATTATGCAGAACAAGGAGAATTTTCAAAAGAATGGCCTGGGTCTGAACTCCATGTGTGTTTCTTTCTTTATGTCTCTCACTTCTGTGGCTCTTTCCTAATGGTCTGGAATAGAGGTAAAATTTAAATTAGATAATAGATCTTTATTATAAGGTTTTTTTTTTATGTTTTATTTATTTATTCATGAAAGACACAGAGAGAGGCAGAGACACAGGCAGAGGGAGAAGCAGGCTCCCTGTAGGGAGCCCAACGCAGGACTTGATCCCCAGACCTGGGATCATGACCTGAGCCGAAGGCAAACGCTCAACTACTGAGCCACCCAGGCGTCCCTCTTATGAGGTTTCTAAAATCTTTTTTCTCTGCCTCCAGCACCCCCATGCACTGTGCTGCTGTGAGTGAAATGGAGACCATGAGATACCCTGGGCAGGGAGTGGAAAGTCTCCCTGGGGTGGTGGTAGGTAAGTTCCTGGTCATGCTCTCTAGCCTGGTGTCCTTGGGTTGTGGCTTTGCCTTTTAGGAGGGTCCTGACTGTATCATATTTGAGATATACATCAGAGGGAATGGGCTTCTGACACCCACTCTCTGTGAGGGCTCAGGGTTGGTGTTCTTAGGGTGAAATCACGGCCTTCTAGGTCAGCCTTATGGTTTCCATAGAGATAGAAGTTTCTGAAGACTGTAATAGGCCTCTGATGGTTCTGTGTGAATAACCATCAAAGAAGAATCATGGGCGAAAATAATTATTTGAGTACTAACATTAATTCTGTGTCACTGCCTACTCAGTGCCATTAGAGGTATTTTTCTTATGTTACTAGTGCAAATTGAGGACGATTTGGAAATTTCTCTTCTGACAAATACTTCAGAGGGCATCCTACTTTCTCCTTTGGCTACAAACCCAGTTAACCTACCGTGGCCCTGAGACAGGCATTGAAAGCTTCCATTTGATCTCAAGGTATGAAAGCTGGCTGGTGTGAAAGCCATGCACCACGACCGCCTTCACGCTGGCCCCTAAACTGTGAACTTTAAAGGTGTGTTAGTAATTCAGCAGAGGGGAAGGAGCTCTGGGGAAAGGGAGTAACTGGCGGGGGGAGGGGGTGGAGGGGATAAGGCAGCTGCTTGCTGGCAACTAAATCAAGGCAATTGAAGGGCCTTGTGGGCTCCCCTCTCCAAATATAAGAAGTGAAAGCCATGTCAGTGGGTAATGTTCCCCTAATCGTGGCCGAGCTACCCACCAGTCTGATTAGGACAGATAATTTCACCCTGTATTTCCTGTTCTAGTCATTTTCCCTGGCATGTGTTTCTGACCCTGAAATGGGTTCTCTACTCCATTGTCAGGGTAACCTTTTGGATGTAATGCTGGATTTGATTGCCTTTAGACCCTTTTCTTTTTCTTTCTGCCCTATTTCCTGGTAGATTTTCCTGTGACCAGTTAGCTCAGCTGATTGGGTAGGGCCCAAGGGCATGGGTTCAGTACTGTGTCTGGACCAGTGAACTTTACAATGTCCCACAGTCACGTCCTACAGCTGTGCACCCCGGAAGCCATTTATAAATGTGAGCTATTCGTGGTGGTGGGGTCTACACCACCCAGTGGTGGCGATAGATGGTGCTAATCCATCATCACTGCTGGGAGAAATAACTCCAAGTTGCATGGTTGGGATACTACATTGTGTCTCATCTCATGATAAGTTTCAGCTGTGGAGAAGGCATTAGGCTAGACCACAGAGCTTGGGAGTAACTGAGTTATGATATATATATTTTAAAGATTTTACTTATTTCTTCATGAGAGACACACACACACAGAGGCAGAAGCATAAGTAGAGGGAAAAGCAGGCTCTCACTGGGGAGCCCGATGTGGGACTCAATCTCATGACCCTGGGGATCACGACCTGAGCCAAAGGCAGATGCTCAACCCCTGAGCCACCCAGGTGCCCCAAGTTATGATAATTTTGGAGTTGTCACTTATTAGACTTTGACTCATATCATCTTTTTCAATGACTTTTGCCAAGTCGCTGTCAGATGTTGAAATAACTCCTGTGTGAAGCCACAGTTGATGGTGAGTCAGATGGACACAAACTTGTTGATACTGGTTTCCTTTCATATACTGCTATATCCCCAATAAACACACCCAGGGCGGCCACTTTTTTATTTGTAAAGAATAATACAGATTTCCTTATTAAATAAGTTGTTTATTTTCTTACTATTGTTTAAGTCTCTGGGTTTTTCAGGCTGATGCTTGCCTTCCTCATTCATGGAATAAGCATTTACGACGTGCCTGCTATATGCCAGGCACTGTGTTAGGTGCATGAGGGAGAATGATGGAGAAGGTACTACCCCAGCCTTACAGTGCATTGGAAGACTCAAATTGCAGCGCACATTCAGTCCATACACGTTGTGGGCACCCTTCTTGTTCTGAGCATGAGGGCTTCGGGTGGAGAGAAGCAGGCATATTAGGTAACGTGTTGGAGGGAAGGAAGTAGACTGGTCAGTGAATTTTTTTTTTTTTTGAGCAGTTACTATGTGTCAGGCATCATTCCTTTTTTTTTTTCTTTTTTTTTAAATAATAAATTTATTTTTTATTGGTTTCAATTTGCCAACATACAGAATAACACCCAGTGCTCATCCTGTCAAGTGCCCCCCTCAGTGCCCGCCACCCAGTCACCCCCACCCCCTGCCCTCCTCCCCTTCCACCACCCCTAGTTCGTTTCCCAGAGTTAGAGGAGTCTTCCATGTTCTATCTCTCTTTCTGGTATTTCCTACCCATTTCTTCTCCATAAATCTCCCGGTCTGGTGAGCAGAATGCTAGAACTGAATATTTTATCGCGCCCTGGCTCTGTAACCGTGGCAATATCCCTCCCCTGGGCCTTGCTCTCAGCTGTGAGATCTGGGGCGCTGTACCCTCCCTCGATCAGGCGATCTTCCTGAGTCGGCCTCTTTCACCAGCCAGCCTTGCTCCAGCACCTCTGGAAGGCTGAAATGGTTTTGTGAATTAGGCTCACTTTGCATGGGAGACAGTGGACTTCCTGCAGGCAAATGGAGTGAAATGGAAAAACAATCCCATAACACAGTTTTGGAAAACATTTTGGGGGAATCACTTCGGGGAGCACTGCCACCATCATTTCAGAAAGAGGATTTTTGTTTCAGCATTTAGGGCCCATCCTAGCTTCTCGCCACTCTGCATGTGTGTCTACTCAGTCCCAAATATCTCTTTTCCCTTTTCTGCTCTTCTGGTTCTGTTCCCCTAACTTGCTCTCCTGCACACCCTCCTCCCCTGAAGTCGAGGCCTGAGAGACAGAAATTGGGCTGGAACTAATTTAATGGCTGAGTGACCTCACAGTAGAGAAACAGCCGGATCCTAATAGGGGTCTTTGTCTACATTTCCACCCTGGCTGGTAGCATGCCAGTCAAGAGTCAAGCTAGAGACACAGGTGGAAGCGATTAGACCTGTCATAAGGTTTGAAAAATTGATTCTGGAGGCGAAGTGAATAGATTGAACTTGACAGTGTTGTCCTAAAGATTCTAAGGGAAAATTCTGTAGTTTAATTTGAAATCCCTTGATTATTCATTAGCTTTCCAGATGGCTTTTGTTGACGTTTTACATATTAATGCCTGTATTGTGTTATTGGTGTACTCTTAATGTGCACATAGGTAATGAGCAAAGAATAAATACATGGGTAAGTGTCCCAAATTAATGGGATGTTGGTATAATTGTGAAATAAAGGGTTTTTAAGAAGTTGATTGCTTTGGAATAATTAGTGTGAGCTTTTTTATGGGCCAATTTGGTACTTCTAAAGTGAAAATTATTGAAGTATTTTAAAGAAACCTTCATTTTAATGTTTACTTCTAAATTAAGGTTTAGAATATAACTCTAGCCTTTGACTCTAGAGGTCACAACTGAAGGGCTGGTGATTTTGGCAAGTTCTCCATCAAATGCTTCCCTCCCCCCCAAATTCAACACCTGAATAAGTTAACCTTTCACATGCCAAGCTCCTGGAAGTGAATTTTGAAGTGGCCCATTATTTTCCAGAGATGCCTCCACATTAATTTTTAGTGTTTTAGGATGTTTGCTTTCACAGTCTGTAGCTGATTTTTTTTTTTTTTTAAAGTGGGGTAAACTCATTGTGAGGCTTGCCATTTTGTGATGGTTGCAACATGTGTTGTCTGGGTAGCATTTTCATTAGAATTGGACCTTCTTTGTCTCTCTTATCATTAAACAACATTTAACTATTGGATAACCTGAAGCGTCCCAGGTTTTGCTGTACAGAAGAGTGAGGGTGAATATAACCATCCAGCGATGGCCATGTGAGCAGTGAACGTCATTGGCTTCAGGGGCATGCAGGACAGGCTGCCCAGCCATGGCGGTGCTTCTTCTGGACCCCACACACAATGGAAGCTCTTCCTCTGGAGCCTTCTTCCAAACACACTGCACAGTCTTCTCATGTTCTCAGTGGTGGTGATTTTTAATCTTTTGAGGGTATGCCAGACCAAAAAACCAAAACCAAAATCAAACCAAACCATACCAAACACAAAACCCTAAAATACTATCGTGAGGTATCCACTGTGGGAAGTATTTGCAGAAACAACTAGTTCCCCATGGTTTACTCATTTTTAATTCCTGAGGATAGGCTTACTGGTTTGACCTAGGGGCTTAGATCTGAGGATGTACTAGGTTGGAATTCCAGTTTTGCCTTTTACTACATGAGTGATCTTAGTGATCAGAAACCATGCAGGCCACCATTTACGTATCCTTAATCTTCATCACATGCTCTTCAGTGGCAGTGCTGTGAATGTCTGTGAAACAGATCAGCATTGTCTTTGCCCCAGATTGTAATATGTATTTTCTTGGGGTGGGGTTTTTGTTGAAGATTTTGGCAGTTTTTTCTCATCATGCATGAAGCATGATGGCTCATCACTAGTTACTATCTTGCCAAAAATGTGTTGTTTTAGTCCAGCTTTTCTTGAAAGATGAGAAAACATAGTCCATTGTCTGTGTTTGTATTACCCTTGAAATATGTGGAGCCAGTTTTTCCCCCTTCTTTTAATCACATTTGTTCTTTTTTTAAATCTTCACAATTTATTATTTTCATAGGTAACAACAGTCATTTGGAAAGAGCCAGAACATCAACTCTTTGAACATTTTCATCCATTTCACGATATGCCTTGTGTATCACCCATATCTTCCTTGAACCCCTAAATTTCTCGTGCTGCTCAGAAATACGTGTTTGATGTCACACGATTGTTTTGAGTTAAACGTCTCAGATAAACTTAAAACTCTGCAGAATTGCTCAGCTGTATACCGCATTTGATACTCATTTTGTCAGATGCCTCTGTTATATTCAAACGAATAATAAAATGCCATAAAGGGTAATAAAGCGAGGTTTGGGGATGGAAAAGGCTTTCAGTAAAGAAGGTAACAGCAAATTCCCTAAACATGTTTTTCCCTGGTTCAGATGCATCTTAGAAAGCCAAGTGTTAACTGCAATTTAGAAGCGAACCGAGTCCTCTGATGGCTGGGAATGTTTTCACGCTTAGTTATTGAGTGCAGAGGAGTGGTTTCTTAATGACAGGGAGGGCCCAGAGTGGACAGATAAGAAATCTGGGGTCAGGGTAGCACATGGTGCTGACAGCATCTCACGCCTCTGAGCATTGCTGGCAAATTCCATGACTTCTCATCTTGAAACGAGCAAACTGTAGTGATGCCCACTCATAGGAATGCCACTCGTGTTGAGAGGGCCAAAGGGAGGGGTGAAATGAGGAGCCCTTTGCTCAGTGGGTCGGTAAGTGCTGGTTGTATCTCCTCTTTGCCCACTGAGATGGGTACAGATGGAGACTGATGATAACCATCTACTCTAAAACACAAAAATGAAGATTGAGAATGTGTCCCAAGGTTCTACTGCAGTAAAAAAAAGTATGACAAGAAAGCAGCATTTAAAAAACTTGGTTATGTGACAACATGGACAGGACGTCATGCTAAGTGAGAGAAGTTGGATGGAGAAAGAGAAGTACTGTGTGATGTCACTTGTATGTGGGATCTTGAAAAGCCAGGCTTGTAAGAACAGAGAGTAGAATGGTGGTTACCAGGGAATGGGGGGGTGGGAGCTTGGAGCAGATGTTGTTTAAGAGCACAAACTTGTAATGAATGAGTTGTTCTTAAGTAAGTCCTCATGATCTAATGCACAGCACAGTGAATGTAAACAGGACCATATGATAATTGTCAAACATACTTTGAGACTAGAACGTATTCCAACCACTAAAAAAAAAAAAAAAAAAAAAGAATAATGTGAGGGGCGTCTTGATGGCTCAGTCAGTGAAACATCTGACTCTTGATCTCAGGGTTGTGAGTTTGCGTCCCGTGAAGGGCATGGAGCCTACTTAAAACCAAAAAACAGAAATGATAAGTAATAGAGGTGCCAATTATCGCTACAATAGCAATCACATTACAACAGATAAGTGTATCCAGTTAACACCTACATCATAAATGTACACAGTGTTATATGTCAAATATGCTTCATTTAAAAAAAGTAAAACTCAATGCAGGAAAAAAGTAAAACTTAGTTTATGAATTCACATTTTTTTTTAAAGATTTTATTTATTTATTCATGAGAGACACAGAGAGAGGCAGAGACACAGGCAGAGGGAGAAGCAGGCTCCATGCAGGGAGCCCGATGCGGGACTCAATCCCTGGACCCCAGGATCATGCCCTGAGCCAAAGGCAGACGCTCAATCACTGAGCCATCCAGGTGCCCCTAGTTTCTAAGTGGAAAAATTTTAAATATTCTTAGATTTTGATATTCATGATCAAGTATGGCCACTTACCTGTATACATGTGAGGAAGTAGAGGCTGAACTGTGGGTTAAAACGTTTGTTTTCGTAAAAATGTGTTAGGTGATCAAGCAGATCTTTTTCCCTTGGCCCCTTCTGCATACCTCTCCCCCGTTCCCTTTCCTCCCCCGACATGGCTTTGTGACTCAGAAAAATTTCTGTTTTTCTTTCACATAAAACACTTACCTGCTTTGGAGGTGAGGGTTGATTTGCTTTCATCTGCCCCTTTAAAATCTTTTACACACCTACCATTTGTCCACACACACTCGGAGCTATGAAATGCCCTTGTTTCTGCTTTTTGTTTTGGAGAGAAGCATGTTCTGTTTCTGCATGAGGGGGATTCCATCACTCTGAGACCCAGACGCCACATTTTTTCTGCATTGCACAAGGGGTCATTCATCATTTTCATTTTTTGTTTGGCTCTCCCACAAGAGTATTCAAATTAGCGAGAAGGAAAATGATGAAGTCATTGCCTGGCAGAGAAGTATTTTCTCGGGATGTGGGAAGGGTAGAGGAGACAAGAGAAGAGGAAGGGATTATGCTGAGGTCTCTCCCTACTTCTTTTTCTGACCTTTGGCTCTAGAGGTCACCTGGATACTAATGTAGTTTTCCCAGCTTAAAATTGGGTAAAAGAGTGTGAACAGAATTTACCCCAAAATGAAACTACATGGTGGGATCGCGGTGTCAGTGACCTTGGAAACTTAGACCGTAATTTTATCTCTGTCATTCTCACACACCAGCTGTGTGATGTTGGGGGAACCACCCAAATTCTCTGGATCCATTTCCTTATCTGTAAAATGAGAGGGTTGTACTAGATCTGTGGCTTGATTTTATATATATATTTTAAGCAATAAAGCCCCTTTTTACATGAACTACCCCCCCCCCCGCCCCGCCCCACCCCACCCCACCCCACGCCATACAAATGGGGTTGGAGAGCCTTCTAGAGCCTGGTTCCTCAGGTCATGGGTGTCAGTCGAGACCACTGGCCAACAAAGTGCCCAAGGTCTTGTCACCTGGACACTCAGGCCCAGCTGACAGGGACAATTAAATCGTAATGGCAGGCTGACATGGTTGACTGAACTGTTTTTCTTTCTTTTTGAAAACAATTTTTAATTAATTAATTTAAAAAGATTTTAATTATTTATTTAGAGTGTGAACTGGGGGAGAGGCAGATGGAGAGGGAGAGAGAGAATCTCAAGCAGAGTCTATGCTGAGGGTGGAGCCTGACACAGGGCCCAATCCCATGATCCTGAGATCATGACCTGAGCTGAAATCAAGAGTTGAATGCTTAGCTGACTGAGCCCCCCAGGAGCCCCTGGACTGTTTCTTTTTATACCCTGCCTTGTTCCAAGAAGATTTAAGGCAATGGGGATTGAAGTATATCTGTTATGAGATAAGCTCTTTCTCCTGTTGTAGGTGCAACTACACAACCCAAAGGGATTATACTGTGTTTCTTTTGTTGTTACTGTGAGTCATGTCAAAGTTATGCACGTATTAGTCATAAAACTCAGCGCCATTCAGTTTTCTGACCTTCCCCAGACTGAAAATGAGAACTGAATGACTGGGCTCCCCTCTGGAACTCAGGGAAGCCTGGCTAGATCCCCTGCCCCTGTTAAGCTAAGTAGCTGTTATCTTGGGGTGATTATCCAGTGATTAGTCAAATGTCTCCAGTTAATAGATGAGTAATGTCTGAGAGAAGTCTCTGCTGGAGTAGCTTGGGTTTCAAACACCCAGACTCCGAGAGGGGAATCTCAGCTTTGGTGGAGAAACTTGTGTATTGCCTGTTAGGATTATAAATCTCTGATGAGAACCTCCCCTTACAAACTATTGTTTCTGTTTTTGTTTAGAAGCTCAGTTAAAAGGCTTCCTGTAGCTTTCTGTATAGATGTCGTTCCTTTCTTTCCCTTCCCTTCTTTTTGTTGCAATGTATGGTGCCTCCCAACTGTTGACGATCATCGGAGGCTGTCTTGGAGTTCTGCAGGCAGGTCAGTGGAGGTGGAACCCCCTGGTAAGATTGGAAGCACTTTTCCTGTTTTGCTCTGGCACCTGGAAACTGTCATGAAACAGATCAAATCCGTTCAGCACAACGTTGTCATAGCTGGCATCTCGTAAACCCGAAATCAGACCAACGATGAATACCAAAACTCTCATGGTCTCTTAGATCTGGGGGTGGCACCTGAAACGCCAGCTACCTGAATGCCCTCCGCACTGTTTCAGATGTTTCTGAATCCTTCATGGTGAGCAACTTTATGGCATTGTTCAATTTACAAATATTTATTGAGCTGTTACACCTTCAGGCAGCTCATCCCAGCATCTTAGGACTAGTGCTGTCCTAAAGGGATGGGTCCTTTAAAACTTGTCCCATTCCAAAGAGGAAGTCTGGCCATGGATCTAAGTCAAGAAAATTTATTTAACTTTCTCCCAAATAATAGTTAAAAGATCTGTTAATTAGTTCAGATGGTTTAAGATATTTGAGGATCATTACTGGCTGTTTTAATCCCCATATCACCTTTTTTCTCAGCATCTCCAGAAATGAACATTTAGTTATATCGCCATTTTGGGGATGAAAACTTTAGGTCTGAAGGACCAAAAGTCTTGACATAAAGCCAGCCAGTGTACATAAACTAATTATTTTTTTCTGAAAGTATTTTTTTTAGTTATAAAAAGAATTCTTGACCATTATGGAAAACTAGGCAATATAGTAATTTATACTAAGGAAATGAAATTCATCTATTACCCCACCACCTACAAATGACCATATTAATCTTTTCGTATATTTTCTTCTAGTCTGTTTTCATCCTACACAATACATGTAAGACTGTGATTATGTTGTTTATGAAATAATCACTTCCCATGCAATCAGATAGTCTGCTAAAAACACGTCTTTTGTTCTGTGCATATAGTTTGGCCATGATTTATTTAAGCAATCTCCAGTGAATGCTCTCCTGTCATTTCCAGCATTTTTCTCTTCTAAATAATAAGCATATTTCTTTTTGAGGCAATGGTTCTGTATAATTCTTTAGTTGACCCCATTACAATATTTCTTTTCCAGAAGATAATTGGAAAATTATAAAACAAAAGCAGACATTGCTAGAAGTTGAATGGGATGAGGCTAATAATACTTGTTGTTTATAACATTTCATGTTATTTCATCACCATTATATAATTCACATTGTTTCATCTTTTGTCCACAGAGATGCCATGCCTTAATAATAGCTGAAATTAATCTGGCATGTACTGTGTGGCAGGTACTGTGCATTACGTGCATTTTCACCATTCAGTCTTTACCAGAACCCTAGGAGATAGGTACCATTATGTGGTTCCCATTTTAAGAAATGAGAGAGCTATTGCTTGGAGGGTTGAAATGGCCAGAGCCATACGAAGAGTTAAGTGGTAGAACCAGCATTTAAAAGATTTGTGTGAGAGCTTTAATTCCTAGCCCCTAATACTATATTATTACAGGTGCTTTGTTGAAATCCTAATACACTATATCCCCCATCCTTCCAACGTCTATGCATATTACTAATCTTGTTATAATAGAAAATCAGATTACCTTGCATATCTAATTCTTGGTGATTTTCTTAAGTTTGTTAGGAGATTTTTTTGTGGAGGGGTATAATGGGAGTCATAGTTAAAGTCCCAGTTCTTGAGCTTACTAGTGAGACATCTTACTTAACTTGTTTGCTCTTCTGTACCATTATCTGTAAAACATGGAGAGTAATACCTATATTCCTGGGTTAAATAGAAGGGTACATGTGAAAGTCTCAGTTCAGTTCCTGGTACTCATGTTGTACTAGGTACTACATAGAAGTAATTTCCTTATTTCCTTGAATTTCAACAGGGATAGGCCATCTCTAATTAGTAATTTCCTTTAAAAATTAGAATGGCATTTTTTTTTCCTTTTAGCTTGTCTAGTTCACAATAACCCTTCAAAGATCAACTGTATGGATATAATGATATTTTCCTCATGTTCTCAAGTTCTGTGAACTTGAAAATAGAATAATAATAATTATCCAATTTGAAGAAGAGAGAAAAAGACTAGGGAAAAAAATCAAGCCTCAGGAACCTGTGGGATAATCTAAAAATATCCAATATATAGTAATTGGCATCCCACAAGAAGAGAGACAGATGAGGCAGAAAAAAATATTTGAGGAAACGATGGCCACGTGATCCCCCAAGTTGGTAAAAGACATGAATTGGCAAGTTCAATATGTTCAGCAAACCATGAACAGGATGAAGCTGATGAAAGTACACCAGAGCACATCATAGTTGAACTGCTGAAGACAAAGATAAAGGGAAAGTATTGAAAGCAGCCAGAGGAAAACATTGCTTTACATGCAGAGGGATGATGAGTTGAACATGCACAATTTATCATCAGAAATCATGGAAGCCCGAAAAGAATGGGACAGTATTTGTAAAGGGCTCCAAAAAAAAAAAAAAGGAAAAAAAAAAAAAAAAAACCCACAACCCTGTCAACCCAGAATTCTACACCCAGCAAAAATAGGCTTCAACAGTGAAGGCAAAATACACTCCCAGATAAAAGGACACTAAGATAAATTGTTATAGTGCAGATACACTGGATAGAATGCCAATGGGAGTGCCAGGGAGTAGAGGGAACTACGCCAGAGGGAAACTTGGATCCTTCAAGAAGAAACGAAACAGCAACTGAGTAAATTTACAGTACCTTTCCCTACTTAATTTCTTTTTTTTTTTTTTAAGATTTTATTTACTTATTCATGAGAGACACAGAGAGAGAGAGAAAGAGAAAGAGGGAGAGGCAGAAACACAGGCAGAGGAAGAAGCAGGCTCCATGCAGAGAGCCCGATGTGGGACTTGATCCCGGGACTCCAGGATTGCGCCCCGGACCAAAAGCAGGCGTTAAACTGCTGAGCCACCCGGGGATCCCCCTTACTTAATTTCTTTAAAGCAGTATGACTTAAAAAAAAAAGATTTTATTTATTTATCTAAGAGCACAAAAGGGCTTGGGGAGGGGCACAGGAAGAGGGAGAAGCAGGCTCCATGCTGAGCAGGGAGCCCAATGTGGTGCTTGATCCCAAGACCCTGGAATTGTGACCTGAGCCGAAGGCTGATGCCTAACCAACTGAGCCTCCCAGGCGCCCCAATATATGACTGTTTACAGCAAAAATTATAACATCTGGCATCACCTTGTGTATGTTGGTGGTGTACATATAACAACTCTAACATAAAGGAAAGTAGAAGAGGAGTAAATGGAACTATATGGTGGCAGTATTTCTACATCTGATGTGAAATGGTATAAACTTGATAGATGTGTCAGTTAAGCATTTATATTGTAATCACTAGAAATGTAAGGCAAAGGGGTGTCCAGGTGGCTCAGTCAGTTAAGGGTCCGACTCTTGATTTCGGCTGAGGTCATAATCCAGGAGATCAAGCCCTGTATTGCATTCCATGCTCAGCGGGGAATCTACTTGAGATTCTTTCTCTCTCTCTCCCTCTGCCCCTCCCCTCACACAAAATCTCTCTTTAAATAAATTAATTAAAAGAAATCTTTTTGCCTTATGAAACATAAGGCAAGGAAGTACAGCTAAAAAGCAAGTAGATAAACTAAAAATCCAAATAATTCAAAAGAAGGCAGGAAAAAAAGGAATATTGGAATGAAAAATAGAAGGAAAAACAAAAATGAACAAAATGTCAGGCATAATTCAGCTAAATGATCATCGACTAAACACTGCAGTTAAAAGAGTGTCAGAATGGATTAAAAAAAAAAAAAAAAGCAAGACCTGAGTATATGTTCTCTTTAAGACTTAAGACATGCTTAATTATAAAGATGTAGATAGATTAAAAGCAGAGGGATGGAAAAAGATATTCCACGCAAACAGCAAGCTTCAGAAGGTAGATGTGACTTTATTAACATCCAATAAAACAGACTTTAGGACAAAGAATAAGGAGAGATAAAGGAATAGTTCATCAGGATAAAAGGGTCATTTCACTGAGAAGACATAACAATCATAGTTGTGTATTTGCCTGATCACAGAGCTTCAAAAAAAATGAGGAGAAAATTAATAGAATTAAGAGAAAAGCAGATAAATCCACCATCACAGTTGGAGATTTGAATACCACTTTCTTAACAGGTGCTAGAACAACTAACCAAAAATAAGTGAAAAACAAAAGATCTGAATAACATTATCAACTTCCATCACCTAATTGGCGTTTATAGAACACGGCATCCAGCTGAATGCACACACTCTTCAAGTGCACCTGGTATATTCGCCAAGGTAGTAAAATATGTAAAATTTGTCTCTATAAAAATGTAAAATATGTCTCTATAAAAATAAAGTGATTGAAATCACATAGAGCAAGACACACCTTCTCTGTCCACAATGGAATCAACATAGAAGTCAGTAACAAAAATGTATCTAGGAAAAATCACAAATATTTTAAAATTAAACAACACAGCATCTAAATAATCCATGGATCAAGGAAGAATCACAATAGAAATTAGAAACCTTTCTGAGTTTTTTTAATTTAAAAAAATTTTAATTTTTTAACTTTTAAAATTTAAAAAGATTTTAATTATTCGCAAGAGACACACACAGAGAGAGGCAGAGACACAGGCAGAGGGAGAAGCAGGCTCTGTGCAAGGAGCTTGATGTGGGACTCGATCCCGGGACCTCGGGATCACGCCCTGAGCTGAAGGCAGATGCTCAACTACTGAGCCACCCAGGCGTCCTGAAACCTTTCAAAGTTAAGGAATATCTAAATAGAGATACTATGTAGAAAAGAAGACTCAATATTAAGATGCCAGTTTGCTTTAAATTGATTTATGAATTCAATACAAGTTTAACCAAAATTACAAGAGGAGTTTTAGTAGAAAGGTGGAAGCTGATTCTAAATTTTACATATAATTTACATAAAAATGCAAGGACACTACAATAGAGAGTAATTTTAAACAAGAACAAAGTTGGAGAAGTCATATTTTCTGGCTTTAAGAATAACTGTAAAATTGTAATAATTAAGGCATGTCATATTGACATTAACAAGAGATAGATCAAGAGAACAGTATATTTCAGAAATAGACCTGCCCTTAATTGGCCATTTGATTTTTGTCATTGGTGTCAAAGCAGTCCAAAGGAGAAAGGAAAGTCTTTTCAAGAAATGGTGCTGGCATAACCTTATGCATAGTCCTCATAGGAAAGTAAGTGAATCTTAGCTCTTATATCACATCATACACGGGGATTGATTTGATAGATCATAGAGCTATCCAAGAGCTAAAATTAAAATGCTTCTAAAGGAAAATAAAGTATTTTCGTGACTTTTAGTGGTATGCAGAGATTTCATGAACTGGTTACCAAAAGCAGTAACCATTAAAACAATTAACAAGTGAGACTTCATAAAAATGGAAACGGTATGCTCTTCAAAAACATAGTGATAAAATGAATAGAATGACATGCTGGCAGATAATATTTGCACAAACCTATATTTGACAAAAACTGGTATCTGGGATACATAAAGAACATTTACAACTGAATAATCAAATGACAAACAGCTCAGTTATAACATGTGAACAATGCTTGACAAAACAGGAATGCCAGCAGCCACGTAAGCACATGAAAAGACCCTTAACATTTTCTGTCTTCAGGAAAATGCAAATTAAAACCAGAATGAGATCCCACTGCACACCCCCACATCCACCAGATTAGCTAAAAATAGAAGAGACTGATCGCATCAAATATTGGTGAGGATGTGGAACAACCACAATTCCTAAACATCTCATTGTTGGCAGGAATATAAAATGGTATAGCCACTTTGGAAAAATGATGGTTTTTTTATAAAGGTTTTTTTTTTTTTTTTTTTAATAAAAGTAAACTTGTACTTCCCTTCTGCCAGCAGTCCTCTGCCTTCCTAGTTATTCACCCAGGCTAAATGAAAATATGTGTGTACACGTGTTGTATGTCATTGTTCATAGCAGCTTAATTTTTAATAGCCAAAACCTGGGAACAGCCCACACATCTGTCAAACACATAAATGGATACATTGTAGCATATTCATACACTTGAATATCACTCAGCAATAAGAAAGGTTGGACTGCTGATACATCTATCAACTTGCAGGAATCTCAAAAACTATATGCACAGGGCGCCTGGGCGGCTAAGCGGCTAAGCTTCTGCCTTTGGCTCAGGTCATGATCCCGGTGATGATATCACTGCAGGTAAATTTTACATACAAACTAATATATTGAAATCTAGTGAAATGCAGGCTTAAGGGGCACCTGGGTGGCTCAATGGTTGAGCATCTGCCTTTGGCTCAGGGCGTGATCCTGGGGTCCTGGGATCGAGTCCTGTGTCGGGCTCCCCACAGGGAGCCTGCTTCTCCCTCTGCCTATGTCTCTGCTTCTCTCTTTCTCTGTGTCTCTCTTGAATAAATAAATAAAATCTTTTTTTAAAAATGCAGGCTTAAGTATTAAGAGGGGGAAATGTGAAATTTATGTTGAAATGCATGAAGCATAAGTGGATGCATAGACTGGTTGATAGGTATGTACTAAGGCAAGTATAATAGATTATAGATGGTAGACTATTACTGGGCAGGGGGATACATGAGCGGACGCTCCAAAATTCACCCTTGCTGTAATGTGTTCTTATTTTTTGTAATAAGTGAATTACTGGGGAAGGGTTGTAAAAATAGTCCTGATAGCATACTTAAAATAAATTTACAAACAAATAAATTAATAAATTCATGAAAGTTGGAGTTCTGTAAACACTTGGCATCCCCAGTTACATAGGAGAGGCACATCATAAAAGGAAATGTGTGTTGCTTCCTACGTTCAAACATTTTTCACCATTCTTTCTCTTGTTTCAATGTACACAATCCCCCCCACCCGCCTCCCCACCTTCCGGGAACAAAACAGCTTAAAGGATATGAAAAGTATGAAGTTAACACTGAAGTGTTCCTTTTGGTGACTTGCTGGATTATTTACTCCTTAGGTATTGGGTATTCTGAGTACTAAAATTTAAAACAAAAATCACAGTCTGTATTCTCGTTTTCTGAAATCCCAGGGGTCTAATTTCTCTTTATTTATGCCCCTAGTGAAAATATTTTAAAAATCTAAATTTGTCTGCACATAAAGTTTTCATTTCTCACACCTCATATGGTCCAGGCTGCTGTCATGGCCTTTACAAGTGTGTGCCGAATAGGAGGCTCCCTGCTGGGCACACGCGAGTCTCAGGGTTGCTGTAAAGTGTTCAACCCCGTGTTAAAAAGAAAAGATATAATTAGCAGCGTTCTCGTTATTTAAAATATTCTCATTAATGTGTATTCTGATGTAATTTTACTCCACAGTTGCTCAAAAGAGCCTCTCCAAGGCTCCAGCCGGAGGCGGGTGAGGGGGGTAGGTGCTTCTGCCCTCCAGTGTCCTTTCAGTCGTGGTAGACTGAGGAGCTGGCCTTCTCTTAGTGCTTGGAGTTTAGTCTTTTTTTTTTTTTTTTTAAATCATACCAATTTTATTAGAATTTGTATGCTTTATTTTTTCTTTTTAAGATTTTATTTATTTATTCATGAGAGACACAGAGAGAGAGGCGAGACACAGGCAGAGGGAGAAGCAGGCTCCCTGTGGAGCCCGACACAGGACTGGATCCCAGGACTCCAGGATCATGACCTGAGCCAAAGGCAGGCGCTCAACCACTGAGTCACCCAGGCACCCTTGGATTTTAGTCTTGGAGCTCATCACTTTATTGGGAATTCTTCTCATAAGTAGTCTTTAAGATATTTTTTGTAATGAGCTGCCTGGGTAGCTCAGTCGGTGAAGTGTGTGACTCTTGATTTTGGTTCAGGTCATGATCTCAGGGTCGTGGGATCGAGTCCTGCCTGTGTCAGGCTCCTGGCTCATGCCAGGAGTCTGCTGGAAGATTCTCTCTCCCTCTGCCCCTCCGCCTGCTTGCTTGCACTCTCTCTCTCAAATAACTAAATCTTTTTTTTTTTAAAGATATTTTTCCTAACGTGGTGTTTTGTTGTGAAGCAATTTCTACCTCTCCCCGCCACCCCTTAAGACTTTGAGGGACACTTTCCACTCTTCATTCCTTAGCAGTGATCTCTGGGAGGAGACTGAGATGAAAACCCATATTATCTCCAAATTGAGCCGATTTGCCAACAATTGATGGAATGATGGCACAGGTAGTAATGCATCTTCTTTCTCTTTCTTTTTCTCCCCTTTTTTTCTTTTCTTTTTTTTTTCTTAAGATTTTTATTTATTTATTCATGGGAGACACAGAGAGAGAGGCAGAGACACAGGCAGAGGGAGAAGCAGGCTCCTTGTGGGGAGCCCGATGCAGGACTCGATCCCAGGACCCCAGGATCACACCCTGAGCCAAAGGCAGGCGCTCAACCACTGAGCCACCCAGGCATCCCTTCTTTCTCTTCCTTGATAGTCTAGTTTTTACATGAATTGTGACCTATATTCTGGGAAATGGGAAGGAGCAAGGTGCTCCTCTGGGTAGAAATCATTGTGAGTAATAACTAATCAAGGTAATGAGCGAATGGCTAATAACCATGAGGGGGACTGTTTCCTGAGGCTGTGTACAAGGCCGACTGGTTAGAACTTTCCAAAATTTCTCTTTTCCCCCTCACCATGCTTCTCCATGGTATTAAAAAGCCTGACGTGCGTCCGAGGAGACACAGTGGTCAGACTGGTGGTGGCCAGAGGCTGTGTTCCCGACAAAACGAAAGCAGCCAGATCTTGCCAAGGACCTTCGGTGTCAATTTCCCAAGTCCCTGAAATGAGCAGCACGTGTGCTTTGGTGTGGAATTATTTTAAAACCACAGCAGGCAGCTTTTACTCTTTAGATCCTTTGCAGTTTGGGGTTGCCATAGATACTGGGGGTTCAGAGCTTTTATTTTAAAGGGGGGAGGGTCTCTGCTGTTCCTATCTCTGTCCTAGTCCTCCAGAAATTAGGCTCCCTTATTGTTCATAAAATAATTCTAGGTGGGATGACCTCTATTTCCTTTTTTTTTTTTTTTAGAAATTAAGGGGATGCGATTTGATGTACTACCGTGAGGCAGTGCTATATTCTCAGAGCCTATGGCTCAGCTCCACCGATATAAACACGAGATTAAGGATGTCAGCAAATTTCGAGTGAAGGATTAACAAAATAAGGCTGTGGCATCAGAAAAAGACTTTCTTATGGGGTTGGATAATTTAATAGGGACAAAGTGAATCTGGTAAAGATGAGAAATTATTGGAGGTGGTTTTTCTCTGAGTTCCATGGAACTTCTTAAGCATACCTTCTTTTTCTGTCAGTGTTTCGTTTTGTTTTCTAAGGCAAAGGATGTTTTGAAAACACGAAATGCAGTTTACTTGGGTAATCTCTAGGAAAGAAATGAGATTTGAAAATTGAAAGCTCTTTTCTGGGACATAGAAGATAGCTGGAAGATACTTGTCTAAAATTAAACCTCTTTCCCCTAAAAAATGGACTCAGATCATTAAAAAAAAAAAAAAAAAGTTGTGATTTTGCTTTTCAACATTCCAGCTGAGGCATGAATCCGAGGAATCAGAGCCCAGACAGTCTCTCCAGTCTCTCCAGTTTTCATGGGAAGAAAAGTGCAGCTTGTAGGGAGGAGGGGCTGCTATTAACCCCCAA
Organism: Canis lupus baileyi; assembly: GCF_048164855.1. NCBI lineage: Eukaryota > Metazoa > Chordata > Mammalia > Carnivora > Canidae > Canis > Canis lupus. The sequence goes on along the minus strand of NC_132867.1, from coordinate 35,231,528 downwards.
GCCTCTGCCCCAGCTCCTGGCCAAGGCCAGTGCGCTCCTGGCCTGGGGAATGGGCTGCTCCCAGAGTCTGGAGACCCTCAGACGGGCAGGACCACACTCCATTGAGACAGTTCTCTGCTTATGCGGGGCAGTTGTCCGCCCCCTTTCCAGGGTGTGGGTGGCAGGCAAACAATATTTTCTTGATGCTTTTCTCCATTATGATTTTTATTTTGGTGATCTTTTTTTTTCTTTTTTAAAGATTTTATTTATTTATTCATGAGAGAGAGAGAGAGAGAGAGAGGTAGAGAGAGAGAGAGGCAGAGACACAGACAGAAGGAGAAGCAAGCTCCATGCAGGGAGCCTGATGTGGGACTCGATCCCAGGACACCAGGATCACCCCCTGGGCTGAAGGCAGGTGCTCAACTGCTGAGCCACCCAGGGATTCCCCTGGTGGTCATTTTCTTTCTGCTCTGTGGAAGGATGTATTTGCTAGAGTTACATTGGGATGAAAATACAGGCTCAGTGGAGAATTGAGAGGCAAGATGTCATTGGTACTGAAAATCATCATCCAGTTGTATAGATTGTTTTCATTTTCCAAATGATGGATGTAATACATGAACGTATTTTGCTTTTAATTTTGCAAAATTAAAAATTGCAACTAATGTTAAAATTCACCCCGGTCCTGTTTTCTTTGCCCTGACACATCTCATCCCCTATTCCCACCTCTGTGATCACTGTTGGGAGGTTGATCTTTTTCAAGGACTTTTCTATATAGTGTTATGTAACAGGTGTCTGGCTATATGCGTCTATATTGAGATTAAAGACTAAGTTGCTATGTAGCAGGTGGCCTAGCAACAAGTTGGCTTTAAAAGAAAGACATTGGGACACCTGGGTGGCTCAGCAGTTGAGCGTCTGCCTTCCCTAGGGTGTGATCCTGGGTCCCACATCAGGCTCCCTGTAGGGAGCCTGCTTCTCCCTCTGCCTATGTCTCTGCCTCTCTCTGTGTCTCCCATGAATAAATAACAAAATCTTTTCTTTTTTAAAGATTTATTTATTTATTCATGAGACACCCCCCCACACACACACATACACACACACACACACACACACACACACAGGCAGAGACACAGGCAGAGGGAGAAGCAGGCTCCATACAGGGAGCCCGATGTGGGACTTGATCCCTGGACTCGAGGATCACGCCCTGAGCCGAAGGAGGACACTTAACCGACTGAGCCATCCAGATGTCCCTAAATAAATAAAATCTTAAAAAAATAAAAATAAAAATAAAAGTATTCAGTTTGGCCTCATACAAGAGTCCAGGAGAAGTAGCCTAGGTCATTGGGCTGCTGTGTTCCCTGCAGTCTTTCAGGGCACCAGGCTGACAGTAGCACTGTGTCTTTAACATGTGGCTTTCCAGGTCAGTCTGGTCATTGCTGTTCTATCTGGTGGGAATGGCAAAAGGGTGGAAATAGCGGACCAGGGATGGTCTCTTAAGGAGAGCTGGAGTGGCACACGCCGACCGTCCTTTGGCAAGAGCCTGGTCCAGCCAGCCCGGCTGGAAGGAGATGTAGGGGCGCCAGGAAGAAGGGAGGATAGGTGGGGGGCACTGCTCTCTATCTTTGCTGCTGCAATATTGTGTCATTGACCAGGCTTGGAGATGCACCTGCTACAGTGTATCAATCCAGCCTGTTCCTTTTCACTGCCTGGTGATACTTCACTGCTGGGTGATACTCCACAGTAAGAACAGGCCACTCTTGTTTAGTATTTCCTACTAATGCATAGTTAGGCTCTTAGATTTGGTGTTGCAATGCCCTTACATCCCCCGGGTCGATGTGGACACGTGTGATAATTCTCTCCCGTGGGAACTGGGTCATCGGGGGTGTGTCTTTAGTCTTGATAGCTTTTCTTAAACTGCCAACCAAACTGAGTGGATATGCCAGTTTACACTTTGGCCCCCGGAATTTGAGAGAACATGTTCCTGTACAGTGGCCTTGTCAGCTGATTCCTGCATTTCAATTCTGATAACTAGGGAGTTAATAAGCACCCTCCCTTCCCCACCCTCAAAAAAAAAAAAAAAAAAAAAAAAGGAAAAAAAAAGAAAAAAAGAAAGAAAAACACTAGGCTGATAGTTCTTTGGAGAAATATTTATTACTGAGTAGATTCGTTAGAGCAGAACACCTTTTCTTTTTTTAAACTGCTCCACTTTTTGACTTTGTTTTATAGCTGGCATCTAATACTCATTTATTTCTACTTAGTTACCCAATTTAGTAACAATTTAGAAATCTGCGGTTGAAGATGATAAAGATGAAACCAAATTATTTAAAGGAAATGAAAGTTACCTTTTGATTTAGAACCAGCTGCCTTGGGAGCAAGATTGCTTTTGAGGAATTTATGATCGAAGGAATGTGATCCCTGCGTTTCCGCTGTGGATTTGCTCAAATCATGAGAACAGTCCTCGAAATTCGAGGAACTGCGCCTTTCATGGGCCAGAGTGGGAGATGCAGTGCACGCGGAGCTGCTTGGGTCGGATCAGCTGCACGCCTGGGAGTTGGAGCTTTGCACAAACCTGTGCCCTTTTGGTAGAGACGCACTTACACACCACCCTCATGTACAGTGCCGTAACATAATCGAAACGGTGGTTGGATCAGAAGAGCGTGGTTACGGTCACCTGTGTGTGTGTCGAGGTCTTTATTTGCCAGCGTGTGAATTTCGTGAATTTCATGAATCTCATTTTAGAGGAAGATGAATTTCTTCCAAGCCTCAGGTGGACCCATTTGATTTCATCTTCACCATTTTCTGCCTTTCCCTTCCCCCTGCCGCTCTCCAGAAACTTCAGTGCCTTATTACTCCGCCACTACTAACCAAACTAATTTTGTCCAGATTGGAAGGTTATAAAATTTATACAATTCAGGCTCACAAAAGTAAGATAGCACATGTGAACCCAAGAAGCTGTTAGTTATGAAGCTCTTTTCCTTTCTGAAAGGAAAGTAGTTTTAAGCTTCGCTGAACGGATCTATGAAAAAGGTTGAGTATTATTTTACAATAATTTTGGACTTTCATGACTGGAAATTAAATACAGCAGTTTTAGAGGTATATTTTACTTGAACTTTTACAAGCTCAGGCCATGTTTTTATTAAAAAATCGGACTCAGCACCTTATATGGAGTACAATACCAGATGTGAGATATAAGGGAAGTTCCAGGGGCCATCTGCTTACTGTGTATTAAAAACTTGTGTGGTAGCTGATGTCATATGAAGTGCATATGATAAGGGAATAATTTTGAGTTACGAGAGCGTATCAGAATGGTGGTGATGGAATGGTCAGAATGTTCTATCACATCTACTGTTTGTTTGGAAGCCCTGGGGTTGAAATGATGGCCTTTTGTTTTCAGAACAACAACACAACACTGTGTGCAAAGAGATTCTGCAGAGAGATTCTGGGGTGCAGTGAGGGAGAAGCAGGGACTGGCAAGGGGACAGCCGAGGAAGGTGAACACTTTCGGTTCATGGACTTTTTTTTTTTTTTAAGATTTTATTATTTATTCATGAGAGACAGAGAGAGAGAGAGGCAGAGACACAGGCAGAAGGAGAAGCAGGCTCCCGGTGGGGAGCACGATGCAGGACTCGATCCCAGGACCCCAGGATCACGCCCTGAGCCCAAGGCAGACGCTCAACCACTGAGCCACCCAGGCGCCCCGTTTCATGGACTTTCAGGGGACAGGTGGTGGAGTTCTGATTTGTGGAGCTCAGCTCAGTGTTGTTGTTTTTTTTTTAAGCCCTTCTTGATCTTTTCTATCTTTTTCACCCTTTTCTGGCCTTGCTGTGTTCCTGCTTCCCTGTCCACTCTTGGTGTCAATAGGAGCAAAGCCTCCTTTACAGGTTTAACCTGAGTGGTAGACAGTGGTCTGCCCATGCGTGCCTTGGAGCAGTGGTCTTTCAGCGGTGCTTTCTGGGGTCTGCGAGTGGGGAGGGTTCGGATTCCAGACCCTGAGCCCCTGTGTGGACTCGTCCCTGAAATCCACACCTGCGGTGGGGCCTCAGGTGGGTTTTTATCCACACTCACCCACGCACCCACCCACCCTTTTTGTTATGGATGGAGGCTTGCCCGAGCTGGAGCATAGCCTCTGGGGTGGCAAACAGAAGAGCAGTGTGAAATATTGATGTCAGAAAGTGAATGCCACCAGGTGGCTGTTCCTTTCTGCCCCTTGGGTGATTTCCAGGTCTTTAGACAAAATTGAAGGAAGACCTACCGCATCTGTCAGCTGACAGGTCATTAAAAAAAGATTCTTCGATGATACATAAGGGTGTGATTTTTGGCAAATGTGTTGGAAGGAGTTTAAAGAGTTGAGTGACCTTGCTGTAATAAAACTCCTTCTATTTCCCCATACTTACGTATGTGAATAAGGTTTCTCAGTGTTTAATGTGTGAAAGTGGAAAGAAGGGATGGGCTTGCTGTTGTCTCCTCTCTCATAAGCAATAAGGAATATCCAGCCATGGATGCAATAAAGAAGAAGGGCCCATTCATTTCCTAACAGATGTATTTCCAGTGGATTCCAAGTTTTAAGGTGTATGATTTTTATCAAAATTTGAAATGTCAATATTTTGATCAGTTCTCTACTATTGATAATTATAACTCTAAATCAACTTGCAATAAAAATTTTTTTAGATTACTTATTTATTTATTTATTCATGAGAGACACACACAGAGAGAGTCAGAGACAGAGGCAGAGGGAGAAGCAGGCCCTGTGTAGGGAGCCTGATGTGGGACTCGATCCCAGGACCCCAGGATCACACCCTGGGCTGAAGGCAGGTGCTAAACCGCTGAGCCACCCAGGGATCCCCGCAATAAAAATATTTTTAAAAGACTTTATTTATTTATTCATGAGAGACACACAGAGGGAGGCAGAGACACAGGCAGAGGGAGAAGCAGGCTCCCTGTGAGGAGCCCAATGTGGGACTCGATCCCAGGACCCTGGGATCACGACCTGAGCCGAAGGCAGACACTTCGACTGAGCCACCCAGGTACCCCTGTTCATGTACTTTTTAAATAGATGATTGTGGGCAACACATTCCTGTGGCACTTTGATTCCTTTGAATACATTTAAGAGTGGTATACTAGTTTTATTTAAAATATCAATGTCTACCCTAAGCCAGAGATTCCAGCCTTTGGAGCTATCCAAGCTTATACTGAAAACCATTATATGTTAACTTAAAAATATGCAAGACATAGTTTTTTGTGAATTTTTAGGGTGATATGCAAGCTAAAGATCTGAAGACCACTGCTTTGGGGCACATAGCAGAGTTCCCCAAGTCATAGTAGCATTTCTTCACTCCAGGGTAGAAGGTTGAAAGGCACTAGTTGGTCTTGGGCAGCACAACTTCTCAAAGAGGAAATAATATAAAGAGAATGTTGAACAAGTTTATGTGTTGTTTTATAGTAATTTTCAGTTTTCATAACTTTGCTGAAAAAAAAAATCTATGTGCACGATGTTCAGGGATGCAGTCTCTCCAGTGATCTCTTGAAGTGCACATTTGATCACTTCCCTTCCTTTCTCAAAAGCTCACAAGGTCTGCATTTCCTCTACAAAAGCCCAACCTGTAGCATGCCACTTGGCTCCAGCCTTTCTTTTCAGCCCGGGTCTGCCTACGACCCTGCCCGTGACCCTGCTGCTACTTTCAGTTTCACGAAAACACCTGCTGTGTCCTGAAACTGGATCTTTGAATGTGCTAGTCCCACTGCCTAACTGCCTTCCCCACTACTTCCTATCTGCTTCATGCTCACAGGGCAAGCTCGGTCAGCTGTGTACTCTGGATGCCTCATCCATGTCTCCAGGTAGAGTCAGGAGCTCTCTCCTTAGACCCTTATGCATCTTGACATCACACTGGTGCCCGTGTGCCATGTGTCCCCCCCGACTACACACACCCAGAGGCAGGATTAGCGTTCTGTGTGTGCCACACCAGGCCTGGGAGAGTAACGAGCACTCGTATTATGGTTGCGTGTACATTTTTGGCTTGTGGGATTTGGGGAATTTGTGGCAGTTAAGAAATGGCAAGTGTTGACTTAGGGGTGTGGCTTGGCTTGGTGGAAAGAATCGTCCAGAGACCTTGGGGCTTCACTTCATCCATCACTGAGTTGCTTTTGCTTTGCCAAGCCACCCGGCCCTGCCCCTGCCTGCTTCCTTCTCTTGTCTGTCAAACATATAAGTGCTTGATTAGAGGTTCTTTCATCCCCTTCCAGGTCTGAAAGCTGAGATTACAGGTTCTGTAGGGCTCACAGGCTATGGCTGTGAGGTGGGAAAACGCAGAGAGCAGGAGGGTGAGAGACACGGATGCCGAGCATTTCTGAGCTTGTAGGGCAGAATGTGAGATTAAATAATACAGAAAATCTTAGAAAATTTTGAGGGAAAACAGACCTGGTCATGAGCACATGAAAAGATGCTCAACATCATTAGCGGTCAAGAAAGTGCAAATCAAGACCATAAGGAGAGGCCACCTCTCCCCCACGAAGATGGCTATAATAAAAGAGACACACAGGAAGAAGTATGAGTGAGTATGTGGAGGAATTAGAACCCTCATACACTGCTGGTGCCAATGGAAAATGTTACAGTGACTTTGGAAGAAACAGTCTGGCAGTTCCTCCAAAGATGAAACATAGAGCTCCCTTGTGACCCAGCTGCTTGACTGGTAGGTATCTACCCAAGAGAAATGAAACATGGGTGGGTCCGCATAAAACTTGTAGGTGGATATATATAGCCATATTATTCATGGTAGCCAATTGGTGGAACAACCCAATGCCCATCAGTAGATGAATGCAGTAATGAAACATGGTCCATCCACACAATGGAATATTATTCAGCCATAAAAGGAAATGAAGCACTTGTCCATACTGCACATGGATGGACTTGGAAACATTATGCTGAGTAAAGGAATGCCGGTCACAGAAGACTGCACGTTGTATGATCCTTCATATGAAATTTCCAGAATAGGGCACCTGGGTGGCTCAGTGGTTGAGTGTCTGCCTTTGGCTCAGGTCATAGTCCCGGGGTCCTGGGATCGAGTCCCACATCAGGCTCCCCACAGGGAGCCTGCTTCTCTCTCTGCCTGTGTCTCTACCCCTCTCTCTGTGTCTCTCATGAATAAATGAATAAAATATTTTTAAAAAGTGCAGAATAGGCTCATCCATAGAGACGCAAAGTAAGATTATTGTAGTTGCCAGGGGTTGGCAGATGCAGGGATTGAATGTTAATGCGTAGGTGGTTATTTTGGGGGGAGTTGATAAGAATATTCTGGAAATACGCAGTGATGGTAGTTCTGTGACTTTGAGGATACACTAAAAGCCACTGAATTGTGTATACACCCTCCCCCCCAACACTTAATGAAACTTACCAAAGTTATTTCCCAAATCCTTAACTGCATTGGTTGGTTTCAGTTTTCCTTTCCTGAAGCCTTCCTCTAGGGCTGCTGCACTGTCGCTATTTGGAGACATCCCCTCTGCTACCTCCCTGGGATGGTGCTTTGTGTCTCTTCTATTGGGTCCCCTCTCTCACGGCCTCCTCTCGTTTTTTGCCTTTCCAGTTGTGCAGGAGTCAGCAAGAGGTCTTTATTGAGCACTTTGATGTACTAACGGGCTTTTCAGTGCCTTCCTCCCCTTCCTCTTATTGTGTAGGTGAAGGAGCCAAGGCCAGAGAAGGTCAGTAGATTCATCCCTCACAGGTAATCATGCCTCCCTCTGCCTCCTCTCCTGTCTGAGAGCACAGAGTCCACCTGGTGATGCGATCTCAGTCGCAGGAGTCTCCGGAGGGGGCCCTCACTGCTGGTCCTGTGGAGCTCTGGCTGGGCCCCTCTCTCATCTTCTGCCGGGGTCCAAGCCTTCTCCCGGATGGCCACTGTGGCTTTTGATAGCAGCCGCCTGTCTTCTAATCCCTTTGTCTTTGACAGTTTTTTTTTTAATGTTTTTATTTAGATTCCAGTTAGTTAATATACAATTGTATTTGATGCTTTTATTTTTTTTTTTAATTTCTAATTTTTTGGGGACGCCTGAGTGGGTCAGTGGTTGGGGGTCTACCTTCGGCTCAGGGCATGATCCTGGAGTACCGGGATCAAGTTCCCGATGTGGGATTCAATCTTGAATCCTGGGATCACGCCCTGAGCCGAAGGCAGATGCTCAACCACTGAGCCACCCAGGTGTCCCTAATTTATTATTTTTTAAGATTTTATTTATCTCTTCATGAGACACACATGGAGAAAGGCAGAGACATAGGCAGAGGGAGAAGCAGGATCCTTGCGGGGAGCCCGATGTGGGACTCGATCCCAGGACCTGGGATCATGACCTGAGTCAGGCAGATGGCTCAACTACTGGGCCACCCAGAAATCACTATTTTTAATTTTTTAAATTTAAATTCAATTAGTCACATAGAGTACATCATTAGTTTTATTTATTTTTATTTTTTTTTACATCATTAGTTTTAGATGGAGATTTGAAGAATTCATCAGTTGTGTATTCGACACTTTTAATTCTCCATTGTGTGGCTTCACGTTGAACCACTGCTCCAGCCCTGTGTGGCCCAGATGCCCCGTCCCATTCCTTTGCGGGACTTAGTGTGATTGCAAGGTCTGCTGGGATCCTTGAACACCTCATTGCTTTCCATGTCCGTTTTTGCAATACTTCAAGCTTCCTATTTTAAAAGAAAGATAAGCATAAAGATTCACCAGTTGCTAACATTTTGCCACATTTGCTTTCTCTTTTTCAGTCAATGAATGAGTACACACGTGTTGTGAGTATATGTGTATCCTGAGCCCTCATGCCCTCTCAACCCTACATGTTAAGAACAAGACTTTCTCTTGTGTAACTACAGCACATCGTGTAACTCAGCATGTTTAATATTGGTACAATGTCATTTTCTTTCTCTTTTCTTTTCTTTTTTCTTTTTCCTTCCTTCCTTTCTTCCTTCCTGATTTTTTATTTATTCATTTGAGAGAGAGAGGGAGAGAGAACAGGAGCAGGTGGTAGGATCAGAGACAGAGGGAGGAGTAGACTCCCTGCTGAGAAGCCTGATGCAGGGCTCCATCCCAGGACCTGGGATCACAACCTGAGCCGAAGGCAGAGGCTTAACCGACTGAGCCACCCAGGCGCCCCTCAAAGTCTTTTTCCAATAGTGTGTATCCACACATTGCCCGTTGTCAGCCACATCCCCTGTGGTCATCTAACCCCATTCCAGAATCGCTCATTGCATGTGTGGCTGCATCTCTGGAGTCTCATATAATCTGGAGCATTCCCCTAGCCTTCCTTTGTCATCCTGGTATTGACGTGGGGAAGAATATAGGATTTGATTCAAGCCTTTGGGGGCAGGAACACAACCCATGTGATGTCACGTCCTCAGGGCATCCCATTGGGAGGCTCAGGGCGCCAGCTGTCCCGCATGAGGTTCACGTTCACCCACACATCATTGCTTTCCTTTTGTATATAAATAGGTCATCTGTGAGGGAGACGCTTTGAGGCTAGTCCAGACTTTCACTCCATTCATTCATTCATTCATTCATTTATTTATTTATTTGTTTGTTTATTTATATTTATTTATTTATTTATTTATTTATTTATTTATTTATTTATTTTTCACTCCATACTTTTATTATGATTCTTGCAGAAATCAGGTGGCAAAATGACGAGATTCTCTTTTACTCTATTTGTTGACATCGTTTGGAAGAAATAGCTTTTCTTGGGATACCTGGCTGGCTCCTTGGTGGAGCACAGTATTCTTGATCTCGGGGTTGTAAGTTTGAGCCCCATGTTGGGTGTAGAGATAACTTAAAAATAAAATCTTAAAAAAGAATTAGCTTTTCTTATTCTTTATTCATTCATTTGTTTATGTCAGTACAAATGTGTGGATTTTAATTTTGTCCAAGGGCTTATAATGCATTAGGTATTATTTTGGTGCACACAGTGTCCCAGATTGGCCCAAGAATAATTCCCCTTCAAGATAATTCCTGTGTCCTTTGATGGATCCACATCACCATGTCTTGAACCATTCCTTGTTTTCTGGCATAAGAATCCACTGTGTTTTTTTTTTTTTCTTTGAGAGGAGAGAGAGAGGGAGAAGGAGTATGAGAGGGGGAGAGGGAGAGGGAGAGAATCCCAAGTAGGCTCCATTCCCAGATGGACCCTGACTCGGGCTCAATCTCACCACCCTGAGATCACGATCTGATCTGAAATCATGAGTCAGATGCTTAACTGACTATGCCATCCAGGCGCCCCCAGAATCAACTTAAAAAATGTTTTATATTGCTACCTATCCCAGTTTGCTGTAGCATCTTTATATGCTCTGCTGGTTTACATTTCATTTTTCCATCATTAATTTCAGACACAGTTTTTTGCTGGTAAAGGGGGCAGCTTATTATCCGTAGCTGCAGTGTATTGACTAAACCTGGTGAGACCCGTCAAATCTGACTTCGTTTTACTAAAACCTCCTTCCCTACTGCATCATTGTAGTATCACCCCAAACTATTTCTCTACAGCCTTCTGGGGAGACCAATTGGTGGATGTGAAATCTATTAGGAGAAGAGTCATTTTTAGCATTGACCTCTTCTTGGAAAGAGAGCATTCTTAGGAATTCTTATTTTGTTCTTTATGTTCTCCTTTATTTTCCAAATTTTGTATAACAGACATGAATTACTGGTAGAGTAAGAAAAAGTGAAATTAATTTTTTGAAATAATTAATGGATTATGCAAAAACAATTTCTATAAAGCTTTCACCTTCCTGGCTTCCACTTACGTTAAGATCTGACAAAACCACAGCATGTGTATCAAAAAGAAGACATTCACCTCAGTACAGTTACTCTGGTGGGGGCTCGCAGGACCAACCCCACCGATTTTCTAGGAGAAGTCATAGGACATGCAGTGCTACTCATGGCTATTGTTTATTACAGTGGGGGGAATACAAAGCAAAATCAGCAAAGGGGAAAGGTGTATGGGTGAGGCCTGGAGGAAACTGGGTGCAAGTTTCCCAGTGTCCTCTCCCATGGGTTCAATAGGACATATTTAATTTCCCCAGCAATGAGCAGTGGACAACAGACACAGAATACTATCTATCAGAGAAGCTCATTAGAGACAGTGCTCAGGGTTGTTATTGGGGCCGGGTCATGTAAGTACTCTCCGCCTGGTTCACATCAAAATTTTATACTCCCAGAAGGAAAGGGAATGTTCAGCATAAGCCATATTGTTTGAACAGACAGCACAGAGACAGTAAGCCACCCTGTAAGTTAGGAAATGGTGAGAAATCCAAGTTCCCAGAAGCCAATCAAGGACCACCTTGTAAGCTGGCCTTTCTAAGGGTAGCGTAAGGTCCTGTGTTAACTCCTTTCTGGACAGCTGTTAACCAATGTTGCAGAACTTACTGGTTTTCACTGGTCTTTCCACTGATACCTTTTTCCTGTTTCATCCAATCCAGGATGTCACCTTGCATGGTTCATCATGTCTCCTTGGTGTCTTCTAATTTGTGACTATTGGTTCCTTGTCTTTCACGACCTTGACACTTTTGAGATAGAATGCCTCTCCGTTTGGGTCTGTCTCATGTCTTCTTAGGATTAGATTGAGTTTGTGCATTTGGGGATGAGTATCACAAGTGATAGACTTCTTGTTACATCATCTTGGTGCATGATATCTGTGGCATGATGCCAACCTTGATCACCAGGGTAGGGTGGCATCTGCCAGGATTCTGTTTTTCCCTTTGTGATTAATAAATATTTCAAGGGAAACATTTTGACACCACAATTTACTATCATAGCATAGAAAATCTCCAATACATACAGAAACAGAATATTCTAGTGAAACTCCTGTGTGTTATCACTTGCCATCAGCAGTTACCAACTTGTGGCTGATCTTATTTCATCTGTATTCTTATCTCCTTTCCATCTTCCATCCTATAATTTTGTGAAGCATTCCCTAGCAAGATGAGCTTTGTGGATGGCAAGAAAGGGTTGGAGAATTACCCCCCTCTGTGCATCCTGCATTTTCACTCCCTCATGCCCGTTTCTGGCTCTTGAACGGCATGGTTGCATCTGCTCCTGGAAGTAGCAGTGAGTTAATGGCTCATTCTTTCCTTGGGGCCATGCAGTTGGGTTGCCCAAGATTGACAACCAGCTGTACTCCCTCGGTGACTGTGGCAGTGTGAACAGCACCTCACTTCTCTATTTCATTTTCTGAATTGTAAATTAGAGAAAGAAAATCTAGCTTACTGTTGTCATCTGGGTTAAATGAACTATGTGAAGCTCTAGAACAATGCCTGGCATGCTCTCCATGCCCAGATTAAGTATTACAGAGAAGGCGTTCAAGAAGAAACTTAGTCTTCACCTCATGGGAAGATCCCATCCCATATTACAAATTACTTAAATACCTAACTAAACACATGTACTTCTTTATTCCTTTATACAAGCAGAGACAGCATTGCTTTGGTGGGACAGTAATTGACTAGATTTGGGAGGCTGGGCATGTGCTTTTGGAGCTTGGAGGGAGACCTCTCACCCCCCATCAGGACCGACCTTCCTTTCTCCACTGCAGCAGGACGTGATGATAGTGACTTCCTTAGGGACAAGTAGCCCCACAGAGGGATGCCACGTCAGCCCCACAAGGACAGCTAAAACAAAGAAAACAGAAGTATTGGTGAGGAGGTGGAGAATTGGAAATCCTTGTATGTTACTAGTGGGAATATGAAATGGGGCAGCCAAATGGGAAACAGTCTGGCAGCCTTAAAAGATTAGACATGGAGTTTAATTAATTAGCCAGTCTATTCCTAAATATCCACCCAAGAGAAGTGAAACAGGTCCACACAAAAACTTGTGTGCACACGCATCGCTATTCACAGTAGCCAAACAACCCAGATCCTTATCAATGGATGAATGAATGGATAAACAAGATGTAGTCTGTCTGTATAGTGGAATATTATTCAGTCATGACAAAGAATGAAGTTCTGATACACATGCAACATGGATGAACCATGAAAATATTATGCTTAGTGAAAGAAGCTAGACACAAAAGACCACGCTGTATATAATTTTATTTATATGAAATGTCTAGAACAGACAAATCCATAGAGATACAGAGTAAATTGGTGGTTGCCAGGAGATGGGGTGGGGGGATGGTGAGCAATTGCTAATGGGTAGGGATTTTCTTTTTGGGGTGATGAGAATGGAATCAGTGGTGGATATTGCCCAACTCCGTGAATACGTATTTATCTTTATTTTAGACAGGGAGTGCGCACACATATGAGCAGATTTAAGATTCTCTAAGATCCATTCGTAACCCGTCTCATCCCTAAAAAGTGGTATGTCCCATGATTCCTCAGCTTCATTGTTACCTACCACTCTGTAACAAACACGCATGGGGGAGGGACAGGGAGAGAGAAAGAATCTCAAGCAGACTCTACACTCAGCGTGGAGCCCATCCCAGGCTCTCACGATCCTGAGATCATGACCTGAGCTGAAATCAAGAGTCAGACACTTAACCAGCTGAGCCACCCAGGTACCCAATTCTGTGAATATATTAAATATTAAGACCACTGACTCGGGCAGCTCTGGTGGCTCAGCGGTTTAGCACTACCTTCAGCCCAGGGTGTGATCCGGGGGTCCCTGGATCGAGTCCCACGTCAGGCTCCCTGCATAGAGCCTGCTTCTCCCTCTGCCTGTGTGTCTCTCTCTCTCTGGGTCTCTTATAAATAAATAAAATCTTTAAAAAAAAAAAAAAAGACCACTGACTCTTACACTTGAAAAGGGTGAATTTATGGTATTTGAATTATATCTCAACGAAACTGTTATTTTTTTTTAAATAAGTGGTATATAAATTTAGAAGTGTTCATCAGAAGTGATGTAACAGGTAAGTACTCTTTAAAAAGAAAATCTAATAAACAACTCTTGGTGAAAAAGTACTTCCGTATCTGGAAGCACTGTGAGCAGCGAGGCAATGCCCTCGGTAGCTAACCAACCACTCACAGGTAGATTATCTGGGCTGAGCCCAGAGGGTTTGGGGTTGTGCGGAGCTAGGGGGCGCCGTTGAAGCTACCTGGTCCAGAATTTCCTTGCATTTGCCTCCACTTGGGCTGTGGAGACACAGCCACGTTATAAGGTAGTTTATATGTGCTCCTTAACGACGGGGGCCTGCATTTCATTCCTCTTTGTCATATCCTGTCTCCGAGCCCTTAGCACAGAACCTGGTCAGCATTCCATAAATGTCTGCCGAAATAAAATGAAGTAATTTTTCTGTCAACATATCCACCATTGGGAGAGGTGAAAAATTGAGAAAATGAATAGAATGTGTTTAACTTATTTTCACACTCATTTTATTGAAGCTCTCTGTAAAAATAAACCCATGTGGATGGTAATTGATTGAGTGATAATTTCTAAGTAGCAAAGTGTTAAAGTAGATAAGTGCCTCCTACTGTGGAGAAATTGCCTGGCCAAAATCTGAACCGCTGAGGTGTTTATTTTAACACTGGGAAACATTTATTACTCTAAACTTGTTTCCATTCATACACAGCATCTATCATACCAGATGTGCCATGTCTAAAGTAGACATGGTTTTAAAAATGCAGAAATCCCTCTATCAGGTGAATTTCTAAAAGTAATGTTTCCTTTTTATTTATTGCCTGTTTCTTCATCCACTTTTCCTTCTAAAGTAAAGCTAAAGTTATAATTTGCCTTGTTTTTTTTTTGAACATACACAAAAATTAACAGCATTGTGGCATATTTTTCTCAATTAAAAATAGCTTAAATTAAAATTTGAATGTCTCCAGAGAGAACTTGGGGTTGAGGTCTTATGAGGAATGAAGCATCAGTGGTTTTCCCCGCACGTTGGTCTGAGTTCACCATTTCATTAATTCAAACCTGGTCTTAGGTGGCCAGTTTGGGGGAAGGAGAGTGGCTTCCTGGAGGGGGTGTGGCTTCCCATGGGGGGCACGTGTGGCCTTGGAGTCTGATGAACCGGGTTTGAGTCTGGTTCTATCACTTACTACCTGGGTGACGTTGGGGAAATTATATGACTTTTCTCTGTTTAGTTTTCTCATCTGAAAAATCAGAAATGATGATGCCTATTCAGACAGAATGAGATGAAATCAAACACTAAATCTGATGCCAGGGACAGAGCAGGTGCTCAATGAAAATCAGCCCTTCCCCCAACACGTACACATACAGCGTACATGTGTGCATGCATACAGGGATCCCTGTGCATTCTTATTCTTGCCTTGTTAATTCTGACCTGAGTCCTGCCATATACTGGGCTCTGGATGAATATTGGTTCAATAAATAATGTGACCTGCAAGGAGCAATTCTAGGATGAGGTGTGCAGGTCAGTGTCACCCTCCAGGCAGGCATTAGCCTCCATGGTGTGACTGAGGATTGCTAGACCACTTTTCCCATTTCCCTGTCACTGTGCTAGAACACCAGTAGTTAAGCGGTGTTGCTGCTGGACGTTTCCATGTGAGCACAGTTGGGAAGCGTGGTTCATGAAGCCCAACTTTGACACTACTTACAATCCTTGTTCAACATCCTCACAGTTTCAGTTTAAGCTACAGCCACAAGTTCGAGGGGTCATGTTGGGTTTGTGGTTGGATGCTCTTTAAACACAAGACAACCTGTATCAAAGGCAGTTCTGGAAATGCAAAGAGTATTAGGCTGTTACACGGGAAGGGCGTTGCACTGTGCAGTGATGCCCTGTCAGCTATAGTTTTGAGACAAACTTTTGAGATTAAAAGATTAAGAAAAAATCCTCAGTCCTTCTGCTCCTGTGAAGAACCAGATGGCCGCTGTCACCCTGGTTTCCTTCCTTCTGTGGAACACGTGCGTGTCTTCAGGGCACATGTCAGTGGCGGGGAGTGGTGGGTGCAGGTCTGGACCCAGAGATGGTGAAAAGCCAGAGAGTGAGGTGGGCATTCTGCTGAGATGCTGGAAAACCAAGTCAGGTAAGGAAGGATGTGAAAGACGGTGAAGTTCAAGGCGAACAAGGAAGGGCTGAGTGAAGGGAAGATCACAGACCTCGTGGGAAACGGGCCCCAGCAGATCAGAGCCTGCTGCCCTGGTCCTGAGCCCGGAGAGGGTGGGAGAGAAGAGTCAGTGGGCTGATTCACTTGGGAAGTGGGGGTTAGACTCCTGTGTGTGGTGCATATGCTGTCCTTCATGGGAAGGCTCTGCCCACGCATATGTGTGGTCTGCTCTGTCTCCCTGTGGATCTCGCTCCCGATGTCCCCATGCCACCCTGATGACCGCAGGCACCGCCCTGCCCCAAGGACCCCGTCCATGCTTCTCCCTGACCTCCTGCCCTTGTCTTGTTTATCCCCTCTCCCCCTCCCTCCAAAATTTAAAGCTGTCAAGGTCAGGGATTTGTGTGCTGCTATATCCCCTGAGCCTGGGTGAATTGGGCTCCGTGGATGTTTGTTGAATGAGCAGGTGCATTTAGAAAACACACTTAGGGCTGTCTGGATGGTTTCCCCTCAGTCCTGTTTTTTTTTTTTTGATTTTGTTTTTTTTTTTAAAGAGATTGATCTTTCCAACTTCGATTTTACCAGCCGTGGCTCCTCTTACAAAAGAGGCTTGGTGGTTAGGGAGAGAGTCCCACTTTATATTCCAAGTAATGCTGAACCAGTAGCTACTCTTGAGATTTTCTGTGTTTTGGAGATATATCAAAAATAGGTTCCAGATGCGTTAAAGAATTGACGATAAAAACACGAGAAAGAAGACAGTAAATGGGATACTTAGTCATGCTCATGACAAGATAAGGTTTCTTAAGTGTATGGACAACCAATGAGATTTTTCTAGAAATTAAAAAAAAATTAAAAAAAAATTTTTTTAAAGATTTTATTTATTTATTCATGAGAGACACACAGAGAAAAACAGAGATACAGGCAGAGGGAGAAGCAAGCTCCCTGTGAGGAGCCCAGTGCAGGACTTGATCCCAGGACCCTTGGATCATGACCCTAGTCAAAGCAGATGCTCAACCACTGAGCCACCCAGGTGCCCCAAGAGCTGGTCTTTTGCAGAGAAAACAGGGCCACTATGTTTTGACAAGGGGAGCTTGTGCGAAGTGAGCAGAGCACAGGCCCCTGGGAATGCCAACATGGAGGGAGCAGTGAGCATCTGGGGAGCCCCCGGGAGGGCCCTGGAGGTTTGTGGTAGGCAAACGAAGCGGGGGGGCCGATGCCAGGGCCTTGACACTACTGCTCACTGTTTTACCAAGGCCTCACCGCAACTGGCTGGTCTCAGAGCTGGGCCAGGCTCCCTCACATATGCACAGACAAAACCCCGACATGAATCCTTATGGGCCTCTTCAGAACAGGACTAGTGGTGAGAGAACACAGCCCAGGGGATGGAGGTTCTGTGTATTTCTCCTACCTGCCTTCTGCCTTCCCATCTCCTGCTTTGGGATAGGGTTGGACAGAAAGAAAGGAAAGGAGAAAGGATCTAAAGGTTTATTTATTTTCTTGTTGCTGAAGCAACTAACGTAGAACTGGCATACCTAGGGTGCCTGACCATAAATAAGAGATAAAATGTCCTGAGACAACTGTTTAAACAAACCTCCGTAGTAGTGAAGACTTAGAAACATCAGTTGACCTCTTTCAGTGCAAAGCATTCCTTACTTTGCATGGCCAAAGCTGTGTGTGTCAGAGCCGTGACCTTGCTCTTGCAGGGCATGTGAGGACAGAGTTTCTGTATGCACGAAGTCCAGCTAACATGCATCCCACAAAGGGAGAACTGCCTGTGTTAATAAATAAATACACTTAAGGCCATCAAAGTATGACGTCACCAGGGAAAAGTGTGGTGTGTGTGTGTGTCTTTGTGTGTGTGTGTGTGTCTGTGTGGTTTCACATGCTAGTAAATCTTAGCTCCTTTGAGCTAGTTTTCTGATTTCAAAATACATTAGCCATTTCATGCTCTGGCTCATACCCACCTCATAACTAGAGGTGAGGGAACATGATCCCTAGATGTGGTTTTCTCTTAACTAGGTGATTATTGGTGGTGGGTGCTATTTGGGCATTCATGTATTTTTTTTTCCTCCTATTTTTCCTTTTGTTGCTGTGGGGGCTGTATTACATCGCCTGATGATATACTTCCTACAACAGGTTATGTTTTAATGCTTTTTCAGAGTGTTAATTGGCTCCGGAGGGTTTCAAAGCACTATTGGTGCTTTGCTATTGGTATGGTATGTGTTATTTATGTCTTTCTCAACCATAGAAGCCATGGTATTTACATCTAATCTGAGACAGATTCTATTTTAGAAAGTCTCACCTATGATTATTGCCATTTGTCTGTCCTTTAAAACTAAAGCCGTCCGCAGTCTAAATACCAGAAGTGCTCCGTAACTTCAATCACGGTTTTAACACGGCAGGAATCCCACCCCGGTGTTCTGGCCTGCCTTTTCCCCAGCAGCTCTTTACCATGTGAGTAACTCTACATAAAGTAGTGGTTTCCAACCAAATTAGACCCATACCAAAGTTTTCTTCACCAGCTTTTTTGAGATAATTGGATGTCAATTATACAATTCAGCCATTTAAAGCATACAGTTCAGTGGTTTTTAGTATATTCACACGTGTGGAACCATCACCACAGTCAATTTTTTGAACATTTTCATCAACCCAAAGAGAAACCCCGTCCCCATTAGCAATCCTCCTCATGCCCCTTCCCAGCCCTAGGCAACCTCTATAGATTTGCCTGAATCTGGATGTTTCATATGAATGGAATTATGGCAACACTTGGCCCTGTGTGTCTGGCTTCTTTCACTTAGCCTAAGTGAAAGGGTCATCCTTGTGCATACCTCTTTTTATAATAAATATTTTGTGTTGCTATCATTTAACCTCTTAAAGTTGAATTCTTAGACTGTGTAACTGATCTACACACATAACTTAAAAATTTAGTATATCCTAGGAGCACCTGGCTGGCTCCATCAGTAGAGCACATGACTCTTGATCTCAGGATCATGAGGTCAAACCCCACCTTGGATGTAGAGATTACTTAAAAAGAAAAAAAAGAAAAGAAAAAATTAGTATAATCTAAACATAAAACAGGCAAAAAGTAAAGAAAAATAATGTGCATTTTAATACAGGCTCCTATGTACGAGTGTTTGAGAAGACACAATGAGGTAGTTAGATGCAACTGGACCTAAAATCATGCATACAATGGCCTTGCAACAGATGGACTCATAAGGATGTGTTGCCTTTGGCCATTCAGACACCACAAATGGTATTGCCTTAGGTGATGTGATTTTACGTAATGGGAAACATCTCTGTACTTCGTTTGGACTTTACCCATCTCCCCTTGATTTGTGTGCATCCTTGGAAAATTAAGGATATGATAAAACTGTACAGAAAGTACTTTTTGTTCACAGGTAATGGTAAAATCAGGCTCTCATGGTAGATTGTTATGAACAAGTTTCTCATCTATGCGAGTGACCAGCAGGACATTAAAATTTTGTTTCAGCAGGTGAGAGGGTCTTTGTGCGCTGCAGGGCAGTGGGAGTCCCTGAACACTAAATTCTGGTCACTGTTAACGACTCCAAAAAATGACATTCTGAAATGTCCCCTAGGGGGCAATCCTGCACCCATAGAGGACCTTGCTCTGGGGGCTACTTTGTGACATGGGCTTCAGCAATGAATATCTCATTAAGCTTTTTCCTCCCTGAACTGTTCAAATTATTGGCCATCCTCTTATTAATGGGAGGAAAGCTGGTACCTTTTTCAGGCAGGATGAAGAGGGAATACTCTTTGATTGTCTGTGTCCCCCACCACTCCAAGATCCTGCTAGATGTCCACATCTGTTCTGAAATGTTATGTTGTCAGAGGTCCTAGGAGCCACGCAGTCTGCATCTCCTTTTGATGCTTACTGCGACTGTTGCACGGTATAAATTATCTTCTGATGGGGACATCCTCCTAAGCATCCCTCGCTGTGCCCGGGTTGGGGGGAGCCGGAGAGCATTTCTCTCTGCAGTGGAGGAATGGACGGGACGCTGTTATACTGTGGTTGTTAAACTTTCTCACTTGTGTGCCCCTAAAATAATTTTGGAAATCTCTAAATCCCCTTACATGTGGTTTACTTGACATCTAACAATTTCCATCTGAAGTTTAAATAATTGTGAAGGATGTAATTTTCAATGTATGATGAATATTGATGTTCAAGAGCATAGTGTCTCTTTCGGAGATTTATCCATGACTCTAACTGCCATGCCTATTTTAGGCCATGGAAAGGTATATGAAGCTCTTCTTTATTAGCCAAAAGTTTATGGTTTTGTTTTATTTCCTTGAACTCATATTGCCTTTCCAGTTCCCCTATAGAATTTTATTTTATTTTTTATTTTATTTTTTTTCCCCTATAGAATTTTATACTAATGTAACACACTTAGATGTTTGGAAGTCATTTTTATTGATCACTGTAATATATTACTCTCAACAACAATTTGCAATTTTCTGTGAACATAGGCTTTAAAGATAAAAATTTCTTCTGGATTGAGTTCTCCTTATAATGATTAGTGGTATACAATATATGAAAAACAAATACACTGTAAATTTTGACAAATGCTTATTCGACCTAACTAAATTTTTGCGGGAAATAGAGCTCTGAATGAAATGGATCGGGTCATTGGTTTCAGTTCAGTTTTCTGTGGATGGACATGACTTTTTCACAGAATGAGACTGTTCAGCATTAATTTTCTTCTTTTTTATATAAGTAATGAATGAGAAATTATCTTCACATTAAAAACATAGATGGGAATGGAAATATTTCTCCTTCATCGTCGTTGTCTTCTATAGCATTGTAACTCAGGTTTTTGAAAGGTTTTCAAGTTATATGCTAAAAATGGCATTTTCTCTCTCGATAATTTTTACCCGTCTGTCAGCTAATAACTCAGGTCTGCCATCAGTCTTCATTTTTGTTGAATACAAAAAGCTGGAAACTACCTGATTTATCAAAGATACCCGAGAGACTCTACTATTACTTACCAAATTGTCTTAATTATACTGATTATTGCTTCATTTAGAGACACCTTAGCTTAATCTACTTAACAGTAGTTGAGAAAGTTGAAGTAATTTTGACCCATCCTCGTCAACACAATAGGTATATTTTTAAACAAAATGCTTTTATTTTATCCCATGTTTTATATATACTTTCATAAACACCTTGGAGCTACAGATTTAGTTCTTCCAATTTTGGGAAACTACCTGCCATAGAACCTAATTGACGAAGCCAGTCCTCACTGACAAACCTCTTAGCCAAACAAGACTTGCTTTAGAAAGTCCACCTTCCTTTTTGAATTTAGGTAAACATGTTAGTATTTATGCCCCAGTGGCCACATCTCACTTCATTCCAATTTAGAGATGAAATGAGGCATGCAGTTTGCCCCCTGGATGACATAAGGTACCCTATCTTAAATAGCTCTTTTTGGTGTTTCTCTGGGAGTAAAGTATTCTTGAATAGCAGCTAGGTCATGGAAGAGGCAAATTAAAGTGAAAGTTGTCTTCACTCCATCTACCTGACCCTAGAACAAACCTCAGTCCAGAATGCTGCAGCATGGATCAAAATACTTCATTTCTAAATGCCACTCTTTGCATTTTGGGTCTATGATGGGAAATGATCTCTGGTTTGTGGTGTTGATTTAAAGGATCTTAGTACAGTCATCAATATTTTGCATTAGCCGTTTGTTACCCCTCTAGTTTTTTTTAAAAGATTTTATTTATTTATTCATATTCATTTATTATTCATAAATAAATACAGAGAGAGGCAGAGACACAGGCAGAGGGAGAGGCAGGCTCCCTGCAGGAAGCCCAATGTGGGACTCCATCCCAGGACCCCAGGATCATGACCTGAGCCAAAGGCAGATGCTCAACCACTGAGCCACCCAGGTACCCCTGGGAGGTTTTTATATCTCAGGCTGTGCCCCTCAGTTAGACCCAGGGAGGGTGAGAGGTACGCCTTTCCTTGTCGTGTGGGAGGGAGGCAGTGGTTTAAGAGGAGGTTTAAAGGTAGAGCTTGTGTGTGTGCCTGGACTCCAAGCCATTCTGAAATAGACTTGTGTTAGCAGAGAATGCTGATGGCATGTTGGGGCTCTGGGGGTATTTTCTCTTAAAGCTGATGAGCCTACATGTCCTCCTGGAAAGATGTTTTGCCCCATTTGAAGATGGCTGTGTTTTAGGACATTCTCAGTCTTCCGTGATCTTGAGAATCTTGTAGCTGTGGTGTGCACAGAGTCCTAGAAAGCCAAAGAATTGTAAAAAGTTGCTCTTGGCATTCGGAAGTTAGAGAACTCCTCTGTCTTTTCTCCCTCTTCCCATCTCTCCCTACCCTTCTTCTGCTCTACTCTTCCCTGAAAGTTATTTAAGGCAATTTATAAGGATGCTAAAATCTGTCAGATCCTGATTTAAAATTGGGTGGGGAGAAAAGAGAAGCAATGGTAGAGACATACAGTGGTTGGGGAAACACACCCACAGCAATGGTAGGAACGCATAACAATGATGCACAAAATAAAGACGTAGCTATCTGCACCCAAGAATTGTCAGGCAGATCGGTCCCTTTGCAGAAGATGCCCGGTGTGTACCAGGATGTGGATGGGGTCTCAAGGCCACGGGGTATGGCTTAAGAAACAGGTTGTAGAGGGAGACTCACCAGCCAAGGATCAGGTCCTGACCCCTCTGGTCCCCAGGGGAGAGGTGTACTGGCCCTGTGATGGGATGAAGTGGGTGTACGTTCTGGAGAAGGACGCTGTTCCCCTCTTGCTCTTGTTTTGTATGGGACTAGTAAGAGCCCCCTTGTCAGTCAGATAACAGGTGGTCTGGCACCAAGCAGCAGGACCCTAGGTGCCAGCTGTTTACCGGAATGGTTTGGGAAATCAGCCACCTTGCATGTGGAAACTTGGGAGCCCATAGGAAGCTGGGATGGCCTTTTCTGCCAGGAGAGGACGCCTGTGGTCCCACACAAGAAGCTGACAGAAGGGATGAACCCCCAGTCCCATATGGCTTGTCCAGGTAACCCAGAGGGAATTCATGGCTAAGTTTCCATGAATCTAGTTATTTGACCAGAGCGATCCATTTTTTTTCAGAGCCAGCTCCCTGGGACATCCCAGCAAGTCTAGGGAGGGACGGGAGCCCCAAGGTGCAGGGTACAGAGTGTGGGCTTACTCCCCCGTTTCCCCCAACTCCCCAACCAGGGTGGAAGTCCTGTGGTCTTTTATTTAAGTAATCTCTACTTTTTAAAGTAACTCTTTATTTAAGTAATCTCTACACCCAACGTGGAGCTCAAACCCACAACCCTGAGATCAAGAGTCACATGCTCCACTGACTGAGCCAGCCTGGTGCCCCCAAGCTAGCTTTTCAGTAGAGTCTGAGTACTCTAGGGCTGAAGACATTCTGCATCAAAGTGAATTTTAATTTGTGGCAAAAACAACTTGAGAATTTGTACAAGTCAGGGTTGGTGATTGCGGGTGACAGAAATTGACGTGTATCACTTGACCAGAAAGGGAATAGGTTGGAGCCTGGACCTCAGGTAGCTTACAAAAGCAAGGGGGAGTTTGGAGGAGGAGGCTGGTAGAGCAAGTTTGAAAGCAAAGGTGGGCAGAGCCACAATCCAGCAGCTCGAGCGGGGCCGGATGAGGCTCAGTCCTGCCTGTGCCCACCGCCCCTGGGGTTTAGGCTGTCTGGGCTCTCTAGCCAGAGAGACTCTGGGCCTGCAAGTCTCCAGCCTCTGTGGCCTCTTCCCTCCCAGACGCCCCCCCTCCCCAAGGGGCTCCTCCCCCAAAGAAAGGAGGTGCAGGGGTTTGGTTTGAAAGCTGCCAAAGTCATTCTTTTCTGTTAGACCCTGATGAAATTATGATTATGTTTAACAACTGGTTCAGATGGTGAAATTTCATAGATCTTTTACCTTTTGAAAGAAGTGAAATTTATATGTATATGCACATATACTTATGGAGCTCCTCTTTATAAACAATAACAAGTGAGCCTCTTGCCACACAATTATTGATTATCTGCAGACAAAGAGGCCTTTTCCAGGTATGTTACTGAGAACCTGGGGTTCTCTAAGTGGGTTTTATCCTCCCCAAACTGGGCATGTAGCAAACTACTTTCGTTCAACATTTTCTGGGTCATTGTTAAAATAACATAGCTTAAATGGAATTTATTCACAGTGCTGTTATATCAATATATTCTTTATTATTTTAGGATTAGCTTTCCGTGTATAACAAGAATGTTGTTATTGTCTTCAGAGGGGATTTTATTATTTCCATTCTAGAATGGGCCTTTCATTCCTTCACCACCTCCGGTTTCTCCTTCATTAACTAAGAAGCAAATTAGACTTGCATTTAGTTGATGTCTGCCAAATGTTATTTTTAGAAGCCTTCTCACCTCTTTCTCGCTCCTCCGGGATTTCTTCTTTCTTTCCTTAACTCTGCTTTGCCCTCTCAATCATTGCAATCAAGATCAGTGCCCTCCCGATATTAGTTCAATATGTAAAACAGATTGTTTATTTGCTCTTGGGATAGGAAAGCTCTTTTGAAGCTTAAAAACCCAGGGAAAAAATGATAAAAGGAAAGGTTGGTAGGTTTCTCTATGGTAATAGATTTCTATATGTCAAATAACACTATGGAAATGGGTGACCGATGGAGAAAACATATTTGGAACACAAATAGTAATCAAAGGGTTAATGTTTTCAGTACACAGAAATGTTTCACAATTGAAAAATGGGTAAAGGAAGTAAGTAAGCAGTCCATTCCCAGTGGAATCAATCAGGTGACCAGTAAAAGTGTAGAAAAACATCTGAATATCATTATTAATAAAAATGGAAAAATACATAATTTTTGCACTCTAAACTGTGAAGATTAAGAAGTATTTGGGCAAAGGTGTGGCAAAACAGGCATTTCACACTGTTGGTGCAGAATTAATACAGCCTTCTAGTGTGTCTTGTGTAACACACATCTTAAAATGTGCGTATATTTTGATCCAATGATTCAGTTTGTCGAATTTAACCCAAGAAGATGAAGTAGGCCCAGAAATATATATGTGTGCACATTCATTGCTCTACTTTCTGTAAATAAACACAGAGATTGCCTCAGTGCCTAGAAATAGGAGATTAGATTTTTTTAATCTATGGAACTGTTGTTATAATTGGTAAAAACCATGGAAAAAAACCCCGATAAAAAACCAATACCCACAGTATGACCCAATTACTTAAAAAAAAAAAAAGAAAAAGAAAAGGTCTGTGTATGCATTGAGAGATGAGAAAAATTAACTAGAGTATATTAAAGGCAGTTTTCTTTGGGTGATGGAATTATGGGAGACATCCCCAGCTTCTTTGTGATTTTTCTGAATTTTCTAAAATTTCTTCTGTGAGTATATATATTGCTGCTATAAACCAGGAAGAAAAAACAATAAATCCTGTTGAAGGAAAAAGAGAAGCCAATGTTTTTGCAATGTAGAGTATTAGGAAGATGCTGGTCTTGTCTTTCTAGCTCAGTGATATCCAGGTCTTTGGAGGTTTTTTAATTTAATTTTTATTTTTTAAAAATATTTATTTATTCATGAGAGACAGAGAGAGAGGCAGAGGGAGAGGCAGGTCCCCCACAGGGAGCCTGATGTGGGACTCGATCCCGGGACACTGGGGTCATGACCTGAGCTGAAGGTGGATGCTTAACCATTGAGCCATCCAGGCGTCCCTGGAGTTTTGACTCAAATCGTATTTTGGGTTTTGCAACCTACCATATGCAGTATTTTAAAGAAAAGTGATCTTTGAGAACTCATATTGAGGTACCTTGGTATCAGTTACTTAGCTTATTTGCAGGCCTAACAGATTGAGACCAATTATTTGGATAGTAAATAAGATGCTAATATTGCATATCTACTCTTAATGCTGACTCTAACTTTCTGTGCTGATGCTGTTGGCACTATGAAATTCCCTTTTAAATGATTCACAGAGGTGGGTCCGTATTGGAACTCAGATGCTCGTGAATTTAGTGTGCTGCTGACTCCCAGCTCTTTCCTTTTTAAACTAAATCCTGTGCTGAACACTTGATTTTTTTCTTTTAACAGCAATTTTTATTTCGATGTTAAAAAGATTCCTAGCATCTGGTGACATTGAGATATTCTGAACCCCAGGTAGTAATACCCACCCCGAAGGTTCCTGCCTGAAGCTTTTCGCTTACAAGACTGTGTTAATTTGTTGCAAAAGAGAAGAAAGTGGTCATTTTATATTGCGGTAACTCGCACTGTTTTAAAAGGGGGGTTTTTTAAATTAGCTGAAGCTGGAGAGCCAAAACAGTGAGCCAAATGAATTAGATTTTTTGTGTTTTCGAAAAGGTTACAGAAGTCGCAAGAGCTGTTCTTGGAATGGCCTTGTGCAAATCCCCTGGCATGCCGGCCACAGGATGAGCGGACAGCTCTAAGTCTGGCATTGTTGGACCAATTGAGCAAAGACAGGGTTTATTGACAGGAATTTTGCTGAAGAAGCACATGGAGTTGAGCTGTTTGCTCTCAGGTTTAGCAGTTGTTTAGACAAGCAGGGCTCTTTATTCTTGCTCAGACCTGAGCCAGCCGAGCCTCAAGGTTGAGAAGTAAAAAGGGAATAGAAGCAGAGAAAGTTCTTTCTCAACTTCGATTTCTCTGTGTTATATTGACTTTCCTTCAACATTTGTTGTTGTTGTTGTTCTTAATGCCATTTCTTCCCATCCTGCTGCTTGGAGGACTCTTTTGTTTTAGAACTTGGTTTAAGTTTTCATTATCCAGTTTTTTTTTTTTTTTTTTGCATCAAAAACAAAGCAAACAATAATAACATTGACAACAGAAAAAAAAAAAAAAAAGAGGAATACATACTCCCTTTACCCCCCAAACCAACAAATAGTAACTCAAGAGAACCATCCCCTTTGTCCCCACCCCAGTTGGGAACACATTCAGGACCCTTACCCATGTCTTGGTGGAGGTCCTGAAGGTCTTAGAAGGAGAGCAGAAGGGTACCTCGTGGCCCAGGGTTGAGCGGCTGCCTTCGGCTCAGGTCATGATCCTGGGGTCTTAGGATCGGCTCCCACATTGGGCTCCCCACAGGGAGCCTGCATCTCCCTCTGCCTATGTCTCTGCCTCTCTCTCTCTCTGTCTCTCGTGAATAAATAAAAAAAATAAAATAAAATCTTTATTTAAAAAAAGGGCAGAAACGCAACATTTACTGAATGCTCACTGTGTACAATCTGGGAAATGAACATTCATTGAGTACTTGCTCAATAAATCAACTTATGTATCAACTTGTAATGCTCTGGCAAGTAGTGATACTCCTACTTTTTAGATGAGGAAATAAACTTTGAGGTCCCTCAGCTGGAATGTACAGAATTTGAATTCAGGTTTGTCTAACCTTGCTTCTCCCCCCTTTATAAAGAGAATAATTTTGTGGTCTGGGTCACCAAAAAAAAAAAGGGAAGGGGAGCAAAATATGCCTGGTGGCCAAAACTCTTGAGCTCATGGGAAAGAAGGTGGGTCAAGATTATTTCTCATCCCTATCAAAGCAGGCGTTTTGGTGGCTGGGATACTTGGACTTTTATACCTACTTAGCGGTCTTAAAAATCCAGCCATTCAGCTTTCAGCTTCAGGGAAAGTTTACCTAGTAGAGTTTGGGATGGACGCCCCTGGTCTTTGCTCTAACCTGTGTCTCCCTCTGAGTCTTGCTGTACTCCTGGGCCAAGCTGTTGAGCGGTACAGGAGTCTTGGGCTTCAGAGCACCAGCCTAGAATTTCCTAGAAGACCTAGAATTTCCTAGAAGAGCGTTCCCAGTATCACCTGTGATGTGCATAAACTTTTCATACCCTAGGGCATTTTTGGTTTTTGCATACCCGGATTTGGGAGACTAAAGTTTACCACTGTTTGGTCGTAAACCTGATGGTTTCCTCACCAGAGCTGGTGAGGGTGCTTGTGGTAGAAATAGCCAGCGCTCCCTGTTGCAGTCTGCACAGCTGAGAGTGCTAAGTTGCATGTCACAGTGCTGACTTTTCTGGGAGTGACGCCTGCCCCCGTTCATTCTGCTTATTCATTCCTGCCCTGGGAGCTTGTAACAGCAGACCCCCTTGGCCAGACTGGGAGCCGAACAGCAGCTGTGAAGGGTGGAAGGGGAAGAGAAAGAAAACAGAGTCATCCCGAAGAAAAAGGTGTGCAGCTCGGGCCTGCAACAGAGAATCTGTGCCTATTAAAAAAAAAAAAATCACAATCAAAATGGACAAAAGTTGTTCTTAAACCCATTTCCCGTGCTTTAAAGAAAAACACTGTGGTTGGAGAAAATAGAAGCATAAAAAACTCAAGTCCATGTAAGCTTGAAAAGAAACCTGCGGTGGTGGATTTGCACATCGGTCTTAATTGGCCCAATTGACCTTCCCTGCTGTATTTACAATTGCCTTAAAATTGTAAGCAGATGTTTGAAACCCCTTCTTTAATAGGTCTGCAACATCTGTTTCACCACCGCCGCTGCCCACCAAAGCAGTCGTAATTAGGGAGCACCTAATGCATACATCTTTTCTTATGGACCCAATCGATCGGATTTCTCCCTGAGGTATTAAAGTCGACCCTTATTCTTGCTTTTATTTGAATACGTTTTGCATTATATTTTCTTACACAGAAGAACCGTATGCCAGCCCGGTACAAAAACCCCAAGATAGCCGGTCTCTCTAGTGAGTTTTTAAAATTGTGTTTGTACAGGCATCAACAGTGGCTGAAAGACGTTTGCAGGAGCAACTGGAAACCCTTGAAAATGTGTGAAAGCTTTTGTTCTTTCCTTTTGTGTTCTAAATGAGGCATTTCCTGAAAAACAGCAAGGTAAACGTGTGGAAATCTTAAAAGTTGGGAGGGAGCATTATTTATTTTATTTATTCATTTCTAATGAATAGATTTCATTGCTTAGAGCAGCTTTAGTATTTATAGAAACATTAAGCAGAAAATACAGAGTTCCCATATATTCCCTTCCTTCTCTCTTCCTATTCCTGTTATTAACATCTTGAGTTAGTGTGGCTCGTTTGTTAGAATGGATGAACCTATATTGATACATCATTATTAGTTATAAGTACCATTTACATTACTCTTCCCCTTCATTGGTTTGTACGTTCTTTGGGTTTGGACAAAGTATGATGGGACCAGTCCACCATTACAGTATCACACCACCTGGTTCCATTGCCCTAAAGAATCCCCTTTGCTCCACTTGTGGGAGGGAGCATTATTGACTAAAGTATTCCTGAGGATCTGTTTACTTTAAAAGAAATTATTGGGGGCGCCTGGGTGACTCAGTGGTTGAGCATCTGCCTTTGGCTCACAGTGTGATCCCGGGGTCCTGGGATTGAGTCCCACTTCAGGTTCCCTGCATGGAGCCTGCTTCTCCCTCTGTCTCTCTGCCTATCTCTCTCTGTGTTTCTCAGGAATAAATAAATAAAATCGTAAAAAAAAAAAAAAAGAAAGAAAGAAAGAAAGAAAGAAAGAAATTATTGGGATGCCTGGGTGGCTCAGTCGGTTAAGTGTCTGCCTTTGGCTCAGGTCATGGTCGCAGGGTCCTGGGATCGAGTCCTGCATCAGGCTCCCTGCTCATCAGTCTGCTTCTCCCTCTCCCTTTTAACCTCCCCCTGCTGTGTGCTCTCTCTCTCTCTCTCTCAAATAAATCTATAAAAAAATAAAAAATTATTTCTCATACATAGCGACCTGAAGAAATGGTCGTTTTGATCTTTTAGAACTGACTATACAAAACTTCAGAGAACTTAATTTTTTCCACATGCTTTCCAGTTTAAGAAAACTTTGCATATATTTTTATAGATTTTACTGTGGTATGATGTATCCCTAATAATTAGAACATTTTATAAATAGCTAGCATTCATTTCAGTCGCTTACAAATAAATTAATCTTTGAAGGAGTCATTTATTTAAGATTGTATCTTTAATGTGAATACTTATTTTAAATGACTTGCCTGAGGCAAGGTGTGGTTAATGGAAAGGGCTCAGCGTCCATTGGTTCATTTTAGCTCTGGATCCCGAGGTGGGTTTTTTTTTTAATCTGAAGATTACATCCATACAGATGATAGCCAAAGTCTAGAAGTGAAGAAATAATGGCAGGGAAAAACACCCAGTTTCAAACATGTGAAAAGCATCAGAGAGATGCCAGGCTCAGAAATAAGTGAAGAAATCATGGGTGGGGACTATGTGTTGCGTTTGGCACGTGTCCCTTTTCCACGTAGGCTGGTGGTATTCAGGGCCGGGACTAGAGTGTTATGTGCAGCTCTCGGTGCATGGCCTCGAGTGGGGTATGGACTTTTTGTTTTGATCAGCGGTAGAGGTGGATTTTTTAAAAAATTATTTTTATGAAAGTATAATATGCCTATAGAAAGGTACACATATCCTAAGGGTGCAGCATCTGAATTTTTACATACTAAACTCATGTATGTAAGCAGATGAAGACATAGAAAGGTCTAGCATCCTAGAGGCCCCCGTCACGATCCCTTCTGGTCATGGTCTCCCTCTGAGAGGCACTACACTACCACTGAGTTTTGCCTGGTCTTGTTCTTGACAGGTGTAGAAATGTACAGCAGGGACTCTGTGTTCCTCCCTGTCAGTCCATGGGCTTGCTTTGTTGAGCAATCCTCCTGCTATTATGTACTCCACTGAGTGAACATTCCACAATTTGTTTATCCGTTCTACTACTGATGGGCTTTCAGGTCGTTTCTGGTTTGGGGCTTTTAGCTGTTGTGCAGTTGCAAACACTCTGGTTCTTCTGGTGAATGTATGCAACCGTATGTTGAGTATATACCCAGGAGCAGAATGGCAGGGCTGTACGGTGCGCACACGTCAGCCTCAGTGTTTGCTGCTCAGTCTGCTACACGGTTTTCCAGCCAGCCGTGTGAGAGTTCTGGGTCAGTAGACTTTCAAGGTCACCCCTAGCATTCTTGTTTGATGAATCAAGAAGGATTCTAGGATGTTATCAACAGAAGGATTTCTAGGATGTCTGGCTTGACCTGTGGCCAGGGAGCAGAGCCAGGCCAACGTGGGACGCAACTACTATTTGTAATTGTCTGCTGTGAGCCAGGCATCGTACCTAGTCCTTTGACATACATTTGCTCACAAGACTTGTAAATTGTATTAGGCCCATTTTACAGATCCGAAGACTTGCAACTGAGATGATCTGGTTTGTCCAGGGTCCCATGTGACTGAGGACAGACCCAAATCCCAGCCCAGACCCAAATTGACTCCTGTGCTCTTAGCTACCATATTGGGCAGCCCTTTGCCGTGTTCAAGGGCTGACTAAATTCTTGCCTTCCAAGGAAGTTGCAATATGTGACTTCTACATAACACGGGGAGGCCGTTATTGTTAGTCTTTGTTGGGGCCTCAAATGTACAAAGCATTTTACCGTTATTGTAGTAATAGTAAACTATGTGCTGATGGACCATGACTATTTATTGCCAAATTTTGTGAACTCTCAGTCTTCACACACATTGTAAGTTGTTCCTAATATTCGGACAATGTTTTTTTGTGTGTGTGTTTTGTTTATTTTGTTTGTAGATAGGACAGTTACCTAAGTATAAGCCAACTGAGTTGAAGTATTTTTGGCAAATTAAGAAACACCTTTAATTTATAGCAGTTAGATGGAAAATAATATCCCCTGAGCATTCTGTGTGCGTGCGTTTGTGTGTCTTGGGCTTTCTCATTTTTAAATTGAGATATAACTTACATATTGTAAAATTCACCCTCCCCAGACAGTTTAATCTTCATATCACTTCTCCATCCCTCTGAGAAAAATGAGAATCTTAATGGATTTCTTTTTAAAGACTACAAACTTAGCCTAAAAGCAGTATTATTATTTACAGTATGTATTTCCTTCTCATCCTTTTAGGAATATTATTTTATAATGTCCTTCTATCTTACCATGATGATGGCTTTAATTTCAAAATATGGGAGGAATGCCTGGGTGGCTCAGTTGGCTAAGTGTCTGCCTTCGGCTCAGGTCATGATCCCAAGATTCTGGGATTGAGTCTGTGTTGGGTTTCCTGCTCAGTGGGGAGTCTGCTTCTCCCTCTCTCTCTGAGCCTCCCCAGTATTCATGCTTTCTCTCTTTCATTTAAATAAAATCTTTAAAAAAGAATATGGGAGAAATTTATCATTTTTGTATATCACAATTCCAGTGTAAGCATTTCAAAAGAAATCATTATTATCCATTTTAATCAATATATTAAGATTCAGAGGACACTTTTTTTTTTTAAAGATATTTGAATATATTCCCATGGAGACTGTTTTTTGAGTTCCCATCAATGGCTGTGGAAGCAAAGCTGCTTCAACAATAAAGGTAGATGGTATTAGAAAGGACTCCCTTTTTCCAGAGATAGGTGGTTTTTATATTTGGGACTAGTTTTTTTTTTTTTTTTGCCTTAAACCAAATTTAAGTGTTAGGCAATATGCCTGTCTCATTCTGTGATTATGTAAAAATGAGCAATGAAAGTCCTACCAGGATAAATAAATCTCCAACATGTTACACCTTTCTTCAATCAAGACACACATACTTTTTCTGTTTATGAGCTATTTAAGATCCATCTTTAACCTTTATTGTGAGTAATGGGGGTCTTACTAAATATTAGAGTTTGTTTATATTTTGAAGGTTTTTTTTCCCCTTCCCTTGGAAAGCACTTGTGCTAGCAAATTACAAGGGGACCATTTATAAGCTAAATAACACTTTTGTTATTCACTAGCTTTGGCACCCCGTGAAATAAATGTTAGCTTTAGAATTTATCATCAAGGTAATAGGCAGTATTGTGCTATCTTGAGTTTTACGTGTGTTAATGCAATTGGGTTGGAAAAGACCCATATAACATCATTTCAGATCCACACTTGGATTTGAGGAGGCTTCCTGTATCTTAAAACACTGTGAAATTTTCAAAAGCATGCTCATAAGGTGTGAAATCATGAGTTTGAACCATCTTCCTATGAACTTTTTGGCCATTTAGATTTCTTCTGTGATGTGCCTGTTAATTTCCTTTCCTTTCCTTCATATTTTGAGCGTTGGCTTTGAAGTTCTTATATCTCGTGTACATCTCCTCCTTTCTGTGTTCAGTAATCTCCTGCTATCATCTGTTCTCCCACTGTCCTTTCTTCCCTGGAGAGCTGCTACCTGTCTCTTCTACCTCCTTCCAAGAATTGCACTTCCTAATTGAGCTGACGTGTGCTTGTGTTTGTATATAAAGTGGAGTCCCTGCCCTTATCCACGGGAAGACCTCCATTGTGTGCCTGAGACTGCGGATAGTACCAGACCCTACACAGTTGACCCCTAAGCAATGTAGAGATTGGGGCACCAATCCCTGCATACCTTTTGACTCCTTGAAGACGGAACTACTTACAGCCTGATGTTGACTGACACCTTACCAATCACACAGGCAGTTAACACAGATTTTGCACGTTATAATTATAGACTGTATCCTCATCATAAGGTAAGCTAAAGAAAATGTTATAAAGAACATTATAAGAAAGAAAAATACATTTACAGTGCCTCACTATAAAAAATCCACATATAAGTGGACCTATGCAGTTCAAACCCATGTTGTTCAAGGGTCAATTGTACCTGTGTTTTTTCGTATACATACCTATGATAAATTTTATCTTATCAATTAGAAAAAGAGACTGACAACAGTGATTAATCATAGAATAGTTATAACAATATACTGTAACGAAAGTTACGCAACTGTGGTCTTTCAAAATAACTTACTCTAGTGTACTCACCCTTCTTCTTGTGATGATGGGAGATGATGAAATGCCTCTGTGATGAGATGAAGTGAGGTGAATGGTGTAGGCATGTGACCTAGTGTTAGGCTACTGTTGACCTTCTGATGGTAGGTCAGAAGGGGAATCATTTGCTTCTGGTCTCTGGTTGATCGTGGGTCACTGAAACTGCAGAAAGCAAAACTGTGGATAAGGTGGGGACTGCTGTAGAAAGAAAAGCACATTCTCACAAAATAATGAGTCATTAAAAATGTGTTTGGAAGGATTTTAGTGTTGGGCACCTTTCCAGCCTACCTCCTTTTTTTTTTTAAGATTTTATTTATTTATTCGTGAAAGACACAGAGAGAGAGCCAGAGACATAGTGGAGGGAGACTCAGGCTCCCTGAGGGGAGCCTGATGGAGGACTCAATCCCAGGACTCCAGGATCATGACGCGAGCCAAAGGTAGATGCTCAGCCACTGAGCCACCCAGGTGCCCCTCCAGCCTACCTCCTCACATGTGAACTTAAGAAGATGGTCAATAATTTCAGACTCATTTCTGAAAGCTAGCCATCCACGTGTGACTGAATGAGCTTTTCTGCCTTTTAATCCAGGATTTACTGAAGCAGCACTGAAGAATATGTCATTGTTTTATGAAGTGACATGCTAATACTGTCCATTGACCTCTTGTGTCTTTTCAACCATGGGCATTTGCACAGCGGTTGACTCCATGAAGCCGTGTTCATTTCAATCCCATTTAATTTTAGAGACCAAATGCTTAGGTTGCCATAAAGATGAGAAGTTGATTCCTGTTACTGTTGAAGTGATGTTTCTTGGCTGCTCAGAAATGCGAATCGTTTATCTGTGTATCTGGAATGTATTAGTTTCTTGGGGCTGCTGAAACAAATTACCATAACTGGGTGGCTTAAAACAACAGAAAATTATTCTCTTACAGTTCTGGAGGGCAGAAGTCTGAAATCAAGATGTTGGCAGGGCCACACTCCCTCTGAAGGCTCCCGGGGAGTATCTGTTATTTGCAACTTCTAGCTTCTTCTGGTAGTTCTTGGAGTTCTATGGTTTGTGGATTCATCATTCCGTCTCTGCCTTGGTCTTCATGTGGGCTTCTCCGTGTGTTTTGTGTCTTTTCCTCTTCTCTCTCTTCTAAGGACATGTGTCATTGGATTTAGAGCCTACCTCGGGATTCAGGATGACCTCACCTCAAGATCTTTAATTACATCTGCAAATACCTTCTTTCCAAATGAGGAAACGCTTCACAGAGTCTGGGTATCAGAACTTGAGCATATATTTGGGGAGACAGGAGGTACCATGCTTCAACCCACCACAGAAGGAAAGGAAACTTGTATTACTAAGAAGCTGATGGCAGGAAGGGCAATTAAATCTCACTGGCCAATTTCCTGGGAGGGTGGAGGCTTGTGAGGAAAGGGTGCTGGGTGCAGGGAGAGCACAGGCGTGCCGTCCTTTGGTGGTTTGAAATCCAACTGCCACCTAGGTTACACTAGTCAACTAAAAGTAGGATGAAATGACCTAAAAATAGTTCCTAAGTATTCTCTGGCTTGAAAAATTGGCCCAGATTCCCATGTTACTTAAGAAGTGGGGAAAGAAAAACTTGGGAAACTATCAACTGCCTAAATGGTCATTACCTAAGGATTATTCAGATTTTGGCTTTGTTTCAGGAAACATATTCATTTTGTTTTCAACTTATATTTTGTTCCGTTCCCCACCCTCCCACCTCCAACCCCCAGTGTAAGAACTTGGTTATTAGCTCTATAGCATATCAGGGTTTCACCAGGGGCTGGGCTGTGCTGAGCCCACCAACACAAAAGTGGCTTTCATTATTGAGCTTGATACAAGGTTCATGATTGCAGCTGACTTGCACATTTCTCTAAAATTATACTTTTATGAAAAACCAACACTTCCAATGTGTAAAAATTACCACTCATTTCTTCATGTTTGACCACTGTGGATCTTACTAATGTTTGTTCTTCTATGGACTAACGTTACTGGGAGGAGAATTTTCTTTTTTTAAAAAATTATCATTCCGTTCCTGCTGATACTTTTGTGAGCTTGATATTAAGAAGTTGTGGTAATAGCACCCAGTAGATAAATTAAACATTAATTCCCTCTTGATTAATAAAATGTTTTCTCTGGGATTCAGCCACTTTCATTCTGTTTGGACTTTTCCTTGGCACGGACATAGCCAAGATGTCTTTTGTGTTGTGTTTTTAAATGTATGTATTTGGGGAAATTTTGAGTTGCCTATTAGTTGATATTTCTATTTAAAAGGGTCTTCAGATTATAAAAACTCATCTAATATAATGCATAGTTTTTGTCATGCTTTAGGTCTTCACAAAGCTTTTAGTATGTATGCTGCCGAAATGAGCACTTCACAAAACCTTTCTAAATGCCTTTATTTAAAAAAGATTTTATTTATTCATGAGAGACACAGAGAGGCAGAGACCTAGGCAGAAGGAGAAGCAGGCTTCCTGCGGGGAGCCCGATGAGGGACTCAGTCCCAGGACCCTGGGATCACACCCTGAGCCAAAGGCAAATACTCAATCACTGAGCCACCCAGGTGTCCCTATAAATACATTTCTAAACAATAAGGTCAGATCCCAGTACCAAGAACATCAAGTGCCATCCAGTTTGTGTATGTTGATCATTGGTCAGCGGACATCTTTGGTACAGTTCCTACATGAGAAATTTAGATCATTCCTTGACACTTACTGCCTTTAAAAAAAAAAAAAATCAAGGTTTTCACTATACTGGTAAGCAAAATAGTGGTCCTGTTCTAGCCTCAGAGTGAGCATGGTTCTTTTTCCTGTTTTACAGTAGAAAAACAGATTAACTCACTTGGATGGAAGGGCTGACCATAGAGTGCTGTCAGCCCTTCTGAGTATGGAGCTATATAAGCAGGGCTGTGTTCCAGAACAGTCCTGTGATAGTGGCTGGGGATAGTGGTTGACTGCCTCAGGGGAAGTTTTTGGAGACTATCTCACTAATCAAAGCAAACCATAATAAGGCTGAAATTCGACAGTGCATTGGGCATAGGAATTGGGAACAGGTCAGGGGCATATTTGCATGCAGTTATTGAGAAGATGAGTTAGACATGGAGAGGGCTAGCTAGAGGATGAATATAAGCCAAGTGACTCCTGGTTGGACTAAAAAAATGGGAATCTGTTCTTTGCAACTGTAACTGAAGTACCTAGAGGCTCACAGAAAGAGGGCACCGCTCTGACATGCCTGAATGGATATTTTTGTGTCTAAAAATGTCCTGGTGCTCATGATTGCTGGCAAAACAGGACATCTTTATAGTGGCTAATTAGACTACTCAAGTAGCATGCCTGCCTGGGGACAGCTGATCCAGGGCGTGCGGGAGCCCTGTACTCCTGTGACACCTGATCTCGGCCCTGACTTGGGATGTCACGGACTTGGGAGACACACCCAGGTCCATAAACAAGGGGAGCAGGGAGCCCTGGCATGGCCTTGCTGAGGGATTCAGGCCCCACAGAGAGAAGCGCCTTCCCTGGGTCTTGCACGGAGCAGCGATAGCGCCCTGCAGTCCAGAGGAGCTTTCTGAACTATATTTGGGTTTATGGGCCAGGGAGGGGCAAAGTTATAAAATTACTGCTTCCAAGTGTAATCTAGAGAAATTGTGACTTCATATTACAGCTTTGACATATGCTCTGCATTTAATCTTACTGCTAATAAAATACACTTTAGCTGTCAGTTGGTTTTAATCAGAATTTTGACCCCAAAGGTGATAGTTATGATTGCTGCTTTTTTGCCGCCTGATTTCTGTGGGATTCATGTGAGGAGTATTCAGTACTGGAAAGTTTCTTGGCTCTGTAAAACTCTTGACATAATGTGAAATTAAAGTCTTTGTCACAATATTTAGAAAAGACAAAACTGTAATTTTGCTTTACTGATAAATCTGAGTCAGGCGCCTTGGAATCCCTGGGTTTTCAATCTTGGAAGCAGTTGCCTGGTGTGCTGGAAAACAGCTTCTCCCCAGCGCTTGGGTTCCAAATGGGATTCCATATGGTCAGGGCACTGGGAATGGGACACGAGGCTGAAGACCTTCATCAGGGCACCTAGGAGGACTGCCATCTCCTTGAGAAGTCTTCAGGCGGGCAAGGCAGCGCTACACCTGTTCCTGGTCCCATGCAACTCCCGATTGATAATTCCTCATTTCTTAAGAACTTGGCTCTTGTTTCTCAACCTTTCAATTTATTTTTGTCTTTATTTTTAAAGGTTTTATGTGTTTATTCAAGAGAGACATAGAGAGAGGGGCAGAGACACAGGCAGAGGGAGAAGCAGGCTCCGTGCAGGGAGCCCGATGCAAGACTCCATCCTGGGACACCAGGATCACACCCTGAGCCAAAGGCAGATGCTCAACCGCTGAGCCACCCAGGTGCCCCTTACAATTTATTTTTGAACTCAGAATATGAAGCCTTAGAATATGTACTGGAAGAGTCTCCTTGTACAGCCTTAAGGTGTGGGGCCACCCAACAGCATGCAGACATGCTTGCAGAGTCCCGCTTCCCCCTGGTTCTGCTCATCGCAGCCTCGCCTAGGTCACTGACTCTCGGTCTTTCTCACGATAGGTCATGCTTGCACTTGCTTGGTCCTGTAGTCTGTTGCACCTGTTCCCTGTCTGTCTTGAATTGAGCAGTCTCTGGCTCTGGCCTGTCAGTCACCCTCAAACTTGGTCACGCCCATGCTGAGTTACTTTCTTCTTTTTCTCTTTTATACCTCTACTCACAACCAGGGAGGAAAATGCACTTTTGCTTTTGGAATGAAAGAACCTCAATGTGCAGGAACTAGGGGGCTCCTGGTATTTATTCATGGAGAGCCCCTGTGTGCCAGGTGATAAATACAGAGTCTAGCAAATCTCTTTAGTTGGGAAAAACATGTCAGGGAGGAGTTTCACTTCTCAAAACTTAAGACCATAGTTTCTGAGCTAATTTTGGTGGCTGGAAATACTTTCGAGCATGATGTGGGACTCAATCCCAGGACCCGGGGATCACGACCTGAGCCAAAGGCCGATGCTCAACCACTGAGCCACCCAGGTGTCCCTGGAAACACTTTCAAGGTAAAGTTATTTCAGTTATAATTCTGGTGTGGGAGATGTTAGATCCTCTACCCTTTTTTTTTTTTTTTTTTTAAGATTGATTTTATTTGAGGCAGAGGGAGAGGGAGAAGCAGGCTTCCCGTTGAGCAGGGAGCCCCATGCGGGGCTCAATCCCAGGATGCTGGAACCACAATCCCAGCCAAAGGCAGATGCTCAAACAACTGAGCCACTCAGGTGCCCCTCTTCTACCACTTTCTTACTTTGGAACTTTTTCCTTTTTTTAATCTGATTTATCCCTCTCTGGGTTGGCTATGCTGTTCTCTTCTCCTCCTTCCTCTGCCTTCCCCCTCTCTTCTTCCTGCATCTTCTCCTTTTCCTCTTCCCCTTCCTCTTCTTCTTTCCCCTCTCCTTACTATTCATAGCATATTACTATATTCATGAATATGAATATCATATTTCATAATATTGAGATCTCCATATAGAAGCAGGTCCGAATCAAATGTTTAGTTTCAAAAGGTTTGTTAAAAGCTTTCTTACTGGGGATCCCTGGGTGGCTCAGCGGTTTGGCGCCTGCCTTTGGCCCAGGGCGTGATCCTGGAGTCCTGGGATCGAGTTCCGCGTCAGGCTCCCAGCATGGAGCCTGCTTCTCCCTCCTCCTGTATCTCTGCCTCTCTTTCTCTCTATGTCAATTATAAATAAATTAATAAATCTTTTAAAAAAACAACTTTCTTACTTTTTTGGGTTCTATGCTATCTTTGTGTCTTATATTATCCTCTGAGGGGAGAAAGTTCACTTCTTTTGGCCTTTCCAGAAACTGGAAAATAAAGAGCCAACTCCTCTACTTCCCTTAGTCATCCAAACAGTGAAACCAAGAATCAAGTCTAGAGAAGGTGGCTGTGAATCTGGAACTTGTTCACAGTTTCTTTCGAGGTTCATGCTGCAGTGAGGGCTACTTTTTTGAGGGAACATGGTTTTGTTTTCCTATTTACCTTTGAGGATACATTTTGCTGGCTCAAGTTGGCATAATAGTCATTTTTTAAATGAGAGAAAGAAATTTAAAGGTAATAACAAGCAAGGAGTTAGGGAATGACCATCAATATCCAGTCTGAGGATCTGCCACTTACTGGTTCTGCCACTTACTGACTTGCTAGCTTACTAGTTAGGTTACTGAATCTCTCTGTGACTCATTTTCTTATCCATAAAGCAAGGATAGTGTGTTGAGTATTAAATGAGCAATGGCTGTAAAGTGCTCAGAACCATGCCTGGCATATGATAGTCTACCTGTGGCCAAAGGAATCCTTGACTAGGCTGCAAGTGAAGTCGGGAGTCATAGTGTCCACTGACTTTGTTTCATTTCTAACCGACTTTCTTCCTATATTAACTGAGTCAGATGTTAAGGAGAAAAGCTTTCCAATTGTGTGATCTACATTAGACCCTTCATCAAGATTTTCTGATACTCTGCTTGCTGGGGTTCCAAGTCAAGTAGACAGTAGGGTAAATCCTTGTGTTCTTTTCTTTCCATCTTCTCTTTCTCTTAAGGCTTTTCTTGGACCTTTTCACCCTTTCATTAGGTTATGAGTCCGATCACATAAAAGCCAGAAGGCCACTCACCACACAGTAGACAAGTGAGAGGTAACAGTAACCTACCTGGCTGGGACTTTCTTGCTTAGCTTCAAAGGACCAGGCCTTCGGTATTGAACTGAGCCTGAATGTTGATTTATGTGCAAGAACACATCCCTTGGGGAATAGAAAGTTTTTTTTTCCTTCCATCATGGTAGTAGAAGGGCTGAAAATCTGAGCTATAGAGCTCAGCTGTGTTCTGTATCTGAGGCTGCTCTTTTTTTTTTTTAATTTTAATAAAGGTTTATTGTGTCAGAGATAGAGAGAGCACACATGTGAGTAGGGCAGAGGGAGAGGGGGAAAGAAAGAATCCTTAAGTAGATTCCCTGCTGAGCACAGAGCACGATAAGGGGCTCCCTCCCAGGACCCTGAGATCATGACCTGAGATGAAATCAAGAGCCAGCTACTTAACCAACTGAGCCACCAGGCTACTTACCTTATATTTACTCAATTATCCTGATGCTCATAGACTAAGGTAAGTCATTGTAGAACACTACTAATGAACTTCCTGAGAAGGGATGATTCAGAACCTATTTCTGGAACCAAGGATATGAAAAACTGTATTTTTTTTTAACTTAAAATTATTTCCTTCTACCTATAAAGAACACCTAATTCCAAAAAACTCAATACCTAAATACTAACATAAAAATACACACACACACACACACACACACACACACAAAATAATTTTTAATGTCCAGACACAAAATAGCTCTTTTGATGGAAAGACTTTATTTCTGCATTCTGAAACTTTTAACTTCTTTCCTTCTGCTGGACTACCCTCAAAGATTTCGGTTTCTCCTATTTTTCTTAAAAATTTTCAATACCACTTGAAAAAATGGTTTTCTATAACATGTCATGTGGTCATTTAGCTACTTGAGAGTGTTAATTGTAGTTAAGATAACTGGGCTATCGTTACTATTTTACTACTATTTGATTTAATATCAGGAAACTATTTAAGAAAAACTATTGGCACTTCTAGTTCAAGGTGGTAATCTGCACACATTTATTTTCTTCTTGCGCCCCCGTTAAAATGACTGTATGTGCGTAAAATTTAAACATCTACAACATCAGAGAACATAAGAGGTGGTTATCAGCAGATGAGATTTAAACCAATTTCTGGAAGATGGAAAGCAGATGGAAGTCTGGTGCTGATGAAGCCTAGGGGACACATGGAGACCTGCAACTGTGGAGGGGTTGGTCCCCCTGGTAGAGCTCTCGTGAGCTCTGGATTTGGAGGGCATCTACTACAGAGGGCTGAAAACAGGGCCTGGCTGTATGATGAGTTGTCAGTATCCTCTCTCCTCTGCCTCCACCACAGAATGGTAGTTAGTTTTACCCCAAGCAAAACATTCATCTGATTCTTATCTTTAAAGAAATGAAATGACCTTCTGATGATAACTAGGGCAGTTAGTATGACATAGGTATCACAGAGTAAAGCCCTTCTCATCCTGGAATTTAGAGATCCTCAGTGTATACTTGTGCTAAAGTGAAACTTGTCTGTTGACAAGCCCTGTATATCACACAGAGCTCTCTGCTGTTAAGCATGTGTGCATGCACGCACATGTGCACGCGTGCACACACACACACACAGAGGAATATGGATCTATTTTTGAAAAGGAACATGAGATTTCTGAATCACAGAGCAGACCTTGTGATACAGAGCTTCTCAGTGCTCCAGTCTCCATGGGATGACACAGTAAAAGGCTGATGTGTATTTTTTTTTCCAGGGCTCTTATAACAACCACAGACTAGGTGGCTTAATAACAGAAATTTATTTTTTGACAGTTCTAGAAGCTAGAAGTCTGAGAGCAAGATGTCAGTTGGATTGGTTCCTTCGGAAGGCTGTGAGGG
The DNA here is from genome assembly GCF_048164855.1 of Canis lupus baileyi. Lineage (NCBI taxonomy): Eukaryota > Metazoa > Chordata > Mammalia > Carnivora > Canidae > Canis > Canis lupus. The sequence continues at coordinate 35,189,290 of NC_132867.1, read as the reverse complement.
AAGGCCTCTCTCCTTGGTTGGTGGAAGGCCATCTTCTCCCTGTGTCTTTACATTGTTTTCCCTCTGTATACGTCTGTGTCCAAATTTCTTATTATGGATCTGTGGTAGACACCAATCATATTTGATTTAGGCCCACCATAAGGGTCTCATTTTAAGTAAATCAACTGTAAAGACCCCATCTCCAAACAAAGCCACATTCTGAGATACTGGAGGTTAGGACTTCAACATATGAATTTTGGTGTGGTGGACAATTCAGTCCATGGTACCCTGCATGTGCAGCTGGATTGTACCATAGGAAAGGAATCCCAGAATTATGAGACTTGGATCCTCTTTGGGGTGGCTAGCATATCCACCTCTCCTTCCCTATGGGGACAGAGAGACAGAAAGACAGAGAGAGACTGACTTTAGACTATAAGCAAGTCTTCTCTCAGAAGAGGAGAAGGTGGGGACAACATGGAAGGTCCCTAGGTTTTTACTACCCTGGAATGTAAACGGCCCCAGGGAGATTTATCTAAATCTCTCTGGAACAATATACTCTCTATAGCTTCCAGGGGATGTTTTCTTCTATTCAATCATGTTGAGGAGGACTCTTTTTAAAAAATATTTATTTATTTACTCATGAGAGACACAGAGAGAGAGGCACAGGCAGAGAGAGAGAAGCAGGCTCCCTGTAGGGAGCCCGATAAGGGATTCGATCCCAGGACCTGGGATCATGCCCTGAGCCACCCAGTTATCCCTGGCCAGGACTTTTTGATGTGAATGCTTGCATTGTGCAGAAATGTGAAAATATCTTTGGAGAATTGTCTTCTAACATCAGTCTTTTTAATTTTTTAAAAAGATTTTATTTATTTATTCATGAGACACACAGAGAGAGGCAGACATAGGCAGTGGGAGAAGCAGGCTACCTGTGGAGAGTCTGATGAGGGACTTGGTCCTGGGATCCCAGGATCATGACCCAAGCCTAAGGGAGACACTCAACCACTGAGCCACCCAGGTGCCCCCATACATCAGTCTTTTTATTACTGCAGGTTTGAATATAAATGGAAAACCAAAGGTAACCAAATAATGTTATTAAAGCTTACAACGAGGATGGCTGAGTCAGGTAAGCATCTGCCTTTGGCTCAGGTCATGATCTCAGGGTCCTGGGATCAAAGCCCCACATTGGGCTCCCTACTTAGCGGTGAGCCTGCTTCTCCCTCTGCCTCCCTCTCCCTTTGTCTGCTGCTCCCCCTTCTTGTGTACGCTCTGTCTTTCTCTGTATAATAAATAAAAATTTACAATGAGGGATCCCTGGGTGGCGCAGCGGTTTGGCGCCTGCCTTTGGCCCAGGGCACGATCCTGGAGACCCGGGATCGAATCCCACGTCGGGCTCCCTGCATGGAGCCTGCTTCTCCCTCTGCCTGTGTCTCTGCCTCTCTGTCTCTCTCTCTCTGTGTGACTATCATGAATAAATAAATAAAATCTTTAAAAAAAAAAATTTACAATGAAAAAGACCAAGATAAACAAGAAAACTGACGACTGATGGAAAAAGAGCTAATTTAATGAATAGAATTTACAAACCTCTAATTAGGGTATAAATGTTTAGTCAAGAACATTTCCTCCTTGAAACAAGAATAAAATTCTGTTAAAGAGTTATAATATTGAAAGTGTATGGCAATTCTCAGGCAGAGTAAGAATATAATCCAGAAAATGTTCTAGGTAAGGACTAAAACTAACTGCATGTGGCCATTTAAATTTAAATTAATAAATACTAAATTTAGAATTTAAGTCCTTAGTTCCTTAGCCTACTTTCAATTACTCAATAATCATATGTAGTGAGCAGCTTTATTATTGGACAGTGGAGACTTATAGAAAATTTCTATTGCAGAAAAAGGGAGATGAGAGAAAAAGGTGGGGTATACTTGTCAGATAGATAATACATGAAGACATGACTTCATGTTGAAAGGCCTTACATAAAACCAAGCAGAGTGGCTTTTTAAAAGACATACCTGGACATATCAGTGTGAAATTTCAGGGACCCAAGGATAAAGGGCATATGCTAAAAACTTCCAGAGGAGGATAGATACAAATATCTATGAAGGAATTAGAATTGGTAGTGCTAAAATTCCAACATAAAATAATTTTGAGTCTGAAATTTTTAAAATTAATTTTGGGTGTGTACAACTTAGTGATCGGACAAATTTATACATTGTGCTATGTACACCACAAGTGTAGCTACCATCTGTGCCCATACAGTGCTATTATGGTATCACAGATTATATTCCTTATGCTGTGCCTTTTATTCCCATGACTAATTCATTCCATAACTGGAAGCCTATCTCCCCGACTCCCCTTCACCCATTTTACCCAATCCTGTCTCACCTCCCCACTGGCAACCATCAGTTTATTCTCTGTATTTATTAGTCTCATTCTGTTTTTTGTTTGTTTACTCATTTGTTGTTTTTTATTCTTTTTGATTCCACATACGAATGAAATCATATGGTATTTGTCTTTCTCAGTCTGACTTATTTCACTTAACATGATATCCTCTAGGTCTTGAGTTTAGAGTTTTGTTTCAATTCAAACACTCAATTGAATTTGAACACAGATAAAAAGATTTGGGGACACTCAAAGACTCAGAAAGTTAGCTTAATGTATACCTTTTCTTAGCCAGTTACTTGAGGTTATGCTGTGGCAATACAAAAAAGGAAACCAAGAAAGATGAAAGCATGAGGTCCAGAAAATGGTGGGTCCAAGGATCTAACCATGAAAGCATTGAAAGGCAGTCCTGGGAAGACAGTCATACAGAAAGCCTGTTTAGAATGGAACGGGACAGAGTACTTCAGGAGGAAAATATCCAGAACAAAAAGGAAATTGATGCTGTGTGTAGGTACGTACTGTGATTGGGAGTTCAGGTATACTCATCTCCTAGAGATGCTCTAATAAATTGCCACAAACTAGGCAGCTTACAAAACAACAGAAATTTATTCTCTCACAGTTCTAGAGACCAGAGATATGAAATCAAGGTATTCTCAAGAGCTGTGTTCCTTCTGGAGGCTCTATGGAGAGAATCCTGTCTTTACCTCTTTCAGCTTCTAGTGGTTGCTGGCTTCCTTGGCTTGTGGCCACATCACTCCAGTCTCTGCCTTCATCTTCCTCTGTCTGTGTCTTTCCGTCTTCTGTCTCTTATAATGATACTTGTCGTTGGCTTTAGCACCCACATGGGTAATCCAGCATGATCTTATTGGCAAAGAAACTTTTTCAGGATAAGATAACATTCAGAGATTCCAGATATTAGGACACATGGACATATCTTTTGGGAGACTACCATTCCCAATCCACTACATAACAATATCTGTTAGAATACAAAAAAAAAAAAAAAAAAAAGAGGTGTTTCTTTTTTATTTTGAAATGAAAAACATTCTCCATTAGATGGCACAGTGAGCCCATTGAGAAGGAAGTGTAATTCTGGCATACTATTTGGCTCTGTAACAAATAATATCTATGTAGTTAATAATGTAAAATATGTGTCATAACATAAAAAGTTGGTATGTATCAACTTCTAGAATTAACCTATAGACAGATAACAAAAGATACAATGGTTGCTACTGAATGGAGATTATATGTCACAAATTTGGTAATGTAATGGGTAGCGGAGTGGGAGGAGAAGTGCAGTGGGAAGTTGAGCACTGATGTACCTCTCTCACAAACTGAGCAGCAAGACACAGTGTCTGGAGGTAAAACAGTAAGTGTGGTTGGTATGTTATCTGAAATTCCACAGGAGTTTAGTCCAAGATCTGGCAACAGATGCATAACAAACAAGGGGAGACAAGATGGATGTCAGGTGAGTGAAGTCTTCATTGCATGAGGTGAAAGGACAACATGTATATTTGCCAAACCATGAAAACCAGTAAGGATCTGTTAGAACCAGTTAAATAAAGCATGCTGCATTTTTTAGAGTATTTATTATATTAGTTTAGGAATTCAGCTAGATCCCAAGGGGATTTTTAATCATACATTTTCCATGATTAGCAGTATGATCTGATAATCACACATTTGTCTTCCATGAGTGGTTCAAAATTTAAAAAAGTATTTTGTAATTTTTTGAAAACTCAGTTCTGCAGTAATATTTTCATTACACTTTCTTTTCCAGTAAGTGAGATCAAAGGAGTGATCCTGAAAATTATGCTTATGGTGGACTTAAGTAAAAAGGATTTATGCAATCAAATTTACAGATTGTTTTTTATTGATCACAACTTTTATGCTAGGGATCAATTGTAATCTACTTGGCATCTTTAATTGCTTATCCACTTAAAAAATTAACTCTGGTGGATGGAAGGACCCCTTCTAATGTGAATTGTTTTTGCTATTAGTGAAAATATGGTATTATGTTCTCTGTTATAGTCAGGGGGGAAAAAGAAAGAATTGCTGAATAGGCCATTACCCCTTTGTATAAAAGGAATAATGAAGGAAAGAAAGGTCTCTCTTGAACAGTTTCATTCAGCACATTCTTTAACATTTGCAGGGTATTGGTCCTGCCTGCTCTAGCAAAGCATAACCACTCATTCATTCCACAAACTTCTGAGTACCATCAATGTACCAAGCATTGAACTTTTGGGAAATACAAGTATGAATATTCTTTTAAGAAATTTAGTCCTATTAGAAATACTTCACCCTATTGGTGATATGCTCTATCCTGGTATCTGGTTTTTATTCAGTTCCTTCTGAACTTCTGAATCAGACCTGAGCCTGCACATAGAGCAAAATGTAGTATCCTTTCTTCAGTTCTTAGAACATGAGAAATCTATAGAAATATGCTCATCAACTGAGTGTCTTTCTACGGAGGGAATTATTTGCTGATCTTTTCCAGGTTAGCAGTATTTTGCACTTCCCAGTTGAATATGCTCGCTGAAGAGCTCTTGTTGACCTTTAGTACTTTTCTCAACTTATTGCCCCTTGTCCTTTTTCACCTTCACAACAGAGTTTGGTGTAAGCGCCTCATGGATTTTACTAGGCACCTGCCACCAAATGTCTGCATCCTCCCATATCTCCTTGGTCCTCCTTAGTGCACTATCCCTTCTCAGTTACTAGATCTACCATCAACACTCTCTTTATCCACACATTTGACTATCCTTTCTTTGCTCTTCTTTTTTCCTTTTGCCTACAAACATGCCTAGTTTGTGTTTATACTTATTTAGCCCTTAACATTGGGCCCTTTATCACCTCCATATTTCCCTTTCTCTCATTTGAATATTTATTCTATATTCACCATATAAACTTTGACTGGGAGGCAATATAACAGTATGAAATCCCAGTTCCTTGCTAACCCTGTAAACCTGGACAAGCTCCCTTGTTTGTGAAATGGTATCAATGATATTATGTATTTATTTAGGCTGTTGTGAAAAGGTTACTAACAGTACTTGACATGATGAAAAACTTGATGTAACCGTTCTAGAAAATGTCATGTGATAGAACTTTACTCTTTATCCAGTTGGAGGTGAAGAAGGACACCAACTGGGTACATGGTACTCATGGTAGTCAGGCTTGGTTCCAGATCTCTTGAGTGGGAAGGGACTGGATGCAGGGATTGGGTACTTGGGATCAGTCAGAAGGCCTGAGATACTGACTCTGGGCCAGCTCCAACAATGACCTAGAAACCAGCCCCTGAAGTGGTCTTCCCTGAGGAATGGGAGGGATCAGAGGAACCACCAGAACTGGTGACCTCAGGAGCATGACTGAGACCAGGATGCAGGTCCCCACTGCCACTGCACCTGCTTGCAACACCCTTGTGGCCTTGGGACACTCTCTGCTGTTCCTACCGGGTTGGGGACTGGATGTACACAATAGCCAAACTGACAGGAGGTGGGGGAGGGGTGTCTCTGCCTCTCTTCCTCCTTCCAAATCTCGTGTGAGCACATCTAACTGGCAAATCTATGTCCATTGCCTCCAAAGCCTTACCTGTAGGGAGTCTGGGAATGCCATTTTTAATTTTTTCAGCCACTGCAGGACAGGAAGTCAATCTAGAGGGAAGATGGAAGGATTTGGGGGTATAAGGTCTCCTTATCTATCCCAGTGGTCAGCAAAGGCTTCTTACAGAAGGAAGGCTTTGGCTTGGTCTTTAGGGATAAGTGGGATTTGGATCAAAGACACATATTCTGGGTTGGCTCTCCTTTGTCCATCTGTTTTCTTACCTATCATTGGGTAATCAGGTCCTTCTTCCTCTTTTAGCCTCTTTTCCTGGCCCCAAAGTTCATCTTCAGAAAAGGCTTCTCCCATTGGCCTCATTTCCATCCGCAACCCTTCTCCTGACGTAGTTCCTCTGTAAAGTGCTGTAGAGATCTTCATCAAACTCTGGACCAAATCCAAGCTCTTCTTTGTGTTTAAAGACTCTTCACGGAGGCACCGGAGATCTATCGCTTCCTGTACTTCTTCCTTAGTACACTTAGCCTGGGTCTTCCTTTCATCTCAGGCCCAAGTGCCTGACTACTCTTTCATGTGCCTGCTTGCTGTTGCCTCTGTGTCCTCGTTGAAACAGCAGCATCACACGCCTGGGGTGCTCTTTCCTTGTCTGTTCCCCAAGCAGTTTTGCAGCTCCTGAGACCCCTCTCTTGGGGATGCCTTCCCACACGAGCACTGGCATGCTTTTGTCTCACAGTCAGGAAGGGTTATGCTTGAGTATGTATATATTCTAAGTTACGTGTTATGAATATTTTCATGCTAAATTATAAAGACACATGCATGGGATTGATTTGTCACTTAAAAACTTAAAATTGATATTTGGCATATACCTTTCATGTATTTGGAAAAAACAACTCAACAGCAACATAACAGAATGGAAATTAGGGGAATTGACAAAAACAACACCAAATCTTAAAGATCAAAAAGAAAAAAAAAAAAAAAACAAAAACCCCCCAAACCAAAAATCAAAACACTGTGTCATTATCAGAGAAGCTCTCCCGGTCAGGTGCCCTACCCTTCTTATGAGAAATCTCAATTTCTGGAACTCTAAGCACATGAGAAAAATAAAGAATGAGTTGAGAGAGAGGGAGAGAAAGATTAAAAGGTTCATTCACTGAAAAAAGTACTTAAATCAATAGTAGTAAAAGGTGATTATGTATTTTAAATGTTGGCCTAGGGCAGCCTGGGTGGCTCAGCGGTTTAGTGTTGCCTTCAGCCCAGGGCATGATCCTGGAGACCTGGGATCGAGTCCCACGTCGGGCTCCCTGCATGGGGCCTGCTTTGCTTCTCCCTCTGCCTATGTCTCTGCCTCTGTCTGTCTGTCTCTCTCTCATGAATAAATAAATAAAATCTTAAAAAAAAATGTTGGCCTAAAAGAATTGAAATTTACCGAAGCTTGTCAAGAATCATTTCACATGGTGTTCAGTGTAATGCAAAAACACGATTTTTGATAGATTTACCATCATTGTCACTTTCACATTAAAATCAGAGTGAACAGAGTGAAAATAGTTAGGATCCTCTCCATTTCATATTTTTATATCACTTTTTATTCTAATCCCTTATAGTGGTTGAACAAACTCCCCTCTCCCATCCAGATAATTCCAGTCCTCAGTTATGTGGAGAGGATGCCCCTCACTTTACCATCCCTCCTCCATGTTCCCTCTGCCCTCCGAGGTATTGCTTGCCAGAATGCCAGATTTCAAGTTCCGTCCTCACTATTTATTTATTTTTTTTAATTTTTATTTATTTATGATAGTCACACACAGAGAGAGAGACAGAGACACAGGCAGAGGGAGAAGCAGGCTCCACGCACCGGGAGCCCGACGTGGGATTCGATCCCGGGTCTCCAGGATCGCGCCCTGGACCAAAGGCAGGCGCCAAACCGCTGCGCCATCCAGGGATCACCCCGTCCTCACTATTTAGAGCTACATTTCATCAGCGGGCATCTCTCATCCTTGAAATAGTTCTCATTTCCAGCCTGCCACTTGTTACATGGTGGCCAAATCCCTGTAGCCCCATAGCCTTTCTGCAGCATCACTGATATCATGATGCAGTCTGCGGATGATGGTCACAGTCATCCATCTGTGCTCCCAGTTATGCTCATTCTGCTGACAGAATAATGGAGTCCTGGGACTGGGAGGGATGTGGGGATCCACAAGATCCCAAGCAACACTGACAGGACCAAAATCACCTCCTGAATTTTAACTGAATCAAGAAGTCTAAGTGATTTGTAACACGACTGAAGCTCATCTTTTAAAAATCACAATATAAATGCCTATGCATGCACACCCACATCAGAACCAAACCAATCTCGAGAATTGTTGACACACAGGCTGTAATTATTTTTTTAATTAAAAAATATTTAAATTTATTCATTCATGAGAAACACACACACAGAGAGAGAGGCAGAGGGAGAATCAGGCTCCCTGTGGGGAGCCCGATGCGGGACTCGACTCCAGGACCCTGGGATCACGACCTGTGCCAAAGGCAGATGCTCAATCACTGAGCCACCCAGGTGCCCCGTAATTATTTTTTGATAGGAAACTAATTTGAAATCTAGGCCGTATAATTTTCAGAGTTCCATAATGGCCAATCAGTTCTTTTTGTCTTAAAATGACAAATTTATCGTCTCATAGTTCTTGAGGTTAGAAATTTAAAATCAGAGTATTGGCAGGGCTGTCTCCTTTCTTATGTCTTCCAGCTTCTGGTGGTGGCCAGCAGTCTGTGGCATCCTTGGCTTGTGGCTGTGTCACTCCAGTCATATGACCCTCTTCTTTCTGTTCTTCACATCATCTTCCTTGTGTGCCTGTCTGTCTTTGTGTCCAATATTCCCCTTTTGATAAGGATATCAGTTGAATTGGATTTGGGTCTCCCCTAAATGACCTCATTTTAACTTATTTCTATGAAGACCCTACTTCCAAAAATATGGTCAAATTTCTGAGCTACAGGGACTTAGGACTCTAATTTTTTTTTTTTTTTTAAGGAAGGGGACACTATTCTACTGATAACCACCCCATAGAAGCAGTTAGCACAAGCCCAAAGTCTGTAGTAGGTGGCTCCCAACTCCCTACCAGAATGTTCCCTGGCTCCTCTGTGAACTCCTTTCTGCAGCAAGTTGAACAGTTTCCACCCTGACTTCAGATGCGTTCCTGGTGGGCTTTGACAGCCAGGCTTCGAAAGTTCTAATGTCATTTCAGATTGCTCTACATATCACCATGGTATTTGCATCCTGTTTCGATAAACTCTGCTCTACCCAGGCCAGTCTGAGCTCAGTATTAACCATATAGCCCCCCTACCTGCACTATGGGTTACATAGTATAATGGTTAAGAGCTTTAATAAAGCCACATAACCAGCATTTAGATGGAAGCACCTCTATGTACCAGCTCTAAGTCACTGATTTAAATCTGGCCCCAGGAATAGGAGGAAAACGCTACCCTTTACTCTTGTAGCTTCTGTTGCTCTCCTGGTTAGGAGGAGTGCACATGTCTGTACTCTGTTTGCTGGGCTTCTGCCTCTCACCCAGGTTCCGTCTTTGGTTCTAGTCCTTTGTTAAGTCTCTGAAGGAGAATGTCTCCATATAGTATGGGCAAGAGAATACCTACAAGAAGCAAAAATTCTGCCTGAGATAGCAGAGGTGGCTTTATATTTGGCCTTGACCATCCCAAATGGCATCCAGGAGCGTGGCAGGGAAACCAGGTGAGGAGGCAGGTAGTCCATGGGTTATTTGCTGAAATGACTCTTTGATGGCTTGTTAATGGGCTTTCATCAATAGCTTATACTAAAAGATTTCTCTCTCCATCTGTGCTACCAGGGAGGCAACAAGTAGAGTGGCCTGTTAATGTGTTTCCAATATTCTGATTTTTCCTGCTGTTTTTTTTCTGTTGAGAAGTGACAATATCTTAGTACTAATTATAATTCTGTTCACTGTCCTCTATCCTCATTGGTCTTCCAGCAAGCATGGCATTCACATTCTCTTTCATTTCTCTTGATGTCATGGTGTTAGGTACACAAGAGAACCTCTGAGGCCAGCAAATGGAGTTTTGTCCTCCGTGGATGGGAGGGGAAACCACTAAATAGGCCTTGTCTACATAGTTCAAATGCAGAGAAAAAGATTTGTGTAGATAATGCAAACACAAAAACCCAGTTGAGTTTAATTTATACAGGTGACTCTGACTCTGTGCATCTGATGATAAGGAGCCTATGAAGTAGATTACATCACACGTGTCGTGCCCTGTAGCACGTGGGTGCATACTTGGACACACACTGTCTCCTAGCTCCAAGACAAAATGCAAAAAGACAGGCAGAGGTAGAAGATGAGAGCACACATACATCCTGTATGCCTGAAGGTGGTAAATGGACTGTTTGTCTTTTCATAGACCACGTTCACACATACCTGTCTTTACAAGTCCAGGGTACATGAAAGGATTCAATAAGTCATCTTGAATCCTTGACGAAGTTAAAAAATTAGTATTTGTAGTTTACATGGAAATTATCACATATGGTAAAGAGGTATCCATAATGATTGACATAATTCCTTATAATGAAACACATGCAAGAGGGTGTGTCACAGACATAGGTAAGTTCAGAGGGGAGAGAAGATGGTGTGTCAGCCAAACGCAAGTAATTCTGTATGAACAGAGGAGTATTACCTCCCAGACCATCCATTGATTCAGTAAATATTTACCCAGTTTCCACTCTGCCTGGCATTGTGCATTATTATCCAAACAAATAAGAGATGTAGTTTTTGTTGGCTTGGGTTTAATACGATTACTGTTTCACCAGCTCTAAAAGATACATTTTTAACACTTCTGAAATTGAGATGTATGTTACAATCAGTGGGGACTTAGATACAAAAAAAAAAAAAAAAAAAAAAAAAGGCTGTTAGTCACTATCATATTTGGCAGTGCTTTGCAAAGGAAGAAAGGGGGTGGGGAGAAGTCCAGGCTCACAGGTCAAGAAAACCTGAGCAGTTATGCACTTGCTTATAGAACAGGTAAATCCATGAGTCATATACTAACTTTTATTTGGGTGTTTTCATTTCTTTTAGCCTTACCGTGAATTAAATGCTGTACTTACTGATAGTTTAAAAAAATACTTGCTTTTTAAATCATTATCCTGCTGTGACTAAACCTAAACGCTTAGATCTTGTCCTTTTCTTATTCTTCCATTTTCTGGGCATTTGCCAGGCATGGACAGTTAACCTCGATGACCATATTTTTAAAATACAATGAGTGGTAAAATTCATGTAAGTATTACCTAGATACCACATCTGTATCTACATCTCTGTATCCCCGAACAAGTTGTTGATTGATTTGGGCAAGCGTGTATATGTGCTGGTTGCTGTCACACATGCTAAGCCCATCACAAAGAAAACCACTGGGGCACTTTGGTGGTTCAGTGATTGAGTGTCTGTCTTTGGCTCAGGACATGATGCCAGGGTCCTGGGATTGAACCTGCTTCTCCCTCTGCTTATATCTCTGCCTCTCTCTGTCTCTTATGAATAAATAAAAATCTTAAAAAATAAAAAAGAAAACCATTAAGTTGCCATATCATTAAAAACATGTAAATGTAAAATTATTCCAAAATAAAAAGTTTATTTAAAAAAAACAGAAAAATATCAGAGGCACCTGACTGGCTCAGTTGGGAGAGCTTACAGTTCTTGATTTCAGGGTCATGAGTTTGAGCCCCATGTTGGGTGTAGAGATTACTTAGATAAATAAAACTTATAAAAAAAAAAAAGCCAGCATATCCAGGTCTGCTGGATATGCTTTGTTAAGTCCGCTTCACCCGTTAGATGAGGATTGACCCTTTATCACCACATAGTATGTATAAAACCGATCAACAGGACTGTAAATTACTTGTATATGGCGTGACAGTAGCTCATTGGTGGGCATGGGAAGATGAGGACAACTGGCTTTAGCTGTTCGCTCATCAGGGTGGCTGGCTGATGGTCCTGGTGCTTAGGCCAGGGACCCAGCACCCATGTGTCCATGTCTCCCCTTCCTCCCCATCCCTCTTCTCCCCATCCTCTTCCTCCCCGTGCCTTTCTTCGTGTTGGTCATGATTGTCATTGTAGGGAATCAATGTTCATGCTTCTTGCATCTACTTCCTACAGCCCAGACTTTGTATCTTAAACCTTATGTCAGCTTTAGGATAATCACTGACTGCCTTTGTACTGAAAAGTCAGCACTAAGCCTCCAGTCTATTCAGAGTACATTCCTGAAGGGTTTTTTTTTTTTTGTTGTTTTAAACAAATGCTTAGATATCATATAAGCCATTCACAAGGTGTTCAGGAGGTGACAATGTGAGCATCCGGGTTAGAGGAGTACAGAAAACTTGCTTTCATAGCGTCACATTGAGGTCATGCTAGAGCAAAACATGAAACACGACATTGAGGAGTAAGGTTCTGCATAGTTGGCAGAGGCCCAATCTCCCAGTCCGTATTTTTTGGTGAATGTGATGGTGATCATTTTAGCCTGTTAACCAAGTGAATGAATGAATGAATGCACACATGAGTGTCTAGAATTTGTCACCTCACTTTTTTTTTTACAAGTCTTCATGGCTGTGGTTTAACAAAACCAGAAATATGGACAGTTGTTTTCTCTTGTTATTTTTTTTAAACATTTTATTTATTTATTCATGAAACACACACACACACACACGGAGAGAGAGAGAGAAAGAGAGAGAGAGAAGCAGAGACACAGGCAGAGGGAGAAGCAGGCTCCCTAAAGGGAACCCGATGTGGGATTCCATCCCGGGACCCCAGGGTTTATGCCCTGAGCCAAAAGCAGACGCTCAACCACTGAGCCACCCAGGCTCCCCTCTCTTGTTCTTCTTAGTCCGCACGCACTCTTACTGTGTGCAAAAGGCAGATGCAAAGGAAGGCAAATCTGTGGAAGGAAATGTGTGTCCGGCGCACCCCTCCCTATGCCCACGTTCCCCAGGGTGCTAGAAGAACGTGGTAAAATAAACCTGCCAACACCCAGGTGGCCTGTGTCCCAGTTCACAACCTTTTATGCTGTAAAGTGATATACTGTGTGGATTATTTCCCCCTTTCTCATGGGGGGGACCATGCCTTCCCAAGTGCTACTTGGTTTATCTTCTTACCCACTTGCTGGAGCACCCTCACGTCCTGGGCACCGGGGCTGGCCCCAGTCCAGGCCGCCAGGTCACCTTCCAGCTGTGCACTCCTCATGCTAGGTTTTCTGGCGGAGGTTGCTCCTGCCCCCACTCCACTGGGCAGCCACCTGCAGACCTACTTCCAGTTCCTCGGGCTTTTCGACTGCCTCTCTCAGGGTAATCCAAAAGACAAAAGCTGCTCAGACCACGAAGTGGAAGACTGAGAGTAGCATCTAAGACCTGATGGGTGGCAGACATTTGGGGGGTAAGGGATTTAGTGTCGTTCCATCAAATCCTTCTGTTAGTCCATATTTTAATTTTCTACGATGCACAGGACTTTCCTTTATAGAGAAGTGGAAAGAGCTTGGATACTATTTTATCTTTTTAAAGATTTTATTTATTTATTCACGAGAGACACAGACAGAGGGAGAAGCAGGCTCCTTGCATGGGGAGCCGGATGTGGGACTTGATCCCAGGATCCCAGGATCACGACCTGAGTTTGGATTTTAGAGTCTGAAGGATCCCAGTTCAGTCTTTGTCAGGCACCCGCAAGCTGTGTGACCTTTCACATCTGACTTGCCCTCTCTGGGCTCCAGGTGCTTCATCTGTAACACAGAGATGCCAACGTCCTGATGTGGTATGAGGATTAGACACAATCGTTGGATGTATGAAGCACAGAAACACCGTGTACGCGGTCACATGTCCATCTCTGTTGTTCCCCACTCTTTGCCCCTGCTCCCCTATCCAGGTCACCCCCTCGTGTGTTTCACATCAAGGATGAACTTTTGCAGAACCTGAGCCATTTGAGTAGCTGTGACTGTCCTGAGCCCAGCAGCCAAGTCCAACTCCATCCATCCCTTCATTCATTCATTCATTCACTCAACAAATACCCCCTCCCGCCTCGAGGCGTGCCCCCCTCTTCTGCAGATTTGTCTCACAGAGCCTCCTCACCTGCTGCTCCCTGGCAGCTCCGTTGGGCCTCAAGTGTTGTGTTATTGGCATCTCTGATGTTAGAATCAGCACCGCGTGATAATTCATCGCCGCCTCATTCTTGAGGCTTGTCCAGCAGCCTTTCCCCACGCCTGTTGACAGGGACCAAGACCCAGCTCATCAAGATGTAATTTCCAGTCTCAGGGCTGCCACCGTCAGCTGTCTTCTAGAGGTAGTTACAGACTTCTGCCTGCAAGAAAAGCCAGATTCAATGTCTGTATAAACGCTCAGCCCCAACTCCGTCGTGATAAATGGCTAAATCATCTCTTAATTGAGTACAAGCAAAATACAATGGGAGAAAAAGAGACGTGTTCAAACACTGCAGTTTCTTCAAGGGAAATTGAATAAGTGCTCTTTCATGTCTGATTTTTTAAAAGTGGGTTTAATGACACTGTTGTGTGGCTAATGCTGTGGAAACACACAGCCTCCCCTGAGTGTAGGCACATAATAACGGTATTTAAGCCAGCTCGCGGCGAAGGGCCTTCCCTTGCCGTTTTATGTTGCATTTCTCGTGTGATGACTTGGACAACCTAATGTAAAAATATTTTGGCTGCAGGTGTCACAAGTGACACATCGGATCCTCTCTCCTCACTTTGTAGGGACAAAAGCGGTTTCTTTAAGACCTGCACTTTTAATGAACCGTCTTATTGTAGACACTCAGAATCTAATAGTGTGCCTTTTGGTGAAGTTGTTGAGAATTTTAATGCATTTTAGTTCTCATTCATCACGGCCTATGTGCCCCTAGCGGGATGGTCTTTAGAAATAGGATTAACTTCTAGAGGAATGCATTAGCCATGCCACAGAAGTAGGCAATGCGCTAACTAGTCTGATAGATTGCTCCAACCTTCAAATCCTTCTGGCCGCCCCCCTCCCCGACTTTTTTCCCTTTATTGACAGCTTCTCATTGAATGGCTAGAAGCATTAGTGTGTTTAGGAGTTAGATGTTTTGTATGATCCTAGGCTGATCTCATATTCCCTTTCTGAAATTAATTCGACACTGCTTTACATGTTAATCCGCAAAGGATTGATTTGGAGAAGGTCAGAGCAGTGCAGCCTCAGAAAATGGAAGAAAAGCCCCACTTAGAACAGCTCATTTCAGTTCCCAGACCTAAGCCTAGCTGCCTTTTCATTGTGGCACTTAGACAGCTGTAGGCGGCTTGGACACCTCGCAGAATACATCAAACAGTGGGGTTTGATGTGGGCTGTAGGATCGTTGGACTAATTAAGTTTAGCTTGGTTAACCAATTGCAGTTTGCAAATTGAACAATTGCACTTTGAAAGCTTCTGACACAATAGAACACAGAATCTTCTTTTTAGGCATAAACATTCCCAATAATGGAGTAGTACTTTTTGAAAGAAGCTTATACCAAATCCACACATTTTGGACGTCTCTAATGTAAAGTTCGTTTCATTGGTAACAAGACTGCAGTCTCCTTTTATTCAGGGAGCTGCATGATGTCAAAGACAAGAAGCCCCAGTGCAGTGGGTGGGGAAGGCAGTGCAGGAGCGGGGTGAGCGGGGATACCCCATGGGTGCAGAATAGGTGAGTGTTTGAGAATTAAGAGATTTAAATTCTTCTCCTTTTAAAAAAATTTTAAATCTTGAGCCATAGTCAAACAAATGTCGGAGAAGTGATCACAACTATGGCACAAGATAAGTAACGGTTCTTAGAAGATGAAAACGCAGTAAACCCAGAAAATCAAATTAAGGCGAATTCAGGGTCATTTGGTGAAAAGACTCAATTTTAGAGGGAAGGGTAGAGAAACCAATTAAGTCCAGACCGAACAAAGGCGCAAATGGTAAGACCAGAGCAACTCCAAATGTGAGTAAAAGGGAAAGTAACAGTGTTTATAATCTACCTTTATATTGGAAGATTCCACATGAGTAGCTTTTTTTCTATTTTGAAAATAATATGGCACATAACGTATCCTATTATCTAATGCTTAGTCATTCATTTTAATTTAATCTTAACCTTTATCAAATGCTTACGCTTTGCTCCGGAAAGTTCCTACAACAGCCATGGTGTATTACAGCCAAACAAGGTTGCTCTGAATGATTGCCAGGAAGGAGGAAAGCCAACTTTAATTTTTGCTAATGGAAGTCTTACTGGGATCTGAGCAGTGGCAACAGCTGACTACTGATCTGATCCGTTGCTTAAGTAATTAGTATCATTGTCAGGCTTTAAAAAAAGAAAAGGTTGCTAGTCACGAAAAAGGAAATATTACCACCTCATTCTTTCATATCTGTGAGTATAAAGCAAAAAGCAGGAGCAGGGGTGCTTGGATTACTGGCAGCTGTGGCCTGCCCACCTCTGGCGACATCGTTGCCGTTCACGAGAATGCAGTCATGTTCTGACCCTCGTCTGGGGTCAGCTAAGGTCCTGGCACCTCAAGCCAATGCTAGGCCATCCCTTACATCAGTATAGCTCTTCCTCAACTTAGGATGGCATCCCATTCCAATCAACTCTTCCCTTCCTTGATTTATAATGGAGTTATGTTCCATTAAACCCATCGTAGGTTGGAAATATTGGTAAGCCCAAAATGCATTTAAGACAACTAACCTACTGAACGTGATAACTTAGCTTCACCTCCCTGATACGTTAGAACACTTACATTAGCCTCCAGTTGGGCAAAACCACCTAACACCAAGCCAGTTTTTTTAATGAAGGGTTGACTAACTCATGTAACTTAGTGAAAACTGCTGAGTGTGAAAAATAGAACGGTTGTATGGGTGCAGAATGGTTGTAAGTGTAGGGGTCATTTGCCCTCGTGACTTTGTGACTGGGAGCTGTGGGTCCCTGCCCCTGCCCACCATCCCAAGGGAGTATCTATCCTACCATACAGCACTAGCTCGGGAAGAGATACACATTCAAAATCCGAAGTATGGTTCTTACTGAATGCACGTTGCTTTTGCACCATCGTAAAGTGGAGCCATCACTAACACAGTCTTTAGAGCAAGGAGCTTTGGAAAGTATTTCTTGGTGCCCTTATTTGTGGGCATGGCAATGATAAGACAAGTTTGTGTCTCTCGCCTTCTTTTTGTCTTGGGATATAATCTCCTACATGCTAGTGAAAGAGCTCTCCATCATCTGGAAAAAAGTAATTTCCGTGTCCGAAATGTTAGGAGGGTCATCTATTGGTTCTGGAATGATGAATTCTAATGAGTGGAAAAATAGGATTTTATGATAAAATGAATGTATGTGCATACAATTAGGATTTATTGGACCAGGAGTCTGTGGGCACCAACCAGAGCTGTGTATCTCTACTTCCCAAAATAAATATTTGTGATTGGGTTAGTATCTCTAGCAACACCCTTCAGGGGCCGCATCGACTTACATATAAACTCTGTGTCCTTGGACCTAGCTAGAGACTTGGCTTTGGGACTAGAGAAGCTGAGTAAGAGAAGGGAATCTGAGGTGACTAGTCTATGGTTTACCCAAGTTCCCAGTGGCTTTTTAAATTTTTTCCTGAGCCAGAGACATCAAGGACACTGTAAGAATCTCATGTGTCTATGTCCCTGGTTATAGATGTCCACCCCAGGCCCATATGATAAGCTGCCGAAAAATTGGAAAATTTTTCTCCAAATAACTTTTGGAAAGTGGCATGTATGCACATATTGGTGTGTACATGCTCTTGCCTCCCTGCACATTCTCACAGTCCTGGTACACCTGATTTTCCATATTCTCCATTTATTGCCTCCAAACCAGCAGCAGCCCTGCTCCCTCGCCCCCAAGAAACCAAATAAATATAAACACTTTTGAACAGTGTCCAAATCTGCAAAAAGTGCTAGTGTGGAAAAAATGCTCACCTTTGCCTACTCACACTGTGAGAAATTTACACATTGGGGTGTTTTTCCTGGTTAAGACCTAAAGGGAATTTAGAGACTGTCTGCCTCTTTTCTGTCCACTGTCTGTGTGCACTGAGTCTGCATGTATATGTGGCCACAGCCCTGGGGAGCCAGAGCCTGGGGCCCTTCAGTCCTTGCCTCCTGAGAGCTCATGTGGGCGTAGAATCATCCGGAATAGAGACCCAAGCCAGACTCATTGCCGCCAGTGACAAGATGGAACACCATGTTCCGTGGAGAGCCGGGCCTCTCCTGTCTTCCGGGAGGTGGAAGAGAAATAGGAGGTGGTAACTGCAGCAAGTATGTGCTGGACGAGATTTGGACAGCTTTCGTGACAGCTCTCAAAAGGCTGCCCCCAAGGGCCATGCTGTGGCCAAAGCCTGGGGTCTCAAGTTGGTTTTTAAGAGCACCAATTTGATGGATTCTGCACAACTTACACCCTGTGTTTACTGGGTTGTTAAACGTGACAAGGCTTTTGTGCTAGATTCTTAAATAATGCTGCTTTGATTCTCAACAATAATACAAAAACCATGCATGTCTGAGATTCTTTGATGCTTGTGTTTTTCTTTCTCTGTCTCTCTCTCTCTTTTTTTTTTTTTTTTGGCTTAGAACCTGTTTCTTAGTATGTATGATGATAGTGATTATTTCTCACACAGAGGAATTAGAAGAAAATTCACAAGAGATCAGATCTTTGTATTTAACCTTAACTGCCTGAAAAACTTCTTGAATTGCTGCCCTCTTTCCCCCTCCTCACCAGCTGCTTACCGGCACCCTTTGGATGTCCCCCATCTTGTCTAGCAGAGCTTCAGAGAGCTTTCCACCACGAGCATCAACCAGCATCACCTGAGAAAAGATGAAAACCGGGGACCCCTGGCCCTAGCAGGTCAGAGCCCACAGGTTAAATTCCTAAGATCCCTGGGTGATTGGTGCACATGTTAAAGTTTGAGCAGCACCATGTGGAAATTCTACTAAAGACTTTATTTTCTCTTTATGTGTCTTTTCCCTTTCCTCACCTCTAACTTCTTCTCACACCTCCTAGCTGCCTTTCTCTGCTTCCTGGGCTTTCAGGAAGAGGTAGTGGTGTTCATTTCTCTTCCTTAGTATTATGAATGTTCTGCATAGGTTTGCCAGAGAAAATAGTCTTTTTTGACATACTTAAGCTACTACATTATCTGTCATTTATCTAAAATTCACCTTTTAGTGCTCGCTTTGGCAGCACATATACTAAAATTCACCTTTTAGCTGGGCATTCTGTATTTTGATTTGCAAAACCTGGCAACCCTCAAGATCCAAGCTCTAGTCCACATGGCTAGAAAACAAAATGATCTCCTCTTTGGGAAAAAGTGATGGTATATAAGGCACGTACGCAGTTTCCAAGGGGAAAGCCTAGAGAGTCATCCATTCACATCCTGCCTTTGGCCTGGCTCTTACTTTGAAAAGGATGGGATTTGGGGTTTGGAACGAGATGTCAGTGGCTCGTTGCCTCTGTCCGAGTTTATAGGTGTTTTGAGGGTGGGGTGGGGGTGAGGACAGAAGACATCAAGAGAAAGCTATATCTATTCTTTCTGAGCCTTTAGAGACTCCAATAAATTAAGCCATACTCTGGAAAAACCCATACTGATCTAGAATTGGGGGCACATTTTTCCACCAGGTGGCTTTAGGTAAGGGAACTAGTGGAGTTGAACCACAAAATTTAGAAGCGAAAATGCCCTCCATGTGAGTATTTTCATTTATACAGGGTTCGAGTTTGGGCTTATTATGTCAGATTTAACTATTAAGTTTTCTTGTTTGATGGGGAACCTGAAGCTCTCATTTATTCACCTCATTAGGTGTAAGTATTGCAGGTGTTTCTAAAACAGCTCGTGACCTAATATTTCTTATTGTTAGGTACTTCCAGATGATGGAGTTTGACTCAAATGCCCCAAAGCAATGAAACTCAGATTTAGGGTTTCAACATTTGCCATGACTCTTTGCTTTTTATGCCACTTAATAAGTTGTACATACATATTCTAAGGGAAATTATGAGCTGCCTTATTCATTACACATTTTTCCAACTTGTAATTGTGTTGGCATCAAATGTTGGCAAGATTTGAAAGAAATTGACATATTACTTGATCATTGTAAATCTCCCAGTGCTTTTAACTGAAAATGGCATTAGAGCCATTTTCTTAAAATTTTGCTTTTTTACATTATCCCTCTTCAGGAAATATGCAGTGTTAGTAGAATTCTTTCAGGACTCATTCGGAAAGCTCAATCTTTCGGAAAGCTCAATCTTTCAAGAATGAGTCTTCTTGCTATTGGCATACTGACCTGAAAAGCACCAATAAGAATGCGTTTGGACCTCAGACATGAATGAGAGTATTACAGGAAATTATGTGGTGGAAGAAATGGGAGCTTGAATATTAAAACACTGGTTGTTTGGCAGTGTGTTTGCGTTGCTTAGTATCATGAAGTAGGTTGTATGGGGGGAATGCTGACTAGATTTATAACCTGGTAAAGAGATATTCCTAGTTGCAGCAAAATTATCATGTTGTTTACATGTTTGCAAATACATGTGGCATAATACTGCCAGAAAACAGGAATTCAAGACTCCTTGTATATCTGATTTTTTTTTTTTTTTTTGGTATATGGTCTCTGGTTTACTTTTTTGTATATACTTTTTAAAAAAAAATATTTATTTATTCTTGAGAGACACACAGAGAGAGGCAGAGACATAGGCAGCAGGAGAAGCAGGGCTCCCTCTGGGGAGCCTGATACAGGACTCGATCCCAGGATCACAACCCAAACCAAAGGCAGATGCTCAACTGCTGAGCCACCTAGGTGCCCCTCATATATACTTTCTTCTTTTAAACTCACTAAATTTGGCGACTAGTATTTGTTTGTTGAGGAAATAATTTTCTTAGCCATTTAAACAAACAACTGAAATCAAGATAACAAGATCTGCATTGGGGGGCCTATGAAGAAGCCTCACATAATAATTCTTTTTAAACTTATTTCAAAAATTAAAATTCTAAGACATAATTTGGTAGATTTCAGTATTAGGCAGTCATATCCTTCAACTAACAGTTGTTCTGAGGTCAAAGGATAAACTAGAGCATAAGTGACGTAAAGGATATCTAGCACTTTAAGATGTTAATTAACATACTCTATGTGTTATAAAAATTATAAATAATGTCATAGGAGGTTGATATTTTCCATTGGGAATCCATTATCTCCCAGTTTGATCAGACTCTAAGAAGGTCAGTGGGAGGAGACATTTACTAAGTAGATTTTAGAGGCAGAGTCAATTCCATAAAGCCTCAGTAGTTTTCACCTTAGCCTGGCTTTATCCTTATCCTTTGTAGGACCATTCCTTGTGTTCATGAGGCTAGAGTGTGTCCTACAATCTCCTACTGAAGCAGAATGATCCTGGTAGGGTGCAAGGAGCAGTCCAGTGTTCTAGGTGCCCCAGCCATTCCTAGAACAATAAAGAATCACAGAATTTCAGATGTGGAAAGGACTTACGAGCTCTTCCCCATCCCTCTGGACAGAGAGGGATGCCTCGCTGGCTCAGTCAGTGGAGCATGTGACTCTTGATCTTGAGGTTGTGAGTTTGAGCCCCACATTGTGAAGAAATTACTTTAAAAAAATCTTTAAAAAAAGAGAGGAGCTGGTTTGTGTCTCCATTTGTCAGGTCAACAGCCAGTCTGTACTAGATGCTATGGCTCTCAAGTCACATCCTGGGCCCTTTCTACTATCTCACACTGTCTGGTGCTGCTGACCTTTTTCAGAGGTCAGGTTCAGTAGCAGGTTCAAAAGCAGGGATTTTGTGAAAGTTTAGAGATTAATTATGATCCACATATTTATATATTGGTGTCATAAGTGGGAAGAGATCTTTGTCAGTTATTTAATTTTTAAGCCACGTTTCTCTGAGGACCACTACTAGATGAATCTTATTTTCATACCTAGTTTCCTGAGGCAAACTATGTTGTCTCCCAATTTCTAGACTGTGAAGCTGAGATTCTAGTTCTTCTGCTACATTCACTATAGTGGCAGTGGGAAGGTTGCTCTGGCTTATTAACAATGTGGTGGTTGGGTCCTTTTTGAGACAGGGATCCACCCTACTGAAGGCAGAGGTTTCTGCTTCTCTGGCTCAACTGTTCTGTACTGGGTTACCTATTTTGAAGATCGGTTTCTAAAAATGAAGAGATGCATACTGTGCATGGTCTTGAAAGATAAGCAGATCACTACTAGCTTGAATTGTGTTACACTAGAATAATAAAATGTCTAAGGGCCTGGCAGTTATATCATTAAAGAGATGAAAGTGTGCTCCCTCTGGGTAGAATCCAATAAATCAGAGACTAGATGGTTGGCAGTTAAAAGTGTAAAAACTGGAAAATATTATGAATGATATTTAAAGGATAATTTATTAAAATGCACTATGGTTACATTGCATAGATGAAATGTATTATTTTTAGACAAGCTGTCTGAACCAGGATCTAATCTTTGCTGATAGCTATCAGGGGTAGTAGGTCAGCTGTGAGAAGAATATTCTGTTCATAGTTCCTCTGTGATTACATTTTTGTTTTTTGCATACATTTAACCAAAGTTATTAGTTTCAAGATTAAAATTTGTTCTGGTTATTTACTGCTACAGTTCAAACCATCCCAAACCTTAATGACTTATAACAACAACAATTTTATTATATCCAGTCATTTTTCTGGGTGAGAAATTTGGTCAAGGCTGAGCTGAGTTATTTGTCTCTATGCTGTGTTGGCTGAGCTCACATGGTGATAACTCACTGGTGGATGGGCTGGGCAGGAGGGAGGAAGATGGGCTTTACTTACACGACTGTCTCCTTGGTGGGAGGGCTGGAAGGCTGTGGTCTCGTAGTGGAACTCTTGGCCTCTTCAGTGTGACTGTCTCAAGGCTTTCAGACTTTTTACATGGCAGCTCAGGATTCCCAGAGAATGTTCCAGGAAACAGGCAGTGAGAGCTCTCAATCTCTTAAGGCCTGCATGAGAGATTGTTCTACTGTATTCTATTGGTCATTTACAGAACCCAACCATGTTCAAGGGGAAGGGACATAGACCCCCACCTTTCAATAGGCCTCAAGGAATCTGTGACCATTCTTAATCTGCAACAAACTCTTTAAATACTTTAAATGACAGAAGGAGTTGATGGAGGTCTTAAAGAGAGATCTGATTAAGGAAAGTCATAAAAATAAAGTAGTCTAAAGCTTCAGGAGTAAAATCTTTAGTCTTTGACCTCTCCTGATGCTTGCAATGACAATAATTCTTTAGGATATTACTGTCCTTGTTGATTCCTGGAATCAACCAAAGTTCCTGGGTAGCAAGTAGCCTCAGGAGCACATGAATGTCAATTTCTAGCTGAGTGTTATTTTGATATTTGAGCCAAATGCAATTTAGGAGCAGGCAGTGAGATGTTAATACTCTTGAGTTGGTTTCAGGTCTGTAATTGGAAGGTGACAAGACCAGAGTAAGCAATTGGGAAAAGCCAGAACTACTATTATGTAGGCGTGGGGGTGGGATTTATACCTCATGCATGCATATATTGTTTTAGTAGTAGAGCTTTAAAGTTTTAAAAAACTGTATAAAATTAATAGTCATTTTTCAAATTGTGTTGACATTCTTAGGGACGTATCATTTAAAGGGATCCTGTATTAAATGTTTTTGGATTTTGGAATTCTGTGTGGCTACCTCATAGGGCTGGGAGCCCAGTTGGAGATGACAGAGAGAAATGAAGATATAAGTTGACCCCTGTTGGGGTAAATGTGGAGAATGTCAGCGTTCCCTGTGTTTCCTTCCTTTTCTCTTTCTGGGTCCTTGGACTTTGCTCATTGTTGGCATCCCTGAATTCTATCTCATTAGAGTTCATTGTAATGGGTGTATTTGTTTCCCTAATAGATTGAGAGCAATTTGAAAATGCTGTATTTGGTTAATCTTTGTATTCCCTTCTGTTCCTAGGATAACATATAGTAATTGCTCAAAGAAAGTTGTGTAGGGATCCCTGTGTGGCACAGCGGTTTAGCACCTGCCTTTGGCCCAGGGCGCGATCCTGGAGACCCGGGATCGAATCCCACGTCAGGCTCCCGGTGCATGGAGCCTGCTTCTCCCTCTGCCTGTGTCTCTGCCTCTCTCTCTCTCTGTGTGTGACTATCATAAATAAATAAAAATTAAAAAAAAAAAGAATTTAAATAAAAAAAAGAAAGTTGTGTAAAAAAAAAAAGTTGTGTAAGTGAATGAACATTGAGTTTAGTTAAGGAAACTTGGATCAGTTTTGTTCCTACACTGTAAGACAAATGTGTATTCTTTTCAAAGCCTTCCTTGACTTGGTAAGGGGAGCCGGTGATTCGTTGCCAAGCCCCAGGTAACAAATGCCATACTGAGTGGATACTGATATGTGTGTGTGTATGTGTGTATATACTATGGTTTGAAGGAAATATACCTTTTTAGTTCTTAAATAGCCCATTTCAAAAGAAGAGGCTTGATCCTTCCATGAGTAGTTAGGGTCCATGTCCCCTCTCTTTGAATTTGGGTGGGCTCTGTGACTGCTTCAACCAATAGAATGGTAGAAGTGACAGTTCATTTCTGGGCCCAGGCCTTAAGAAATGGTGGCTTCCACCTACTGTCTTTTGGGACACTTGCTCTTGAGTCCAATCATCATGCTGAGAGGAAGCCTGTATGGGTCTGTGGAGAACTGAGTTCCTAGCCCAGCTTTAGCTGAACTCCAAGCTAGTGCCAACCTGTTAGCCATGTGCCTGTGCCATTTTGGAAATAGATCTTCTGTGTTCACTGGAGCTGTGCCAGCTGACACAACTGCTTACGTCTGCCCCAAATACAGATTTGTGAGTAAAATAAATGATGGAGTTACTGAAACTACTAACATTTGAAGTGGTTTGTTAAGGAGCACTAGATTACTGGAACTAAAACCTATACGAGCATCACAGTTATCTGAAGTACTTGTGGGGACCAAGGAGGGCATGGGTGATCGAGATTCACTTACTTGTTCACTAAACAATGACTCTGCACCTAATATGTGGACCTGGAGCTGTACTGTATCCTGGCAGTGGCTAGAGGCTATCAGTCAACTATTTTCTCTTGAAGGAGATCTGCTGTCTTCTCCCCGTGGCCTCCATAGTACTCCTTTTCTTCCCCTGTCCCTTAGATGTTTGCACTCTCGAACACTCTACTTGACTGACTCATCATCCTGCTTATTCCATTGGTTTGTAACAGCCTATTTTCTCTCTCTGACTCAACTGTAGTTCCACAAAGGCTGGGGTATACCCTCGGTTGCTTACCTCAGCATCTGGCATATTGTAGATCAATACATGAATATTGTGAACATGTGAATTACTAGCACTGAGACTTCACTTTTGCCGGGTGATCCCAATCAACCTTATTCTCACAGGTGCTGTATTTTATTTTCCCAAAGTCATAGGTCAGCAAGTTATGGACACTGGAGGGACAGGTATTACGTACAAACCATTCTTCTCCAAGTCACTTCTGGAGTCGAAAGAGGAAATGGTGGGCTTCTCACCATTCTCAATGCCATTTCAAGATTGACTCCAAAAATCACCTTAGTCTGGATTTTATTCCCGATGTAGAGTCAGAACCAGCCAAAAGAGTGGACTAGAATTGTGCATTGCACTTGTTTGACATATTTCTTTTATCTCTTTTTTAAAAAATGACATCAAGGTTTTGGAGAGACCAGAGCAGTTATCTTAACAAATACCCCACATTCTGGATTTGGCTGTGGCCTTGTGGTGACATTTGTGTTCCTCTAGCTCCTCAGTTTCTTGTAAACTAGAAGTTAGGTATAAAAATTTGATTTGATTCAGGTTAAATATTTTGGGAAGGCAAACTTTCTAGGTGATACTGTGTATTTCGTATTGTGTCACATATTCTACCTTTCTTATTGATTGGATCACTTGGTGAGAAGCTCCACTACCTGTTCTCTCTACAGTTATGGTCTCTTTCAGTGAGTAATCCACGGAGCATCCCTTTGGCACACCAGGCAATATTCTGTTCACCTACAACCTTGGCGATCCTTTGCTTGAATCAGTTCTCTAAGGTTTGCAAAATGGGAATTTTTCTTGTCTTTTTTTCCTTCTTCATTTATTAACTGATATTATTTTGTACGGAATCATTTTCAGAGTAGGAAGTTAGATGATGTACTAGTCACTCTAGGGGCAGCAAATGAGGGATGTACTTATCTTTTGTTCTTTGTCTTGGCTGTCTCTCAGCTTGTGCTCTGGACTTGTGAATTATTATTTTATAATCCATCATGCTTCTTACTCTCTACAGAGTTGGTTTGGATTTGGCCAATTTGGTTCTTGTTAGAGGCAAATGATACTTAGAAATGGAGATCTTTAACTTCTCTTTCTGAGAATGATGGACCAAGAGCTGACTAGACTCCTCTCCCTCCTCCTGAAAATAATCCTGCAAACTGAGCATAACACACAAAGTTATCCTAAGTCACTGAAGAATGAACAGAAGCAGGCAGGCTCTGGTGAGACTCTGTCCTTGTAAAGGGAAAAACTAGAGCCATCCAGAGTAACCTCAGGCCAAGTGCTAGCAGTGCAGTGAGGAAGAGCACCAAAAGGGAAGGGTTCAGAGAGGGCATCTCCAAATTCTGTCTGTGCACATCTTCAGCTGTTGAACCATGCATGCGTGGACTAGACTAAAAGAACCTCAGGTCGTGATAGAAGATCAGAACTAAGACTGAATTTGCTGCCCAGAGGAAGGGTTTGCATTCTGGTTCAGCCAAGGTAGTTGCCAACCAGAACAAAAGAAATAACATTCGGGGCGCCTGGATGGCTCAGTCAGTTAAGCGTTTGACTCTTGATCTCAGCTTAGGTCTGGATCTCAGGGTTGTAAGTTCAAGCCCCACACTGGGCTTCACACTGGGCTCCACACTGGGGATGGAAGCTGCTTAAAAAAAAAAAAAGTGAAGGGAAAATCAGGACATTTTTAGATAAAGAAAATGATAAGGATTCATCCCTAGCCAACCTGAATTTCAAGAAATGGTAGAGGAACTTCCTGAAGCTGGAGGGAAATGAAATGACATTAGATGGGAACTGGGACTCTTGAGGAAAAACGAAGAATACCGAAAATGGTCAATTTTTGGGTAAATACAAAATACCATTTTTTTCCTCGTGTTTTTTTCTCTCAATTTCTTTGTCAATCATGTAACTATTAAAAGCAAAAATTATAACTGTCTTGTGGGGCTTGTAACATTTGCAGATATGGTAGCTATAACAATCATAAGGGTAGGCAAGCACCTCTATTGTTGAGAGATTTCTGTATTTTACAGGAAGTGGTACAATATTGACTATAAGTGGGCTATGAAAAGTTACGATGTATATGGTAATCCCTGGTGCAGCCATTTAAAAATGCAAAGAAATATAGCTAAAAAGCCAATATGAGAATTGAAATGGATATTCAAATAATTTTTGCTAAAGGCAGGAAATGAGAAACAGGAACAAAGTTTTTACTTATTTTGTGACCCATTAAATGAGTAAAAGGAAATCGTTTTTAAAATTAGGTTATAAGAATATGATGGTAGCCATTTAAAATTGAATTTTTCAAGGTACACTTTTTAAAGACATTTATTTTGCCCTGGTTCTTTTCATTTCTTTTTCCTTTTTAAAAGTAGGCTCCATGCCCAATGCGGGGCTTGAGCTCACAACCCTGAGATCAAGACTCTCATGCTTTACTGACTGAGTCAGCCAGGCGCCCTGAAGAACATTTATTAATAAGAGTAAAATGCTCCTGATGTTGTGCAAAGTGAAAAAAGGATAGTCAGCCTCTGTAGTATAACAATTAAAAAAAAAATTCATACACCCGCAAAGTATAGAAGAAAAAGTTTAAGGAAATATACCAAAATGCTTTTTGGTAGTAGAATCCTAGGTGACTCAATGTCCCAGCCTTAGTTTGCTACATTCTTCTAAATTTTCTGTAATGAGCATAGATTATCACAAAGTTTTTTAGTTATTACTAGCACATAGTTATATATTAACACTTGGCTTTTCTACATTCTCTATTATGATACTTTACTAAGTTAATTTTTATTCTAATAGCTTTACACTAATTCCTTTAGATTTTCTGAGCATATGGTTGTGTGATGGACATACAACCATTCAGTCATGAGACCTCTTCGGGTCTGATGCTTATCTTAATGCAACAGAGAATCCCGAGGAGCTAATCAGCACCATTCATTCACACTAATTGGTGGATCCCAGGAGGTGGGGAATTACATGTCCTGGGTACATCCCTGCTTCCTCATCTGTGGAATAGGCTCCTTGTAAGGATTAAATGTGATGATGGATGCAAAGTCCTGACTCAGTACACAGCCATCATTTGCTCTTGACAAATGTTGGTGCTTATTACTATGAGGCTGTATCTCTTGCATATACTTTCTGGAAGGGTGCAGAGCTGAGCTCTGGGAAGCAACTACACCATTCTGTGGGCAGGTCACATGACAGGAGGAGCCACGAACAGTCAGTCCTCAGGGGTGCCAGCTCTGGGCAGCCACACCTAAAAAATGACATCAGGCTGGCATGTATGTTATGTTTCCTGATATTTAAAACTCCACGTCTTGGGTGAAGATGTTCTTGCTTATGTGAGAAAGGATGTTGAATGTGAAGATGATGGGTAGCCCACTTAGAGTCTGAGGAGGCACACTGTGGAAGAGTCCATCTCTAGATTTATTCAAGAAGGAAAGAATGAAGTATCTCTCTGGTAAGCCACCTTTGAGATGGACCCGGTGATGTCTGCCCTGGGGTATGCATGTTCCTCTGTAAGCCTCCCCCCCACCCCCTTGAGAGTGGGATGGACCTAACGACTCACTTCTAACATAGAATATAGCAAAAGTAATGGGATGTCAGTTCTTTTTTTTTTCTTAAGATTTTATTTATTCATTCATGAGGGATATAGAGATTGGCAGAAACACAGGCAGAGGGAGAAGCAGGCTTCCTATGGGGAGCCCGATGCGGAACTTAATGCGGGATCACGACCTGAACCAAAAGCAACCACTGAGATACCCAGATGCCCCAGGATGTCACTTCTGAGAGTAGGTTATGAAAAGGATTGTGACTTCTGTCTTGCTGGCCTTCTTTCACTCCCTCTTTTTGGAGCCATTGCTCTGGGAGAAACAAGCTGATGTGCAGTGAGTCACCTTGCGATGAGGCCCACATGGCTAGAAACTGATGTGCATCCCATGAGAAGCTGAGGCCTGTATGTAACTAAACTCGAATGTGGACCCTATCCCGGTCAAGCCTTGAGGTGACCACAGCCCCAGCTGATACCTTCCTTGCAGCCTGTGGGAGATACTGAACCAGAAGCACCCAGCTGAGCAACTCTCAGATTCCTGACTCTCTGAAAGTAGGGATAATAAATGTGTCTTAAGCTACTGGATTTGGGGTATATTTGTTACACAGCAGTCGGTAACTAATACACTTTCTAAAGGAAAGAGGTGTCTTCCTTGATTTCCTCCACCTCATTCCATCCCCTCTGCCTTGATCCCTGGGGGGAACTGTGGCAGTTTCTCTTTGGCATCCTTTTATTTTTTAAAATTTGACATCAAGGCATCAGATGCCATTTCCGCCCATTCCTTCATCTTGTCATCCTGCTTCCTGCTTTTTTTGCTGTGTTAACAAAAAACCCAAATTGACTAGTGTTGTCATTTCATCTGTTGCTTGGGTGATCTCCTCTGTTCCTTTAAAAAGTCACAGGAGGATGTAGCTTCAGTGCGATCTAGAGGTCAGGGCAGTTCTTCACAACCTGCTCTTGTCCTTTTGTCATATCTTGAGGAGGATGTCACACACAGGACCACACTCAGCATTAGTCACCATGGGCCAGTGCATTGGGACCATGGTGACCATGCATGGTCCCCAGTGCCCTCGCTCCAAGCCCTCCCCATCACCACCCATTGACTTACTGAGATAAAAGGGGGGAGAGTCCTCTGACCTACGGGGCACTAAATGGAGTGAGTGGCTGGACCTCTGGATTCTTGTCCCATCTCCCCTGCGGCTTGGCTGTGTGACCCAGAACGCATCTTTCCATCGAGTTTCTCTATCTGGAAGGCCTGGGCAATCATGGCCACCCTTCCCCTCTTCTGAAACAGAGCGTTAGGGAGAGATGTCCTCTATAAGTGATGGGAAATGAGGGCTTAATATTTTAAACCTGAGCGCAGTGGTTGTACAATTTGCAAACTGTAATAAAAGCCACCGTTGTCCCTAGACCCGTGAAGAGTGCTGGGGAAAAAATAGCACATCTCACCCAACAAAAATGCTTGCCAATTGAAAATTAGTTTCTCATACATTGCCTCTTTATTCTTTTTGCTCATACTTAATAAGAGGACATTTGGTGATGGACTTCTCAATGCTGTCCCTGTGGCCATCAGCCTGTTCACACCATCCCTGGCTGCATTAAGTATCCCCAGGGCACAGAATTAAGTCACTGTAAAAGTATACTCTGGATTTTACCGAGAGGTCACGGAGAGCCCTTCTTGCCTTGGCAGTCAGCAGCATTCTTATTACACTTCATTTATCTATTTGGGAGGACTCAGGAGGACCAGCTGGGCCCCTGTCTGCACTCATCAGGAGTTAATTTCTGAGCGAGGTGCTGTGGTCATGAACAAGTGCAGAAGGTACCCCGGTGGTCCTGCCAGACGAGAGGGGCCCTTAATTAGTAGCAGTGTTCAATCAGGCTGCTTAACCCGCCACGGAGCTGAGGTGGTCATGTCCTCCCCGCCGCCCTCCCATAAACACGGAGCCACCGGCGGGCTTGGGTGGCCGTGTGGCCCAGGATGCGGAGGACGGTGCAGATCTGAGCCCGCCACACAGTCAGGTGCTACCGGAACCTTGCCTTTATTGTCGACAGAGGAGGGAGGGTTAACCATGAGGGTTTTTTTTTTTCCTCCTTTAAAATTTGGAAGCATCTTTTCATCTTCACCAGCTTCCTAATTCCTGAGCTGGACATCACACTCGCTTTGTTTCTTTGCTATTAAAAGCGATCTCGTGTCGTCCTGTTTCTGGCATGGCTTAGTGTGTATTGAGCCAGCTTGTTTGGGTGCAAAGTTAACACAACCCTCACCGGTTTTAAAACCCTGTTCCTGGGGGCACCTGGGTGGCTCAGCAGTTGAGCATCTGCCTTTGGCTCAGGTCGTGACCCTGGGGTCCTGAGATCGAGTCCCGCATTGGGCTCCCCGTGCTTCTCCCTCTGCCTGTGTCTCTGCCTCTCTCTCTGGGTCTCTCATGAATAAATAAATAAATAATTAAAAAAAAAATAAAACCCTGTTCCTGCACCATAGTGCGTTCCACCGCAAAATAGAGATGATGGTCCCTGCCCTGACTACCTGGAAGGAAACAGTATGTAAACTCCCAAATATCATATAACTCTGAGGTGAAATTATTGAATGCCGGGGTTGGGTTGCTTCTAGTTGACTCCTCAGTAGAGCTGAGGGAGGTGTTTATTTTAATGATCACCTAAAGAACATCAGAACCTGGGGTTCCTGCCAGGTGTCTGATATTTTATTAGAGATGCTATGCAATATTGCAACATTCAATAAATAAAAAAATAAATCCAACTGCTCCCTCTAATTCTGGCCAAGTGCCTCTCGGGCCTGTTGAGGACCACGGTGGACAGAGGGATCAGAGTGTAGGAAGAGGGTGGGTGAGAGTTTCTTAGCTCAGTGGGACATCTTGCTTCATCACGAGACCCACTTACCTGGGGAAGCTGAAGGTGGGCTGGGTCCTTTTGTCAGCTCCTGGCCCAGGGTAGGAGGTTTGGGGACCGTCCACTGTTGAGTCCCTGGGCAGGTTCCACTGGATACCTCTGATCAAGCACCCGGCATCTTCTCCAACCCAGTTGAATTACTGGATTTACTGACCACAGGTGGCTTGACGTTCTTTCTGGCGATGCCCACAGAACAAAAGTCGAGGCCCACCCCACGCCCCTGACTCAGAGTGTGATGGGGGGTTTGATTGTGTGGCAGTCACGGCACCTGCGGGGAACACTGAGCCAGTGGCCTCTTGAGAGGCCAGTTGCACCTCGGCCATGGGAAGAATCAAACACAGAACCGGAAAGGGTTGATAGAACACATTCATTTTAGGTATTTACACTTAGCATTTACGCTTAGCACGTTAAAGTTTACTGTGAATTTTAGGCTTTGTTCTTTTCTTCCCTGGCAGCTCGGAGAGTGCTGTGTCTTGGTGTAATGAAGCATTATGTTGGTATAGCAGAAAGGAAACTGCCCTCCTACAGGAATTCGGTCTCACTAGAAGCTTATGGTCTGGTGCGGGGCCCGCCTGGGAATGGATGTGTGTGTACATGTGCGCGCAGGCGTTTCTCCTGGTGGGGAAGTTGAGACCAAATTGCCCATTACATTGCCTGATTTTACCTGACGGTTTCCTGAAAGGGATGTCGGATAGCAAATCCATTCCTGTTCGCAGGCCTTTTTTTTTTTTTTTTTTTAAACTTACAGCTTTTGGTTTTTTTCTATTTTTGCCTTGGAAACATGGAAATGATTCGTGGAGAATTATTTTGATGGAGGGGGGAAAAAAGACTCGAAATCGAGGAGTAAATCAGTCACCGGGTAGTTCTTGCAGCCAAAACCATTCAGAGCCAAAAGCTGCCGCCACATCCGGAACCTTCTCTGGGCCTCATGGGCATAAACTGGAACCTTGGCAAGAAAGTTTGGGACACAGGGTCGTCCTGTGCCAGGGTTTCTGGAATCCAGATTTGATACTGCACATTCCTCCTTGTTTTGAAAGGAGAAAGTCATTCCTTTAAATGTTAGGTAACTCTGTTTCATCCCGAACATGGAAATATTGATGCTGGACAGAGAACATGCAGAGGAAGCTGTGGAAAGTACATCTGCCCCGTCCTGGCCAACGAGTGCGGACTCGTTCTCTAGGCCTGGGCTCCGAACCTCCTCCCATCAGGAAGGGGCATCTTGTTGATGGAGGAATAGCCACTCCTATGATCGGCTTGGATTGCCTCGGGCTTCCCAGCCGTGTGTTCTGTCCTGTGTCCAAGCACCAGTCATCTCCTTGTCACCATGACAATGATTGTGACGCCTGATATTCCCTTTCAGTTAAAGGCATAGGACTGGGAACTGGACTCCAATTCCACAGAGTTCTCTTTCACATCATTAATTTTCTTTCTTTTTTTTTTTAAGACTTTACTTATTTATTAGAGAGAGACACAAATAGTGACAGATAGTGAGAGAATGCACAAACTGGGAGGAGAGGGAGAAGCAGACTCCCCAGTGAGCAGGGAGCCCGATGCGGGGCTCGATCCCAGGACTCTGGGATCATGACCTGAGTCAAATGCAGATGCTTAACCCACTGAGCCACCCAGGTACCCCTCACATCATTAACTTTTCAACTGAATCCTACTGTTCTACATTTGTGCCTATATCTCCGACTTCCAGAATAAGAATCAGGTCGCATTTTGGGATTGTTGCCATAATGATTCTTATTTTGTTTTTGAGACACTCCCCGAGACGGTTGACATACAACTGCTTACTGGTGAAAGGCATCCTGACTGTTCTGTTGACTTCACCCATGTGGATTGTTTTATGGGATTACACCGAGAGTGGAAAGACGGCTCTAGGTCTATGGTCTGTAGTCTGTTCTATCACAGAAACTCCGTTAGTCCAGCATTCTTGACGTTCTGTATGCTGAGCACAGTGGCGAGGGCTTGAAATCTAGATCCGGGTGGTGGGGACATATGTCTTCACCACGTCACTCATCTGCTTGGATGCTAAATGACTTCTGCAAGCCTTAGAGTTTCTCCTGTAAAGTGGCAACGATTGCAGCAGCTTTGCAGCTTTTTCTACTGATAAGTAAATAAGATGTAACTAGAAAGTGCCATGTAAACGTTTGTAAACTACAAGGCAAATGTCTCATATACGTAGAGAATGTTTGTGGGAGAGACACTATTACGTGATTCCCGACTCTGCTTCATGTTCCTCCCTCCTGGGCACACAGCCACCCTCTCACCTGGGCTGGTCTTGCGTGGATGGCCAACAGGCCGGATGGTCACGAAGCATGCATCTTCCAGGCCTGGCCTGTTAGATGCTTCCCACCCCCTTCCTTCCCCTTCTATTGTGATTTTGGAGGTCATGCAGGAAAATGGCAGTGTTACAGGTTGGAAGAGGCCCATCCCTGAGTCACCACTTGGAGGAGAGCTGTCTAACTAGCCTTGGACCTGGGCCATTGCCCTTAGGGCTGTTTTCACCCAGTGTTAGCCCTGAATAATCACAATTTTGGAAAAGAATATTATTTGCCACTGTTGGCATATAAAATACTTGTTTTTTTAAAAATTATTATTTTATTTTATTATTTTTTAAATATTTTATTTATTTATTCATGACAGACACAGAGAAAGAGAGAGAGGCAGAGACACAGGCAGAGGGAGAAGCAGGCTCCATGCAGGGAGCCTGATGTGGGACTCGATCCCGGGTCTCCAGGATC
This sequence comes from Canis lupus baileyi, assembly GCF_048164855.1. Lineage (NCBI taxonomy): Eukaryota > Metazoa > Chordata > Mammalia > Carnivora > Canidae > Canis > Canis lupus. Next base: position 35,154,917 of record NC_132867.1, on the reverse strand, counting down.
ATACTCTGGGCCGAAGGCAGTGCCAAACCGCTGGGCCATTGGGGCTTCCCTTTTACTTTTTTTTTTAGAGAGAGAGAGAGTGCATGGGAGCAGGAGTGGGAGGGAAGGGCTGGGGGGTGGAGAGAGAATCTGAAGCAGGCTCCACACTGGGTGTGGAGCTCAATGTGAGGCTCAGGTCACGACCCTGAAATCATGACCTGAGCTGAAATCAAGTCAGGAGCTTAACCGGTTGAGTCACCCAGGTACCCCAAGTACTTGTATGTTTATATATACACCATAAATATAATGTACATTTAAGGGTATTTTTTATTCACATTATATATCATATTGTTGCTAAGAGTATAAATGAAAATCAGCCTATTTGGAGTTTTTATAAATAAAACATAATTGTTCGCAATGAACGGGATCCATAATTTAAGATTCACTAAATTTTTGTACATATCTTGACCAAAAGAGAAGTTAATAAACTCACTGGGAGGTGAATTCCTACTGGAAACATTCATAATCCTAAAGAAAGATAAACGGTCACTGATGAAGCACTTATATGCCAGACATACGGTGCTAAGGACTTACAGACACAGTAGGAATGTTCCTGAAGCAAGACATTTGCTTTTTCTTTCAAAATTGCTTCATACTTGTTGACACTGGAGTATGAGACAAAAGCATATTTACTCCTCTTCTAGATTGTCATGTTCCCTGCCCCCTTGTTATAAATATGTGAGACCCATGAATTAAGCCAAGGAGCTAATTATATATGAGAACCTGATTTCTAAAATGTCATAGGACCAGCAACTACGAAAGTCCATTTCTGGTAGACCGTTGTAGGTTGAAAACTTAAATGTGTCTCTATTGTGTGTCTCTGGGTTTATTTTGGCTAGTGTTAGTAACAAGGATAATTATTCAGGGGGCACTTATGGCTTACCAGCGATTTCACCAGTCTGTTCTTTAATTTTCCTATGTAACTATGTCCAACCAAATATGGTTTCCTGCCTGTTCATCCATCTGCTGTAAGCCTCCAAGCACGATAGCCACAATAATTTCCGTGGAGGCACATGCTGCCATTGGTGATATGGCCCCAGCAGCCACAAATGCTTACTAATGAATTGACCTTAGGTTCGTAACATTACCTCTCTCCTTCAATACCACTTTCAACCCCCAAAACTAAGGGGACAGAATTCACACCCCAGGGTAAAGACTTGAAGCCAACTCTAAACTTACTAGCAGGTTCTGTAACAACTGGGCTCATGTTCGGAAGTTGTAGGAGTTAGGTTGTGTTAAGAAGACAAATGATGGAAATGGTCTTCTGCTTGAGGTGAAGGAAACACTGGGAGGACAAGCCTCTTCGAGTTCAGAGGAGTTCATCTTCTTGATGAAGACCCAGTAGTCCGGGAAACCCCACAGCGGGGTCACCCAGACCAGCATTGGTCTGGTTTCCTTATCATTCAGGAATCCTACTACCTTCTGGCCTGTTTCCTCACCAGTAAAATGGAGTTAATGATAGTACTACCTGCTAAGATTTTTGAATCGTGTATGAAATGCTGAGAATGGGACCCACGGGGATGGAGGGCTTGGCTCCTCTTGTCATTGTCATTGCTCAACATATCTGTTCACGTGTAATGTCCATGTTCATTTTATTTGGGAAGCCTGATTACAGATTCTCTGTGTCTCAGCTGGTTATACAAATTGTTTTTGCATGTGTCTCCTTGCTCACCGGGTATTTATGGAGTACCTGCTGTATGCTGAACAGTGTGGCAGCTATATCCCAAGCATGTCCGCGTCTGTGTTATTATGTTTTCAGTAGAAAGGGCTCTGTGGCACTGACCTCTGCACATCAGCACGGAGTCTGGCTAGTACGTGGAGGCTCTTCCCATCATCCTCTGATGATGCAGTGATAGGATCAAGCTGGCCTCAAACCTTATGGGCTCTTTTAGGCTTGAGATGAACAGTTCAGAAACTGCATGCATGCTCTGCAGCTGATGGTAAGCACGGTTAATAAATGTGGAAACGAATTCTGTGACACTCAGACACCCTTCTGTAGAAAGAAAGATGGCTAGATTTTCCTCATGAGGCCGTGCCTAGATGTTTACATGTTGCTGTTATTAGTTGTTCACGCATAACCCTGTGGTTTGGGCTTGTTACTGAAATGCCATTTTTTCAAATTGGAGAAGCGAGGCTTTGAAGACTGAAGTGACTTCCTGAGCCTGCAGGCTGCATCTGGGACTCGATTTGTTGGGTCCAAGTTTTCTGCTCCTTAGAAATCTAGTGGATCCAAATTATATAGAGCTACATTGGACCTCGCGGCATTGCTAGGGAGTGGAGTCTCACTGCTTACAGATCAGAGAGGTTGTGTACTTTCTTAGCACGAGCAGCTCCAAGTGTGATAAAAGGGCACGTGTGTGGGCATCCTTGCTTTGGGGAATGTCCCCTGTTTTAATACCCTCTCTGAACAGATGGCTTCCAAATTTACATCTCCAGTCTCTCCCCTGGTCTTCAGATTGCCACGTTGACTCGCTGACTGGATAAACTATAATTACACGTACAGATCTAATTTTTACATATCCCAGAGACAGCTTAAAATTGACTTGCCCCAGTAATCAAGATAAATGCAGTGGCATAAGGGTTGAGGTGCAGATTAATAGGAGAGTAGAAGTCCCAGAAACAACACCTACGTGTACATGGCCAGTTGATTTTTGGTAAAGATGCCAAGGTCATTCAATGGGGGAAAAGAAATGGGGTCATTTCGGTAATGGTGCTCAAACAATCGGGTGTCTGTGTGGAAGAAAGAAAATGAATCTCAGCCTTTACCTGGTACCATATGGAAAAATTAACTCGAAATGGATCATAGTCCTAAATATAAGAGCTAAAATGGTAGTAAAAAAAATCTTTGTGACATTGGAGAGGGGAAAAATTTCTTAAACAAAACACAAAGCATGAATTGTAAAAGAAAAAAAAGATTTTTAACTTTAAAAAAAGTTTTTTAATTTAAATTCAATTTAGTTAACATATATTGTATTATTAGTTTCAGGGGCAGAATTTAGTGATTCATCAGTTGCATGTAACACTCAGTGCTCATCACATCAGGTGCCCTCCTTCATGCCGGTCACTCAGTTACCCCATCCCCCCCCAGCAATCCTTAGTTCATTTCCTAGAAGCAAGAGTCTCTTATGGTTTGTTTCCTTCTGTTTCCATCTTATTTTTATTTTTTCTTCCCTTACCCCATGTTCATCTGCTTTTTTTCTTAAATTTCACATACGAGTGAAATCCTGTGGTATTTCTCATTCTCTGACTGGCTTATTTTGCTTAGCATAATACCCTCTAGTTCCATCCACGTCATTGCAAATGGCTGGCTGAGTAATATCCCATTGCATATATACTTTTAAAAGCTATTTTTAAAAGACCCATTTAAGAACACACAATGGCAAGCCACAGACTAGGAGAAAATATATGCAAAACATATACCTGGCAAAGAAATTGTAGCCAGAATACATAAAATGTCTTCCAACTGAGTATTAAGAAGACAACCCAGTGTGAAGGGGGGAAAAAAGGCAAAAGAATCAAACAGACACTTCAAAGAAAACATGAATGCCAGAAAGTATGTGAGAAGCTGCTCAATATCACTAATCTTCAGGGAGACACAAGATAATATATCATTATGCATCCATTTATAGGGCTAATTTAGCGGCTGATAATACCTTATATTGACAAGGATACAGAGAAACCAGAAGTCTCATATTGCTGGTGGGGATGCAAAATGATACAGCCATCTCTGAAAACATTCTGGTAATATCTTATGAAATTTTTAAAAAATATCTTATGAAATTAAATAAACACTCACTATATGACCCTGCTAGCAGTGCTACTCCTAGGGATTGACCCAAGATAAATGAAAACGTGTGTCCACACCAAGACCCGTATGCAGATGTTCATAGCACTTTTATTCATAATCTTCCCAAACTGGAAACAACCCCACTATTCATACGTTGGTAAATGGGTAAACATATTGCTGGAATACTACTCAACAATATAAAGGAGCAAAATACGAGCGACTGCAATGACATGGATACATCTCAGAAATGTTACGCCACGTGAAAATCCTTGGTTCTTACCTGTCGGGAAGCCCTCCCTGACTGAGCCCCCCACACAGCCCCCGCCTAGCAGACCTAGATGCTCTTGCACACATGCACACGCATGTGCGTGCTGGGCCCCAGACATGGCAAGCACCCACTCCCTGCCTCAGATCCTCCGTGCGTGTTCTTCCCTTGCTTGGACTATTCCTCTCCCAGATGCTGTTCCTGCCCTCACCTCCTTCAGGACTCTGCTCACATGTCAGCTCCTGAGAGAGGCCTCCTTCACGGTCTTTACAAAATGTAGAAAGCAGCCTCCACTACCCCTTCTGTCACCCCCTCACCTATTATGTGATGTATTTATTTACTTATTTTTTTTTAATTTATTTTTTTATTGGTGTTCAATTTACTAACATACAGAATAACACCCAGTGCCCGTCACCCATTCACTCCCACCCCCCGCCCTCCTCCCCTTCTACCACCCCTAGTTCGTTTCCCAGAGTTAGCAGTCTTTATGTTCTGTCTCCCTTTCTGATATTTCCCACACATTTCTTCTCCCTTCCCTTATTTTCCCTTTCACTATTATTTATATTCCCCAAATGAATGAGAACATATAATGTTTGTCCTTCTCTGACTGACTTACTTTATTTACTTATTTGTTTAGTATTTGCCTCCTCCTGCCAGAATGCAGGCCTGCTTTGTCTACTGCTACATTTCCTGCTCTCTGGATACCGTTACGTAGTAAGTGCCCCAGAAATAGTGTGAATGCACAAAATTGAATGCACAAAATTAGGAATGCAGGCAGCAGGATAGGATTAGACCTCAGGTATGCTGCGCCCGGTCAGGATATCTACTTTTGCCTTCTGTGTTCTCAGCTTTTCCTTAGCCTTCTCATCCATTCGTGTGCTGCACAGCCTCTGACTCTGTTGAGCTTCAAGAAACTGAACTGATGAAGTACACATCGGAAATGAGTGCCAGTGCATTTACTCCCTCATTTAATATGTTCAAATGGGAAATTCTTGACATTTTTGCAAAGGTATGAAAAGAGAGCTTTTTATATAGGAAACTTCTCAAACGATACATACCAATGCGGATTATTAGTCTTCCTCCCTACACCTGTTCCCGTTTATAAAAACAAAAATATGAGGCAAACCTAGGGAAAAATAATTATAATAATGTTTATGAAATGTTGGACTTACATGCTACTGAAAGTGTGGACATGGAACCAATACTGTTTTCTGACATCACTCTGTTCTGTTGCTAAAGATTTGTTTTAAAGCTGAATCGGAAGATTTTAGACATAGCACAGAATACTGTCTTTGGATGGCATTGCCGTGTAGGGACAGCGTTAAGGGAGATTGTGATCATAAGTCACTTTTACATAATGCATTTGCTGATTTAGGTCCGATGATCTTTTCTGTAGATGCTTCATTACTTCCCCCCATTCTTGAATTCTTCCTTCCGGAGGTTACGGCTCATGAGTATGGATCCACGCTTGTCCTCCAGAAAAAGAGCCGAAGGGGATGATGACCTTAAAGTAGTTTTGCTTCCATCCTTGTGAGTGGCCCCGGTCAGGCTGGTGGGTTCTGTGGGAAGTCTGAAGGGATGCAGTGGTGCTTGGGATTATTTGCCAGTTTTGGAGAGGGGCGGCCCTTTTGTTTTCCGGTATCCCCGATTATCTGAATCCTGGTCCCCTGCCATTCTCACAGGCCTGCTGATACGTATAATACAAATTGCTGTACTATTTTGAATCGTAACAGAAACATGCTTTTGGGAATCGGGAAATTTGGTAAATTTAGGAAGCCAATCATCTGACTAATAGGTCATTTGGAGAAATGCCCCAGGCCCACTGACATGTATCACTTAACCTTTACTGCATCTACTGAGACAATCAGGTGATTTTCTCATTTTGCCCTCGTGATGCGTTCCATTGATACGATGTTAAACCATCCTTGCATTTCTAGGATAAACACTTCTGAATTATAATGTATTATACATAAGAGGTGTAAAAGAATTCAGTTAGCTAGCATTTCATTTAAGGTTTTCACTTCCCTGTTTATAAGTGAAGAGGGCCTGTTACTTTGTTTTCTTACTTTACCTAACTCAGAATTGAGATTAATTGTACTAGAACCATAAAATGAGTTAGGCAGTTTTTCCTCTTTTTTTCTTTCTAATTTGTGGAACATAATGGAATGTTTTCAAAGTTGCAAGTTGCAAATGTTTAGAACCCCACTTGTGTTTGGTTTACTTTAGCCACCAAAATATTTTTTTTAAACTTTATCCTTAATTAACCTTTTAAATTAAAAAGATACTTTTCTGGTTTCACTGTTTTTCTTTTTTCCAGTGAGTGACCTAAATTAACTGTCCAGTTAATTTTTAATGAATATTTATTCACTCATTCAATGGACATTCATTACAATTTACTGGGCATTTGCTCTGCACAGAGCACTGGGCTAGAAATCAATGGTGAGGGTCCTTCCCTTATTTTTTCTGCAAGGGAAGCAGAGCTCGTTCATCTAAGGCAGCATGTCTCATTCTATGAAAGGAGGGTGTTGGATCACCGGAGACCTTCAGATATTTGTCTCTCACAGAATAGTGATTTTGCATGTTTGTTGAGCTGCAAATGATTCATGGTCTCAGATTTTCTAATTTCAGGTAGAAATGTGTGTAATTATCCATTCATCAAATATTTATAGTCCCTACTCTATGCTAGGCAATGTGTATGGCACAGAAACTCTGAAGACATTTTCAGTAGTTTGTGTCAAGGGCCAGCATTATTTTGGAAGATGCATACTGTCATCATTTACTCCCCTTCTGAATATATTTAAAAAATGTTTGAAGGCAGAAGCATCTCAGGAGGGGATCCCCTGGGTCCCTCCTGCTCTGCAGATGTGTGTGGGGACACTTCTTGATGAGCACCATCCATGTCTCTTAGCAGAGGAGGAGCTGCCTTTCTGCCTTTTCTTGGGGTTGACAGTTCAGGTGTGTTGACCTGGTATGGTCACCAAGCTTTGTGTTTCTAAGAAATCAGAGCTGTGGCTGTGGGTTCTGAATTCTCAACCTGGAGCCTTTGCCAGAGAGTGAAGTCAGGGTGATCAGACGTCTTCCCTCTGTAGTTTGACTCATTCCCTACTCATTCCGTACTACATTTGTATGTTTTGGATAAATACCTAGTAGTGCAATTGCTGGGCTGTAGAGTAGCTCTATTTTGAACTTTTTAAGCAACCTCCATACCATTTTTCAGAGTGGCTGTACCAGCTTGCATTCCTATCAACAGTGTAAGAGGGTCCCACTTTCTCCGCATCTTCACTAACACCATTTGTTGAAGAGACTGTCTTTTTTCCATTGGATATTCTTTCCTGCTTTGTCAAAGATTAGTTGACCATAGAGTTGAGGGTCCATTTCTGGGAACCATTACAGAAATGGTTCCCAAATGAGTAGCCTTGTCCCAGATTTCACTGTTCAACTCCACACTGCCTTTTAGATCCCCTGGACCGTCCAGTGAGCCTCTCATACTTGCTGCTTCCAAACCTAGTACTTGATCCACCCTCCAGCTGCTGCAGGCCAGAACTCTTAGACTCGTCCTTAACTCTCTCCTTCCTATCTTCTTTTCTTCCTTTCTCCCCCACCTACTCTCTCTCTCTCTCCCTCTCTCTCTCTTTCTTTCAGGAACTCAGACTATTATCAAATCCTATTGGCCCCACTTCTGAAATATCTAGAATGCCCCTACCCCCCTCCAGGTTCTGGCATTTCCACGCCAGCCCCCACAGCCTTGCCTCTTACCTGATCATGCTACAGCCCCCCAGTTGATCCTTCGTGACTCCTGACACCCCACACACACATCCCTGCACGCCCCTGGCTCTTTTTTGTATAGCAGCCAGGTGAATCTTTCCTAAAAAATCAGGTTATATCCACCCACTGTTTAGAATGGCTCAGCATTGCTTCTTCATTCAGTATAAAATCCAGAATCCAGACCTTCAAAGCCCTAAGGTTGCCCCCCACAGCCCACCTTCCTGGAGCCATCCCCACCCCCTATACACATTCACAATGTACTTGGCCACCGTGTTCTTCCCCATATCTGCTGGGGGCCTTTGGCCTTGCTGTTTCCACTGCCTTGAACGTTCCTGTCTCAGATACCCTCATGGAACACTGTCTGGCTTCCCTGTGCTCTCTGAACAAATGTCTTCCCGAAGGGGGCCCTGCCTCACCATCCCACACACAGTGGACACCCCACCCCTTGTCCCTCTCTGTCCCTTTACTCTGCCTTACTTTGCTCTCACCGTATTGCCACTTTGTGTATTTCCCTAGTCTATGTGTATTTCTACTCCATAATTCTGGTGTGCATTTGTTTTAACATAAAAACAATATTTTAACCTATCAGCTTACTCAGCCTTTTTGCTTCACAAAGTAAAACTGATGCACAGGTTAGGATGTACTGTCACCCCTGGTGTCTTTGTGAGTCCTCCAGTGGACACGGGCCTCTGCATGTCCTCCAAGCTCTTGGGAGAAGCAGGGGCCTGGAGAGAGGTGCTTGTCCCTAAGGAAACCTCCAGAAGTGAATGGAACATTAGAAAGGGTAATTAAAGATCTCAACAACCTTAACTTTTTGCTTGTCCCCGCAAAGTCAAGGTTTCTCCTCTTGGTACAAACCACTGAGCCCGTGAACAGGTCACTTATATGGAGATGAGAGCATGTTAGGGGCTCATGTCCAGCTGTGAACATCTCTGCAGGATTGGGAAGCGAGGGCAAAGCTCAGGAATGAGGGAATGGAGAGGAATTGCCACACGTTTCCCTCCTGTCAGCTGTGGGGAAGCCAACCTGGGTTCTGGGTGTCCCACATGCGGCTCCCACCCAGGATGTTGTAGCAGGTGCCTTCGCAGGGGGATAAAAGGAAAGCGAAAGCAAACCAGTAGGGTGACTGTCATAGCTACGGTGGAGGCAGCCCGTTGGGTCTCAGTCACTCTGAAAGGGCCCAGGCCCGGCTTGACACAACCCTCCTTCCCCAGAGCCCCCCGCAGCTGCCTGCAGCTGCAGTTGCAAGGGCACCAGGCATCTCCACAGCTCTGCGGTGCTGTGATGTGACAACTGGCTCTCAGTTTCCTTATTTGGGAATAGTTATTAGTCGTGGGTACGGGGCATGCCTCTGACCAGCTGGGGTCCTGGATCAATCACTTGAGTTGTCTCATCCGCAAATGGGGTCGTAAGGTCCCCACCTTGGAGCACTGTCCCCAGGGTTGCCCGGAATCACAAGCAGCAGTTCACTCGGGCGCTGACGTCAGAGAATCAGCGGAGGGTGACCCTCCTCCTCCTTAGTCTGGATCACGGCAAAGTACTGTTTTTGCCGGTGGATCGTCAGCGATGCCTCGCACGGCTCTGCGCAGTCCCCCCCAACCCGTCTACGGTGGCTGGTGCGCAGGCAGGTGGCAGCTGGCCCGGGCCCCCCGGATGCCAGAGTGAGCTCGCGCTGCCGTGTGAGCGAGGAAAAGGCTGCGTGTCCCCGGGGATTAGCGCTGGGAGCCTGTTGAGCGGCCGCCAGGTGACTTAACTGGGGTCCTTTAGTAGGTTTCACTATTGGCACCTGGTTAATGGGATGGGGATTTAGGGACGCAGTACTGACATCGCCTTTTCCCGGTCGGGGCAGCGCGGCCTGAGTGCCTCGACGGCAGGCGGTGCTCCCCGGCTGGGTTGTGAGGCGTCCCCGCTGCTGCTGCTTGGCACTGGTTTTATCCCGCTGCCTTTACCTCTGCAGCGTGAAACGTACTCCCACCATCCCAGCCGGCCCTTAATTTTTAAGTGGTGGGAGGATGCCCCATTCTAACCCCATTGTTCTGCCCATTTTTTCTTTTCTTTTTCTCCTCTTGCCTTTCCCTTTGCAGAGTGTTTGGGGGTGGTGGTGGTGTACACATTTGTGAAGCCACAGAAACATGATCCTCATGCCCTTGTGGGTCTGGCAGGCAGGCACCTTTGAAACAGCCGCATCCACATGGCCCTGTGCACACCCCCCCCCACGTATGTGGCCCCCTGCTTATGTGGGTCTGCCCCCCACCACCCCGGTTATGTGGCTCGAGGGCCCGACTTCCAGGGTGCTCCGCGCTGGTGGCAACCCAGCCTGCCCTTGGGGACTGTCCCTATCACTCCCTATTTCTCCCATATGGTACAAACCCACCTAGAGTAGGTTACATTTAATGGGGTGAGAAAAACCCACACCGTCAGAGAAAAGTTGCAGGTGAGGTCAGGCTGCTTCCTCCCTGGAGGGAGAATGATTTTCTCTTCTCTGGCTCCCACACCAAAAATTCATACAAAAGAGCTCTTTTTATGTTTGATGTATTGCTTTTAAAAAACAAATCCTTCGTGTTTTTTCATTTTTGGTTCATACCTCTTGGCCGACCCAGCAGGAATTTGGCAGCTGGCGGTGCTGCTTCTCGCAAATGCTAAAAGCTGCCTCACTAGAGTCACTGGCTGCTGGGAAGGCTGGACGCGGGGCAGCGACCCCGGGAGGGTGGGGCGCCTCCTTCCAGTCTGTGTGCCTTAAGGGGCTTACTGGTTGTCGACAGTGATCGCGCACGCGGGGGCTCCTTCCACCATTCTTTTGGCTTGCTGTGTGTTCGCAATTTTTTACGATCGAGAGTGTTTTTGAGGGTTACCCAGGGCCCAGCGAGGTGTGTGTAGATTTTGTTTTGGACACGTACCTTGCTATTGCCCACCCCCCACCCCATGCGGAATCCTTTCTATTATGATTCATGTTCCGGAAGATCTTTGATAAGGCATATTTAACCCATTGTAAGCATAAGCAACCTCAAACCTCAAAATTAAGGCACACCTTAGTTTATTGTTTCATTTTACTTTATTTTTTAAAAAATATTTATTTATTCATGAGAGACGCAGAGAGAGAGGTAGAGACATGGGCAGAGGGAGCAGCAAGCTCCCCGCAGGGACCCCGATGCAAGACTCGATCCCAGATCCCAGGATCACGCCCTGAGCCGACGGCAGACACCCAGCCACTGAGCTACCCAGGTGTCCCTATTGTTTCATTTTATTCTGTGTACAAAGCGCTGGTCCAACACCCAAATTCTTTGCTTTAAAAAGAATCAGAAACCATATCAGCAGCTAATCAGCACAGATACGCAATGATGGTGAACAGACCCACAGAAGAAAATTCTGCCGACTTCATCGATTTTTCTAAATGGAGAGAACACCAAAATCCTGCCGTCTGCTTCCGGAAACTCAAGTGCTCTGCAGGCTGAGCAAAATGACGCCAGAACAGTAATACAGCGTAGCCCGGCCAGTGCAGACAGCCCCCACTCCCCCCCACCCCCCGCCCTTGCTGTCTGAGTCTTGACAGACCAGATTGGAGCATTCCTACTGCCTTCTGGATCTTTCTCTGCAGATGAGCAGAAACATAAGATGCTGAGAAAGGCTGCCAGATACAGAATATGTGTCTGTGACTATTTTTATGCCTTTACTCTGGGATATAGTAGCCAAGATAACAACACAGAACCCTACTTCACAGTCCTTCACAATTCACTGCACATGCTTGTCACCCACTAAATTAGCCAATAAAACAAGAAACATGGATTGGTGTGTGTGTGTGTGTGTGAGATACTGTTCAAGAGAGGCAAGGATATAATGAAATAGGTACTCTGAAACCAAGTTTAAACCTCGACAGGAGGGCAGCCCTGGAGGTGCAGTGGTTTGGCGCTGCCTAGAGCCCAGGGTGTGATCCTGGAGACCCGGGATCGAGTCCCACGTCAGGCTCCCTGCATGGAGCCTGCTTCTCCCTCTGCCTGTGTTTCTGCCTCTCTCTCTGTGTCTCTCATGAATAAATAAATAAAACATTAAAAAAAAAAACCTCGACAGGAATATAAGTTGGAACAACCTTTTGAAAAGCAACTTGGTAGTGAGCATTAGGGATAAGAAGTTCCTACCCTTTGACCCATTAACCCTACTTTGTAGTAATCTACACTCAATAAATAGATGGGAAAATATATAGGAATACATATGGGGAAACCCATACATTAGGAAACGCATTGGGTATAGCCACTCAGTGGGGTATTATCCATCAACAGAAAGACTTAACAGTAGAGAGCAATGCTTATATCACTTAAAAAGTAGGTTAAAATAAGTAATGAATCAATTTAAAAATCTTAAAACATGCATCTGACAAGAGACTAGGAAATATGGAAAAGTGGTTATGTTCCATTAGGATGAATAATTGCATCTTTTATTTCTGTTTTCCAAACTATCATTAGCATGATTACATTTGTAAATTAAATATCTTACATCCTCCTGACCACAGTAGAGGAGAGTCCTATTTGTCCTCCACTAATTTAGAATTTATGATTGTCTGGTCAGAGATTAAATTGGAATTTCCTTTATGGGCACAAACAAAATTATAGGGAAAATATTTAAATAACTTGAGTTCAAGCCCAAAATCATACTTTAGCATATTTTTAATTGATTGAATGCGTTTGAAAGAAGTAGAACTGCATGAAAAACATTTTTTTTTCCCCACCACATCATACCACAGTCATCTGACCCAATGATTTCATTCTCTCTGTAGCATTAAATGGATGAGGTGGTGTGTAGTGTTTAAGAAGTAAGAACAAATCGTGTCTAGTGGCTGGCGTGGCTGGAGGAGATGGGTCATTTTGTTGACTTTTCCTAATAAGATAATCAAGGTACTCATTTGCTAACTGGAGGGATTCTCTTGTACCAATTCCTGAAAGATTGGGTTCCTGATCTTTCCAAAATGAAAATGCTGTACAAAAACAACATAATCCAATGACTGGCAGTGAAAGATCTCTGGCATGTGAATGCACCCAGCCTATAGGACATGGGCTGCCTGCCTGCTTTTGGGACTCCCCCATGCTCCAGAGCATTATAATACAAGTTATTCATTTTTACCAAAGAAGTTATTCATCCTCACTAAAAAGTCCCTTTGACTTTTTATGACTTCGGGATCCTTTTAATAACACACTCATTTTATATAATCATCTCTAACAGTAATGCAGTGCACACACCTCTCTCCCAGACCCCGCCCTCGAGGCCACCGCTCCCCCTCATTACAGACCCGGTCTGTAGCAGGAACTTCCATCTTCCTCTTTGCCTTTTAATGCTTATCGTAAAAAGCGTTATGAGAAGTTCCAGGCAGTTTCATTTTGTGAAAGCACACCCAGCAATCTCGATTTCATTAGAACATGAAGCTCCATTTACTGTTCGTGGCTTTATGAGGGTCATTCGTGGGGACCGCGCTTAGCAGTAGGTCTCGAGCCGTGTCCATCCCCACATCCTGCAGGAGGAGCCACTCTGGCCCCCGCTGTTGACACGGGGTGGCTGTGCCGTGTCGCCTTAGCCCCATGTGTGGCAGGTGGCCCAGCCCATCATGAGCTCAGTGCATGCCACTTGCCTGTGTTCCTTGGGGGCAAGGATGAAGCATTGAGCTTGGGTGCTCCAGGATGGAGCGAAGCGCATGGACGTGCACCTTACAGCATCAGGGAGACGAAGCAGTGTCTCCAGGAAATGCCAGGGTTTTGACTTTTCTGGGCAGTGGTCACCGGACAGCTTACTAGTGGCGTGAGAGATGGAGTGAGTCTAGCAAGATGCCAACAGAATGTACCTGTGATCAGAACCGAGCCAGGCCGGGGGATGAGAGCAAAATAGGCACAAGGCAGCAGCATTTCCCCAGGGAGCCCTGACCTCCCCTCCGGGGATGGCTGAGGGCAGAGGCGGCACAGGTGACAGCCTTTAGCAGCCGCAGACGGGCCCAGGACCGCTGTGGTTAGCAGGCCCTGATTGCTCGATCAGGTGCTTTCACAGGGCTTTTCTTTGAAGGTTCCTTTCAGTCAGGTGGGGTGGGAAGGGAAGACAAGACGGTTCCGCTTTCTCCAGAACATTCCTGAGCACTCCAGACAAGGGCGAAGTGCGCCCTACGATGGCCCAATCCGGAAGGCAGAAGCCGCCTCCTCTGCTACAAGAGATCCAGCCAATTCCCTCCCTTCCACTCATGTCAGTTTGACAGCGGGAGGGAACCATCGGTAGCTGAATGTCCACAGTGTGCTGGGTGCTCTGCTCGGGGTGCCTGGATGGTCGGACTCGTTCCTTCCTTGAGTGGCCTGGGAGGGGGGGGTCCAGGTTTATCTACCAGGAGACTGGGGCTCAGCTCCACCAGGTGACTCCCCCCCCCCGAATACCCCCAGCCAAGCACCTCCCCACTGGGTTTTCTGTGACCCTCATTGGCGGTTGTGCTGGAGTCAGAGTGGCCCAGGCCTCCCCCCAAAGCTGGGTGCTGAGTTGCCAGTTGCTGTGTAAGAGTCAAGTGGGGCCTCATCCCACTGTGGCCCAGGGGGTCGCTCTTGGAAGAGCATCCCAACTGAGTCCCAGCCAGGACCTGGGGTGGAGGTGACAAAGGCCAACCAGCGTGTGCATACACACACACATGTGCACACCCACCCGCCCATGTGTCCGTGAACACACACACACACACACACACACACACACATGCTGCCGGCTGAAAAATCTGAGAAGTCCATATTCTTGCAATTTGTTCAGTACTTCTTGACCTTGATAAGTTCCAGCTTTGGGTCATGGCCGAAGGCAGTGCTGTATATAGATGAAATTATTAACTACAAAGGCAAGCTTATTTCCTACACATGTTCACGTCTTTAAATGCAGTGTGGGTTTGCTGTGCATTGACCTGCGCCCACCGTGAAGTGAGCCGTCTGCCCCTGACTCCGGCACCTCCCGTTGTCCTGACATCGTAGGTGGTCCACACGGCCTCGTATTGATGATCCTTCCCAGTGAGCTCTTTTCTCCCTGGTTCGATTATACATCCAGCGAGAAATGCGACTTCGCTTAAAATTCCTTTGCATTCCCCTCTCCATATAACATGGTACTTTAATTACTAGGAATCCAGTAAATAAATATTTGTTACTAAAAAACTCCATTCCGCTGACCTACCCTGTCCTGTCCTTCCTTCTAATGGTTCAGGATGCCTTAGAAAAAGTTTTTTTTTTTTAAGAAAAATGAAATAAAATGCATGAGAAAGATTTATGTATTTGGTTGGGGGAGGGGGAAATTCAACTTCTCATAATAGTTTTTAAATTAAATTTCATACTTATCCAAATCCTTTCCTTCTCCACCCCTTCCTCTGATATTCCCTCTCTCATTAAAGCATAGGATTTTGATGGTATTCACAGGGAAGCTGATTTACTGGAATAAAGAAGTTCTTTAAGTCTTAAATTTTGGAACCTTCCCAGTGTGTCTGAACTGGGTTTCAGATTTTACTGGCATTTTGTTGGCAGGGCGGTCTTTGGAGCCCGTCCTCATTTGAGCGCGTTTCCTGACACCTTTGGCGGTATGGTACTGTGTTTTTTAGATTTAAAAAAAAAAAAAAAGGTTTGAATAGAAAAGCATATATAAACATATACAGAAGATTGATTATAAAATGTCAAGCAAAATAAAAGGGCAGTAAAAACTCACAAAAATTAACAAATGAGAAGGACTTTCTCTTTAAAGGGGCAGCCAAAGGCAGGATAAAGATAGTTATCAAGAGAGAGAATTTCCAGGAGACCCCAGGAAAAGCTGACTTTCCATCTGTTCAGCCTCCTCTCAATGCACAAATATCTTGTTGAAACAAGGCCAAGGATACCACCCATCCTATGATGCTGGGCACATGGTTGCTACCTGCAGTCATCAGGGAGACAGATTGTCCCACTGAAATGCAGGGAAAGCTTGCGGAGGTGAGGGCAGGGGGACAGGACCCTAAGGCCTGGGCTGAGGGCATTTCCAGAGACCAGCCACACAACGGATCCTTTGCTACTCATGGGCCTGAACTAACATTTCCCAGAGCCCCTGGGGGGTGGGGATCGATGAGAGGAGAGGCTGAGGCCTGGTATTGGGAGAAAGTAAGAGCCACTGAATCCTAAAGCTGGGGTGCCACTTCATGTGGACATCCCAAGAGTATTTCCACCAAGGTCAGGAAGCCTGCTAGCTCTGCTTCTACTTAACATCCTCCTAGGGATATTAGCCATGTTAGTCAGGCAAGAGGAGTCAAATCAAGGTGTACAAATTGAAAAAGAAGTGAAACTGTCCCTCTTTGCAGTTGATGCAATAGTAGAGCTGGGAAATCTTGGAGCATCAATGATAAAATGCACTGGCACAATAAAAGAATTCAGCTGGGGAGCAGGCTATGAAGCGGCCTGCCAGCACAGAACCTTCTCTAGAAGCTGGCCTCTCATGGGGCCAGTGGAGTTGGGTAGAAAATGCAGTTGGGGAGTGGACGATGGAACATAACCATTTGAATGAAAATTTGTTACAGAATTGGATTCAGAACCAAGTTTAGTTCGTGGGGGCCATAAGCCCAGCGTATCATGGAGCAAAGCTGTGCATTAAAGAAAGAGGCCCCTTGTCCCAGGGAATGAAGAGTTAAGCTGGTGCTAAGCTTCCTGGTGGAACAGAGCTCCAGCATATTGCTTGATCTCTGGTGGGGTGGGTTGTAAGGAGGGCTCTGGAGAGAGGTCTGAGCCGCCAGAGGGAGAGAGGAAGGGTGATGTTCAGGGCAGCAAGGTGGTGAAAGAAGCAATGGCTTTTGAGGCCAGCTGGCAGGGGCAGGAAATTCTTGCTCATAATTATCCTCGAAGCAGTGATGGTTTGGGGGTGGAAGAAGGGGCCCAGTGAGGGCCTAGGTGGCAGGGTGGAGCCTCCCTTTCTAGAGGAAGAAATTCATTACTTTCCTGTTGCTTTGTCTGCCCAGCTGTTTCAGCAGCCCCTTGGCTCTGTCAGAAAAGATTCGAATTTTTAATGTCAATTTGGTGAAGAAAGATTGGCAATTTTTTTTAACTTTGAGGTTTTTTTTAAATTTATTTATTCATGAGAGAGGCAGAGACACAGGCAGAGGGAGAAGTAGGCTCCCTGTGGGGAGCCTGATATGGGACTCGATCCCAGGACCTCAAGATCATGACCTTAGCCAAAGGCAGACGCTCAACCACTGAGCCACCCAGGCGTCCCGTGATTGGCATTTTTGAAGTAAGAGTGCACACAAGGTAGGGAAAACATCTACTCAGACAGGTAAGGCTGAGCAAATGAACTTTGGCACAATCTGGTGGTGTTTCTTTTCTTCTTCTTTAAAAAAAAAAAAAATTTAAGATGACTCTATTTCAGTTCTAAAAAATGCAAGAAGCCTATTCTGATTTTACGCTTTGGGTGTACACTTTCATAACTTTCCAGGAAAATGTATAACCTCCCCCTCTCCCCAGGACAGTCAAACTTAATACAACTAGAAAATGCATTTTAAGAGACTGGTGGCATTCCTACCTTCAGATTTTGTTTTGATAAAAAAAGATATGTATATATATATATATATATATATACACATATATATATATATATATATAAAAAGATAAAAAGATATGTGTGTATATATATATATATATATTTTTTTTTTTTTTTTTGGTGGTGACTCAGAGAGTGGTCCTCTGAGCCAGGCAGACTTGGTTAACTGTTCTGGAACCTCATCAGGTTGTTAATCTCTGCAGCGTCCACATCCTCATAAATAAAAAAGACCATGTGGCAATGCCTGTCACTAGAGCCACCGGGTCGTTCAAGGGAGAAAATCGCCCACACTAAGGGCTCAAGCACATGGTTGGGTGCTCCGTGAATGGTATCCTTGGATTATGCAGTAACCTTGCTATACCTTCTGAGACCTAGAGATACCATTCTTTACCTGTAATCGAAGATACATGGCTCATTAATTAATTAGCTCACAAGGTCCTGGAGACTTTTTTTTTAAAGATTTATTTATTTCCTTGAGAGGGAGCATGTGAGCTTTGGGGGATGAGGGGAGAGACAGAGGGAGAGAGAGAATCACCAACAGACTCCCCACTGAGCGCAGAGCCTGATGTGGGGCTCAATCCTATGACCCTGAGATCATGACCTGAGCTGAAATCAAGTGTCAGACACTCAACCAACTGACCCACCCAGGTGTGCTGGCCTTGGAGAACTTTTTAAAGTGAGTGGGAAAATGGTGCTTTGTTGGCTGGTGTACTTAGTGTTGGAAGCCTGTCATAATGAGGTAGTGATCAGGAGTGCAGGTGTGTGTGTGTTTGTGTGTGTGTGTGTTTGTGTGTGTGTGTGTGAGAGAGAAAGATGGAAGGAAGGAAAAGAAAAAAAAAAAAGGAAAGAAGAGAAGAGAAGGAAAGAAAAAAGAGGGGAGAGAGATTGAGGGCGAGAGGAGAGACTAAGACTGTCCTAGCTCTTAACATGCTTCATGGGGGTGGAAACTATGCAGGCCTGACATTTGGTGACCATGAATGAAGTCAATCTAGGGGAACAGGACACTAACAAGGAACTCAGACATTTCCAGGTCCCAGTCTAGTATACAGCAGTGCTCTCTGGTGTACACTTCCTGTCTGGCTGCCAATCCCTATGCCTTTCCCACTTGCCACATGTCTTCAGCTACCAATCATCACCATAGCTCTAGAAAATAAAATCTTTTCACCTGCGGGAATGCCCCCATGTTATCTTAGAGGATATAAAAAGAACACAATACCTTATTTCAGTAGTTGTATGGCCGGAGGAGAGAGGGGACTCTTTCATGTTGTAGCTCTGGGGGTTTTTCAAGAAATACAGTTATTTAAAAAAAAAATTCATTGGAAAATAGCTTTTGGTGCAATGGTTTCAGGACATCAGCCTTTGGACCAGCTTTATCCTACTTACCTCTGGCATACCCAGTCTCTCTGAAGATTGGGATTTGATGGGTCTAAGACAAGGCCTTAACCATCTGTGTGTTTTGGTTTTGTTTTGTTTTTTTTTTTTTTTTTTAAACTGCACAGGTGATTGCACATCTCTGTCAGAGGACCTCATCCTAGAGGCACCTTTGATTCTGTGACCTTGATTCTATGGTCAGGATCCCACATTTGTTGAACGTGGTGGTTTCTAGCAAAGACTGAGTCATCTGTTAAAATTGAGTGAAAAGTGCAGCGTGTCCTCAAGTTCTTTCTGAAGTTTTAATGGAGATGATTAAGAATCTTAAAATGGTTTCCCTTGTGACCCCTGTCTTGGTAAATGTGAGGAATGCTCTGTAGAATGTCAAGAGACCTGGTCATTTTGGCTGATCTCTCTCAGACCTGGTATATCCCTTCCTGAGACAGTCTAGTGTCTGTCTAACCTGACTGTCCAGGGTGAAGTGGAAGCCTTAGTTCAGGTTCGTAAGCATAAATTACTTAACTTAGTCCATGTTAATGGGACTCACTGGTTGATCCCTCCATGTTGCAAATGACACAGAATTACAGGTGCAAAGAGATTGGATGCAGACCAGGAGTACTGAAGCCATTTCAGGAAGAAATAGAAAAGGCTTCCCTTGGAATTGTCCTATAGGATCATTAGCCAAAACTTTTTAGTCTTGTTAATAGGCAGGACTATAGCAGAGAGAGCACTGCCACCAAGATGACAAAGAAAAAAATTCAGATCCTCTTTAATGAAGTAAATAACATTGATATTTAAACCTGTTAAAGACAACACAAAAAAATTACAGACCAGTATCACTTCTGAGCATTGATACAGAAATAATATGTATTAAGAAACAGAATCCAACACCACATTAAGAAAATAATATACCATGATCAATTTTTCCAGGAATGCAAGGTTGGTTCAATATTGGAAAAAATAAATTAATATATTTATAGATATATTAGTTCATTAAAATGTTAGCAGAGGGCAGCCCCGGTGGCGCAGCGGTTTAGCGCCGCCTGCAGCCTGGGGTATGATCCTGGAGATCCAGGATCGAGTCCCACATCGGGCTCCTTGCATGGAGCCTGCTTCTCCCTCTGCCTGTGTCTCTGTCTCTGTCTCTCTCTCTCTCTGTGTCTCTCATGAGTAAATAAATAAAATCTTAAAAAAAAAAGCTTTCCTTTAAAAAAAAAAATGTTAGCAGAGTGAAAAGGAGGAAAAACATATGGTTATCTCCACAGATGCCAAAAAAGCATTTCCTAAAATTCAACATCCTATCATCATAAATACATTCCCAAAATAAGAATTAATGGGTATTTTCTTAATATGATTGTATGTGTGTGTGAGGAATAAAGAGAGTGTCTTAGTGGGGGAACCCTATAAACTAAGGGTTCCACTAAGGACACAGATAAGGCAAGGATATTCACTATCTTTATTTCTATTTAACATTGTACTGAAGGTATTAGCCAATCAAAATAGACAACAGATGTTAATACCTAATGAATAACAACAAAAAATGTCTAAAATTTACATGAGATAGTTCTGAAACATGTCTGAAATCCACAAAAGTAACCTGAGAAAAAATGTAAGGCATTGCATGCTGGTAGATAGGACAGTTTGACATCACCAAAATACCACTTTTCTCCTGGTTAATTTATAAATTTAATGCATTTATACTAAAAATGCCATTTTTTAATCATTAAGCTAGACAAGTAGATGCTAACATTCATTTAGAAAAGTAATTGTGCAATAATAGTTGGGAAAGCAATGAAAAAGAAAAGCCACAAGATGATACTAGTGTTGCTGGATTTTAAAACATGCTATCAAGCCCCTGTAATGAAAACAACATGATATATTGGCACGTGAATAAATGGAGTGACCAGCAGCATGAAATAGAAAGTCCAGAAATAGACCCAAATGCATAGAGGAATGTAGTATATAATAAAGGTGGCATCTCAAATACCTAGACCAAAGATAGACTTTTAAACAAATGATCCAGGGACAATTTGATAGATATTTGGGGGGAATAAAGATAAAATCAGACCCATCCCTTTCACCATACATGAAAATAAACCCCAAATGGATCAGGGTTCTAAATTTAAAATGAAATCCTATAAGTTTCAGAAACAAGTGGATGAGCATAGGGAAAGGCTCTGAAAACACAAAAACAAGAGGCAGTAAAAGATTGATACAGTTGACTACATAAATATTTAAAAAAACATTTTGCATGGTAAAAATCATCATAAACAAAATCAGAAGACAACAAACTGGGAGAAAATATTAGCAAGATGCCACAGATAAAGCACTACTGTTCCCTATCAATTAACACACTCTTAAAAATAGGCGAAAGACATGAACAGGTAATTCACACATACTGTATACACAAACGGCCTTTAAACATATGAAAACCTCACAAATAAGAGAAATGTAAATTACAACTACACTGAAAGCCAGCTCACATGGCAAAAACAAAAATGTGATGTTATGCTGTACTGGTGAGGCAGTGGGGGAACAGATATGCCATCTGTGGCTGGTTCGTTAGTAATGCAGGGGACTCTGGCAGTGTCTGACAAAGCTACATGTGCATTTTCCTTCTGATCTGGCATCCCACTCCTAGGAGTTCACTTGAAGGTCCACTTCAACAACACAAAAAACATGAGAACAACAGGAATTCATTATACTGTCTTTTGGCAACAACCTAAATGCCTGTACATAAGACACTAGTTGAATAAGCCGTGCTACATCCATACAGCAGGTACTCCTCAGCTTTAGGAGAGAGTGAAGAAGAGCTCTAGGAACTTACAAGGAGTGTTTCCAGGTTATAGTAAGTGAAACAAACATACAAGGCAAAGGAGTATCTTTCTGTAAGGCAGAAAGGGAAATAAGAAAATATGCATATATCTGTTCACCTGTGTGGAAGGAAACAAGGGAAGAATAAACCAGAAACTATGACATGAGTTGAGTTGTTATTTACAGAAAAGAGTTGGAGGGAGAGATCCATCCAGGTAGAAGAGGTGAGTTGGGGAGCGTGACACTTCTCAGTATGCTTTTCTGTATAGTTCTGATTCTTGGAACCAAGTTAAAAAAATAGGAAAGAGGGGTGCCTAGGTGGCTCCCTCCCAGTTGGTTAAGATCTGCCTTCGGCTCAGGTCATGATCCCAGGGTCCTGGGATAGAGCCCTGCATCAGGCTTCCTGCTCAGTAGGGAATCTGCTTCTCCCTCTGTTTCTCTCTCTGCCTCTCCCCATCAGTTTATACTCTCTCTTGCTCATTCTCTCTCGCTCTCTCTTTTTCTCTCTCTCAAATAAATAAATAGATAAATAGATAAATAGATAAATAAAGATTTTTAAAAATCTTTAAAAAAATAGGAAAGAAACAGCGATGGAAGGAGGGACTTTGTAATGGGATACAGAAGTATAATTAAGCCCAACTTTCTTTTAGATAAATAACATAACTACACTAAAATGAAAGAAACAAAGAACAAGCCAAGGAACTTTTAAACATGTGCTATCTGACTGTATATCTTCAGGCTAAAGACAAACAGGGACTGTAGATAAATAGTGAAGTCTAGTTAGTAAGTTTGTTTTTCACAGTAGCATGGGTCAGCAATTATGAAACCACTTTCTGTGTATGACAGTATTGAGCAGATAAGTAAATATATCTGACATAATGGGAGCCAGATTTCTCATTTTTGGAGGGGGAAGTTACAAATATAGAAAGGAGGAGAATAGAATGGACCTTGTGGTGCTGAATTGGAATTGGAGATTTCAGTGGACTTCAGTGGTTTTAAGGTAGATGGGTCGATGGGATGGGAGAAGGGGACACAGGGAGGAAGGGAAGGAAAAAGGAAGGAAGGAAACACCTATTCTTGTCATTACCTAGTACCCAGATCTGTTTTATAAATGTCTTTTGTGTGTGTGTGTGTGTGTGTGTGTGTGTGAGGTATTTGGGTGGCTCAGTCAGTTAAGCATCTGATGCCTGATTTCAGCTCAGGTCATGATCTCAGGATTGTGGGATCGAGCCCTACTTGGGTTCTGTGCTCAGTGTGAAGTCTGCTTGAGACTCTCTCTCTCTCTCTCTCTTTCTCTCTCTCTCTGCACTTCCACCCTCCCATAAATAAATAGGTAAGTAAGTTTATTTTTATTTATTTATTTTTTTTAGTAAGTAAGTTTATATATTTATTTTTGCTAAAAGGAGCCAGAGCTCTGTGAAGAAAAAAGGCTGATTCTAGGGCTGGGACTAAGACATTTGAAAGTGAGTCTGGAACCTCTTCTTATGCCAGAAAGTAAGGAAATGCTGATCATGTCAGGGACATGTCAGTAGAACACAGTTAACCCAGCTGAAGGAGCTTTCAACTTGCCAAATCTGGGGCAATTTGATCATCAAAATAAATAATGATAGGAAAATATGTAGCCTGTTAAATGTGAATCTATAAATCCATTCCAATAAGAATAAATACATAGATATATAAGTAGATATATATATAAAAAAACCTCACTCTTCTTTATTGTAGCATCCCATCAAGTAAATATGGAAGAAGTAATGAATCAAAATCATTATTTGGCAACCATTGAATTAATAATCTGTTCAAGCAGGATTCATCTGCAGATTCTGAAACTAGTTAAATTTTATGAGAAACATGGTGTTTATCTCTCCACAATTATTTGTTAATTACAGTGGAAAACCAGTGACTTTACAGTGGAAAATGTGGCACACACCATCTTAACCCAGTGGATCAGAGTTAATTCACCAACACCGGGACAAGGCAACTCTATGTACCTTCTAATGTGATGCACCAAGAAGGATATAGCCTCACTAAGAATTTTTTTTTAAGATTTTATTTATTTATTCATGAGAGACCCAGAGAGAGGCAGAGACATAGGCAGAGGGAGAAGCAGGCTCCCTGTGGGGAGCCCCATGTGGGATTTGATCCTGGGACTCCAGGATCACACCCTGAGCACAAGTCAGTTGCTCAACCACTGAGCCACCCAGGCGTTGCCTCACTCAGAACTTTGTTCTTGCCCCAAATACTGGCCTGAGTCTCATCATGAGGAGATTTCAGCTCATCTAAATCAAGAGGCATTTTACAAAATAACCTTAATGTCTTACACTTTTCAGAAAATGTCTAGATCACAAAAGACCATGACTAAAGTATTGAACCCAATTAAGGGAGATGAAAACTAACTGTACTAAATGATCTGGATTCAATCCTAAACCAGAAAGAAGACTGTGTTTTACCATCAAGGGCATTGTCAGGGCAGTAGGAGAAATTTGAATACATTCTGTAGATGAGATCAGGAATTGGCAAACTGTGATCCTCAGGCCAGATGTGGCCTGCTGCCAGTTTTTGTACCACTTAGGAGCTCAGAATGGTTTTTTACATTTTTTAATGATTGGGAACAAAATGAAAAGAGTAAGATCTCTATGGCATTCTGGAAAAGGCAAAACTGTAGAGACAATAAAAATTAAAGCCATCAGGGGTTGGAAGGAGCATAGAAGGGATGAATAGGTGGGGTGCAAGGGATTTTTAGGCAGTGAACTGTTCTACATGGCATTAGAGATTTGTCCAAACCTGTAAAGCTGTGCAGTACAAAGAGAGAACCCTAATATTTTTTTTAATTTTTATTTATTTATGATAGTCACAGAGAGAGAGAGAGAGAGGCAGAGACATAGACAGAGGGAGAAGCAGGCTCCATGCACCAGGAGCCCGACGTGGGATTCGATCCCCGGTCTCCAGGATCGCGCCCTGGGCCAAAGGCAGGCGCCAAACCGCTGCGCCACCCAGGGATCCCGAGAGAACCCTAATATTAAACAATGGCCTTTAGTTAATCATAACGTATTGGTTTGTCAGTTAAACATACTATGCTAAGATGAGGTATTAGTAATAAGGAAGCAGGGGCAGGGGGGCTGTGGGGGTGTCTCTGGGAACTCTACGTTCTGCTCAGTTTTCTATAAATCTACAGCTATTCAAAAAATAAAGTCTATTTACAGGTACCTGAGTGGCTCACTCAGTAAAGCGTCCGATTCTTGATCTCAGCCCAGGTCTTGATCTCAGGGTTGTGAGTTCAAGCCCCACTTTGGGCTCCACGCTGGGCATGAAGCCTACTTAAAAAAAAAAAAAAAAAAAAAAAAAAAAAAAAGCCTATTAAGTTTTTTAAAATACTATATTGTGACACCCGAACAGTATATGAAACTTAAATTTGTCTATAAAGTTTTGTTGAAACACAGCCACATTTTCTTATTTACATGTTGTCTGTGGCTGCTATTTGTGCCCAGACAGCAGGGTCAAACAGTTGCAACAGAAACCTAGTGGCTCACAAAGATTAAGATATTTAAACTATCTGGCTTTTCACAGAAGAAGTTTGCTGACTCCCAGATGAGGTAACAGTGTTGTAACACAATACTAGGTTTCCGATTTTGATCATTGTGCTCTGATGACATAAAATAAACCCTTGATTTTTATACACGGACATACAGAAGGATAAAGAGGTGTGATGGCTGCAACTCTCACATAATTCAGGGGGAAAAATTATGGACAGACAGAGATAGAACAATCTGTGTGGTAAGAAGTTAACATTTGGGAAATCCGCGTGCCGGGTAAAAGCTTGTAGGGATTCTTCATACTGTCCTTGCAGCTTTTTTGTAAGTCTGTTATTATTTCAGAGAAAAAGGTTGAAAACAACAGCAAAATATCATGGGCCATAGAACCATCCAGAACTTGATCTGAGTTGCTGACTTGCTGGCTCTGCGGCCTTACAGAAATGGTTTTGCTTGTCCAAGACTGTGTCCTCATCTGATTTGGGAAGCTTAGATGAGATAATGCGTGTAAAGTGCCACTCGTGCAAAAAATCGGTGTCAGTTCCAAATGCCCAAGTTGGAAGTGTACCCAGTGCCTGCAGGAAAAGCATTCCCAGATGTCTGCTCACCATGTGGTCAAGATGCGTCAGCGTCCTGTCTTCTGTAATGGCAGCCGTGTCTCCCAGCAGAAGGCCCTCTGTTGGGTAGATGGCTTATGGTAATGGCTGTGGACACACTCCATGGGGAGCCCCTCCACATCCAGCTGCAGAGGATAGACTCTGATCGGCCTGAGCAGGGGTATGGAGGGGTATGGGAGGGGGTTGAGAAGATCCTGTAATCTGGTGACTTAGCGGACGGCTTAGCCCATGGCCTGAGTTCCTGTGTGTGGGAGTACAGCGAAGGCTCATGTCCAGAGGGTGAGGATCTAGGGTCAGGACCACTGTTGGACACGGTCACAGACGTAGCTGTGGGTGCCACGATGGTCTCCATTTGCACAAGCCTTGTCCGTCTGTGAATTTTGTAACTGCACGTCTAAGGTAAAAGGAGATGATGCTCGGACATCCATTATCTGTGGTGCAGGGTCAGGGGTAAGAAATAGTGGCTTGTGTTCATCTTGATTGAATAATACAGACCAACATCAATAAATTCTGGGTCTGCTAGACAGGTGCCTCATTCTGAAAGCTGAATCCACAAGACTCCTTCCCTATGAGCAATGAAATGATTTAGCAGTAGTGAGGTGTGATCATGATGTTGGAGATGGGGAACAAGTAGCTGGAAACCTGGGAGTGGTTGGTATGCTAGGAGATATGGAAATGAAACAGCATCTCCAACAGAGGGTCTGACCCACCGGCATCCTTCAACGGACGTACAGGTGGGCCCCCCAGTCCCAGGATGCACCTGCATGCCTTGCTGCCTATTAAGTCACCCCTGCATCCCCACGGATCACAGAGCCCTCTGTACTCCCTGTTGCATTTCACGTGTTGTTACAGAAACTGCTATGTGTTTTTTCCAAAAAACAATGCTGCGCATCCTTACATCAAAGACAACTTTTTGTTTAAAAAAAATTGATTGCATCGATAGAATCAGACTTTTTAAAACCTCACATATCTTGATATTTTAGCTTTTTCAAAAAATTATTTTAGCTTTTTAATTTAAAAAAAGAAAGTGCTGCCCGAATATAATGGTTGGTGTTTGCAATGTAATATATTTTTTCAAAAGTTCCTGAAATGAAATTTAGCGCTGTTTCCTTTGAACTACACAGATGTCAGTGGGGGTTATGCATAGTGGGAATTTATCTTCCAGTGAAGTTTTTAAAAATCAGAAATAGTGACTTATAAATGCCTGACTGCCTGGATCCTCCTCCTCTTGCCTCATTCCTACCCCCTTAATCGGGTTCTTTTTCACATATAGAGAGAAAGCATGGAGGGGGTGCAGAGAATGTGTCTTTCTGAATGCTAAGAATAAAGGAGATGTCAGAACTGAAAATATCAGGGGAAGAAGACATCAATGAAAAGGCACAGCTTGTGCATTAAGAACATGAGTTGATGAAGCTCCCCCGCGCCCCGAGGATGCCAGCAGCCACATGCACACCGTCTCCCCAGCCCAGAGGGAGTCTGTGCAGGGACAGTAAGCAGACTCAGCCTGTCACCACTGCACAGGGCACGTGCTCCCCAGAGAAGGAGCGCAAGGGACAGGCACTCCATACGTGCATTGTGTGCATTATAGGCGGATCCGCACAGTGAGCCTGGTAAAAGCCCAGTCGGTTGGCTGCCCTTGTGTTGCAAAACTATCATCTCTCAAAAGGAAGAGCTTGTTCAGCCAGTGAGCTGGCGGTTGCATGCTTACCCTACTTAAAGCAGAGTCGAGTGTAAGGAAATATCTTTTTAAAAATATAGCATTTTTCCTGATTATAAAATGAATGCACTCCAAGTGTAGAAATACTGGAAAATTCAGGAAAGTGTAAGGGAGACAATAATAGCCGCTTGCAGTCTTACCTCCCAAAGACTAAATGGGACAAGTGTAAGGACCTCCAGCTTCTGGGGACAGCAACCACTGTGGATGTATGTCCTGTATTCTTCTATAAATGCACATGAACAGCTTACATAAATGAGACCAGACATGCTGTTTTCAAATGTTTCAAGTTATCAGTGTAATAAGAATGTCCCCTAACTAAGGCTCCTGGGTGGCTCAATCGGTTAAGCATCTGCCTTCAACTTGGGGCATGATCCCAGGGTCCTGGAGAGAACCCTAATATTAAACAATGGGAGCCCCATAGGGGCTCTCTGCTCCACGGCAAGCCTGCTTCTCCATCTCTCCCTGCTTGTGCTTTCTCTCGCTCTCAAATAAATAAATAAAATATTTTTTAAAAAGTCCGTAACTATGCATCATTCTAATAGCTCCACAGTAAAGAATTTCCCCAATCATCAGAAACCTATTTTGTAAAATATATCAGTGTATTTGTTTAAAAGGGGAAAAAGTCTAGAAGGATATACACTTTTAATTAAAAGAGGGACTTATTTTCTGCTTTGTACTTTTCCGTAGTTTTTCAAATAATTACATTCCTCAAAATAACCAGAGCTGATATGGTGCTGTATTGCTTAACAGTTTTAAAAAGCAGATTTTAAAACATCATTAGAATCATGCTGTGTATAGGGATTTGGCTTGTGATTAAATCACCTACCTGATGGAGTCCAGTGGACGTTTACCTGTCCCACAGATGGCTACGTGGGAGTTGTTCATGCAGGGACGCTATGATTTTTTTGTATTCTGATTTTTCACATTATAAGGCTGTGATGAACCATTGTGCCCCTGAATTATTTCATTTCCCTGAATACTCCTTAGGATGCATTCCTTGAAGGATGGTCATAGGGTCAGAAGGTATAAAATTTTTAAGGCTCTGATTGCATATGAACAGACTAGTTTTAAGAATTTCTCTTTGTAAAAAGAAAAAAAAAAGAATTTCTCTTCATTAATACTATGAAACAAACTTTTGCTCCTAATATGATAGGTGCTGTAGGTAACACTTATTGTCTTATTTAATTTTAAAGCAGGTCTTTTCATTCTTTTCTTTGAAATATTTATGAGGAATTAATTACCAATATTCTATCTAAACATAAAAACTATGCTGCTTTTTTTTTTAACCAGAATTTTTCAGAATAATTTTTAAGGATAACCACTTAATCTTAAGGAAAAGTTTTAAAATAAAGAAAAAAAATCATCCTAATAAGACCTAATAAATAAAGCCTAAGTAAATTTCAATCCCTCCATTTTCTATGAATTTTTCGTGGGTGGAATAAACGTATATGTAGTATATGTAGTTTTTATATATGGCTTTTTAAATTTAGTAGAGTATCACAAGCATTGCTTCCCACAGACTCTTCATCACTCTGGTTTTTAATGACCGTGAATTATCCCTTTGGCTTCACATACCTCAATGTACTCCACGTTCTCCTATCGAACACTGAATGTTACTCCCACATTTTAACTTTTATAGCACAGTGGTGAGTGTGTACTCTTGCTGTAGGTTTGAATCCCCCAAATGGATTGACTGGGTCTGAATTTAAGTTTCTGTTCATTCAGAATTTTCACACAGGGTCATACCGGCCTGGCTTCTAGCTTAGTCTTAATCCTGGAAGCTTTATTCCAACCACCTGGTGAAATCCAGGATGTTCCCGCTGGCAGGGCTCCCCCTAGGTGCTGTGATGTCCTCAGGAACGAAAGTGGTCACATTTGAAAAGCGACCCTTTGGGGTCTGGATGTTCCAGAGGAGCAGAGGAGAGTAGCAAACGGAGCACTTTTCCTGCATGCCCCGTCGGCAAACTCGAGGGCCTGCGCTGAGCTGCCATTCATAGAGACCTTTGATTCCACAGCCTTTGCAAACGAGGAAAGAAAATCTACAGCAGCAAGGACCTGATGATTAAGCCCCCCCCCCTTTTTTTAGATTTTTATTTATTTATTCCTGAGAGACACAGAGAGGCAGAGACACAGGTAGAGGGAGAAACAGGCTCCCTGCGGGGAGCCCGATGCAGGACTCGATCCCAGGACCCTGGGATCACACCCTGAGCCCAAGGCAGATGCTCAACCGCTGAGCCACCCAGTGCTCCCCCAATTTTTTTTCTTTTTCTTTTTTCTGTTTCCTTTTGTGAGAACATCATCAGCTCAGGATGGAAAGGCATTTACGGTGTCTCCTTTCTGCTTGAGCAAACTCTGGCGACTTCATTTTCAGAAATGCAGAATTCGTGAAGTTCATAAATGATTCTTTGTTGACCGTGAGCCGTGTGGTTTGGCCCCCAGACTTATCTCAGATAGCACAAATAAATCTGGCGGCCCCTCGTTGTCTCAAAGTGAGCATTACCTCCCTCCCTCTCTGTCCCCTCCTTGCAGAAATTTCCTCTTGGCCTTCAGCTGCACAAACTCCCGTCTTCTCATCAATATGCCCTGTTAACTGCTGCCAAACCTCCAACAGTTGAGTGCATATGTTCCCTTAATCATTTCTCTTTGTTCTAGAAGTCTGTGTTTGGTTTCTCTACCTCCCCCACCCCCTCGCCCAATTCCACCGTCACCCTCACTGGCTATAGACTCGACCGTCTACTGTCTACATGTTTATTTAAGGAACATCCTAGATCGCCTGCCGTTGAGAGGGCTTTTGCAAGCTGCTCACAAAAGGCCACATCATCCCCCTGCCCACTCCCTTGGAAAAGTTTGTTAGCTGCCACCGCAGCCCTAGGAGCCCAGGTGAGGGGTTGCTGGAACTTTCCGGAGAGCTCGAGGCTCCGAGAAGATAGTGTTCCCTCCCCGCGTGGACAAAGATTCCTTCTCTGTGTTCCTCTGGTCCAACCCAAGAAAAGGACGCTTTATTCTGGGAGCCCCACGGTGTATAGGAACAGTCGGTCTCAATGGGTTATTCATGGTGTCCAAGAGAAATACTTCTGGAACTGTGCTTCATGTAAGATGGAAGTGGGCTTGGCACACAGACGGCGGGGCGGCCTGCTTGCTGGGAATGCCCTGTGCCTGTCGGACTCATTGGCCCCCGCCTGATGTGGCCAGGCTCTTCTTAGCAAGTGAGGGGGGTCCTCTGGGCTCCTTGTCACCAGGGTCTGCACGCACCGGTGCCAAACTCTGCTGGCCAATGATGTACAGGGAGATACTGTTGCTTCTCTCTGCTCTTAAGTGTGTTTCTTCTCTTACCATTTGTAGAACCCCCACCCCTTCCCCTGAGCCCCAAAAGCAGATAAAGAGCCCCCAGAACATGTGGTCTTGTTTCAGGGCCCTTTCTCCTTGACACAGGGGCTGCTGTGGGACCCTGGAAACTGTTACTGGAAGCACCATGCAAATAGCATCTCCAGCACCCGTCCCCCAGAAGCATTTTCAACAGCCCCAGCAGCTGCACCGACAGTGGGCAAACCTGATTTTTTTGGCTTTCTTTAATAAATCCTACCATGAACCATGCCCGCTCAGAACCTGGTCAGCAGCTTCTGGGAACGCAGTGGAAAGCCTTCCTAACACGGAGTTAAAATATGTAGAAAGTAGCTGGGAGGAAATTCTCAGTGTGAGGGATTTTTTTTTTTTCCTTTTCCTTTTCTGGAAAAAAAAAAAAAAAGGTTAATGTTGACTCATTTGGTGGAGATATAAGGCACTTTTCTACCTATCCCCAAAGGGAAGTTTGCGTTCTTTTAAATGAGAGCGTTTTAAAAGCAGAACTCGAGTCTAAAATGATCCAAGGTTCTCCGGACTTCTCAGAAGGTGTAGATTTATTTACTATAGTTAAAACATAATTAGTTCTCAGGGGATGGTGTATCTTTTAAACGGCTTTACTGCCACCATATTGGCTTTCTGAATAATCAGAAACTTCTGTTATGATTATGTACCAGTGTTTGGACAGAAACGCACCGTAAGTAGAAACAAATGTCAGGAGCTGCCAGTTGTCACCCGGAGAAGGGACGCCACATCGGAAGGAAAGACGGGACTTCTTGATCGGATATTCCAAAGAAATGGAATCGAACAGCGTCTTTTTTTTTTAAGATTTTTTTTATTTATTAGAGACACACAGGAGAGAGAGACAGAGACAGAGACACAGGCAGAGGGAGAAGCAGGCTCCATGCAGGGAGCCCGTCGTGGGATTCGATCCCGGGTCTCCAGGATCACACCCTGGGCTGAAGACGGTGCTAAACTGCTAAGCCACTGGGGCTGCCCTTTTTTTTTTTTTTTTTAAGATTTTATTTATTTATTAGAGACACACAGAAGAGAGAGAGAGAGAGAGAGGCAGAAACACAGGCAGAGGGAGGAGCAGGCTCCATGCAGGGAGCCCAACGTGGGACTCAATCCCGGGTCTCCAGGATCGCACCCTGGGCTAAAGGCGGCGCTAAACCACTGAGCCACAAGGCTGCCCTTATTTTTTTTTTTTTTTTAAGATTTTATTTATTTATTCATGAGAGACAGAGAGCAGCAGAGACACAGGCAGAGGCAGAAACAGACTCTCTGTGGGGAGCCTGACGGGACTTGATCCCGGATCTCCAGGATCACACCCCAGGCCGAAGGCAGGCGCTCAACCGCTGAGCCACCCAGGGATCCCCTCTAACAGCATCTTAAATGAGCTAACAGCCCAGGCAGGGACCCCTGCTTCCCCCTACCCCAGTCTTTCTTGATTCAATGGTGTTTTCCTCACCTCCTCCTTCATTATCACTCCAGAGGCTGGGAATGGGGTCAGTATCCGCCCCCACCCCTGGAGGATAGCCCTTTGTCACTCGCGCACACCCGCAAGTGAGCGCAAACAGGTCCTCCTTTCGTCTGGGCTGCAGGCTCTGCTGTCATGTCCCGGTTCTGGCTGACCAGTCTTTCCCACCATTTGCAGGTTGATGTTTGAGATCCCGCAGGAAATGGGGTTAATTGCCATCGCAGTCCGCCAAACCCAGGGCAAAGGTCAGTCATCTTTTGTTATCGTTGCTGTTGTTGTGTTTCCTAGAATCTGTGACTCTTGTGGCCCGATTGGCCACTGATGGTGTGTACTGATCATGGAGAAGTCTCGGGTTAGAAGCGCTTGCTTTCACACCCCCTAAAACGGAGGAAGAGGGAGGGAGATTGATGAGAAGGCAGAGTCTTGGTAGGACTCAAATGGAGATGGTTATTAATCACTGGACATTTGCTGGGGATAGTTTTTTTTTTAAGATTTTATTTTATTTTATTTTTTAAATAATAAATTTATTTTTTATTGGTGTTCAATTTGCCAACATACAGAATAACACCCAGTGCTCATTCATGAGAGACACAGGCAGAGGGAGAACAGGCTCCCTGCGGAGAGCCCAATGTGGGACTCGATCCCAGGACCCCGGGATCACACCCTGAGCTGAAGGCAGATGCTCAACCACTGAGCCACCGAGGTGCCCCCTCGCTGGGGATGGTGTTAACATTCCGTCACCTACATCTTGTAAATTCTTTCTGACACATTCTAAGCATTGCAGTGTGTGAATCATTACTGTGTTATAGAGACATTTATTTGCCCGAAGGTTCTCTGGGGGTGCCCTCTGTGCCCCTGTTCAGTGCCACGTGGAGAGGCCTCTCATCTGCCAGCCCCCACCCCAGCTGCCCTGGAAGTTCCAGGCAGCGGGCACTTGACCAGCGGTCAGTGTCCACTCATAAAGTGACCACCGAGAAGCCAGGGGCTGCTCAGAGCTTCCGCCATCTGCTGACCCTTGGAATCGAGAGCCTGCGTCCTCCCGGAATCCACCTGGGGTCCAAATGCAAGCAGACTCCATGCTCAGTGGTCCTGCAGGAGGCACTTGGCCCTTGCCCCCGCCGGTGCCAGGCCACCCCAAATATGCTTTTCACTCTCAGAGGCTCTACGCCTTGCTCAGAAGGAGCAATGAAATAAGAAATCCACTGTTTTCCCCTTCTTCCCTTTGAACATGTCTTTTGAACCTAACTCAAAGAGAAAATTCATTTTATCCAAAGCTGAAGGGCTCAATATGGTGGTTTAAAAAAAAAAAAGGACATAGAAGAACTTTGATTATATCTCTCATTTGGATCATTTTATTTTCCCAACTTCTCTTTTAGGAAAAGTAGCTCAGAGAGATAATATCAGGGATTACTTTTTAAAGTCAGCTTCCTTTTTTTTTCACCTCTTGTAACAGTGAGATATAATTCACATACCGGACGTCACATTTCTATATTTAAAGTATACAATTCTGGGGTTTTTAATAATATTCACAGGGCTGTGGGACCATCACCCCAGTATGGGCCACTTCTAGAATGTGGCGTCCAGGACCTCTCCTGGACCAGGACAGACCCAGCCCGGTTTCCCCACTGTCTCCGTTTTTGCCTGTACTACCAGATGGTGACAATTAAGCTGACAGTCATGTTCAGACACGTTAGACTTTGAATCAGCAAAGTATAAATGATAGGCTCACGGAGGCAGGACAGTCCGCTACTTACCAGAAATTTGTTCAGCAACACAGCATCGGATTTTACAAAGCTTCTCTGTTCTTGAGTTAACCCCAGAATCTCCAAGCATCTTCAACAGTGTGGGTTGACTCCACGTGTGGCTCTGAGTCCTGGGCACAGTCTCTGGCATCCTGTGTGTCCGACTCTGGTCACGGGATGAGGTGGCCGCTTTCCTGATGGGGCCTGTGTTCCAGGGCGAGGAGCGAATGCTTGGCTGAGCCCCATGGGATGCGCGCTGTCCACCCTGCTCATCTCCATCCCACTGAGATCCCAGCTGGGACAGAGGATCCCGTTCATCCAGCATCTGATGTCCCTGGCCGTTGTGGAGGCAGTAAGGTCGATTCCTGAGTATCAGGTATGTGCGGTTTCCTCATCTTACATCCCCACCCCTGCATGCACGTCTCAGATGGGGTTGGTGTGTGGCTCTGCCCGAATGACCGCTGCATGTAGAGTAGAGTTGTCACCTGCCCTTTGCAAAGCTGGCACCTCCTGGAGTTTTAAAAGCACTGTCAGCTTTTAGAGTGGCCTTGGGCTTGCCTGGGACGGGTTTATTTCCCAGAATTCCCTTTCTGTGCTGTTCTTAGATTGTTCAAGCATCTTAGAGCAAGCCTCTTTTTTTGTCTTCCTTGTTTTTCTCCCCCCTTTAATTGGAGCACATTGGGCTGGATAGGCCAGTTGGGGTTTCTGGTGAAAATGCTTGTTTTATGCCTAAACAACCTTCTCAGCCCTGTCTTCATTTAGCATGGTCAGTGCCCAGCAGGACCAGCCTCACCTGTGGCTGCCCCGGTGAAATGTACAGGTTCACGTGAGGTGTCTGCTCCCCGCTGTAGGGACACAGGTGCCTGCTTCGTCGTTACCATCGGAGGCTTCAGTGTCAGTTAGTAGTAAGAAGACAAAGGAAGAGGGCGATGGATGTAGTTTTCCTGGACGAATTTCTTTTTTTTTTTTTTTTTTAAGATTTTATTTATTTATTCATGAGAGACCCAGAGAGAGAGGCAGAGACACAGACAGAGGGAGAAGCAGGCAGGGAGCCCGATGCGGGACTCAATCTGGGGACCCTGGAATCACACCCTGAGCCGAAGCCAGGCGCTTAACCGCTGAGCCACCCAGGCATCCCTTCCTAGAAGAATTTCACGTGGATATAAAGAGGGGGTTCCTCCCCCAGCCTCCCTCCCACCTACAGTTCTTGGTCAGGCTGCACACAATTATTGTATTAATTCCTGAAGTAAGAGGCTAAGATCATGACTTTCAAAGGGGCCTGCTTGGCATTTGACAGGGAAGCAGTCCTCCCCTTCCCTGTGGTCGTGTCCTCATGGTCACTGCACATAGGACTGGGGGTATGTGTTTCCCCAATCCCGTCAAGTCCCCGGCACACATGCTGAAATACGACTTTTATCACCAGGCTTTTCAGCATCCTTGCTCTCTGTGTCTGCAGGGCTGGGGCTCATCAGACTGTCACACACCTTCACAGGTCGGCCTGCAGCCCGTGAACTAGGCACTTTGCCTCACAGAAGGCAGTTGAGAAGATAAACTTCTGTCGTGGGGGGAAATATTTTTAACCCTAGCAGCGGGTTCATTGGTCTTAGGAAAATAATTAAAAATTTACATCAAGTGCCCTCCTTAATGCCCATCACCCAGTTAGTTACCCCATCCTCCCACCCACCTCCCTTCCAGCGACCCTCAAGCGCTGGGTGTCGTATGTCACTGATGAATCACTAAATTCTGCTCCTGAAACTAATAATAGACCATAGGTTAACCAAGTTGAATTTAAATTTAAAAAATTTTTAAAAGAACAATGCTAAGAAAAACATGCAAAAAAATAACATTAATCATTTTATGCAGAGTATTCTAAAGCATTATTATCTTCTTTAAAAAAATAAGGAAACAAACTGAGGGTTGCAGGAGGGAAGGTGGGGTGGGGACATGCAGGAGGGAAGGTGGGGTGATGGGCATTAAGGAGGGGACGTGATGTGACAAGCACTGGGTGTTTATGCAACTGATAAATCACTAAATTCTACCTCTGAAACTAATACTACACTATATGTTAATTAATTGAATTTAAATTAAAAAAATTTTTTAAAAATAGTAGGAAACAAGAAAAAATAAAATAATAAAATAAAATTTAAAATTTCAATTAGTTTAGCTTTTTCTTGGCTTTGATTTTGACCTTGTAGCCTCCTCGCTTGTTAAAGAGAAAGCCCTGGGTTTGACTCCCAGCTCTGCTGCTTTCCAGTGTAACCTCAGGCAAGCCAAGCAGGCTCTCTCAGCTTCAGTTTCTTCCTCATTAAGCAGAGGTGAAGCGACTACCCCCCGGATGGGGGCTTGGTATGAGCAACAGACTAGTGCCGAGATGGGCTCCGTGCCCGGCTGGCCCTCTGTGAAGGACGAGCCAGCCCTGGGGGACCGGAGGCCATTAGCTCCGCAGCAACCTTTTGGTTTTATTTTGCCAAGTGTCTTTCTTTTCCAGCCCCATATATCCATATTTTCATCCTCTACCCACCCATGGTACGACCTGGCAGTCCTGGCACCCATTGGGTCTCACTCGGTCTCTGTGTCCTCGCTGGAGTCACAGCAGGAGGTGGGGGTCTGGGTGGGCCAGCTCGAGGCAGTGTCCACCCCTGGACCATTCTACTGTGATGTGATTGGGGGAGGGCACAGGCAGGGTTGGTTGCCCAGGGTTGCTCCAGGATGGAGAGGCAGCGAGCCACAGAGCAAATCTGTTTCTGTTACCTGCTGACTGTTGGCAGTTCTTTGGGGCCTTCAGATATAATTCAGCGGAACCGTGTTCCTTCTCTGTATCTCTCTAGGATTCTACTTGAGACATTTCTTTTTTAAAAAAATAGAAAAGATTTTATTTATTTATTCATGAGAGACACAGAGAGAGAAGCAGAGACACAGGCAGAGGGAGAAGCAGGCTCCCCGAAGGGAGCCTGATGCAGGACTCGATCCCAGGACCTCAGGATCATGCCCTGAGCCGAAGGCAGACGCTCAACCACTGAGCCACCCAGGCGTCCCAACTTGAGACATTTCTACCCACCTTTTGTGACATTGGTTAATTTAGGGCATCTTTCTCTCTCCAGCACGAGCTCCCTGAGGGTATACCTGTCTCCCTGCCCCCGGCACCTAGCACATGATAGGCACTCAGTGGTGGTGGCTGTTGATACAAGCACACCTTGGAGATGTTGCAGGTTTGGTTCTAAATCCCCACGAGAATGTGAGTCAGAGGAGTTTTTGGTTCCCTGGTACATGTAAAAGTTACGTTCACACTATGCTGTGGTACTATTAGGTGTGCAATCATTAAAATGGTGAATTAAAAAAAAGTACACACCTTAATTAAAAGCGCTGGGTGTCATATGCCACTGATGAATCACTGGGTGATGCTAACCATCATCTGAGCTTTCAGCGAGTTCTAATCACTGGACACAGATCACCCTAACAAATACTGAAAAAGTTTGAAATGTAAGAATTGCTAAAATGTGACACAGAGGCATAAAGTGAGCAAATGTTCGTGGACAAATGGCCCCAGTAGACTTGCTCGACTCAGGGTGGCCACAAACCTTCAATTTTTAAGAAACACGGTGTCGGTGAAACACAGTAAAACGACCTATGCCTGTCATGGGATAATGAACAATGCAGGGATGTGGAGAGAGTGCTGGGATTTGCGCCAGATGTGTTCTGTAGGTCTCTCTCCTGGCCCCAGAGTGGTCCTTTACCACTGGATTGTCCCAAAGAAGTGATTAGCTGCCAGAGCAAGAAGAGAGGATGAGATCTCAACGTTCCGTTAGATCCGAGACTATCCCGTTCATCTTCCTTGTAGCTGGATGAGCTCTCCTGGTCCCTCCGTGTCCTGTGATTGCTTGATTCACGTGCAGATTTTCCTTTAGGATATCAGCTTACGAGTGAAGTGGCCCAACGATATTTATTACAGTGACCTCATGAAGCTTGGTGGAGTTCTGGTTAACTCGACGCTTTTGGGAGAAACATTTTATATACTTATTGGTAAGTTTTTAAAGTTTCCACATTTTTTGATTCATAAAAGCAAAAATAAAGATGGTTTATACATGGCCACGTTGAGGAGAGTGGATTATCATATGGGATTACTTTTTCTTTGAGTCTTGGGTTGCAGAGCACAATATGTATGCAAAACAGGCCAGATTGGTTGAAAGCCCTTCCAGGGGTTTAGCGTTCCTGTCTATGGCCATGGAAACCACCAAATTGGTATCACATCAAACAAGTTGTTTTTTTTTTTATTACACCTCTCCACACGCCTGCTTCTTGTTGAATTAGAAATGGTGAAAATAAACATTTAATATGCCATTTTGTAAGAAGAAAAGAAAATGAATTGCAAGGATGGGTCTCCTGGTCTCCTGGGGGTCTTGCATTCTTAATTGGACTTTCCCAGGCCATGAAAAAGTTGAATTCTTTTTGACCTGCAGAAGCAGCTCCAGGCTGGTCAAGGTGGGATATAGAATCCCATTTCCGCTCAGCACATCCACATCAGGCCAGGAGATGGATTCCGAATCGGTTTCAGAAGCTGTTAGGCTCCTGCTCCTCCAAGCATCAGCTTCTCCCTAATGCCCAGGAGAACTTAATGTTCAGAAATTAATTAGTAATGGGCAGCAAACACATGATGGTGTGTTGGAAGCACCGGCCAAAAAAGTGCAAAACTTATGTTTCCAAGCTCTGCTACCAACTGGGAATATTATTCTGAGCAAAGTGCTTCAGATCCTCCAAGCTTTGCATCCCATGTTTAAATGTGTTCGTTCGGCTAGATTGCAGATATTCCAAAGTAGGGCCCAGAGAGATCAAGGAGGTCCAAGGATGGCTTCAGGGAACCAAGGAATTCATGGCTTTTATTAAGTTCTTAAGGCCATGGGAGATGATGAGGGGAGAAGAGGTGTCTTTGGGGAAAGATTTAGGATCCCCAACAGAGGTGCCCTCTGGTCCTTGGAAAGACATAGCCTTGGGGCACCTGGGTGGCTCAGTGGTTGAGCGTCTGTCTTTGGCTCAGGGCATGATCCTGGGGTCCTTGGATCGAGTTCCGAATCAGGCTCCCTGCATGGAGCCTGCTTCTCCCTCTGCCTATGTCTCTGCCTCTCTCTCTCTCTCTCTCTCTCTCTCTCTCTCTTTCTGGGTCTCTCATGAATAAATAAATAAAACCTTTAAAAAAAATGTCTTTAACATAGCCTAAGTTGGCAGTACTCAGCGTTGCTGTTTTCCCCAGGACTTTGAATTTTCTGAGCATAAGGGAGATTTTTCAGCACTATATACACTTAATTTAATGCTTTACCTTGCATACTGTGGGTGCAGCTGAATGAATGAACAAGTGAACAACTGCTGATTCTTCCCTGTTACTATAGTTACTTGTTTTTTTTTTCCAGGTGTAATTTACATTGCTTTGTATTTTAATAGCCAGTATATATATATATTTTTAAATGTGAGGCCATTCAATCCTTCCCTTCACACTGAAAATGGCTCAGAACATTTACCAAAGAATACTGTTATTATAAATATCAT
The DNA here is from genome assembly GCF_048164855.1 of Canis lupus baileyi. Classification (NCBI taxonomy): domain Eukaryota; kingdom Metazoa; phylum Chordata; class Mammalia; order Carnivora; family Canidae; genus Canis; species Canis lupus. The sequence goes on along the minus strand of NC_132867.1, from coordinate 35,115,379 downwards.
CATTCTCTCTGAGGCGAGTATTTGGGGATTTTTTTTCTCAGAGGCCCTGAAAACAAGTCTCACTGCTTGCAGTATTTCATGTCTCATGGAAGCCCTCTTTGAGGTTGATTCAGGGCCCTGTTGAAAACTGAGGTTTGGCTTCCTGAAGACTCCGACTCTCCCGGAGAGGAGGCCGTATTAAGTAACAGCAGAGACCAGCCTGTTCAAACCCCTCTGTTGGTAACTCCCTCTCCTGAAGCCCCGGGTCGGGAGCCTGCAAGGGAGCCACGGAACACGGGTTGGCCCCTTGCCAGTGGCGTAACCGTAGCGCCAGAGACTTCCAAGGATAAAGTATTAAAAGATGTGTCCGAGGGTTGTGCCATGACCAAGGTTTGAAATCCCTGAATCCAGAGTTTACTCCTTAAGACCTGAATAAAATTCTTTATTTTCAGGCATGTGTTTTGTTACTCAAGTCGGAAAAGGAACAAGAGATTTTACTTTCTGCTGGGCTCAGTGCAGAGCTACAGTTCTTGGCTAGACCACATGAGGTATTGTTTCGGAGGTCACTCCAAGGAGCTTTGCCCCATTCATGGCTTCTGTGTAATTGAGTCGAATCTAGCTGGTTTATTTACCCAACCGATCGGCAGCAAGGTTGGGGGGGTCGTAGCTTGAATGAGGATAATAAGGGAGTGATGAAAAGGAAGATGGCCCCAAACAGATAAGTTTTGTCTTTTTTTCTTTTCTTTTCTTTTCTTTTCTTTTCTTTTCTTTTCTTTTCTTTTCTTTTCTTTTCTTTTCTTTCTTTTCTTTTCTTTCTTTTTTTTTCTTTTCTTTCTCTTCTCTTTTCTCTTTTCTTTCTTTCTTTCTCTCTTTTTAGATTTATTTATTTGAGATGGGCAGTGGCAGAGGGGGAGAGAGAGAGAGAATCTTAAGCAGACTCTGTGTGGACTGTGCAGCCCCACACAGGGCTTGATCTCACCATCTGAGCTGAAATCAAGAGACGGAAGCTTAACCCCCTGCATCACCCAGGTGCCCCGATAAGTCATTTTCAAGTGGCCAGAGATGATAAACTTGCAATGAGGGAAAGGAAGCAGGCAGTCGGTGAACAAGGCTGTGACGTCTTCCAGGGGGCTGGGAAGAATGTGTGATGAGGTTGAGATGCTCATGTTTTCCAACTGTTTGGTTTTGCTCAGGCTGCGGATTTAACGTGAGTAACAGTAACCCTACCATATGCATCAATGATCTCGTCATGGAATACAATAAGCAACACAAGGCAGAGCTGAAGCCCTTAAGAGCTGACGAGCTCATCGCCAGAACTGTGACTGTGCTGGAGAAGCTCATCGACACGTTTCAGGACAAAGGGCCCAATGGCGTTCTTCCCCTTTATTATAAGTATTGGGTACACAGGTCAGTGCTGATCCGTCTTCATTCTTTTAAAATGTCTTTTAAAATATTCAGTATCTTAAAATAAGAAAGTAAGTACAAGTCTAGAAAAAAGTTTTTAGATTTATTTATTTTAGAGAGAGAATGTGTGTGTGTTTGTGGGCTGGGGGAAGCGCAGAGGGAGAAGGAGACTCTCAAGCAGCCTCCGGCAGAGCACAAAGCCCCATGCAGAGCTCCATCCAACACCCCTCAGAACACAATCGGAGCAGAAACCAAGAGTCAGATGCTCAACACGACTGTGCACCCCTCAGGGGCCCCTAGATAATTACTTTTTACCTTTCTGATGGAGAAAACCGGTGTCCACCACGTTGAGCAAGTTACCATCAGCAATACCAGGACGAACGGGCGTCCCGTGCCTGCTGGTGGGATGCCGAGGGAAGGACACAACATCACCTGAGAGCTTTCCAGCATGTTTAAACTGAACCTAATGTGAGGAAACACAAAATTTTAAGTTGGAGAACATTCTAGATAACAACAGTTTTCCAAGTGAGATCTCCGGGAGCCAGTTGCACCCTCACCTGGGAACTGGTTAGAAATGCACATTCTCAGGTTCCACCCTGGGCCTAAATCAGAGACTCTGAGGCTGGCTGAGCATTATATTTTAACATGCTCTGGGGGGCATTCCCTCCACCCCCAGCCAGCCTGCCTGCCCACCACCACATGCACCCAAAGCTTGAGAAGCCCTGGTGTATCCCAGCAGGCCTCTACACTTCAGAAATGTTGAGGTCTTCAAACACACACACACAAAAAATAAAATAAAAAGAAGGTGGGAGATTTGTTTGAGATTAAAGAGGCATGACAACCAAATGCAAAATGTGATTCATAATTAGATCCTGGATGGGAGGAAAGAGCCACAAAAGATATTAATGGGACAATGGGGAAATTTAAACATGAACTATATACTAGATGTTATTATGTGGAGGTTAGATTTCTTGAGGGTGATAATGGTATTCTGGTTTTGTGGGAGATTGTTCTTAGGAGGTACATGCTGAAGTATTTAAGTATAAAGTGTCATGATGCCTGCAACTTATTTTTAAATGTCAGCAAAAAAGCATGTGTGTGTGCATGAAGAGAGAAAGCAAATATGGAAAATGTTATCAGTTGGTGTGAATATAAGTGAAGGGGGAATTCTGGGGATCGTTGGACTATTTTCTCGACTTTTCTGTAGGTTTAAAATTATTCCAAATAAAAATGAGTGGCATGGGGTGGGGTGGGGGAATGGATCCTATATTTTAAAAACTACTTAGGGATGCCTGGTTGGCTCAGTGGTTGAGCATCTGCCTTCCACTTAGGAGGTGATCCCAGGGTCCTGGGATCGAGTCCCGCATCAGGCTTCCCACAGGGAGCCAGCTTCTCCCACTGCCTATGTCTCTGCCCCTCTTTCTGTGTCTCTCATGAGTAAATAAATAAAATCTTTTAAAATAGTAATAATTATTATCATCTAACAAGGATGTAACCCAACAGGTACATTTGGAAAATATTAAAAGCAGCAGGATTAGAGTGAGTTTAACTTGAAGTTGATGGTACTCAGCTTCGTTCTAGAAAATCAACTTTCCAACGTAGCTGCTTCTCCAGCCTCAGCCAAAAAAACCTAGAATTGCACAGTGGTTCTTAAAAGTGCTGGAGGGTGAGGAAGTGGTGCAAATCATCATCCAGATGATCGGAGTTGGGAGAAAGTCCACACTCCCTATTGGAATTTCCAATACCCTGATTATTCTAGTAGTTATCAAGACGGTTCTCAGAGGACCAGCAGAAGCCAGAGAATTTTATCTCGCCTACCCCATCCTGGGCCCCCTCCCCCAGTCCTTCTGCCAGATGGGTAAGGACTTAGCTACCTGTCTCTAGACACCGCATTACCTTTCTCACTGACCCTCTGCTGTTCTTCATGTCCAGTGGCCAGCGGGTCCGCCTGGGAGGCCTCGAGGGGCCAGAAGTGTGGATAGTCGGCCTGGATGACTCTGGCTTCCTTCAAGTCCAGCAGGAGAATGGCGACGTGGTGACCGTGCATCCCGATGGCAACTCCTTCGACATGCTGAGAAACCTGATCATCCCCAAGCAGCAGTAGCAGGGCCTGAGGCCTACCTCCCTGGGGCCTACCTGCCTGGGGCCCACTCACCTGGGGCCTGCCTGCCTGGGAACCCACTTGCGTGGGGCCCATCTGCCTGCGGCCCACCCGCCTGGGACCCACCTGCCTGGGACCCACCTGCCTGGGGCTCACCTGCCTGGGGCCTGCTGTCCTGGCCACGGAGCAGCAGGAAGGCAGGCAAAGCCACTGCAGCAAGCATTCCAGTTCAATTCCTGCTGCTTTTCCTAGCCTCAGGACCTGGAAAGCTGATTTAGGGTTGTAGGCGAATGTTCCCTCCCTCCAATTAATCTGCTTAATTCCCTAATTTGGTTCTGTCTATTGCCATTTTACTTGGTATTTGCAGATGTCCCGGGGCGCAGGGATGACCAGCGGAAGACTTAGTTCAGGTGAAGCACGACCCCAGGTGTGAAATCCTTCTCCCTTCTTGGGCTCGGATGTGTGTTTATTGCCCCCCCAGCCCCCCAAAGAAAGTTTTTATTTGGAAAACAGCAAGGGTATGATTCAGATGTTTCCCCAGTAGCGGAGACCTTCACTCCCAGACTATTAAAAAACAAATCCAAAAAAGCTTCCAGGCCCAGGCCAGCGATGAAGTAGAGGTTTGGTAACACTGTTTATGAGCGTCCAGGGAGGCGTTTTCCGAGAGGAACATACATTGGCACTTGGTCGTTGTTTTATTTTTTTTTTGTTAATGAGAAAAGGGATGGAAGACTTCTGAGTGTTACTCTGGGCCCGGTGGTTTGTGGTCCAATAACCGCACCTCAGTGGCCGCAGAGACGGGTGTCACTGGTGTGGGTGCAGTGACCCTTGGAAAGGAAATCGGTTACTTAGGTCGGCCGTAATTTACGAGCTCCCTTTCCGTAAGTTTGGATTTACTGCATGTTCTGAAGTGATGGGATCAAGTTCAAGATCCTTCACGTGTGGATTAGGCCTCGTGTGGGTGTGTGGGGTAGACGATCGGACCCTAACAGCCAGAGACGAAGACTCACTCATGCCCCACCCCAGGGAGGATTGGGAGCTCTTAAGCTAGTTGTAGGCTCACTTTGAAATCTGGAGCATTCCTGAAAGACCATGTGGCGCACAGAATGCAGAAATACATGGCATTTTGTTTGTAAGTCATAATTGTTGGCTCCGCTTTTCCTAAATTGCCAAGAAACAAAATGCAACCGATACTGAACACCGTCATTAAACGGGGGGGATGTGTGTGTGTGTGCGTGTGTGTGCATGAGCGTGTGTGAGAAGCTTTAGAAGAAGATGTTCAAGATCTGATGCCCTAAAAGTCTCCACGGAAGAACAAAAGAAAGGAAACCTTTTGATATGCATTTGCGATTTCCAGATGTACCCCATGCTTTTTCCATGTCACTCCTATCTCTGTTGAACTTGTGAATCACACACATTACTTTTCAGTCCTTAAAAGGCCAATTTTTGTCCACTTTTCTTTCTTCCTGCCAGTTGCAACTGAAAGTGGTGGAAAGAAAACTTGATGGGGCTCTCAGCTTTGAACAGGATCCTCCTCCTTATACACTAGCACCATCTTTATCCAGCTTTACCCAGTCAGGCTCATTCCAGAAACTTGTGGCTTTCAGTGTAAAAATCTGCCTACCTTCAGCCAGGCACAAGCAGCGCCATAGGAAGGGAGGAAAAATAACGTGTTTAGTTAAGTACACCAACCCAGTGTGTGGTTTTTGGAAATGTCACTTTAAAAGAACCAGAGAAGTAATTTTTGCAAATAAGGCTTCAATTAGAATGGTTTTTCTCAAAAAACAAAAACAAAAACAAAACAAAAAAAACCCACCAAAACAAAACCAAAAACAAAACTTGCTCTCTCCTAAGTGTCCAAGTCTTCTTTTGGAATTAGTGACAAGTTTAAACAAAAGTCCACGGCACCCCCAGAAATCACCAAATGGACTCACCCTTGAGAGGGCATCTGCAAAATATCATCAAGAGGAAAGATCTCTGGGCTAATGTTGCAAGTCTCATTTCTCAAACTTTGTAATATAAGGCAAGTCATCTCTCAGAGCTGCCATTGTTACTGTTTGAATTTCTTTGGGGGGTTCTTTAATGAAAAACATGCTATGTGTTGTTTTAAGCTGAAGTCCTATTCTAGACAGTTCTGCTTTGGGGGGAAAATGTTATCATTTAATTTCCTTTCTGTAAATTAAAACTAATGATGTGTGGCCACGTCAGCGCAGATGGAGATGTTCCGGGCGCACCGCTTTCCCTGTGCCTTCGAGACTTGTGCCGCCACCCGGTTGTCTTGAGGGAGACAAAAGAGACTTGAAGCAGATGCTACGTTTCCCGTAAACCTGACTGTTGCCTCATATGAACCAAAGACTTTTGAAATTCTGCTTCATAGAGACCAGCTGAATAAAAGCATCTCACCCAGAGCTATTAGCGTTAGGGAAATTATCTGCTTGCTACACTACACTCACGCACTGGGGGCGTTGGTGCACCTGGCAATCTCTGATCTCAAGGAGCTTTAAAGTCTTAACAGGGACTTTGCATTTTCTTCCTAATCTTAAAAACGTGGCAGCTGAGCTCAGGATTGGCATGCGCTTTCAGGGCATCTGGTTTGCCTGCGAGGTTAGAGGCTGTGCACCATCGAGCAGCTACCCGGGTATGTTAAAAGGCGAGACCTTGTCCCTTCCAGGCCGGCCGCGGATTTCACGGGAAGCCGTGGGGAAGCAACCCCTGAAAGGAAGTTTCAGGAAGGAAGTTTTCTCCAGTAGGCATTTTATTTTCCAGAAGGCCTTCCCGTGGCCCCTGCCGAAGCAGCACCTGGGGACACTGGGTGTCCAGCCCGGGTTCACGGGGTGCGGGCACAGTCGAAGGATTGGTGTCTGGGCCAAGGCAGTGGGTGGGGTTCGCTGCTGCAGACTTTGCCCTATGTGGGAACCAGTGGGTGCACAGGCCCAGGCGGGGAGAGCATGCAGCTGCAGCCTCCAGTCCCCGGGCCCCCCTCCACGTACAGCCCCGGGGGTGGCCTACACAGTTGCCCTGGCCCTGGAGCCTGGGAACCCGGAGAGAAGCCAGCCTCGTCCAGCAGTTTCAGGATTGCAGCCGGGAGACATTTTTCAGCTTGCTTTCTGGAAGATCTGTTCGCTCTTCACAGGCAGAACACCTGGGTTATTACTATGCACCTCAGAAATTTGCAAAAAAGTGTGAACCTTCGCATTTTTACCTTTTCCAAGAACCGTCTCAGAAAAGTCATTACTTTAAACCGATGCCTATAAAAAAGCAACTCTACCAAAATAAACTTTAAGGTTTTCTGTACCGTTTGGGCTCATTGTTATTTTTGCCACAAGTTTCGTTTTTAAAAAGAGGCAACTACTCTTGGTTACAGTATTTTTATTCATAGTTAAACATTTTTACAAAATAAATAGTTTTACATAGTAAGGAAGGTGTATGTATTTCTAAGTATTGAGAATTCGGGGGCTTTTGTTGTTGTTTTTGATTTATTTTTGACAAATGGATTATGTGTCGTACAAAAGAGAAATCTTACTACTCCAAAGAAGGAAAGTGAGCAAAACCCAAGGTCAAAAAAACCCCTTTTAACTGAGGTGAGAAATAAATGTAATAAAACGGTTTAATATAAAGTTTTTCATTGAAAAATAAATTTCATGTAACAGTATATTTACTATAAGAACAGGCTTTGTTGTTGTAGAATTGTTCTTATTCTTTTGTAAGAACTGCTTGATTTGTGTTTTGGGTTTTTCCCCCAAGATTTTAACCTTCTATATCGTACTTAAGTTTAGGAACAGCTTGCGTAATGCATCTTCGATAACCCAAGGGCTATGATGCGCTAAGATTTTAAACTACTGTCATTTGCCGGCATTTATTTGAAATGTTCTTTTTATTCCATTTCATCTGTAGCAGCCCCCAGTCTACCCTGTCTTACAGTTGCAATAAATTACAACTTCGGGTAGACTTTGTACAGGATTCATTGACCGTATAAACCTCTCCTGCCCTTAGGGCCCAAGGGGGAAGGCATGGCCATAGGACTTTAAAAGGGACAAAGGGGTGGGGGGCAAGGGGGTGCAAAATACTCTGCTCTTGCAGATTTCCTCAGCCTTCACACCCTGTTCCCTTCTCTACAAAGGTATGAATGGAATGGCTTTTCTAGAAAGGGCTTCCATGAACATAAAGGAATTCCTTTCCCTGGGAGGCCCCTTGGAGGGCAGAGCAAGTCTTGAACTGGGTTTATTTCTCAAATCCGTTTGATCTGGCATTTTTGTCAACGTGTTAGGACCCACTACAATTTTTTTCTTTTCTTTTTTCTTTCTTTTTTTTTTTTTTTGTGAAAGAGAGTCATATTTATTAAAATGCTTCCTCTTGCCCTGCTGGAGCCTCACTGAAGTTGTCAAGAAATGATATCCCCAGCTTCAATGTGCAGACTCTTAAAGATGGAGGTAACAATATTAGGTTTCCATGGTAACTCCTGTTAACTCTGCACCGGGCTGCCTGCCGCCTGGAAGCTGGCTTGCGTAGGAATCTTCCTTCATGTTCTAGGCTCTGAAAACCCCGGTGTTTGTTTAGACAAAGTTTTCCCTCGCACACGTTTCATTTTTCAAGCACATGCACACTCCTTGTTAAGACTGTTTACGTTATCATTTGTAAATCTATTAATGGCCTTGGCCTTATTTTTTCACAGTAACCCTCAGATCTTAAACTGCTCGAAAGCCTTCATGGTTTGTATTTACTCATGACCGCAGCCCCCCAGCGATTAATAACAAGGTAGACACAGCGCATTTTGTGGTAGTTTATTGAAAAATGTCAGGTGAGATCTGCTCATCAAACCTGCACCTTCCAGGAATCGTGGTTTAATGACGAGACTTGTGAGCATAAAAAAATAATACCCCGGGCTTATTTTCTGTGTGCACAAAGTGCTGCTAATGAGGTATAGGTAAGTGCGGGATAGAGGTGTTGGCCTTGGATTCTTTTGAATCAGCCCTTTGCTGCCCCACAGATGTTCCTAAATTTGCAAATTTCACCCCCTACCATAAGGCTGCTGAGGCCCTGCTAAGAATGACGCAGACCCTCAGTGTGACACTAGGCTGGCAAGCCATCATTTCACATGTTGTGAACAATTATAGATTGCACTTTGATTCTAGAACGCCGAATTAAAGACATTTGCAGAAACCCTTTCCACTGAGAGGGGCGCAGAGTTTCCTAAAAGAAAACCATTTCCGAAGCAGTGAAATGATGGAGGGTTTGTAGCGCGGAGCCCATTGAAAGAACGGCGGCTCACTGCACCGATCCCCGTCAGAGCCACGGTCGGATTTTTAGATGGTGAAATCTTGAAGCAAAAATAGAAGAGTAAGACAAAAATGCATGGAAGTTTATTTTTTAAAACACTGCTGGTGCTTTATAAAAGGACTTCTGTTCACCTGTTACATACAGGGCATGTTCTTGCTATGCAGGAAATGCTGAAGAAAATGTATACACCATTGCTCTACCAACCCTCTAGCGAGTTCTCCTCCACGAGGGCACAGTCCATTGACAATTCTCCATATTGCACATGCAATTTAACTAACTTTTATTAGCATTTCTAGTAGCAAACACGAGCCTAGGGAATTACAAGGTCTGTGTGGGCCAGAGGGATGTTGCCTCGTAATCAAACCTGACAGGGGGAGCCAGTCGCCTTGGGCACCTAATCATCCACATGTCATTCTCAGAAAAATATCTGGCTCTCTCTATTTCTGCATTTAATGCCTATTCGATACATCCTGAAGGTGCTATTCTTGGTGGTACCAGGAGTTCACGGGGAGGGGGGCGGGGAGGAAGTCAAAGCTCGTGAATGAACTTGCGAAGCACACCCGGTGCATTCCCTCCCTTGGTCTCGGCTCGCTGATGGTGGAACTGAAAACAGGCTTAACGGTAAAAAAAAAAAAAAAAAAAAAAAAGACACCGGCTTTTCAGGAGACGCGTGCATGGCTTTTGCAGACGTCCGCCGTGTGCTGTCGGCTCCTGGGACTTCGATCGTCACACCCGGCCTTGGGACTCGGAGCGCCCTGAATCCAGGCCCCCCCACCCCGCCCCGTCTGGCTCTTAGCAGGGTGGGCTCTGCTCGCTGCAGCCGAGGCGCTCCGGGGAGGGGGGGCATTGCAGCTTGAGGTCCCGCGGGGGCCGCGGGGGGAGGGGCCGAGCTGAGCGCCCCTCCCCCCCGCTGGACCCGGGCCCTCCCACCCCAGCCCCGGCGTTTGCGGGGCTCTACGTAAAAATCTAGAAGTCGGCCGCCGAGTCCTATTAAAATAGTCGTCTCTGCATAAATTAATTTAAACCGTGCATCTCCAGCTCGGCTGCACGCGGCGGCCCGGCCTCTGGCTTCTCCCTGCGGGCAGCCCGGCGCGAGGTCACCTGCCGTTGGTGATGATGACCGAGGCGCCCAGGTAGTGCGGCAGCGGCGCCCCGGGCGGGGAGGCGGCGGCGGGGCCGGGGGGCCGGGGCCGCAGCGCGCCGGCCGCCGCCTCGGGGGCGCCGGGGCCGCAGGCGAGGGCGGGCGCGCCGGGCGCAGCGCCCCCCAGCGGCCCGCGCCGGGCCAGCACGCGGTGGTAGTTGAGCAGCACGAAGGGCAGCTGCGCAGGCGCGCCCGGGGGCTCGGGGGCCGGCGGCGCGCAGCAGTCGGGAGCCGCGCGGGCCAGCGCCAGCCGCGCCCCATCGCGGGCGGCCGGGCGGGCGGCCTTGGCGGGGCCCAGCGCGGGCTCCTCGCGGTAGTGGCCGCAGCTCGGGAAGCTCGGCGGCGGCGGCGGCGCGGTGTCCTCGCCGAACCTGCGCGCGGCGGCGGCGGGCGCTGCGGGGACAGCGACACGTTAGGCGCCCGCGCGGGGAGGCAGGGGCCCGGCCCCCGGAGCGCCCCCCCGGCCCCCCGGCCGCACCCCCCGGCCCCCCCGGCAGCGCCCACCTGGCCCCCGGCAGCACCCCCTCGGCCCCCCCGGCAGCACCCACCCGGCCCCCCGGCAGCGCCCACCCGGCCCCCGGGCAGCGCCCCCCCGGCCCCCGGCCGCACCCCCCGGCCCCCCGGCAGCGCCCCCCCGGCCCCCCCGGCCCCCCGGAGCGCCCACCCGGCCCCAGGCAGCTCCCCCCCCCGGCCCCCCACAGCGCCCACCCAGCCCCAAGCAGCGCCCACCCGGCCCCAGGCAGCTCCCCCCCCGGCCCCCCGCAGCGCCCACCCAGCCCCAAGCAGCGCCCACCCGGCCCCCGGCAGCGCCCACCCGGCCCCCCCGGCCCCCGGCAGCTCCCCCCCCGGCCCCCCGCAGCGCCCACCCAGCCCCAAGCAGCGCCCACCCGGCCCCCGGCAGCGCCCACCCGGCCCCCCCGGCCCCCGGCAGCGCCCACCCGGCCCCCCCGCAGCGCCCACCCGGCCCCCGGCAGCGCCCACCCGGCCCCAAGCAGCGCCCACCCGGCCCCAGGCAGCGCCCCCCACCCCGGCCCCAGGCAGCGCCCCCCACCCCGGCCCCCCGCATCGCCCACCCGGCCCCAAGCAGCGCCCACCTGGCCCCCCGGCAGCGCCCACCCGGCCCCCCCGCAGCGCCCACCCGGCCCCCGGCAGCGCCCACCCGGCCCCAAGCAGCGCCCACCCGGCCCCCGGCAGCGCCCACCCGGCCCCAGGCAGCTCCCCCCCCCGGCCCCCCGCAGCGCCCACCCGGCCCCAAGCAGCGCCCACCCGGCCCCCCGGCAGTGCCCACCCGGCCCCGGCAGCGCCCACCCGGTCCCCCAGCAGCACCCACCCGGCGCCCACCCGGCCCCAGCAGCGCCCCCAGTAACCGACCCCGCGGTGCCCCTGAGGTCGCGGCAGAGCGCGAGCAGCAGGTGGAACCAGGGCGGCAGCCGACTGCGGGGCGCATCGGGCTCCCCCCTCCACCTGTGTCCCTGTCTTTCCCTCTGGGTCTCACATGAACAAATAAAATCTTACCAAAAAAAAAAAAAAAGCACCTGGCTGCTGGCCATCACATTGGACAGCGCTGCTCTAGAAGCTTCCACTGCCTGACGCATAGGTGGTCCTAGTCAACCAACCCTGGGTCTTTTGCATTTTTTTTCCCATGGGGTGGTAATCACCCCTGCTCCTTTTAATGCCATATTAACTAAAGCAGAGCCACCCTAACCAATTAGATACCTGCAATCATTAGCTCCCTATCTTTTGTTTGTCTTTTGTTTGCCTTAAGACAACCTTTGTCTTCCTTTAACATCACAAAAGACCTGGAAGTAGATCACAAATTGCCCCAAATTAGCACCTTTGGTCCTTTTTTTTTTTACCCAAGTGTATGACAAATGAGGTGGTTATTAACCTCTTTCGCTTTCAACATGGTGGGTTTTTTTTAAAGGTTTTTTTTTTTTTAAAGATTTTATTTATTCATGAGACATACGGGGCCAGGGGCAGAGACACAGGCAGAGGGAGAAGCAGGCTCCAGGCAGGGAGCTGGACATGGGACTCGATCCCTGAAGGCAGCGCTGAACCACTGAGCCACCCAGGCTGCCCAACGTGGTGGTTTAAAAAATAATAATAATAATAATAATATATATATATATATATATATATATATATATATATATATACACACACACATATATATGATCCTGTGTGTTAGTTGTATCATTGACCAACTTCCACACACAAAGGAAGAGTTCTTTCAGGTCAATCTCAAGTGGGTGATAGGTTCAGCTGTTATCAGAATGCTGAGCTTTGTCTGTGTTGTGGTCCCGGGAAAATCCTTCCTTGGTTTTTTTGAGGGACCCACAACCGGATCCACTGATGGCGCTCTCTCCAAGTCCGAGAAACTGTTGGCTCTGAGGACTGGCCCAGGCCAAAAGGCAGGGAGGGCTGCACTGCCCTAGTACTGGTGTGTTCTTTCCTAAGCTGGTTACTTTTCAAAACCCATGTCCTAGTAATCTCCAGGACGGTGAGCTTTCTCCCAGTCTATGTGTCTCAGGCTTGTAAGGACAGAGTCTGAGCGAGACATTCCCCAAGCAGCCCGAGGAGGAGCAGAACCCGACCTGCCTCCAAAGAGAGAAAGTTTGGGATCCTCGGGTGGCTCAGCGGTTTAGTGCCTGCCTTCGGCCCAGGGCCTGATCCTGGAGTCCTGGGATTGAGTCCCACATTGGGCTCCCTGCATGGAGCTGCTTCTCCCTCTGCCTGTGTCCCTGCCTCTCTCTCTCTCTCTCTCTCTCTCTCTCTCTCTCTCTCATGAATAAATAAAATCTTTGGGAAAAAAAAAAAGAGGGAAAGTTAGAGTGGGCAAGGAGGGGAGCTCCAGAGAGCTCTCCTCTTTCAGCAGGTGGTTCTTTTCTGAGCATGTAACATTTCCCCCAAAATGCAGTGGCCACTGCAGGAAATTTGCAGCATCTTGATCTACACTCTGAGCAGTGGTTAGATCTGCATGAAAAAGCAGTACACGTCTCACGGCTAACCCTCAACCCCCACCTCCCCTCTGCCTGGGACTGGTCCAGCGAGCAGACAGGAGTCTGTCTGGGCCTGAGGGAGCTGGTGACACATCCACAGAGGACGTTTGCTTGTCTGCCATCAGCAAGAGCTGGTGGAGCGGCCATCCCTCCCTCTCTCCCTCCCTCTCTCTCTCTCTCTCGCTGAACCAACAGTGCTGGGCAGGCACCTACTGTGTGCCAAATGCTGGGGTAGGCATAGCACATGGCTTGGGAGCCCATTTTAGAGACGAAGAAACTGAGTCCTAGAGTGTTCATGTTCTTTGCCCTGGGTTGGCGAGTGGCATTTCTGTCTTTGAGCTCATGAATTTCCACCACTGTTTTCCACACTTTGAAAACTGGCATGGGAAGAAAACCAACGGCGTCCCATCGTCGTTTTTTGGGCGGAGTGGAAAGTAATCTTGTAAAGTAAATGCAGCTGGAGCATTCGCAGTGCATGGGAGCTGGTTTTGAAAATCACTTTGTCTCCCTCTCAGGGAGCAAAGGAGGCCAGGGTTTTTATGGAGTGGGGGGGGGGGCTGCACACCCGGTTTCCTCTGCCCTTTCCACTGTCACTAGTGCCACGAGAGGCACCCGGACGCGGTCACCCTGCTTTTCTCCCTCTCATGAAGCTACTCCCATTGAGAGCAGGAAAGCACAGCAAGTCCTACTTATGAGCAGAAAAAGGAAAAGTCTGCCCCAAGTGTGAGGATCTTTTTTCCATCCGCCACCCACCGCCACTGTTCACGGTCCCGCCCTCTCCCCTCGTGCAAACATGACCTACCTTCGTAGTTTGGCACCAGGCCGTGCCGAGCACTGTTCACTGGCGGCTCAGAAAGGTTTTTAGCTGGAGACGGGCTGCTAGGCACTAGGGGGTTGGCATAATGCCACTGGCATTCACCACCGGCTGGCAGCGTGCTCAGGAAAAAGCGTGCCACCTCACACGGGGATCCTTGGGGCTGCCCGAATTTGGCCGGCAACATTGGCTTTTTGCTGCTGAAGACGTGAGAGTCCAGAGGGAAGTGTCCGTAATGGTAGGAGAAGGGCAGGCTATAGGACGGGGCGTACAAAAGGTCGCTGCTTTCTGAATGGAGCTGCTGTTCTGGGGGTGCCGGGGCGGTCGCCGGGGGGCTGGCTCTCCAGTTTGCCAGCTGGCTGCATTCCAGTTTGTCCATTTGGAACGAGCTGTATTGCTGGATGGCAAAGAAGACGGATGAAGGGGCCAGTGAAGAACCGCCCTTGGGCCTCGCCAGACCCCATCCAACCTGTAGGACTCAACCGCATCCCTGGGCTGGACCTGCCCCGGCCCCCAGGGTGAGGTCCCGGCGGGGACAGGTGCAGAGCAAACGGTACCACGGCGCCCCACCCTCTGGGTAGAACGAGATCTCCCCAGCCCACGCCGACAACATACCAGATGCACACGGGCACTTTGTATTTCTGAGAGGTTACAAACTACTTTAAAAAAAAAAAAAGGGAGGTTTGCATTAAAAATATAAATGCTATGGAAGCACTGTGCTCTGGGCCACATTAACGTGGATTTGAGCAAGCCGATGGGCCTTCCCGATTTAGTCTTTTTAGTCTAGACCTGATGAGTCCTCCCAGATGTTAGCTTTATGGGCCTCCCGGCTGCGTCTCTGCTGCATGTGTGTGCGCGCGTGCGCGTGTGCACACGTGTGCAGGACATCCCCCAAGGGACTTTGCTGCACGCCACAGGGAAGCTTCCAGACTGGGAGACCTGCTGTGCAATCATGTCCTGAGCCCCCCCTCCCAGGCCAGATGTCAGCTATGCCCTGCCCCAGCCCGTCGGGCGTGTTACCTGTGGGGGGTAAGGGTTTGTTCTCAGCTTTGTCTTCATCTTTGTATTTTTGGGCTTCGCTAATTTCCTAGTTTCTTGTGAGGTAGACAAGGCAGTCCTCCAGGAGTCCTGGGACTTGGACGTCGACGCCTGGTCCAGGGACAACTGCAACTCCTTGTATTCAATATCCCTGAGAAGCAAGAGCAGGACAGGTCACGTCCAGCGGGCTGCCAGGTGAGAGCAGTGTCCCTGGCACCACCCCCTGAGCGAGTTCATCCACGGAGCTCCAGCGCGTCGGTTCGCTGAGGTTGGATGGGACAGGACTTCAGGAAAGGGCAGCCCATCCTCATTATAACAGCCCCCTGTGGCCCCGGGCAATGCTGAGGGGGGTCTGTATTATCCGGCAGGAATAGGGGGAGGGCACTGTAGCCCCTCCAGTCCTGTAGGCCCCAAACAGGTCCCAGAGACATCATGGGCCACTAGGAAGTGTGTCCAGGCAAAAGGCAAGGGCAGAAGCACCACTTGTCAATTTGAGGGTTTGGGGCTCAGCTGCTTCTCTAGTTAGCACCCAGGGAGGCATGGGTGGGGAACCCTCAAGGGTTCAGGAGCCTGGCTCCCAGCCTCACCCATTTTCACAACAGGTGCCAGTTTCTGCCCTGAAGAGCCAACTTGGCAGGGTCGAGTTCATGATGGGGGGAGTGGCCCAAAGTACCAGCCCACACCTGTCTGAGGAAGCTGAGGAAGAATCATTCAGGGGCTAAAATGCTTCCTCTCTTACAGTTTTGCTAAGATCACACTCTACTTCTAAAAAACCAAAACCAAACCAAGAAACCAGGGACCTGGCAATCATTCTATGAAAGAACCGAGAGCCTCAATCCTTACTGCATTAGAGCACCTGCGAGGACCTTGTCCGGGGTGGGGCTGGGAGCTGCAAGGGTATCAGGTTCAGGGCCAGAGCTGGGTGCAGGAGATTTAACATACAGCAGCCGTGGTGAGCCCACAGTAATATAGGGTTCCAGGGAGACGCGTGTCCTCTTGTGCCTAATGGTCTTAAAAGTATTCGCAACTGAACTTGACCTTCTGGGACCCTAAAGGGGCCAGACATTGATACCACTTGCAACAGGCTGTATGGAAAGACGGAGGGGGGTGGTGGGGAATGTGAAGGATCTCCTGTTCCAGATGGCAGGAGCATGCAAGATGACCCTGATGTTTGGGGGCGCCAAGAGCGTAGATTCATATTCTCGGTCCGGGAGGGACATCGCCTGTGCATCCTACGCAAGATGTGGGGTGGGGGGGCGAACATCTTCCCGCTGCCCCCTGCCCCCCCACACCCCTCCGCTGGTCTCTGTGATCTGATCTTCAGCTGTGCCCGGGGCAGGGCTCCCTTTCTGGTGTTGCCACCACTGCCTGGCGCCTGGCTCTCAGTGCTGAGAACAGGAATAGTTTGGACCTTCCCAAACGAATAGGTTGTTCGAATAAAAACAAAACAGGAGACAAATGAACAGTTTCAGAAAGAGAGAGAGAGAGAGGGAGATGGTGCTTGTGGGAATGGGCTGATGAGGGTCAGGGGAGGAGGGGAGAGCAAGGAAACAAATACGTCTGACTTACGTGAGGACATAATTGACACTCACGATGCAGTGCGGCCGGGACGAGCGGCTGTTGTGAACGATGGTGGCATAGCTCTGCACCCACACCCAGCCGCCCAGCTTGGACAGCAGCCGGTAGTACTTGGTGGTGACCTGGCCCTTCACCAGCACTGCAAACACAAGGCGACATGAATCCCGAGGGACAATTAGCAGGCCCTGCTTTGGGGACACTGCCCCCCACTGATAACCTACAGCCCCCAGTTGTGGACCGTTTTGGGGTCAAAGACCCTCTGAGAACATGACAAAGGGATGAGCTTTCTCCACTGGAAGGTGCATACTTGCACATGCACACACATGCGCGCGCAAGATTTTTGCCTACAATCTCGAGGGGTCCGGGGAGCAATCTGTCCCCTTCCCTGTCAAATTTAATAGTCACTGATTTCATTGGGAGAAACAATTAGTCCCCATACGACATTTTGCACCTGGCAGAGTGATAAAATTGGTTCTGCTTTTCAGTTTCCAAAAATGCCACGATTATGTTATAATCCCCCCACACCCTTAATCCCCAGAACCCTTAATAGGCAGCAGGGGCAGGGGGTGATGTAGTTCTTTAAACAAAATAATAAGTACATTCAACCAAGTGTCAAATTATTGTTGATATTTGCTACTCTCCAGAACATGTGTGTATTCACAGTGAGACTGCTGTTCTGTGGCCTTTTATATTTTCTTCCCATTAGCCCCACTTTTCCTCGGGCCTGTTAACTTCCTACGTTGCATTGTAGGAACCACCTCTGCTTGGCTAGTTTCTGAACACCGGGCCTATGGGCCCATCTTTCATGCATGGCTGCATGCTCCAGACTGCTGAGCCACACTCACTCCCAAAGCCTCTGTACTGATTTCCCTTGGGGCCTGGAGGGCACAGACTGGAGGGGAAGGCCAGGGAAGGAGGAGGCCAGCACAAATCTAAAAGGCATCCCTTGATACCCAGGTCATTCCTGCTTCTCAAAGCAGGGCTGGCCCCAGGGCCCTAACTAGCAGCCACCTGAACCGGGATTTGGGGAGGTGGCCAAATCTGTGCCTGAACTAGTTGGCGCTGAAGGAACTCCCTGGGGGCTGCTCACAGACAACCCCTTAGGGGGGCTCACCAAGAAATTCAGCCCTCATCTTGTGCCATTAGGCACAGCCCCCTCACCATCTGCCCAAACCCTCCTGCGGCTCTCCAATGTCTTTTGTGACTTCTTTTCATATTAAGGGTGCCTCTTTATCATCCACTTTAATACCTGCAGTAAAATATTTTGGTGCAGAAGAATATTATTGCAAATGTGATAGTCAAAGAGTTATTAGCCTTAATATATAAAGAGTTCAAACAGATCAATAAAAACATTAAGGTCCTAAAAGTAATACGGCAAAAGAACTTGAACAAACAATTCACCAAAGAATAAATATATAAATGATAAACAAATGCTCAATGTATTTGCTTACCACAAAGCTAGATATCATCCGTTAAATAGGCAGACATTTAAAAAGAAACAAATATAGTATGGTTCTATTTATGTGAAATGTCCAGAATAGGCACATCTATAGAGAGACCAAAAGCAGCTTAGTGGTTGACAGGAGCTGGAGTGGCAACTGATGGGTACTAGGTTCCTTCTTGCGATGAAGAAAATGTTCTGGAATTCAGTAAAGGTGATGGTTGCATGACATTGTAAATATACCAAAAACCTCTGAAAATGGTTAAAGTGTTGAGTTTTATACTATGTCAAATGCATCCCAAAGAAAATAATGAAATGTCAACAGGCGATGTCAACTAATCTATGGTGGGGGGCATTGTCACGTGCTGATAGAAGCATGAATTGGCATGGTCCTTCTGGGAAGCAGTGTGACAGCTCAAACCCACTGACACACTGACTTCACTTCCAACAACTGACCCTGTTATAAGCATTCTGCTTATAATTCGGGGGGGAAAGGTCAGAGAAACTTAGCTGTGCAAGAATTAGGGAAGACGGTACATAAATTTTGGTGTACTATGCAGCTATTGAAATAATGACTAAGAATTTGCAGTATTATGGGGAATGTGTATGATATAATGATAAGTGGAAAAAAGACACATTCAGGACCACAGAAATGCAGAGATCATATGAGATTACTATGAACAATTATATGCCAACAAATCGAACAACTTAGAGGAAACAGATAATTTGCTACAAACACACAACCTATGAAGACTGAATGATGAAGAAGCAGAAAATATGAACAGGACTGATTACTAGTAAGGAGATTGAATCCGTGATCCAAAACCTCCCAACAAACAAAAGTCCAGGACCAGATGGCTTCACTGGTGAGTTCCACCAAATGTTTAAAGAGGAATTAATACCAACCCCTTTCAAACTCTTCGGAAAAGTCAGAGGAGGAGGGAACACTTCCAAACATATTTCTGAGGCCAGTATGCCCCTGATATCAAAACCAGACAAAGATACCATAAGAAAGGGGAAATTACAGGCCAATATCTCCTATGAACACAGATGCAAAAACCCTCAACAGAATATTAACCGAATTCAGCAGTACATTAAAAGGATCACACACCAAGATCAAATGGGATTTTTCTCCAGGATGCAAGGATGGTTCAACATTTGCAAATCGATAGGATATGCCACACGAAGAGGGTGAAGGATAAAAATAGATGCAGAAAAAGCATTTGACAAAATTCAACACTCATTTATGATAAAAGAAAAAAAAAACCTCTCAACAAAGTGGGGATATACATGCCCACTGTACATAATAAAGGCCGTCTACGACAAGTTCGCAGCTAAAGCCACACTCAACAGGGCAAAGTGGAAAGCTTTTCCTCTCGGATCAGAAACAAGTCAGGGACGCCCACTCTTGCCACTTTTATCCAATATGGAATCCTATATGCTCCCAGCCAGAGCACTTAGGCAAGAAAGAGAAATAAAAGGCAACCCACTTGTAACGTAAGAAGTAAAATTGCTCCTATTTGCCAATGACCCATTATATAGAGAGAACTCTAAAGACTCCATCAAAAAACTCTTAGAACTAAATAAATGAATTGAGTAAAGTTGTAGGAGACAAAATCAATATACAAAAATCTGTTGAGTTTCTACACATTAATAATGAACTATGAGAAAGAGAAATTAAGAAAACAATCCCATTTATAAATCACATCAGAAAAGAATAAAGTACCTAGGAATAAATTTAACTGAGGAGGTAAAAGACCTTATACTCTAAAAACTACAAGACCTTCATGAAATAAACTGAAGGAGACACGAATTAATGCAAAGGTATCCCATGCTCACAGAGCGGAAGAATTAATATAAAATGTCCATACTACCCAGAGCAATCTACAGATGTAATGCAAGCCCTATCAAAATTCCAGTACCATCCTTCGAAAACAACAACAACAACAACAACAGAACAATCCTAAAATTTGTATGGAGCCCCCCAAAGTTGCCTATAAGATGAAAAGCAAAAATAACAAGTGATATTACATCATAATAAAAACCTTCTGCACAGCAAAGGAAACCATCAACAACACGAAAAGACAACCTACTGCATAGAGGAAATATCTCCAAATCATTTATCAGCTCAGGGGGCAATATTCAAAACATACAAAGGACTCTTCCAACTCAGTAGCGAAAAATAGATAAATAAGTAAAAGAGCCCAACTAAAAAAATGGGCAGAGGGTCTGAATTGATATTTTCCCAAAGAAGACACACACAGATGGCCAACAGGTATATGATCCAGTTCATAATATCACTAATCACCAGGGAAATGCAGATCAGAATCACATGAGGTATCACCTCACATCTGTTAGAATGACCGTTATAAGAAAAAAACAAAACAGGGACACCTGGGTGGCTCAGGGGTTGAGCCTCTGCCTTTGGCTCAGGGCGTGATCCTGGGATCCAGGATCAAGTCCCACATCAGGCTCCCTGCAGAGAGAGCCTGCTTCTGTCTCTGCCTATGTCTGTCTCTCTGTATCTCTCATGAATAAATAAATAAAATCTTTTAAAAAAAGAAAAAAACAAAACAAAAAACAAGGAATAATAAGTGTTGGCAAGGATGTAGGGGAAAAGGAACCCCTGTGCCCTATCAGTAGAAATGTAAACTGGTGCAGCCTTTATGGAAAAACAAACAAACAAAAAAACAAAAAAACAAAATAGTGAGGAGATTCCTTTTTTTTTTTTTTTTTTAGAGATCCAGAAATATCACTTCTGGGTAATTTCTCTGAAGGAAACAAAAACGCTAACTCGAAAAGATATCTGTGCCCACATGTTTATTGCAGCATTATTTACAAAAGCCGAGGAATGAAAGCACCCTAAGTGTCTGTCCATGGATGAATGGATTAAAAAAATTGTGAGGAATATTGTTCAGCCATAAAACAGAAGGAAACCTTGCCATATGCTACAACATGGATGAACCCCGAGGGCATTATGCTAAGAGAAATAAGTCAAAGACAAATACCACGTCACCTCACACGTGCAATCTAGAAAAAAAGCTCACAGATACAGAGAACAGACTGGTGGTTGCCAAAGGTGAGGAGTGGCAGGCGGGTGAAATGGGTGAAAGGGGTCAAGAGGTACAAACTTCTAGTTATAAAATAAACAAGTCCTGGAGGGGCACTTGGGTGGTTCCGTCAGTTAAACATCTGATTTTGGCTCAGGTCATGATCTCAGGATCCTGGGATCGAGCCCCGCGTCGGGCTGCATGCTCAGCGGGGAGTCTGCTTCTCCCTCTCCCTCGGCCCCTCCTCCCACTTATGTACACACTCTCTCTCAAATGATTAAAATCTTAAAAATGAATAAATAAGTCCCGGGGATGTAATGTCCACCATGGGGACTTCAGTTAATGACACCGTATTGTATACTGAAAGTTGCTAAGGGAACAGACCTTAAAAACTCTTGAGACAATTTGAAAAGAAATTTATAAGTATTTTACTGTAAGGGATGTGAGCTAGACTTACTGTGGTGATCACGTAGCAATGCACACAAATGTCAGATCATTATGTTGTACACCCAAAACTAATATAATGTTGTATGTCGAGTATGTCTCGTTAAAAACAAAAAAAGATTCTGAAATGCGTAGAGTACAGGTAGGAAAAAGTGCACACACATGCACATAAATATTTATACACCTCCGCTGCGTGATCTTGAACAAGTTACTAAGCCCCGTGCCTCAGTTTCCCCATTTAAAACAAGGGACTAATTGTACTTTCTACCTCGCCCGGCTGCTGTGAGACTAGATAATCTGTGCAAAGTTTTAGAAGGGTGGTGCAGACACGCAGCAAGGACTCGATATATATTAACTCACATTATGAAACTGGTCAAATGACAAGTTTCATTTTCTTCTCAGCTTTTCTTGGTTTTCTACATTTCCAAGGAAGGTATTCATTTCATAATAAAAGTGAGCAATTATTTTTCTCATGGCAAGTAGGTAGTTTGTATGAGGGTCAGGAAGTGGAAATGCAGCAAGGATCAGGCCCCAGGCCCCTTATGTGGCCACACAACCGCCCTTGCACCCAGACGAGGGGCAAGGCTCTCGGGGACAGTGCAGACACAAACTCCCTTCTTCCCAGGCTTGGTGGGTGCACCTGCGTGGACCCCCTTGGCAGGGCGGAGATTCCATGGCGAGGAGGGCAGACAGGGGTATAGGAAAGAGCTGTCTTCACACCGTTGCTCCTCTTGGGGTTTACTTTTTTAACAGCAAAATCCACGGTTTCGATTCCCAGCTCACGTTTGCACGCATTGCCTCATTTCACCCCCCACTACAACCATGGGGGGTAGGCATCACCCGGAAAATGGGACCAACAAATCTTGAGGGCACAGCTGAGGCCCCAGGCCGGGTGTTCTGACTCCCTTTTCTCAGAGTGACCCCTGGGGAAGGAGAGATAACAGCCTCCAGAAGGTTCTCTGTAGCTACATGTGGAAGGAAGGTTAGGGGAGACTCAGCCAATTTGCTTTTGGCCCCAAAAGAAAGGCAATAAGATCCAACGAGAGTCCCCTATATGGATTTCCCAAGTGGCCACTACTTCTTCAACATAAGTGCTTGTGAAGCTCCTTAATTTTGAAATCTGTCCGGAGTGGTACCCGTAGCACCCGGGCAATAAGACCCTGTGCTTTCCCTTTACCCTATCTTGTACTTCATACTTTCCTTCTTCTTCTTCTTCTTCTTCTTCTTCTTCTTCTTCTTCTTCTTCTTCTTCTTCTTCTTCTTCTTCTTCTTCTTCTTCTTCTTCTTCTTCTTCTTCTTCTTCTTCTTCTTCTTCTTCTTCTTCTTCTTCTTCTTCTTCTTCTTCTTCTTCTTCTTCTTCTTCTTCTGACTTACTTATTTGAGAGAAAGAGCGAGAGTGCAGGTGCACGCATGTGGCGGGGATGGGGCAGAGGGAGAGAGAATCTCAAGTAGACTCTGTGCTGAGCATGGAGCCCAACGCAGGGCTTGATCTCACCACCCTGAGGTCATGACCTGAACCGAAATCAAGAGTGGGATGTTTAACCCACTGAGCCCCTCAGGCCCCCCCATACTTTCCTTATTTCTTCCCACATTCCTAAAATCTATCCATAATCATCTAAGCTGGATATAATAAAGCCAGCTGATCCCAAATATTTTATATTAGGATTCCAACGGCAGAAGTTGTGGAGATTTTTATCATTTCTGACCCTCCCCGACTCTGCTGTGATGGGGCTTAGATACGGAGACCAAACAAACACAGACACAGATTTTTTTTTTCTTCTCTGTGACCCATGGTGATAGTCCACATATCAATTCAAGTCAAAATCCTAGACGCTTAGTCATAACATTCCTTGGTTTGCTCTAGCTCCCCCTCCAGGCTGTCGTTCTTAATTAGCTGCCCGAAATGATCCCAGGGTGGAGGGCTATAAGGTAAGGCCCTGCTTGGTGGCGATGGAGATGGAGGCTGGAGATGGACGGGGCAGGCTGGAGATGTCCCCTCAGCCGTAAGCCCTGGGAGCAGAGGCCTTGGCCCTGGCACTTCCAGGCCACAGTGTCTCCAACATTGTGGTCTAAGATGTTTGTGAAATCAGGGTGGCCCATGCTGAGATGGGAGCCAGTGGTCACGGTTTTCCAAGGCCGTGGAAAACCGTGGCCACCTTGGGGTGGAAATTCTGGTTGCATGAATCTGCTATCCAGAAAAACAGGTGGCCTGCCTGGCTCCTCCAGAATTCCTCTTGAAGGCACAACCGCATCTATCAGCCTCTGGCAGGACAGTAACCCTTGGCCCCGAAGACAACATGTATCTCAGTTTTGAGTTTTAAGAGCTGAAAAGGGGACGCCTGGGTGGCTCAGCCATTGAGCATCTGCCTTTGACTCAGGGAGTGATCCTGGAGTTTCAGGATCAAGTCCCACATCAGGCTCCCCACAGGAAGCCTGCTTCTCCCTCTCCCTGTGTCTCTGCCTCTCTCTGTGTGTGTCTCTCATGAATAAATAAATAAAATCTTAAAAAAAAAAAAAAGAGCTGAAAAGGACACCAAAAACGCCTACCGTGATTGAATAGTGCCCCCTCCCCAAGTTCCATGTCCTGACCCCTGGAACCTATGAATGTGACCATATTTGGGAAAGGAGTCTCGGCAGGTGAAATTAAGTCAAGGACCTCAGGATGAGATCGTCCTGGAATAGGATGGGCCCTACCTTGAACAAACGTCCCTATATGAGACAGAAGAGGAGAGACACACACGGGGAGCAACCGAGGCAGAGACTGGAGCTATGGGACCAGCAGCCAGCAGAGGCGCCCCCAGAGAGAGCACTGCCCGGGCGACCCCTTCATTTCGGACTTCTGGTCTTCAGAACAGTGAGAGAGCACATTTCCGTTGTTGTAAGCCACCTAGTTTGTGGGATTTTATGAGGGCAGCCCCAGGAAAGAAAACCAGCCTCCACAGGAAAACTGGTGAGCGGGATCCCCATGCTCCTCTGCTAGGAGCTTGCACGTTGCCAGCACAGCGCCCTGCTCTACACCAAGGCACTTTGTTGGCTGGACCACATGGAAAGCACCAGGAGGAGAGCAGTAGCTTCAGGGAGACTGTCCCCAAGGGCCACACTGTGGCACGGGCCGAGCCTGACCCATCCAGCTCCCCTTTAGAAGATACAGTCTACGCATCTGTGTGCCCAGAACTGCTTCCAGGGATCAGGACACCGTGTCGATCACGCTGTGCTTTTTAGGATCATTTCCTGCTCCGTCGCTTGTGGTTCTCCCTTAAGGCGAACACCTTCACCTGCAAGACAGACTCCTCTACCCCCACACTCTGCTTGGAGAACAGGGTCCACAAGGGATCTGAGTATCCATTAAACTTGGTCATCCGTTTCCAGTCCAGAGGCAAGCAAGTCCTGCAGCAGAGGGTCACCTGAAGTGTAATCCCCACAGTAGCCTGGAAACTCTTTTCAAGTCTATCTTGCATTTTAAGACCTTTGTCCCCTGTCCCACAGCCATGCTACAGAGCATTTGCACACTGGCAGTCCGTGTACCACATATGCTCACGGATGGGCTCTGTTGGTGGCAGTGTGCCTTCGGATGGTCACGTGTTAGCCACAGGCTCTCCCACCCGCTACTGCCCTACAGTTGCCCATCCATACATGTTACATGTACTTGTACTTGCCTGGCCCCATTTGGGTTTGTGACTCTTTTTTTTAAGATTTTATTTATTTATTCATGAGAGACACAGAGAGAGGCAGAGACACAGGCAGAAGGAGAAGCAGGCTCCCTGCGGGGAGCCCGATGTGGGACTCGATCCCAGGACCCCGGGGTCACGGGCTGGCCAAAGGCAGACGCTCAACCACTGAGCCACCCAGGTGCCCCTGGGTTTGTGACTTGTGCACCATTTAGGGTGTGGTCCCTATGGGTGTCTACCAGCTGTCCTATAATTCTGTTGCAACAGTTACTGCTTCAAATCTGCAGAGCACATATTCAGGCTTTGAAGCCTTTCTGTGATATTGAAATGTTTTGACAGTTGGCCTTGGCCTGTGTTCTCCGTGCTCTGGGCTAAGCCCACTCTGTGGAGAGGCCTAACTAGAGAGCTAGGTGAAATTCTCCGACCATCTTGGACCGAGAACCTTGTGGACATCATGAGTCTTCCAAACTCCTGTGTCCACAAGAGAAGTACCCAGCGTCCCTTAACAGAAAACATCAAGTTCACGGATATCAATCCCTTTCCAAGCTGTGTATCACCCTCTGCCAGCCCCCAGGATCTGTAGTTGAAGAGAAGACCTCTACTGGCTCCCCTACATGCAAGAGAGAGTCCCTCAGATGCTTGATAAAGAGAGGAAGGACACGGCAGATGCAGATCCCAGCTTGTGGTCCCCATTTCCGGGAGGCCATGTGACTGTCATGCCTGGGGGCCCACACTCAGCAGAGCTGCTGGGACCTTCCTTCGGCCACCACAAGACGGTGGGTGGGGAACAGGGTGGGAGGGTTGGACACATTCTCTAAAGGATCCCTGTTCATTTTTCTTACAGAAGCTTCTGGCGAAAGTCCTGGCACACTCTGACTTGCAGAGCTCATCTGGAAAGGCCCAGGTCCACAGGGACACAGAGGCCGAGGTGCCAGGGCCATGCCAGCCCTGTCTCGCCGACCTCGGGAAACCCGTGCTCCCCCAAGACTGCACCGCCCAGCCCAGCTTCTCTTTATGAAGCTGACTTTCTGGAAGGTGTTGAATTCTCTTTCTTTAGGGGCTGTGCTTTCTTTGGACCCTGTGGATCCCTGCTCTGGGTTAAGATAATATTTTGAACAATGTGTGAAAACCATTTGGCTGACTGTGGTCCTCCAGAGCCACCACTACCTTGTGTCCAACTCTGCTGCTGGCACAGCCCTTCGCCCCATCTCCAGGGATTCCTGGGTTTTGGACGCCAGCATGGAGAAAATTTGGCCTTGGAAAATCGGACAGTGACCTCCCTGGGTGTTGGCAGATGTTTTCTGTGCTCAGTGACCTCATCGACTGCGAAGACTGTTGATGTCTGTATGTCTCCCTATAAGAGGAGGCCAGAACCCCCTCCATGGCCTTGGGGTCCTGAGGGTCACCACAGTCCTGGCCACCTCCAGCCACATTCGGTTGTGGGGGATGCGAGGAAAGTGGCAGAGGCTGCCCCACATGCTGCCTTCCTGGGACAACCATCAGGCCAGCTCCAGCTGTGATGGGATTGAAGGGTTGGATCCCAGGTTGGCAGGGGCCACTGTGCGGATCTGGAACCTGGAGGAAGCCTGGAGGGCAGGAGGCTTGGGCCAGGCCCCTGAGCCCTGCCGTCAGCTGCTGAAGCACCACGTGATGTGACTGAAAAGTCACATTTCCAAATGACGCATCCTGCCTTCTCAGACTTCTCACCCGTCCTCCCCAAGCCGGCCTGTCCAGCTGGGCCTACTATTGGGTAAGGCCACAGAGCTCTAAAAGAAAGTCCCTGTCACAGGCTGAATGGCGTTCCACCCAAATTCCTGTGTTGAAGTCCCATCCCTCAGTACCTCAGAATGTCACTGTATTTGGAGATAGGATCTTTGAAATAATGAAAATAAAATTAAGGAATTGGGGAACCCTAATCCAATATGACTGGCATCCTTATAATAAAAAGAGATGAGGACAGAGGGACAGTCACATGAGAACCCAAGAGCAAGATGCCCATCCACAAGACAAGGACAGTGGCCTCAGGAGACAGCAGCCCTGCAGACACCTTCATCTCAGAGCGAAGGCTTCAGAACTATGAGAAAACGAATTTTTGTTGTTTGAACCCCTAAGCCTGTGGTATTTTGTTATGGCGGCCCAAGCAGACCAATAGGGTCCCCACAAGGATCTGAAGAGCGTGAGGTGAAAACATTGCCCAGGAACCAGAACAGCAGATCGACAGCAGCTGACATCCTGCAGGAGTGAAAGAGTGGGTGACTTGGGTTCCCCCAGCCTCCACAGGGCAGGAGTGTGGGTATGGACAACACCCCAACTGACCAACAGGGCCCCTCAGACAGAGGCGACCAATGCCTGTGTGGTCAAGATGACCAACTGGGCTGGGAGGTGAGGAGCAGCTGGAAGGGAGGGCTGGATGAAGAACACCTTCACAAAACCTGAAGACCAAGGAGAGGAGGCCAAGGAGACACAGGCCCTTGGACCTTTGCTCTCATGGATGCCTCCTCACATCCCTCCCCTCACCACAGAGTGCACTCGGCAAGGGGCCCATCTCTCTCCTGAGGCCTTTCTCTGGCAGAGCCCATTCTGACGGAGATTAACACCCCTGAGAGCAGCCTTCAGCCAATGATGGGCAGGAGCAGGAGTATAAATACCTCAGCTCACTCCCCTGGGCGCCATGACTGAGTCCCAGTCACACAAGCCTCTCTTAAGGCTCCTTCCTCTCTATGGCTTAGTTCTCTCTCCCCTAACCCTGCTTTGGTTGCTGTCCAAATAAACTAGTGTACGTGAACTCCAGGTTCAGGGTCGGCTTCTGGAAATGCCCCCTCTGGCACCAGTTCTGTGCCTGCGAAAGAGAGTGGAGCCTCAGTGCCTCACGACACAGGGGTTTCAAAATTGCCCAAGCTCCACACCAATAAAGACCTGGCTTCCAAAAACCACGTTCCGCTTGTCGAATGTCTCCCCTTTCTTCATCATCTGAGAGTCCCAGCTTTGGAGGAGAAAATAATGGCTTCCCTGAGGGGGGTGGCCAAAGATGGTTCCAATCCCGGAGCCAAGGTGTGAGCTCTGGAAGACTAATTCCTAACCCTATTTGTGGGTAAGAGCCTTGGCTGTTTCTCGCCGCCAACACTGCTCTGGTTTATATCTGGAAAAGCTGGCAGAGAGGGGTCTGGAGCAGGCTCATGGGGGATCCCAAGGCCATTCCCCATCCCCCCGCAGCCGGGTGGGGATATGCCCTCTGCCTCCTGTCCCTGTGGTGGTTTCTCCACCGTCGTGAAGGCCACTGCACAGTAGCAATCAGTGTCATATTGCTTTTTTAAATTGTCTTTGATTTACCAATTCTAGCCCATTTGGATAAACAAAGCAAAACCATGCTCTCTCTCTGGTTTCTAAATGCTCTTTTTTGGGTGTCTCCTGGAAGCCCGTGTATTCCTTCCCTTTCAGGGTTCCCTTGGGGAATCGAAAGGTCTAGAAATACCAAATTCCAAGGGAGGTAAGGTGAATTTATCATGCAAATGGCAGAAAATCTCTCAAATAAAGTCCCTTCAAAAGCCAGGCAAGCACCTGGGTGGCTGCCTTCAGCTCAGGGCTCAGGGCATGACCCTGGAGTCCCGGGATCGAGTCCCACCTCGGGCTCCCTGCATGGAGCCTGCTTCTCCCTCTGCCTGTGTCTCTTCCTCTCTCTGTGTGTCTCTCATGAATAAATACATAAATAAAATCTTAAAAAAAAAGAAGCCAGGAGAGCTTGGGAAGATTGGAGCTCCTGATGGAGCAAAGACAGGCCACGTCTCCCCGTCTAAGAGCCATCTTGTGGTAGAAACCGCTCAAGGCTTGGGAGCCAAACAGGTCTGGACTCTTGTCCTGTCTGCGTCGGCCCCTGCCCCCCTACAGGTCTCTGCTCCCTGCAGCTCAGCTGCTCATCCGGGATATGGGTAAAAGGCCAGCATGGATACCTGAAAAGCATCCGGTCTGTGTCGGGGACACAGGAGCCTCGCACTGGTCATCCCTGTGGCCTTCTTTACATTTCCAAAACACAAAGTGTATTTACTTCTCCTGGGGAAAAAAAAAATCCCTGCTCCCCTCTGTCAGCCAGATAGTGCAGGAGATAAGAAATGGGATTTAAAACGAAGCCTTTAAATTAACAAGGCAGGAAACCACAAATGTTGGAGAGGATGCGGAGAAAAGGGAACCCTCTTACACTGTTGGTGGGAATGTGAACTGGGGCAGCCACTCTGGAAAACTGTGTGGAGATTCCTCAAAGAGTTAAAAATAGACCTGCCCTATGACCCAGCAATTGCACTGCTGGGGATTTACCCCAAAGATACAGATGCAATGAAACGCCGGGACACCTGCACCCCGATGTTTATAGCAGCAATGGCCATAATAGCCAAACTGTGGAAGGAGCCTCGGTGTCCATTGAAAGATGATGGATAAAGAAGATGTGGTCTATGTATACAATGGAATATTCCTCAGCCATTAGAAATGACAAATACCCACCATTTGCTTCAACGTGGATGGAACTGGAGGGTATTATGCTGAGTGAAGTAAGTCAGTCGGAGAAGGACAAACATTATATGTTCTCATTCATGTGGGGAATATAAATAATAGTGAAAGGGAATATAAGGGAAGGGAGAAGAAATGTGTGGGAAATATCAGAAAGGGAGACAGAACGTAAAGACTGCTAACTCTGGGAAACGAACTAGGGGTGGTAGAAGGGGAGGAGGGCGGGGGGTGGGAGTGATTGGGTGACGGGCACTGGGGGTTATTCTGTATGTTGGTAAATTGAACACCAATAAAAAAAAGATATTAAAAAAAATAAAAATAAAACGAAGCCTTTTAATTCCTAAAGTTTTCATTTGCTTGGAGGCCTCATGTCCCCCTCATGCAGCCCCACTTGGAGGAGCAACTCAGGTAATTTGGGGGTTTGCCTTCAACTCCCTTGCTGGATATCAGGGCTCCAGATGGGCTCTGGCCTCCATGGAAGGGACTGGGGACCCGCAGGGCGGAGGCTTTCAGAGCAGCCACCTGCCTTCTCCACCGGGAGGGAATGTCTCTCCCAGGGCCCTCCCAGGGGTGTGGAGGTGTGGGCCCTCATGCCTGTCCTCCTTTCTGGACAGTTCTGTGGTGATGGTGCTGCTCCCCAGCCTCAGAGCAGACGCCTCTTCATCTCCCGACCGCTCTCGTTACTCCAGAGCACACAGTCCCCGCTTACCAGCTGCCCGGCAAGTCTCCCCAATAACTAATTCTGTAATCAACACTTCCTGCCCTGTTTTCCAGCTACCGTATGAGCGAGGCCGACCTACAGATCCCGTCCAAACAGTGGGCAGTTGCTTCCTGACCAAGCTGCTTTCAAGAACCACAGGGACGTTTGTATCAAAATTCAGTTATTTAAACACCAAAAATATAAAGGCTGCTCACAACTCCGAGTCTGTCCGTGCACAGCGCCCTTTCCTCGCTGTTGTGAATCAAAAGGGAGCAGAGAAAAGCTGTCTGTCTGCCCAGTGACACCCTAGTAACTGCCAGGTCCACTGGGTCCCAGTCGACACTGACCGGCCAGGCCGACAAGGTGACCACAGAGTGAGCAGTCCTTGGACCCTGCTGCCCACCCTCAGCTCCAAACCAGCAACTTGTCTTCTAACGCCCCCCTTAGTCAACATAAAGCAAAGCAAGAATGGGGGACATGCAGTCTGGGCTGCTCCACCAGGCATCTGCACCCCATTAATCAGCACCCCTGACCCGGCCATTGGCATGGAGGGCTGGACCGTGAGAGGATGAGGTGCTCCCCTTCATGCCAATTATTTGCTGCCTCAAGTTGGATTCTAGAAGAAAAGTGTCACTTCTTCAAACATTTCAGTGGCTAGACCCAACCCCCAGCCCCAACCCCATCCAGATGGTCACCAAACTGTCTGCATTAGCAAATCGAATACTGATTATTCATTCTTTCCATGCTGACTTCTCCCATCCGGGGAACTGTGGTCTTCCCTGAGCTTGCCAACCAGGTGGTGGACAGTGGTCAGAGGCCGGCTGCCGCCGGGTTCAGCTCCAGGCTCTGCCAACTTCTCTGAACTGGCTTCACCTCTCTGAACCTCAGCTCCTCCTCTGTGGTAAAAGGAGGATATGAACACGAGAACCTCCCTCACTGGGTTGGCAACGTATTTAATCACTTAAATCAGTGTCTGACAGTAGCAAGGGCTCTGAACCTGTTGCTTCTTTTGCTGATCGCCCTTACTTGCAACCGGCGTGCAGACGTCACAAAGAAGTTTAGGTTCTAAATCCACCATCTCGAATCCAGCAATTTGTGCACCATCCCACACCTGCCAGGGTTCCACTGGAAGGTGAGGTTGGATGTGTGCGAACTGACTGTGCTTTAGTCAGGGGTGGATGGAGTGTGCTTTAAAATTCGTGTGTGCACAATGGGCGACTATTGCACCAAGCAAGGCCGCTCTCCCGCTCCAGGCGTACCACAGCCCAGCGCAGGTGAGCAGGTGAGGGGTACTCACGGAGGTGGTGCGCGTAGCGGAGGTGGAACACATCGCAGCCGTGCACGTGATGGTAGAGGGTCTTCTCGATCAGGTCCTGCGGCTCATACCCGGTCAGCTCGGTCACCCTGGGGGCGGACAGTGGCTCGGTGTGTTACACTGCTCTGCAGATCGCCTTTCATTTAAACTAATATTGGTTTTGCCAACTAATCAAGTGCTAAAAGGCTCAGGGTGGGGGGTGATGTTGGTTTTGGAAAGGGAGAATGATCTTTTTTACAAGAAGAGAGTCTTTGAACTCTAGCCCAGTACAGGATGTAGCACTATTCATGAGCGGGAATGTTCTGAAACGACTGGTGAGAAGAGCCTTTGGGATGGCTTAAAATGCTTTCCTTTTTCTGGGTGAAGCTTATGTGGGGGCGCTTACGAGTGCACTTTGATACTGCTATTGGGAGAAAGAACCACTCTCCAGGGGGCTTTTGGGTGACAGTCCAGTGGGAACCATTTTTTTTTATTATTGTGGTAAAATGTGCATAACAGAAACTTTTGCCATTTTAACCATTTTTAAGTCTGCATTTAGTGGCAATGACTACATCCACAATGTTGTGTGACCAGCCCAATTCCATCTCCAGAGCTCCCCATGCCCCCCCCCCAACCCCAGCTTCTATCTCTATGAATCTTTCTATTCTAGATATCTCGTAGGAGTGAAATGATTTGGTCTATATCCTTTTGTGTCTGGCTTCTTTCACCTGGCATCATGTTTTCAAGATTGGCCCATGTTGTAGCGTGTGACAGGATGTCATTCATTTTTATGTTTGGGTAATAGTCTATTCTATGGAGATATCACTTTTTTTTTTTTTTTTTTTGGCCACCTGGGTGGTGTCCACATCCCAGCTACTGTGTGTGCGGGCCAGTACGCCCCACACAGGACACGGCTGAACGGCACAGTGGTCTCAGGATGCTCTGGTTGGACGGTGGCATTCACAGACTAGCTGGAGACATGCAAGCCTCACATCATTGGGGGACTCTTGTGCAGGCCCCAGAAGATAGTATATCAACACCCGAAAACAAGGTACATCTGATGGCGAAAGGGCAGCATGTTCCCGGTGCTTTCCTGCCATTACCACCTCTCTGTTCTCATCAAGTCCCAGGAATGTTGAATTCCCACGTCAGCTCTTTGAAGAAAAGTGGCTCTCAAGGTCCAAGACCACATCATCACTGGCGTTTGGATCACTCCATTCAGAGTTGAAAATGGCATGTGGCAATGGTGTCATATCCCAAGGCCTTGGGCAACTGAGTGGGGAGCGGTGCCCTTGGAGGAGGTGGCCGAAACGTCTTGGTGACAGATATTCAAGAACAGTTGAAAGAGGACAAGAAGGTATTGCAAAGGAAGGGAGGCCCTGGTGAGAAGTCAGTCCTGGAGCGGGGAGCAGAGCTAGGGTCTGAGGACGGCCGGGACTGGGGGTCCTGTTGGCTTGATTTCGAAATGTTGGCTGTAAATTAAACGGGGAAACTTGACCTCATTTCATTCCGTAACCCGCTCCCCTTTCTGTTGAGTTCTGTGCCGGCTTCGGGTCATAAATCTCCGAGAGCTTCATATTTCCCTGGAATCGCTCACTATTTGGTGTACACATTTCCATGGTGTTCCTCCGGGGCGGGAAGGAGATGAGGCTGGAGGTAGGTGGAGAGGGAACTTGCCACAGCCTCTCAGGGCTCGGGGGACTTGTCTAAAGGCCACCTAGAACTTCAGACCCCATTAGAGTCTAACTGTGTGGCAGGAAAGCTGAGATCTGGCTTCTCCCCCCCAAAGAAAACCAGGCATCTCTACGGTGTGGGGATGAAAGAGGCTTCCCAGACCCTTTGGAAGTAGAGTTACAGAACAACGGCCCCGAACGTGTAAATGAATCAGAAACACATGTATTAAGTTTCTCATCAAAGTACACGCTGGTTTTAAAAATTAAAGGGAAAGAGAAGGGTCTGGCAGCAAGCCCTCCTGGTTTTTTCCAAACCTCCAGTGTCTGAAGACCTGTCAGAGGGATTTGCCAAACCCCAAACATGGCTGGGTTCACCCATCCTTAGCAAAAGCACCAGCTACAGTTTCAAAGTGAAATACCACAAAACCCCGATGAACCAAATTTCAGGTTATGCTGAGTTCAGTTGTGTCTGGGATTACACGGGGTGGGGGGCCAAGCGGCCACCCCCCAGGCCCCTGTGACTCTACGGCTGCTGGGCTTCAAGCCAACCCCTCACTGTGGCTTCTGGGGTTTGGATGTGGGAGCCGACATCTCCCACCCCGCCGGGCCATTCCGCCGACCTCTGGGTCCCGGGTCAGCCCCCCTGTCCCCCAGCCCAGAGGCCTATCAAAGAAGGAGCTGCAGCAGACCAGAGACCAGAGCGAGAGTGAAGAATTCTCCAGCTCATTCGAAGCATCTCCTAGATGACTGGAGTTCTGACGCTTTGCTAGAAGCCTCTGGCACTTAGCTGATAGAACACAGGGGACTTCTGCAGAGCCGGGGCTCTTCTCAAGATCGCTGTCTTTCTTTCCTACTCACCTCAGGGGTGCAGCCCTGGGTACGACCCTCACCCAGAAGTGGAGGAAAGCTGGTGTTCTCGAAAGGCCCTGCCTGGGGCTCCCTCCAGACACAGTCTGGCCTGTAAGCTAACCTCGGATGCCCTCTTCTGCAAAGCCCTCGGTTTGTCCTTCGTGTTTCAAAGCCATGTGCATCGAGCGATGTGAGAAGACCTGAGATCTCTTCTCCGGGGACATCTCCCTCTTTCCTCTTCTAGAGAATTCACTGAGCCTCAGAGGCGAATTCTCCTTGAGTCGTCAAAGGAAAACTAGGAGACAGACATAACACGGGAGACCCCAGTCGTATCCTCCCAAGTGTCTAAAATAATGAATTTGTGCAGCTGGAATTCCTTTCAGTTCAGCTTTTAGAAGTGGCTCCTGAATCCAGAAAGAACGCCTTCCCACCGCCTGGCTGTCAGTTCCGTCACCCCCAGGCGGCCCACCCAGCCGGGCCCCTCTCCTGGCAGGTGCCCGTCTCTGCTGCAGGCAAACAGCACTTGCCAGCGTCGGACCAGCCCAAAGGTCCTGGTCTCCTTGCCCCAAAGAGTTATGTGTACTCTTCGCTTGGAGTTCCTGGGCTACAACAGCAACCTCTGTCATTTCTCTGCCTTCGAGTGGTTCTGAGGCTCGGAGGTGTGCTAACGATGAACTAGGCTAATTCGTGTCTATGCCTCTTGCCCTTGACGAGATAGGTTTTTTTTCCCCCATAATGGTTTAAAATGACCAATTTTATGTGTATTTTACCACAATAAAAAATGTTGGGGAAAAATATAAATCTTAGCAAAATTATATATATTTATATTTACATATTTCTATTTTATATATATATAAAGAGAGAGAGAGAATGAGATCTCCTTTTTCCCAGAAAGCTCGGGGTCTCTGAACATTTATTCCTCCCGTATAGCTGGGGACTCCAAGGGGCTAACAGGCAAGTGGCTCACCTTGGAGGTATATCAGGCTTTTTTACTTTTACAAATGCTTCATGTCTATTATCAAATTTCATCTTCCCTAACAGCCTGTGGGGAGCCGAGTGGGCAGGACAGGGTTTACTTTTTTTTTTTTTTTTAACAGATGAGAGAAGGAAGCCCGCAGAAGCCCCAGAAGCCCTGGGGAGGCCCGGCTGCTCCAGCACACACCTCCCCTTTGCGGCGGGCTTGGGCCTGCGACAGGCCTAGCGACACAACCAGTCAGTGCTCCTGCCTCATTCCCTCTGACTGGCAGGCATCCTCAAGTGTGAGGGGAAAGGACAGTTGAGAGAGACGGTTCAGGGGCCGCTGCGTCTTCGCCCTCCCCTCCAGCCAGGCCAGGGGGTGCCCTCCCAGCCAAGGCCCCGATGGGGCACCTCCCGAGCTCGTGGTCCCAGCTTTCCCCG
Source organism: Canis lupus baileyi (assembly GCF_048164855.1). Classification (NCBI taxonomy): domain Eukaryota; kingdom Metazoa; phylum Chordata; class Mammalia; order Carnivora; family Canidae; genus Canis; species Canis lupus. Next base: position 35,080,034 of record NC_132867.1, on the reverse strand, counting down.
GGGAAGGCCACCTGTCTGCTCGCAGCCTCAGCCCTGGTGGCTCCGATGGCCTCCCACCAGCCTGCGTCGACAGTCCCCCCACAACCCACACTACTCCGATTTTAAAATTTTCATGGTCCCACCTACGTGACGGAGATGCAAGACAGAGTCCCGACCTCGTGGGGCTTCAGAAAAGGCTAACGTGTCCACGACACGTATTACCAGCTCCCACTCCAGTGAGATGTTGAAGATAGAAGTAAATAATATAAAGCAAGTCCCTGGAGAAGCTGGTCACTCCCGAGTCCTAAAGCCAGTGGCAATCCTTGCAATTCATTACCTGGTCCACTGAATCCCTTTCTAACTCGCATTCTGTGACTTATCCCTCACCACGTTTTGTCTCCACTGTGTAGCTTTCAGGCCTGTTGCCACCATCCGTAGGAGCAGCAGGTGCCCAACTCACCTGGAATCCAGGAATATCAGCTTCAGGTCGAGGCTGGCCCTGAACATGAACATGTTACTGTGCAGCTTGATTTCTGTGATGGCACTGGGCGGCAGCGACTGGCCCACGGCCACCAGCCCCACAATCTGGTAGCACGAGTCGTACAGGGACATGTCCAGCATATATTGCCTAATCTTCAGGTAGCCGCTGCAGTGGATGACCTGGGAGAGCAGAGCGGGGGTGAGCCGCCGGCAGCCCCAGGGCCACCGTGGCACCCACGACCCCTGGCTCTGGGCCTGCTGGCCTTCTCGAGCGGGCTGGACTATCCCCAGCCCGGCCTCCCCTGAGCTGCGGCCTGACCAGCTGACAGATGCCCGATTCACCGCTCGGAAGGAACGAGGCTTCTTCCTTAGGAAACAAGATCACGCTACAATGTAAGGGTTGCCTCACCCAGTTGGCTCTGCTCAAGTAACCCTACCGGTTAAGGCTCTAACACCTAATGGATTGATGTATAATTAGCTCATCACCAAGTCACTATTATTTTTTTAAATTTATTTATTCATGAGAGATACACAGAGAGAGGCAGAGACACAGGCAGAGGGAGAAGCAGGCTCCATGAGGGGAACCCGATGTGGGACTTGATCCCAGGACCCCGGGGTCACGCCCTGAGCCAAAGGCAGACGCTCAACCACTGAGCCACCTGGGCATCCCACCAAGTCACTATTAAATGGCACAAGCGAAACACCACGGGAAAGTAACCATTGGTTCCATGATGCTCTTCGACTCCCAGCCCCCCTGGATTTGACGTCTGTTAATGTGAGGTTTATGTCACTTGACAAGCTATGCCATTCCGGGAAATTAAGAATTCCTCCAGGAGAATCAAAAGAGGCTGCCTTTTCATGTATTTTTATTTTGTTTTGTTGGCTCTATTTATAACTCAAGATTTTATCCCCTTGTAATAAGCAATAAGCCAGAGTGGCGGTATAGAAACCCCCGAGGCAGCCAAAACCCACGCAGGAGAGAACGTATAGTGTCCCAAATGTCCCAGGATTGGCAGCATTTGTATAAGTTAGTGTCAATAAAATCTCCAAAGGGTCGCAATCATCACGTGACAACAGCGATGCACAGTCAAAATCCCCAGTTCTCTTTTCAAAAACCTTCCGGCACGACCCCTGAACGCATTGTGTTTAGAGCTGCAACAGACCTGAAAATCCGCCCAGTCTATTGTCCCATCTTACTGATGAGGAAACTGAGGACAAGGTGGGTGATGTATTTTGCTTATGATTAGACAGTTAATAAGTGGCAGAAATAATTCAAGACCCAAGTCTGTTGGGTACAAGGCAGTGCTGACGGTTCCTCACCCTTGGTCAAAACAGGCATAGAGTCTGGGTCAGCAAATAAGAAACGTATCCCCAAACTATAAAACAGTGAGGTCAGGGCACCTGGGGTGGCTCAGTCAATTGAGGGACCTGCTCTTGGCTTTGGCTCAAGTTGTGATCTCAGAGTCGTGGGATCCAGTCCTGTGTAGGGCTCCACACGCAGGGGGAGTCTGCTGGAGATTCCCTTTCTCCCTCTGCCCCTCTCCCCACCTCTCTAAACAAACAAACAAATAAAATCTAAAAAACAAACAAACAAAAAAACAAAAAAACAGATTGAGGTAAACTTAAAGGAAAGAGTTCAGCCTGGGGTTCAAAGGAGGAGGCTGAGGAGAGGCTGAAGGAGGGGCAGCCCCTGGGGTGGAGGAGTTAAGGAGGAGCATCCTAGAGAGGACAAAGGTACAGAGGCACTAAACTGTCCCCCTCTCTTGACCCCACCTTCCCTCCTTTCCTAACCTGCAAATACTCCTGCACAAGGCCCCCATCCCCTCCAGCTCCAGAGTGATGGGCTCACGACCCCTCTCCTCTGAGGTGGGAGAAACGGTTAACTTCAGATTCCAGAGAGGAAGCAGAAGCGGGGAAGGGGGGTGCTCAGCACAGATTCCCCCCACCTGCCCTTGCTTCTGGGAGTGGCTGACTCTGGCGCTGAGGCACCACGCTGCCCTGCTGTGGGCCCTTCTGGGGACCTGCTCCTGGACCCTGGAGCTAGCCAAGCAGGGGGCCACGTCCAGCAGAGAAGTGCAGCCAGGAGGAGCTCTGCCCCTTAGCCTGTGGGCCTTCTGCTGGTCATCTCCCTTCTCTGCTTGCGTCCCCGGTAATCATAAAATGGGGCAATAATACTCCTCTCAGAGGGTGGCTATGACCATTAATTAACTAGATCGGGGATGCCTGGGTGGCTCAGTGGTTGAGCATTTATTTGCCTTTGGCTCAGGTTGTGATCCTGAGGTCCTGGGATCGAGTCCTGCATCGGGCTCCCTGCAGGGAGCCTGCTTCTCCCTCTGCCTGTGTCCCTGTCTCTCTGTGTGTCTCTCATGAATAAGTAAATAAAATCTTTAAAAAATAACAAAATAAATTAACCAGATGAGATGCTGCTGCTGGAAGCTCTTTGCCTTCAGAATGGGTTCTATCCTTAGTTGAGCACATTGTAGCCATCATCACTGGGTTTGGCCAAACATTGGAGGGAAGAAGCAACATTTCTGTGCTCGCTGCGGACCCCATGATATGGATTCCCGGTAAACTCTCGGGGCAGGTACCAAAGGAAAATTCTACCCTTGGCCACATGTGTTCCTGATCTCGTCTGACGAAATCCAGTCTTCTTGCAATATCCTTGTAAGAGACCAGCTCTCATACCTGCTGCAGGAGCAGCTGTGAGCAGCCTCACTAGAAAGTTCTACAGCAGGCATAGTGAAACGTTTGGGTCCCTGTGCTTGGTGTCTGCAGATGTTCGTGGATAGGAAGCAAAATATAAAACAGTGAAGACCCACCATGCCTCCTTCCTCCCTCCCCTCACACGAGGCTCCTCCTACCTTGTAGCCGCTGCACGTCAGGCCTGCATTTCTTTTTGCCAGGACGCACTTCATCCGCAGAAAGAACGACCTCTCGATCTCATACTCTGAAAGCAGGAGTGAGGTTAGATTGGCCAACTGTCCCATGATGCTTCCCCCGATCCTGACCCACAATATCAAGCAACCCCCAGGACCAGGTCAGTCAGCCAGAGGCCTCATCCCAGAATGCCCAGACCCTGACCCAGAGAGTTTCTGCCTGTGGCTGGGACCTAGGCCGGGTGGAGACACTGGCCCAGTCCTGGCGTGGCTTCCACATGCTCCAGAGGAAGGCAGCCGGGAACATGGCCATAGAGAGAACTCATGAGACACCAACCGGGAGCCAATATGAGGACTGTAAGTGCAGGGGCCCTGGCCTCGCTCAACATGCCCGTGGTCCCCTCGGGGCAGGCACAGAGAGGCCTGACACCAGAAGAATCGCCTTGGCCAGCCCTGGGGTGGGTGTCTGAGTTGGCCAGGAAGGCCCAGAAGCATCTGACTTCCCTCAGGCTAGAGGATAATGAGTCAGGGTTCACAGGTACAGCCCTTTCCCCAGCAGAGGGAGACAGCCCCAGGGTACCTCCTGCCAGCTGTGCCCGTAGGCACTGATACTGCCTGAGACTACCATGGAATGGGGAAGAGAACCCAAGAGACCCACTCACTTGGTCAGATCCAAGCTTTGCCCTCATAGATAGCCCCGGTCCAACCACCCCTCCTTTCTCGACTGCTCTGACCCTCCCCATTTAATATTTCCCAAAGGCCTTACCCACCAATCTCTGACCTCCCTATTGCAAATGCAAGCGAGTCCCCTAAGGAAACACCCTGTGCTTCAGTGAGCAGATGCCAGTTCTCTGGAATGATGTGCCCATGCCCCTGGGTAAGGGTGAGGGCGCTCCACTCCTAATAAACAGCTATTTGGTGGCAGTTAATAAATTAATTTTTAAAGAAAGGTTACCATTAGCAGTAACCCAGGGGGAGAAAAATTGCCTGTAAGGCTCCTCCCCCACCCCACTCTTGGAGGGGCGGTCACATTTACCCAGAATTCCTCTGTAGCCACCCCAGAGTCTGTGAGGCATAAGCTTCCCGGCTGCCTGTCTGCATCATTTCCAGCCACACACTGAGGTGTGGACGCTCAGGTCTAAACAACTGCACCCGGTAGTTAACCATCCAGTTTTGGAGAAAACCAACAACACAAACACCATGAATGAAACAGCAGGACGAGTTCAGATGCGGAAAACCACCTCTGTGGATGAGAAGCTGAGGAGCAGTCCCAGGGCCCCGTGAACCTCAGACCTTATGCACCCAGGTGAAACGAATCCGTGGGTAACCCCCCTCTCCTGGACCTCTGTGCTTCTCTTGTGTGGTTGCTACACCTCAGACATGAACCCCACGGGACCTGGGATTGGAAGGGTCTCATGATATTCCCAAGACTCATTTGCTGTGATTTTATAAACACTTAATTTAAAGCTATGACATGGAAGGGTAACGTGAAACCAGAGCTCATGGGAGAAAGCCCATTTCTGTGTAACCAACACATTGTGGAACTTTCTAGAACAATAACAACACAGAGTCTTAGGAGCTCTCTTAAGACTCCTGCTGCCTTTTCCAGCTTTAAACAACCCCACAGTTGTTTAAGAATGAGACCCCTTCCCAGCCCTCATTTTGCTAGAAATTACTTCTTCAGAGCTTATCTGTGTGCACGGATATGGCCAGACCGTTTACAAGGACTTAAGAGTTACAGACCATAGCAGGACACCTGGGTGGCTCAGTCGGTTAAGCGTCTGCCTTGGGCTCAGGTCATGCATGCTCTCAGGGTCCTGGGATCGAGCCTTGCATCGGGCTCCCTGCTCAGCGGGGAGTCTGCTTCTCCCTCTGCACCACCCTCCGCTTGTGCTCTCTCTCCCTCACACACACACTCTCTCTCTCAAATAGGCAAATAAAATCTTTTTTAAAAATGAGTCAACGGACCATAGCTGCAAGGAAGCCTGCATCTCATCAGAAACTAGCTTAGCAGGTCTCTCTCGCTGGTAAGGAAGAATGAGACTCATGGTGACTATGTCTGGGGCTAAGAACACGGGGACCACCGAGCTGTTCCCGCGGGTGGTTTTAAAACAGTGTGCTCGGGGATCCCTGGGTGGCTCAGCGGTTTATTGCCTGCCTTCAGCCCAGGGCATGATCCTGGAGACCCGGATCGAGTCCCACATCGGGCTCCCTGCATGGAGCCTGCTTCTCCCTCTGCCTGTGTCTCTGCCTCCCTCTCTCTGTGTCTCTCATGAATAAATAAATAAAATCTTTAAAAATAAAAATAAAATAAAATAATAAAATAGAATAAAATAAAATAAAACAGTGTGCTCTTCTGCAGTCTCTCCTTCTAGCCTGAGAACGGCCCTTCTCAGGAGGAGGCAGTAAGAGTGGAACCCCAGTTTTTCTCCAGCGGGCTACCCCAGTCTACCATGTTTGGTGTCTCTTCCTTTGCATTTTGTTCTATGGGGAATTGGGGCCACGTTGGGATCCCAGAGTTCACAGCAGAGAAGAGACCCATTGATCAACATGCCAGTTGGTCTCTTTGGTCTGTCAGAGGGACTTACAGAGCCAGGGCCCCAGAACGAGTTCTTCTGTGTCTTCCTAGCATGGACTGCAAGTATAACTTAGGGAGTGACTCATCTGTGTAACGATGTGCTTCACATCCCCCACCGAATGTCACACCACATTATGGCCCTACACTTACGACAGGAAGACCCCAGTCCATGCATGTGTAGTAATGGTACTGTCAGGTGGAAGATCGTGTCCCCCACATGGAGATAGGCCAGTGAGGTGGACCTGCCTCCGTCTAGACCAGGCTTCTTAACTGATTCATGGTGCCATGGCACAAGCCCCACAGATTCTTACCCGGAAAAACGTATTTAAGTGCAGAAGATAAAATACATAAATACATGAGATCACAAGTGGAACCAACTTATAGTGAAAACAGTTAACCCTAACAGGAAAACAAGTGGTGATGTGGTTGTAAATGTGCTGCTTTATCCACGCATTAAAGAACACAATCCAGTAGCGGGCCTCGTAACTCCAGAAATTTCGAGGCAGCAATGCGCATGAGAGCTAAGTTTAAATATCTGCAAGAACTGTAAAGTGAAATGAAAGTGGGTGGGATTCCCATTGTTGGCAAAGCCACGGGTGCCAGTGGGAGTGAGGAGCCATACTGTCCATAATCTAGAAGCAAAGGGAATGCCACATGTCAACCTGGTAGATAAAGATGTAACTCTCCCCACGCAGTTTCACAGACCCCCTGAGTTCTCTGGGGGACCCTCTGGTTAAGAAGCCCAGATCTAGACCTGTGTCCCAAGGGCGCATTAGGGTCGAACCCTTCGACCACTTTATTTTACCTCCTACCAGCGCCTGTCATGGTCTCTGGCACGAGAAACAGGATCAATAGTGTCGCTTCAAAGGCCAGAGGCATCAAAGCAAATCCCCACGCCGTGTGTTTGCTGGAGAGGCCCAGCTGGGCAGCCCCAGTCACGCTTCCCCTCGGCAGCGTGGGAAGCGAGACCCTCAGGTCACCTCGAAGAGCTTCGTCTGGTTTTCATTCTGGTTTCTTTTCATCTGGAGGAAATACCTTGGAGCAGGTGATGGTGAAGAGGCTGGTGGGCCGCGAGGACCGCTGTCATCTCGTCGTGGTCGGAAGGATGGATGTACTCATAAATGCTGTTGCCCGTGAGCTCCACCTGCCGCAGAGGGAAGGGGAGGGTCAGAAGTCCTCTCGGGGTTGCCCGGGGAGGGGGGGCCAAGGAGGGGCAGGTGTACAGGAGGTATGCACTGCCGGGGACAGGGCTTCGACCTCAGCTCGCAGCGCACACCTTCTCCACATGCAGAGACACGTGTCTTCTCTCAAGCAGCGCCCTGAACCGTCTCCCACGTGGGGACTGGGGCCCAAAGCCAAGACAGGCCTAAGCAGGAGGAACTGGGCCGTGAAGGAGGAAAAGGTGGACCATGGAGGGGGGTGACCTGGTGGCCCTGGGCAGTAGCCTTTATACAGGAGGCAGCTCACAACAGACTGGAGCCAGGGCCTTGCCCTCCACCTCACTCCCATGCTGCCTGAGGAGACGGGCCAGGCCGGGACACCTGACCAGACCACAGTCACTGCGAGAGCCACGTCCTCTCAGAGGCTGAGCAGGTGGGAGCCACGGGGGCTCCACTGCACCTGAGGAGGGCTCACCGGCCGACAAAGGCCCTCTCTCCTTCAGTGCTGAGCTGCTGTGCCCCTCAGGCACCGCCAGGCCTCTCACACATTGCCAGAAACATGTCCCTAACCTTCTGAATCTGGGATGACTGGGTGACCCAGTGGCTCCGGCCCACGGGTGACCTGCAGGAAAGTCTGGGCCCACTCCAGGTAGCCACATGACAGGGTGGTTATTTCTGGGGCTTGCTACCCCAGCGCCTGGACACCACCTACTTCCAGGCACACCCTGCAGAGGACGCGATGGCAGGCCTGGAGGTCACGTGCATGTTGGACAGGACCCTGCTTTGCAGGTACGGGAGTCTCTAGGAAAACTCCAGCTTTGGGACCTTTCCACCGAGGTCCCTGGTGATTTGATGCCTGAACTGGAGAACTCTTCTATTGTTCTCCCAAACCTAAGTGCGGGGAGAGGGGAAGTTAGAGAGTCTCAAGACCTGGACACCCTTACCCATCCAAAGATGGGCAGTGCCATAGAATGTTCCAGAGACTATGACTGTCAGAAAGGGCCTTCTGAGTAGCAGTGAGTGGATCCTATTTTAGAGACCCAAGAGTGCGGATGAGAACAGTGAATCAGTGCACCGGGATTGGTCAGAAGCCCAGGGCAGTGAGGGCTCTTCCATCACAGCCGGGAGGAGCCCCGAAGCCCAGAGTGTGGAAGAAACAAAGCATGTGAGAACAGCACAGAACCGTGGGCAGGCCTGACGAACTTTCTCTGCTCTGCCCCACAGAGGGAGGGCCAGCTAAAAGAGCAAAGGGAGGCTTGTGAGTGCCTTGCCCGTAACCACCCCCTCGTTATTTTTAAGTGTGTCATGCTACGTGTTTGTCACTGGTCTCAATCAGAGCAGAGATAACACGATCTTGTGCAAAGGGGCAGCGTGGACCGTGCCACCTCACGCAGCAGGGCAACCGCAGCCAGGCAATTTAATGGACAAGGTCTCCTGGGAGCCACCGGTCCAAATTAGCATCCAGGCCATCGGCTCTTTACTTGGGACCAAGTAATTTACCCCAGTCCTCTGGCCAGTTCTTCCAATTTGTTAAGACGTATGAGTTACCATTTTATTCAGAACCAACTATGTTTCTGGCCCACTAACTAATCTTGTCCCTAAAACGGCTTTCACAGTCCTGTTTTCTGCATGATTCATGGAATGTTTCTTTCCAATATTATGCCAACGGAGGAAGGGAGAGAATCCTGTTACAGAGAGCCTCCCTACCTCCCCACTGGACACTCACCTCCCAAACCTGGCACTTGCGCTAATGGCCCTAAAGGGGATTTGCCTATGACCACAGTTATTATGAGAGTTGATTAAAAAACAATGAGGATTAAGAACTAAATGTTCTTCTTTCAAATCATTTCTATTTATCCTTAAAACATTTCCCAAAAATCAGCAACCAACGGACTTAAACCAGTTAAGTCAGCCATTCAGGACAGGACCATCTCGCCTTCCCTGGGGACAATGATGGAGGTTCTTTGTGAACCTCCCTTGTGAAAGGGATTGGCTAATCAGTAACAGACTGGCTGGTTTTTGTTTTCAATCGATTCACAATTTCAATGGTTTATTTTTATTTTAAAGATATTTTATTTAGTTATTCATGAAAGACACAGAGGGAGAGGCAGAGACACAGGCAGAGGGAGAAGCAGGCTCCCTGCAGGGAGCCCAATATGGGACTCGATCCCAGGACCCTGGGATCATGACCTGAGCCGAAGGCAGAGGCTCAACCACTGAGCAACCCAGGCGTCCCTCAATGATTTATTTTTATTTTTTATTTTTTATTTTATTTTTATTTTTTTTTAAATTTTTATTTATTTATGATAGAGAGAGAGAGAGAGAGAGGCAGAGACACAGGCAGAGGGAGAAGCAGGCTCCATGCACCGGGAGCCCGATGTGGGATTCGATCCCGGGTCTCCAGGATCGCACTCTGGGCCAAAGGCAGGCGCCAAATCGCTGCGCCACCCAGGGATCCCTATTTTTTATTTTTTTAATGATTTATTTTTAAAATGAAAAAGTCACAAGATTGAATTTTTTATGTGTTGGCCTACCATTTCTCCCTTACTCATGGTTTTAGGGAAAAAAATGAGCATTTCGGTTTGCTCTCAGTTCTTCATCAGAAAAAAGTGTCTTCTTCTTAGAGAAAGTATATTTATATACTTGCAAAACGACTCGCATCTGTCCTTACAGGGATTTGATTTGTGTTTTAATCCCAAAGTAGCTTCATCTGTCTTCAAAGACCCCATTCTTGCCACATGCGTTTGGAGTACGAGAAGAGAGAGGGTCCATGAATTAAGAGGCTTGATTTTCTGAATCCTTGATTCAATTATAAACTCCAAGGCTGTCCGGGAAGTAAAATGGTCTTCAAATAACGGAAATGTTTTTAAAGAACAAATTTTGGAATGATAAAACAGTGCTGACCTTGACTCAAAATTATGCTTGACATGGTGTTTCCTGTATTTACATATCTATTCGTGCTTTTGAGTGGCTGAAAGAAATGTGACTACCTCACAAAAAAAAAAAAAAAAATTATGGTTGTCACTATAAAACTTCCCAGGTCTCATACATCAACCTTATTAAAACAGACCCTCAATGTGATATTTTAGTATTTGTAAAACCCTGCTAACTACAAAATGAATTGCTTTCCTACTAAGAGCGTTTTTATGTTTTGCTGAATAGCTTTCCTTCCTGCCAAGAAACCTACGTATGATAAATACAGCACTAAATGGATATATTCTGGGTCAGAAGGGGAAAGTCACCCAGTTCTCTGGAAACACACATTACTCTGCTTTGGGTGTTTTGCTGACTATGGTAAATTAAGCATTTAAAAAAAAAAAAAAAGATTTGGGTTTCAGGGTTCAAGTTATGTCAACAAACATAAAACGCTGTCCTTTCTCTTTATTTCAAAAGTGAAAGGATTAGGTCTTATGGCCCCAAACAATGCCATGGCTATTTTTACGGTTGAGGTTCCGGCCGCAATCTCAAATATTACATTTTTCCTTTATATGTCTCACAAATGGCTATTTCACACATATCTATAGTTATTTGCAAATTTATATCAGTTACTGAGATGCTACATAGCGTATTTGACTTTAGTGAAGAAATGTAAATAAACCACTGGGATACTTTTAAAAAGAGTCAGAGGAAATACACATCAGGTATACAGGTTTTTTTCCTCCTTCCAATATAAATAAGTTAATTACATTAACCAAAAAACCACAGAACTAACCATCTAATAAACTTGTGTGGATAAAGAGTGCTTCCCAACTCTACTTCTTCCAAATAGATATAAATTTGACCACCTGAATTATTATGTATCATTTGTGTGCACACACACCAAGTAGAATTTTCAAGCCTGACGCCTGACTCTGTTTCCCAACACTCAGACCGTGGGCTGAGGAGGCAACTTGCATTTTGTGGTTGTCTCCATCACTCCTTGGTTCGGACCGTGTCAAGTCTGACATGTCGCAAGGATCACCATGTTTACTAATTTAAAAGCAAGAATAATAAACTCTGCCCGACTCCTTACTCCAATACTTGTTTTTAAAAAGTTCAATAAAAAGCTTTGAATTAGGATGGGCTTCTAACACATAAAGAATCATTTTTATACTCTCAAGTAGATCATTCAGATACTTATTTAGGTAGTGCAGGGGTTTTTTTTGTTGTTGTTGTTGTTTTTTAGAAAAACACCACTTTGCTGTGAATTGTCACAAAGTTATGACAGCCTAAGAGCTTGGGTTCCCCAGGAGCTGCTACCATAGAGTTTAACCCTGAATTAATGTGAAAGATGTTGTTACTTAATGAGATAATGTCATTGAGAGTAATTGAAAGTTCTTGGAACACAGAAGGACGCTATGTAAATATAAGCTATTAGTACTCTCGTTATTCATCAGAAAATCTGTTTAAAGGGATCCTCGGCCTACTGGACGGAATTTTCTTAACACTTTCATCTCTGAGGATTAAAAAAAATCCTTAAGCCTGTTTTAATAAAGTTTTCATGTTTGACATACTTGCCTGACTTTTTCCTACTGATAAAAATAATCCAAAAGATACAAAAAAATTTTTTTCAAAGGAGAACGTGGGTATTTGACATCCTATTCAATACTTCATTTTACTATTTAAGTAGAGAAGACAGGAAAAAATACACACTGTGATTCTGCCTAGATTTCCTTCTACAGAGTTAATCGTGAGCAGGAGGCAGATTTGAGGGGAAGGTTTGTTGTTGCTTATTTAAACAGTTCAGCATGGAACACTCCCCAGACACTAACGAGGGGCTCGTGTCTGCATTCGAGTGTTTTCGTAGCTGGAGACTGATGGTGAGACAGTCCCGCCAAGAGATCAGGAGGGAAAAAAATCAGTCGTTCTACACAGTCAGTTTGATTTATCTTTTTTAAAATGACACTTCTCACAGATAAAAGGCAATATTCTTGAAAAATGATGGTGTAGGGGCACCTGGGTGGCTCGGTGGTTGAGCATCTGCCTTTGGCTCAGGTCGTGATCCCGGGGTCCTGGGATCGAATCCCGCATCAGGCTCCCCGCATGAAGCCTGCTTCTCCCTCTGCCTATGTCTCTGCCTCTCTCTCTCTGTAGTTCTGATGAATAAATAAATTTCCTCTCCTTTCAAAATTGTGACACCAAGTTTGATTTCTGCATTAATGACCAAAAGGAAATATAATTTTCACTGGGGTTCTGCTTAGATTTCCTTTTGTAAAGCTCATCATTGAACAGGAGGCAGATTTGTCACCTATACGATATTTTGTTCATTCTTGATTACTGTGCTCATATAAATCAATTTCATTTCCCACATAAAAAGAGAAAAATGATTGAGAGCGAGATGTAGGATGCTAGAAGCTTATGCCTGAGTGAACGGGGACGTCCCAGAATGTACACAGGGCCTTAGGATGTGCCAGGACTAAGCAACCCTAATATGTGCCCACCACAGGACACTTTTTGAAGCAACTTTGTGCTACTTGAAGTATAGTTCTAATGAAACTCTGGGGACACTTGGCTTTTGTGTAGCTCCTTATGATTTATAAATCACATAAAATGGGCACTTTGATAGATTTCTTATCACAATCCTGAAAGAGAGGTAAAGCAGGCAGTATTTTCTTATTTAAGTGGTGGCTCAGAGAGGTTAAGTACCTGCCCTACCAAACAATGAAAACCATCTAACTGCATTTCCCTTTTTGCTTTGACTACTAGGGAGCTCAGATCCAAATTTAATATCTGAAAATAGTGACTTTATCTGTTTTATCATTGTTCAGTCATTTTTAAAGGATGTGAAATGTTTTATCTTGTTTGTGATGTTATTATAAGACTAAGCAAAGGCCTGATAAATTACAACTGAAAAATTAAGTAATCTGCTCAAAATCATTCGGCCACAGATTGAATTAGGGCTAGAAACCAGACTGGTTACAACGAAAGGGCCTTAAGTAGTTCTAAATAGGCAAAGTGGAAATTCAGAGAATAACAGCCTTGGAAAATATCTAAATAGTACATTTCATGTTCCCACAGTATTTCCCATTCTACAAATATACTGATACCATTAGCCATAAAAGTGTAAGAGCCAAGCCTTAGCAAATTTTAAACTGGAGACCTGGTTTCATAAAGGAAGAGAAGAGTAAGAGAAAAGGAAACACTAAATAATCTTAATATGAAATTCTCTTTAAAGGATTTTACATAAGGATCCCGGGCACAGAAACCCCCTGGGCATGAATAAGGACATTCACACATTGGAAGAGAAGGTTGTAAACAAGTGGCAAGTTTAAAAAATGCATTGGCAGAAAAAGAAAAGGAATACACTAGATGCAGTTTTCCAAATTGGTAATTTTGTTTTTTAGTGAAAAGAAAAAAAGAAAAAAAAAAAACCCACCCCAGTCCCGTTAATTGGCACGTTTTATTTTGGCTTAACTACAGAGGGGGCTGGTGCAATACGGATTATTCATCTGCCTCCTGGGAGCCCATTTCCTGTCTCTAATTAATTCTAGCGTGTCTTCAGTCGTAATGAAAAAAAAGCACTCTGATAATTCACAATGCAAAGAAACATTTAGTCCCTATATGTATGAAAAAAAATGTGACTTTTAGAACCACGATCCACGCTCGTTAAACCAGAAACGTGAACGGCCAAAATCAGTTAGACTCCTCCCCTCCCCCATTCCGAGGAGCCCAGACTGCAGCCGAATTCTCCCCCAAACCCTGGGCACCACGGGAATAGATAAAAGCTGAGCGCACCTTTCTCCTTTACGGGATGAACCCCCTTTTAGAGGACAGTTCCAGAAAAATCGGTAATATTTAAATGTTCTAGAGAAAACAGGCCCTTGCTGTGCAAAACAGTAGTAAACTGGGTTTTATGAGTTTCTATCACAAGCATATAAAATGCTTTACTGAAACGACCACTGAACTGGAAAAACTCAGGAAAAATTACCCTGAATTCCATGTGAACACTCATAAATCTACCCCCCCCTTCTCTCTCCCCAAAGCACAGTCTGCATAAAATCCATGTTCAACATCAGTTTTCCTCTCGCTTTCATGGCAATTCACAATACCACGTGCAGCCCAGCAAGCGCAGACGGAAAAACCTCCCTTTGTGAAGCTCTTGTTAGTGGCCGAGTGTTACTGTAGAAGCAGAGTCCAGGCTATCAGATGGAATCTCAGAACAAAGCTGACTGTTGCAAAGATATACTGGTCATTAATCCCAAAGGAAAAAAAAAAAAAGAAAGTAAAACCAGGAAATGTAACATGAAGAAAAGCTCTGCGGGATGGCCTAAGAAGATGATTTTGCCATTTTGGATTATTTCATCCACAAAAGCAGACACTTGAATAGAATCATTTATAAGCTGGGTAAGACTGTCAAGATCTGCCAACATTTAATGTTATATTTTGGTTGTAAATAAAGATAGGTAATACCTACCTGCGACAAGCCCAAATGTACAGAAGCTGTCTCCGATATATACATGATTTTGCCATCAGACGCTACCACGAAAACAAATCCATCCAAAGTCTGTAAAAGAGAGCGCCAGGGTAAGAGTGAAATCTGATAATTGTACTGTCACTGAAGTGGAGGAATGTATAAAATATTATCATCCATACGTATTTGTTAAATGCAAAACGGAGCCCAGGGCCATAAGAGTGATTCCAGGTTACAACACCGAAGCCTTAATTCCCGGGGCCAGGCTCTCAAACGCTTTTAAAGCACTTTAAAAACAATCTTACATCCACATCACAAAAATCATGCAAAACACTTGAGAACTCCTCACATGCTCAGTTTAAATGCAGTAGCTTTATTGTTTAGGGTTTATTTTAGCACTTAGCACAAATCCGGAGTTCTATGGTTCTTAGGGGGAAACCTACCACTATATAGACCATTTTATGTCATAATTGGCAGTCCTTTATACCGCTAGGACATATGCTTTATTTGCCACAATTTTCTAGTTACCCGTAAGTACCATTTGAATAATAAATTCCGAACACTACCACTCCCCTGAAAATAAAATACCCGGTTATTTTAACAGACTATGTCTACAGAATTAACTACTTAGAATTTGCAAGAGATCAAATAACCTTTGCAAAATTCAAGGAGAAAAAGGATCAATTTCTGAAAAATTAAAACTACCTAAATGATACTGCCTAAGCTGGCTAGCCTTCAAAAAAATAAAGTAAAAATTTAAGAGCTAATTAAGACAAATAAAAAGGTAATGATTGTATTTATATGTGGCAAGGATAAAAAGACTAAATTATTTTTGAAAAAGGAAACTGCATTTTTATTTACCCATTCATATTTTAGATCCAGAACCAAAGAAAAGCAATAAAGTTGGTGAAAGATCCATACAACCCACAATGCTGCCCCCATAAAAAATATTCCAAATTAATTTCTGGCCACAAATTCTATTTTTACAGCATGTAATTGAAACCAGATTACCTTCGGTTTTTCTAAATTTACCCCCCTTTGGAGGGGGGCCTAAAAAGAATGTGGTAGAAATGAAACTTGAAAGATATCCTTACATTCTGCTGTCTCAAATACAGTTTTACTGTAAAAATCCTTTGCCAACTAAACTATCATCACCCTAACCTATGCTGAGGTTGAAATCAACATCTTGATTATAAGCCTTCCTTTCTTGTTTCTAACTCAGCTACAAAATATTTTCCCAACTAAATTCCGTTTCCAAAATATAAACTATACGGCAGTTTTTAAAATTATAAACGTTTCGGCACTTTTTGGTCTCTTGCTTAACTCCAAAATCATTAAAGGGATGCATTTATTGAAACAGCATCTGACGGTCAGCCATACGAGAAAAAAAGAAAAAATTATCATAACTAAATTCTGAAAGTTGCCAGCAGTAACTAAAAAAATAATATCCTTAATGGAAAATGTTGAGTATGCCTTCAGAGCTGCAAATGACCCAATTCGCTTGAATGTACATTAACTGTAAACACACCCAAGCACCCAGCGTTCCTGAATTAAAGAAATGCACGGTGGAGGAACCTAGACGTGTTGACTGTGCCCGCCTGGTTTTGACTGAAGTTGTCACTGATGTTAGTGTCACTTATAATATGTTGGAGTATCAAACAAGCACAAGACTGCTGCGCCCGGAGCTGCAAGTGAGCAAAGGGGTGATCGCAGGGCACGGGAAGGACTCCAAGAGCGCCATTTCCCCGGCCTGGCTATGACATCGTTTGTTTCACGCTGTAAAAGCTTCAGGTTTTAAATATTCTCCGAGATCTTCTCTTCCCCAGAGCATGCATTTAAATAAATAAATAAATAAATAAATAAATAAATAAATAAATAAATGTTTAAAAAATCATACTAGGGCATTCGGAGACAGGGGTTTCGAAAAGATCCGCTTTTTTCGAAATGCGGAGCTCTTGGCTGACTCGCTGACCCAAGTCATTGCAAGCTGCCGCCAACTTTTTTTTTTCTTTTAAAGAAAACACAAAATAGAAGGAGGAAATGCAAAACAGCTCTCGGTAAGCATTTTTCGATGGCAGAGACAAATGACGGGTGGGGGGAATGAATCGGATCGTTGATGAGGCTCTGTAAAGGGCGTTTGAAAGATTCTGAGACAAGAGGCGTTGAGGTCCCCACCTCGCGCCGGCTGCTGACTTGGAAGTGGCTGGTCATGCGCACGCTTACCGGGCTAGAGTCGCAGACACTGCGGGCCAAATCCGCCAGGAGCGGTTTACCGGTTGGACTAAAGGACTCTGAGCTGAGGGCTCTAAGCGGCTGACCACAACCCAAGCAAGGGTTCCTTCCCTTCACGAGCCAGGTGACCCTGAGGCCCCACCAGGCGGTGACCTGGAGCACTCAAGACTTGAAGGACTGTGTTGAACCAGGCCCCAGCACTTGCTGTGTGACCTCAGGCATGCTGCTTAACCTCTCTGTGCCTCAATTTCCTCCTTCGGAAAAAACGAAGTTCAAAACAGAACCTCCTCTGGGTGGGTGATGATGCAGGATGCTGCAGTAGTAAACTCTCAATAAATGCCAACTGTTAATACTTTATTATAGACGCTGTCTTCCTTTCATTGCACACCCCCCCCCCCAAACATATAGGATTGTCAGGGGCTTTAGAACTACCACACTCCGGCTCAGAGGGCCCGATGGATCGATCGTTCCTTCTTTGGCTCAAGCGCCTGGCACAGCATCTGGCACAGAGCAAATGCTCCATAAAAGTTCCCTAAGGGAAGTTAGGTTGGAAGGAACCCCGCGCCCACCGGCGCCCCTAGGCCTAGATTTCGCTGGCTAGCGAGTCCTGGGGCTAGTGAGTCTTGGGGCTGGGAATGATGAGATGCAATGCGGGGTCCAGGTGGGGCTGCCTGGAGGTTACTCTGGCTGAGCTGAGTCCACCCCCAGTCTCTGCCTTCAAGGAGGATGCACTGGACAAGGGGGCGGGTGGGGAGAAGGGGGAGTCAGTAGCCAACTGCCTCGAGGTCCAGGAGCTGTCTCTGGCCTCGGGACCTCTGCAGCCTGATGGTGGCCTTTGGATCCCCCCGGGGCTTCTTGGGGAGGGACACCTGGAGACTGGGGTGACGGGGTCAAAAGGGAGCCCAAACCGCGCGCAGGTCAGCGTTCCTTAGGCGGCTGGAGGCTAAGGAGGCTTTACCTGAAGCAAGTGCGATCCCAGCTCCTTGGCGACGCTGTCCAGGGGCCCGGCGCGGCACGGCTGTCCCCACGCGTCTCCTAAACCTGGACCGAGGAGTAAAGCAAATCAGTAAACGCCAGCGCGGCTGGAGAGGCCCCCACACCCGGAGGGCGCGCAGCACCTCCCCACCGTGCGCCCGGCTGGTCCCTCGGAATCCCGAGCGCCCCAACCCGCCGCCTCCTGGGCTCCACAGCCACTGGCTGTGTCCTTGCCGTGTCCTTGCCATCGCCCCTTTGCCGGGGATTAAAGAGAAAAAAGGCCAGAGGAGATAGTCCCGCCAAGGCCTTGGGTCCAAGCGCCCCCAGCGCGCACCGAGCTCGTCGCGCACCGAGCTCGTCGCCAGGCCCGTGGCTCCCGTGGGTCGCCCATGTGCTCACGGCTCTGAAATTGCCGTTTCATTTGAAATGCCATAAAGTAATCTAATCTGCTTTGAAATCGGCCATCCTTGAAGCCAAACGGGGGTATCGATTTGACCTGTAAAAACTCCCCCATGGACCTTCCCTCACTGCCTCCCTTTGCTGTGTCACCGGCGACCACGCGTTTCCCTAAAGATGGAGAGGCCCAGACGGAAAGCCTTAGTCTTAGACGTCTTGGAGGCAACTTTTCCTGCCTTAAGAAAAAAACAAAAAACAAACTTTTTTTTTTTTTAAATTTTAAACCACGTATAATCCCTCAGACTCCCCAGTCCTCACAGGGGCCTCGGGAGCGCCTTCCCTCTTCTGATCCTAGTGCTCCAGCTTGGGAAGGCTTTACCTGGGGGCTTCCCCGGGGGGGCGAGGCCTGGTGGGGATGGGGAGAAGGCAGTGGGAGTCCTGTAGGTACTCCACGATAACTGGAAGAATTAGGGTTCCCCAGTTCTTAACTGCTCCCCCACCCGACTTCCTGCTTCTCCCCACCACTTCCCTGAAGGTCAGGAGTATTTCAGAAAGTGCACCTGGGGAAAGGTGGCCCAGCCCAGCGAAGCCTCCTCTCCTGTGACCCCAGAAATCCCAGGCTTTCTTCTGCATATTCAGGAGAAAGTAGGAAACCCAGGTGAGGTCTTGGCACTAAGTGCCAGGTGGGAGAGCCCCCAGCGGTTACCTGGAGTCCTTCCCATAAGGACTGGCCAGCAATGGTCCAGTTAGCACCACTGCCCAGGAGCAAGGTGGAGAAGGCCAGGGGCTGCTGTCTCAGCCTGCACCCCATTGCCTCCAGCGGGAAGGCGGCCCTGGGCTCCAGGCCCACTTGTGCACCATCCACCCCTGGATAAGACCCCTAAGGGGTTAGCTGTGGGTCTCACCGCAGGTATGTCCTCTTCCCTTCCTCCTCCTTTCCTCCCAGCTGATCCCCACTGCAAGTTGGGAGTGCGGGTTGTGAAGCCAGAGCTGGATGCGGGGAGTGTGGAACCTCACCTAGACACAGCAAATTTGGGGACCATTCCCCTGCACTACAAAACTCCAAGCAAGTGGCCTAGAAAGTTACCACGTAGGATCTCCCCCGCTGTGCCCAAGGGGGTCAGACATCTCACCTTCTGGAGGCCTCCACCCAAGCGTGAGGGAGCCACCCAGCCCCAGAGCCCCTCGGGAGCCCCAGGTCCTCTGCAGAGGCTTTGGGGATCCTCCCTGCAAACTCTGTTCAGTAACTAAAAAAGCGATGACCTTTAATTTCTCCTCCTGGGCTGTAGGAATTAGGGGCTTATTCTGGTCCCCCCGTAAGGAAGTGGCTAATTTCCACATATCCTGATCCCCCATACAGGATCACAGTCCCTCAGCCTTGACCATACGAACAGAGGTGTCTTCTTAACCCTAGAAAATCACTGTCTGCCCAATTTCACTCCCAAGGATGACCATAGTGACCATAGTAGGGCACCTCGGGCTCTCACTAGCAGGACCTTCCCATCCCCCCCACCTACACAGGATGGCTTGGTGGGGGTCAATGTTTACTCCATCAAGGAGAAATGGAAAGAATTAATATTTAAAAGCCTTGGGACTTGAATTTAAAAAAAGAATTTAATAAAGACCCAAGAATCCTGATTTCTGAAAATGGACAAATGTTCCCTGGTAACTGTCCTTTACCCAGCTCCCTGGTCCTCTCCCAGGTTTGGACCACAATAGCCTTGCCTGGCTCAGTAGGAAACTGAACTCCCAGATTAGACTTCTTGCAGTGTCCGCAGCCAGGTGACCTAGGGAAATCTGTACCTTAAAGGTACAGACCCAAACCAGACTTGCCTGTCCAGCTCTCCCAAAAGCCTTGTGGAAGGCTCTGGCCTTACATGTCAAAATGCACTGGGTACACAGAACAATTTTTCACATAATTCAAATACCCTGATACTTCAAAAGAGCCAGTTCTCTTCTATCATTACAATTTTCCCTAGAATTTCCTGACCCCTCTGCTTTGCTGGTAGGTATTTGGTCTGAATGCCCCCTCTAGACCTAGCCCAAGGTGGCAGGGGTGACAGGTTCCCCTGAAGTATCCTTGCCCCCATGCCATCTCAGCCCAGGCAATGGTCCTGCCAGCTCTTACATTAGAAACCTCTGTGGATGAGACCTTTCCAACTCCACCCATAGAAATCTACTTTAGGTTGAATGTGGAGACTAAATACTGTAAGGTTGGTAACAAGAAAAAAAAAAAGTAGTCTTGGTACTATAAAGCCATATGCACCCCGAAAAAGTGAGGTGCTGGGCATGTGGGCCTTATCTGGACTTCACAAAGGACTTTATTTCAGGAATGAAGGGAGACAGGTAAGACTTAGCTAAGTTCCTCCAAGATAACCAGTGGTTGGTGGTCCATCTCACCTGATCCTGGGAGCACCCACTGTTTACTGGCTGTGGGGGCAGCAGCAGGGTTGGGGGTCAGGAGGGGGGAATCCCAAGCCTGGCTTGTGGTTCCCCTGTCTGGGTTTGCTGTCCCAATTGCCCTACGTGTGTCACCAGGGAAGTCCACTGGAGACTCCCTGATACTGAGAATCCAAAATCCAGATGTCCAGGCCATAGGAGAGGAGGTCAGCCACTGGCTCGGGGTGGGGGGTGGAGGGATGGGGGGACAGGGGACAGGGAGCCAGGAATCCCCTTTCCCCCTCAGCCTCTGATGGTTTGTGGGTACCTGTACCTTAGTATCCACATTTGGCCATTTGGCTGACTGGCTGCTTGGTTTACCAGGTTTAGGACACCTGGGTGGTTCAGTGGTTGAGCATCTGCCTTCGGCTTAGATCATGATCCTGGGGTCCTGGGATCGAGTCCCACATCAGGCTCTCGCAGGGAGCCTGTTTCTCCCTCTGCCTGTGTCTCTGCCTCTCTCTGTGTGCCTCTCATGAATGAATAAATAAATAAAATCTTCAAAAAATAAAATAAACCTTACCAGGCTGTCCTGCTACTGAAGCTATCTAAATATGGTCTCTCCTCTCTGGGTGCTCCATTAGTCACTCAACAAACAGCTGTTGAGCACCTGCTGTGCAACCCCAGAGAAAGGGTCTGGAGTTTGGTAAGAACTCCTAGGATGACTTTCTGGAAGGCAGCCTTAGCTATCTGAAATGGTGACAAGAATACGCCTCACAGGAATCTTGCGAAAGCTAAATGAGGTTAAGAGGGGACCATCTGACCCTGTCACCACCCGTCTGTGGAAAACTGGATCTGGGATTGAGAAAAAAAAAAAAAAAAAAAACAGAACAGACCTTTCGGAAGCTCCCAGGAGACACAGAGGAGAATCTCACCTCCTGCTCCCACTCCCCGTTGAAGATGCCAGCTGGGCCAGTCTAGATGGTCTGATCTCCAGCAAGTGCCCTGACCCCTAACCTTTATTTCTCAACTCTAAAGTGAGGGGGTTTTGTGGGATTAAATGAGCTAAACCAGAGGGTGCTGAGCAAAGCTGCTGGAGTCTGGCGGGAGGCGGGGGCGCTCCCACTATCGGGGTCCAGCCTTCTCTGGCCTTCCCACTGCTAGCCCGCCTCCTCCTCCCCTCCTCCAATTCCTAGCCCCTGGTGGGGGAGAGAGGAGGGGGAGGAGGCATGTTATTGGGGAGCATGGGCCATCTGAGGACACAAGGTCACAGTGACAGGCTGCAACTACTCCAAAATCGAGAAGGGTGCCCCCCCAGGTGGGGGTTGCTCTTCCACCTCAATCCCCCTACCCCAGGGTGGAACCCCGCCCCACGGGTGTTTACACCCCGGCTTGACGGCTTGCCGAGCCTTGGCAAGGATGGGGCCAGGCCGGGGGGCTACCGCGCCGCCTGCTCCCCGTGGAGGTTGCACCCCGGGAGCCTGGGCTGCCTGGCCGCCCTAGGGGTGCCCCCGGCTGGCGCTCCTTCCTTGCTAACTGGTCTCGGTTCTGGGGTTCCTCCGAGCACTTCAACCTCGGGCCTTGGAATGCTTCGTTCTCGGGGTCCCCGAGAAGCCCGGCTTTTGGGCTTCTTTTCCAGACCTAGGGTCGCACAGGGCGCCAGGAGCAGGGTGGGAAGGGGGTTGTGGGGGCGCCCCAGGAAGGCCTGGCGGGGCCGGCCGGCGGCGGAGAAAGGGAGGGGGCTTCCAGCCTGGCCTCGCCTGGCCGCCGGCCAGAGGACGTGCTCAGACAACAGACAGGAGGCCCGGGGTCCCCCAACGCCCAATGAGGAGGCCCGGCCCGGCCGCGCACGGAGGAGCGCGGGTGGCCCGGCGCCTGGGTTCTGGGCCCCTGGAGCCGACTCTGCCGCCCGAACCTCCAGGGCCCCCGCCCCGGAGTTCCCTCCACCGCTGCCCACAGCGGTCCGCTTGGAGACTGTGAGCTTCCCCTCCCGGAGCCCGAGGTGGAGAGGGTTGTAAAGCTCCACATTATTCCAAAAAAAAAAAAAAAAAGAAAGAAAGAAAGAAAGAAGAAAGTAGAAAGTAGAAAAGAAAGAAAGAAAGAAAGAAAGAAAGAAAGAAAAAAGAAAAGAAAGAAAAGAAAAGAAAAGAAGAAAAGAAAAGAAAAAATATCTGTATTATTTCAGGTTTCGGTAGAGAAAAGGCTCGCTCCTATCTGTTTAGGTTTAGGGCGAATTTCTTGTCACCAAACTCTCTAAATCAAAGCGCTTCCATTCCCGACAACAATTTCTAGGCGTCTGCCTAAATCTAAACCCAGACAAATTCCATCACTGGAATGATTCCGGCCTCAAACCCCCATTATTTTTGTGTGAGAATGACAGTGTGTACTCCCTTCCCCTGCTCTCCCCAGCACCTGTCCAGAGTCTTCAGGTCTGGGAAAGGAGGAGGAGGGGCTCTGTGCTCCTTGGCGTAGTTAGCCTCAGTTTCCAGCTCCATTCCTGAGCTGGGACCACAGGCCAGTCCCTCGTGTCAGCTGTCTGTGTGCAAGGGCCCAAAAGGGGCACCACCCCCTATCCCACTGCTGGGAGTCGAATCCTGGCTTCTAGGAAGGAGCCTAACCAACCCATCCGCCTTGGAGTTCCTGTGGCTCTGACTCAGGCTTCCTGAGGCCCAGTGTCATCACCTGAGGGAGGAACTTGTCCTGAACCCTGCGTGACATGGTCACCATGCAGCTCTGGCCCAGAGTTCTCCCACCGGGTGCCTCTCTGTTTCCAAAGCACCCCCTCTCCTGAAGAGAAGGCCACAGTGCAAAGAGGGCGGGGAAAATTGTGGGCCCCGCACTTCCCTGAGCCCTGCGTGTACCAGGCCTTCCCAGCCACCAGTGAACAGACTAAGTTTTAAATTCTGAGTCCACTTCCAAAGCCAGCCTTGCTTTCCCTCCCTCTTCCCTGTCTACCTTCCATTTCTTAGCTATTAAGGGAGGGGTGTGTGTGCGTGTGCGTGTGCAGAAAATAGCAGGTCTTGCAACTGCAGACAGGGAATCCCAGAGGTCCACAGAGTGGGGGCACTCTGCCATCTAAGCTGTGTCTGGCTCAGGAAAAACTTTGAACTCCCAGGAAGAAGTGACTGGAGTAAAGTCAGATGTCCACCTGCACTGCCTGGTTCCTCACACTCAATCCCAGGAAACTTGCACAGATACGGAGGTCTTAATAGGCCTATTTTACAGACAAGGAGAAGTAGGTCTAATGGGGCAGCTTAACAGAACAAAACTTTGAACGTCCCTAAACATTGCCAGCACCCCTAAGCGTGCAGTCTGACCTCCCTGGGGACTGTCCACCTTGGCTCCTATGCCTCCTTCTGCCCCTGTGTGGGAGGCTCCGAGCTCCTCCTCTATCTTCCCTCTGGCCCAGGTGGTTTCAGCTTGAAAGGAGCCATGGCCAGCGGCCTCCAGCGCAGCGAGAGAACAGCCGGTGGTGGCCGGTGGCTGGCGGCCACAGCAGCGACCGGCTGTTCTGGCCCGTGCTGTGGGACCCTGGGAAAGGCCGGTCCCTCTCTGGCCTCAATTTCTCAGGGACCAAGGGTTAGTCGGCGATGCCTGCGGTTCCTTTGGACTGCGCTATTCACTTTCTGACTCCCGAAGGCCTAACTTGGCATCTAGATCCTTCCTCACCCAGGGGTCCTTCCTGCTCCAGGACTATGGAACAAGCGGGTTCCACTGGCTGCATCATTCGGTCCGCAGCCGAGAGCCCGCGGAGCAGATCCCGGAGCTCCCGCCGCTGCGCAAACCTGCCTTGGCCCTAACCCTTCCTGATGCTGGTGCCCGGATCCCGCCCGATCCGCCAGGCCCTATTCCGTTCCCCGGCGCGGACCCAGGCTCCAGAACAGAAGCGAAATCAATTACAGCGCGGCTTCCGCAGGCCGCGCTTCCGAGCCCCCAGGAGGCGGGGTGGGGGTGGGGGTGGTGGTGGTAGTGATTTTGCATAACTGAGGTCTGTCTAAACGCGGCTTTCTCTCCCCAGGCACCCAACTTTACAACTCCGCGCCCCAGACTTTCTTCAGGGGAGCAGTGCTACCGCCCAGAGCTGCAGGCCCCAGGCCTCTGGACCAAGCGAAGAGTCCCGGGCCTCCGAGTCCAGCCCTGCAGGCAAGTGCCCCGGTTCCCTGCTCAGGCCCCGCGGGAGGCGCGGGTTGCAACCACTGCCTCTATCCCAGCCCTGATCAATCCAGACCCCAGAGGTTCAGGGCCATTTCCAAAAACTCTAGCACCAAACAACTATTTCCGGATCCCTCCCTGAGTTCCAACTGCCATAGGCACTCCCAGGAGGCACACAGGTCCCCCCTCAACCAGGCCACTATCCAACAAAGCACAGGGGCCTGGTGCTTGAGTCCTGGACCCCCAGCTAGCCCACCCCTGCAAAGGGCTCAGGGCCAACAAATTCTGAGTCTCCGGGCCTTAGAGACTCACTTCCCAGAGTTAGAACACCCAGATCCAATTTTTAAAAATCTATAAGAAGCAGTACACCCACGACTTCCCAATTTTTAGCAGGCTTTCCTGGAAATTCTCCAAACAATAAATGGCTTACAATTAGCCCTCTTTCTGCAGAACTTTCTTTCTAATTTCTGGCTCACTTGAAATCATTGGTAACAAATCATTTAATATTCCAATCCTGGCTTCTAATGTGCTTATTTCCAGTATGGAAGTGAGAGGCCAGGGTCCTGTCCTGGTTCCCCACCTGCTTGCAGCATGCAAAGTAAGAAATAGCTTAGTCAAAAAAAATTTTTTTAAAGGAAAGAGAGAAAAACAAAACCCGACTCACCACCACTCCGTCCCGGGTGGGAAGGAGAGTCAGACCTCCTAAAACCCAATTTTCTTTTAATTGTAATATTCTGCTTCTCCGGTGGTGGGTGTGGGGATCACCCTTGGACAGAGTAATAGCGACCACCCGCTTGACAACTCCAGTAGGAGGGGCTGGAGTGGGGGCACCTCTTTATATTGGGGACAGAAAAGGAAAGAAGGTGTCTGGGGCTGAGGTGGAGGTACAGGTCACAGGCTCCTGCACGAGGGAGGAAGGTGCTGGAGGCTGCAGGGCCAGCTGGGAGGCAAGGGCTAAGCCAGGCGACCGCTTCCGAGCCCCCTGGACTCCGCGGTCATCTGTGCCGCAGGGCTGCAGGTCGCGCTGGGCGCCTGGCCCTCTGAGCTCCACCGGGGAGGCAGTGTGAAGTGCAGCTCCAGACCCAGAGCCAATTATTTCTAACCGGCTTAGGGGCAACCAACCCAAAGGTTAAGCTTACTGACTTCTGGTCGATTGCCTGGCCAGGCACTGCCTTAATGGAGGTACCCTGCACCAAGAGCGCAGCTGTCTCGGCAATGCAGCCACCACCGTCCGGTGTCCCGTGGCTAAAGTTGTCTCAGCTCCCCAACCAGCTTCTGGAGCTCCACTCTGCCCCAGAGGTCTTGGGAGTGTCCAACCGGCACCCGGTGCAGAGTGTCCCAGCCCAGTGTCAGAATTTATCGCGCCAGGCTCCGGCAACCCTGGCTGGGGACAGAGACACTAAAAGGTGATCGGTTCAGAAACACCGGGACACCAAAAGGAACGCTGCGGTGCGGTGCCCAGGCCTCCCTCCCTAGCGTTGCCGCTCAGAAGTGCCCAGCCTGGCAGCCATGGTCTCCCGTAGGCCATGTGCTAGCAGGGAATGCTGGCCAGCACGCCATTTCTTACCACCGGGAGTCTGCTTGGACCCGTGGGTCCTGGTGACCCTTGCCCACCAGGGCACCTGCCCCTCCCGGTTCATAATTCCAATCAGGAAAAGAAGATTGCTCTGGCCGGCCTGCCATTTTCCTACTAATGGCCTCTCTCCTGCAAAGTTTTAGTCTCTCCTACCCATATCGGCCCTGTCCAGCCCCAAGGGAGGCAAGCAAAGAAGGAGCAGCCAGAGAGCCCCAAACCTGAGGCCCAGGCTCCAAATAAATGCCCTGATCACTGTTCGGGCCTTCAGGGCCTGGGCCTCCCGGTGCGCTCTCCTCTCCCAGGTCAGGAGCAGCAGGCGTGTCTCACCTCTGGCTGGGGTGCACACACTTCCCCTCCACAGGAAAAGAGATAGGAATGAAAGAAGGAAAAAAATAAAAAGGGGCAGTTAAACAAACGAAGAAAGAAAAGAAAAGGAAGGGAAAGGACGAGAAAAGGAGAAACAAGGAAAGGAGAGAAAAGAGAAAGCAGACTGGACTTGTATGATCACAGAACAATTCCTGATTCTCCCCGGGCGACACTTGGGCCCGAAGGCGGTCTAGTCCCCGCGGCGCCCGCCGAGACCCCGACTCCTCTGTGCAGCAGGAGCCCCAGCCCCCGGCGCGGCCTCCCCTGCACTCCCAGGCCCTGGCGCTCCAAGCCAGCTCCAGCTCCCGGCTCGGGCCGAGGCTCCGGGCTCCCCAGCGCTCCCGGCCGCCCACCTGCGGCCTCACCTTCGGGGAAGACAGCCCGCATCTTCAAGTAGCTGGTGGTGAGTCGGATGATGGACGCCTTGTCCAGCTGCGAGGTGATGGCCGACGGCAGCGGGAGCAGCTTGGCCAGCTCGTAAAACTCTCCATTTTCCTTCTCCCTCCTGGTCTTGGCCGCATTCTTGGACTTCTCCTTCATCGCGCCGCGGCTCCGGGCATATTAGACCCGGCCGCGCTCCAGGCCCTCGGAGCGCCCCCGCTCCGGCTGCAGGGATGGGGAAGGGGCCGCGGGGGCCAGGTGAGGCTGGGGCACGGCCCGGGGCAGGTGCGCCGGGCGGGCCTGGGGCACCGAGGAGCCTCTCCGCAGCCGCCGGGCCGGGCCGGGAGCTCGGGCAACCGAGCGGCGCCGCTCCGCGCTCTGCCCGCCGCCCCGGGCGCAGCCTCCTCCGGGCGGTGCTGCCCGCGGTGCCCGGAGCCCGACTTCCCGCTCACTTCTGCTCGCTCCTCCTCTCCGCCTCTGGTCTCTCGCGCTCGGCTCCCCGGGAGGTGCAGGGTGGCCAGCAGGGGGGCAGCGGTGCCGCTCAGTCTTCGGCCGGGTGTGCGTCCCCGCGGCCGCGAGGCCCCTCCGGGCTGGAGGGCGGCAGGGGCGGCGGCGGCGGCCGCGGAGCCATGGGGCGGGAGGGGAGCGGCGGGCGGCCGGGGCGGAGGCGGCGGAGGCCGGGCCGGGCGCGCACTCCTGCCCTCCCCGGCGCTTCCCTTCGCCTGGAGACGCGGCGCCCGGAGCCCGCGATCTGTCGCGAGCCGCAGCAGCTCCGCGGTCCACGTGCGACCGAGCCGCGTTTGTTTATGGCGGACCCGCCTTCGGGCGGAGCACTCGGCCGCCGCGGCCCGGGGAGGGGGGCCGGGGGGAGGGACCGCGGCGGGGGCGGGGGCGGGGGCGGCGAACCTCGCCTCCGACCCCGCCGCGGCCCGGGAGCCCCAGGCGCGCCTCCGCGTCGCGGCCTCCGGGGACCCTCCCAGGAGAGGCCCGCGCGCTCCCGGCCTCGAGGAAGCCCCGGTGAGTGCGCCCCGCGCGCCCCGCGCGCCCCGGGGACCGGCTCCGGAGAGCGGGCCGCGGGCCCCGGGCGCTGGGATGGGCAGCGGGGAGGGGCGGAGCAGGGACGGACGCAGGGGAGGGACGCGCAGGCATCCCCTGTGGCTCCGGGACGGGTCCTGGGCGCGCGCGTCCGAGGGAGGCGGCTTGACCCGCCGGCTTGTGCGGTTCCGGGGAGCACCAGCCCTCGGAGCCCCGCGCGGCTCCCGCGCCCTCGTTTCCCCACTTCGCGGGGCCGAGGGCCCAAAAGGGGGGGGAGGCCTGACGGGGAGACCCCTCCCTCAGGGTGGGGGGCGCCTCCAGAGTGCCCCTTCTGCCCTTGCTCTCCTGGGAGCACTAGAGCGAAAGGGGATCGGCGCCTTCCGAGGAGGGGCTGCAGGCCTCGGGGACGCGCGGGCCAGACGACAGGAGGGAACCGGCGAGCCGGGCCCAGCGGCCAGGCCTCGCCCAGGGCGGCGGCGGGAAGGCATCCGACAGTCCCCGCTTCCGCCGCCCGGCTCAGCGCAGCGGGGATTTCGGGGAATCGCGGCCGGGGCTGTGCTTCAGGCGGGGGGTCGCCGAGCTGAGTAAGCGAGCGAGCACCGGTGGGGGCCAAGGTGGTGGGCCAGGAGGCTCGCTTGGAGACGCAGCCGTGGGGCGTCCTGGTGCCTTCCCTCGGGGCCACACTGGACCCCAAAGAGTCCTCTTACCCCATCCCCCGCCCCCGCAGCTCTGCGCCTGCAGCCCCGGGACGGATCTCCTCCAATCCCCGACGGTCGCACCGACCCTCACCCTTCTAGCAGTTTGAATACTGCAGCCACTGTGCGGAGGTGCGCGCTGGGGGGACGCCGGCCGCCCCCGCGCGGGGGCACAGAGGGCAGCTGCAGCGGACGCAGGACACCGGGTCTGGCGGGTCCCTCGGCCGAGCGCCGCAGACTGTACGACTGTGGAGGGCCTGGCTTCGAGGTTGGCTCGGGGAGGAGAGACGCCGGGGCTCCCGGGCTCCGCGCTGGGATCTCCGCTTCCAGGGCCACCTCTCTCCCTCCCGGCCCGGAGGAGCCTGCCGCTGCGCGCACCCCCGGAGAGGGGACCCGCCTCCCGCCCTCACGTCTGGAGAGCGGGCCGGTGGGCCACCAACTCTGCCGCGGGCGCTCCGGACCTTTTCTAGGGCTCCCTATGAAGGGCAGAAATTCCACCGCGTTGGAGGCGGGCGAGACCTTGTGTGCGGGCTCCGGCTTGGCCCCCACCTGCCCCGCGCCCCGCGGAACCCACTGCCACTGCGGTGGCCTCTGCTCCCGGGGCTGGCGCTCCGAATCCAAAAAGCAGCGCGAAGTTTCGGAGCTGGTGGCCTCCCTCAGCCAAAAGCGGAGCGCAGCGCGGGTCCCTTGGGGTTCTGGATCTAGGAGCACTTTCCTGTTTCCAGCGGCGCGTGCAGAAGGGTCTGGACCGAGCGCGAGCGGCGAGGGTACGCGGTACCCAAACGCAGGGCGCAGGGCCCGCTTCCCTGCCCGGACTCCAGCGCCTGACCGCGCAGACACTTGTCTCGAGGCTTCCCGGAGAAGCGGCTCCGAGAGGAAGGGACCGCCGGCTGGGCCTGTGAGTGCGCTCCGGCACCTCCCTGGCTTCGGGAGGATTTAACGCTTCCCTCACCCCCACGATTTCCGATCCTCAATTATGGACCCGAGAGAATTCCCCCCATCTTGAAAAGGATTACTCGGATCGCAGAAACATGGCTAAGTGGAAGAGGGAGAGACCCAACGAGCAACGAGAACAGAAACTTAAACCAAATTTCCCGGATTTTCCCAGAAAAGCGTATTTGAGATCTGGTGATCTCATCCTCCCAGCCGCTGTTCTCACATCAGCAGGATCCCTCGGAATCGTGGGGGTCTGAGAGGCGGCTTAACGGAGCCTTTGGAGACTCCTAGAATTGTGGGGGTGAGACATTTCCATCCCTAAGCCTGCCTCACCCCCCAACACATTCATTCAAGATACACACCCGCGCACACGCCCCCGCCCCACACACATCACGATGGGTCTGGGCTTCCTCCCTCGCCCCCATCACCGAAAGTACCCGAAGTACTTGGACGCAGACCTGTAGGTTTTCCCAGGTGGTAAGAATAGTGACGTCTATGTGGAACAGCGAAAGGATAAGCTCCCCTCCACCGTCCGCGCCTGGGTGGGTCTGTTCCAGAGCCCCTTCTACCGGAAGGAAAGCCTGGGACCCCTATTACACTTAGAAGGGACATCCACAGGCTTTGTGTAAAATAGGAAAAGCATTAAATCCGGGCTTATTAGAGTGATCAGGAGCGTCAGCGGTGGCCACTGACTGCGACACCTGCTGTGTGTCCCTTGCTCCAGGGCTCCCGGTGCAAGTAATAACCCCCCCTCCCCCCATGCTTTGGTGCTAACTCCAAGTGCCTCGCCCAGAGCATAGAGCTACTTCTCCCCTGCAGGGAGCAGGGACCAAAAAAGACCCTGACGTCCGGGCATCACCCAAAAACAGTAGTTCCCCTGCTGGCCTGGAAGGAGCCTGCAGACTCTAGAATGAAGGGAGGCTGGGGGCAGGAAGGCTTGTGGGAAAGCCCCCCCCCCCCCACACACACAGTGAGGTCAGCAAGTTCTGGTAGTGCGGCCTGTTCGCCAGGTGCCCCCACCCCCAGTCCTGCTTCCCGCACTTCGGTGGACCCCAAGGTGCACCAGCACGCCTCTACATACGCCCCACCTCTTAGAAATTTTCCATTAGGAAACTGATCTGGAAGAAATTGAGGCCCCAAGAGGAAAGGGGCGGGCCCAGGCCGCCCCACATCTGCTTGGATTTTCCGCTTCAGATGCTCCGCAACTGCTTTTCCCCGTCCCCGGCCGCGCCCGGCGCCTACCTGAGGCCCATCCCCCGCGGAAACTGACTTTTCGAGTGAGATCAAGGGGGGAGACGCGCAGATGTTCTACCGGGGATGGGCTCCTGGAGAGGCTGCTACAGTGGCAGGCGGGAGAAGATCAGAGACTTTGTCACTAAGGAGGTGGGGGAGGGGAGAGAACGCCTCCCATCCCTGGCACTAGATGTGGGGGAGAAGGTGCCGAAGATGAGGTTTCTAAGCAGAACGAGGAGACAGAAAATCCAGGACTGGAGACATCTATCTGGATCTATTCAATTAGTCTACACAATTAGCAAGATATGGTTACTCCAGAACATCCCGATCGCCTCTAGTATCACCTGTATGACTATCCTGGCTAGGAGTTGTGTTTTTGGTCCCAGATATCCGAAAGAAAACCCCGATTTTTCACTCCTTTCCTTGGGCAAGCCCCATAGAATTTATCATCAACTTTTCCTGGAGTCATTGCTACTGCCAGAAAGATCAGACCACAAATACGGTATCACTGCTCATTGTTTAAAAGTAATTAGTAGTAGCCAGAGCACTTTCATAGTGACTCCATTCCCCCAGAGGTGTCCTAAAGCCAGTAACTGGCTCTGCTCGCCTATTTCCAAGTAGAGGAAGAGGAGTTTATCTGTTTTTTGTTTTTTTGTTTTGTTTTGTTTTTAATAAGTTCGTTCACTGCAAGTTACTCCTTTGGAAAGAGTGTTTGCTTTCAACTTGGTGGGCAGTGTCTCTGATGATCTGATTATACTGCAGTGACCAGGGCAGATCTCCCCCTGTGCAGGGGGTCCAGAGGGCTCGGGCCTCCACACGGTGCCTCAGGCAGTTTGGGTGTGGGGAGGCAAGAAGCAGAGGCATTCCAGGGTGGGGCTGCGGGGGGCGGGGGTGGGAATCATTCTCACCTTCTGGGTTCCTACCTGGGCCTGCTCTAAGTTGACTCTGTTCTGGGGAGTCTGAAGAGAACATGGTCTTTTTTTTTGGACTCCGGTGTTTAAGACGACTCTAGGTTCTGACATTGGGGTCTGGAGGCCAGGGCAGTGCGTCTTGACCTAGGAATGGAATAGCTGCTGCCCACTTCTCTCCCTCCCTCAGGGGAATGCATTTAGGGGAACAAAAACAGTGCTTCCGGTAATTAATTATAGCAATTAATCAAGTCCCTGAGCCTGTGCCACAGGGGGCCATGAAAGCTGCCCCTTCGGGTAAAAGAGGGCCACTCATTTCTTCTACTTTTTTTTCCCTGTAGGTAAGGGGGGTAGCCTATCTTTTGCATTTTCCTTCCCTGTCCCCAAGCCCGGCCTCACTTTCTCTCCATTCTCTGAAAAGATGCCCGGGTGCTTTGGTGTGCCCCTCCCAATACACTCTGACTTCCAGTGTTCCCCAGGGAGGGCAGTTTACCCCTGGAAGTCAAGCAGCACCCCAGACCAGCATCAGGGCTCAGCGATGGTTAGGGGTCTTTGGCCGAGAGAAAGAGAGAGAGAGTGAGAAAGAGAGAGAGAAACGATCTGAGCCGACCTAACCCCACCCTTCCAGGACCCGGCTGCCTGAAGTCTCCCCAGTCCGCTCTGGGCCCGGCTTCACAGAAACGGCGCCTCAAAATCACAGTTCTGGGAGGAGGTTGCCCGTGGGCTCCAGGCGAAGCCCCGCTTTTCGCCTCCCGCCAGCTGGGGATTGTGCCTGGAAACCTTTGAGCTGGAGGAGTCTTAACAGTCGGGGGTGCGCTGAAATTCCGCAGTGGTTGTACCAATTACACACCACCTTGAAACCTGAAAACCAGTTAGTTCATTAAAGACTGTGCCAAAACCCACCTTTCACTTTTGAGATCAAACAAAAATTCCCTTTAGAATACAAAACATTCCCCAGAAATAAATATTTCTGCACATCAAAGAGCACAAACCTGATGGGCTTAATTTTTTCTTCTTCTAGCAGATCTTTAGTATAATAAGGCTGATTACAGAATAGGGCTATTTCAGAACTTTGAGGACACAAACTCGTTTCATTTAATTAATACAACAGGCTTATTAGGAAAGAAAACTGAATATTGGGGAACCTTCTCCCTAAACAAATCTGGAAAAAGAGGCATGCTTATTCATTCGTGGTTGCGTAGGGAGTTAGAGAAAGGCCAGCAGGGAGGGGGGCAGGATGGATTGGCCCCCTCCAGCCTGGCCTGGGACGCGAGGCAGCCCCAACCCGGGGCGTGGGCGTCTTACTGCTTTGCGAAGATTTTCATTTTTTATTTTCTTGCACTGGCCGGCGCGGTAGGCGGGTTTCCTGAGAGGTGTGTGTGCAGGAGCACACTCTTCCCTCCGGGGAGGAGGAGGAGGAGGCGACTCCCGCGGCAGAGAAGAGTCCCGCGTCCTGGGTTCGGGGCACACCCAAACCGGACTTCAGGTCTGAGCGGCGGCGGGGCCACGGCGGCGCGGAGAGTGCACCCCATCCGGCCAGGCCGGGAGGCAGTGGGGGGACCCCTCCCCTCTCCAGGTCCTCCCCGGCTTTGGGAGCTGCAGGCCACCCTCGGGGACACGGACGGCGGCAGGGGGCAGAAGAGCCAAGCCTCTTTGACGCTAGAGGTCTTCTTAATTCTGCAGAGGGGACTCGGGACTCCTGACCCCGGCGCTGGGTGCGGGCTCAGAGGGCCGCTTGGTCCCTCCTCTTTCGCGCGCACGGTCCGCGTGGTTAGAAACGCGGCGCGCGCGGGTCGGCAGAAGGGGGCGCAGTGCGCACGGCCGCCTCAGGGACTCCGCGTGGAGGGTGGAAGACTCGGGGAGCCCCGGCGCATCAGAGCGCGCGGGCTGCGGGGTGGTGGCAGGACACGCGCGGGCTGGGGCGCACGGCGCGCAGGGAGAGGGCGCGCACTGCGCAGGGAGTGGGCGGCGCACGAGCACGCGCGAGCTCGGCGCCCACGGCCGGGGCGCAGCGGACCCGGAGGGGGGCCTCCGATCGCACCGGCCGGGAGCGGGGGTGCACAGCGCGTGCTCGCTGGGAGGTGCGTGCGAAGCCCCCCTGCACGCGTGAGGCGGTCAGGAAGTCGTCCCCGCCGTGGCACCGGCAGCCGGTGCCCACTTCCATCCTTCCCACTCGGGTAGCTCGGCCTCTGCCCCCCTCTTCGCTCCCAGGTTCTCTCCATGCGGGAAGTGGAGACCCGAGGGAGACGGGATGCGCGCGGGGCGGGCGGGAGAGGAGGGAGGATGGGGACCCCGTGGGTGGGAGGATGTCTGGGAGACCCTGAAGGCTGGCGCTTTCATCTGGGCCTCTCTAACGCCCCGTGGGTCACTCCCCCTCTCGTGCGCATTTAGCCCGGTTCCGGAGTCAAATTCTTGCAGGGAGCCTCCGCGTGGTCCCCAACTGGGCACCTCCACCGTCCTTTAACTGCCCCGAGACAATTCATTTAAGGTGCCAGAGCAAATACCCCGGAGGAGAAGGCATGAGGACAAAACACGATTTCCGTATAAAACGAATGACTAAAAATTAGCAGTTCTTCTCGATCCAAGAATTCCCCCCACCCCCCTGGCAAAAGCATCGGTTAGCTGATAAACTACAAGGTGGAGTCAAATGGTGCGGCTTATGAATATTTGTAGCCCCAACTCCAGCACCGTCTTCGTTTTTTAGAGGAAACCAAATAATCCTGGTTGTTGCACTAACGCTGTTTTGGCCCTGCGGGTGTGGACAGAGACACTATTTAATCTTGCTATGGAGTACTCTGTGCTGCTCCGTCCGCGGCTTTTGAGCGGCACCTTCCTCGCTCAAGGCGCAGATTTGCGCACTGAGGAGACCCTTCTCCTTGCTTTCCCCGTTATGGGAGCGCTGGTCAGGGTCCCCGTGTGGCTCAGTGGAATTATGCAGGTGCTACCCCGCTCCCAAAGTCGAAACCAATTTAAACCCTTTAATTCTGGTGCTTTGAGAGATCTAGTTTCAATCTTGCTTAATTTTATTTATTTTTAAATTTCTATTGTTTGTTTTTATGTTTTTTTTAAAGATTTTATTTATTTATTCATGAAAGATAGAGACAGAGGCAGAGACACAGGCAGAGGGAGAAGCAGGCTCCATGCAGGGAGCCCGTCGTGGGACTCAATCCTGTGACTCCAGGATCATGCCCTGGGCCAAAGGCAGATGCTCAACCGCTGAGCCACCCAGGCCTCCCCTATTTTTATGTTTAATGTAAGCTCTACGCCCACCCTTGGGTTTGAACTCAGAACTCCAAGATCGAGTCGCATGCCTTATGGACTGAGGCAGTGGAGGGCTGGTGAAAGGGGAGGGGGCTCAATCTTGCTTTTAATGTTGGAGAGATCCTACAGTCTCCAACCCTTGCACAGAGCTTGCAGGATGAGAGAGGTGGATACTTGGAAGAGTTTGGTGAGAAATCTAACTTTTGAATAAATGCAAGCCAGAGTGGGGTAAGGAACAGCGCAGAGGTGAGTGGCATTGGAAGATTGTGGCTCAGGAAGATCGGTTCAGTGACGGGGTAGATGCTGGCTGCAACTGGCGAGGCCACAGATGCCTTTTTCCAATTGTTTGGGGACTGTCAGCATTGTCTGGGCGGAGCAACAGCCCCAGACACCCTTGAAGCACTTTTAAAAAAGGTAGTGAGCACTGAAAAGCTGCTATGTGAGTTGGCTTTATGTCCCTGGCAGTTGGATGCCTGGGAGGAACAAGATCAGTGCCATTATTACCCATGCGAAAATAATCTCAGTGTTTATTGAAATCTACTTAAAATAATTGACCAGGAAACACCTTCCTGCTTAAGCAACATAAAGGGTGCTCCACTGAAATCCAATGGGCTTGTTTGTGTTTCTGTTTAGCCTCATGTCTACACTGCATTTTTGGAGAAGCTGTGGCCTCTGACAGACAAGCAAGTGGAAGCCAGGGGATCTGCATCTGCTGGAACCTCAGGGCCAACTAACCCTGCCTTTCTGTTCTTTAAGGATACTTGGACTTTGCTTGCTTGAGATCAAGGAATTGGATTTTTTGAAAATAAATCCCAGAAATGGAAATTCACACTCAGTATCTTGCACAAATATTTTAATTTCTGAGTGGCCTGGGGTGAGCCAAGAGGATAGGATCCTTTGTGCCATAGCCATGGCGGATCCTGAAAGAGCAGAAAACCTTCAGCTCAGGGTGGAAAGGCAATAATTTAGACACACAGAGAAAATTCCCAGCTAGAAGGGTAAAAAAAGGACTCCATCTGTAGTCAGAAGATTTGTATGTGTACAAAAATCCTTTGAATATTATTTGACAGTAAATGTCTTTTTCTGGTTCTGTTTGTTCTTGAATTTCTCAGCAACCTTTTGCATGTGTGAATCTTAAACTTCGTTCCCAGCAAAGTTGACTAATGGATCTTTTAGGAATTCACGCTTTAAAGTTGACTTTCTGTGTTGGTCGTAGAAGCTACTTCACTTTAGATACTTTATGGGATGTCTGTCAAGGGAACTTGGGGTAAAATTTCTCAGGAGTGTCTCTAAAGACATTATTCATAATTAAAAAATGATTCAGAGAAATCACCAGAAAAATTATGGCAAGTTATGTTCAAACATGTTTTCAGGCCATGTGGAATAAATAAAATCATTAAGGTCTGGTTGGGTAATATTGCCTCCCAGCTTTACTCTGACTGTGCCAGGAGGACTTGATATAGTTTCTTAGATGTGATAGCAGCTCACGGGATAGGAGCCAAAGGACATCCATGCTTTCTCCAGGTATTTCTTTTTTTTTCTTTTTTAAAAATATTTTTTTTTCTGAGAGATAGAGAGCACAGGGATGGGGGGGAAGGAGGCACAGAGGGAGAAGGAGAAGCAGGCTCCCCACTGAGTAGGGAGCCTGATGTGGGACTGGATCTCAGGACCCTGGGATCATGACCTGAGCCAAAGGCAGATGCTTAACTGACTGAGCCACCCAGGTACCCCTCCAGGTATTTCCGTATTGATAATGAAGTTATAGGGATCCCTGGGTGGCGCAGCGGTTTGGCACCTGCCTTTGGCCCGGGGCACGATCCTGGAGACCCGGGATCGAATCCCACGTCGGGCTCCCGGTGCATGGAGCCTGCTTCTCCCTCTGCCTATGTCTCTGCCTCTCTCTCTCTCTGTGACTATCATAAATAAATAAAAAAAAATTTAAAAAAAGATGTTTAAAAAAATGAAGTTATAATTCCATCCCCTTCAAAGACCCCTGAATAGTATAGTCCAAGAAGTGGGCCAAGTAGCACTAAAAGGAATGTCTTTAATAATAGGATTTTTGTAAAGGGGGGAAATAAAGACTGGAAAACTCACGTGACAGAGTCTGATAGAATGAATCTATTGAAACACAAACGCACCTGGTTGTAGGTAAGTTGAAGTTCAACTTGGCTTTCTTGGTTGAACTTGGTTTCTTGGCTCCTCGATGAATTTCCCAAGACAAATTGCCTTGCATGAAGCTTTGCCCTGCAAAGAAAAGCAGTATATGGAGGTCCCAAGGGCTTAGCATTATGATAATGCTCTAAGCTGGTAGTTATGTGGGTGCAACTGCTTCCTGACAGCAGAGCAGGGCTTGTGAAGGCTGTCTAGTGGCCTGCTCTGGCTAATGCGACTTGGGAGGGTATCCCCTTTCCGGTCTTACTTTGGGCATTGGTGATGGACTGGGACAATGCATGTCAGTTGCTAATGTTCCTACAGAGAATCAGTGTTTAATAAGCCAGTTAACTTAGTCAATAATGCCAACTAAAGAAGCAGCTGCACTTGCTAGAAAATGTTCCTGTTTATGTACCTAAAAGAATAGATGCACTTTCCAGCCCCATGCGTGGTCACTGCAGTGTGACTTACTGGATCATTTTGGACTCTTCACTGTCAGCTAAGTGATGGGCCTGTGCGGTGACTCAGTGTGAGGGTGGCTGAAACAAACGGATCCAGGGCTGTGTGTTCCAGGCACTCATTAGTCTTTGTGGTCTAGAGCGGGGCTAAGTTAGAAGCTGCTCCTACTTTATCCAAGGAAAGGAATACTGTTCTTTGACTTGAGGAGCCCTCACGCACTCCTGCTTGCACACAAGCTGTTACTCATTCAGAAAACTTCCATGGGGTGGCCACAGTGTGCCAGGCACCCAGCCAGGCATTTGCATGATAAAAGTGAGTTCCTGCCAGAGAGGCCATTCCTAGTCCCCGAGAATGCTTTGGAGAATGCTTTGATTGAGAGTCTGACCTGCTAATGTGTGTCAAAGGCCTTAGAAATGTCCCCAGGTTTTGAACCACTTATTCTATTTCTGATTATTTGTGCTATGGAAAGCATTTCCAAAATGAAAATGGCCTTTTTGGCCATTCAAGATTATTTGTGTAACGGGTAAGGGTTCAAGCTTTGGTGTCACATCTGGGTTTGACTTCTCTCCACCCCTCAGTTTGGGTGTCTGTACAATGGGGATAGGAACTATCTCATAAGGAGGTTATGAGTTTTGACTAAAAAAAGAGTGACATCTACAGTGAATGTGTAGGGCCTAGCACATTGCTTGGGTGAAGGAAGTACTCAGTAAACTGTATAATGCTACTACTACTGGCATTATCATCTTGGCATTATTTTTATTATTAAACTTTGGAATATTAATACTGATAATATCAAACTCTGGAAATTCTATCCTAAATGGGTGGAGTCAATGAATTGTGTTGAGCTTATATATAGAGCCAGTGAAAACTTATGTAGCTATTAAAGATTATGTTTATAACAGCATGGCATGGCATGGTAAATACCTTCCTAGAGTATGAATCCTAGTGAGCAGTCGTGTTTCCCAGGCTGCCTAGCAGCTAGGGTTCCTGATGTGAATTAAGTGTGGTCATGAGATGCATGTATGTGAGAAGTAAAGTGCAAGTCATGCTTCTGTCTTTGTGGTTTCCGCTGGTAGGCACCATCAGTGAATACGGTTGTTTTGTTTTAAGATCTTATTTTTAGGGGCACCTGGGTGGCTCAGTCAGTTGAGCATCTGACTCTTGATTTTGGCTCAGGTTGTGATCTCATAGGTCATGAGATCGAGCCTCACATTGGGGTCCCGGGTCGGCAGGGACTCTACTTGAGATTCCTTCTCTCTGCCCTTCCCCCATCCTCTTTCTTTCTCTCAAATGAATAAATACATTTTTAAGATTTTAATTTTTAAGTAATTCTACACCTAGCATGGGGCTTGAACTCATAACCTCGAGATCAAGAGTTTCACACTCCCCTGATTGAGCCAACAGGCACCCTAGTAAATACGTTTCTGATGTGTGTGTGTCAGTGGTGACATGGAACTCAGACGCTGAAGCCCACAGTTCCAGTGGTGATTTTTTTCATCCTTGGCTGGAAGCTGATAAGGGCAATACTGGATTTAGCCAACCATGCCTGCAGTGCTGTCCACGCCCCAGAGCCCGGAAGAGCCAGAGTCTCCTCCAGTACTTCCAATAGTTTTAGAAGCACCAAAGTTCTTCCATCAAATCTCTTGCTGCCTGAAAAAATAATCTCCATTATTGTCAACTAAATCCTGACCAACGTATGCTGGAAAGTGTGCCAGTACCATGAAATGTTGTATGATCACCGACAAAACAATAGAACTATAGAGAGACAAGTACCAGAAAGATATCCTTAAAGCATTGATCCTGAGTATCGTTGGGTAGTAAGACTATGAATAGTTTTTCAATTTACTTTCTATTGCCTTTTTTTTTTTTTTTAAAGATGCTTTATTGGGACGCCTGGGTGGTTCAGCGGTTGAGCGCCTGCCTTCGGCCCAGGGCATGCATGATCCTGGGGTCCTGGGATTGAGTCCCACATTGGGCTCCCGGTAGGGAGCCTACTTCTCTCCCTCTGCCTGTGTCTCTGCCTCTTTCTCTGTGTCTCTCATGAATAAATAAATAAAATCTTTAAAAAGATAAAAAAGCAGCTTTATTGAGATACAGTCATGTACCCTACAGTTCACCCATTTAAAACGTACAACTCTGTGGTTTCTGGTACATTCACAGATGTGTGCAGCCATCACCACAGTTTTAGAACATTTTAATTGCCCCCTCCAAAAAAAAAAAAAACCCCACCCCGTTAGCTATTAATTCCCTATCTTCCTGCCCTCACTACTACCCTAGGCTACCACTAACTTACTTTTGTTCTCTAGATTTCCCTACTCTGGACTTTCATATGAATAGAATCACACAGAATGTGCTGTTATGTGTCTGGCTTATTTATGACTTTGCATAATGTTATTGATAGTGTAGCATACACGTTGTAGTACCTATGAGTACTTCATTCCTTTTTACTGCTAAATAATCGTCTACTGTGTGGGTAGTCCACATCTGGTTTGTCCATGGGTCTGTTGACGGACATTGACATTGTCTTTACCTTTTGGCTGCTGTGAATAATGCTAGTATTTCTCTCCAACCTTTACTTTGACCATATAACAATCTTATGATATATATTTAGCAAATTTTATAACAAAGAAAATCTGACCTGGGTAACTAGTACACTTGAGTTTTGTATTCAGAAGAGGGTAAGACTGTAGATTGCATCCTTGGATTGGCCAGCTAGCTTAGTACACATTAAAACTCTGTTCCAGGGATCCCTGGGTGGCTCAGCGATTTAGCGCCTGCCTTTGGCCCAGGGCGCGATCCTGGAGACCTGGGATCGAATCCCGCGTCGGGCTCCGGGTGCATGGGGC
The DNA here is from genome assembly GCF_048164855.1 of Canis lupus baileyi. Taxonomy (NCBI): domain Eukaryota; kingdom Metazoa; phylum Chordata; class Mammalia; order Carnivora; family Canidae; genus Canis; species Canis lupus. The sequence continues at coordinate 35,039,590 of NC_132867.1, read as the reverse complement.
CTGCTTCTCTCTCTGCCTGTGTCTCTGCCTCTCTCATTCTCTCTCAGGAATAAATAAATAAAATATTAAAAAAAAACTCTGTTCCAAGCCAGATTTACAACCTCTGTAAGCCCCCCTGTCCAGCAACCAGTCTGTAATTGGCACTTTTGGTGAGCAGAAGTATGGGAAGAGAGACTACGAACTCATCTCCACTGTTTGGGAAATGTCTCTGAAGCCGGAAGGATGGATGTGTGAACCACACCCAAGTCCTGAGATTTGACTTTTGGTATTTTCACTTTAAAAGGTGTATCTACTGGGGTGCTGTAGATGTTCTATATCTTGATCTAGGTGGTGGTTACATGGGATTCGTTTGAAAAATGCACTGAGCTTTGTACCTCAGACTTGTCTGTGCTGTGATATTTAACTATGTGAAATTTACACCCTAATTAAAGAAAAAAAAGAAAATATAATGTGATTTCCCTCCTATCTCGTCCCTCATATCTATTCCTCTCCCATTTCAGCTGCTGCTGTTTCCTTTCTGACCATTTCCAAGTGACCACAGGCTCTTGCCACACAGTTGGAAAGGGACAGAGCTGGGATTTAGTCCAGCTCTTACTAACGTAGTGTGGAGTGCTGCTTTCACTAGGAACTCTTCCAATGCCTAGAATCGATATGATTTTTGAGAATTGGCTCCAAAGCCTATGGCCAGTAAGTACTGAGGCTGGTCTAGGGCCCAGGTCTCCCAGCCCTGGGGCACGTGTACTATGTCTATACCATGTACCTCTTTACCCCCAGCACCCAGCATCGTACCAGGCACGTAGTGGATGGCCAGTAAATATTGGTTAAGTCAATGCGGCCCGAGAGGGGTTATCATCAAAGGCCAAGCAGGCTGTCCACGTGGCATTGCTAGAAAAACCAAGGCAGGAAACTCAATTCTTTTTTTTTTTTTTTTTCCTTTGGCAACACCGATGGATGCTGGTCTGTCACAAGAGCATGGAAAGTTCCCACTGGAGATATCAGAACTCTCTGGCAAACCCTGCGAAGTGTTAATTTTAGCTTTCAGTGACTGATGCCCTTGTATAATTTAATGGGTCAGGAGGAGCATGAGCCAAGATTACTCACTCAGAGAGGTGTCCTTTCCTGTAGAGTCCTTGGCGAGTTAATTCAGTTTGTAGACACTGGCTACTTCCACATTTACTTGAAGAGAATTTCTGCTGCTTTGAGTCTAGTGTGAGCATTATGAGCTCTCCCTTAAAGAAATTAGTAATTTATCCTATCAATCAAATGTTCCCAGAGTTCATTCATTAAACATGAGTTCGACTCACAGTGTCAAATGCTAAAGGGCTATAGTAATGACCGTAAAATAAACAAAATACTTGCACGTCCCTGGATATTCTGAGTTGAAAGATACATAGGTTGAATATCAATTACTTGGATTAAAGAAGTGCAAATCCACAGAGCTGTCCACGTCTACCCGGTTCTTCTCCTGGTATTCCTCGTGGAAAATGAGGAAGTTCCACCCTGAGGGGGAGATGCCTGTAGTTCAGGAAAAATAATATCCCAGCAGCTATTCACAGCTGCCTTGGTGTCACTGGGGACCGGGCTGTCCAGCAGAGCACACATTCAAGATGCATAAGAGGATCGTGAGCCTTCTCAGAAGATCTGTGCTATTTATATGACCAGATCACACATGCTTTTGATCCCGTGCACTTACTTTGTTCAGAGTCTGCTCAAACACTGGATGTAACCCATCACACCTGGTCTCAGGTGCCTCAGCTGATGAAGGATAATTTTGAATTGCTGCCATGGCAGCTGCCATAGGCTTGTTCGGTGAGGTTTGCTTCATTCTTTGACTATTTTATTGCATCCTTCCCTAATTAAGAAAAGTTAGTGGAGGGGTGCCTGGGTGGCTCAGTCGAATGAGCTTGGGACTCTGGATCTTGGGGTTGTGAGTTCGAGCCACACATTGGATGTAGAGGGTACTATAAAACAAACAAACAACCTTTTAAAAAGACAAAAAAAAAAAAAAAGAAAAGTTAGTGGGAAATGAAGACGAGAAACCATGGAACTCGTGAATGCAATTAGAAGAATCAGAAAGGAATCATGAGATGCTGTAGATAGATTAGATTTAGATTCAACTGAACACTCCAAGAAATTGAACTGCCCAGCTCTGGATTCAGTTGCGAAGGAAAAGAACAATAGTAGAGAATATGTATGCTGGAAATACGTTAGAATTACATCTAAGGGTAGGCAGATAGTTAATGAGGGAAATTTTATCTCCGTAGAAATATTCTAATATAGAAGAAGAGAGGATAGAATTAGATTACACCATTTAAAAAATATTTTATTGGGTGGGGGTGACTGGGTGACGGGCACTGAGGGGGACACTTGATGGGATGAGCACTGGCTGCTATTCTATATGTTGGCAAATTGAACACCAATAAAAAATTAAAAAATATTTTATTTCTTTGACACCAAGAGAGCACAGGCAGGGGGAGCAGCAGAAGGAGAGGGAGAAGCAGGCTCTCCACTGAGCAAGGAGCCTGACATGGGGCTTGATCTTAGGATCCTGGCATCATGACCCAAGCTGAAGGCAGACACCCAACTGACTGAGCCCCCCAGGTGCCCCTAGAATATACCATTTTGGAAACCTCTGATGAAGTTGTAGATTTCATCATCAATCACCTGCCCATCAATGGCTGCTAACCATGGGGCAGGAGGGAGGCTGGGGAGGCAGAGACAAGAAACAGACTGAGCTGAGGAAAATTCAGAGATCTTACCTGCCTCCTGATGGAGTATATATCCCTTACAAAATAGTCTTACCAAAATCATCAACTCTGAATCGGATTCAGTCCCTAACTAGACAATCTACCAGTTTCCAGGAAATACGGGACGGAAAAATATGTTAAAAGACATCAGGGAGGACAGCCTGGGGGTCTCAATGGTTTAGCGCCTACCTTCAGCCCAGGGCCTGATCCTGGAGACCCTGGGTCGCATCCCACGTCAGGCTCCCTGCATGGAGCCCACTTCTCCCTCTGCCTGTGTTTCTGCCTCTCTCTCTCTCTCTCTCTGTCTCTCTCTCTGTCTTTCATGAATAAATAAAATCTTAAAAAAAAAAGACATCAGGGAATGCTACCAGCAAATCTAGATTGTGGGAGACTATAGGAGAGATATTCCAGTTTCTTCGACAAATAAATGGCAAGGAAAAAAAGGTAATGGGGAGCAGGCAGGGAGGGAACCTGTGAGTGAAAGGAGTAAGAGACCAATGACCCACATGCAAACTGGGAACTTTGCATCTTAATTCATGCAAATCACCTGGTAAAAATATATAAGAAAACCAGGGAAATGTGAAAACAGACTGCGTATTTGATACTGTTGAAGTATCAGTGGCAATTTTGTAGGTATGATAGTGGTACCGTACCTGTATGTTTTTGAAAGAGTTCTTATCTTTTAGAAATAGATACCAAACTGGGGCGACTGGGTGACTCAGTAGGTTGACCAGCTGACTCTTGATTTTTGCTCATGTCATGATCTCAGGGTTGTGGGATGGAGCCTTGTGCCTGGCTCTGCGTTCATTGAGGAGTCTGTTTATCCCTCTCACTCTGCTCCACTCTCTCTCTCTCTGTTGTCTCTCTCTCTAAAATAATCAAATAAAATCTTTAAAAAAAAAAAGAAATATGTACCAAGCTATTTGAGGATTTCAAGATGCATCTAAAAGAGAGCAAGTAATGTTCACCCTGCTTATGTTTAGCCCCTGAGCCCTCTTGCAGGAGTACATTATAGACCAGCGCTGGGGGCTGCAAAGTAGACTCGTGTAGCTCTGTTACTTTCTGACCTCCTCATGAGAACAGTCTTGGGACAGTGTGCATTTGTGTAGGCTCCCCTTCCTCCTCTGTTATCTCTGGGACTTCAGCTGGTCTGAGCTATGCCTTGAGGAGTAAAGGGAAGCAGGACCATCTACAAGATTTGCAGGGCCCAGTACAAAATAAAAATGTGAGGTCTCTTGTTCAAAAAGCAGGAAAACTTGGGAATCCCTGGGTGGCTCAGCGGTTTTGTACCTGCCTTCGGCCCAGGGCGTGATCCTGGAGTCCCGGGATCAAGTCCCGCGTGGGGCTCCCTGCATGGATCCTGCTTTTCCCTCTGCCTGTGTCTCTGCCTCCCTCTCTCTCTGTGCCTGTCATGAATAAATAAATAAAATATTTTTTAAAAAGCAGGAAAACTTGACATTGAAGGTAGTAAACTATAAATCGTTTTCCTTTTTCCTGTGGTCTTTCTCTCCATCTGTCACAATGTTTTTGTGTGTGTGTGTTTTTGTTTGCTGTTTAATGTCATTTCTCCCTTCAGGGATGAGCATGCTTTCAGGGTGAGTACAGACCCTCAGAAGTGCCCAAGGACTCTCCCACCATGTGACTCAGTGATCTTGCATGTGGCTCACCAGCTGCGCAGTCCCCGTGCTACTAGCCACCAGACCCATACATTCTGCTGACCCAAGGTGGCTAAATGGAGCCAGCTATCTCTCCTCCGAAGGGCCTGCCTTCTGAACCCACAGCCAAGGGACATCCCGCAAGGGCATGCCAGGACGTACCTGCTACCTGTGCCAGGACATAACTCACTACCTGCAGCAGGAACTGGTGACAGGGCACTTCAGTCAGTTGCCCAAAGAGCGTGCCCTGTTGCCTGCAAATAGTTACATTTTTATTTCATGCTTTACAATCATTGTATCTTTTATTTTATTTATTTATTGCCTTATTGCTATGACTAACCCTCCAACACAATTTTGAAGAGGACTGTCTAGAACAGACATCCTTTCCTTGTTCCTGAACTCCAGAGGAAGGCTTGCAGTATTTCACCGTTAAATATGATGTTTGCTGCAGGTTTTTTTGTAGATGCTGTTTTTTCCCCGAGGTTAAATAGGTTTCTGTCTGTTTCTGTATCTTGGCTTCTGTTGTTGCTGTTGAAAATTCACTTGTCGACCTAATTGTTGCTCCTTTCAATGTAATTGAAAGCTTGCGGGTCTTTGGTTTTTATCAGTTTGACTGATTTGCCCACAAGTAATTTTCTTTGTGTTTTTCCTGGTTCCATATTTTGGGCCTGTCTGGGGGACTTCACAGCTAGTATTTCTTCCAATATTGCTTCTCCCCATCATGTCTTCCTCGCTCCGGTGAACCTACCTTAGATCTCTACAGTCTTCCTGGGGTCTCAGTTGAAAGTCTGGGTTACTTACCAGGACTCCTCCTCTCTGGCAGGCCTGGGATTCTAATTTTTGCATCTCCAGCCCCGTGCAACTGGTCTCAGGTTCCTGGGGCTGCCATAATAAATCACCACACACTTGGTGGCTTAAGCAACAGAAATGTCTTCTCTCATAGTTCTGGAGGTCAGGAATCCAGGATCATTAGGACCATGCTCCCTCTGAAGGCTCTGGGGAAGATCCTTTCTTGCCCCTTCTAGCTTTGGGTGATCCCAGGCCTTCCTTGGTTTATGCTTGGGTCCCTCCAGTCTCTTTTTATGTGGCCACGCAGCCTTGCCCAGCGTGTGACTGGGTCCTTGTCTCTTCTTCTAAGGACACCAGTCATTGGATTTAGAGCTTACTCTGAATCAGGATGCTTTCATCTCAAGATACTTAACTAATTACGTGTCCAAATAAAGTCACTTGCTGAAGTTCTGGGAAGACATGATTTTGGGGGAGAAGGGTGTACTACTTAATCCACAAAACTACTGTAAGTTCTGCTTAGATTGTTAACCTCTTTGCAAGCCACCTTCTGATTTGTCAGCTCTGGGCACTACATGCGTCAAGCAAAAACCATGTAGAATGTCAAGCTCATATCTCTGCTGTTCTTCTTCTTTTTTACCTGGAATTTTTGCACCTCAAGTACTGACAGTCTTGGCAGTCATAAACTCAATAATTTTTTTTCCTCCCAGCTTAATGTGACCGAGGCAAACCTCTGGCAATGCTTTTCATTCATCATGTGTAGACTGTGCTTCAAACTGGAAGAGGTTCCAAGGGAGAAAGCAGTGGCCAGTGGGGCTTCCATCTCAATGCATTTCTCTCTACTCTGGGATCTCTGCAGGATAAAGCCGGCCGGTGTCTCGATTATTCTCTGGCTCACTCAGACAGTTGCCTTTTGTCTCTTATCCAGCTTTTGTAGTTGTTCTTAGTACAAAGTTTGCTCTGATACTTCTTCATAAATAGAAATAGGAGTCAGATATGGCATTTCTTTTAATCTAGGCTTGTGTCTACAGCTTTGTGTCTGGCCAGGTGAATGTCTCAGGTGCATTGCTCTTGGAATCCCAGTGGCTGAGAGACAGGCCTCCCCTGCCTGCCCTCCCTGCGCCCTGCCACCCCCACCTGCTCCTTTGTACTGTGTTTAGAGAGAGACATGCAGATAAGCTTGCCTCTGTTCTCTGTTTATATGGCTGCTGCACACACTTCTGAAAGGTAAAGAAATAAATGGAGGAGAAGGATTTTGGAACTAGTGGGACATATCAGAGCTCCACAGGGCTCTGGTCACCTTCTTGCTGTATAGGATTCTTAGTATCAGGCATATAAAAGGAACAACTGCATGAGTAATCCACAGAGTATCACTTTGTGTGCTGAGGTCTGAGATGCCAGAGCAAGAGAGGAGTAATGTCTAGGAGGGTCTGTTTCTAGAGTGAGCTTTCTCATAAGGTGGTATGGATGTTGCACATCCTGCCGTACGTAATCCTCAAAATCTATCGTAGAAGCTAATAGGTACTGTGATTAGTCCATTTTACAGATGGGAAAAGTGACGCATGGGGAAGTTGATTTACCTGCAGCCTATATCTGGGTAGATATCCTTTAATCTCTCAGTTACTTTGTACTCTATTTATTTATTTATTTTTAATTAAGTTTTTATGTTTTAATTCCAGTTAGGTAGGGTTAACACATTTTATTTTACTTTTTTTTATAGGTAACATATTGTAGTCTGTTTATTCCATTAGTAAAGCTACAATTTTTAACCATTAAAATGCAAACTTTAATGCAGATGAATTCTGAATGAAATGAATGAGACCTTTTGTAACTTTTACTTTTTACAGAATTGCAAACTTACAGAAGCATTGCAAGAATCCTGTGAGAAGCCCTCATAGTCATTTTACCTAGATGCACCAATTGTTTACATCTCTTTCTATTTGATTACTCACTTTCTCTCTCTCTCTCCCTCCCTCAATCATTTTAAAATAATAAATCAGAAACATTATGCCCCTTTACCTCCAAATATTTGTGTATTTTCTAAGAACAAGAATAGTCCCTTCTGTAACCTCAATACAATTATTAAAACTAGGAAATTTACTGTTGCAACACTGGTACTATTATTTAATCCAGAGTTTATATTTGTATTTCATCAATTTTCCCAATAATGTTCTTTATAACTACCCCCCCCACCCCCCCGATCCAGGATCCAGTGCAGGATCATGTACTGCATTTAGCCGTCATGTCTCATTAGTGTCCTTTAATCTGAAACAGCTCCTCAGCCTTTCTGTCTGTTGCTTTTCATGATTAGATCCAGGCAGTTCATCTTCGGCACGAGTGCTGTGTGCTCATTGCATCCCACCAAGGGGTACGTGATTTTCATTGCCTGCTGACTTTGAATTTGATCATTTGGTTAAGGCGATATAATAATTTATTTATAGTGATTTGATTAAGGCTTCTCTGCTGTAAAGGAATCCTATTCTCTTTGTAATTAATAAGTATTTGTGCAGGAGCTACTTTGAGGCTATGGAAAACCTTGTTTCTCGTCAAACCCTCCTGGGCTCTGACATTCTGTGTCTCCCATGTGTGACATTTCTCTCTCCCTCTGTCTTTGTCTCTCTTCCTCTCTCTCTCTCTCCCCTTTTCTCTTTTCCTCTCTCTCTCCCTCCTTCTCTCTCTCTCCATCTCTCCCTCTCTCTCCCTGTCCCTCTGTCCTCTCTCCCTCTCCCCCCACCTCATCCATTGGCTTATTTAGCTTGTTTCTCATTTAGTGAAGCACTCCTTAATTAGCTTCCTGAGAAAGGATGCATGGGAGGACCCAATTTTAAGATTTCACATATTTGTGTCTTCATTCCATCCTTTATGTCTTCATTCTATCCTCCTATTTGAGTTGCTAGTTTGACTAGTTATAGAATTCCATATTGAAATTTTTTCTTCAGAATTGTGAGTGCATTACTTTACTATCTTCCAACTTCTAATGTTGCTGTTGAGAAGTTGATGTTGTCTCATTCTTAAAAATTATACTATTTTTTTTCCCCTCTGAAAGTTAAAAAATTTTTTTAAATCTTTGGTGGAAGCACTCCCACCCCGCCCTCCCAGCTCCAACTCCCCTTCATGGTGCTGGATACTCCCTGGCTGTTCAGTCTGGAAAATCATGTTCTTTGGTGATGGCCATTGTTGTGGGTGTTCTTTCTTTTCTTTAAAAGGTCTACAAACATCTTTTATAAAAAGATTTTATTTATTTATTTTTATTTTATTTATTTATTTTTAAAGATTTTATTTATTTATTCATGAGAGACACACACACAGAGGCAGAGACACAGGCAGAGGGAGAAGCAGGCTCCATGCAGGGAGCCCCACGTGGGACTGGATCCCGGGCCTCCAGGATTACGCCCTGGGCTGAAGCTGGCGCTAAACCACTGAGCCACCCAGGCTGCCCATAAATAATATCTTAAAAAAAAAAAAAAAAAAAAGAATCGGACACATAACCCACTGAACCACCTGGCCATCCCATGGGTATTCTTTCTTTGATGATTTCGTCCTCTCTATATTATCTGTCCTCTATAGAACACTTATTGTTGGGTGTTGACTTCTGCATTGATTTTCTGGTTTTCTTTCATACTTTCTTCTTTTATTTGTCTCTTTGACATTTTATTCTACTTCCTGGGGTATTTTTTCAACTCCCTCATCCAACTATTGAATTTTTCATTTTAGTTAATACATCATTACTTTCTCAGACCTCATTCTTGTCCTCTGCATGTACTCTATTTTCTGTCACCCTATTCTTGTTTTATAGATGCATTGTATTCTTTTGGAGAATTTTGCTATATAAATTTTTGAAGTTTTCTTCTGCTCCCACATTTGTCTTCTTTTTTTTTTTTCTGTTTGTTTTCTGCCATCTCATGTCAGAATTCTAGGAAAAAAGTCTCTAAGAGGATATTAGAGGATGGTGTCTTAAATGATAAAACAAAAACAGAACAGAGGAAAACATGGAGAACAAAAACAAAGGAAGAGATCCTGGTTTGTCTGCATGTCAGAGGAGGAGTCTGATTGGAAGCCTTATGGATTTAGGTGGGACATGTGGGTAGTGGGGCTTCATGATAGGGTGATTGAGAGGTTATCTGGTTTTCTCATTGGTTGCCCCACTTATTAATATCTGTGTCTTTTCACTGGACCTATTTAGTATCTTCAGGGACAAATCCTCTAATTTTTTGCCTGGAGAAAAGAAACCTTATATCCAATGTTCTGTGAGGTGAGTAGGGGAACATGACTGTCCAGCATGTAGATGCTCACTTACTTCTTCTGTTTTCCTTTCAGGTCCTACTCCCGCTTTCCAGTCTACTTGCTCTCCCTGAGGTCAAGGTTTTTGTAAACGGAAGATTTTGAGACAGAAGCACTTAGAAATGAAGCTTACTTGAAAAAGATCTGCAAGACTGTCCAGGGCAGGGGTTAGAAGGACTAGATCATCATACAAAATACCACAGGAATTTATTATTATTATTATTATTATTATTATTATTACTACTATTATTTAAATTTATTTATTCATGAGAAACAGAGAGAGAGAGAGAAAGAGAGAGGCAGAGACACAGGCAGAGGGAGAAGTAGGCTCCATGCAGGGTACCTGATGTGGGACTTGATCCAGGTCTCCAGGATCACTCCCTGGGCCAAAGGCAGCACTAAACCACTGAGCCACCCAGGCTGCCTGGAATTTATTATTTTTAAAAAAGATTTTACTTATTTATTCATGAGAGACACAGAGAGAGGCAGAGACATAGGCAGAGCAAAAAGCAGGTTCCCCATGAGGAGAGCCTGGGACTCGATCCCAGGACCCTAGGATCACACCCCAGGCCAAAGGCAGATCTTCAACCACTCAGCCACCCAAGTGCCCTACTACTGGAGTTTAAAGGAAAAAAATTCCACATAACTACCAAGACTACTGAGACTACAATTAGTCTGTGCACAGCAGGAAAAAAGCAAGTTTGCCACACGATTGTCACATCCAAAAAGGTCCTGGGCAGCCCGGGTGGCTCAGGGGTTTAGCGCTGCCTTCAGCCCAGGGTGTGATCCTGGAGACCCGGGATAGAGTCCCACATCGGGCTCCTGCTTGGAGCCTGCTCCTCCTTCTGCCTGTGTCTCTGCCTGTGTGTGTGTGTGTGTGTGTGTGTCTCATGAGTAAATTAATAAAATCTTAAAAAAAAAAAAAAAGGTCCTGACAAATTTGCAAATAGCAGCATCACAGAAGTGTGAGATCAAGTTGTTTTTGCTTGGGAGTTAGTAACTTACAGGAAAGTCACCAGATTCCCTTGATTTAGCTGACCCTGTTTTTGTTTGTCTCAGATATGATGTGCTTTTTTCTTTATGGCGTGAGATGTCCATGATTACCCATAAATGAGATGCCGTTTTGTTTCTACAGTTCCACCTAGTGGTCAAGTTTCTGGCCCTAAGGCACATAGTTAACCACATGGGTTTGTTTTGATGATTTTTTCATTTCCATATTCATTAACCTGATATTTTGTTTGATTTGATTAGTAGTTTTATTTACACAAATGTAAATCAAGGTGAAGAAGAAGAAAAAGAAGCAGCACTCCCTCTTTTAAAAAGATTTTTTAAAAAGATTATTTGAGAGAGACAGAGACAGAGACAGAGACAGAGAATGAGTGGGGAGGAGAGGGAGAAGCAGACTCCCTGCTAAGCAGGAAGCCCCACATGGGACTCGATCCCATGACCCCAGGATCTCGACCCGAGCCGAAGGCAGACGCTCAACCGACTAAGCCACCCAGGCACCCCTAAAAAAGATTTTATTTATTTATTCATGAGAGACACAGAGAGAGGGGCAGAAACATAGGCAGAGGGAGAAGCAGGCTCCCTATGGGGAGCCTGATGCAAGACTCCATCCCAGAACCCCAGAACATGCCCTGAGCTGAAGGCAGATGCTTGATTGTTGAGCCACCCAGGCGTCCCCACTCTGCTGGCTTTTTTTTAAAATAATTTTTTAAAGATTTATTTATTTATGATAGACATAGAGAAAGAGAGAGAGAGAGAGAGAGAGAGAGAGAGAGAGAGAGAAGCAGAGACACAGGAGGAGGGAGAAGCAGGCTTCATGCCGGGAGCCTGACGTGGGACTCGATCCCAGGACTTCAGGATCATGCCCTGGGCCAAAGGCAGGCACTTAAACCACTGAGCCACCCAGGGATCCCCCCCACTCTGCTGGTTTAAATAGTCATGGGCCAACCCAGATTCAAGAAGATGGAAGATAATTTTTTTAAAGATTTTATTTATTTGAGTGAGAGAGAGAAAGAGAGTGTGAGCAGAGATAAGGCAGAGGGAGAAGCAGACTCCGAACTGAGCATGGAGCCAATGTGGAGCTTGATCCCAGGACTCTGAGATCATGACCTGAGCCGAAGGCAGATGCTTAACTGACTGAGCCCCCCTGGCACCCCAAGAGGGCAGAAGACAGTTAACATCTCTTGGTGTGGAGAATGGAAATAAACTTGGAGTCCTCTTTATTCTGTCAAACTAAACAAAATCCATGTTAGTTGCCTAGAGCTGCCATAACAAATTGCTACAAACTTGGTAGCTTAAAACAACAGAAACCTGTTCTCTCATTATTGTGGAGGCCAGGTGTCTGAAATCCAGGCAACAGCAGGGCCACGCCACCTCCAAAGGCTCTCGAGAAGGGTCTCTTGCAGCTCCTGATGACTCCGGGTGCCCCTTGGCTTGTGGCAGCACCTCTCCAATCTCTGCCTCTGTCTTCACATGGCTTCTTCCCTGTGTGTGTCTCTCTCACAGATCCCCAATCTCTTTCTCTCTTTCTCTGTCTCTTTTCCCCTTTTCTCTTGTAAGGACACCAATAATTGCATTTAGGGCCCATCATATATTCAGGATGACCTCACTCAAGAGCCTTAACTTGGCTGCATTCCCAAAGACCCTATTTCCAAATGAACTCCCATCCACAGGTACTGGGGACTCGGACTCGGTCATATCTTTTTGAGGGACGCAATTCAAACTACATAGCACGCGTGACTCTTTTTGTGTATCCTGCTGGGATATGTTGTACTCTGTGGATATGTGGCTTCACGTTTTACATTGTTCTCAAAATTTTCACCAGTATCTTTTAAACTAATAGCCCTCTTTTTTCTATATTTTCCTTTTGGACTCACAGTCATATGTATATTAGACCAGGGGCACTGGGGTGGGGGAGGGGTGGTAAAAGGCCAGAGAGTATATATTTTGGGCTTTGGAGGCCACGCGATGTCTGTCACAAATACTTAACTCCGTTGTAATGTGAAAGATGCTGTGGACAATATATCGACAAATGTGTGAGGGTGTTCCAACAAAACTTTACTATGAGAACAGCTGGCCGGCTGAAGTTGGCACCTGGGCCAGAGTTTGTCAACCCCATGTGCTAGCTCCTCTCATTCTTATCTCCACATCTGTCATACTTTGTCATATTTCCTACTCTTTCTCTCTGCTGTATTCTGGATAAGTTCTTTAAAAAAAAACTTTTTTGTTGGAGTTCAATTTGCCAACATATAGCATAACACCCAGTGCTCATCCCGTCAAGTGCCCCCGTCAGTGCCCCGTCACCCAGTCACCCCCACCCCCCGCCCACCTCCCCTTCCACTACCCCTTGTTCATTTCCCAGAGTTAGGAGTCTCTCATGTTTTGTTACTCTCACTGATATTTTCACTCATTTTCTCTCCTTTCCCTTTATTCCCTCTCACTAATTTTTATATTCCCCAAATGAATGAGACTATATAATGTTTGTCCTTTTCCGATTGACTTATTTCACTCAGCATAATACCCTCCAGGTCCCTCCATGTCAAAGCAAATGGTGGGTATTTGTCGTTTCTTTCTTTCTTTCTTTTTTTTGGGGGGGGTGTTGAATTCTATATATTTTATTTTATTTTTTTAATAATAAATGTATTTTTTATTGGTGTTCAATTTGCCAACATACAGAATAACACCCAGTGCTCATCCCGTCAAGTGGCCCGTCACCCATTCACCCCCACCCCCCACCCTCCTCCCCTTCCACCAACCCTAGTTCGTTTTCCAGAGTTAGGAGTCTTTATATTCTGTCTCCCTTTCTGATATTTCCCACACATTTCTTCTCCCTTCCCTTATATTCCCTTTCACTATTATTTATATTCCCCAAATGAATGAGAACATATAATGTTTGTCCTTCTCCGATTGACTTACTTCACTCAGCATAATACCCTCCAGTTCCATCCACGTTGAAGCAAATGGTGGGTATTTGTCATTTCTAATGGCTGAGTAATATTCCATTGTATACATAAACCACATCTCCTTTATCCATTCATCTTTCGATGGACACCAAGGCTCCTTCCACAGTTTGGCTATTGTAGACATTGCTGCTATAAACATCGGGGTGCAGGTGTCCTGGCGTTTCACTGCATCTGTATCTTTGGGGTAAATCCTCAGCAGCGCAATTGCTGGGTCGTAGGGCAGGTCTATTTTTAACTCTTTGAGGAAACTCCACACAGTTTTCCAGAGTGGCTGCACCAGTTCACATTCCCACCAACAGTGCATCTGGATAAGTTCTTCATGTAGAGCTTCCAGGTCCTTAATTGTCTCCTGAAGAGTGTAAATCTTTAATTTATCCATTGAGCTTTCTCTTCAGCAGTCATTTTATTAATATTTAGATGAATGGATAAAGATGTGGTCTATATATACAATGGAATATTACTCAGCCATTAGAAACCACAAATACCCACCATTTGGTTCAACGTGGATGGAACTGGAGGGTATTATGCTGAGTGAAGTAAGTCAATCGGAGAAGGACAAACATTATATGTTCTCATTCATTTGGGGAATATAAATAATAGTGAAAGGGAATATAAGGGAAGGGAGAAGAAATGTGTGGGAAATATCAGAAAGGGAGACAAAACATAAAGACTCCTAATTCTGGGAAATGAACTAGGGGTGGTGGAAGGGGAGGAGGGCGGGGGGTGGGGGTGAATGGGTGATGGGCACTGAGGGGGGCACTTGACGGGATGAGCACTGGGTGTTATTCTGTATGTTGGTAAATTGAACACCAATAAAAAATAAATTTATTATAAAAAAAAGAAGTTCTGTTTGTTCTCCCCCCAGCCCCTGCCCCCCCGATTCTACCAATTCATGCCCAGTGGTCCTGTTGCTTATTCAACATTATCAGTGTTGCTTTCTTCTTTGTTCTGCGTGCCATTGGCTGCCATAGAAGCACCTATAGTGGCTGGAATTCTAAAGTTGTTTCTTGTTTCTGTTAGCCTTCATTCACAGTGGCTTGCCTTCTCAAATATTTGTTGATTTTTGCTTCTGAGGTTGTGCTTCATTCTAATTTGTGGGATTCCTGCAAACTAACTTGGGAAGGTTTCCTCCAAAGAGAGTCTACATTTACTTTTGCCAAAAGATGGGGAAGCCCCCTTTCCGCCACCCCCAGAGCAATTTGTAGTCCTTCAAAGATTTTTTTCCTACCATAAGAATCTCATATTTCAGTCCCTCTATGAGACCCTACCTCAGACTCCCTGTAGCCTTAGGTTTAGGCCACTTCCTGTCACTCATGTTCCCAGTTACCCCAACCTCATCTCCCTGCCTTTTATCCAAACCCTGAGTATTCCTGCCCTAGTCCTTGGTGGCTCCTGCTCAGCTTCTGATCACAGAAACCTGGTGGCACTTATCTATCCTCCTACTGCCCCCAATCTCCTTTACCCCCACCCCACCCACTGCCAGACTCAGCTTTCCCTGTCTGTCTGTCTGAATCTATTTTATCATATCCCTGCAGATTTCTTCCACCTCCAGAAGTACATCATGTATGAGATCTTGCTGGGGAGCAAGTCAGCCCCAAAGCACCTAGTTTTTCATGGTCTGGAGACAACACATTTGTGCAGCTCAACTTATATGGACACACACACTTCGGTAACTTGTTTCATGCCACTTTGGATGGTAACAAATAGGCTTACGTGCAGCCTCTAAGATCCCTCGCTACTCATAAATGGAGGACCTTTGGTGCCGACCAGATGGTGATCTATGTGGAAGTACATATCCCTGGACACAGGGTAACATTTTAGTTCAGCTTAAGTTGGAATCACAAGGGACCCTCTCTAGGCATAGCCTGTAGCCCAGCCAAGTGCTTGATTACTCATTTCCAGCCTCAGTGTTATCTCCCTGTCCTGTCCAGTGGACTATCCTGCACGCCCACTGTAATACTTGCTCTGATAAAATGTTAGGGTAAAAAAAAATAAAATAAAAAATAAAAAAAAATAAAATGTTAGGGTAAATGTGTAAATAAAACCATGCTTTGGGCATCCCTGGGTGGCTCAGCGGTTTAGCACCCGCCTTCAGCTCAAGGCGTCATCCTGGAGTCCCGGGATTGAGTCCCACATCAGGCTCCCTGCATGGAGCCTGCTTCTCCCTCTGCCTGTGTCTCTGCCTCTCTCTCTCTGTATCTCTCATGAATAAATAAATAAAATCTTTTTAAAAATTTTTAAAAATTTAAAAAATTTAAAAAATAAATAAAACCATGCTTAAAGTGTGGCCCTTGCCAGCAATGTTAGTGTTTTGACCAGGGGCAAGTCCAAAGAAAAGAAGCTCTAATTGCAAAATTTAGGACATTGACCCTCATTGTTTTGGAGGGTCAGAGGGGAGGAGTATTGCAATTTTGAGCCCTTCTGGATCCCCGGAAATCACACTAAGTGTTCAGTGGCCACTTGCTTAATCTGACAACCGAGTGCTGCATTTGGAGAGATGGCCTATAATTTTTCCTGGCTTTAATAACACAAACAGCTGAAAGAATGTGGTGCAGAATCCTCTTACATATGACCCCCTGCTGAAAAAACAAACAACCTACTACACACTCACATTTATTTAAAGCTCTGAACAGAGTTATAATGAGGAGTGAGTTTTCCAAGGGTGTGATTTATGAGCCTTTCACAAATGGGTTTTAAATGGGGGCACTGACAGTTCCACTCCAGCTATGGCTGGGGTGGGGGCCCTTTCGGCCCAAAGCAGTTGAAATGAGCCGGCGGGAGGCAGAGGAGAGGGGAGGCCAGGTGGGTGGATCGGGTCACCACGAGCCAGGGGCACACAGCCAGCCCCAGCTCTTCCATCTGTGAGCTGCTTCACTCAGCAACACTGGATTATTCGTTTTTGTTTCTCTCAAGGAAGAAATAACACATGTTGACATGGAGATTGAAGGTGGGCTCTCTCCTGTGCCACAGACGGCACCAGCGATGGAAACATTAGCACTTTTTCCTGCCTGTGCTTCTCTTTCCATAGAACTGTCTGGCGGTGAAGTTAACATTCCATTCCGCATGATTTTTTCTTTTTCTCTCTCTGCTGTGCATTCCAGCCAGGAGAGTGAAGATGGCATGGTCGGTTGAGAAATGGTGCCCTAATAGTATGTCCACATCCTAATCCCTGGAACCTGTGTGACCATGACCTTGTTTGGAAAAAGGACTCTGGATGGGATTAAGTTAAAGATCTTGAGATAAGGAGATTATCCTGGATTATCCAGGTGGGCCCACGGTGCCTCAGTGCCACCACAGGAGTTCTTGGGGAGGCAAAGGGAGCCTCAGGGACACAGGGAGCGGTGGGGTGGACAGATGCAGCCACAAGCCAAGAAATACCAAGGACAGCCTGGGACCACAGGACACTGGCACAGCAAAGGAAGGATCCTTCCCAGGGTCTACGAAGGGAACACAGCTGGGCAGACACCTTGACCTCACACTTTTGGCCTCCAGAACTGTGACAAAATATGGGTCAGTTACTTTAAGCTGCTAAGTTTGTGGTCATTTCTTAGAGCCTCCCCAGGAAATGGGTACAGGTAACTCTGCCTCTAACACCCATTCCAGGAAATTGATGAGGTTATAGCTCATATTCTAGTAGATATGGCTCCTCACTGCTCTGCTGAGGGCACCTTTTTGCAGGGGCTGGGCTCGCTGGGGTGCCCTAGATGACAGGACACGCAGCAGAGCTGTGTGCTGATAGTGTTTTGGGGTGGTGGTGGTGGTGGTGGTGGTGCAAAGCTAGAGGACCCAGAGTGAGGGAGGAAGAGCAGCAAGGCAAAATGGAAGAAGGCCACAGCTGCTCAGGAGAGCAGGGCTGCGTGGCCATGGGAAGCCTCTCCAGGGAGGCCATTTAGAATCCCTGCTGCTTGGAACAGGCTGGGGAGTAGGGGGGTGGGAAGGGACAGGCCAAGGGGGGCAAGTGGTGTATCTGCTGGCTCCTTCCTGTCTGTCCCAGGCCAAGATTACTTCCTCCGTCTAGACTGTAGTTCCCAGTAGTTGCTAGAACCTTCATAGATTGGGTCAGACCCGACGCTGGGTGTCAGAGCTGCTCCAGCTCTGCCATGGGGGGTGGGGGGGGCAAGGTGGAGGCTGTGCTCAGGCCTCACCCCTGGGGCCTGCGAGGTTTGTGAACATGACAGCATGAGTCCTCCCTGGGGCCACTCCAGCTGGCACTGGAGCCAGGAAGCTGGCAGGACTGGGCAGGCTGGGGCCTTGTAAACTGAGTCAGGCATCACCAAGGCTTTGGGTGGGTGGCCAGGGTCAACTTCCTCTTGCCTTATTGACTTCCACAAATGGGGGAGACCTGAAGGCTCGTTGACCCAAGCACACACACCCTGCCTGGGTCCCTGTTGTTACAACTCGGGCGTGTGATTCCACTGAGGTGTTTGTCACCAGTTTCCGGCTCGTTTCATTTTCTCTTCAGCTCCCCTGCTCCTCATCCCAGCTGCTTGGCCTTTTCTGTTTCCTATTGTCCCTTTGCATATATATCCTCTTCCATCTTATTTAATTGCATATCCAACTTTGCTGTCCTTTGGGTTCAAGACTGCCCTCCTATTTCTGCATTTGGTTAGACACTCTAAGAGAAATTCCCTTTAGCATATGGGTAGGGAATTGGGAAGGAGAAAAACGTTCTTTAGCAGACAAAATAGGCATCAGGGACACTGTTTTTTCCCCACGTTTCAAGCAGAAGAAAAGACTTTGAGGGAAAAGAACTTAAGTGGTTTTTAAATTGAGTTTTGTTGGATGAAGGAAGGGTCCAGGTCATGCAGATGTAACCCATGTGTGTGTATAGTCGAACTGTGGGGCCCCAGCTGGGGTCTCATGTTTGATCCACAGATCCAGACATGAGGGAATGGCCTTTGTTGAGCTGAAGCCCTGAAGGCCCCAGGATGCAGGAGGAGGGCAAGAGGGAAGGTGGACTGTGCTCTCAGCTCTGAGTGGGAACCAAGATGTTTCCTCTCCAGCCGAGTGGGGTCTGGCTGAAGAGTGAGTATTTCTGGGTGCCTGGGAGGGAGGTTTTCATGATGCCAACCACCAGGTCTCTGAGATGAGGCGGTCCTATGGGCATGGACTGTGGGATGGATTGGAAGCCAGAACAAGGGTGGAGTTGTTGGGGTGGGGTGGGGCATCACCAATGCCAAGAAAGGGGGTGACTAGAGTGGACATACAGGAAGCAGAGGCTTCTGGAATTGCCTAAGGCTTAAGCCTGGGATTCACCTGAAGAGCCTAAATTATCTGAAGAGATACTGTAAAGCAATGTGTTTTAAATGGCAAGGAGCTGAAATTTACCTTGACTTGCCAAGATCAATATATCCTCCACCAACAGAAATGGAGGCTTGAGAGGTAATCAAAATTATAGAAAAACGATTATTTGCCATGCCCCTTGCAAATGCAAGTGTCAGCAGGGATCTTATACTCGCTGCCCAGGCTTACTCCACAGCCTGTTGGTACCTGCCCCTGCCCCTGCTCTTGGGCAGGTTCACAGCTGGCTCTGAGGCCAGGAGAGGCCACAGGGAGTCCTGCTCACTGAAGACTCAGGTTTTCACAGTGCTTCAGAGATAGCACCTGGGAGCAGCAGTGGGCAAAAAGGATGGCCATGGCCTTGACAGAGCTGGCTGTGTCAGGGCCAGTGGGCAGCAGTTTTGTGCCAGTAAGGGCAACAGTGAATATATAATGAGCACTTTTTTTCCCTCCTCAATCCAGCACTGATCACATTGAGTGCCCATTTAATTCAGACATTGATAATACCAAATGTGACTTCATCTTCAGGTGAAGAAGGTAGTTTTACAGAGCTTTCAAACCATCACAATGGGTCCTAAATCACAGGCCTAAGAGCTCTGGCTTGGGGGCAGCTGGCCTGTTCCACAACTGAAAGAGCACTAGTGGTTGACACACTGAATCCTGGGGTGTCACAGACCCTCCACAAGGTCCCTGGGGTCATTGCAAGGGCCCTGAGAATCTACATGAATGCTATTTCTCAGCAATATATCAATGCCTCAAGTTTTCAAATGGGTGCAGGTGGTGAGAATGGAATGAAATACACATTTATTTCATGACCACTTGAGAACTCAAGAGTTAATTTTTTTTTTGTTTGTTTGTCATGGTAAATTCTCTAAACCAATGGGAGCTGTGACTGGGACATGTGTCACTTGAGTGTAAGACACTGTCAGTGTCTCACTTGTGTCCTTTTTGGGTTCTGTGGCTGACTTCCAGCTGCCTAAGGGCTCACTGGCCCCAGCAGCCTTTAGGCCATAGGAGCCATAGCATTTGCACCCCTTCTTGGCTGCCCTCCACTTCTGACTCTCCAGAGCAGGTATATAAATACCCCAGGTCCCTTGCCCCTTGCATGGGATCATTCTGAAGTGCAAGTTCTCCAACCATGACCCAGCACACCTTTGATCTTCCCCTTGTCACTGTTCCACTTCCTATCAGTCATGTGCATTTCTTGTACCTCAGAATAAACCACGTGCCTCCAGCCCCAGTCTCACAATCTGCCTCCAGGAGAACCCAAGCCAGACAGGGGATGTCTGAGCAATTTATTTTTTCTCTCCCCCCCTTTTAATTGAGGTATAAAGTATGTACAATAAAGTACAGAAATATTAAGCAAATAACTCAATATCTCTATTTGCATATCCCTCTGTAACCACCACTGTAACTACCACCCAGACCAAACTATAGAGCATTCCTAACATCCCTGCAAGCTCTCACACCCACCCCATTATTTCAGCAATAATATCCTGAAAAATAACTACTATTCTCACTTCTATCCCCTCTAGATGAGTTTTACCTGTTTTTGGACTTTATACAAACAAAATTATACAGTAAGTGCTCTTTGGGGATATGGCTTCTTTTTTAAAATATTAAGCCTGTGAAATGTAGGCACCTGAGTGGCTCAGTTGGTTAAGCATCTGCCTTTGGCTTAAGTCATGATCCTGGAGTCCTGAGATCAAGTCCCACATTGGGCTCTTTGCCTTGCGGGGTGCCTGCTTTTCCCTCTACTTCTGCTGGCCACTCCTCCTGCTTGTGCTCTCTCTTTCTTTTTGTCAAAGAAATAAATAAAATCTTTTTTTAAAAAAGTCTGTGAAATGTTATTGCCTGCAGAAATTGATGGCTATTTTTTTTGCTGCTGTTTGTTATAGCCCATTGTATGAATATCAGACAATTTAAAAAAGTATTTCAACTGTTAATAGACATTTGGGTTGTTTCCTTCTTCAGGCTATTGCAAATAAAGCTTCTTGTACGTGTACTGTGGTGCACCCAAGCACTCATGTCCCATGGGTTTATGTCCAAGAGCAGAATTGCAGGGTATAGACTATTAGATGTTTAGCTTGAGTGGATATCTGCCACATACTTTCCAACTCATTTGTAACAATTTGCATCTCTATTGGCAGTGTGAAAGTTCTAGTTGTTCCAATCTTTGGCAACACTTGATATTGTCCGTCCTTTAAATCTTAGCCATTCTGGTAGCTCATTGGGAAAAAAAATTGACCATTCTTGGAAAGATGACACATCTATATGTGGAAATATGGCCATCTATAATTTGCTCTGCAATCTTGGGGAAAAGGGATAATTTCCCTTAATTCTCTCTCTCCTTCAGTATATCAAGTAGATTCTACTTGGCACTTCTGTCTATCTTGAAGACGTCTGGAGTTGCTGGTTTAAGCCTGATTAGCCTACAAAAAAAGAATCCTTGGTGACCTTTTTGACCATTCTGGCATTCACAAACTGTTCCTTCTCTGGATGTGCATGTGGACTTAGCCCTTCTTTCCAGCTGAACTTTTTGGCAATCAGGACTGTAGTTTAAATGTCTCGTATCTTGTACAACATCTGGTATAATCTGGGGCACATAATAATGCTCAGCAACTACTTGGACCAGTCCTCTGGCTCACAAGGTTTAGGACCAAAGACTCCCTAAACCTTGGGTGGTTATCTCAGATAGCCTGACCCAGCCTCTACCCCCGGAAGCTAAAGGTGGACTTTGCATTCCTGTACCAGGTGGGGTTCGGTGATGGAAACAGGACAGGGAGGGCGGGTTATCAGAATAGAAACTTGCAGGAGGGACCCATGGATTAGGGGCTCAGAGCCCTGAGCAGAGGTCCTTGTCTGCCAGTGCTATCCTTCTGGCTGGGTACAAAAGGCTGTTCCTGGGAACATGGAAGGGACAGAAACCAACTGCGGCCACCAGAGTGAGGGGTGTGTGCCCATGCAATGCTGCCAGGGACAGCAAACAGGAAGAGAATTCCAGTTCTTCCTAGAGCCTTGCAGTCTCCTATTGGCAGTGCCTGACAGCCATGTGGCAAAGAAGCAATGAAACTCAGAGCCTTGAGAGAGAAAAAGCTTAATAATTGGCACAATTAAAGACCCAGTTTTTACCAGGTCATTCATTGTTCCTACCTTCCTACCTGGGACCTCCAGGCCTTGCAAATTCCTGGAATATGGCCAGGATTCCTCAAGGGAGATGCCCTAACTTATGTCCTCCCACTCTAGCCTCTTCAAGCCACCTGCAGCCCACAGTCCAAAAGAGGGAGGTGCTTCTTCATGCTGCCAGCTGGTGAGCTCCGTGAAGGTGGCCATGTCTGGGTCAAAGGTGCTTCTTCAGGGATAGTCCAGACCTTTGTCTCCGAGGCGCCAGGAGTGCTCATCCCATGCAGCAGACAGAATGCCCTTCCTGCCAATCCTGGCTGCAACTGTCACTGGGGAGGTAGCAGTCACCTTTTGCTGTGCAATGCTCGGGTAACAATTCCTAGAACTGTAGATCCTTACAACAATAAGGGCTTCCTTCCTGTGCACACAATGTTCACTCTGCCTCATGTTGTCCTTCTCCTGGGCCCCGTGCTGAAGGTCTAGGACCCTGCTTTCCTCCAGGACAGATGGGTTCTGTGGCAAAGAAGGAGTAAATGGCTTCATAAGCTTCAGTTCAGAGGCATCACACATCAGTTCCACTCATATTTCATTGGCCAAGCCCAATGTGGGGTGAGGAGATATAGTCCTCCCACAGCGAGGGCAGCAAATACTTGGAATAATCATACGAGGAAGACTCGAAGGCACCCTGGCCATGCAGAGAATCTCAGTGTCGACATGCCCACCCCCCCACCCCCGGGTTCAAACCATTCCAGAAAAGGCTCTTCTTCATGTTAGCACATGGAGATTGGCTATGTGAGAAGATTCTCATGTGAGAAGAGCAGCCAGGCCACCAGTGTTCAAGGGCCCAAACTATGAATTCCAAACTGCAAACTTAAGAACGCCTTTGCCTCCAAGACTGCACCATCCTTTGCAATGCCATCTGATGGGGTGAGCTTATCTCCCAGAGCATGATGCCACTTGTCCCGCCCTCAGCTGGGTCAAGTGCTCTGAGACTCTTTGGTTCGACTGTCAGAGATTTCCAGTATTCTAAAGAGTAGGCAGGGGGAGGCATTCAGGAAGAGGTGAAGTGGCTCACCATCCAGGGTGCAGAACAACCAATGTGTGCTGGAAGAAGAGAGCTGAGGGTGCTGAGCTCCTGGACAATCTTTCCTGTTTTTTCTTTTTTAATATTTTATGTATTTATTCATGAGGGACACACAGAGAGAGGCAGAGACATACGTAGAGGGAGAAGCAGGTTCTCTGTAGGAAGTGTGATGCGGGATTTGATGCCAGGACCCCAGGATCATGACCTGAGCCCAAGGCAGACAACCACTGAGACACCCAGGTACCCCCAACCTGTCCTGTTTTCAGCATCACACTGTCCTCTTGACTTCAGACATACTTGTTCTCAGGAACTGAGAGCTCTGTGGCAGGAATACTTCCTCCCATCCACCTCTCTCCAGCAGGTGGGGTTCAACTTTCTTCTTCCTGCTAAGTCAGATACCATTTGTCCATTGTTTTCACCTTTCAAAATATTATTAACTTCTCCTATCTTCTGATATTCCTTCTCCTAACCTTTTGCTCTTGATTTTTCCGTCACTCTAGTGGGGTTTGAGGAGACCACAGACATTAGCATGTGTATGTTGCAGCTGCTGGGCTTACCCAGAAGCCTGCCTACAATTTCTCCCTGTCTAGGATGCTCTAGATTGCTTCCCATGTGGAGGAGGCCTTCCTCCTCAGGGGCCATTAGGGCCAGGAGTGGGTCAAAGAGGACCCCTGTGGGGTCCCTGTTCTCCCTGCAGACCAACCAAAATGCTAAAGCTCATACTTACCTAAGTCACAACCCCCTTGTTTTATAGGCGAGCCTGAAGCGCGGAGAACCAAAGCAATCTCCTGCCACCCCACAAGCAGTCATGGGGCAAAAGGACTTGGTTAGATGTGGTCAGGAAGAACGAGGTTTGGGCGTGGCTGGGGAAGAACGAGGTCAGGGGTGTGGTCAGGAAAAAAAAACGAGGTGTGGGCGTGGCCAGACAGAATGAGGGCAGGAGTGGCCAGAAAGGAGGTCTCAGCAGGGCCAAGGAAGAAAGAGGTCTGGGCGTGGCCAGAGAGAAGGACTGGGCGTGGCCAGGCACGAGGATGGGCGTGGCCAGAGGTCAGAGGCGTGGCCAGGGAAAGGAGGTTGGGCGTGGCCAGGGAGGAGGATGAAGAGAGGCCAGGGAGAAGGATTGGGCGTGGCCAGGGAGGAGGATGGGGCGTGGCCAGGGAAAGATTGGGCGTGGCCAGGGAGGAGGACGGGGCGTGGCCAGGGAAAGGTTAGGGTGTGACCAGAGAGGAGGATGGGGCGTGACCAGGGAAAGGTTGGGGCGTGGCCAGGGAGGAGGATGGGGCGTGGCCAGGGAAGGAGAACTGGGCGTGGCCAGGGAAAGATTGGGGCGTGGCCAGGGAGGAGGATGGGCGTGGCCAGGGAAAATTGGGGCGTGGCCAGGGAAAGGTTGGGGCGTGGCCAGGGAAAGGTTGGGGTGCGGCCCGGGAGGAGGATGAGGAGAGGCCAGGGAGAGGGAGGATTGGGCATGGCCAGGGAGGAGGACGGGGCGTGGCCGGGAGAAGGAGGACAGGGCGTGGTCAGGGAGAACAGGTCGTTTTGTGGAATAGGATCGCCTTTCAACTGTGACGTATTTCCATTCATTCAGACGTTCCTGCAAGGTTTTGTTAATTATTAAAATGGAATTCATCAACTACGAAATGCCGTGTAATTTTCTTTCTTTCCTCCAAGAGTATGCCCAACCCGTAGCCTAATCCTCTTTTGCAATCTAATATGCTCCCTTCTTTGTCATCCCCATCCCCCAAGGTCTCCGACTTGGTCTCTGACCTCTCTGCCTTCCCTCCTCCTCCTCCCCGGACCTGCCCTGCCGCTCCTGGAGCTTAGGAGCCGCTTGCTCTTGCTCGGGAGCCACCTGAGTCCGCAGACCCGGAGGTGGTCACTCCAGGGCTCCTCCGCCCGGACTGCCCTCCTCTGCGAGCCCGCGCAGGTGGCACTAACTGGACCCAGTCACGTGGAGTCCTGAGAGCTGGGAAGGCAGGGACCAGTTTGCACCAACCCCTGCAGTGTCCCTGGGCCACACACACACACACACACACACACACACACACACACACACGGGGAACGGCCCAAAGGATGAAAAGGTGGAATTCACATTAATTTTGCATTTCCTCAGCTTGAGTTCCACCTTTCAGATCATTCCATTTCTCATCTTTTATTATTATTAATATTAATTTTTAAATGCGTTATCACAAAAAATGTACCTGGGCCAATCATCATTTCCTCTCGGTGGACTATTTGGTATTTTAGCACGAAAATAACTCTATGAGAGATGAGCAAAGCCATTAGGTAAAATTAATTGGCATCATTAAAAGCAAATTGTTTTCCTGGAAAGCTCAGATTTTAAGAGCTGGTCCAGGGCAGCCCTGCTGGGGAGCAGCCGTTCCCGGGGTTGACTCTGCTCTGCTCTCTGCTTTGTTGCCCGGCTGCTGGTGGTTCTCACTGGTAGCCGTTATTAGTGGCGGTGACACATTAATTGAACCTCACTACTTCCAGGTGTGTGGCACACTCCGAGGTCACCGGTGCAGGGGGGGCTTCATGTGTGTTCAATTACCGCGGCGATATGAAGGAATGCAACATGTCATACGTTAAAGTGTCAATTACCACCCCTCGCGGGGCTGCCCGCAAACTAAACCAATCAGCCCCCTTCCCTGCGGAGCATGTTCTGTTTGGGCTGGAAACTCTGCAAACTGTGTGCGTGTCGGGGAGAAGTAGGGAGGAAACAGAACTGAGAGAGGAGAGCTAATGGGTTGGTAAATCCATCCCGAAAATTCAAGCAACGTGTTTGCATGTGTTTCAGGACCCCAGGGTGGAGTGTTGCAGGAGGTGGGGCTCCGTCCTGAAGCCATCGAGGACTGGAGGAATGGACTCGAGGATACAACCCCCTTGCTGGGGGCCCAGGGATGCCGATAAAATATCCGTCCTTCTGTACATCAGGACAGCGCTAGCTTCTGGCACTTATGCTTCAAATGTTTACACTTAGCATTGGCATAAATAAAACAAAGATACCTATGCCTACCTATAAGTTTTGGCCCATGCATATTAATCTAGAAATGGGATCACTTGACAGTTGAAACATGGAATTAATTTATATAAGAAAAATGTTTAAAAATAAAGTTTTCATGCCTTTTCCCCTTTGGGTTCATTCAGGTGTGCATGAGGCACGACACCCCATGAAGGCCCAGAATTCTTCCTTCTTTCCTTCCTTTTCTTTCTTTTTTTTTTTTTTATCTTTTTAAAAATTTTAACCTTTTTTCTTTTCTTTTCTTTTTTTTTTTTAAAGATTTTTAGGGATCCCTGGGTGGCGCAGTGGTTTGGTGCCTGCCTTTGGCCCAGGGCGCGATCCTGGAGACCTGGGATCGAATCCCACATCAGGCTCCCGGTGCATGGAGCCTGCTTCTCCCTCTGCCTGTGTCTCTGTCTCCCTCTCTCTCTCTCTCTCTCTGTGTGTGTGTGACTATCATAAATAAATAAAAATTTAAAAAAAAATAAAGATTTTTATTTATTTACTCATGAGAGACACACACAGAGAGAGAGAGAGAGAAAGAGAGAGAGGCAGAGACACAGGCAGAGGGAGGAGCAGGCTCCATGCAGGGAGCCGGACATGGGACTTGATTCCAGGTCTCCAGGATCCTGCCCTAGGCTGAAGGCGACGCTAAACCGCTGAGCCACCGGGGCTGCCCCCTTTTTTCTTTTCTTAAAAGGCATTCTTTTTAGAAATCATTATAATCAGTTATTATAATTAGGATTTACTATACTGTCTTCCTTTTCCAAACATGCTGTGATCAATCATGTTTACCCTCCTTTAGAACTGCCCTGTATGGAATACGTATTATCTTCCTTTCTCAGAGCAACACAAAGAGGGTTAACAGTCTCATTCAAGGTCACCTGACAAATTATTCTGTATTAAAAACCATGGTTGCTTAAGCTCCACTCTTGCTTAGACAAACAAGCTATGTTTTTACTCTTCATTAGTGTTTTTTCATTTTGGGTGCTGGTCGCCTTCTTCCCTATGTTGACCTGGGAGTCCATTCATCAGTCAGCAGATACTTAAACGCCCACTTTAAAATGTGTTAATTGTAGGAAAAAGATTCTTTGGTTGGAAGAATACAGATCGGATTCCAAACCTCAAAACCACACTGAATTCCCGTTACTAGGAAAAGTGATCATTGTTGGTACAACTTAATTTAATGATTGTTTCTCATCCTTTCTCTTTCTGCATCTCCTCTTCTGACTCTTCCCTTCTCAAGGCCTCTTGCTTACTCATGTTGTGTTCTCCTCCAAATTTGGACATTGGCCACCAAATACATGGAACTGTGTGGAACTACTGATAGTCAACCAGCTTTGACTAACAACACTGGCAAGTTTCAGATGATTCAACCTACTACAAAGCTACTACAGAGCTCAGGGGCTTTTGCAGTTATAATCAAACGGAATAATACCTGAAAAACAATTTTGAAAATAGCACAATACTACACATCTAAGGGGCATGTTACTGTTTTTACAATCATAATTATGACCTATTTACTTCTGGAATTATTCAATAATTTCCTTATAAAAGCCCTCAGTTAGGATCCTTTATTTTATTTTATTTTTTTAAGGATCCTTTAAAAGGAACCACCTTTCTCTGTTGGTGAGTGGGGCCTGGTCCAGAAGGAGCATAGCTGGGCTTGTGCCCTCAGGAACTCTGCCATGGACAAAAATAAGACGAGATCCCTTTGTGGGTCAGCCTACCCCACAGAGAGAGCAAGTGAGAGCAGGTGTGCCCAGGGGGTGGTCCTTCCACCTGTCTAACTCACTCACCTAACGCTAGCCTGAACATATCTTCACATTACACGAGAGCAAAACTCTTTAGTAGATGACCACATCTGCATTTGTTATTTAAAAATAACAAAAGACAAAGAAGAGAAACTGTTCTGGTGTTCTGCCCTTGACTGAATTTGAGCCACTGAAGACTCAGCCCCAGCCCCAGATGGGCTGGGAGCAGGGCTTTCTGGACTTTCCTGCTGGGGCTGCCGCAGAGCCCAGTGGGGTAAGTTGGCCACAGCCTGGTGCCCCTGCTTTTCTGATGACTTGGGCTCCAAGGAGGGGCAGGGGCCAGCTGGCTTGATCATATGTCTTAGTCAGGTTAGGCTGTTGTCATAGAATATCACAGACTGGGGAGCTTGAACAATAGACATTTATATCTCAGAGTTCTGGAACTGGAAGCCAAAGCTCAAGGTGTTGGCCAGTTCAGTTCCTGGTGAGAGCCTGCTTATTGGTTTGCAGATGGCTGCCTTGTTGCTGTGTCTTCACATCCTGAAGAAAGAGGAGAGTAGGAAGAGGGAAGGAGGGAGGAAAATCTCTTTTGTGAGTCTTCTTATAAGGACATTAATCCTCTTCATGGGGGCTCCATCCTCATGACCTAATTACCTCCCAAAGACCCACCTCCAAATGCTATCACTTTGAGGATTAGAGCTTCAACATCTGAATTTGGGGAGGATGCAAACATTTGGTCTGCTGTACCATGTTAACCAGGCAGTATAATGAAATCCACTGAGCCGACTTATTAACAGTCTCAGCCTCTGTCTCTTCCATGTTGACTCAGAAGCCTTTTCCCTTCTTCTTCAACTTGTGCATCTTTTAAATACTCTGTCTTGGTTCTCTAGAAAACTGAGCTTGAGGCAAGGATTAGGTACTAATGCTTTATTTGGGAGATGCAATCTCAGGGCAGTGAGAGTGAGGGAAAGGGGAACTGAGAAAAAACAATACAGAGAGCCACGGAGAAAGAACAGTTGCTTGGCAGATATACTCATCAGATCCACAGATGTTACTGTGTCTCAGAGTAGTCTATTGGAGGAAGAAAGGGAGAAGACATTTTTCTCCCTGGCTTCCTCCAGTCTTCTGCTTCCTTTGGTCTACATCTGCCCTTTGGGGAGTTAACTCCCTTATACAGTTAATTGTCTCTTCCAGCTCCTTCCCAGCCAGGCAGAAATCAGACTTTATACCTTGTTGTGTAGATCTCATCCTACTTCAGTGAATCCACAAGAGTCAGGAGGAGCCAGAGATGTTGGGCATGGAGCTACCTGGCCTCGGGCAGTAGAACCTCTTGGGCCCAATGGAATTGGTCTGCTTCTGAAGCCAAGGAAACAGTCAAGGGCCCAGAAGGAAGGTGAGGCTGAGAATCTGAGGGGCACATTAGGTGAGCCCATTCACGTGCTGATTAATAAGTAATCATTAATGCCTCCTTGGCTTAGGCCCCATTATGACAAGCCATGCTGTGGGCATTAATCACACACGTAATCAGGAGGATTCCAGCCTGGCATAAGTTACACACTCAATACCACAAATAAAATGCCATGGGATCCAGGTGAGGGGGAACATTTATTTAAAAGAAAAGATCAGCATTCACAAGTTTACAAATGCTTATTAACTTTATGAGTTTGAAGTTTTCACTATTAGAACTATCAAGGTGTTGTTTTATCTGATTTTAAGTAACAGGAAAAAATCATCTCTAGTTTTTATTTCCTCAGTCACTGCTTCCACAGAGATTTGCTGAGAATTACTATGGCCACGCAGGGTGCTTTCTTAAGCGGTTTTATTCAGGACTCACCGTGGCCCCATGGAGCACGTTTATGACCCCTGTTTCCTACAGGTTAGGTAACTTGCCCAAGATCGTGCAGCTTTCACGCCAGGAGGGTTCTTTTCCAGGGTTCTGATTTCAAATTCATTGCTGTTTTGCTGGTTGTATGATCTGAGGAAGCAAACAAGAATGCAGTGAATGCCCATGTGGCAATCAATTTTTGAGGGTGTATTGAGGAAGGGGTTCACGACTCAAGCATCTTTAGTAGTGAGCCGCAGGTGCTGATGAGCTCTGTGTGGCACATGGGTGATCCAAAGAATACGTGGTTTAAAAGCTAAACTGGCTCTGGCCCACATTTTACTTTTTTAAAGAAGTAGATCCACTTTCCCCTCATTTTGTTTGCATCAGTGTTAAATGGAACAGGCATGTGGGATTTGTTAGCCTAGTTTTGCTTCCTGGAGGTGACAAGAGGTGAAAGTGAGTGTGGTTTGGAGGGTGGTATGGGATGAGTACCTTGCTGGCCCCTCAGAGCTGGACAGGGACAGAGACAAGCCAGGAGGTGATGAGGCAGGATAAGCTTGGAGCTTATTGCCTGTGAAGTCTGTTCTGTGACTTTGGCAGCCACCTGGGGATGGGGAGCAGGAGCTGGCTAACAGGATTCTTAAAACACCATGAGCCATTGCAGGGAGGAGAGAGGAGCCCACAGCACTGAAGCAGCACCAAGTCCTAAATGAATTGAGTGGAGGTGAGTGGGTGTTCAGGGAATTTAGATATGATTTGTTTACTTATTTATTTTTAAAGATTTTATTTATTTATTCATGAGAGACACACACACACACAGAGACAGAGAGGCAGAGACATAGGCAGAGGGACAAGTAGGCTCCCCATGGGGAGCTAGATGCAGGACTCGACCCCAGGACCCCAGGATCATGACCTGAGCCGAAGGCAGATGCTCAACCACTGAGCCACCCAGGGGTTCCTAGATATGGCTTAAAGTCTTGGCTTACATGCATCCTGGCTCCGAGAGTTAGAAGGCAAGTGTAAATATGGGTCAAAATGCACAAAGCAGGATACTTTTGCTGGGATAATCTGGAGAGACTAGGTTTGTAAAGGAGTCTTCATTGCATTGTGGTTCATAAAACCAGCCCAATGCAAGAAGCCAAAAAAGGTTTGCTTTATGTCCTTCATCAATTTTTTAAAGGCCAGGTATTTCTGTTGGCCAATCCTTATCAGATCCAACACTCGTTTTGCCCTCGCCACCGGGGCAAGTGTTCTCATATCAACCACAGCGTGTGGGGCAAGGAGTGCGTTCGGGATGCCATTTCTGAATCACTGGAGTCTCCTAGCAGCTCAGCAGGAGACAAGGGATGGAATCGGGTGAGATGCTGATTACATGACTTTATTCCCTACCCTGGAGGTAACCCAAGTCCAGAACCCTGGGTTTCGTTTGTGACTTGCTTCTTCTTTTTCTTGCTTCCTCAGAAGGTGCTGTGGGCACGTCTCCATCATCCCAGGCTGGCTTGAGATCAAGCCTGGAGTCAGGAAACCCCTCCTTTCTGAGTCACGGAGGCCTTTCCTTGGAGCCCCCTCCCCCTCAACAAATAAAACCAGGGCATGGAGATCATTATGCCGCACATTATTAGGCAAAATTGGATTAATTAACCTCGTCTGGCCTCTCAGCTTGGGAGACAGAAAAAAAACGAGGCCTAGTTCAAATGCAGCATTTTGAAAATGTCAGCCATGACTTGGTGATAAATATTTATAAATATATATGCTACATATCAACAGGGTGGCTAGTGTATTTTTACATGTAAGTACACAAAGGCACTCTGTTGTTAATACACATTCAAAGCAGCAGCCTTGAAAGGGCCATTATGGCTTGTACTATGAATGTTTATTAAGAATAATATGCAAAACGGGGCTTCATCTGAATGGGACCATTGACGGGGTATCAGAGCAACCAGGGCTGGTATGGCGGATCGTCAGGAATGATAATAATGTTCCTGACAGGACTCACCCTGGCCTGAGAGAGCGGTGTGATGTGTCACTGGCCCAGGCCACTTCTGGTTGTGGGTGTTTGTTCTGGAAACATTGACTTAGCGCTTGAGCTTGCCCTAGACTATAGTACTTAGGACCTGAGTCATGGAACCATATAAAGGGTTTTCCCCTCGAATTGAGCTCCAAGTAGTAATTGGAGTCTTACATGTACATCCCACCTAAATCCTTTCCTCTTCTCCACCCTCTGAGTAGGAAACATTTCCTGGGGATTTTCCTACGTGTATCCTTTCCCAGCCTTTCCCTTGCTTTGCTTAGTAGAGACAGAGTCTCTGAGCTTAATTTCTTCTGGGTATTCCAGGATTCCTTTCTTGTTTTAGAAGACTTTCATTCATTCATTTAACTAATATTTATTGGGTGCCTACTGTGCCAGACATGGACCTGATGCTGGGGCCACACTGAATGGGTAAGATAGACATGGTTCCTCCTCACCTTCCTGGGAAGAGGCATAAAAAACAAGTCAACAAAGAACAAGGATGACTTCAGAGGGACGTGTCACCAAAATTCAAGTGGGTTCCATTAGTGGGGGATTTGGTTGGGAGTGGAGGGGTGGTGTTTTAGGATGGTAAGTCCAGGAAGCATCTTCAGGAATGACAAGTGGGTTGAGAGGGACCTGTATGAAGGAGTCAGCCTTCCACAGCCATGTGAACATCTGAGGCTGGAAGGATCTTCTAAGCAAAAGGAACATCAAGGACAGAAGGGCAATGAGGTATGAACTTGGCATGTTCAAGGATCAGAGAGGTAGAAAGATTAGTATGCAGAAGCCAAAGGGCAAGGGGCAGGTGGCCAAAGCACCGGAGAATGTCCACCCTGGATGTTAGTCTTGGGAAACTGAAAATGGCTCCTGGAATGCTGGCTTCTCTCAGCCTGGAGTTATCCATGCTCAGAACATTCTGGAAAGCCAGGAGATATTTTTCAGGTTGTTGATTCAAAATCACTCCTGTTCATCATTTTACTTAGAAACATACTGGGAAGCAGCCATAGTCCAAGGATTTGAGGTATTTTTCCCTACTCTAGATTTGAGTTTAACTCTGTCTGCCATAACATTTTTCATCATAGAGCTTGATAGAACCTTCTTTTTTGATCCCAGTTTCCCTGGAAGCCTCCAAGGTGACTTATTTCCCTTCAGACATTCCTTGCCTCACTTATCGCTCAGCATGGTTAAAAGATAAAATTTAAAGAATCAACTTTATTTATTGTTCCAAGAATAGTTGACATCACGATCAATATATCTGGACAGAAGCTATTAACATTTTAATGAGTTACTCAGTAATATTCCAAAGATGTGTCAGCGAGTCATGGCCCCTTTGATTAAAGATGTACTTCAGAAACTACTGTAAATATATATAAGAAAGGCTCAGAATGAGGAGCTGTCACCCATCAATCCTGGGAAGAAGAGTGAGGATTCATGAATAAAGAAGCTCACAAGGTGACTGTCCCTGGGCTGTACAGTTTACTCTAAGAGAAATAAGCTTTGAAAATGCCATTGGTTTCCCCTAAATGACAAAGAGATCTACCTTTGTCAGTTGTCAGGTGTGTGTGTTGGGGGGCTGGGGAGCAGTGCTGCTGTAGATAAGTTGGGAAAGAAGTGTCTGCCCATCTTTATTTTAGATTCAAATCTGGGACATGAATGAGAGGAGGCATAAAGCTTTGGAGGGGAAAACAAATCCAGAAAAAGGGGAAGTTATTGAAAAAGAGGACCAGGCAGTTCTGAGACTGAAGGGCGGCGATGACAGAGACCAACAGAAGGATGCGTACCCATGTTCTTCTAGTCCAGTGTGTTGAATGCTTTGGCATGAAGACCTTTTGGGTTGCCTCTCTCCTCTCCTTCATCCAGCTCCCTAAAATTTCCTGGAAAGGTACTCCCAAGGTCTCTTTGGATCTCATTGGGATCTAGACTACTGTAATATAAAGCTCATCCCTTCCCCAGGGAAGGTGGCTCCTGGGATTCTATTCTGACATTGGCATAGTCCTGGCAGGGTGGTCTCTGGAAGGTACAGTTAATTCTGTGTTTGTGGCAAGGGATGAGGCCATATCACAAGACCAGCTTACCTTCTAGTGCAGACACAGAAGTTATGGTTTGTCCTTTGCCTAGACTTGGGCTTGGGGGAAGGGAATAGAAAACTGAGAAGATGTAGGGCATTACTGATACTTATCACCTTGTGAAGTTCTAGTGATGAGCCATTGACTCATGAACCAGAGCACTGGAGATTGTGGGCTTCAGCAGCTTGAATCTATGGCAGGGAAAAGAAGTTGGTAAGAGGGGGTGAGGTAGGGTTGAGGGTGAGCCGAGGAAACCATCCAAAAATGTTAATGGAGTTCTGGGCTGGAAGGAGGATATGGGGTGGGATGGGGAACTGAAGTAAATTAACCAGCATGCTGTGTTAGCACAACATGGAGTCTGTGAATGCCAAGGGAAATTAAGTCAGAATAGATCCAGCATTTTCCATTCACTCTGCCATTTTGCTCTTATTTTTCCTTTACTGAAAACAGGCGGACTTTGAAGTCTGAATGACCTGAGTTCAATCCAGCACACCTATTTACTAGCTGTGAATTTACTTCTTTGGATCACATAGGTTCAGCATTTGTAAAGTGTGACCAATAATACCGTTGCTACCCTACAGAATTATAATGAAAATCAAACAAGATAATGCATATAAAGCACTTACTTCAGTCTGGTGCACAGTGAAAAATGCTGTCTAGATGCCAATCTGTCTTGTTGCTAACAACGGTGACATTAGGCTGTCTCTTAGCTGATGGGAAAGAAAAAGATGAGTGACACCTACACACTCTACACTCTCTATACTATCTTTCAAATAGAGAACAATAGGTCTGGCAGCTGACCTAACCATTGCTCTTATTTTCTCAGGGATGACAGGTCAATGGTGTATTTCTCCATTATTCTAAAATTTGACAATATTTTACTGGCTGTCTACCATAGACTCCTGATTTTGGCAACATAGTGGATGAAGCAGATATGGAATAGCTCTAGATGCAAATGCCCATAAAAATCCAGATAACTAAAGCAATTAAAAAGTCATAGCTGAAAAAAAAAAGGGGGGGGGGGAATCCCAGTGCTAGAAACACAGAGGGAACTGGAAGCCAGAAGGAAAGGGAGCAATCTGTCACTAAAGTTCGAGCTACTGGGGTGGAGTCTCACCTGAATTAGGTCTTAGCACTCAATTTTGGCACCCACTTAAGGACAGAAAACCTGGAACTCAGACCTTCTGCATAAAATCAAGACTCTCCAAGGGCAACACCCTCTGAATGGGGTACTCAGAGACCAAAAAATATTTTTTTTTTCTATCCAAGGCTCTGAGTGAGGGGGGGGGGGGACTATTTTATGAGAAATTAAAACTTAAAGCCCAAGCCAAATGCCATTTATAATATGAATTTACCTCATTTGTGTAGAAATTCCTAATCTGAGGCTTGACATAAAATCCTCAACAAAGAATCTCATTAGAAGAAGCAATCCCAGATGACGATAAGTTCATAACAACTCTAGGGCAGGACATCATGAGCATGGGTCGACAGCAGAGTCAGCAAGAAGGAGGACCCATTGTGCGTCAGCCATTGTACCAGGTGCTGGGGAGATTGCAAGCCATGTAGGGTAGCCCAGGAGGATGGGTCCAAAGGAATGGTCCACCACAGCCTACTCTGTAGCTATTTATGGGAGAGGTACAAAGTACTAAAGTGTCCCTAAAAGGTTTATTAATAGAAGGGTTACTTGTGGCTTTAGTCTGCCCAGTATTCTTTCCCCTGCCTCTGGGGAATAGCTGCTCCCTTGTTTTGGTTCTGGCAAGACTGCCAATCACATACCCCACTTCTACGCATAGTTACAGACACAGGAGCCTGTTTGGTCAATCCTAGTATCCCATCCCCTGGGTACAGTGAGTGACTCAGAACCCAGACATGGGCATGGGACCAAGGCCAGAGCCAGAGGGTCCATTCCTAAGGTTTTAGATATAGATGCTGGAAGACAGAAGCTTTCTCTGTCCTTTTGGTTTGCTGAGATGGAATAGCATAAGGCTGGAGCTATCTGTGGCTATTCCTCACAGCTCTCCTACCCCTATCCACCCAAACCACATGCGAAGAGCCCATCTGCAGTAATGACAGTGAGAGCTGACATTTATGGAGCAGTCAGTAGGGGCCAGTCACTATTCTGAGAATACCAGAAGAACGCAACTAATCCTCACATCACTCTTGTGAGATAGGTTATTATACTCATTTTGCAGATGGAGAAACTGAGGTACAGAGAGTAAGTAAATTGGCCCAAGGCCACACAGCTAAGGTTATGGAATCTGGACTTAAACTCCAGTAGTTGGGCTTCAGAGCCTTGTGCCTTAACAATACAGAGAGAGGGGCAGGGGCCTGAGAGAAACAGGTGGATGGATGGATGGATGGATGGATGTGTAGTTAGCCAGATAGATAGGAGATTTGGTGATAACTATGTGGGTCCCTGGAATCTCTGAGACTAGCTCTACTCTAGGAATTCCCAATTTCTTATGCAATTAAATTTCCTTTTTTTGGTATAACTTGGCTTGAGTTGGTATAGCTGGCTTTACTTTATTTTGTGTACGTCCAACACACTTTTCCATTGTCTTTCTAGTAGTAGCACCAGCTTTGTCTTTGGGAACCATTCCCCGTTTCCAAAGTTTTCTGATAGAGCTTTCTCCAAGGCGCCTCACCCTCTGCCATCCACATGGATGGAGCACAAGACCCAGGCCTGGCCAACCAGAGTGTCCTCTCTCCTGGCCAGTGATTGGTTCAGGAATGGCCATGTGACTGAAGCTGGCTCCATCAACCTTCCTTGGGAATTTTATTCTGCAAAGGATGAGGGAAACAACCTCTTTCTTCTGGATTTGTTGTGCCAGGAGGGTGAGCATGGGAGCTGCTGGAGGGTTCCTTGGGTTGTTCTATTCCCCACAGCTGACTTCTCCCCTGGGGTGTCCCACAGCTGCCTCTTGCTCAGCTTAATCCCGTCTCAGCTTAGCAGCTCCTCTCCAAACCTATCCTCCCTTACCATTTGGGAGTGAATTTTGGGCTTAAAACACAGAGAGATGAATCCATCCAATTTTAGGTACCATTGCTAGAACTTGGGACCCCTTAACTCAAGATGGGGCTTAAGTAACTAAAGTTTCTCGTGTATCATCCTTCCTGCCACCTCCCCTCTCCCCACTGCCTGGCAAACATCGTGGGCCTGAAGTCTATGCCAGCCCACTGAGCCCTGTGATTCCAAGACCCCATGCTTGGTTTGAAGCTCTTCTGTTACCTTCTTGAAATTCTGAATAATTTTTAAATAAAGGCCCCCACATTTTCATTTAGCATTGGGCCCTGCAAGCTATATGGCCTCCTTTTCCCTTCAAACGTTCTGTTCATAGAGAGGGCAATGCACCCAAATGGGTTTCAGTTGATTTTCCTTTCCTTTCTTTGACTTGTCTAAGCTCTTCAGCAGAGGAGCTATCAAGCCAAAGGAGAGTAAGAAGGAGAGGGAAAGGAAGCAAGAACCCTGAGTTAATCCCAAACTGGTAAGGCTGCTTTGGAATAGTCAAAGATGAACAGTGTGTGGTGGTCCCTCATCTGACACAGGGGTGTGAAAGACGAGCTTCTCTGGGGTGAGTTAGAGCAGGAGACTCTGGGGCAACAGTGATGCAAAGTGGGGGGTCCCTGAAGGACCTGTGATTTAGCTCCTCACCAAATGCCATCAGCTAAGCTGGACTGGGAAATCACGCCACCTCAGAGGATAAGACTCCGTACTTGAGTCTCACCCTGGAAATGACAGAAACCAAAAAACCTGACTGAGAAAAAGAACTTTCAGCCAATAGCTTGTTTCTACAAATTGCAATGAAGCAGCCACTGGCACTTCCAAATAAACACAGTACCAATTTCCATCTCTGTGCAGCTTTATTTAATGCCTTGTGACATCTGACATCCCACATCACTCCTCAGGCACTGAAACAAGAAACTGCATGTCATTCAACCCCTAACGCAGATGTGGAAGTTAGAGCATAGCTTCCCAAGGAGGCTGTTGTTATCGTCACATTTTTCTCAGGGGACATCGGGGACACAGGCTGGGCAGGAACACCCGAAGAATATACATTCTTCCCTAAACACCCCAATTCCAAGTAGTTGATGTTTCTCTACGGAAGAGAGAAAATTCTTAAATGTCTGGAATTGTGCCCTTCCCCCCACCCTCTAAGCACATTATTCTTATCAAGACTTTTCAGTGTATGACTCCCCTGAAGATGAAGATTGAGCAGCTGGGCCCCTACTCCAGACGTTACCCTCCTTTAAAAATAATTATCAGAATCTAGGAATAAGGGACACCTAGATGTCTCAGTGGTTGAGCATCTGCCTTTGGCTCAGGGCATGAGCCTGGGGTCCTGGGATTGAGTCCTGCATTGGGCTCCCTGCAGGGACTCTGTTTCTCCCTCTGCCTCTGTCTCTGCCTCTCTCTCTGTGTCTCTCATGAATAAATAAATAAAATCTTTAAAAACAACAACAACAACAACAAATCCAGGAATGTGTCTTCCTTTCATCGCCCCCAAAGGCAACCCATTAGGTGGTATGTCCTCAATCCTCCCCTCACCCCACAGCCCATGGCAAACACCAATCTCCTTTCTGTCCCCATGGATTTGCGTATTTGGGACCTTTCGAGCAGACACAATCACACGATGTGTAGTCTTGGGCTACTGGCTTCTTTCACTCAGGATGACATCTTCAAGGTTCATCCACATGGTAGCGTGTACCAGAATTTCATTCCTTTTCATGGCTAATACTCCAGTGTATGTCCATAGCCTGCACATGGTTGTTTTGGGTCTATTACCTTGATCTTCTGTGACCAAAAAGTCTTGTTGCCACTATGTCTTCTGCTTGGTTTTATGCACGCAGAGGAAGGTGGCTCCCTGGTTGGGAAGTGATTTGGTGACACTGTAAAGCTCGCTCCCACCTCTGCTGTGATCCGCAGTGGGACAGGATATGAGTGCCCAGAAGCATCGATAGCAGCACACGAGGAGTGTTAGGAGCACAATGACATCGTGTTGTCAATGAGGCTTGCCATACAGACGTCTTGAACTTGTGGGTCATCGTTGCGAAGAATGGAGTTTGGACCCCACAGAGTTAAGCAAACACTAAGTAGAGAAATAAATTTGGGGCTGGGGTTCTAGCCGGTCAGGGGAAAGGTAATTCAGTTAGTGTTCTTGGAGGCTGCTCCTAAAATAAACTATTTGGGGAACTCTCTAGCTGGTGTGGAATTATGTAAATAAACAGAGTCTCTCGTTGGGAAGGAGGGTCCCTCACCCCCGACTAGCTGTAAGGCTGTTATTATTTCATTTCATTTTGGCGATGAAGGACTTGACCCAACTTTTCAATGTCCTTCTCAAAATTTCCTTACTCCCCTTCTCCTCCCCGTGACGGTCACTCCCATTGTCCCCAGCTGACAGCGTTTCCTGTGTTCTGTGAATGCTATCAGATAACACCCAAGCATGGACCCGCTTTCCATTGATAAAGTCTGAAAGCCGAGCTCTCTCTATCCTCTCTGGTTGGATGAAATGGTCACTAAGCTCTGTTTAGTGTTTTTCTTTTTCTTTTTTTTTTTGACCAAGAGGCATAAATGTGCATTTGAGATGAAGACATACGGTTCTTGAGTGAAATGGGGTTTTATAAATGGGGGTGTTTGTTTATGGGTTTGAAACATTGAAAATCAATATTGTACCGACTCTCGGGAGGAAAACCAGTTGTGTTTTCTCCCTAATGAAGTGTTTGAGATGGTCGTTGCAGAAAATAATGATGGGGGTTTGTTTTTAATGGTTCCTACTGGGCATGTCAGGAGCTGACTCCCTCATGTGCTCTCCTGGTTTCTCTTGTTTTCTCTCTCTCTCTCTCTTACACACACACACACACACACACACACACACACACATTAAAATCTTTATTGAGGGGCGACTGGGTGGCTCCTTTGGTTAAGTGTCTGCCTTCAGCTCAGGTCATGATCCCAGAGTCCTGGGATCTCCAGGACCTGTGTGGGGTTCCCTGCTCAGCAGGGAGTCTACTTCTGCCTCTCTCTCTCTCTGCCACTCCCCCTGCTTGTGCTCTCTTGCTCTTTCTCTCTCTCTCCAATAAATAAATTCTTTTTTAGAAAATAAAATCTTTATTGAATCTTTGCTCTGTCCTGTGACCAGGACTCTGAGACTATTAAAAATAAGTACTATTTGTGCCTGCCTTCTGCCCAGAGGGCAGAGCCCGTGTTTGCTTGGCATCTAGCCCAGGTCCTGGCACATAGTAGGTGCTTCATAAATGCTGACAGATGGAATAAACGTACCTCCCACTTGGCTGTCTCAGGATTTCCTGGTCCTGGCAGCTCTGGAAGCCTTTCACTTCTGCTGGCATGAGGGGATGGTGAGAAGTGGACATTCTCAACCTGGCCAGCAGCAGTGCCTGCCAGACAGGGGAGCGAAGCGACATGCTGATGCAATTCAGTCCTCCAGATCCGGCAGCCCAGCTGGGGTGTAAGGAGCCCCATGTTTCCTCTGGAACCCCTCACAGGCCCTCCCCTGTAAGGACAACAGTGAGCAACGCCAGCGTGGCCCTGTAACAGGGCCCACTCTTGGCAACACCAAAACCAAAACGGGGAAAAGAAAATGCAGCTACTGCCAGGGTGACAAATGGTGTTCCTGATGTCAGCATCATGGATGACTTCATAGGAGCTAGAAAAGGCGGGTTCTCTCCAATTCATGGGAAGAAGGAGCCCTCATCCACTCTTTTAACTGCTTTGCCCCGAGTCAGAGCCTAGCCCAGCTTCTGGAACGTTCTTTCTGTCTTTTTTTTTTTAAGTTTTTATTTATTTATTCACAAGAGACACACAGAGAGAGGCAGAGACATAGGCAGAGGGAGAAGCAGGCTCCACCACGCAGGGAGCCCAATGCAGGACTCCATCCCAGGACTCCAGGATCACTCCTCGGGCCGAAGGCAGGCACCAAACCACTGAGCCACTCAGGGATCCCCTGGAACTTTCTGAAGCCCTGAGGTCAGAGGCTGGATGGCCAGCTGTGAGCACACAGGGACAATTCTCTGCTTCTCGGGACTTGTCATCAAGGGGTGGGGATGCTCTTTCCTGAGCCAAGGTGTGTTTTAGATGGGACAGAGATAACACACTGCTGTGGCATCACTGCCAAAGAGGAATTTTTCAAAGTGGATTGACTATATTTACTCAACTTTGACTAACCTTTTAAAAGAGCATTTATTTGGAGGACACTCAGGTACACGTATGAGGTCATGCTGAATTAGACCGACCAATTGCAGTTGGGATTCGATGTTACTTGTCCTAACCAAAGTAGAACGTGAGTGTGTCTGTGGAGTCCACCAGGCATCTGAGCCTGGATGGAAGTTTTAGGACAATCTCTGGTGTGCTGCTTAAGAGGAGAATAAGTTTTAGTTAATTGGTGGTCAACTCAGGATCATAAGAAGAAAATAGAGATATTAATGATGATGATAGTAATAATAATAGAGAGGATGAGAAAAGATTTATCATGTCAGTTATTTCTTTAATTTGGAGGAAACTTTTGAAATAGAAATGACACTCATACTGGGGCTCTCCAGGGAAATAGAGCCAACAGGATATGTGTCTAGAGATACATATCCTCTTATTCATGAGAGAGTCAACCTCTCTCTCATGATTTGTATAGAACCAATAATATATGTTATATGAGAGAGAGAGAGAGAGATTTAAGGAATCTGAAGCTGAGTTAAATGCCCCACAATGAAATAATGGTTTAGTGTCATTATTTTTTAATTTCTTGTTTATTAAAAATGCATTCATTTATTTATAGTTTTGTGTTCATCATTCGTGTTTCTCAGCTGGAGAACCCCTAGGTCAGGGTGCTGGTCATGCAGCCACAGAACCACCTTCCTGTCCTTCCTTCCAGGTTCGTGGTGGCCCAGCGGTCTCTTGGGGACACAGCACACAGCCACACAGCACTGCCCACACAGGGCACAATGGGAAGAGGCTGCTAAGATAAAATCCTCAGGTCATCTGCAGAGCAGTGCCTGGCCCAGACCAGGGAGCCTGTGCAGCAAAGAGCCCCATCAGAGGAGATGCTGTAGATGCTCTTCCGGGAGAAAGCAGGCAGGGAAAGAGCATTTGCTGCGCACCTACCGGTTGTCAGGCACTGTGTGCCTAGGATTTCATTTAATCTCCAGGAGCCCTTGAAGTAGGTGTTACTATGCTCACTTTGTAGATGAGTAAACTGAGACTCCCTGGCCCAAGGTCACCCAGTGTGTGATGGTTAGTTTATGTGTCACCTTGACTGGGCCATGGGGTACCCAGATATTTGGTCAAACTTTATTCTAGGTATTTCTGTCAGGGTGTTTTTTTAATTTTTAAATATTTTTATTGGAGTTCGGTTTACCAACATACAGTATAACACCCAGTGCTCATCCCATCAAGTGCTCCTGTGAGGGTGTTTTAGAATGAGATTTTTATTTTATTTTTTTGAGAAAGAGTGTATGCACACACAAGCAGGAGAGGGGCACAGAGAGAGGGAGAGAGAATCTTGAGTAGACTCTCCACTGAGTGTGGAGCCTGATGCAGGGCTCAATCCCACGAACCAGAGGTTGTGACATGAGTCAAAACTGAGTCAGATGCTTAACTGACTGAGCCACCCAGGTGCTCCTGAGATTAACGCTTTAATAGGTAGGCTGAGTTAAGCAGATTGCCCTCCCTAGTGTGGGTGGGCCTTATCCAATCAGTTGAAAGCCTGAGTAGAACAAAAAGGTTGACTCTCTCATTAATAAGAGGAAACTCCTTCTGCATGACCACTTTGAACTAGGTCTTTCCTGCCTTTGGACTTGGACTAAAACACAAGTTCTTCTTGGGTTATGATTCTACAAACTTTTGGATTGAAACTATAGCATCAGCTCTCTTAGATCTTCAGTTTGCCAAATGTAGATCATGGAGCTTCTCAGCCTCCATAATTGCATGAACCAATTTCTTAAAATAACCCCCCTTTCTCTTTACACACACACACACACACACACACATACACTGTTGCTTTTGTTTCTCTAGAGAACCTTGGCTAATACACACAGGTAGTTGGGAAGCTGTAACTCTGTGGGCTTGAGTCCCATCTGGAAACCTTTTCCACTATACCACATGGCCTCAGCATGTGCCAGAAGATGAGACGGTTTTTCAGCTGGAATAATGCAGGCTTGCTCGGGGTTGTTGATGGACCCTCAGTGGTCCTCAGCCAAAGCTCTGTCACTGTCCACATCTTCTGGCAGGAGTGTCTTCTCCAGATGGCCTGGGGTGCTGAGGAAAGGAGATGCGTAGCTCCCAGGACAAGGACACAACTTGTCAGCCTCCTAGTGGACACTGCGGCCCATTTATAAGGCATGGAAAGGGCTTTGGTGATAGGAATCTGGATTATGCCCAGTTTTCAGATCTTTTCTTCTCCCAGCCACAGGACTGAAGGGTTCCAGCAAGGTACTGCACATCCTGGAAACAGTAGGAAAAATTAATATCTTGTGTTCTATCATGCCCTGCACTAGAGAAGCCTTCACTCCAGGAAGGTCCATTCACTCAACAAAGACACTGACTGCCTCCCATGGAGCAGGCATTAGATGTTCTGGGGGAATAAGGCAGTGATGGATCTCAGAGAGGCATCAGAGAACTTGGCCACAGATAGTGGGATTCTGTACTGGCCTAGTGAAGTAGTTGAGGAAACTGGGCCTCCGAGGGATACGTAGAGAACTCTTTTGTCCTTACATATCATACTCACTAATCTGATGTTCGG
Source organism: Canis lupus baileyi (assembly GCF_048164855.1). Taxonomy (NCBI): domain Eukaryota; kingdom Metazoa; phylum Chordata; class Mammalia; order Carnivora; family Canidae; genus Canis; species Canis lupus. The sequence goes on along the minus strand of NC_132867.1, from coordinate 34,996,266 downwards.
CTATTTAGATATTAATTCCTTTGGACATGAAAAACTTTTAAGATGTTGAGACTTTCAGGAAAGTCCTAATGTCAGGGAAAGGTAACACCATGAGCCATTGCTACTTGAGAGTCAGGGTTAGTAGATGCCTGAACAAGAATATACAGGATGCACGCTAAAATGAAAGGACATCAGGAGGGGCCAGGGCCCAAGGAGGGATGGGTGTGCTCAGAACAAGGTTGTTGGTGGTGTGACCTGCACACACTGACCCTCCCTGGCCCTTCATTTCTGGAAGTAGCCCAACCTCACTTGGTGACCCCTCTCTTTTCCTCCTTGTTGCCACATCTGTGCTTTTGTTCCGGGTACCATCTTTGGGAAGAGTATTCCATCTGCTGCTAAAGAGTAAACCTGATTGGCTTGTGCTAATTAAGGTCGGCTCTTGCAATGGATTGAGTTAAGGATGAGCTTGGGACTCAGGTCTGGCCAATGAGATACTGCAGGGTGGGGCAGGGGGCATTTCCCAGGGACTCTGGGAAAGCTTCCTCGCTTTTGAAGGGAAATGGGGTGAAGACCACATTTCCTCTCCCACTGGGCATTGATGTGGCTGGGTGAGAAGCCAAGCAGGAAAGAAAGACCCCAGAGTCTGTCACTGTGGCTCCGCTGAGTTAGAGAACCCTGGAGCCACCTCACCCAGCACCCTGGTTACGTGGAGAATGCATCTCGTCATTGTTTACATCATATAGAACTTGGTGAGTGTTCACTCATTTGTTGAACAATTGCTTTTTTGAGTACCTGCTCTGTATCCAGAATTGGATATATTCTGGCAGTGGAAAAAAGAATATTAAACAATAAACGTGATAAATAAGAAACGGGAATAGCAAGTGAGTATAAATAGGGTGGTCAGGGGACGCCTTATGGAGAAGGTGACATTCAAGACCAAAGTAGCATAATGAATTCCCTCCGTGAAGGCGAATGAAATAAGACTACATAAAATAAATTATTTGAGCTCTTTCTAGCAAAGGTTCCTTCTAAGTAAGTGGTTCTCAGCTGTGGGTGTTTGGCCTCCCCCTCCCAGGGACATCTGGCAATGTCTGCAGACATTTGTAATCATCAGGACTGAAGGAGATACAGCTGGCATCTAGAGGGTGGAGGTTAGGGATGCAGCTAACCATCCTACAAAGCACGGCACAAAATCATCAGCGCCCAAGTATGAATAGCGCCGAGGTCGGGAGCCCTGGTCTAGACAGGCAAACCGGCTCTTGCAGCAAACTCTGGGAAACCAAGGTGCATCCATCTGTCCCTCCCCTGGCAGCTTGGGCTGAAGGGTGGACCACACAGAGCTCAGGAGGAGCAGATGGCAACGCCTGGTGCACTCAGCTCCTGCAGCCGGGCACATTTTGCTGACATGGGGTAAGAAAGAGGAAGATGATGATTTGCACTAACTGGCGCAACCTACTGCCAAATCACAAGGGAAGGAGAGCGAAACACATCCCGAGAAACTGTTTATGGAGCAGGAAGGGTTTAGTAATTTTACTGCTCAGATTACCATTCGGATATCAGTTTCATCATCACCGACCTCCAATTTCCTGTTTTGCTTATCTTAGAATTACTTTTTTTATGTTTGCACAGCCCATATGGCTTTGGCTTCAAGTTGATTAGATATGGAGCTGGTTTATAATGGATTAGAATGCAGGATTTGTTTGCTTTGTAATATTTTAAGAAAGAAATGAAAGAAGCTGCAATGATGGAGAGAGATATTGTATATTTACAGTCTTATTCTTTTTTCATTACCGGAAAAGACAACTACTTAGGAATGTGGATTATGGCTCTTGGTCACTTTTTGATTTGTGTTTCACTTTAGGGTTTTCCTGAGTTACAAATCCCTACAGATTTGTGGGACTTAAGAGGTACACTTGCACATTTATTTTTTTCTTTTAGCCTTTTTTTTTTCCTTCCCCTGGAATTGGTTTTCTTTCCCCTTCATTTCTGTTTCCCTACAAGCCAATGTGTTTGTCTTTTTTCCTGTGTTGCCTGTACACTTGGAAACATTGTTAGAATTAGTCCTGTGAAACCAATGGCCTGTTGTCCCAGTTATTAAACACTGGCCCACTGTCCATTGATACTTAGCATCTGGACATCCTATTTCAGCTCATTTTTGGTAAATATATATATATATATTTATCATTTCAAAGTACCATACAAAGCCAAATCCTGCTTTTTGTTAGATTCTTGGAAAAGCACCATATGCCATGCATGGCTTTTCAGGTAAGCCGAGGAAGTCTGCGAGGGCTGGTCCTATGACAAGGACACCATGAAGGCAGGTCTACACACACCCTAGTGGCTGAGAAGATGGCATGTTTTGGGGACCAGGAGGGAGGGCTTAGACTTCTGGGTCTTTCTGGGTCTCAAGGTTTCTAACCCTTGGCATATTTCAACATAATTAACTTTAGGAATCCCTTGTCATTGCTAGAAACAGTGTGTGTAGCCATGGGCTGAGAACTTGGGATCCAGGATTTTTTTATCTGATCACCCTGGGTCTCTACTTCCAGCAACATAACCACATCAATGTTTAGGGGACTTGGTAGGCAGTTGTTGTGGGTTGTGCTCCCAGAAAAGCTATGTTCAAGTCCTAACCCGGGTATCTGTGAATGTGACTTTATTTGGAAATAGGTTTTTTATAGATGTAATTAGGATTAAGCTACAAGAAGAGGAGACTGGACACAGCAACCACCATGGGAGACATAGACACACAAAGGAAGATGGATGGTCATGTCATAACAAAGGTAGACTGGAGCTACCCAGCTGCAAGCCAAGGAACTCTGACGGTTGCCAGCACCCACTAGCAATTAGGAGAGAGACATGGAGCAGACTCTGAGTCTCCAAGGAGTCAATCCCACCAATACCTTGATTTTGGACCTCTGGCCTCCAGAACTGTGAAAGAATACACTGTTGTATTAAGCAGCCTAGTTTGTGGCACTTTGGTATGGCAGTACTAGGAAACTGAGATAGGAGCTCATTATGAGCAACAAAAGGATTCTTCAGCCTCCAATTTCTAAGAGAAACTGAGACCCAAATGTACTTACCCCAGAATAATGAAATTGAACCTATCTTAAAAACTGTGGGAAAACATACCAGTAATGGCCAAATGGATCCCATGAATTAGCCAATAAAAATAGTGGGGGTAGAATACAGGTATTTTGTAATTTTAATCAAAACTAAGAACTCAGGAAGACACAGATACAGCTTCTACACTCAATTGGATGCCTGGTGTTTACTAGGTTTAGCTGGAGAACTGGTCAACCTGGACGGGGTGTGCAGACCAACTTTGAATTCTTGTTTTACCCCTGCCATTGAAACCAATTGGCTTTTTACTCTTTCATTGGAATACCCCTCTTGGGAAGCACCCTTTCTCTTGCTTCTCACAGTTCAGCTTTCATGCAGAAGCTGAGAGTAAATTAGTTGATAGTAAATATCCTGTACTCGGTCCCCAGTGCAGCCCCCTCGAAGTGGAGAACGTATCCAACTATCTTTTGTGTTAATCACAGGAATATGCTGGCTGCTGGACATGGCTATTCCTAGAAATAGTTCTATCTCGAGCCCTCAGTTTGTTGAGGGCTTATATATAAGGCAGAAAGAAACAAAAACAACATTTCTGCCTCAGGCAGGACTGTGGAAATGAGTCTAGGACTGTGGAACATTGTTAAATTCCATGCCAGTGCCTCAAATATCCATGAGGGTCCACTTTGATGGTGATGGGTGGCCCTATAGCAATCTGACAGCACCATAGTGGTTTTCTAGGAGCCACTGTATCAGTGGACTCCTTAGCCTGGTCAGTTGTAGCACATCTGGATAGATGATATATGTGGACACTAGCAAACTCTATGGGCTACTTTGAGCTTCTTGGGTGCATTAATTTCAGGGCTTCTAACACCCTGTCAACAAAATACTGGTACACTTTGAGTGTACCTAGATGACAAATGTCTCCTAGGCACCTGAGAAATGTACTAACCCTGGTATCAAGGGGGCATCCTTAGGGATTTGCTTCAGTGCAGTGAAAGCTCTTACAGAGGTACTTTAGGTGGGTTCACACCATAGGTATGTGTCTCCTGGAGTTGTTGGATGGGAAAGAATCCATTGAGGGGAAGAATGAGTAGTCTACATTGGGGGGGGGCAGAGGAGAGGGAGGGGTGATAGATGTGATATGATAAAGAAAAAATGCTTCATAATCCCAGTTAACTCATCCAAGCAGCTGGTCAGACCTACATGATAACAGAGGAGAGAGTTACCTGTACTAATTGATCCTGTGGTTTGGCAAATAAATATGAATGCCAACCAAGAAGTACCACATATTAAAAGGAAAAATGGCCCCAAATGGGAAGACTAAAATGGTTAACAGAATAATTAAAGCCAAAGAAAGCACATACTAGGCACCAGATAAGAGCGCAAAGCAGAATTCTTACCCAAAACTTTAATAAGAAACTTGGAAAATTTTTAGAAGATATTATATCTATAAAATGAGAATGGTTGCACTAAAAAAGGAGCAGCTAAAAGATGTGGAAGAGTTTTTTAATATTAAAAATATTACTACTGAAATGAAACCTCTAATAAAAGACTTGGAAAAATATAGTAAAGGCAATCTTCCAGAATTAAAAAAATGGAAAATCAGGAAGAAAATGTAAGTTACAGGGAGACCAACTCAGTCCAGTATTTCATCAGATGGCAATTCCAAAAACGCAGAAAAAGAAGTTAAAGGAGAAAATATTAATAAGAAAATAATAGAATGAAATTGCCAGAGCCTAAAAAAGAATCTACCAGAGCTGAAGAGAAACAAATGCTCAGCTAGAAAGTGCTCAAATGTTGGGCACATTGAAAAAGTCAAGTCTCACACCTAGACATATCCTTGTGAAATTTCCAAACAACCTAATGTAAAGAGAAAGCCCTAAAAACTCACAAAGAGCAGCTATGTACAAATAGAATAGAATCAGATTTGCATTGGATTTCTCATCAGCAACACCAGGTGTTAGAAAACAGTGGGGTAATGCCTTCACAGTTCTGAAGGAAAGTGATTTCAAACATAGAATTTTAACCTGTCAATCAAAGGAGAAGGCAAAATAAAGGCATTTCATACATGAAAAGACTCAGAAAGTTTTACCTTCCGTATAATCTGTCTGGAAAAATTACTTAAGGATATGCTCCAGTAAAATAATGACAGTAATCACTGGTGCTTATTGAGGGCTTACTAAATGCCAGGCACTGTTTTAAACACTTTACATGCATAATTTCACTCTTACAAATGCTGAGTTCAGTTACCATATTTATCATCCTAATCCCTATTCTATATACAAAGAAGCAGGCACTGAGAGATTTGGTAACTTGTCCAGGATCATGCAGCTTCTATGTGGAGGCCCTGGAAGTTAAACTGGGAGTTGGCTCCAGCCTGGCACTTACCCACCATGATGCACTGACCCTAAGAGCTAGGAAGAATCCAAGGAAAGGAAGGCAAGTCTGCAGACTCAAAAGACCCTAACCCAGGAGGAAATGGAAAAGACATGTCAGGGTGAGAGTCACTCACTGGATCTGGGAAGCAAACATTCCAACCTAGAACAAGAAGAACAGACTGTGGAAGTATGACTTTACAGTGAAATTAGATTATCTTAACAAGTATGTGATTGAGCTGGAGATCTTATGAGGCAGTGAAGGAACATGCTTCTTTTATGAATATTTATTTATTTATTTATTTATTTATTTATTTAATGAACAAATATTTTAAAAGACAGTTAAAAGCCCATCGAAACCAAGGACTGTATACAAGGATGTCATAGTTTGTTTCATGGGATCCCTGGGTGGCGCAGTGGTTTGGGTCCTGACTTTGGCCCAGGGCATGTTCCTGGAGACCCCGGATCAACTCCCCCATCGGGCTCCCAGTGTGGAGCCTGCTTCTCCCTCTGCCTCTCTCTCTCTCTCTCTCTCTCTCTCTCTATGTCTATGATGAATAAATAAAATATTTTTTTAATTTTTATTTATTTATGATAGAGAGAGAGAGAGAGAGGGAGGCAGAGACACAGGCAGAGGGAGAAGCAGGCTCCATGCACCGGGAGCCCGTCGTGGGACTAGATCCCGGGTCTCCAGGATCGCGCCCTGGGCCAAAGGCAGGCGCCAAACCGCTGCGCCACCCAGGGATCCCCTAAATAAAATCTTAAAAAAAAAAAAAAGGATGTCATACTTCAAATGTGGAGCGTGATTGGAAGAGTTGATGAGGGCTAAGAAGAGAGAATCCAGTTGACCCTGATGCCTGACTCAGTCTCCCTGGAGGGGCTCAGGTGGGTGGCATTTCCTTCTCCATGGTTGAGTCACATCACATCGTTCAGAGATCAATATTTGCATAATCATGGCATTGTGAACAGTCTATACTGGGTTTGGGATTTGAGAACCAATTTTTAGATCAAACTCTCAGTTATTGATCTAAATAGAATGCCGATGATCAAAGTTTGACTTGGCTGAAAGAGAGGAAAATGTGGAATGAAGTAGAGAGACTACATTTCTTCATCACAATGATGCAAAGTCCAATATTGTCTAAATTGATGGATCAAGAGATTTTAATATATTGTTGAAAGCAGAGTTTTCTCAACCTTGACACTGTTACGATTTGGCTGGATAATTCTCTGTTGTGGGGGCTGTCCCATGCACCATGGGATGTTTGGCAGCGTTGCTAGTCTCTACTCACTAGACGTCAATAACACTTCTAAGTTGTAACAGCCAAAAATGTCTCCAAGCATTGCCAAATGCCTCCTCCAAGACACCTGGGGAGATTGCCCCTGTTTGAGAACCTGCTGGTTTAGAATTACAAATATAATCAGTAGAAGAACTAAAAATGAGATAAAGTTAACAAAAATTGGGAGAGGGTAGATGTGTTGTGGGTTATAGATAAGCTAAATCATTCATCTTTCATAGCTCTAAGTTATAAGATTCTGGTCTAAAATCGATAAATCAAGAAAAGGCACTATAATTTTCATGTGACATTTTGAAAATTATGTGTGATAAAGTAAAAAAAAAGAGCCTCCTGGTAGTTAGGCTGTGTGAAGAAACAATGGAAACAGGAGCCCCCAACTTGTAAAACCATGCTATGCAGTCTATGTCCCTTATAAGACCATGGATGTGCTCCTCTGGCAAGTTGCCTGGTTGACAAATTGACTGACTCTCCCAAAACTCATCCCATGATGGGCCTACAGATGGGTCCGTGCTAGTTCCTACAATTTTACTCCTCCTGACAAGCACCACGCCCCCAACCTGAGGGGTTGTATAGTTTCCCTATGTGTTTTCTACTCCAGGCTAACATATCTCACTATGTTTGCCCACAAGTATGTTCCTGGTGGTCTTGGGCTGGCAAGCTTTAACATACAACACTTAATTTAAAATGTCAAGGCTGGGCGAGGAGATGGGGTGGCTGGGTGATGGGCACTGAGGGGGGCACTTGATGGGATGAGCACTGGGTGTTATACTATATGTTGGCAAATCGAACTTCAATAAAAAATATATATAGAAAAATAATAATAAAATGTCAAAGCTTGCCCTGTTGGTTACTTTTGCTCTGGCCTTCCCAAAATATCTACCTGCCAGTAGGGATATTGGATTTGATTCAGAAGCCGTGCAAAGGTAAGGTAAAGTTTGGCTTGAGAGGATGTTCCTAATTCCTTTATCACTGCCTTCTTCTTCACATCCTGAGGGCAAACCTGGAGGGCCCAGCTTTAAGAAGCAGTGAAGACAGGACCCCTCTGCCTTTGGAGAGGGGAGCCTTCTGTTCATATCCTGCCATGGAAAGGACTCTTACATGCTTGGTGCATTTGGTTTTTACAAGAACAAATATGGCTCTGGTGTTTCTCATTGTACCAGAGGAGAAGGTGAAGCAGAGAGAGAATCAGTGACTTACTTGCCCCAGGCCTCAGGCCCAGGAAGTAGCCAGTGGGTCTTTATATGTCCAACATGGGTTCCTCTGTTCTCCCCAGGCCAGCCTGGGCCAGGGAGGGCAGGGTAGGGGTGAGTTGAGATCCATCCTGTGTAGGCCTGAGGAGATCTTGGGTGGGAGTGAATGTGCCAAGGGCTAGTGGGGAGCACATTCTCAGGGTAGGATATTTGCACATGGCCCTACACCCCTGTCGCTCAGGACCTCATGGTTACCATCTTCATACCTCCTGGGAGCCATGCTGCTAAGTTGTCACCTGGAAGGAAATGCTTCACCATCCTTCCTTCTTACACTCACTTCCCCTCAGGCTCTTGTTTCCACAAGTGCCTTTTCTGCATGGCCCAGCTCACACAGCACTCATGGCCACCCGGGCACATGTGCTGAGACCTGCGGCCACTCGTGCCCTGCAGCCTGGTCTGCTCTTACGAGTTACTCACTGTGGTTTGGGGCCCAGGAAGTGAGTCAGGAAGTCAGCCCTCCCCTGGCACCTCTGAAACAAAAACTTATTTCTACAACCCCATGAATCTGCGTTGGGCTGTATTCCCACTGAGACGCCTACAGGGCAGGGGGTAGGGAGCCTACCATCCGCAGGGAGCACTCCGGGGAAGGAGAGCAACGGAGGCCTGTCTTACTGATCCTGGTGGCAGGGAGGAAGGCTGGCCAAGTGCAGGCTTCCGAGCAGAGCGGGTTGGGAAGGAAGGCGTGTTCTTACCTTTCCAGAACATTTGTCTACACAGGCTGTGGTTTCAGGGCCCTTGTGAACCGCCTGAGATAATGATGCAGTTCTTCAGAAGCTGATGTCTTTTGAGACCAAGATGTCAGGTCCCTGGATCTTCTTCCCTGCACCTAGTTTCTGCCTTTCTTGGGGAAGAAAAAATTAAAACAACCCAGAGGCCCAATGCAGTTATTATTTCAGATAATTCCCACCAGAACAGTCATCTTACCTTTCTTTGTCTCTGCCTCCAGTACCATTTGGCCTGCATTCAGGGTGGCTAAAGGGAACCCAGCTCCCTTGAGGGATCCGATGGGGGAGGGGAGCATCCAGGTGTCTGGGATCCCCTGCATGTTTGTCATCATGGAGGCCAGCCTTGTGTCCCAAGGAAGGCATGGCAGGGACTGCTGTCATGATCAGGGACTGCTTGATGCCTTCAACCATCAGTTCCAGAAGCAGAAGAGCCCATTCTTAGAAGTTTCTGGTGTCCAGACTTCATAAGAACCGGTCACTCATCTACTTGCATATATGAGCGCTGTCTGCAGAGGCCACGGGGCTATGAGTCCATGGAATTTGTCATGCCATGTCACCCCTACCAGCATGTCTCCATGATGGTGCAGCGGGCAGAGAGTTGGTGGAGGGGATGGGGACACATTGCAAAAGCACAGACAATTCCTGCCACTCCCTTCTTCCCTTCCATGGTGGGACCAGCTTGGCTTTTGTTGTTTGAGAATTCCAGGGAAAGATGAGCTAGTCACAGGTGGGTCAGCCTCACGAAAGGATACGACCCCAAATTTGTCTACGGATGGAGACAAAGGAGCTGTTTTCACTCCAGGTCAGGAAATGGTAAAAGCTATGGCTTTCCTGAGTTCCCTGCTCTTATCAATGGCAGCAGAAAGCTAAACATTAGCCTTCTGGTTAATGGCTTTTTGCAACTCAAACAGCAACGCAGGTCAGTTTTGAAGGTCAGCTGCTCCACCACCTCTGCTTTCCATCTTTCCCAAGAACTGCGATGGAGGCCAGATAAGCCTTCTCCTTCGTCAGCTGGGCCTCCTGCCCCTCGGCACAGGCTGCCCCGTCTCAGCTGTGGCCTCACTGTCCCCCACCCCCGCTGCAGCCTGAGAGCTGATGGCAGTAAGAGTGTGTTTTCAAAACCTCAGGGCTCTCAGAGGACTGCTGTTTGGTGGAAAAGACCCGTCTGAGTGTCGGGGTTAAGACATGGAGATGTCTGGGGCATTTCAATAGCTTTGGGAGACAGTTTGAAAACCCACTGGACTGTCTGGATCCCAAGAGCACGGCTCTGGGACTGGGCCTGCTCAGGCCTCCCCCCAGCCCTCCATCCTCTGCAGCTTGCTCTACCTGCTGTGTCTCCCACCTTCCCCTTCGCTCTCCATCCCTCCAGGTTGGGTCCTGACCTCAGGCGGCAGGCTTGCCCTACATCCAGGAACCGGCCTTCTCACTCCTGCCAATCCACTTCTGAAAACTTGGGCTTTCTCTCGCTCTCTCTCTTTTTTTCTCCAGACACATTGTTTTCTACTACCACCCAGGCCAGGATGCTAGATCGAGGTCTAGCCCCCCGGGGCAGCTGCTCCTCATACTGGCGAGCTTCTAAACTATCCCCAGGAGAGAGACTTGGCCTTGCCCAGCATCACCTCCCCTTTCTAGGTCTGACTCTTTCTTCTGGAACTGTGGCCTGTTGCCTGCAGCCTGATATGGCCTTCTCTCAGCCCAGCTGCCCATCTCCCTGGGACCTGAGCTCTCTTCTCCTCCCAGGTCCCATGCCAGGACTCCCCGGCACTGCACAGTGGTGGGCTGGGCCTCTGGCCACTGGCCTGGACTTTTGTCCCTCTCTGGCTCTGTGCATAATGAGCTCTGCTTCCTGGCTAGCCTTCTCCCCAGCCCTGGAGCTGTCTGCCCCTCATCACCTGCCCTGCCTGGGACAGAGGGCTCAGCCCCTGCCCTGCCCCAGCCGCATGTCCTGTCTGTCTCAAGAGCCACAGCTGGAGCTGCCGATGGCTGCAGTGGCCCCCATGTGCTCCCAGGAAGAGCTGCCAGCCCACTTTGTGGGGGAAATGATGCAGGGTCCTTGCCTTGGCAGATTGGAATCTCCCAAGAGGAGGGGGTCTCCTCTTCGTCTTTGAAGAATACCATAAAATTGGAATATTTGTATAGAATGCTGCACACTGAAGATGATCTGTGTTCCTAAAAGCAACTGCTACTCCAGGGTTGACTGTAGGGTCCAGAGGGTGCTCCCTCACTGACCAGCCAGACATATGGACGTTGTGCTGAGGTGCAGAAGGCACATTGATGTCCTTTCCATGTCAGGGGGATGGGCCAGCTGCCAGCGTTGTGTCTGCATCCATCAGGCCCTCCCTAAGCATTGGTTGAATGGAGAATGCCCAAAGGATCAAAGAAGAAAAGGAAGGAGAGAAGGAGAAGGGGATAGGGCTTCCCAAAACCCGCCTCTCCAAACTCCCATGAAAAGTGGAGTAATTAGCCACCAATAGAACTGAGTAATATCCTATAGGAGGTAAGCATGTCTTTAGCTGAGGGTATTGGGGCAAATGTGGTCCTTCAGGGCAGGGGATGGGAGATTTCTGAGGGCCTTGGTAAGTGTTCCCCTATACCTCTTTTCCAGCTTGACCTCGCACCTCTCTCCCAGGCCCTCCCCTGACTCCCAGGAGCAGGGCCTGGTGGAGGGGGTCTCCCCTAATGTATCAGTTTTCTGAGGATCCCATAACACAGTGCATGAATAGGGAGGCTTCAACAACAGAAATGTAATGTCTTGCAGTCCTGGAGGTTGGAAGTCTGCAATCAAGGAGGCACCTGGGTGGCTCAGTGTTTGAGCGTCTGCCTTCAGGTCAGGTGGTGATCCTGCAGTCCCAGGATGGAGTCTCACATCAGGCTCCCCGCAGGGAGCCTGTTCTCCCTCTGCCTATGTCTCTGCTCCTCTCTCTGTGTCTCTTATGAGTAAATAAATAAAATCTTAAAAAAAAAAAAAAGGTATCAGCAGGGTTGGTTTCTTCCAAGACCTCTGTCCTTAGCTTGCAGATGCCATCTTCTGTGTCCTCCCACGGTTGTCCCTCTATGCATGTCTATGTCCAAGTTCTCCTTTTTATAAGACCAATCAGTTTGTGTGGCGGGCACTCCATACTCCAGCATGACTTCATCAGAACTAATTTAGTCTTCGATGACTCTATTCCCAAATAAGGTCACATTCCGAGGTCTTGGGGTTCAGGACTTCAACATATGGACTTGGGGGAGGGACACACTTCAATAGCAGGGCACCTTGGTGATTTTTGACAGCAGAAGTCACGAGGGGAGGAAGGTGCATGTTCAGGGGACAGCAGCAGCTCATCATCATCCTGAGCTTGTCATCTTATTTCCATCTATTTCTTAAAGATTCATGTATAACTTGAAGGAGGATAAAATCAGCCCCAAGAGCTGAAATCTCCTACCTGGATTCCATACTTTCCATCTAACTCTGGCCCAACTTGAGGCTGCTCATTGGGTCCATTCCTATAATGGAGGTTGGGAAGGGGTATGAGATGGTCCTGCCATGGTGCCTCAGGGTGGCTCCCACAATGTTCAGGTTCCAGGAACAGAAGGCAGGAGGCAGCCTGCTATACAGGTGACAGGTAAAAGCCTGCTTCAGAAGCCCATAAGCACTTGGGAGGAGGCAAGAACATGTTCCCCAGGGAGGCAAGATTGACTCTGGTCCAATGGCTGGAAGGGTTGGATTAGGGAAGTTGGAGGACATTGGGAAGGGAGGCAGTAAGGAGGATGGGGCTGGGGTGTGTTTAAGGATGGTGAGTGGCCCAGGTTGGCAGGAATAGGGGATGCCTGTAGGGACACGTGGCGTTGGGCTCCCCATAAGGAGTGCTATGGCACCCTGCTAGGAAGCTGGACTTATTCTGGAGTCGGTCCAGTGCCATCAGGGGTTTTCGATATGAGGTGTGTGCACATGAAAGTGAGGTTTCAGATGACTAATCCTCATCAGAGTGGCACAGACAGATCTGAATGATGTAAGACAGGCTGGGGGCAGCCAGGAACCCGCAGGGTCCAGGGGCAAAGCCAGGAGGGGAGGGGGCTGGGTCTGGGCCTGGCCAACTTGGAGGGAGCAATCAAGGTGACCGTGTGTAGGGCTCTCCACTGGGAGAACAGCCCTTGTACTGATGGGGACAGGGATGCTGGGAGGGAGGAAGGCATTGGTGACAGGAGGCCCCAGGAGGGATCAGAGAGCAGCAACTGAAGGCAGGTCTGGAAGCTTGGAGACCTAGGTATAGGGAAGGTTCTAGATTTGGGGGTTGTTCCTATAACAGAAGTTTCAAAGGTCAAGGGGACAGAAGGGGGCAGCGGCAGAACCTGGGAGACCCCATATTTAGTTGGTAAGAAGAGGAAGGAAGGAGGAGAGACAGATTAGAAGATCATAAGCTCCCTGGGGCAGGGACCATTCTTGTCATGGCAGCCACAGCCCTGGGCCTGGCACATAGTAGGTGCTTTGTAAATATTTCAATATATCGTTTCAGTGAAGGAAGGGAAACTGGGGCAAAGCTTCAGCAGCCAAGTTTGGAGACTATTTTAGAAGAGGATGATCATCCTTAGACCAGAACATGCAGATCATTGTACTGGTTTCCCTCGGTGCTGCACAAATTGCTGCAAACTAGGCTGCTTAAAACCACGGAAATTGATGCTCTCACAGTCCTAGAGGCCAGAAGTCCAAGGCCAAGGTGTTAGCACCTGAAACCTGCAGGGGAGAAAGCTTCCTTCTTCTTTTGGCTTCTGGTGTTGCTAGCACTGCCCAGCATTCCTTGGCTTGTAGAGCATCACCCCAATCTCCGTCTGTCATCACATGGCCTTCTCTCTGTGTCTCTATGTCCTAATCCCCTCTTCTAATAAAGACACTAGTCATAGTGGATTAAGGGCCCACCCCAATGACCTCATCTTAACCAATTGCATCTGCAACAACCCTGTTTCCAAATAAGGTCACATTTCAACTTCTCTTGTTGAGGGACAGAGCTTGGGAGGTTCTTCAAAAGCCTTAGACATGGCACCCCAAGGAATTGAAGAAGCCTCAGTGGAGGCACAGATAAATCTGGTGCCTGGGTGTAATTACATCCAGGGAATTCCCATTGGCGTAAGACTGTAGCCACAAATGGCAATGGTGGAAATAGCGTATTTCAACCGTAGTTGACCAAAGCTTCTACGAGAGGAGATGCATTCAGAACATCTTGGGAGAATAACATCAGAACACTCTCCACCTTCCTGCCTTCGGGGACCCTCCCTGCAACCCCTGTAAATCACAGTGGTCATGCTGGCCACTAGCCCTGTTCTCAGTGTCTAGGGATTGGGGGCAAGAGATAGGGACAGGTTGTTTTGTTTTGTTTTCAGTTTCAACCAGTTCTCAGTTTTTCAGCTACTGCTGGAATCATAAATGAAGATGTTTCCCACATAGACATCTGGCCCCAAACTACAAATGCTAGAAATTTCAGGAATAGAGTTGACCAGCTGCTCAGACATGGGGATAAATTGCAAAACAAGCTGTTAGAAGAGATGGTGTGATTCTAGCCTCACCTCAAGGAAGACCTAACCTTCTTAGATGTCTGGAATCCATCTAGGACTGGACGGGAAAACTAGGGTCACCCTACCTGCCCACAGGGTGTCCTGACCCCAGGCCAGTGTTTGCAGCGAATCAGGTGCCCCCTAGTGGACATTTTTAAAACTTCCCTTAGGAAGATGTGTGCTGGCAATTCTAGGAAGGATTGGTTCCACCTGGATGCAATAGTCTCAGAATAAAAGGAGACATTAAAATAGTCTAAAACATGTCCCTAATTTCAAAGATAAGAAAATGGAAGCGGCCAGGGGGAAAAATGACATTTCCTTGATCACAGAACTACTGAGGAAGAAGCTGGATTAGAATCCTTGGCTAACAGACATCAAGCATAATTTATAATATGGAACTTGGGTCCTCCTGCCTCTTTATATATTTAACTGGAGAAAACTGCAGTTGGAGTGGAATACTTTTAAGTTCCTCTGCAGCTCCTGTGTGTAGTTGATAGGTTAGTTATTATGTGGGGTCATGGAAAAATAGGGGAAACTGTAGTATTTTAATCACCTTTTTGAGAGGCTTCTGCGTTAGGATGCTACTTTTCTTCTAGAAATGGTCTTTCTTTTTAATCGGTGACAATGTAGAGTTTCTAAGTAGGACATTTTAAAAAATGAATATTCTAGGGAGGGGTGGGCTCAGGGTGCGCTTTTACAAAAATACTTCTCATAGAAAGTACTGCGTCTGTCCCATCATTTCTCAGGGTTGAGCAGAAAAATTGATATTCTCAAAAGCACTTATTGGTGTTTACCCTCCAGTCATGAAATCAGATCTAATAGGAATGTCTCTTCTCTGTATTTATAGGATTTGCAATTTTTTTTTAAGTAGGCTCCACACTCAACAAGGAACCCAATGTGGAACCCAATGTTGGGCTTGAAATCACGACCCTGAGGTCAAGAACTGAGCTGAAATTAAGAGTTGGACACTCAATTGAATGGGACCACCAAGGTACCCCAATTTTCAAAATTTTTAAAGACTTCGATTAGTGGACACCACTCTTTGGTGCTATGAGGGTGTCTCCAGACCTGAAGATCCAAGTGACTCATGCAGACATACAGAACAAAGCTTGTTTATGGAGCCAACAAATTGGACAACCTAAAAGAAATGGATACATTTCTAGAAACATACAATCTTCTAAAACTAAATCAAGAAGAAATAGAAAATCTGAACAGACTGATTACTAGTAACAAAATGAATCAGTAATTTAAAAACCCCCAACAAATAAAAGTCCAGGCAGGACCAGATGGATTCACAGGTGAATTCTACCAAACATTTAAAGAAGAGTTTATACACAGTCTCTTCAAACTATTCCAAAAAATAGAAGAGGAAGGAAAGCTTCCAAATTCATTCTATAAGGCCAGCATTACCCTTATACCAAAACCAGATAAAGATACTACAAAACAAATAGTGAAAGGGATTAAAGGGGAAAGGAGAAAAAAATGAATGGGAAATATCAGTGAGGGAGACAGAACATGAGAGGCTCCTAACTCTAGGAAATGAACAAGGAGTAGTGGAAGGGCAGGTGGGCGGGGTGATGGGGTGACGGGCACTGAGGGGCACTTGACAGAATGAGCACTGGGTGTTATACTATATTTTGGCAAATCGAACTCCAATAAAAAAATTAAAACAAAACCAAACCCCAAAACAAAACAAAACAAAACAAACCCCAACCAACCAGACAAAAAAAAAAAACTCCTAAAGCCAATATCCCTGATAAATATAGGTGCAAAATTCTCCAACAAAATAATAACAAACCACATTTCACAACACAATACATGTAATACATTAAAAAGATCATTCACCATAATCAAGTGGGATTTATTCTGGGGATGCAGTATAGTTCAACATCTGTGGGACACCTGGGTGGTTCAGTGGTTGAGCATCTGCCTTTAGCTCAGGGTGTGATCTTGGTCCAGGGATCGATCCCGTATCGGGCTCCCTGCTTCTCCCTCTCCTATGTCTCTGCTCTCTGTGTGTCTCATGAATAAATAAATAAAATCTTTTTAAAAACCCTGCAAATCAACCAACATGATACATGACATTAACAAAACAAAGGATAAAAACCATATGATCATCTCAGTAGGTGCAGAAAAAGCATTTGACAAAATTAAACAATCATTCATGATAAAAACTCTCAACAAGACGGGTTTAGGAGGAACATACCTCAGTATATGACAAACCTACAGTTAACATCATACTTAATGGGAAAAAGCTGACTCTGAGATCAGGAATAAGACAAAGATGTCCATTCTCACCATTTTTATTCAACATGGTATTGGAAGTCCCAGCCATAGCAATCAGACAAGAAAAAGAAATAAAAGGCATTTAAATTGGTACAGAAGAAGTAAAACTGTCACTATCTGCAGACGTTTTGATACTATATACAAAAAAACAAAACAAAACCCCAAAGACTCCATCAAAAAACAAGTGGAAATAATAAGAGAATTCAGTAAAGGTACAGGATACAACATTAATATACAGAAATCTGTATTTCTGCATTTATATACACTAATAACAAAGTAGCAGAAAGAGAAATTAAGAAAACAATCCTATTTATAATTGCACCAAAGGGGATAAAATACTTAGGAACAAATTTAACCAAGAAGGTGAAAGATCTGTACTCCAAAAACTATAAAACAGTAGTGAAAACAATTAAAGATGACACAAACAAATGGAAAGATTTACTGTGTTTATGGATGGGAAGAATTTATATTGTTGAAATGTTCATACTCTCTGAAGCAATCTACAGATTCAATGCAATCTCTATCAAAATACCAATAGTGGTTTTCATTGAACTAGAACAAACAATTCTAAAGTTCATATGGAACCACAAAAGATCTCAAATAGCTAAAGCAATTTTGAGAAAAAAGAACAAAATTGGAAGTATCACAATCCCAGATTTTAGGCTATAATACAAAACTATAGTAATCAAAAGAGTATGGTATTGACACAAAAATAGGTCTCTAGATCTATTGAACAGAACAGATAGCCATCAATTAATCTATGACAAAGGAAGCAAGAATATACAATGGAGGGAAGGTCTCTTCAAGAAATGATGCTGGAAAAACTGGACAGCTACATGCAAAAGAATGAAACTGACCACTTTTTTACATCATACACAAAAAATAAACTCACGGTGGATTAAAGACCTAAATGTGAGACCTGAAACCATAAAACTCCTTGAAGAAAACAGGCAATAATCTCTTGGACATTGGCCTTAGCAACATTTTTCCAGATATGTCTCTTCAGGCAAGGGAAACAAAAGTGAAAATAAGCTATTAGGATTACATCAAACTAAAAGGCTTTTGCATAGCGAAGGAAAACAACAAAACAAAAAGACAACCTACTGAATGGGAGAAGATTATCTGCAAATGGTATGTCCAATAATGGGTTAATATCCAAACTATATAAAAAGTGTGCAACCCAACATCAATAAAACAAGTAATTTGATTTAAAAATGGGCAAAGGAACTGAACACTTTTCCAAGGGAGAGAAATACTGATGGCCAACTGACACATGAAAAGATGCTCAACATCACTAACCATCAGGGAAATGCAAATCAAAATCACAATGAAATGTCACTGTACACCTATCAGAATAGCTAATATTTAAAAGATAAGAAATAACAGGTGTTGGCAAGAAGACCCTCATACACTGTTCATGTGAATGTAAATTGGTGCAGCCACTGTGGAAAACAGTATAGAGATTCCTGAAAAAGTTAAAAACAGAAACTGTACCACACAATCCAGTAATTCTACTACTGGATATTTATTTACCAAAGAAGACAAAAACATTCAAAAAGATATATGCCCGTTTGTGTTTGTTGCAGCATTATTTACAATAGCCAAGATACAGAAGCAACCTAAGTGTCCATAAACAGGTAAGTGGATAAAGAAGATGCAGTAATATCCATCATGAAATATTAAGTAGAGTATTAGTCGCAAAAAAGAATGCGATCTTGCCATTTGTGACAACAGGGATGGAACTAGAGGGTATTACACCAAGTAAAGTAAGTCAGACAAAGACACATACCATATGATTTCACTTATATTAATCTAAACACTCAAACAAATGAGCAAACAAAAACAGTAAGAGCATCATAAATGTGAAGAACAAACTGGTGGTTGCCAGAAGGGAAGGGTTGGAGGGGATGAGTAAAATAGGTGAAGGGGATTAAAAGGTATAACTTTCAGTTATAAAAAAAGAAAAGAATCCCATAAGTCACAGGGATGAAAAGTACAGCATGGGGAATAGAGTCAACAATATTGTAATAACTCCCGTACGGTGACAGATGATAAAAACACCCATTCTGGTGAGCATAGTTGAGTGTATAGAATTGTCAAATCATGATGTTGTACACCTGAAGCTAAGGTAACATTATAGGTCAACTATACTGCAATAAAGAGTGAAAGCAAAGAAATTACTTCTATGCCGTGCAAAGGAGTTCAATAAAGAAAAATATCGGTATATTTTAAAGTTGCCAGAACTCAAAGCAAGAAAACAGGTGGGCACTGCAAAGAGATATTAATAAGGAGTCATGCTCCAAAAACCCCTTATATGTAGAGGTGGCAATATCTAGCAGTAGTTATATTCCATCTCTTTCCCAAAAGGCTTGGAAGCTGCTACAAGCACACCATACACCTGGCAAATTTTTTTTAATGCAACAGAAAAACCAAGACCGTGCAAAGGAAGAGGAAGCAGATATAATAAGCAGAGCCCAAGTCATTATTGTGACTTATCCTTGAATTTGGCTCTGAACTTCCTAGCAGCTACTGGGTTGCATAGTGTTCATGACTAGGAAGAGGGGAGCCAGTGATTGTTAAGGGGCTTCCTAAACCTGCTGCCACACATGGCATTATAGTCTTATTTATTTTAGAGAGAGAGAGAGTGTGTGTGCAGGGGTGGGGAAGGGACAGAGGGAGAGAGAGAGGGAGAGAATCTCAAGAGGACTCCCCACTGAGTACAAAGCCCTGAGCAGGGCTCCTGCTCATGACCCTGAGATGATGACCTGAGCCAAAATCAAGAGTCAGACACAACCGGCTGAGCCACTCAGGTGCCCTGGCATTATATCTAAAAAAGAAAAATCTTTCTCCGCATATGGCATTATATTCTTTTTTTTAAAAAAGATTTTATTTATTTATTCATGAGAGACACAGAGAGAGGCAGAGACATAGGCAGAGGGAGAAGCAGGCTCCATGCAGGTAACCCTATGTGGGACTTGATCCCAGAACTCCGGGATCATGCCCTGAGCTGGAAACAGACGCTCAACCACTGAGCCACCCAGGTGTCCCCATGGCATTATATTCTTAGAAACAACAAAAAAGACCCCCAAAAAACCATTCTTGGGTCTTCCCCTGGGCTCGCTGGCACTTGGTGACAAAATGAACCCTGCCCTTGACAATAATTTCCGCCCAAATGCAGAAATCATCTTCATCCAGCTGCTTCTTGTAATGACCTCAATTAAACCTAAGGGCATAACCATAAACACGAACACACTGAAGCAACTCTTCCAGGGCCAAACTAATGGGGTCCAGATAGGCACTTTCTTCATATGTGAGCAACAGGGAGGGATGGGATGTAAACCCCTTCGGGACTGGAGACCTTGGCCAGGCATGGTCTGGGAGACGGTGGGGGAGTCCGGACACTGCACAAAACAGTCCTCAGGCCTGGAGCTTCAGAACCTCCCCACACACGTGTGCGGATGCCTCAACATCATCATCACAGGCTGGTCCAAGTGGATGCTGGCAGGGCTATTGTCTTTTGGGGCAACCCTCATTTGGGGATGTAGGAACACCGCAATTAGCCTGTTCTTACGCACTTGAGATGCTTGCGTCTTTATTGCCTATAAGCACTAGTGAAAGCTGTAGTTTTTATTAAACTCACCCTCTCACAGACGCCTGTTTAGTGTGTGTTAGAAAGCCAGGCTCAACTCTCAGGATAATGCAACCCACATGTGAAACTGCTTGCTTCACTGACTCACAGAAATAGCTCAGGTAGCAAGTTTTTCCTTACTGCCCTGTTAGAAAAATACAGGCCGAGCACACACTGTTTGCTTTACACACCTTTTGCTGTTACCCAAACAGAATGGATGTGCTGGGTGGGAAGAGTGTTCATAGCACCCTGGGCATCACCTTGGGGAGTTCAGGGTTCTCCTGGCAAAGTGGATGCTGCACCCATGATGATAATACGGCATTTCAGCATTTGTGACTTCCAGCAAGTGGCTGATTGACAGTGGCTGCTTCCCTCTGACAGTGAGAAAAAGCCAGTGGCTTATGCTTGTTGCCTTCAATGCACCCTGCAGTCCTGTCCTGTGGAGTCTGAGGGCAGGACGATGGTGCACCAGGGACCTGCGGGCCATGCCTGCAGTGGTGGGGGAGCAGGGCAGGGGCAGGGGTGTGTGCTGTGGCTTGAGGTGTGTGTGAGCTCCATGGGGTTCCCCAGCACAACCGCATTTCACTCTCTGGAGTGTGTCCTCAAGAATGAAACCGTGGGCACAGGAGGCTGAGGGTGCGTGCACACTCATTAAAACTCTATTTTCTCCTTCACAAATACAATGGCTCACTGTTTCCCAGCGAGGCCAGGAGGTGGATGGACCCCAGTGGTTAGCGGAGGTCACTCAGGTGTGGATATGGGAATGGCAGGCTGCTGGGGTCACAGAACAAAAACCCACCAGGTTCCCCCAGCAGGCCCAGGCCCAGCGAGGCAGGACTAACTGACTCTCTTCTCCAGCCTCTTTTTATTCTTTCTCTCAACCTGTCACAGAAGCAGCATTGGATGGGACGTGAAGGGCACCGTGGGATAAAGGACGCCCCTGTACTATCTGCAGGAGTCTGTGATCTGGTAAGAGAGGAATCTGACTAAGCTTTTCTTTTGACATCGTATCTGTAAGATTTATTTTATTTTATGTATATTTTCAATGCTATCTGGAAAACAACCTAAAATCTTGGACTTTGCGTAGACCACTAATAAAGATGACAAACCACTTCATCCTGGAATGGTATTAGGAGGTGTTTTTTGTTTTGTTTTGTTTTTTGAGAGAGAGAGAGCAAGTGGGTGAGCGGGAAGAGGGACAGAGAAAGAATCTCAAGCAGGCTCCATGCTCAGTGTGGAGCCTGACATGGGGCTTGATCCCACAACCCTGAGATCATAACCTGAGCCAAAATCAATGGTCAGAGTCTCTACTGACTGAACCACCCAGGCACCCCGATAATAGGGATATTATGCAAATCTATGAATGTGACTTAAATGACATGTGTATAACATATAATATATAATATGACAAATAATATATGATAACACTCACATTAGTGATCTATTAATCAGGATAACTGCAGGAAAAACTGGCCCAAATTCTCAGTGTGTGGCCCTGGGCAGAAGGGCCATATCATGGCAATGTGGGGGCACAGTCATGGTGACAGTGCAATAAAGGAGACAAGCCCCCCCTGCCCCCAGTCACATAGGCTCTGATGCCACCTGCCCTCTACTTGTCCCCACCTCTCGCACTGTGGCTGCCCGAGGGCATGTCTACCCAGTCTTGGGATCCTGGATGCATGGGGCTCCCTTAGGCCCATATCTGTCTCCAGCGGCTGAGAGGCCGCAGAAACATTCATACCAGGAGCAGACCAGGAAGGGCAAGCATTTGAGAGGAAGATTGGGAGGAAGGTGACAGTCTTGAAATGTTTGTAGGGCTGGTCATAGAACTGAGGAATCAGACTCATTTTGTCCTTCCCTAAGAGATGGGAATTGTAGGGAAGTGTGTTCGGGTTGCACATAAAGGAGAGTTTTGTACCACCTGATTTAACTCAAGGAAAGAGTCTGTCCCCAGGGTCCATGTGGTTGACCTGGAGGGACACATCCGAGGGGACTCAAGCTCTAGGTGAACCATTCCAACCCAGGAACTTGTGGTCTGTGGGGCTGCCTGCCTGAGAGCCTGGGGAAAGGCGCCGGCCCTCCTAGCCTGTGTATGATCTATCCCAGCGTGTCAGAAAATTCCTTTAAAGGGTGACTGGAGTATATTCCACAGTTTTATTTTTGAGCCATTTGAATAGGATTTTACTTTTTGAAGGGTTTGGGGAAATCCAACACTGTATAAAGTTTATTTTAATTTCACACATGTTACAGATCAAAAGAATCATCGTGGAAAAAAAAATTCCCTAATGATCTGAGATGATCTAATCTTTCTAGCCTTTTCTCAATAGTTCCATGGCCCCAAGCCGAGGCCATGTATGACCCTTCGAGATGTCTTGAGAATGACATGATGTGTCACCATGATCACACCAAAGCACAGGTTTTTGTTGTGCTAAAACATATTTTTATGGTTGAGAAATGATATGTAACATTTGTTGTCTTTATCAAAGAAAAAAAGAAGAAAGGCTTGAAGCAGAGAGGCAAGCACGCTTTCCAGATACCCATGATTCATCCACCCAGGACTTTATGAATATCTGTTTCATTACATTTATTGCATTTTCGGCTGCAACTGAAAAAGAAATGAAAGTGGAAAAAATAATCAAAATTAATGATGGCCTCACAAAGTAATGCATGCTTTCTAAAAATGAAAGCTGTGTCTACTTCTAAGCTGTGAAGAATTTATATGAAGGTTATGTTATTTTAAAGCATTCCTTATAGCAATATAAAACTTCAAGATTCATGTTCCCGATGGTGAATTAGAGTCAGTGTGGTTAGCTGGTGTGGTGCCGCTGCGTTTCCCAAAGTATGTTCCCAGGAGGGTCAATGCCACAGGCTGCTCCTCAGCTGGCTCTGTGGGTTTTGTGGTCAAACAGTTGGGAATGGCTGGAGGCCACTTCCCTGACATGCACAGCCATAAATCTCAAATGGCATTATCAGAGGCTCTGAGGTGTCTTATGACACAGAGCCTCAGTTATACCTCTTGCAACACATTTTGGGAAGCTCTGGGGGTAGAATGAAGAGCACTGGGTTGGTTGCCAGGAGATCTGGTGCTAGTTCTGGTTCTGGTTTGCAGACTTTGGTCAAGCTACTTTCCCTCAGGGTGTCTGGTTTTCCAGGTGTATCACAGAGTTAGGGATGTACCGTGTGTGGTAGTTAGAGTTGGTATTCGGGATTATTCTCTCTCTCCTCCCCTGTGAAAGTATTATACACCCCTGCCATATTCCTTTGGTTATCCATGGGGTATACTTTGGCCAATGGAACATAAGTGCATGGACTTAAGCCATGTGTGAGGAAAAGCTCTGTCTAGGAAGCACTGTGGGAGCTTCCACCTAGCTCTCTTGCTCTTGTCCCCTACCTTGAGAGCCAGGATGGGGTTGCTTCTTGAGCCAGTATCCTGGAGTGAGAAGATGGGTGGAGTAAGGCGGCTGCAGCATAGTGGACTCCATAACATAGTGAGAGAGATGTCTATGCAGTCCCTGAGAATTCAGGGTTCTACAGTCTCTGAGAATTCAGGGTTGTTTGTTACTGTAGCCACACTGACTAATATGCTTACTCCAGCCCCTTCCAGCTCTGATACTCCAACATTCTTTTTTTTTTTTTCTCCAACATTCTTAAATGCATGTGAACCCCTGAATTGTCCCCTCCAGTCTCCCCAACATCATCAGTCTCCTTCAATTGGAGATGCCCATGACAGCCCTCCCCAAAAATTTCCAAGTGGTCCTGTCACCCCTCTAGAGATTGAGGGTTAACAGCCTAGGATGGAGACACAGCAAAAATCTAAGTCCACTTACTTCAGGGTTTTAATAGGTTTAGGCATTTCCAAAGCCTCTGTATCTGAGCCAGGAATCTAGGGGTCTGGAGGCCTAAGAAACCCCCTACAAAAGAACCCATCCAAAGATAAGGGCCGGCAAATCTTCCAGTCCAGCCTATAATAATAATAGTCTCCTGAAGTGAAGGTTCTGGATTCTTCTAGGCCTGTTATGCTCTGGTATAGCGGTAAGGACAGAAGGAGCCAGGACAGTGCTGAGCTTTGACAGTGTGTGACAGATCTGAGAAATGACTTTGTCATTCCTCCATCAGCTCACAGGCTTGTAGTACCAGAGATGGGAGCTGGCTCCTCAGCACGGAGAACTGGGCTGTTGACATCTCATAAGATGGGCACAGAGAAGGTAAGAAGAAAGTGGAAGAAGCTGCAGGGTGGTCTGAAGGCCTGTGTCATGCTCCTCAAGTGTATAGTTCAGGGGGGTGCTTCAATGAGGCTTGGGGTTCCCCCAGTGGTGGGCACAGAAAAGCCAAGAATGTAGCTTGTATCATTACTGTGATGTGGATTTTTTTTTTTTTTTTTTTTTTTTACCCTCAGTGGATGTGACCCAGCATAACATGCATGGTGGCATCAGCATTGTAAAACCTGCCATGTCAGTTTGTCCTGGTGAAATGCTTGGAGACACATGAAGATGCTTGAATGTCTGGGAAATGCTCATTGCATCACGACACTGGACACAATCTGCATGCCCACCAAAGGGAAGTTGTTAAATTGGGGTCCGTTCATTGATGAAACACTCTACAACCCTACAGAAGAATAAGTCACAAGGGAAGGGTGTTGTCATGGAAACAGAGAGATCTGAGAGGTGGTGCACAGTGTAAAAGGCAGATATACAATGGTATACATCACATGGATTCTTTTTATTCTAATTATGCACCAACATCTACAGTGATTCTTACAGAGTGGGGAGAGGAATTACAGAGGCTCTTCTTTTTATGTTTTTGGACATTTTATAATGAATATGTACTTCCTTAAAACAAAACAATATAGATATTTCCATTCTGGAAAAAAAAACAAGTGCCTCTTATCCAAAGAGGCCTATGGTTGCCTACGAGTGATGCCTTGGCTTCCTGGCCTCTTGTTATGATGAGGAGGTCATCCTGACTAATTTTTCCAGTTGATATTGGGGTGAAGACCACGAAGAACAAGTTACATTTGGATTCATAAATCTTTCCAGCAGAAAATTTTTCACCTTCGTCCAAACATAATTGATGTCTGTGGCATATGACTGGAACTTTAGGGGCAGCACAGCAGTCTCACAAAAGTGGGCTTGAATCCTATAATCATGAGTTCCTAGCTATGAGCTGTACCTGGGCCATGCATCTCGGTTTCCTCAGATGACAAAGGGAGGGAGAACTCCATGGGGTGAT
The DNA here is from genome assembly GCF_048164855.1 of Canis lupus baileyi. NCBI lineage: Eukaryota > Metazoa > Chordata > Mammalia > Carnivora > Canidae > Canis > Canis lupus. Next base: position 34,970,910 of record NC_132867.1, on the reverse strand, counting down.
GTGTCTGAAGAGCTAGGCACTGTGCCTACACAGCAGACAGATGCAAGAAATGCTTGCAAATTTCTTTCCTTTTCTCTGCTTCTCCTGCATGCTCTTTGTTTCTCTTTTATATATTTTGCTCTTCTGTCTCATTTCTGTCCCAATGCTCCTAAGCCCACTGTCTTCCAAAAATTCTTTATGTCCAGGTGGATGACAATCCTTTTCTTTCCCAGTCACGGAAACCGAAAGAACAAATGACCTGGGTTTTACTGATCTATGTCTGTGCTGTTCAGGATATTAGGCATTAGCCACCTGAAATATGAAATCCAAGCACTTAAAATGTGGCTAGTGCAAATTGAGATATGCCTTAAGTATAAAATACACACCGATTTCAAGGACTTAGTGAGGAAAGGTAATGTAAAATGTCTCATAAATAATTTTTATAATGATTGCATGTTGAAATGATAACATTTTGGATAAGTGGGGTTATAGAGAATAGGTTACTAAAATTAATTTCACCTGTTGCTTTTTATCTTTTTAATGTGGCTTTTGGAAAATGGAAAATGACATCCGTGGTGTGCATTAGGTTTCTACTGGGCTGGGCTGATCTAGATCTACCACGTTCATTTGTTTTTTTTTCTCTCTCTCTTTTTTGTATATTTTTTTTTATCAGAGTTCGATTTGCCAACATATAGTGTAACACCCAGTGCTCATTCCGTCAAGTGCCGCCCTCAGTGCCTGTCATCCAGTTACCCCAACACCCCGCCCACCTCCCCTTCCACTACCCCATGTTCGTTTCCCAGAGTTAGGAGTCTCTCATGTTCTGTCTCCCTCTCTGATATTTCCCACTCATTTTCTCTCCTTTTCCCTTTAATCCCTTTCACTATTTTTTTATATTCCCTGAATGAATGAGACCATATAATGTTTGTCCTTCTCCGATTGACTTATTTTACTCAGCATAATACCCTCCAGGTTCATCCATGTTGAAGCAAATGGTGGGTATTTGTCGTTTCTAATTAGAGGCTGAATAATATTCCATTGTATATATAGACCACATCTTTATCCATTCATCTTTCGATGGACATCGTTTGTTTCTCTCAATATACCTCTCACCTGCTTCTTGCTTGCTGCACAGACCTCCATGCATCCAGTGTTGGTCAGGAGGAGGATGGGTCTCCACACGGATGATGGCACAGACTGGTTCTCCCTGGCTCTTGGGACCTTGAGCTCTGACAGCTTCGGCAATCTCACAGATGTGCACACAAATTTCGCCTAAATAGATGTGCTCTTAGGACACTTGATTGTCCCCAGTCCAAAGATGCAAGGTGGCTCTGAGGAAGGAAAGCTGGAGAAGTGAATTCTTAGTTGATAGAAAAGGCGAATCATGCAGTCCCTGTGGAAACCAGTATGTAGATTTCTCAAAAAAAAAAAAAATAGAACTACCATATGATCCAGCAATTCAACTTCTAGGTATTCATCCAAAGAAAATGATGAACTCAAAACCATATGGCACCCCCATGTTGACTGCAGCCTTATTTACAACAGCCAAGATATGGAAGCAACCTAAATGTTCACTGATGGATGAATGGATATATATATATCTTCTTTACATATGTGTGTGTGTATGTATGTATGTATGTATATCTGTGTGTGTTTATATATAAAAATTTTCCATAAGAAAGGAAGGAAATCTTGCCATTTGTGACAACATGGATGGAACTTGAGGGCATTGTGCTAAGTGACATAAGTCAGACAGAGAAAGACAAATACCTTAAGGTCTTACTTATATATGGAATCTTAAAAATCAGAACAAAACAAAACAAAACAAAAAGCCCTACCAAGCTCATAGATACAGAGAACAGACTGGTGGTTGCCAGAGATGGAGGGTAGTGGGTGGGTAAAATGGGTAAAGGGGATCAAAGGTTACAGGCTTCCAGTTATAAAATAAACATGTCATAGGATATAATGTACACCATAGTGATTATAGCTAATGATACTGTATTGCATGTTTGAAAGTTGCTAAGAGAGTAAATCCTAAAAGTTCTCATCACAAGAAAAAGAAATGTTGTTATCACGTATGGTGATGGACAGATGTCGGCTGGGCTTGCAATGATCATTTAGCATTATATACAAATATTGAAAATCATCATGTTGGATATCTAAAGCTAGTACTATGTTGTATGTCAATTATACCTCAATAAAATTTTTTTGAAAAAATGCATCATAAGCTTCCTTGAAAACGTAAATGTCCCTGAGGCATGGATAATACCATTCCACCAAGCTTTGGTAACTTCCAAGGGAGGGCTATCCTGATCTTGTGTGTGAGCCCTCTGTTTGCTCTTTTACTAACACAGATCAGCTCCCAAGAGTAGGATATGCACCTGAATCAGCTCCTGTGCTCCCGTTAGCTAGCTGTGGGTAGTGGGGGAAAGAAACATTTCACTGGGTTGAGTCCTACGAAGGACTGGGGCCAGGCAGTCTGGTCTGAACCCTGGCTCTGCCCCTTACTATCTGCACATACCTGAGCCACATCCTGTGCAGCGACTATGTTTTCTTATTGTCTGCTTTCTTGATGCTCTCATTTGAGGTCTTGAACCTAGAGAGACTGCCCCTTCCAGGAGAGGCCAATTCCTAGAGACAGCAAACAACTGCCCTACAAGCATGCCTTTGATCAGAAATGAACCAATCATATCCTATGTTTGACTCTCAGATGCCACGCTAATCCTGCCCCTGCCCTAGGTCACCCCAGGACCAGGTGCCAGACACCTAAGGACAGTTGTAGCCTAGAGACTGTCAGGGTTATTCAAACCAGCTAACCCTAAAGGGTTCACTCTGCCATTCCCTTTCCCACAAAACCCCAGTAAAGGGCTGTGGGCCATGCTTTCCCCCTTGCCCTCTGCCTCCTGACTGACCCTGGTGCTTTCCCTGTGTGTTCCTGCATGGTGTTCTATGCCTCTTGTTTCTAGGGAGCTGTGAGGATAAACTCCTCGTGACAGCTACTTCCGTGTTTGCATGTCTTTACCATACCTGATTAAAGCAAATCCCAGGCACATCCTTAGAACATCCTGTCTCCTCTGAGTCTTGGCTCCTTCATCTGTAAAATGGGGTCACGTGATGGTGTCCCTTCCACAGGGAGATTCTGTGTGTGAAGATCACTTAGCACAGTGTCCTGCCTCATAAAGCTCAAAACATGGGGAGTGACTTTTTAAAAGAAGGTACCCTCTATGACTTTACTCTCTTTCTCCACTTGGTTGCATAATTTACTGTTACATCTTTTTTCAAAACAAAAAGAAATAGAAATAAAAGAAAAAGTCCCTAACCTTAGATTTCATACACATACACAGTGAGCAGTATATACTCTCCAACATGTGACAGTTAAATGGGAATGTGTAATCCAAATGACTTTGGTGGACTCCCCACCTCTACCTGCATGCAAAGAAAAAGATGGAAGCCAGTGGCTACATAGGAGTCTCCATGCAGATGGAAGCATTTCCCTCCTTCATTCTCCAGAATCTGCCCGCCCATTGATGAGGGCTGTTTGGAAGGGCTCATGGGAAGGGACATGACAGGCACTTCAGGAAATAGCAATGACCAGCCAATCACCAAGAGGAATGACCTCATGGCCACCAACTGCCACTGAATCCCACCAAAGCCTGGCCTGGCCAGAGAATATGAAAATTTAGTTCTGCTTTATAGAGATTTCGCCAAAAGTTTGCTTATAAAATTGAAACAAAAGAGAGAGGTTTGAATATTTTAATAAATCACAGAAATGTGGAATTTCAAGGGGCCAATGGAAGGAAAAAATGAGAAAGTGATGTGTCTCGATGATGGAGGAAATAAAATAACAAATAAATAAATAAAATAACAAAATAAAATAAAATAAAATAATCCTGGGATGGATCAGAGCAGAGGACCCTCCATGTCATGAGCAAGGGCGTCCTGTCAAAGTTGTCCACATCTTGTGACTGTCCAGCTTTGCCCATACCAGACATTTCTCCCGTATAATTTATATGATGACATCAAATTTCCTGGTTAGGAAGGAATGAAAACACTATATATTAGCTGTAAGTTACAAGGTCAAAGGAAATTTTTGGACAGATACTTAACTATATTCACTTACGAGAAACGTCTGTTTGTTGTAAAATAAGGTAATCACCTTATAATGAAAAGGAGGATTTCAAAACACTCCCCCCCCCCCCGATTTACAGCAGAATGTCTTCAACCAAGTAAGTTCAATCAGCTTTTCCTGATTATATATTTCAGTCAGCTGCCTTAAGCCCTTTCTGGATCAAGGCAGGCTACAATAAATAATATACATTTTAAAGTTAAATCTGGAAAATATCACAGTAAGCCTGCTAGTTAGAGCCTGGACCACATAGGTGTTCCAGAGAACCTAGCAATGGTTGTGTCTGTGCAGCACCCAAAGAGTGGTTGGCAAGTTGTTTTTTTTTTTTAAGATTTTATTTATTTATTTATTCATGAGACACACACACACACACACAGAGACAGAGAGAGAGAGAGAGAGAGAGGCAGAGACACAGGCAGAGGGAGAAGCAGGCTCCATGCAGGGAGCCCAATGTGGGACTCAATCCAGGGACTCCAGGATTGTGCCCTGGGCCAAAGGCAGGCACTAAACTGCTGAGGCACCCAGGGATCCCCAGCAAGTTTTTTTAAAAAAGGAAAAAGAGTAAGACCTCCACCAATCCATTTCAGAGCTCAGTTTCTACCTCTGGCTTCCACTGAACCAGGCGGACCCCAAGGGAGTCCTGATAGACTGCTGCAGGTGAGCAGCCACCAGGGCTGCTGAGGCCAGAATGGTCAAGCCCATTCTTCTGCAAACGAAGCATCCTCCTCTCCTGGGACCAGTCTGTGGCCCTCTGTGCAATGTGCTCCCAGGCAGGTAAGGAAAATCTCGGACCTGGCCAGCTTTAGGGGTAAAATTCTGTTGGGAAGTCATGAAACTACCAAACTGATTCCGTGTCACTCCAACGACCAGGTTAGAGTATGCCCGGGAGGGCCATCCGTAGATTGAAGAGCCAGGGGACTGGGTGAGATGCAGGGCATCATGCAGAAGGAAATAATTTGTGTGTTTTCAGCCATGGCCTAAAGCTGGAAGACTCATCCATTGATAAAGGATTACAAACCATGATCAATGGCGCAAAGGAGGCTGTTTCATCCTGATCAAACTATGGCACTCGTAAGGAAACAATAGACGTCAAGCATGGAATTTTGCAGATAGTCCCATGAATTTTCATCTACTTAACCCATGCTTTCCTGCCAAAGTGCTATACCCTATGCCGATCCAACAAAAACACATTTGAGAACACACCCGGTACCTCTTAAACCGATGAAGGAGACAAGAAAGTTGGAACCTTAAGGCTTAAAATAAATGTTGGTCTGTGGAGCCATTAATAAAAAATGGACTGCATTTGGCATGGATTTGTCCCACTGTCTTATTCTGAGTTGAAAACACTAATAAAAAAAATAATGTATCCCTGAATGTAAAAACCATATTACCCCAGTCCTAAAGATTTCTCCTGTCAGGCAACCCCAGGGAGTTGTCAAAAATAAATAAAATCTAAGCTAAAGAGAAAGTTATTGAGAAGGTGGGATATGGTAAGAGCTTTATATGTGGCACTCAGGAATGCTGGGTTGACAGATGTAGCTAATTCTGCAAAAATAACTTCCTATTTGAATAACAAGTAAAAGGTGTTTAAAGAGAGAAAGGTTATATTTTACTTCAGCAAGCACAGCTTTTGGTGAGTGTTACATAAATATTGATTAAAAGCACTGTGTTTGTTTCCTTCACTCTGACAGAAAGAATAGGTCATCGGAGTCTTTCTTCCTTGGCTGGTGTATTAGAGAGATCAGATTTGCCAAGGCTTCTCTGCTATATTCAGGGGAAACCAGGAGTTTAGATTTTATGTTATTTTAATTCAAAAAGTGTGTGTGTTGGGGGGGGGGTTGTTGTTAGTGTAGCATCTGGTTTGGCTTTCGTTTTGCAGTGTTTTTAATGAGGACTATCAGCATAGTGATGTTTAGTATATGCAGAGCTCGATGTGTTTCTTTGGGGCCAGATCATATAAGATGAGTAATCTTCCTGGAGGTTGAGTCCCAAGGAAACAGTTGACAGGAGCGTTCTTGCAGCTTCCCAAAGGGCAGTTCACCAGCCAGAAATGGTTCGTGCGAGACCCAGGAGAGAGGTCATGCTGGACAGTCAGAAGGATGCCCAACCCAGAAAACCTGTTATGCTCATGGCTCCCCTGCACAAACCCTTTAGTTGTTCTCTTAGTCTCTGCCTCTAGTGCCTAGTGCCTGCCTGTCAGTCTTTTAATACTTATACTGATAATAGTAGTAATAATAATACTAATGAAAATAATCATACTAGTGGTGTAGCAGCTATCCATTGCTGTATAACAAAGCACCTCAACTCTATTCAGCCTAAAGCAATCAACATTTTACTATAGCACCCAATTTCATGAATCATAAATTCAGACAGGGCTTGGCTGGGCGACCCTTCAGTTGCACGTGGTATTATTGGATGGAGGTCCTTGGTGGCACTCACCTAGTGGGTGGGTGCTCATCTGGAGGGGGTGTGACATCTGGCACCGGGTGCACTGGCAGGGATCGGGGAAGGCTGGACTCAGCTGGACTAGAGACCAGAGCGCCCGCACACAGCCTGTCTCAGGGTAGCCAGTCTTACAGATAGGTCAGGGCTACAAGTGCAAATGTTCCCTTGAATGAGGAAGAAGGGCACAAAATGGTCTGAAGGCTTTATTCGTAGTTCTCACCACAATTGTAGGTATTATCATCATCTCTACTTGCACAGAGAAAGTAGAGGAAACTGAAGAATAGAGAAATTTATTAATGTACCAAAGTCACACATCTCGGAAGCAATAGTGCAGGAATTTGTATCTTTTAAGGTTGAAGTTCAAATAAGAGTGTGAAAGCCCTTTTTAAACTGGGTATTATACAAGACCAATGAATCACTGACCTCTACTTCTGAAACAATAATACATAATATGTTAATTAATTGAATTTAAATTTTTAATTTTTTAAAAGAATTTTTTAAATTTTAAAAGGATAAAAAAGAAAAAATAATTTTAAAAAATTAGAAAAGTAATTTCCTTAGCCTTGTTCTGTAAAGAATTTAAGGTGGTTTTGTCATGACAAGACATATGTGACTCCCACACACCCCTGCTCAACACCCAGCGCACTTCCCATTGCTTTAACCATAAAGCCCATAGCACTTTGCAAGAAAACGGAGGCAACTGTCTTCTTCGGGGTTCCAGGGAAACGTTGCACAGCTGACCCACCTGTGGGGCCATTCCTCAGGGACAGGTAGATAGATGGCCCAGCTGTACCACCATGGGGACTAGACCTGGCAGGGAGAGTCATGGAGGCTTCACAGGCCCATGGAGGGTGTGCTGTGACACCTGAGACAAGTCCTCCCTGCTTCTGCACAGTTTTGCAGTAAGGTCTACCTTGTTTGCTGAGCCTTCCCTGGCTGCCCTACATATAATTTCAACTTCTCATCCTTATATTTTTTCCCTCAGCAATTACCATTCTTTCTCTGTACGGACTGTCCCTTCAGCAGAATGTCAGCTCCATGGGAGCAGATATTCTTTGTCTTTTGCACTTTCCCAGAAGAACACCCAGAACGTAGAAAGGATTCATTAATTAGATGGATTTTCTCACTGTTCATTGAATTGCTCATAGCCACAGCGGTCCAGTGCAGGTGGCCCATAGTTCCAACCATTCAATGGCCACAGGAAGGACTCATTAGTTCAGTGAAGGAGTACATTAATATATGATGATTTCTTATGGTGGTTGGGGTTCAAGGAGAGTCTCCTCCTAAATTTTAAAGCACTTGAGGACACAGGAAGTAGGAGAGGAGAGGTAGGAGGCAGTGGTGTTGGAAATGGTGGTTATGGTCAGGGTTGGGCAGGATGTGAGCAGCACTGAGCTTCCAGATTCTTGCCATCAAAGTGCAGCTTCTAGATCCATAGCATCAGTGTCTCCGGGAGCTAGTGAGTTGTGCCCAAGCCCCGGGGGATTTAGCTGCATTTAAAGTCTGAGAAAAGGGGTTCCTGGGAGACTCAGTGGTTGAGCGTTTGCCTTCAGCTCAGGGAGTGATCCCATGGTCCTGGGATCGAGTCCTGCATCGGGCTCCCCATGGGGAGCCTGCTTCTCCTTCTGCCTATGTCTCTGCCTCTCTCTTTGTGTCTCTCAGGAATAAATAAATAAAATCTCTTTAAAAATAAAAAAAAAGTCTAAGAAGCACTGGGTGAAGGTGTCCTCCAGAGGAAGAGTAGGAGGGAGCCATCTGCTCTGGGATCTTTCTTCTCTGAAGTGGGGAGTGCAGGCAGGGCTAGAGCTCAGCCCCTTGGGAAGCCCGGTGGAGAGGGAAGACCTGCCCTGCTCCAGGCTGTGAAGCTGCAGAGCGTAAAGGAAGCAATGAATCCCTTCAGGTTGGGGGGTGGAGGAGACCATGCCAGGGCCCTAGGATGTGGGTACCTAACCTGGCCCCTCACTAGCGTCCTTCATGCCTCCCTCCAGTGCTGCTGAGGCATCTTATGACCATGAGGTGATGAGTTTAAGGAAGAAAATCTAACTTGCTTGAGATAACTCAGCAGAAAAAGAGTCCTCCATGGCCTCACTGAGTCCCACGGGAACAACCCTAGAATTTTCAACTTCCCCTTTCTTGTTATGTGCTGTGATTGACCGCTTGGTTTTGTAAGCCTGTCTTTGATGGGTTTGCCATTACTTGCAGCAGCAAGCAATCCTAACTCATACAATCAATAAACAGTAGGGGGAAATGCTGGCAAAAATGAGACCAGTCGAATATAAGTAATACAGAAGGCAAGGCCTTCAGGTGCTCCAAGTTCTACAGACACGTCGGCCAACAGTGAGAGACATTTGGATCTGGGTCTCAGGCTGGAAACGGCTCAGGCATCTTGCCTGCCACACACCCCATCTGTTCAAATATTGTCAAACAGAGAAATCCTGTGTTGAAAAACTCTAGCACAATGAAACTGCACGTTTTACCTGCTGCAACAGGCAGAGCCATTATTGGAGAATTTCCACTAAGCAAATAAGCCTTCGCATTGCATTTAGTAAGCCATGTGTGCAGTGCACATGAAAAGCTGAGTCACGTGCGTGATTTTGTCTTGTTGATGCGCACATTTTTCAGGGCCCGACAGAGGTGTGTGTGGTTTGGCTCTGTTGAAAAATCCTCTGCCCTTCCCTGTAAGTTTAGAAACAAAAGTGCTCTCTTTCCGTGTCTCTCATCACCCTTCCCTCTGGAGCCTTCCTGTGAGCTGCTTGATTGAGAGCTCTGAATTTCAGAGGGGGGCTCACAGAAACGCGGGGACTGCTGGCACTTCCCTTCCCGTCCATCTACCGTGGGTGTGGGGCACCCTTCGCCCCAGCTCTAGCTTAGAAGCCTCCTCCAGTCCTTCGTTCGTCATTCCTCGTTCCCTTGGGAAGGCGCTGGTGGCTTCCCTGGGCAAGGACAAGCAGCAGATGTCAACTTGCAGTTGAAATCAAAAAGGTGAATCAATCCAGAAGATGCACTCTGTTCCTAAATGTAGCATAGAACCCTAGCCGGGTGGGCAACTCTCAGCGCTATTGACATTTGGGCTGGATCATTCTCTGTCATGGGGAGGCACCTTTATCAGCACCCCAGGCTTCCATCCACTAAGTGCCACTAACACTCCTCTCCCCAGTTGTGACAATCAAGTGTTTCCAGGTTGCTAAATGTCCCCCCGCATGAAGGCAGGGGGTTGCTCACCCCTGGTTGAGAACCACAGATTTAGGAGAAGAGAAAAGTTATAACACAGAAGTTACGAGGTTCATTGAAGCTCACCAACTCATACCAGGGGTGGGGATATGCATTGGGGAGACGTCTTGACATTAGTGACAGTCATGGCCAGGATGTCCAATCAGCTCAGTTTGTAGTGACTGTGGGGGGAAAATGGAGAAAAGGAGAGGTTGGTCTGCAAGTCCTTTGTGTTTGATGAGAACGTTCCCGTAAGTCCCCGCCCAGTTAGTGTACACCTGATTTTCGATTACTGTCGGTGTGACTGTTGGCATAGGGGAACCAGGTGCTGGTGGAGGAGAGGCTCCCATTCGCTGAAGCCTCTCCTTAGTCTCAGGGATCTGGGAGGCACGTGGGTCCCTACAGGTTAGGGAGGAAGGCCTGGGAGGGGGAATACAGAATACAACAGGCCTGGCCCTGCTCTTTAAAGGGAGCAGATTCCAGTGAGGTCAACACCATTGGAATGCATCTGTTGCCCCATTATTTTATTAACCAACAGGTGTGTGTGCTGAGCTCTGTGTGAGACTGATGTCACTCTAGTGCGGGGACCTAGGCCAAACTGGGGATCCCCGGGAGTTCACAGGCCAGCTGGGGAGCCAGGATACAGAACAGAGGGGAACGCCCTCTGACCTACAGCCCTATGAAGGGCTTGGAGGGCTGGCGCTGGGAGTTTACAGGGGAGACTTCCTCAAAGCTGGAGGGGGCTGAGCAAAGATCCCTAGAGGAGGTGTGAGCTGAAGTGAACCCCAAAAGCTGCACGGAGCTGGAGAAAGCATGAGTAGACTGGGGATGGGGCAGGGGGGGACCCAGGGTGGGTGGGACACACAGGCCAACGTGGTAATTCATGGTGTCCTTTCCGGATGCAGTGACTCAGCTTGGACGGAGCAGGCTGTCAATAGGGGCGACTGGTGGGAGATGAAGTGGAGGGCGAGGGCAGGGGCGGTGCGGGGGAGCCTTGAGTGCCAGGCCAAGGAGACTGAGGTTCTGATGGGCACTCAAGGGAGGGAATCATGACAGGGGATCTGCACAGGATCAGGGTTTGCAAACACTGAGTGAGTGACCGAGAGAGCGGGGTCTGGGCCAGATGGTGGGGGTCCCATGGGGGCGAGGCCCAAGATCAGCTTACACCAGCCCACTCTCTCCCTGAGGAGCCAGCCCCCTGCCCCTCCATGGCCCCCACACACTCCCTGGTTGTGTTCCTTTCATTTTAATGGCAGTAAACAAAACACCCCTCCACAAAGGCCCAGTGTGTGGAAAGCAAGGGGCTGCACGTTTCTCAGCGTCACACCCCATTTATCCCACGCGAGAACTGCACCCCCATCTGGAAGTGGGGAGCTGGGCAATTATCAAGAGAATGTGATCGATGGAGACAACCAATTGGGAATAATTAGGTCAAAAGCCCCTCTGTTTCCTAAGCACCACTTGGCTGTGGTTGAGTTTCTGCCGGAATCATCTGGAGATCGGCCTGGGCTCTGCAGGCCCCTGGGCATGGAGGTGTGGGCAGGCCTGGGAGCCCACACAGACCTGGGGCCCCCCTGGGTGGGGCCTCTGAAGTCTGGGATGCAGCCAAGAAGCCAACTCCCCCATCAGGAGTCAAGTCCTAGGGATACTTTTAGAAGCTGCCTCCTCTGGGTCCCTGGGCTCTTCAAGCTGCTATGCTAGTGGGAACCAGGCTGGGTTGCTTCTCTGGCCCTTGGTGCTACTCAGGAGCTTTTGGGTTTTCTTATAGCCCCCTCCTGTAGGATGCCATGTGAGGGATGGGCTGGAAGCATGTCTATAGGACAGACACCCAGGATTGTGGCTTCCTTAATCGTCTGGCTCTGTGTTCAGGAGCTTACCCGCAGGAGATGCTTCATTCCAGGGAGGATGTTGGCTCCCCAGCACTCACCCCATCCGCTCTCCAGATGCAGTCTGAGCAGGGTGGGCTCCAGCTGGAATCACTAACCTTGCACAGCTGTCTTTGTCACAACCACACAGAGAAGATTTCCTGCCTGGGAAGGGATTGGCTAGGTAATGCCCTCCTGTGAGCACATGGGCCACCTCACTCAAAACAGTTTTGTTTATAGTCCATAGGCCAAGGTCCTAGAGGCTGGGGTATGAACTTAATTGGAACAGAGTCCCAGCCCTTCCAGAGTGTGGAATGATGTTGGGGACAGATGTGCACACTAAGAAAAAAGCAATGCAAGTTGGCAAGTGTTTCACAGTGGCCCACCTGGGGAGTCAGAATTGGCACCCCAAGAAGGCACCCTGCAGGCTGCCTGAGGACAGGGGACAGGAGCCTTCCTCACAAAGAAGGAGGCATTCTTGAAGGAAGGGCCTAGAACTGCATCCAGGTGGGGAACATCGTGGTGCTGGTAGAAGGTGAGCAGTAAGGGTGAGGGGATCACTTTCCATCTTGGAGTCCCACCACCCAACGTGCAGATTTTCAGGAGAGGCTGTGGGTGGGAGGGACCAGCTCTGACCCATCCTGTGTCCAGCTCCTGGTCCAGGAGGGCATTCTGAGCTGCATCCAAGCTTGCACATATAGGCAAGAGTGGTTCGCCAGGAGAAACAATCCAAGATGGTCCTGGAATCTGGAGGTGGGGTTCTGGTCATGGAGGGATCAGAGGGAGGAGGAGATTTATCCTCCAGGCAGTGATGGCCTGGGGAGCAAGAAGTGGTAAGAGAGTGGGCAGCTCGTGGGCTACAGTAACAGGAAAGCCCAGGGACTCAGGAGTCAAGGGACATTGATGGGTGACAATGGCCTGCCTCTTCCCTGGGGGTCTTCCCTCCCAGGATGGCTGTTGGTGTGGCTATCTTTCACTGAGCAAGAGTTGCTTTACTAAGGACCTAAGTCGCTTTACTAAGTCACTTTACATTAAGAGGATTCACAACCCCATGAGGCAGGTGATCTTTCCTCATTTTCCAGATGAGGAAACCAAGGCCCGGACACTCCAAGCTCCTCTCAGGAAGGCTGCATGGCTCTAAGGTCCCCTTGATGCACACATGTCCCTGCTGGAACTACTGGCTGCTCCTCTGGATATGTTATCAAACTCATTAAAAAAATAATAAAACCAGTAAACTCAGTGTTCTTGAAAATGTCATGTTACCCTTTCCAGGAACTGTGACGAATCCAGGTAGGGCCTTAAAACCAGGGCTAGGACCCACCTCAACTGCCAGGCGATGCTGCCCTCCACCCTGACCCCCAGCGACACTTATGGGTATTAACATGACTTAGTCTCCCCTTGGCCAGGGCAGAGGAGGAAAATCAAGTTTGCAGCCAAATAACCAGCTGGGTTGGAGATGCAATAAAGAGTATCGTACTTATTCAGTTTTAAAATTATTTCTGGGACACTTGGGTGGCTCAGTGGTTGAGCATCTGCCTTTGGCTCAGGGCATGATCCCGGGGTCCTGGGATCGAGTCCAGCATTGGGTTCCCCCGCAGGGAGCCAGCTTCTCCCTCTGCCTGTGTCTCTGCCTCTCTCTCTGTGTCTCTCATGAATAAATAAATAAAATCTTTAAAAAATAATAAGATTATTTCTTAGTCTTGATACTACATTCACATACATCAGTAATCAAAAGGACATAGGAAAGTATAGAGTGAACGCTCTTGCCTTCCTCCTGCTCCCTCCCTACTCCCTCTCTTCTCATGTGTCTTTCCAGAGTTTCTTCAGAAAGCATCATTTACTGACTTTCCATACTCACTATCAAGGCGGTCTATCACCTACTCAGGAAACCCAATGTGTTTAGTGAACGTTGAATATACTCTTTAACTCAAAAAATTCTCTCTCCGTGGACCAGGACATGGGCTTGGCACTGGCCGCCAGGCCCAGGCTCTGGCCCACCGACAAAAAAAAAAAAAAAAAAAAAAAAAAAAAAAAAAAAAAAAAAAATTCTCTCAGCCACCCAAAGGAGCTTTAAAATCTTTTCCAAAGAATCTTTGCTCTGAGGGAAGAACATTAACTTCATACCTTCGTTCATCACACACATTGAAGGGAGATCTAAACTCTTGTTCTTAGAAATGTAATCTATCATCTAGGAAGAGACTGTTTCTTTGGCTTCGAAACACTGCTGTTTTGTCTAACAGCCAGAAAATCCATTAATAAAGCCCAAGGGCTCCCTTGCATTTGGAACTGCCCTTGTTGTAACAAGATCCCCAAATACCCAGTTTTCTTCCCCAAGATAGACTCTCCTGTCACTGGGGTAGTCATTGGGACTGGTCCTATTTGAGTCACTGAAGAGTCACCAGAATAGAGGGAGGCACAAGGGCTCATGAGTCGAGAAATTGGAGATTGCTCTTTCCTATAAAGTGAAATGAGCAGAATCTCTCCTCTCTTCATCTTTACAGGCTTGGCACTCTCTCAGCAAGAGGTAGTAATAAAATATTCTCAAAACAGGGCCAGTTCCTGAGAGTTTATAAACGACACATCAGAGAAGAGTGCATTCCTTCGGGAGGTTCTGGGTTTTTAATGAGTAGCAGGGTGCTCTAAGGAACTTGTAGGGAGTGAGGAACCGCCAATCTTGCCAGCAGCCAAGACTTGGAGGCAGTAGTGACCGGCGGAGCAGATGAAGCACCATCTGCCTCCCTTGTGGGGTAGAAGTTAGGAAGAGCCCAGGAGACCCCGCTGGAAAAATGGAAAGGGAGTCCACCTTGCTTTGTTCAGGGACTCCAATAGGAAAGCTTCTGGCCTTTTAGATTCCTTAACCTTGTAGGCCAGGGGCTGGCAAACTCTGACTTCTGGGCCAATCTGGCCCGCTGCATGTTTTTATCAATAAAGTTTTATTGGAACAGAGCCATATCCATTCACTTATGTATGAAGTAGCTGCAGCAGAGACCCCCGGATGGCCTGCAAAGTCCCAAATATTTGCCATCTGACTCTTTACAGAAAAAGTTTGCTGACCCCTGTTGTAGGCAATAAAAGGGACATCACCTGTAAAGGCAAGATAATGAGGCATTTTCCTGGGCTGTGTGATTGATTACCTGAGGAGCACTGAGAACAGGGGATATGGAGGTGATTTCCCTTCTGCAGACTCCCCAGCTGGACTGTCTGGAGGCATCTCCAGCCCTGGCTTGTGGCTGTGAACTTTACCTGGACGGGGCAGGAGATGGGCATTACGGGGATGGAGGTGGGAGTTAGAAGAGGGGCACCGGGGCTGCCTCAAGGACACCTGGTATCAAGGTTTTGGTGTAAGTAGGTCCTGTGCAATATTTTTATTTGCTAAGTCTGTCAACCCTCATTTAATGAGAGTACATGTTTTGTGGATTGGACACCAAACTTGATTAATTTGTGCTCCCGTTTGTGCTCAGACCTGTTTTGTCTCCAGCAGAAATGCGACAGATAGGGCACCTGGGTGGCTCAGTGGTTGAGCGTCTGCTTTCGGCTCAGGTCATGATCCCCGGGTCCTGAGATCGGGATCCCTGCAGGGAGCCTGCTTCTCCCTCTGCCTGTGTCTCTCCTGTGTCTCTGCCTCTCTCTGTCTCTCTCATGAATGAATGAATGAATAAATAAATAAATAAATAAATTCTAAGAAAGAAAGAAAGAAAAAGAAAGAAGAAAGAAAGAAAGAAAGAAAGAAAGAAAGAAAGAAAGAAAGAAAGAAAGAAAGAAAGAAAGAAAGAAAGATGATTACAAGTGTGTGGCTTTTAACCCCGGCTACCTAGGGGTTCTCAGAAGATGGGGCTCTTAATGCCAAAGCCTCAGGCCAGGCCAGCCACGGACCATCCCCAAACAGCTCCTCCTCATCCAGCCAGTAACCTCAGTGTCACTCTGAGGGGACTGGTCCTGTCCATAGCCACCTGGGGTGCGGTGGGGCCTCGAAGGGTCTTTACCCCCTGCCTGGCTCAGGAGGAGGCGGCTTCTTCAGCAAAGAGGGGTTTCTGTGCTAGCCCAGCTCTGCTCCAGGAGGGAATTAAGCTGATGGACCGCCCATGGTGGGTCCCCCCACCGTGAAGAGCATCCTATGCTGCTGCCACACC
Source organism: Canis lupus baileyi (assembly GCF_048164855.1). NCBI lineage: Eukaryota > Metazoa > Chordata > Mammalia > Carnivora > Canidae > Canis > Canis lupus. Next base: position 34,955,155 of record NC_132867.1, on the reverse strand, counting down.
CCAGTCTGATGATACAATACTACATGAGTCCTCCTAACCATCAGGGTGCACATACGGGTTTCTGCTGGAGGTGGAGAAGAGAGGAATAGAGCGAGAGAGGATGGGAAATGGGAGAAGCAAAGAGCCTTGAAGCGTGGGGGGTGGGGGTGGGTAGAAAGCTGTCCTTGCACCATGGGCAGCCTTGAGAACCCGTCTGAGCTGCGATGCTCTCAAAACACCGATGCGGTGATTTCTGTCCCAGTGAAGATCTCTTGGTTATGTACAAAGCAAAAAATGGAGTCTTTCCTTGATTTATCCAGTGGTTGCATTCCTGGAAAATACGGTGCAAAATTCACCTTACACTCATATGGAGTTAGTTTCTAGGCTCGGATATGCAGGAGTAGGTTTTCATGTACCTGAAGAATGCGTGGGACAAAAGACAATTTTCTGTTGAGAGCCACTGTTCTGTGCCTGCCAGGTCCCTGCCTGCTGTAGCCTGGAGGCCAGGAGTCACCTCTTCCCTCCACCCTAGGGTGCCAATCAAAAACACCTTCTCCAATCTCCAAAGCAGCCCCTAGGGGGCAGTACCGCCCCTGCTGAGAACCAAGATCTACTGGCTCCTAATTCTGGTGCCAGGCCCCGGGCCAGGCTGGGAGCACAAATGAATCAGGTTTGGTGCCCAATCCACAAAACATGTACTCTCATTAAATGAGGGTTGACAGACTTAGCAAATAAAAATATCGCATGGGACGTACACCAAAAATTATTGGTTGTCTATTTGAAATTCAAATTCAACTAGATGCCCAATATTTCATCTGGCAACCAAACTGATGATACAGAGATCATGGGGACATGACGACAGTGCTAGTATAGGGACCAAGGGGACTCAGAGGAGAGAACGGAGGCTGCAGGAACGGAGACTTGGTGACCTTTTCTGGCACTGATGAGGCCTGGGCCTTTTGCTGAGTCCTACATACATAATTGCTCCGTGAATGCCCACCTAAGCCAAGGGTGCACATTGCTATCCCCGGCTGGCCACTGAGGCCACTGAGATACTTAGAGATCATGTGACTTCTCCAAACACACATTCAGTAAGGGCAAGGGAGCGGATGCAGACATAGTTCTCCCCATGACCAGCTGTGGGAACCCCTACACCCTGGGATTGGACGAGGCTGGTGGGGAAAGGCAGGTGTGGAAGGAGTCATGGTGGGAAAACCTACAACTGGATGTGGCCTCCTCACAGGAGAACTGAGTGTCAGAAGCCTGGTTTAGGATTGGGATTTAGGGAGAATGGGCTTAGAAACGGCTGCAGAAGCTACCTGGAGTGTGAGAAGAAAAATGCTTTCAAGTGTCGTTGCACCGAGGAGTACAGATCCTTGGAGGAGAAAAGGATCCAAGGTGTGTACTTGGTCTGAGAGGAGGGGTGCAGGCCTCCCCTTGGGAAGTGCCTCCAGCCCGGCCCTGCACGTTCAGCTTCCCGGCCCTATCACCACCTCCTTACCAACCCCTTCCTCTGCAGGAACGAGGCCAGGACATGCTCTGGAGATGCTGTGGAATGAGCGTGAACGTGAGCACTGTTCAGGAAGCCATGCCCCGGGGTAAGGTTTATCCCCTTCAGGACTTGGGGCTCCTGGGTTTACAGCTGGCTCCTCTCAGATGGGGTGGTCTCCTATCCGTGGGGTTCACGAGGGCAGTCAGTGGAGTCCCCAGTGGCCTGTCTTCAGGACGGGGAGGAGAAGCCCCTGCTAATGCCCGGTCACACAGGCAGAGAGGACAGGGAAGTTGCTGGAATCAGCAGGCCTCATTCTTAGCTTAGGTGTGTTCTTATTTGTACTCGGCTTAACTGCATCGGCCTTCAGTGAAACTCGGATGTCATATATTTGGGGGATGAGTTCACATTTAGTTCTGGAATGTTCTCTCAAATAACAGGAGCAGAGAACGTGTTTGGGGACCCGCTGCGTGGTAACTGCTTCCCCGCGTGAGGGCTGGCGGCTGAGATTGCTGCTGTGAGCAATTGAGTGGGACACTCAGGAGACTGTGTTCTGTCCCTGTGAGAACCCCACAGCCTCAGAGTGGGACAAGGAACTCAGAGGACATTACTCCCAATGCCCAGGGGGGAAGAGTAAGGAAAAAAAATCCAAAAAGGAAAGCCTAAGGGAGCTGGAGCTGCAGCAAAAGCCTCTGTTGGTCTCTTTAGAATGTTCAAGGGAAAAGCCAGCTGGGTTTGCCAAAAGCCTGGGTGTAGACATACAATAGATTTTTTACAAAATAATACCAACCTTTCCCCAACTATAAAAATATTTTTAAAGTATATACTAGGGGCACCTGAATGGATCAGTTGGTTAGCAACCGACTCTTGGTTTCAGCTCAGGTCATGATCTCAGGGTCGTGAGATGGAGTCTTGCATGAGACTCCGTGCTCAGCGCCGAGTCTGCTTGAGATCCTTTCTCCTTCCCTCTGCTCCTCACCTTAATCACATGCTCTCTCTCTCAAATAAATAAATAATAAATAAATAAATAAATAAATAAATAAATAAATAAAATATTTAAAGTATATGCCAACTTTACATTGTGCTTACTAAAGACAATTTAGAAAAAATATAGGAGTAAATCACAGTGATTGAAAATCATGCATTGTCTTGCTACCTAAACTTTTTTTTTAAGTAAAAGGAATAACTTAAACCATTTAATAATTGAAATTTCTAAGGATTGCCAGTTCAGTCAGCCCTCTGTTTATGAGGAGAAAAGAGTCATTTGTCATTAATATATAGGTGACTGGAATAAACAGAGATATAAAGCTGGTTTTAAAAGATTCTTGAGAAAAAAAAAAAGATTCTTGAGAGCACAGAGGCCTTCTCTTCATCTTACTTACCTCTGAATTTCCTTGTTAGGCCCTGGTTTTTCATAGATGGCCTAAAGGTAAACTTTGCTTCAGTTTTTGTTGAAATAGCTAAAAAAGAATGAGGTTGGGGTGCCTGGGTGGCTCAGTCAGTTAAGTGTCTGCCTTTGGCTCAGGTCATGGTCTTGGAGTCCTGGGTTTGAGCCCCACGTCTAGCTCTCTGCTCAGCAAGGAGCCTGCTTCTTCAACTCTGTCTCTGCCTCTCCCCCTCACTCGTGCTTTCGTTCTCTCAAATAAATAAATAAAAACTAAAAAAAAAAAAAGAATAAGGTCTTGCTATATGGATCCTAATACAAACCTAGATATTTCAAAAGTAGACCTAAAGTTGCCCATAACCAGAGTGGAAAGAGTAGGGGAAGAAACAGAAGCTGTCATCTCCCAGCTTGGCCAAATTATAACCAATGGGCAGGACATTTAAACATCTGACCCTCAGTTTCCCCATCGTGTCTCACCTGAGGATATCCATTAGAACCACCCTACTGAGCTTTTTAAGATACACATGTGCTGTCCTCACCCTGGGGGCCTCCGGCAATTGTGGCATTCGGGGAGACAGACGAATCTTTGGTATTTTTAAAAAGCCTCCCAGGCAGTGATGTGCTGGAATGGCTTATTTATCTTCTTTTCTTTCTTTCTTTCTTTCTTTCTTTCTTTCTTTCTTTCTTTCTTTCTTTCTTTCTTTCTTTCTTTCTTTCTTTCTTTCCTTCCTTCTTCTTCTTCTTCTTCTTTCTTTCTTTCTTTCTTTCTTTCTTTCTTTCTTTCTTTCTTTCTTTTCTTTCTTTCTTTCTCTCTCTCTTTCTTTCTTTATTTTTTCTTCCTTTCTTTCATTTTTAAAGATTTATTTATTCATGAGAGACACAGACAGAGAGAGGCAGAGACATAGGCAGAGGGAGAAGTAGGCTCCTCACAGGGAATCTGATGTGGGATTCGATCCTGGATCCCAGGATCACAACCTGAGCCAAAGACAGGCACCCAACAGCTCAGCCACCCAGGCATCCCTGGAGTGGCTTATTTCTAACTCGAACCAGTCTTTAAACTTTTGGAAATTTTGTGAGCTTCACTGTTGCACAGTCATTATTAAAAATCAAAATATATCAACTTACAATTAAATAAATTATATTTAAAACAAACGTGATGAATCTTCAAACCCATCACTTCCTCATTGTTTCAGGACATTCTATAGCTGGCCCGTGAACAACATGGGTTTGAACTGTGTGGGTCTACTTATACACGTTTTTTTTTCAATAAATATATTGGAAACTTTTTTGGAGATTTGTGACAATTTAAAAAAAAAGTTGCAGACAAACCACATGGCCTAGAAATACCAAAAAAGAAAAAAAAAGGCAAGAAAAAGTTAAGTGTTATTGTAAGAATACAGTATATAATACAGGTAACACAAAATATGGGTTAGTTGGCTGTTGATGTCATCAGTGAGGCTTCGGTCAACAGTAGGCTTTCCATAGTTAGGTTTTTAGGAGTCAAAAATTATACTTGGCTTTTCTACTGCACAGGGAGGGGTGCCCCTGACCTACCCCATTACCTATGCTCAGTAGTAGTTGAGTGGAAACAGTATAAACCAGCAGCAAGCAACTTTACATCTTCCCAGCTCCCCTTTCGTGAGTCACATTGTAGCTTGACATCAACTACTGTGGGAATATTTACACCGCAGAGATGGGCAGACACTACAAATCAGGGTTATTTCCCCCCTGGAGATCCAGTTGTTCTACACTCCCCAGCCTGACACCATCCCCAGCCTGACATAGGGTTAATTCTGAACCACCACTGACAACAGTGATCCTAGGTTCATTTTTGAAGACTTTGATCTGAAGGTTGATCTGGGTTTAAAGCTTCCCTGGCCTGATATGCTAGCGCCTCCTGGGGGCACTGGCTTTGTGGCTCCCCTGTCTCTCTCTCTGCACGTTTCTTTTAAAAGAGACATGTTTGCTTTGTTCTCTCCAGTGCTGAAGAAGCAGGTGTGTTTGTGCAGGTCTTTTAGGTAGCTTTAAAGTAAATAGGCTTGATAAAATCTTTCCTTTTCTCTTTTCTCCATTCTTCTGTACTTGTATCGATTCAGGTCTTTCCACAGGCACCGAGTATGCTGGCTGTGTTTGTACATTTCTGCAAATAGATAATCCTGGAAGCCTGTTCTATAGAAACAGGCTCTGTGACGATGAACTGGGGCCGAGGGGGTGGCCAGCTACTTCCTCTCCTTTGAGATTCTTGGTGTTTGGAAGATTTTCACTTAAATTCGCTTCCACAACTTGGCCTGGCTCCTTTATGGCCTTATTTGGAATGCATACCAGCTATTGTAGGGGAAACAATAAGGGAGAGAAATCAATTCACTCTTTGGCCTTTTATGGAAAGTTCAAACTTGCCTTGGGTTGGGCACTCTCCTTTTCAGCCTCAGATATATATTTTTTGGCACATAGGGAATGAGGCTGACATGAATGGATGGTGTGTCAAGTGCTGAGAACCTAATGGGTGCGAAGGGTGGGCCCTGCAGGGCTCTGTCTGGGGCGCCCGATACATGGCACCCTCTTCCCTCCCCTCCCCTGAATCAGTTCAGAACTGAAATGAGGGAGGGAGGTGTCTCTCATCAGGGGCCTCCTTTATAACTGATATAAAGATCACCTTTATAACTGATAAAGTCTATGTTGAAAGATGTGGCTTATATCTGTAGGCAAATAAACTCCCTAATTCTGAAGATTAAATTTAGGCGAGTGTATGTGGTGGATGTGGGCATGCCTCCCCACCTCCCCAGAGAGCCCTCCTGGAGGTACAGCTCACTCCTAATAGTAAACTAAGAAGCTGGGGCCTCTCACTGCTCATGTCTGACTTCTTCTTTCCAATGTACCAATCAAGAAGGAGGAAGTGATGGACAGAGGGAGCCAGTGTTGTGTTAATGTTCCCCTCTCAGGGAGCCAGGATTTGTGTTAATGCACTCCCTCATCCTGAGGGGCCTGGCCTGGCCAACAGATACTGCTAGCACATGCCCTTGCCCGTAGTGACTCTGGAAAATTCCTTTATTTGAAAGCTGAGCCCTGCTTGTATTAGGCCAGATTTATAGAATGGAAAAAGGAGACCCATGGTCATTTCAGAGTGCTGTGGGGAAGAAAAGGGGATACAGTAAAGTTGGCTATATCTACAAAGTCAAAAGTTCTTTATCCAAAAGTTATTGTACGGAGTTGAGTAATATCTCCGCAAAATTCATGACTACCTGTAACCTTGGAATGTGGCCTGATTTAGAAATAGGGTCCTTGTACATGTGATCAAGTTAAGAGAAGATCATCCTTGGGGCTCCTGGCTGGCTCAGTTGGTTGACCATCTGATTTTTTATCTCAGCTCAGGTCTTGATCTCAGTGTCATAAGTTCAAGCCCCATGTTGGAGTCTACTTAAAATAGAAAAAAAATATATCAACCTGGATTAGGGTGGGTCTTAAATCCAATATGACAGGTGTACTATGAGAGAAGGAACACAGAGACACACAGACACAGACACAGGGAGAATGCCACGTGAGTATGAAGGCAGAGACCGGAACGCTGTCATCAATGCCAAGCAATGCCAAGGATTGCTGGCAAACAGCAGGAACCAGAAGAGGCAAGCAAGGATTCTCAGCTTGAGCCTTCTGAGAGGCAAGGTCCAGCATGTGGCCACCTAGTTGGCCCCTCCAGGCAAGGGATGGTACAGTCTCTGTGGTGGCATGAAGATGAAGGAACGTAAAACCCAGGGGTGTTGTTGGATACGGAGTGGTGGCATGGGGTGGGTTGTCCTATGGCCTAATGTCTAGTGAAGCTTGCAGCCTTTCCAGTCTGTCAACCACAATTTGTCTGCAGAAACAGCTAGATTGCACCTGGGTTGCTGTGACGAGTTCCCAGGCATGCCTCACAGGTTATTCAGGACCTTTGGGGTGGCTTTCCCTGAGTTCCACGTGTGATCAGAAGGGCTCTCCCCCTCCCTCCAGCCCAGCATCTCGCACTCTCCTCCCAGGCTTTGCAGGAGGGAAACTTTGCTGAGATTCCATTAGCTCCTCCACAGCACAGAAGGGCTGGGAAGGGGCTGTGGAGGGTGGTCCCATGTGGACCAAGCAGGTTTGGAGATCACTGGACAGTTGTCACAGGATGCCCTTGTATCCTTCCAGATGCTGCTGGGTATCTGACTGTTCATTCAAGGCCTTGGCCAGGTACTCTCCTGTCATCCTTGACATTAAGGATTGCTGGGGGTCGGAGACCTGAGCTGCAGGTCTTGCTATGTCATTACCAAGTTTAATTTTCCAGGTGATGGAATGTTCTGGAAAGAGAAGCTTCCATTTCTAGAGATTTAAGACCCTTTCCCTGCAACTGGTTTGTTGTAGGTAGAAGCTGTGTCAAGTTCCTGGTCTGAGGCAAAGCAGTGTCTATTGGGTCAACAGTGGGACACGCTGGTGGGCTGATGAGTTGCTTCACGGAAGCCAGACCTCGTGTGGACACAAGGAAGAGATTAGCAGACTGAATTTGACCTTGGACATTTGCCTTCTCAGCCCTCAGTGCTGGCCTGACTCTCAGCTCAGCTCTCTCCTTTCTTCTCTGGGGAGTCAGTGCCTACCCTTGGCATCTGTTTTCCCTCCTACCTCCTGACCACTGAGATAGGAGCCATTTATCAATTCCCCTCCACAGAGTGTCCGATTCTATTGCTAAAATATTACCATTCTCAGCTGAATAGATTTCCTTGGCAGGTTCTGGCCTCTTTTGGTTAAAGGGGGAAAGTCGCATTTTTCTACCTAATCCTGTTGTGAAATGTTCCCCTTCGTTCGACATGTTCATTCAGATAACACCTCTCGGCCTTCCCATTTCTCACTCCTAATCTTTTATTTCTCTTTTCCAAGATTTATAACTTACATATGCATCTGTCTCTCTCTTTAAATTTATTGCAGTGCCTCCTTCTCTTTCCTATCACACCTTTGCATCTGCCCCACCTGCTCGTCATGAGTCCTTGGTGGAGCTCAGAGGCACTGGTGCGTGCTCTGCTATACCCTCCTCTCCTTGGCCCTGTACAATCCATCATTCGATCAAAATGCACCACCTTCTAAAATGTCTTCAATCTGGGATGCCTGGGTGGCTCAGCGGTTTAGCGCCTGCCTTTGGCCTGGGGTGTGATCCTGGAGTCCCAGGATCGAGTCTCATATCGGGCTCCCTGCATGGACCCTGCTTCTCCCTCAGCCTGTGTCTCTCCCTCTCTCTCTGTGTCTCTCATGAATAAATAAATAAAATCTTTAAAAAAAATAAAATGTCTTCAATCTGCTCAAAGACGATGTGCATTTTCATTTTCACAACTTCTGGAATGGATTGAAAACAAAGCAGATTCAAACCTTCGTGAAAGAAAAACCACTTGCTTTTCCTGCATCTCTAATCAAGGGCATTAATTTAAAACAACAAATATATGAAGTAGGAATGATGTTGGTATAGTGTCCTTTTTGAGGACTTTTTCATTAGACTGATCCCAGTGGCCTCACCATTAGTGGGAAAGGTTGGCATAGCAGGTGGACAGGATACGTAAACATGGCATAGCTCAGGATTCAGGTGTGTGGTTCTTCTACTCCATAGGCACCTATCCTAAATGAGTCAGCCAAACCCAGATCTCTCCCCTTGTTTCTGGCTGTGTGTTTTGAGTTGATTTAATAAATCATGTGATTCGAGCATCTTGACTTGGTCTGCAGGTCTTTCTGCTCCATGGCAGCCTGCCTGGTGGGGCACTTGGAGACGAGCACTGCATCAAATACAGGATCATCCAAAGGGCTGAGACTGCAGACATTGCACTGATGTTTCCATTATGCTCTGTGGATTCTGGTAGGGAGTTCTCAGAGAAACAGAACCAACAGGACGTGTATTTATATATTGTGATGGTTAATTTTATGTGTCAACTTGACTGGGCTAAGGGATGCTCAGTAAAGCATTGAGCTGGTAAAACATTATTCTAGGGGTTTCTGTGAAGAGATTAAAATTTGAATTGGTAGACAGAGTAAAGACTGAGTAAAGATCACTCTCATCAGTGCAGGGGGGCACCACCGAATCTGTTGAGTGCCCAAATGGAACAAAAAAAGCAGAGGAAGGGCAAAATTTGCTTTCTGTTGGAGCTGGGCTGCCCATCTTCTCCTGCCCTTGGACAGTGGCACTCCTGGTTCTCAGGTCTTTGGAGACATAATCATACTTACACCATCAGTTCCTCTGCTTCTCAGATTTTCCAGCTTAGGCTGGAACCACACCACTGGCTTTCCTGGATCTCCAGCTTATAGATGACAGATTTTAGGATTTCTCAGTTTCCATAATCTCATGAGTCAATTCCTATAATAAATCTTCTATATATTCTTCTATATCCTATTGGTTCTATTTCTCTGGAGAATCTTGACTAGTGCATAGATAGATGATAAATAGATAGATAGAAAGATAGGTAGACAGATAGATAATCTAAGGAATTGGCTTACATGATTATGGAGTCTGGTAAGTCTAAAATCTGTAGACCAGCAGCCTGGAGGCTTAGGGACTGCTGATGTTGCACATGAAGTCTGAAGGCCATCTTGCTTGGGAGAGGTTGGTGTTTTTGTTCTCTCCAGGCCTTCAACTGGGTGAGGGCCACCCACGTTATGGAGGCTAATCTGCTTTACCTTCAAAGTCCAACAATTTAAATGTAAATCTCACCCAAAACTATCCTCACAGAAGTATCCAGGATACATTTGACCAAATATCTGGGCACTGTGGCCCAGCCAAATTGACACATAAAATTAACCATCATAGGAGGAGCATTTGCAAATGTGCTAGCACCCAATAAAAATGCTCTGTGTTGAAATGGGTTTAGGAAAGGCTGGGTTAAGCAGGATTATGCAGGACCTGTTTTACTGAAGGACTTCTTAGAATATTTAATGGGCAGGATAGAGTACACGATGTTTCATAAACTCTGCCCCCATGGGATCCCTTTTTGCAGGGCATTCTTTGGGATGGATGTACTTGTGAACACACTCTGCAAAATGTAGGTTTAGGCCACTCATAGGGAACCAGGCAAGAAAGTCAGGAGGGCATAGAGGGAACCAACCTTGGGGACACTTTGATCTTGAAATTTTTGGTCTTCAGAACTGTGAGAACATAAATTTCCATTGTTTATACCACCCAGTCTGTGGTACTTTGTTATAAAACTCTAGTGGACTGATATACCTACCCACAACCACTGTATAGATATTTATGTTTGTGTTTGTTTTTTGTCTTATGCTTGTATGTCTCCCATACTTGCACCTTCTTCTTTTACACCTAGTTTTAACTTATGCACCTTGATTGTGTTTTAGTTTCCTTTGAAGCTTTCTGAATTCAGGCACAAGAAAAATAAATTTAAAACAATTTTTACAATGATACCTACTAGATTTCTCTGGTGTTGAAGACTCTGTCCTGGGCATCAGGGAGATCCAGCACGATGGGCAGGGATATGCCCAGCAGAGTACCTGGTGTAACTAAATGCTAAATAAATGTTGGTTATTATTACCAGGTATAAGTTGCTATACCAGTTAGCTTTTGCTATGTAACAAACTACACCCAAAGTTTACTGACTTAAAATAAATATTTATTATGCATGATTCTGTGGGTTGGGCAAGCAGTTCTTTTCATCTGAGCATGCTCAGTTGAGGCTTAGTTCAGGATGGCATCTCTCCTGCATTTGGGACCTCAGGTGGAAGGCTGGGATGGCTGGGGCTTCTCTCCACATGGTCTCTCATCCCCCTCATGCCCAGGCTGCATTTGTTTTGGATTTTCAGCAGCAGTACAAGGAGAGTCCCAGAACACCCACCCTTCTGATCCCTGCTGTCTGGTACATTTTCTAATGTCCCCTTGGCCAAAGCAAGTCACATGGCCAAGGCCAGCTAAAAAGCTGGAGAAATAAATTCTACCTCTGATGGGAAAAATTTGCCATGTCACATTGCAAGGGAGCTGTTGGTATATATAATAAGAGATATGTTTGGTTTTTGTTTCCAGTTCCTGGCACAGAGCTCCCCAAACCCTTGAAATTTCCTGAGTGGTAGAAGTGCCTTTTGTCATTCATTAGGAGCCCTTTGGAGTTTATGCTAAGGAGGTGACTTAGGGCGAAGCTCCTAGATAGCCCCAGGATGGGGCTGGTCACCAGAAAGACTGTGTAATTACAGAGTTGGAACCTTCAGCTCTACCGACTGACCTCTAAGAAGGAGAAGAGGTTGGGTGCAGATTGAGCCCCAAAAAAACTCTTGAATGGTTTGGATTTGCTTCCAGGCTGGTGAACACATCCACATGCTATGTGGTGCTTCTGTGGGGACGGAAGCTCCTGCTCTCAGGACCCTTTCAGACCTCTCCCTATGTATCTTTTCATCTGGCTCTTCATCTGAATCCTTTCTATCTTCATAATAAACTAATAAACATAAGCAAATGCTTCCCTGCCTTTGGTAAGCTGCTCTAGTAAAGTAATCAAACCCAAGGAGGAAGTTGTAGGAAACTTTGATAGGCAATCAGTCAGAACACAGGTAATAATGTGGACTTGAGATTGGTGTCTGAGGGAGGTGGGGATAGTCCTATGGGACTAAGCCCTTAACCTTTGGGATTTGATGTTATCCCACTTATTGTCAGAATTTAGTTAAATTCTAGGACACCAGTCAGTGTCCATTGAGAATCAGAGAATTGCTTAGTGGTATTGGAAGCCACATATCAGAGGCATAGATGCAGGAAGTGGGGAGAATTTGGCACCATTTATAATTGGAGTGAAGGCACTGTGCTAGTCACTTTACACTCATTCTTTTACTTAATCCTGCGAGCATTTCCAACTTCATTTTAAAGATCAAAACAGAAACTCAGCGGCATCATGCAAGGGCATACAGTTAATGAGTAGCAGACCTGGAACTCAAACCCAAGCCTGCTTACCTCCTAAATGGCTTCTGGGTCCACCATACTGACTCACCCTTCTGCCCAAAACAAGTCTTTCACACTAGATTAAGTCAGTATGCATTAAATTGTTGATTGGACTTGAACTGGGGGACACACTCTCCAAGATAGGAATGAACAATGAACAAGGATGAGCACATCGAGTTTTAGGTCAAGCTCTAGAACAACATGGGGACTCCTAATGGGCAAATACTTAACCATTCTTAACCCCGGACTTGAGCTGAATAGCCAGGACCATAATGCCTGCCTAGTTTTGGTCATTAGGATGAGGCTTATGTGGGAAAATGTGCTTGGGAAAGCTTCCTGGGCACAAAACACCTCCACCTTTCCCAGACAACAATACAGTTTTAATCCTACTCTTAAATTTTTCATTTTTTTTTTAAATATTCTTGTCTTTCCTCAGACTTCACCTTTCCTTAAGAAGCCACTTCCTACATGTATTTCTCCTCACTACATGGGTGGATTTCACCCACTGGCCACCTCTTCCCTGTTTTCTTCCCTCTTCTAAGGCCTCACTGCCAGCCTTTTTCCTTTAAATGTCTTCCTGTTTCCTAATGCCACTCAATCTGTGCTTTCTTCTGAATTTGAACACCAAGAGGCATCAGCAGTGACCAGCAACAATGACGCCTAAGAGAACAGGTTATTTGAGCTGGGAGAGACGTCAGTGAAACCATCTTAGTATTTGATTGGTCTTTTGTTAAGAGAATAGTGACTCTTTAAGCAGAGCCTGAGAGAGACACTGGCCCCTTTTTAGAGTGGACAGGTTAGGATGGCAGGTCTTGAAAGGGCAAGGTTGGTAGCTGAAACTAGGTGTGCCACACACCTGGACTGTCAGGGGGTCTGAGAGACATCTCGTGTAGGAGTGGGTGGGGTATCAGCTGAGAGTCCAGTGGCGCAGGAAGGGTGAGCAAGATCCAACCCGAGGCTGAGGGGACCTGATTGGTGGTGAGGTAAAGCTGGGGGTAGCTACGGAGAGAGCACACAGGACCTGGCAGGCAAAAGTCAGGAGCCAGGGGGCACCTGAGCAAGAAGCTGAGAAAGATGTTCAGGAGGAGTCCGGAAGAGAATTCAGATACAGAGCCAAACAAGGTGGGAGACACACCAGCACGGTGAGTTGCACTTATGGTCTGTAAATTATATCTCTGCTCGATTCTATCTTGAAGTTTGAGTCTGCCGATGACTGTGGAAGGTTAAAATAATTAGAGCAGGCAGGTTTGTTGGGAGTAGGATGATCAAGGAGGTAAACAAAGGAAAGAAAGATGGAAGGAAGGAAAGGATGAGAAACTTTTATACTTCTTAATGAGTAGATTGGGTGGTCAATGATTAATTCACCAGCTTTTTAATTAAGTGACTCAGATTGGCTGGAATCTAGATGGATCTATTTATGTAGACTCTAGAGCATGTCAGCAAAACATACTCCTATTCTTACCTCACTTTGGTGAGAGGAGATCATTTGATTATTTTTCCATCATTGAGTATGTGGAAATGCGATAATGATTTTAGGATACACAGACTTTGGCTTCACGTAGATTAATAGAAAGATTAGTTTCCAAAGGAAAGATAAACTGCACTGCATTTCTGGACTGTGCAGGGTTCTCCAAGAGAGCCACCGCACAAACGTCACTGCATTCTCCATTAAGGAATTCCAGAGAGGCTTATTCTCTGGGTCGATGAGCTCATCTCACCAGAAAGGCAAGGTGGTGTTTTATATGTTCCAAAAGCAAGATGGTTCCTTCATCCCAGGAGTACACGAACCGAGTATAAATCACGAGGAACTTTGTTAACAGCTGCGATGTGAGATGTGAGACTCAAGGACCATAAACACCTATGAAATTGTGTTTGGGAGTGTCTATGCTGATAAACACAGTCTGTGCCTCCTGTGGACAAGGTAATCACTCCCAAGACTGTCTCTATTATCAAACACCACACAAGGCAGCATCACCTGCTTATGGTTTTATTTATGCCCTTTGCTAAAGCATTAGTGACATTGCAAAAGATGGTGGCCAAAAACATGAACTCTGGGAACAAACCACCTGGATTCAGATCCCAGCTATGCCACCTACTAGATGGGAATTATATAATATAAGCCTCAGTTTCCTCATCTGTAAAATGGGGATAATGAGAGTCCTACTTCATACTTGTGGAGATAAATATTAAGTAACTGGCATATAGCATGGGCTCCATTCAAGTGATCAGTTATTCTTGGCTAATTATCACTGTTTGACCTCACTATGCATCAGGATCAATTTGAGTTGATAAATCCAAGGGGAAGCCAACAGTGGACCAGGGGACCTCTGCACATTGCCTAAGGACAAATGAGACAACAAACAGCGTGAGCAAAGCTGGTAACCTGAATTCATTTGCAAAAGTAGAAACTTCAATACTATAAAAAAGAATATGGTATAGAGAATTCTATATGAAGATAATATGGTGACATGCTCTAATATTTTTATTCTTAGGGAGAGACAGGGATGTCTGTTTTTCTGTTCGACACTTCCTGCTAAATATGATTTTATTTCTCAAAATGATCTATCTCTACCAGTAACTAAAGATGTGGGAGACGGGGCAAAGGGGAAGGAAGGATAGCATCGGGAACTGGGTCAGTGGCTTTAAAGAGTTTCATTCCCTGAGTCCCCTAGAAATTTAGCAGGTTGGTAAAATAATCCAATCAAAGCCTTGTCACTTAGGTTAAGTGAAAAGATAGTTTCTTTATGTTAGAAACTACTTCACTACAAGCAGTATATTCTACTGTGTTTTTTCATTACTCAAAATGCTTTTACAGGAAAAGAATTCTAAAAATTTCAAAGAAGGCTACGATTTAAGGAGTCTCGAAGTATGATCAATACCATCACAATACATATATTCTTTACAAAAGCATGTAGGGAAATATAGAATAGCCATAACATGGGAGCAGTTCACTAATTAAACATTTCATCTTCTAATAATTTTTCATTTATTTTTCTAAAGATGTGACTTAAGCATAACTAACATAAATGAAATGCACAAATATTAGGTATTTGGTTCAACAAACTTTGACAATTGTGTATTGGTAGTTGCCACTCAAAACAAGATACAGAACATTTTTTTTATCATTTTTTTATATCATACATTTTTTTATCATCAATTCCCCTGAAGCTCTTTCCAGTCTATCTCCTTTCCCCCATCACTTTTTTTAATTTTTAAAAAAGATTTTATTTATTTATTCATGAGAGACATAGAGAGAGAGGCAGAGACACAGGCAGAGGGAGAAACAGGCTCCATGCAGGGAGCCTGACGTGGGACTTGATCCCGGGTCTCCAGGATCAGGCCCTGGGCTGAAGGCGGCGCTAAACTGCTGAGCCACCCAGGCTGCCCTCCCCCATCACTTTTTGACTTATTTATAGGTTGGTATATAGAGATTAGTTTTTTCTTTTTAATTTTTTAAATTTTTTATTTAAATTCAATTAATTAACATATATTATTAGTTTCAGAGATAGAGGTCAGTGATTCATCAGTCTTGTATAATACCCAGTGTTCGTGAACATCATGTGTCCTCCTTAATGCCTATCACCCAGTTACCCCGTCCCCCAACCCCTTCCCCTCCAGCAACCTGTTTGTGTCCTATGATTAAGAGTTAGAGATTAGTTTTGCCATTATTTAAACTTCCTATGAATGGAATCAGACGGTATGTGCTTTTTTGAGTTTGGCTTTTTTGTTTGGACATATTTGAAAATCATCCATGTTGTTGGGTATGTCAATAATTTATTCTATTTCTTAGTGGTGAATAGTATTCCATTGTATAAATGTGGCATATCCAGTTCTGGCAATATTTATTACAAAGATTTCTTTCTCGATGACTTTGGCATCTTTGTGGAAAATCAGTTGGCCATCTGTGTGTTGATCCATTGATTGTCTATTTTATTCAATTGATTTATATGCATAACTTTATGCCAACATCCTGCTGTCTTCACTATTACTGCTTTATAATATACCTCAAAATCACATAGTATAAGTCTTCCAAATTGGTATTTGTTTTTCCAAATCACCTTGGGTATTCTAGATCCTTTTTGGAATCATCTCATTTGTTTCTTCAAAAAAAGCGTGATGGGATTTTTATACAGATTGTGTTGAACCAATACCCAAGTTAAGGGAAAAGGGACATTTTCACAATTTTGAGTCTTCCAATCAATAAGCATGGTATATCCAGTTATTTAAGCCTCTTCCATATTTCTCATAAATGTTTTGTAATCTTTATGTAAAATGTTTTGTAATCTTTCAGTAGATTTACTCCTATGTAATTGAAGTTTTGGATGCCATTGTACTGATTTTTAAAATGTCATTTTCAAGCATATGTTACAGGTATATAGTAATAAAACTAGTTTTTTATATTAACTTTATATCTTAACAACCTTGCTAAATTCATGTAATTCCAGTGATTTATTTATCCATAGTATTTTCTTGATATATAATAATTAATAACTAGATAGTCAATAAATTAAGAAACTTAGTTGTTATAGTTTTAATTATCTGTTATTACATCTTTGCTTCTAAGGATTTTATTGCTGTGGTGGTGGTGATGATAGTTTTGATGGGGATGATTTGCACAGAGAAAAGTTCATAAAACAAATCTTTCATATCAATTGCAAGATTTCGAAACCGTGTGGTTAAGCTCCTAAGTAACCCCTAGATTACTAGACGCCTGGGTGGCTCAGCGGTTGAGCCTCTGCCTTTGGCTCAGGGCATGATCCCGGGGTCCAGGATCCAGTCCCACATCGGGCTTCCCGCATGGAGCCTGCTCCTCCCTCTGCCTATGTCTCTGCCTCTCTCTCCGTCTCTCATGAATAAATAAATAAAATCTTTAAAAATAAATAAATGAATGAGCCCCACAACTTCGTAACTATTTATAATTTACACCTTTGTCTAGAGAATTTTAAAATTGTAGTAATTAGTGTTAATATCTAGTACTATAACTTTTCTCCAATTCTTACAGCATGTATTTCCTGCATATGCATGGCAGATAATGTTTTGAAATACCCTCCAAGTATCATTTGGTAAATCCCTTACTCAGTTTGGCATCCATGCCATGTGGGAGGAACAAGATCGGAAATTACAATAGCTATCACTTAAGGGCACATAGATTGTATACCAGGAACTGAGCTAAGCGACTTATGTGCATTTATTCTTCCCAAAGACCATATGAAGTTAGAATCATCGTTAGACCTATTTTACAGACCAGAAAACCAAGGCTTATATTCAGTTGTTTGCCAGGTCACACAGTTAATGAGTAGCAGAATCGAGATCTGAATCAAAGTTCCTGACTTTGGAGCCCTCGCTGTCGACCAAAGCAAACGTCATTCCTATAGAAAAAAGAATTTAGCCAGGCTTAAAAATTCTTAGGCTGATAAGGAATGATACCAGCTTCCATTTGTTGCTATGTAATGGTTGAGGTGTAGTAATAAATTTCTTGTATCAGCTGATTAAGGGATCTACTAGGAAGTCCAAGATCTCTTCTGCAATCCCTGGTTATCATGGGGACCTGTGTGAGGGTTACAGAGCTCTTTAGCTGGAGAAACAACATCAAGGCCAACCTCTGCAGAGGGCAGGTCACCCACGGTGCCATATACAATGGGGCACATCAAGTGAATTAGAATGCTGTGTGGTGCTTCCTGCCATCAGAGGAGCACATCCAGTTCACATGGACACAACCCACGCAAGCCCGCTACACAGATGCAGATGACGCCAGGGCTGGAATTACAGAGCGACCCCGACCCCCAAACAAAACAAAACAAACCCAACCAAGGGCAGTAAAAGCCTGGAATAACAAGCCCAGAAAGCATCAGCACCAGAACTGCAAAAGGTTGCCCTGTATGCTGCAGATTACAGAATCATAAAGAGACGCTTGTAAAACAAAGCCTGTTGTGCTTCAGCACAGGCCGCACTTGGCAATCCCATTGCTGTATCTGGTTTCATTGAGGGAGGAGGGAGTCCTTAAGAAATGGGCTTGAGACGATTCAGCCAAGAAGACTCCATCTTCGCCGATTCTATCCAATGAACTCCATAGCGATGTTTTCATGATAATTTAAATTTTTCTTTGTGTTGACCTTTACCCTTCATACCTTAGACACGTAGGGGTGGGGAGAGTACTTTATAACTCCTGGTGACGTTCCAAGAAAATGTCACTCACTGGTACCAGCATTATCCTGGAATTTCCAGTCTGGAGAATGGAATTTGGCAGGGTCCTTCAACATCAATCAGGGTACCTGCAGGTAACAGTGTGCTCTCCAGCTCCAAAAGGCATTCCATTCCAAGAATCTCCATCTCTTCATTTGGAGGTTGGGTTGGAAGTTCACTCCTTTGCAGGCATCTCCTTTTTCAACCCCTGGAAACCCCTCAAGCCTGAGGCGTGTCTTGAACCTTGGATCTACAACTATAGCTGTGGAATAAGAGTGGATACTGCTTGCTTCTAAACATTGAAGGACACATTCTCTTGGGATGCTTTATGCCACTTGACATCATTGACCATGTCGTGAACAAAGAACACAGAAATAACAGTTGGCAAACCACATGACTCTGAATATGCTCTGTGTCACAAGGCATATAAGAGGAGGTTTAAAAGTACATTAATGGTACTCTCTGAAACAATTTAACCACACCTGAGAATTGCTTTTATTAATATACTTCAGTAAGGGTGTTTTTTTTTTTTTTCAGTAAGGGTGTTATAGGGAACATGCTGTGCATTGCTGTTCTCTGAATGGCATACTTCTCCAACTTGAATTGTTTTGAAACTGGGCCAATAATCTTGTTTTCACAAAACCCCTGAGAATATGTGGCTTTCTACACGGTGTCATTAAAATCCTTGGTAACAAGTAGATATACTCTCTAGAAGCTTTTGTTTAAAATGTTTTGTCTTTCAGTATCTCCCGCTTTTACTCTATATTGTGAACATTTTCAAGGATACAGAGAAGGAGAAAAAATAGTATAATGAACACCTATATACTCACCATCCACATTTAACAATTATTAGTATTTTGTCATATTTGCATCAACCTGGATTTTTCTTGTAATATAAAATAAATTACAGACATTACTACAGGAACCTAAGTGTCTCTAAAAAATATGAATATATTCCCACATAGCCAGCACTGCCTCCATTGCCTTCACTGGCAATGTGCTATCCTGCTACTTCCTTCTCACTGGCAGTTAGGGAATTTTAAGCAGACTCCCTGAACCAAGACCCAAACCAAAATCAAGAGCTGGATGCCTAACTAACTGAACCACCCAGGCATTCCCAAAGTGGTGGTTTTCTAATTTGATCATTTACTTGATATTTCTTAGCATTCTTTCATAATGGAGAGTTTTGTCTCAAAACCAGGGCTATTCGATAACCCTGATGTATAGCCTAATATTTTCCCTATAGTTACCAATTTTTAGAGTACATTGGCTTATTGTTCTGGAACCTTTGAAATAAAATAATTCACTGTCCTTATATTGTAAATGCCATATTATTTGTAGTTTACTGGTGTAAATGGCTTTAGCGTAACATTGCAACTCCAGGTATATAGGACACCGAGGCATCAGTAAATTTAGTAGAATCACTTAATTCAGCAATAAACAAAAGAAAAAGTCAAACTGGTTAATTAAGTTGATTGGTTATTGGACTCAAATGACAGTCAAATCCATAAAATGGCTTGTCTGGTAGCCTCACAGTTGACCCTGCCCCAGTCTCAGTTTTTCAAGGAATAACAGGGAGGGTGAGTTTGTAAGAAGAGGGAGGGGATGTAGAAAGAGGGATTTCCCTCATTGTTTCCTGTACCAGGATTTTAAGTTTTGCATTGTCATGAGCCAAAAGCATCTGAGTGGCCACTACGTTCAAATTGCTCCCCTCACTGGGCCAAGGGAGCTAAGGGAGCCCAGAGGGGAGCTCCAGAGCACGGACTACTGTTAGAGAAGCCCATGTCATGTGGCAATGCCTGGGACCTGTTCCTCCTTGTTCAGCCATTGGCTAGGACAACACAAGGACAGTGTGACCCTGGCTCAAAAGCTGAGACAGGCTTGATGTGACACAGCAGGCCCTTTCCCTTTTTTACTTTTAAATTTAAGTATAATTGACATATAAGATCTTATTAGTTTCAGGTGTACATCATAGTGATCTGATATTTTTATACAGTATGCAATGATCTCCACAGTAAAGGTCGTCACCACCTGTCACCTGTAATAAAGTTATTATAGTATTAGTGTTTACTTTACCTCTGCTGCCCATGACATCTCCATGACTTACTTATTTTATAACTACAAGTTTTTACCTCTCAATCCCCTTCATCTATTTCACCCATCTCTCCAAACCCTCCCCCATCTGGCAGCTAAGTTTGTTCTCTATGAGTCTATTTCCATTTTGATTTTTTCTTTTTGTTGTTGCTGTTCTTTAGATTCCAAATATTAGTGAAATCATACAGTATGTCTTTCTCTGTCTGACTTATTTCACTTAGCATAATACTTTCAAGTTCTATCCATGTTATTGTAAATGGAAGGATTTCATTCTTTTTTGTGGCTGAATAATACTCCATTGTATGTGTATACCACATTTTCTTTATCCGTTCATCCATCGATGGATGCTTAGGTTGTTTCCTTTTTTAAAAAAATATTTTTTTAATTTATTCATGAGAGACAAAGAGGGAGAAGCAGAGACATAGTTGGAGGGAGAAGCAGGCTCCCTGTGGGGAGCCCAATGTGGGACTCAATCCCAGGACCCTGGGATCATGACCTGAGCCAAGGGCAGACACTCAACCACTGAACCACCCAGGCACCCCTGCTTAGGTTGCTTCCATATCTTGGGTGTTATAAACAATGCTGCAATGAATGTGGGGGTGCAGATATCTCTCTGAATTGTTGTTTTCATTTTCTTCAGAGAAATACCCAGAAGTGGAATTGCTAGATCATACAGTTTATCTATTTTTAATTTTGAAGGAAAATCCATACCGTTTTTCACAGTGGCTATACCACAGTGAGGCCTTTTTTGAAGGGGGTCAGAGCAGCTCACCCCATGCTGCACCAATGGCATGTAGGACCCTCCGTCTGACTCCCCAGCCACACTCCCACCACCTGTGCTCCACCCCGCCTGGGCTTCTTGCGGTTATTTCTTGGGAAACTGAGTCCCCTCACATGTCTAGCCTGTTCAGCTTTCCACTTGCTCTGCACTTGGCTTTTGGTGTCCAGCTCCAGGTTCTATGATCCTAGAAATGTTTCCTTTCTGAGCATCTCTCGCTCTATTATAAGTACTGATTTTCTCATATGTCTTCCTTGGACTGTGAGCTCATGTGAAAGGGAGACAATATTATTTCTTTCTGAATCTCTCTTGCCAGCATCGAGCTGCCCCGTAGTAGGTGCAAAGAAAATGTCCTCTGAGTGAAACAAATGAATGAAAACAACAACAACAACAACGACGACGACGACGACAACAGCAACCACCCAACAACATATGACTTTGACTCATCCTAGGGAATGCATTGACTTCCCTCCTTCTCCCTTCCATAAGGCAAATGGCTGAGCTGACTTTGTTCAAACTGCTCTGGGTAAAATGCACCTGGGGCTGCAATATACAGACCCTGGACAATTTCAGGCTCTAAGGGAACAAATGGTTTGCATATTAAGAATAGCCAAGGAGGATCTATAGAGGACCAGGGATGGAGAGTCAGAGGGGGTTGGGTGGAAACTGGTCTCAGTTTACAAAAATGCATTGTAGTCAAGAGCTTATTAAAGCTGAACTGAGTAAACAGACCCCTCCCCCCACACCCGTAAATGAAAGCGGTCATGTAATCGTGCTATGATTAAGGAATGCCATGAGTAAAATGCTCCAGAATATGTGAATAGACATAAATCAGCAATTCCAGTCTTCGAATGCAACATTCTTTAACATCCATTAATCTGCGGTTGGCTCCTCTTGAGGCTCTGGGGCCCCTCTGGGCTCCTCTATCTCTTAATTGAAGCGGTGTGCCTTGGAGAATTATTGCTTTCCTCCATCAACTCTCCCTTCCAAGGGTGGATTGCAAAACAAACACAGGAAAAAGAAACTGGATTCAATTTCTAGGCAAGAGCTTTTTCTGAGTGAGTCTATGTGATGTGCATGCCCCCAAACCTGAGGCGAGTGGGCCTCCTGGACCAGGCTCCTAATTGCTGGTGAGTGAGTACTCCTCGTTGGGCCGTCTTCCCCAGTGACTCTGGGGTATGATGTAGTTGATGAAATGCAGGGCTACAAATCAATTCACAATGGGATGAAGAAGTTCTCTGGAAAATGTAGCTGCAGCATCTTTAATATATTCCATCTCCTTTTATCCCAACCTTCTCACTCCCGGAAGCTTAAGAATTTGCTGTCAGCGTCCACTCAGTAGCTACAAGCACCTCCCTCTTCCTGCTGGCAGACAGATGTCTTCCGGCCTCCCTGCCCATCACTGTGAGGCCCCTGACTTATAATCCTGAACCCAAGAAGCAGGGCTTGCTGAGGCCAGACCATCACTTGGGCTTTGGAATTAATTTAAAGGGGACCAAGATGCCCAGAGTAGACGGGCCACTTCATTTAGGTTCATATTATGTCATTGTGTGAACAAGAAAACACTTTTGCACATGGCAGCCTGCCAGTGCCACATTTGGAAGGGATGGAGCCCGGGCCATCCAAATCCTGCAGAGAAAGAGAATTTCCACGAAGCATCTCATAAACTGTAATAGGGAGAGCTTATATGGGCAGGCTATGGTGATGGTGCAGCCCCACCTTGGAGGGCAGGGTGACTGCAAGTGTCCCATTTCACTGGAAAGAGAGAAAGGTGAAAGAAGAAAGAAAGAAAAGAAAAGAAAAGAAAGAAAGAAAGAAAGAAAGAAAGAAAGAAAGAAAGAAAGAAAGAAAGAAAGAAAGAAGAAAGAAAAAGAAGAAAATAGAAAAGAAAGAAAAAGGAAAAAAGTTTTGATGAAAAACACAGAGGAGATTATTTGGTTATGTCATGATTATCTTTATAGGGTTGGGTGATATTTGCTGAGTCTCCTAAGTCACAGACTTCTTAAGTTCTCAATTTTAAAAAATAATATGTATTTCTTTAGAGTTGCTTAGCACACTTCTAAAAAACCTACTGTGATAAAATCTTTTAAAAACATACTGTGGGGGATCCCTGGGTGGCGCAGCGGTTTGGCGCGGGCCTTTGGCCCAGGGTGTGATCCTGGAGACCCGGGATCGAGTCCCACGTCGGGCTCCCGGTGCATGGAGCCTGCTTCTCCCTCTGCCTATGTCTCTGCCTCTCTCTCTGTGACTATCATAAATAAATAAATAAAAAATAAAAAAAAATAAAAATAAAAACATACTGTGGGCCTATGTGCTTTACAAATATTAACTTACTTCCTCTTTCTAGCAAGACTATGAAGTATCTTTCTCATATGTTAATTGCAATTCAGTGGTCATATTATTAAATATATAGGATATCTCTTATATGTGTGTGTTAAACTTCCTCCAATAAACTGATTTAAGCTTTCATACCAAGTTACTAACTAATAGGTCCTAGTATAATTAATGATGGAAATAGGACTCACTAGTTCACTTAGGTATAATGGATATAAAATGAGACCTGTTAATATGATCAAAGACCTCTTAATAATTTTCTGACTACTGATGATTTTAGGTTTTGATGGTTTTCAAGTAACCTTATGAAATCAAACTAAACTGGAAAATAACTTAAAAAGGAAAAAATACAAAGTACATTCTGGGGTTAAAACTGGCCTTAACCATTGATGACTAGTGTCTTTAATCAACTCATGGCTGTTTATGACTCTACTTTCTGGCTCTTCAGGTTTCTATTGGTTCTGAGCAACTGCAGGAGGGGGAATTAGGGAATTTAGTTACAGAACAATCTGTAAAACAAAACAAAATTCCTTTGAAAGACTTCACAGCACTGTTTATGGTAAAGGCCAAACTCCTGCAAATGTGCCATGCTTTCTGAAAGCCTTGGGCTCTACGCTTCCCCCTTGAAGGGTGGAGGGTTTTCGACATGCTGCAGGGTGTGCTTGAGCCTGGCCAATCCAGACTGTGAACACCTTTTCCTACCGCTGCATTCAGTGACATTGGTAGTTTGATGTCAGCCATAGTAGGAGCATTTACACCACAGACATTGGCAGACCCTAGGGGCACCTGGGTGTCTCAGTCGGTTAAGCATCTGACTCTTGATTTTGGCTCAGGTTGTGATTTCAGGGTCATATGATCGAGCTCCACATTGGGCTCCTCGCTGGGCATGCAGCCTGCTTAAGATTCTCTCTCTCCCTCTGCTCCTCCCGTTTCTCTCGAAAGAAAGAAAGATGAAGGAAGAAATGAAGGAAGGAAGGAAGGAAGGAAAGAAAGAAAGAAAGAAAGAAAGAAAGAAAGAAAGAAAGAAAGAAAGAAAGAAAGAAAAAGACAGAAGAAATTGGTAGATGTTATAGCAGGGCTACTTGCCACCCCTAGAACCAGGAGACCAGTATACCACCAAGAAAGGAAATCTGAGACTTTATGGATTTTTCCAACAAGTCAGGGTTACATATAAAAGGAGGAGGGGAGGTGGGGAAGAAAGGGAAATGGGGGAAAATGGAAACCACAGGACTCTAAGAATATTGCAGGGTTGGTTCTGAAGAACCAGTAGCTCTGGTGTTCAAGATGGCCATCTTTCAGAAGAACCAGGGAGAGAGCATGGTGACCTCATGGCTGTCCTCACAAGATCCAGGAAGAGGCAGGCAGAGAGACAAAGCCACTTTCCCATCTACTACCTCAAATCCATCATGTGCCTGTTTTTACACACATGCTGGGCATAGCCAGCCTCTGCTGTAAACTTTGTTCCCACTTGACTTGCCTTGATTCTGGGAGAACAGCAAAATTAGCTCTTTTGTAACTTGTATCAGTCAGCAGAAAACATCAAGGCAACTGTGTTAGTTTCCTATTGCTGCTATAACAAATTACCACAAACCAAGTGGCTTAATACAAATGTACTCTCTTACAGTTTTGGAGGTCAGAAATCAGTCTTATTGGGCTAAAGTCCAGGAGTTGGCAGGGCTGTATTCCTTTCTGGAGGCTCCAGGAGAGAACCCATTTTCTTCCTTTTCCAGCTTCTAGTGGCCACTTGCTTGCTTGGTTCATCATCCATCCTTCTGTGATCAAAGCCAGCCGTGGTGGTCCAGGCTTTCTCACATTGTACCCCTCTGACACTGACACTGCCTCTGTCTTCTACATCTAAGGGCCCTTGTAATGACAGGTCCACCCAGATAACTCATGATGATCTTCTTATTATGATGTCATCTGGTCAGCAGTCTAAATTCCATCTACAACCTCAGCTGGCCCTTGCCATGGACGATAACATATTCACAGATTCTGGGGATCACGACATGGACACCTCTGGTGAGAAATGATTTTGCCTATTACAGCAACACATGTCACCTAAGGTCTTCAGTGAAACACCTGGAAGTGACTTTACAGCTACATCTATCTTTTTTTCTGGAGGGACCTAACCAAAGTAACTAAACCAACCCCAGCCTCTTTCCTTAGTGACAGCCAAGGACATGTAGGGGTAAAACCACAACTGTTCTAGATACTGGGATTGGGTTTACCTGGTACTCCTGTCGTCTTAAGGACTCAAATCAGAGGTGCTAAGGTTTTCCTCCCCTAAATGGTTATTCTATCCAAACTTCTTAAAATTATGTCCCTAGTTTCTATGGCTTAGATATAGCTGGAAGTTCTCTGGTTCCTGCCACTCTTGCACATATACTAAAGCCGAGCATACAGCAAGTACACCTACTTAGAGAACCAGACATCCTTCTTGACACATAACATGGATGTGTAATGGAAGACTTATGGACGCAAAAGAAGGTTAATTGTGCTGACCTCAGGGGACCGAAACATGGCCCTGGCCTACCCCTTTGGTGTCGTTTCCCAACCTTTGTTGTCTCCAGAATTTTCAAGGACTCCACAGATAGGGTGAAGCTGACTGGGGAGCTGGGGGAAGGGGGCCAGACTTAAGAAATATGACTCTGAGGGTCATCAAACATACTTTCCCACCAAGGGAGGAGTACCTTTCCTTAGAGTTTGAGGGACCGACCAGAATTAAACCAACATCTCTCTCCTGATAACATAATTTAAATACAGTGTAATAGTGTCTGGAGGAGTGGATTTGAGGATTATTAGTTTCACTGCTTGGAAATGGGTCCCAGAGGAGACCATGCACCCAGCCCAACAAATCGTTGAACCTCTTTGGGTTTGCAGAGCCCTGTCAAAGGACCCTCTGTGTCACCCATTACTCTACCATCCCCAACAAAAGGCCTCCTCTCCAAACCTCTAAGCCACCAAGTCAGCCAACATTTTCTAATAATCATTTCCTACATAAAATCAAC
This sequence comes from Canis lupus baileyi, assembly GCF_048164855.1. Taxonomy (NCBI): domain Eukaryota; kingdom Metazoa; phylum Chordata; class Mammalia; order Carnivora; family Canidae; genus Canis; species Canis lupus. Next base: position 34,928,995 of record NC_132867.1, on the reverse strand, counting down.
AAGGGGAAAAATTCCTCTTCAAGCACATGTCTAGATGATTACATTTCTCTTTGACAGAGAATTATCAGTGACGGCCCCATGGCTCATAAGACTGTAGAGATTGCAAGCCTCTGATTAATGGGGTAAGACAGATTGTTGATATTCATGGAATTCAATATTCCAACCTCAGACCCATGTTTACAGCACATTGACTTGCAACTCTGAAAAGGGCCCTGCTTTTTTATGTTGGGTTATTAGGAGAGTGCTCTAGAGTGAGGAGCCAGGCCAACATGTCTAGTTGGGTAGCCTAAACCAAACCATGCATTTTAGGTAGTGATTTAGGATTTAAAACCCAAATAATGCATGGCGATACTCTGGCCACAATATTTTTCCTATTGTATTTGCACCCAGGCATAGATTAAACCCTTCAAAGTCCTGGTCCGGTGTGATCAACTTTTCAAAACAGTGTGGCACTTTTCTTGTTCAAACAAGTAGCAGAGAAGGTACCTCATGTGTCCTAGGCAGCAATCTTCTTTGTTTCTTCACTTCTTTTATTTAAAAAAATGAGTGAGTAAAAACATGGAGCTCGTCATGAAATATGACTCCCCTAAAGAATGATAACATTTCATTCTGCATTTGTGTGGCACCCAAGCTCATGGTTAGATGAAGGTGACCGCTTTCATTCCCATCATCTTGTTATGGCTTCAAAATCACGCTGTGTTATTATTTGCCCCATTTTGCAGAGGAGCTAAATGAGGAACAGAATGAATAACTTACCCCAAATTACCCATGAAGTCAGGGTTATTAGAATTCCCAGGCCAGTGGGCTCACCACAAAACTGCACTGCTTGACAAATAGACAGTGTGCCAAGCACAAGCCAGATCTCTCCATCCCTCATGATCACTGTCTACTTCCCAGGTGGGAAAGAGGCCAGATGTAATTTGCTCATGCAAAAAAAGAGCAAAGAATGGGTAGGGGGTCGTTTGAATATTTTAAAGATAAGAGAGAAAGTATTTCTTTAGAGGTTACCGAAAATTATTTTTTAAAGCAAAGCTGATGAGTAAATCATAAATACAAGATGACACGTGGGTTGGAAGCTATCCATTGTGGAGGACTGGTGGAGCTTTACATTAAATGGCTCCTTTTCCTCAGGAATACTCCAGAAGAGATATTGTTATGTTTTTAGAGCCAGAATGTGTGTGTGTGGGGGGAGTTTAGTATTTAGCTGAAGAATGACTAGAGTTATGAAGGGGATAAAGGTTATCCTTGTTCTTTTCCTATTTCTCTCGGGTCCCACCTCTGCTATGGTCTACTTCCTGTCCTTGGGTTGTCCTGGCGATTCATGTCCATTAAGAAAGCCTCACAAAGAGGAAAATGGAAAATGGAAAGCTCCATTGTCCCAGATTTCCCATCCCCATCAAACATTACCCATCCTAGCCCTATTTCCTCAGAATATCAGTTTCCTATATGAAAATGTGGGTGGATTAATCAGAGAAATTACCCTGGGGAATACATTAGCTAGCTGGTAAGTCACCTGGTGCAGATGATAATAATAATGACATTCTTCACTTCATTTTCATGCATGGAGATATTTAACAGTATATCACGGAAGGAATGCAAAGAAAATGAAAAGAAATGATACTGAGCTTTTGCCATTTAAAATAAGATTTTGTGAGGTGCCTGGGTGGCTCAGTGGTTGAGCATCTGCTTTTGGCTCAGGTCATGATCCCCGGGTCCTAGGATTGGGTCCCACATCCGACTCCCTGTGGGGAGCCTGCCACTCCCTCTGCCTATGTCTCTACCTCTCTGTGTGTGTCTCTCATGAATTAAAAAAAACATAAGATTTTGCAGCAAAATAATAAACTTGAAAGTCAGGTGTCTTTGAGAGAAAGGATTTCCACCATTCTTTTCTATCCCCTTGGCATACCAAGAGTCAGGCATGGAAGACGAAACCATAGAGTTTTATATTCAGAGGGAAGGAGGGAGTCATGCCAGCGACTTCCAGCCCTGGAGGATTTGGGGACACAGGCAGTGGGCAGGAGGAGTTAGTAGTGAGATGTATGGGTCCCAACTCATCTCTTCTGGCAGAGATTCAGAGAGAGGGAAGTGCTTTCACTAAGTTGAGGAAAATGCAAAAGATAGAGGGGTTGGTATGCTCTCTGTTTGGGGGACATCACTCTGTTGGGTAGTTCCTCACCAACATAGAATGCCCCAGAGAAACCAAGAAGATGGAGGAGCATTCACTGGCAGAGAGGGTCTAGTGGCACTAAGTGGTGATTAAGCCAAGAAGGGGAGGGCCTGCCAAGTGGCTCCATATGGTGGGTGCCATGTGGCCTGCATTAGAAGATGTCTAGAGGTAGATGGGCTCCATGGTTAGAATCCCAATTGGTCAAGGTTTCATGATCCATGGACATCAGCTGGCCAACTCTACGTAAGGGAGAAACATCTAGACCCTCCCATAGACCTGGATTAGTACCAGTGCCTCCAGGGCACATAAGCCCTCCTCTCCCTTCCATATGCCCAGATATCACCTCAGAAGGGGCAACAGAGTGAGGATGGAATCAGACAGATGAAGTTAAGCCTTTGGAGACTGTCTAAATCAGTTACACTCTAGTGGGTCTGAGCACTGGGGCAGCTCCTCAAACTGCTGTCATCAGAGTATGACATAGATGTAAAAAATGAGGATAAAGAGGATGTGGTATATATATAGAGGAATATATATATACACATACTCAGCCGTCTTGCCATTTAAAACAATGTGGATGGAGCTAGAGAGTAGAATGCTAAATGAAGTCAGTCAGTCAGAGAAAGATAAATACTATTTGATTTCACTCATATGTGAAATAAAAAAATAAGACAGATGAACATAGGGGAAGGGGAAAAAAGACAGGACAGAGAGGGAGGCAAACCAGAAGAGACTCTTTACTACAGAGAACAAACTAGGGGTTGATGGTGTGGTGAGTAGAGGGTAGAGGGCGGATGGGCTAGATGGGTGATGGGCATTAAGGAGGGCACTTGTTAGGATGAGCACTAGGTGTTATAGGTAAGTGATGAATCACTGAATCTACTCTGAAATCAATTTGTTAACTAACTAGAATTTAAATTAAAAACAAAATAAAATAATAAGATCATTAAAACTGAAAAAGTAAAAATAAATGAAAATCTTGAGGGTGGACATTCAGAAGTTCTTGTAGAAATTTGACAGAATAATTTTATGTTTATTGAAATAATCATAAAAAATGGCTTGTACTTTGTGTGTCTTATTAAATTTTACTTTTGGTAATTCATTTCTATTGGATTTTATGAAAGTATCTGTAACCAGTTGGAAATTAAAAACAGCAGCAAAAGTGGTCCCTCACCACAAGTAGCTTGAGAAGCACTGGGTTTATGGATGGAACTAGGTTTTAAACCAGGCTCAATACATTCTTTTCCCTTCAAATCAGTGAATAGGGACTTGTAAAGAAAGATCAGATTAGTTTTGGAAAAAAAAATAAGAAGCAACATTGCAATGTTTCCTGCGTGCCTGAACTATAATAAGAACACATATTTTCCCTTTTTTGCCCCCACTACATCTCCCGGGGCTTTCCTTCGGCCCCAGGACATCTGGTCTGTGGAGAACACATCTGCAGTGAGGCTCAGGGGAGGGTCCTGGCTCTCATCATCCTAGATAGCACCCCTCCGCAGGTCCTGTCAGCCCTCGGGACATGTCCTAAGGAGTAACCATGTGGGGCTTTAACACAGCAGGCTGGCAGATTTTACTCGAAGCTGGCACAGCTCAGGAGAGAGGAATTAGGAGAATGTATGAGCCTGGTGTCCCAGCAAAGTGGGACTTCACAAAACCGAGAGACCGAGTTCTGAATTCAGGGAACTTCCATTCCAGGGCATCATGATCATGGTCTTGGCCTTGTCGATGACAATCATCTCAAAGACAAATATCTGTTCTCAGATCCCAGATAGAAACATCCACAGTCACCAGACTAGTTGTTACAGAGGACTATTCTTGAATTTTGAGAATGCCTCACTTTCAGATACATCTATCTACCCCCGATTCCCTTAAATAGCGTCCTCACCAAACACATGCGAGTGATGTGTTCAGGATATTTAACTTCATTTCTCCAGGAGTGAGGGGAAACCTCACAGGTACAAATACAGTAGGAGACTCTTCAATGAAACTCAATCAGAACAAGGGAGATATTTGGCCAAAATCAGTGGAAGCCAATGGGGAAGGCAGCCCCATTCACTGACACTTTTTTTTTTCAGAAGGACAGCTGTGGGCAGAGAGAGATCATAGTAACTGGTATGTCTTGCTGTTGTGTTTTGATGTGGGTCATCCCACTTAATGCTGACAGCCACCCACAGAGCCAACACCATTCTCTCATGGGAGGTAAGACGACACAGTGTGGCTAGGGAATCTGCCAAAGTCACGCTCCTGGAAGGTCAGAGCTCACTCCTGGAAGGTCAGAGCTGGACTTTCAAACCACGTCTGCTGGCCCGCCAAACTTTAGTCTTCCTACCACATCTGTAGCCTGTTGATCATGAGACCCCAAGCAAAGGGACATGATTGAATGGCCTGCAGGGTCTGTGGCTTGCTTCTGTCAATGTGTAGACTCCTGGCCTTGGTCACCTCCAATACAAACGAGGTATCTTCCTACCTATGATGGAGGCCAGTCTACCAAGAAAATACTGGAGGACACACTTGATCAATTGAGGACTCCAGAGAAGCAAACAACAAGTCCTGTCTGTGGCGGGGAGAGGTTGACTGACCACGAAGGAAGGAAGTGTCCCTGGAGGGTGCGCTGTAGCTGCCAGCCCACAAACAAGGTGGCCACACTCAGTGTCAGGAAGTAAGGTAATGAAACTACACACACCGGACAGCTGGGACCCCTGCAAAGTGTCCTTGTTGGAACATTGAGGGTTTGGGGGCTGATGTTTTCTGGGATAAGACTGGAGATGCAGATGGGAAATGCTTGAAGCAAAACTTCTTAAAATTTCTAATCCTGGGGAAGATCAGCCCAACCCAGACTGACTGTGCAGAGTGACCTGGAGATGTGTGCATCTATGCACACACGCCACCCTACAGAAAAGCAGAAGAAAACTGCTTGTCTGTTCACACGAGCAGTCTTGGGAGCTTCCATTAAAGTTGAAAATGTGAGATGGGATCTGCAAGTCTTTGGAGATTGTCACACACACACACACACACACACACACACACACAACCACTGATCAGCCTTCACTTAGGAAAGAGAAACTGCCTGTAGCCGGTAGAGTTGTAATGAGCTGGCTTTTAAGACAGCCTGGAAACGTTCTTTGCAAACTCACATATATCCATCACCCTAGCAAGCCCCAGTGGGCTCCGGCACTCCTTTGGTTTTATAAACCATTGCAAACGTTTGAACGTTTGAGAAAACTTATGACCTTGGAACACGTTGCCTGTTTTCTTACAACTTAATGAGACTAAATCGTTGATAAGTTCTGTTTTGAAGCCTAATCGTTCACCCCCGGGCAGGGTGCAGGGAGCCAAATCCTACTTTCCATGGGACGGATTCCTACATGGAGGGCTCGCGAGGGTCATCGGCCCGCAGCCCCCTCCTCTGGCTTGTATTTTCCAGCGATTTCTGGCAAAGCTGAGGCGGTTTTAGCTTGATGTATCTTGGCAATTTGTTTGAAACCCCTCCTAATACATTCCAAATACTGGAAAAGCAACATTCTATAGTCAGACGGCATTCTTACGGGTATTCTAGAAAGCAGCACGGTTAGGGCCCTCAGAGTTAGGCAGAGCTGGACGTATTCATTCGTTTTCCTTCATTCATTTGACAAATATCCACCAGTGGCTCACAGCCTTCCAGGCCTCTGGATGCCCTGGGCAGTTGAGGGGGGCCCTCGAGATGTCCGAGAGGCTGACCCTCACTCTCAGGGAGCCCAGAGTATGCTGGGATGGCCAGCAAATGAGGAAACAATTCTATAAACATCGAGGAGTTTGGTGAAAAGCATTTGTGGCTGTTTGGGGGAGGCTTCAGAACAGGAGGAGGTCATGGGAAGACATGTCTGATTCTGCAGATCCTTCCCCGTCGGCCTCAGGCCCCTCGATGCAGCAGCGGCAGGGACAGAACATAATCAGTGTTTATTAAGTGCCTCCTCGGTGATAACACATCCTGTGGGGGGATAATATATGCACCCCTGCCCTCAAGGAACTAGTTGGAATTAGCATTTGGAGAGGTTGGACATTCGCAGGCCTGGCCTGCTAGAAACACGTGAGGCAGTGGTTAAAACCCCAGAATACCGGTTCTCAACCTCAGATCTCAGGTCCACCATCTCAGCTGTGTGACTCTAGGCAAGTTTCTCAACCTCTCTGTGCCTCACTTCCTCCATTTGTGAAAGGACAAGCATAATAGTACCTATCTTCTATGAACGTTGTGAGGAACAGGTAAGAGAAACACTCAGAACAAGGCAGGCCTGAGTACGCATTCTTGTGGCCATTTGTGCTACTACCCTGGTGCTTAGGTCCATCTTTGGGGGCGGGGGCTGTGTTGCTGGGGTGTTGGGACAGGGCTGCACCAGGAGGCAGTCAATGTCCTTATAAGAAGGAGTGAGCAGGAGCAGAGCAGCCCTGGAATTATTGCAGGAGGCACAGAGGGAGGCTGTGAGAGCTTCTGGAACAGGAGGGCTTTACGTGGAAGGCGTGGTCTGGCCACGGCCCCCGACTCCTCTCAGGCACAGTGGCCTTCGCTGTAGCAGAGGTGAGACTATCTTCCTCTACCAGCTTGTGTCGACTGCATCCGGGTCCTGCTGGTGGCGGATCGGTGAGCCCAGCGTCCTGTCCATGGTGGGAGAGGTTAACTGACCACGAAGGAAGGAGTGTCCCACTCCACAGTCTCCCCTGGGTCAGCACTGCAAGCGTGGCCTTCCCCTGGGAGTCACCAGGGCAGGCCAATTGTGGGCTCGGGGCTCCAGGAAACTGCGAGAAAAGGTGCTAGGACGCTGGCTTGGCTGGCAGGGCTTCCCAAGCATTGTCCTCCAGGAGGGGACAAAAAGCAGATGAGCACTGGCAGGTGCATCCTGGGGAAGCCCAGGAGCAGTGACTGGGCCTGAGACCCCCTAGGGAGGGGACCCTGCTTCCTTAGAGCTGCCCGGCCTCTACTGTGTTGAAAGGCATCTCCTTCCCACTTCACCTTCCTCTTGCCCCTGAACCCCTTATTTCAGGAAACCAGGAGTCCAGTGAAGGAAGAAGTAACACCATTGCAGGCACTGCCAGTTGCTGGGTCAGCTCGAATGGAGGTCTTCCAAAGCATGGGGTCCTCTGAGGCCACAGCAGCCTCTGTCACCTCTAGAAAGAAGCCTCTGGAAGAGTCAGTGCACAGCCAGCCGATGCTGAAATAGCTCCCATTTGCTGAGCACTGTCTTACAGCCCCGTGCCCAGGGCCCAGCACAACTCGCCTCAGTTGCCTCTGGGCAGCAGGACAGCTGAGTTATCCTGTGCAGAGACCAGGGAGAGGAGGAGCTGCAGCACCCCCAAAATCCAGGCAGGTAACATGCCCAGGAAGCCGCCGGCGAGTGCCAGAATCAGGCAGAAGCCCCAAAGCCCAGAGCGGGAAAGGGGCATGAGCAAGGCTTCCTTCCAGGGGAGAAATCAGGTTCTCAGAGCAGAGACTGCGCTGTTCCAAGCCTGGCAGGCATGCCTGACACATCCATTCCAGCAAATGCAGGCGCCCTTTCCAGTTCAGGAGGGGCTTTTGTGTCTTGTGGTGTGATAGAGACGCAAACTTGGTGTACTCTGTTAAGTCAGTAAAAATTAGTGCAGCCAGGTGCAGGGCTGTTTTCTTCGCTCAGGTGAGTCTTGGTCTAATTCAACCGTGGCCATCTCTAGAAGGCCGAGGCGAGAGCTTTCTGGATAATAATTTCCAGTGAATGTCAATAGTGACCCTTTTAGGGTAATGAGTCCTGCAGTAGCCGGTCAAGTCGGCTTGGTCTGGCGGTGCCTACAGGTTTGGCCATTTAAGACAACCATCAGCTCCCTCTTCCACGCAGGGCATCTTTTAAGGAGGACAGGGGTTCAGAAAGCTGACTCGTCTACTAACGGGGGGCAGGAAAAGCACATGCTTCGTTGCAGTTCCTAGAACCATTCTTACTTGACTGTTTTTTAAAGAGCAACGATGGCTGCTCTGCTGCTGAGAAAAGCAACTACCGGTCTCCATATCTTTTTTATGACCTGGGAGAATTTTTCTTCTGAACGCGATTCAGAAGTACCTTCTAGTTTGCCTGTGTTTGGCTCCTGCCAGCAAGCTGCTTACAAGAAGACCCCGTGACTCGGTGCCAGCTCTGAAGAACATAATCAGTTGCAAATGTTTGGGAGTGGATGACTGATGAATGGAGTAACTTTATCACTTTGCTCATTTTTTACTGTTAGCAAACTGTAGAAATCTCGCATGAGACAAACTCCTTCCCTCCTTCCTCCCCACCCCGCCCCTTGCCCCAGCAGTCCTTTTAAAATGATGAGAACAGCAGCCAAGGGGGCTGGCTCATCTGTGGCTGAGGCAGGCTCTCAGGTGACTGGGGGCATCGTGCTCAACACTCATCTCATCTCGGCCCAAGGACAGGACCGGTTGAGCCGGTCGGCTGTTTCAGTGATCGTGACAGTGTGACAGCGAGTGAGAATTTCACTCGACATCCTTCTTCCTTTCTTGTGAAGTTTGTCCCCTGCTGGGCGGAGACAAGGCGCATGGTGTTGGGGGGTGCCACAGGAGGGGTGGTTATGATGCAGCTGGTTCAGGGCCCTCACCCCAAGGCTGTATCTGACCCAGATCAGACGAGCAGCCTCCCTGACTGCTGTGATGCATTCGCTCTCCAAATACTGTGCTGGCTACGATCCAACAGTTTGTGATGCCTCTACCCCCAGCCAGGGACCCTGCTCGAAAGTGCAACACAGTGATGATGGAGCCTCATAGAGCAAGTTTGCAGGGTGAAGAGGGCAGTCAGGCGAGGCAACTGCGAAGCTAGGAAGTATCGCTAAGTGTGGCTGGGCCAGCTGCGAGAGGATCAAGTTCAAGGAACAAAGTCTGTCTGAGGACGACCACGTGTCTGCCTGGACATCTCTGTGGGGGCCGCTTCTTCCCCAGTGGAAAGGCCCAGGGCAGGTCTGCCACGTGCCAGGCCATCGTGTCTCTGTGTTAGTTTCCTGGGGCCACCGAACAAAGTGCCACGGATCTGCAGGCGTAAACACCAGATAGTTATTTTTTCCTAGTTCTGGAGGCTGGAGGTCTGAAATCATGGTGTTGGCAGGGCGGGTTTTTTCTGGAGGCTCTCAGGAAGAGTCCATGCTGTGCCTCTTGTGTAGCATCTGTGGTTGTCAGCAGCCCCTGGCTTTGCTCGGGGCTTCAATTCACAGGGCCTTCTCCCTCGGTCTCTGTGTGTCCCTGTGTCTCTAAATAGCCTCCCTCCAAGGACATTGGTCATATTAGGTTCAGGCTCCACCCTGCTCCAGTATGACCTCGTCTTAACTGATTATACTTATTCCTAAAGAAGGTCACGTTCTGTGGTTCTGGAGGACATGAGTTTAGGTGTGTTTGGAGGATGGAGCTGGTGAATTAAGAATGTGCAGGTTATAACCCAAGGTCAGCAGAAAGCTCCCTCAGCATCTGAGCTCCCACTTTGGGAAAGTGAAAACCGTGGGGTCCTTTGGACTGAAGGTGCGATGTCAGTACACCCACATGAAGGAAGTAAAGTCACGAGTTTATTACTTACACATCCTAGAAATGGGGGTGGGGTGCAGAGGGAGGTGGTTTGCAATGAGCCATTCTGAAGGGTCCTCTTCTGTCCCAGGTCCCAAGTGGGGCAGATATAGACAGTAGGGTAGCAAACACCTATTACTTCTAAGGTGATTGGGGCTGAAGTTACTAACTTTTCATAGGGGCAACTTTAAGTGGTTTATTTTTTAAAGATTATTTATTTGAGAGACAGAGAGAGAGCAGGGGTAGGTGGAAGGGGCAGAGGGAGAGGAAGAGAGAGAATCTCAAGCAGACTCCCCACTAAGCGTGGAGCCAGATACAGGGCTTGATCCCATGACCAAAGGATCATGACCCAAGCCGAAATCAAGAGTCGGCTGCCTTACCAACTGAGCCACCCAGGCATCCCTAAGTGGTTATTTTAAGAGATGCTCCAGGAAAAGCAAAATGGAAACATGAGGCAGGAATCCTAAGCCCAGATCCCTACCTACACGTCTAGGTGTGAACAGGGCTGTCCTGTTGTAAAATGTCAGGGCAGCGACTCCAAACAGCTGTTTTCTCATCACAGGCAACATTTCTCAGCCCACCATAGTCTCTGTAGGGACCATGGCTGGTGGCAAGTGCATCTCCCACCTGGCATGGTGGCTGGTGAGAGAGTGGGGTAGGGACCTCTGAACAGGTCACCAAAAACTGGAGAAGACCAGGATAAGGACCAAGTCCTACAGAAGGGAAGTGGGAAAAACCAGGTGGGAGCAGATGGTCCAGGGCCCATGCTGGAGATGAGATTGGAAGTGGGGACAGCTGTGTATAAAGGGGCAGCAATGGGACAACCACTGGGTACCCTGTGCCATGGACACAACTTTACAGAGACCACCTGAGAAGCCCCAGCAAAGGGGAGGTTAGGCCACCCCTTCTTTGGTCTCTCTTGACAGGATGACACTCAGCAAACCACTTACCCCTAGGGCCAAACAACCTCTCCCTCAACTTATAATTATTAAAACTCTGCCTTGAGGTGCAAAACAAAGTGTATAGACATCTATCTACTCTCTATGCCAATAAGGAGAGTTCATTCTACCTGCCGGGTTCCGGTAAGAAGTGTTATTGCCATGAGAATGGTCAAGCCTCCCAATGCAAAGGCAACATGTCTCTTCTATCTCAAGGACACTTGTAAAATACTGAATATATTTTCAAAAGAAAATTACTTTTAATTCACTGAAATTTACACATAGGTTGGGATCACCTCGTACTTGGGGGAATTTAGTAAGACAGTATCTTTAAATGATCAGAATGCATGGTTGTCACCATTCCATGCATTCCAGCCTTCCGTGATGAAGATCATTCTTTCTTTCAGCCACTCACCATCATCATGCTAGGTGGGGGGTCTGGGTGCTGAGGACAGAGCAGGGGAGGCTCTTATTGCAGCTTACGGTCTTGGAGAGAGAAGAATGTTAGAGAATGAGCAACATGCATGGCCTTCAGAGAGCCAGGGAAGGGTTGTAGGTGGAAAACCGATCGGGGAGGACTACCCAAGGTGACACTTGAGTGAAGACCCAAAAGGGGAGAGGAGGTTCATTTAGTGGAGTCCAACCTTGGCTTCAGCATGCTTACCTGGGGCAGGTGACTTTCTCTAGCTATGGCTAGAGCCTAGAACCCCACCTGCTGTGTGCATTTACAGCTGTCGTGTGGTTGACTGGAGTCTCTGAGAGCAGCCTCCAGAGACTCTGCTCAGCCTTGCGTTCGTACAACCACCAGAAGCAATTCCCACACCACCTGCCCTTCCCCTGGGAAACATTCTGGAGGACATTTGTTCTCTGTAGAAGGAGAATGAAGGAAAAATGTCCTCCAGGGTCTCTGTGGGGGTCTCCTGGGGAGGCCCGCACACCTGACAGTTGTTCTTTGGCTCTGGCTGAGCCCTGCATCTCAAGGGCGGCTCGTCTTACCCAGGAGCCCACACATTACTTCTACTCATCAATTCACTTTTCAACACCAAATATATCTTTCTCATTTTACAGCATTTTCTTACACTTCTACCACTTTTGGCTTCAACAAGAATTCTCGGTAGCTGAGAGAGGTGTGTGTGTGTGTGTGTGTGCATGCGTGTATATTTAATGAACACCTGAAGGAATGAATACATAAGTCCAGCTTGAAGCAAACACCCTTTCTTTTGGTGACCATTTCCGTTCCTGCTGACAGAAATTGTGGCAAGATAGACAAGTTAAAGAAAATTCCAAAAATTAATCATCACATGGTGACATATGATCAAGTGGGGATACCATTCCTTAGACATTATCAAGCACCTTGATAATTGAGGCATTGTGCATGGTGTAGGGATTAAAAGGAAGAAAAAACTTCATGGTGTTGCTCTTGGGGGCTCACAGCCCAGTTCAGTACCAGACATTTAAGAAGGTCACCATTGGTGTTGCTTAGCAACTAGAATATACTCAGGGTATTATGGGAGTTTGAGAAGGGGGCATCCAATGCAGTCTAAGGTCATTGCAGTCAGGGAGGATTTTACCCCTGTAGAGAGAAGAACCCTTCACCCCTCTCATGTGTCAAGTTGGAAGGAGGTTTTTTTGTTTGCCCCTATTATCCTGAAGAATTTCCTAGCTCCCCCACTCCTGGGCTCCCACATTAGCTGACCAACCTCAGGGGGTAATTAATTCATCACTTGAGCACCAGTGAGGTCTGGCTTGCTCATTAGGACGAGGTAGGAGAGGGGAGAAATGGGAAAAGCTCATTTCCACACAAAGGTGTGGTCAAGGTACTTACACAGACATGCCCTCTGGCAGAGACCAGACCTGGCCACACCAAGGTCCCCACCCGTGGCAAAGTCACAGAAGATTCCAGGCTGCCCAGGCCCACTTTTTCTTCCACATCTCGGGGGCCCCTCCACTTTTCCCACCGCATCTGAACTTTTAGGATGGCCTTTACAAATTCCTAGTGGTACACACTTCTAGGGCAGTTGCTCATTTGGTCACTTGGTCAACAGATACTCTTTGACTTCCAGGTATGTGCCAGATGCTGCTCCAGAAACAGGCAAGCAAACTAGACTTAGACTCTGCTCCCACAGAGGTTATAGACCAGCAGAGAGACAGACATTTATCATATAATTGCATACACAATATGAACATGCGTCTTTCCAAGGGCTGGGGAGAGAGGTCCTGGGACCTGAGAGCTTAATAGCAGAGTCACTGAGTGCTCTCTGGAGGAGAGCAGACATTAACTAGAAGTGAAAGGAAGGAAACATGTGCTTGGTAGAAGGAACAGCATATTCCAAAGGCCCTGGTGTGGAGGACAGCCTGGCAAATGTGAGGGACTAACAGAAGGCTCTAGAAGCTAGAGTTGAGAGGGCAGGGAGAGCACAAAGGATGAGGAGAATACAGAGGTGGGAGGGCCTTCAAGTCCCCCCCCAGAGCAGCAGCCACTTTGCAGGGCCTTTTGGAGAACTGGTAAGACACCAGAGCCCCATTTGGTGTCTGACAGGCTCACAGTGCTCTGGAAAGAAGCAAGGGACCCACCTCCTTCTATTACGATTTAGAGCTGATCCTTTGGAAGATCAGGCAAAGGCCAAGTGACTTCCCTGGGGTTCGTGGCTACTCGCAGTTAGGGCAAGGACTCGGTGTCAGGGCAGGGGGCTGGTCCCCGCCTACACTAGGGCTGGCAACTCTGCTTGTCACCCCCACGCCTCCCTGCCTGGCCCTGGGAGACCTGCTCCCTGCGTTGAGGGCTCATTAGTGTCAGAGGCTTGGCATGGGGACCATCTCATTTAACTTCACTCTCCCACAATTGATCCATCATGCCGGGACTAGACGACCGCCCCTCCACGTGTTTCTGATTCCCTTAATGGCCCCTGCACTCTGTGAGCCCCACTCGGTGTCTGACAGGCTCACGGCGCCCTGGGAAGCCCTTTCAGAAAGTTCTTTCTGGTCCCCTTACACGACCATTTTAAAAGCTTTTCTTTTTTAGTAGGAATTTTGTGTTTCCTGATCCTTTGGAAACAGTCACGTATTCCATGTTATTCAAATGTAGGTAAGACATGCACACAGACGTTATAAAACAAAATATAAAAGACACAGAAATATGGTAAAAAGGAAATACTCCACCCTGCCCCCAGCCCCCCAGCACCCCTCCCCAGACTCAACCACTGTTGCCCAGTTCCTTCCTGGTGTTCTAGCGCATGTACCATGAAGGAACCCTAAACCACCAAACCTATGGTATTCAGGACACTTTTCAACTTGAAAATGCAAGTTTTGGCTTTGTTCAAACTCAACATCCTAGCAAGTTTCTAGCTTGGAAAACATTCCTTTTCATTTACTGTGAAATTTCTCCACCTCAGTACTAGTGTCCTTTGGGGGCCATCACTCTTTGTTATAGGGGCCGCCCTCTGTGTCAAAGGGCAGCATCCCTGCTTCTACACCCTAGATGTCAATGCAACATAGCCCTCCACCTAGTTAGGACAACCAAAAATGTCCCCAGATATTGCCAAACGTCCTCAGGCGGGAACGGGCAAAAATCACCTCCAGATGAGAACTACTAACGTATTGTGGTTATTACGAACGTAGCCTCTCCATCTCTTAAGAAAAAGGGTCTGGGGTACTTGCAAAGACTGAAAACTCCAATAAGAGTAAATATAAATGTTAAAGATCAACTCTCAGTTGAAAATTACTGACACTTAGTTATAGATACATGAGGGTGCATTACAGCACACTCGCTATTTTGTGTGTGTTTGACATTTTTTTTCTAATAGAAGGGATAAATGTTTATATTATATTTTCAGTATTTCATAATAAAAATGATTAATGAGCAAGTTGAATGAAGAAAGTGTGACAGAGGAGAAGGAAAGCAGAGGCAGTAATTAGAAGATGAACATAAAGTACGTGTGCCTAAGATCTTGTCCTGAGATTCCTACGGCCAACCCGCAGATAGAGCATGCTCAGTGAGCAGCACCAGTGGCTAGCCATAAAAAATAAGCCAGTTGCTCAGAACAGGCACAGCTCTTGCTAGTAATGAAAGAGAGAGTATGCGGCAGTTGCCCAGACACAGAATCGGCAGAGATACGTGTTCCTCGAGCTCCTCTGGAAATGCTGAATCAGACTCTAGCATGGGCCTGAGAATGTCTTCTTTTAACGAATATTCTTTAGAAGTGGGTCAGTAAGACAAGATTAATGTGCAACTTAGTAAAAGTAACTCTGCAAGGAATGAAAGCAATGCACTCGCATACACACAGGTCTCTGAACATCTGGATTAATCCAGAGTAGCCACAGGCTGGACAGCCTCAGAAATATTATTTCTCTCCAAACTTTCAGAAAGTCCAGGGTTATAACCTCTGCTTCCTGGAAGGCAGCTGTTCTTGGGGAGCCCATTTAGGCTGGCCCCGCCGGCTCTTGCAGCTGGAGGGAGGGCTTAAGGCTTCGTGGAAAAACTAACCATCCTCAGAAGAGTTTCAGGTACCCTCTCCCACCACTCCCTCCACTCAGGCTCCCAGCAGAGCTGGCCAGACCTCTCCTGAGGATGTTCCGGCAGAAACAAACCTGGTCTTTAAAATTTCAAAATTTCAGGCCATGATCATTCTGACTACAAGAGAAAGAGTTAAACTGCTCATTGAAATGACAAGAACATCACAATAAAGTTCAAACTGAACCCTCAATTTTTGAAATATACCTTGCCATATATATACAATCAAACACAGTAGAAGCAGATACAAACATATTTAAAAACAAAAACAAAAAACTTTGGCCTATTTTTTCTGAATATTGAGGAGAGGAAAAAAATGAGGATTAAGCGATCCAAATCCTTGAAGACTCTGGCACCTTTAAGATAAATGTGGACACAAAGATCCCATCTACTTAGGGAAATTGCAGTCCTGTGCATACCTATGAGCTATTGAAAGTGGCACCTTTGATGGTTGTCTTTGATTTTCTGGAGGGATAAGGATTCTTCTAGGATCCAAACATACTGCATTTATGCCTGATATGAGGGCACAATATCTAATTTCTGATGAAGAATCATCTGTAACAAGCAGCCCCAAAGACTTGGGGACCTAAAGACTGAAATCTTTCCCCGACCTAAAAATGGCCCCCTGCATCTACTTACTACCTCGTTTCTACCCATGCAGTCTTAAAACTCCAACCCTCAGTCAAAATACTGCATTAGAATCTCTACTTGTTAAAAATCAATTCTTAAGCCTCCGAAATCTGAGTAACTCCCATTGCTCTAGTTTAAATGGACAAAGCGCAGAAGGTGATGGAGGGCAAGGGAGACATAGCAGTAGAGACAGGCCCTGCCTCCTTCCCCTCCCTCCAAGGCTTATGAAATGCCTCAAACCCCAGGGCTCCTTGAATTGGTTTGAGGCTACAGAGTCATTTACTTTTCAACTACCAAAAGTCATGCAAGCTTTTTTGCTTGATATCCACAAACACAACAGCGCTGGCCCCCATATTCACAATGCCTCGAGCAAGCAATATGGCACCCTCTGCAGTAGCTGGGATTAATAGCAGAGAGCATTGTGGTTTTGCTATTAAGTTACTTTCAGCAATTAGTAAATTTATTGTCCTAATTGTTTTCACATGGCTGCTCTATGCACATGTCTTACCTCGAGGATGTCCTTACAGTCTTGCCCCTGTCATCATATTTCAGTGTGATCACTGCCCATCTCTCCAAACTGTCCAACCCCATCAAAAGCTGATTTGCAGTCAGGTCAGCAGGAAGGAGGAGTAAGAGTTCATTCTAAAGTCCATGGCATGTTTGGATAAAACACAGAGAAAGTTCGGTTGGCTCATTGGGGGTCTGAGAGTATACTCTGGGGGAAGGGAAGAGCTGCCTGTGGTTAATGCACGGGAAAGTCCAAATTCTCCCCAGCCTCAAATTTGCTGCCTTTCCAAATCCCAACTCCAACCCCACTTAATCCGCCTATGCAAACAGTCTGGTGGTGGGGGCAGGGATGACTTTCTGGGGCCTGGGAGAACTTTGTTCTAGGCTCTGTGGCTGAGTCAGATTTTGAGGGTGCACAGAATCCAGCCAGACCTCCCTGTAATGGGTAGGGGTGCCTGGGAGTCTTGGCTCACCCGGGTTCAGGGCCTTGATTCCCTGGCACCCTCTGTCATGGAAAGGTCATTACCCTTAGCACTGCCTTCCTCCAAAAGTGAGGTGGATGGCAGCAGAGTGAGGCTTAGGGTGGGGACCTGACCGGCACATGATGTGTGTAACACTGGTTCCTGGAGCGTACCCACCACCCTCCTGGATGGTAGGAAGCACCCTTGTAATGGAGACCTGGTTGGCGGGAGCCAGGAGCTGGTGTGACTCCTGTCTTCTCGAGTGTCACCCACTGGGTCCCCAAATTGAAACCCAGATACTAGAATCGTGGCCAGAGCAGCTGCAGCTCAGCGTAACAGGTGGAATCAGTGACACAGGGCCCCAGCTTCACGTAGCTTGAGGATACTTGTGTGACTCACCTAGTAAATGGTTCCTATAATCATGCATTCTCATGTTGCTTTAGGAATCAGCTAGAAATCTAGGCGAGAAAGAAGATGGAATGGGGTGGCCTTTACTTTTCAAAGAGCTTTTATGCATATTAGGGTTATTTTGGTCTCACCACACATTAGGGAAGGAGGGGGAAACTATCCATATATATTATTATATATACATATATAATTTATAAAAATATATATATACAACCATATGTATGTATAAATCATAGCTTACCAATTCTGAATAGGGTCCT
The DNA here is from genome assembly GCF_048164855.1 of Canis lupus baileyi. Taxonomy (NCBI): domain Eukaryota; kingdom Metazoa; phylum Chordata; class Mammalia; order Carnivora; family Canidae; genus Canis; species Canis lupus. Next base: position 34,911,577 of record NC_132867.1, on the reverse strand, counting down.
GGAGCCAGCTTCTTGGGGTTCAAGTCCCATCTTGACCATTTGCTACCTAAGTGGCCTTGGTACCCACTGCCTCAATTTCCTCTTCTTTTTTTTTTAAATAAATGTATTTTTTATTGGTGTTCAATTTGTCAACATACAGAATAACACCCAGTGCTCATCCCGTCAAGTGCCCATCAACTTCCCCTTCTATAAAATGGCCACAGATCCATGTCATGAGGCCATTGCCACAGTTGCATAAAGCAAACTTTCTCATGCACTTATTCTAGTGCCTCGCACATGCCACATGCTCATTAAGTGCTATCATCAAATAATGACATTTACTAAATTACTGCAGAAATCTAAGAATTGCTAGACAGAGCCGCATCTCTGAGCATCTTGACTAACTCCTCCAACATTCTTTCATGGGTACTTGTTCTTATCATTCCCACCCACTATGTCATTTCTCTACTGTCTGCCCCCCACTCCCCAAACACACACTCGAAGGGAAGCCCCGTGAAAGCAGGGACTGTTTCCTTCACTGTGGCATCCTCTCCCTTCCCCCGTTCCTCAGAGCTGGCACGTCGCAAATGCTCAATGAATGTCTGTTGGAGGAAAGGGAATGGCAAAGCGCCGAGAATGGAGGAGCAGCTGGTTGCTCTCTTGGCGCTTTCCTGGAAATTGGTGTTCCTTCCACCCCAGACGCAGCCCCAGCCCCAGCCCCAGCGCCTGGGTCCCTCGGTGCACCCGCCCTTGGGGCGCGGGGTGGGTGGGTGTTGCAGCCTGCTGGGGTTCTCGCACTCCTCGGCCAAGCTGGGGGGGGGGGGGAGGGACCTCGCCAGGTCTTGCTAATTAATGCTCTGTTTTATGCGCACACATTTGAACCTGAAACGGAGAATGTAAATGAGTTCCCAGCCAGAAGGCAATGCACTTTGCACGCGCGCTGGCACCGCGGGTTCTGCAGGGGGCAGGACTCCCCGGGCAGCGGGGGTGGGGTGGGTGGGTGGGGGTGGGGGTGCAGCCTCAGCCCCGCCCGGGCCTGCGGGCTGCGGGAGGCGCGGGCACCCGCAGCCGTAATTCCACTCCGCGCGTCAATTATTCATCCCACGCGGCGCGGCGCTCCCGGGGCCACCTGCGGGCCGCTCGGGTCCCAGCTCCGCGGGCCGTTCGTGCTCACCCCCAGGACTGCGAGGGGCGCCGCGGTGGGTTCTCCAGCTCCCGGCCCCTGCGCGGTCATGAGCTGGTGTGAAGCTCCCCAGCACCGGTGAGTTTGGGGTTGTCCTGGGGTGCCCCCAGGCCAGGCACCTCCTGGAGGCCCCCAACTCAGCCCATGGGGCTTCCTTTTAACTCAGGGACATTTAGAAGGGCATCTAGTTCAGGCCAGCTCTGCAGGCTTGCAGCACCCGGGGTCCCCCGAAAGTAGGCTGTGATGTCAGAGGGGGCGCCCTGGTAGCCTGTCACAGGAGGGTCAGCTGATCAGAGGACAGACACAAAGGAGTTCAGGAGGCTTTATTTTCATCGTGACATGAAAGAGGTCTGGAAACTCTGTTGTGTGAGGTTTGTTTTCCCAAGGAGAGTGAAGTCAGAATTTTCCAAGCAGAGGGAGGGAGTGTGGGAGTGTGTGAGGTTTGTTAGATGTCTTAGAATGTCTGCAGCTAACTCTCATATGGTGTGCGTATGCGCACACACACACACAGCCACACACAGAAAGAGAGAATCACAAAAGAGATGTTCATCATCAGACAAAAAATATAATGCAGCCAGCGGATACCAAGATAACCATCGTGATGATACTATTAGAAAGAAACCCAAAAAGGGAATAAAGGGGAAAGGAGAAAAAATAAGTGGGAAATATCAGAAAGGGAGACAGAACATGAAGACTCCTAACTCTGGGAAACGAACTAGGGGTGGTGGAAGGGGAGGTGGGCAGGGGGTGGGGGTGACTGGGTGAGGGCACTGAGGGGGCACTTGACGGGACGAGCACTGAGTGTTATTCTGTATGTTGGCAAATTGAACACCAGTAAAAAATAAATTTATTATTAAAAAAAAAAAAAGAAAGAAAGAAACCCAAAGAAAAAGACCTGTGCCCTTCACCAATGCCCCTGATGGATCATTCTCCTGGGCATTTGGGCTGTCTTTTTTCAGATTTTATATAGAAGGTCTTTGCATTTCGTGATAAATTCTCGTTGACGAAACCTTTTGCCACATTGATCACCGGCCCTTCGAGAAGCCACATAGTGATAAAAATGCTTTCAAAGTAGAGATTAAGGGCACTTCTATTTCTCCACATAAGCCAGCATGCTTCCTGTTCTGAGATAATGACTCTAGAAAATTCACCCTCCCCATTTGCTTTGGCTGCTGGGAAGCTCAGAGCCAAGTTTTTTGCTTGTAACCATAGTAACTTCTTTCAGAATTAGGACTAGGATTTGATTATTTCCTTTTGTTACTTGGCTCTTGTGTTTTCATTTTTTTTTTTTTTTGCTCTTGTGTTTTCACACACACACACACACACACACAAAGCCTTTTCAGTTTTCTTGTACCTGTGATTTTTTTTTTTTTTGCAAGACCTTTCAAATCATCTTTGAAAAAAATATGGTCAAGGTAAATGTGCAGAGTTTGATACATGGTGAACCTTCAACAAGTCAGAGCGGTGATATTCTTCAGAAGATGGAAAGTTCTGTCTATTGACTTCAGTGTTTTCAGCACCTGCCTGTTCACTTCAGGTTGGCCCTCTCTCCCTAACTGGCACCACCATTTGCTTAAACCAGAAATTTCTTCCTTTCTCAACCCTACCATCCAACCCATTAGCAAAACCTGCCAATTCCATCCACTTCTCTCCTACCCCATGGTCACTGTCCTAGTTAAGGAACATATGACTCATTCAAACTACAGCAATAGCTTCCACTCCTGCTCATGTGCAATCGCTTGCTGCAGGGTGGTGTTTTAAAACCTAAGTTGCATCATGTCCTTAAAATTGTTCAGTGGCTTCCTATCCATTTAGAGTAATGCAGAGCTGCTTATCGCCACTCTGACAAGGTGTGGTCCAATGTCACCTGAGGCACGTCTTCAGTCATTCCCCTCCCACGCACCCTGGCCCACTTTGTGTGGTTTCTGAACTTGGTGTTCTCTTCCCTACCTGTCGCCACACTGACTCTCTTCTCTCCTCTAGCCCTTGATCCCTAGTGCTTCCTCAAAGGCTCTCTTTAACCCCTGCCCCACACCTGTTCATGGCACAAAAGGTATAGTATTTCAGAGGGTGATGCTGCCCAGGGTCTACCACCAGTCAACAGTACTCTGTTTTCTTTCAAGAACAAAGCAATTTGTATTTAGGTATATTTATATGTATGTGTATAAACACACAGATATTTGTCTGCTAGTTTAATTATTTGTGCCTCCCACTAGACCTTAGACACCATGAACGCAAGACCCTTGTCTGATTTATTCACAAACATAAGTTCTTGTCTAGCACAGTGCCTGGAACATAGTAGGTGCTCATTAACTGTCCTTGAAAGATTGAATAAATGAATTGAAGCTCATTCTCAGCATCCCTTAAATTGACATCAGTGGCAACAGAGACTCTCTAGCCAACAGTTTGGAGTGAGTCAGAATAAGATGGGAGGCCCCGAATCCACGGATAGAAGCTTGGGTCATAGCTTCACTGGTCAGGCACAATTAAGAAGCATGTTCTGTTTGGTGGGTGGAACTGGTAGGGATGAGACTGGAATATTCTCAACCTTCAGAGTGGTGCTGGTGATCAGGTGACAGGGCTTCCTGCTGCTTTTATTTCTACGTTTGGGTGTGAGCATCTCCACGGTTATAGGAGGTGGTCCTATAATGTCTTGGTATTGACTAGGTGACATGTGGATAATGAACCTGTCCATGAAGACTGTGGAAATAAATAGATTTTTAATAGAGGTGGCTTCATTTGGAACCACAGCCTCCTAGTTCTGATGCATGTCTTGTTGGACGGCTGAGAGGCAGCCAAATCTAGCGGACCAAGTGAGTTGGTGCACAGAGCATGGAGGGAATGTGGCAGTCTCTTTTCTACCTGTAACAACCATCAGGCACCACCACCCTCCAAAATCCTGTCCCTTCCTGCCATGCTGCTTCATGACCCATCCTTCAAGATGTGACAGTGGTAAAACAGTAGCAGTGGTTGCTTTCTTTCTTGCTAAGTTTTTATGAGTGTTCCTTGAACCCCATTAACATTTGCCCCAACCATTTAAGCTTGGGGTACAGCTGGGATTCCAGAAAATGATTTGCCATCAGGTTTAATATATCTTTGGATCTATAGTCTAAGTGTTTGATTTTTGTATAACTCTGCCCAACCTACTGTGAAAATTTTCAAACACACATCAAAAATCAAAGAATACCATGATAAACAACTGGAGACTGTCCCCTTGATCTAGCAATCATTTACATTTTGCCCTATTTGCTTTCTCTTTGCATGAATATAATATATATGTGTATATACACACATATGTGCTTTGTTTTGCTTATCTATTTAATAGTAAACAATCATGAAACTTCGCAATATTTAATTCTTCCAAGGACATTCTCCTGTATATCCACAGTATCATTGGTAGACCTATTAAAATTAACTTTAATATCATCTATCATCCAGTCGATGTTCAAAATTTTCCTAATGCATCAAAATTTCTTTTATACAGAGTTTTGTTTTTATTTCTCTTGAACCAAAATCCAGTTTAAGGTCAACATGTTGGTCGTTGTGTCATTTTATCTCTTTTAATCTAGAACAATCTCTCAGCCTTTTTGTTATGGTTTTGACTTTTGAATTGTCCAATCCAGTTGTCTGATATAAAGTCCTGTGTTTCGGATTTGTCCTAGCTCTGGATTTGCTTTGGTTAAGTAGTGTTAACAGCCTTGCTTTAGTATATGAAACTGTGCCTCTGCCAACGATCAATTTCCTCAAGATACGGTACTGTGTGGGTTTATTTATAAACTGTCTACACCTAAAAAGAATTTAAGGCAGTTTACAATAGAATAGGAAACCTGTCGAATAAAAGAAAATTTTTTTTACCATGTAGGAGGATGGCAGATGGGATGCAGTGGGCAAATATACCATAAACACATATTAATGTGGTTACTATAACTTAACATGAGATTTGAAGGTGAGTTTTCTGGCTGCCAAAGCAAAAATGTTGAAAAAAAAGAAAATCATCTTCAGGAAATATGAGCTTTACCCACACTAGATTGCAAAAATAATTTGTCCTATGGAGCATTAGACAAATGACATCAAACAAAATAATGAGTAGCATCTTTAACAGCTTCATCAGTGATTCGGGAACATTCTTCATTGAGCTGTTTCTGTGTATACAAGGTCAATACCAAGGATGCAACATTAAAATGTAATCTGGTGAGGTTGTTTTTTGTTTGTTTGTTTGTTTGTTTGTTTTAATGAGTCCAGTCTAGGTCAGTTGATTTTCTGATGCAAGCAGAGAAGTGGCACACCCTGAGGATCGATAGACAATAGACCACCTGGCCTTGAGTCTTGTCCTCCTCCTGCTGTTGTTGCTGGCCTCACCTGGCCAGGTCCTCAGGAGGAGGCAAGTCCCCACTGGACCTGGGAGGTAGACATAGAGCTAGTGCAAGGCTGGCCCCAGACATGAAGCTGAGAGAACCTGAGGCGTGGGCTCCTGAGACTGGCAGTCCAGCCCCTCTCTGCCCCCATTCCTGTCCCATCACCTCTGTACAAAGTTGACCACAGCTGAAAACTTGCAAGCTATACCAAGATTTCCTTTTTTTTATTTTTTAAGATTTTATTTATTAATTCATGAGAGACACACACACACAGAGAGGCAGAGACACAGGCAGAGGGAGAAGCACATCACAGGGAGCCTGATGTGGGACTCCATCCTGGGTTCCAGGACCACATCCTGGGCCGAAGGCAGGCACTAAACCGCTGAGCCACCCAGGGATCCCCGGTTTCCTTTTTAAAAAAAATATTTTATTTATTTTATTCATGAGAGACACATAGAGAGAGGCAGAGACACAGGCAGAGGGAGAAGCAGGCTCCCTGAGAGAAGCCTGATGCAGCACTTGACACCAGGACCCTGGGATCACCACCTGACCTGAAGGCAAATGCTTAACCACTGAGCCACCCAGGCGTCCCTCTACCAAGATTTTCTGATAATTTTTTTTTTCTGTCTGCATAAGTGTAGAACCCAAGCTCAGAATGGCACAGCCATGCTGCTTTTCCCCTTCCTCTGGAAAACCCTTAGAGAAGATATAAGAATGAGCATGGATTTCCATTCTCCATGAGGAGGAATTGTCTGGCACTGCTGTGTCTTGCCTCCACCTCCAGCCAGGCCACCAGGGTGGGTTAGCAGCAAAGCATACCCCTTGAAACCACCCAGTTTAGTATGAGCATTTAAACTTTGGAAAGTGTCTGCCAGAAAACCAAAACACAAGTTTTAATTGCATTTATTATGTAAGATGTCACAGAAATTAAGGGCAATAGAGAAAAGAATCCCCCATGATCTCACCACTCCTGAAAATGAACTAAGCCACTTGCTCATATAGATTTTCCACGAGCCCTCATTCTCTGTCATTAGACCTATTTATTCCCTTCTGCAGTAAAACTTGCGATTATCTGTGTACTTATATTTAGACATATACTATATGCACCTACCTATATTCATATTCCTTTCCAGTCTTTAAAATATTTTTCATATTTATAAGCATAATTTGTATGCATTCTTGCACAGTACCTTTTCTCACTTAATTGTGTATCATGTGCTTTTTTCCATTACTGCATGGCCTTTACAAAATCGTTTTTTAAAAGAAATGATTTTTCCATCGGATGGACGTACTGCAGTTTAACAAACCACTGTTCTGTTTTTGGACAAAATCTATTGTTTTATGACTCCTTTTCATCCTACATAAATCACACTCCTGTGGCTGTAATTATACAATAAGATCAGGGCTTGCTGCTCCCCTTCCTGGCTTGCGAGGGTTCGGTTTTGCCATTGCTGGAGGGGAAGGTGATGATATTTCCTCTGGTTGTGGCTGGGAAAGACACAGCCAGCTCATCTAAAGTTGTGTCATGTTATTAAAATGCAAGTGTTGGGGGAGGTGGGAGGACATGGGCTGTAGCATGAGAACCCAGAGCTGGGTGGCATTGTGAAAATGGAGCACAAGGTGGTGGTGGTAGGCACACTGGAGGCTGCTTGCTCCTGGCGTGGGGTGGCGGGCAGATGTGCCTGCAAAGGAGTCTGTGTACCGACAAGGTGGGATAGTGCTCTGGTGACTCAGCCACCCCGGCCTCTCTCCAGTGCATTTGCACCCAAGGCACACTGGATACTCATGTGAAAGAGTAACTTGCAGGACTTCTGGGTATCAGCCCCATTGGAAGATGTGGTACTGCAAGCTGTCCGGAAGCCATATGTTTTTATCATCCTGTACTTGTCAAAGAGCTTTGAAATTCGTGATCTTGCTCCAGCTCCCATGGGACTTGTCCTGTGCTTCTCTCATAACTCTTCAGGGTTGACCTTGTGTTTTTTCATATGGAGCCCCCACATCTCCCCCCCAGGACTCTAGGATTCCTAAAAAGCAGGGATTATGTCTTTAAAAGGATTAATTTCCATTAGTGTAACTTCCATTAATGTAATAAAAAAAATTTTCATTTCCATTAATAGACTTTTTTTCTTTAAAAGAATCACTGTACCCCAGTAAACTGAACTCTTGCTGTTTTTCTGTGTTCGGCTCTAGCCCTGGGCTGCAGATGAATGTCAGGTCTCGTCAATTTATTACCGTAGCATTGTTGCTGCCCAAGGTTTGTCTTTGTCTCTGGTTTAGGCTGACCGTCGGTATTTTCCCACGTTGGTACAACATACAAATAACCATCATTTTTAAAGGCTCTGTGGGGTGCCTGGATGGCTCAGTTGGTTAAGTGTCTGACTTCTGCTCAGGTCGTGATCTCAGGGTCCTGGGATTGAGCCCCAATTCAAGCTCCCGGATCAGCAGGGAGCCTGCTTGTCCCTCTGCCCTTCTTCCTACTTGTGCTTTCTCTCTCAAATAAAATCTTTAATAAAATCTGCAATAGCCCAGAGACAGCTGAAGCTCACTTTTGCTTAACTCCTTCCCATGCTGAATACAAAGCTGAACCCACAGTTACAAACTATGAGCATCTCAAAACACAGCCGCAGCACAGGAGGGTCAAGTGGGGAGTGTCCCGTCTCAATGATCTGGTACTAAGAGATGAACTGCACTGGCAGGAGGACAGACCCTTCCCCAGGCTGACTAGCCCCATCCCTCTCTGTCCAGCTGGACTCTGGCGCCCCCAGTTCTTCCTTCCCACACTTGCTGAGGGAAGGTGCAGCCAGATGTGCCGTCCCGCCTGAGCTAAGCCCTGCTCGATTTCCGACCAGCCCCCTGAATGTATTTTCTGTACAGTTGGTTGCTATGCTCTGGAATTTCAGACCACGCTGAATTTCCTTGTTTTATGGCTTGGAATTTCAGGAGCAGCACCACAGATGTTAAATGTGTGAGTCTCTTGGTGCTAGTAAAATAAACCTTAATCAAACAGGGGTGTCGTGACTCGCAGGGTTAGATAGCCCTTAATACATTATGTCAATCACCAATACAGATGTTGCAAGTTGAGTCATTTGGTAGCATAGTAACTTTATACGGTCAGAGAGCCAGCTGTGAATATTTAAGGGGGGAAAAGTCCTTTTCTTATTTCTCTGCAAATATATTTCCGATCAGAACTTAAATATTTTCTTTAGTCAAAATACTGATTTCTCTCTCTCTCTCACCATATTCTCCAGAGACGCCCATACTATCCTTCTGTTTCACAACTCCCGCAAACAAGCTTTTGTATCAGAGCTCTTGTGAGACTAGGTTAGAGCCTTGCTCTAGGAATAAATTCAGAGCACATTTTTTAAGGCTAGCATTCTGTCCTCACAGGTGTAAGTCCTCCCCCTCCCTTTGTGTGAAGTAATAGTATTTCCTGAGGGCTCAGAAAATCCCCAGTACTAGGATGGGGACACTGAGGTTGGCTTATGTCAAGATCACGTGGTGGCTCCTGGGCAGAACTTGACTCCTAACCCAACTGCTAGTGTGTTACGCTCAAGTACGTACCAGAGCATCCTCTTTGCAGAGAAAATGGCTTTTGCGGTTGGGCATATGATTTTTTTTTAAAGCATTTTAATGTAGTTTTCATAGCTGCCAGGAAAACCCAAAGGCAACAATGACTTCTCCATGAATTATTTTACGTACTTCTTCCTGTGCCTATAAACAAAAAGACCATGAGAAACCCACATTTCCTCATTTGTAAAATAAGGGAATTGGACCTGGTGAACTTTAGGTTTTATGGATCAGGAATTCTGTTTCTCCAGCATCCATTTGACTTTGAAATCCCAAACCTAGATGTAGTCAGACATATTGCAATATTCTTAAGTGCCATGGGTTATAATGAAAAGTAAATAGATTATTAGTTACATTTAATGTATATATATATTCTATTACATTTGTAATACAGAATATATTTTCCTTAATTAAAGAAAAAGTCCACATTACAGGAAAAAAAAAACACTGAAGGCCACCCTGTCCCTCACCCCCAATTAACACCCTCCTGCCCCTCCTAGAGACTATAGTTGGTTTGGGAAATATATATAATACAGACCTTTAAAAATGCATTTACCAGTACCCATTCCTATATAGCCCTAAAATATATATTTAAATAAAATATAATATATGTAGATAATAATAATATATTGTTTTTAGTGGTTTTTTAAAAATGTTACTTTTTCATATCTTGTTTTCTTGGTCAACAGTCTGTCTTGGAGATCTTTCTGTTCACTTATAGGGATGTACCCCTTATTTCTGTATTGGGTTATTGGAAGATTTGTTTCTGGCCTCCCTCCTCTGGGCCTCTTTGCCTCCACCAGGTACATCTAAAGCATAACCTCCTCCACTACTCCCTCTGTTTGAAATATCGCCTCCTTTCTAGCTGTTTATTCTGCAGACCCCTATCAGCCATCCTCCATGCCCGGAGTGGGGTGGGGGGCAGTGAGAGCAGGGGGAGGAGTAGAGGGGAAGAGAGAGGGAAAGATTCTCAAGCAGACTCTGCACTGAGCATGGGGGCCCACAAGCTCATCCTATAACCCTGAGATCACCACCTAAGCCAAAACCAAGAGTCAGATGAGCCTCCCAGGCACCCCTCATTTACATCTTTTTGATCATATGGCCTTCCCTTAATTATAAATATAATTAACCTAACCCTAACCTAGTATGTTTTCTACAGTTATCTCTTCTACCAGACTCTCTCTGTGAAGATGGGGACTATGTCTATGTTTATTGATCTACTCCGCACCCATGTTCAATGTCTGGCACATCATAGGTGCTCAGTAAAGCGTGGCTGGCCTGCTTGAGGTAGGGCAAAGGAGCTTGTCAGAAGAAATTACTGCACAAAAATGAAGGCAGACATAAGGCAGCTTTGCTGTAGAGCAGCCTGTAGCTGGGACCCCCGTGTAGGGGGTGATTGCCCCAGAGCTTCCCTCAGGACACTTTTTCATTAGGAAGACTCAAGGCTGCTTTTTTGTTTGCAGAGCACAGTCTGTGAATGAAAAGGAATCTGCAAACCAGCTTCCCACAGTGCATCTGTTCCTGTTAAAAATAAACCTAACTCTATCTATGAGGGTTTGTGTTTTTTTTTTTTTAATAAAGAAAATACTCCACATCCCTTCCAAACCTGCCTTTGAGCAATAGTCTGTGATGCAGAGACTTAATCTTTAACTGAGATGGAGGGTGAAGCATAAACCAATCATGGAAATGCCAACCTTTTTAATAGTCCTATTAAAACCCACCTCTCTGCGAGTTGGCCACTCAGGTATCTATTTTGTGGGATCCTTGGGAGAGGGACAGATTTAGTAGGCACGCAAACTTGACGTTAACATAATGTACTAACTGTATGTTAGGACTTTGCTCTGTATAAACCATTTCCTTGATACATTTATTTGTTGGGTAATGATAATTTTTTAGACTAACAAATACAAATAAAAGATGAAAACATAGAAAAATTTCCATAGCGGTTCATTCCTCTGAACCTCACACAGGTTTCCAAGGCAGACTGTGATTAGAAGGGCACATAAATGGGATAAGAATTGGATTTCTCACCTGCAGGGGAGGTGGGGATTACATTAAGAAATAAAGCAAGCTGTGCGTTCTCTCTGTGTTAGAAATTGCTGGTAAATATAAGTACAGTTCAAGGGAAGTTTTGTTTTGTTCTGTTTGGATTTTTTTTTTTTTGATTGAAGCAAACCCTTTGTATAAAAAGATACATCCTTTCAAACATGATTAATATGTCTTGCTTGTAGCTTTCTGCTCAAATTATTTGTAATTCTAGTGAGGAGGAAGCATTTCTTTCTAGCCAAAACAGCTGTCTGGATGAATACAAATGAGTTTATAAAAGGCTTGAGTTACTAACGGGGTAAACTCACAGGCAGGTGACCTTCTTTGTTTAAGTTCTATGGCTGAACACTGTCGGGTACAGCCTGGCTTGCATTCTTCTTGGGCTCGGTGGATGGAGGGCCACGGCAAGGTTGCAGCTCACTCTGTAACAGATTCTGTCTGTGGTATAGAGGAGGGAGAGGAGGAGGAAGGAAGCCATTTCAGACCCTTCTGCAGCTTCCAGAACCTTCTGCTGCAAACATGCAAATTATTTCATTGAGCAAAACTGATTTGCCAGTAGCCAGCCTGGAGCCCAGCAAATCACCCATCTTTAGGACAAGAACAGATGCCCCTATATGGATGGGACAGCTCAATGGACCCACACTCTACGGGATTGATTCATGGGGAAAGGACCTCAGCCCAGCTCCATAGTGCTGCCCTCCTGTGAGAATCAGACAGGAAGAGACCCACAGCTCAGCAAGGAGAGCAGAAACTGGGAAGTAGCTGAGTTACCTTCTTTCAAAGACAAGAGAGATTGGAATGTTCCAGAAAGAAAGAGTTGCCTAGCAACTCTTTTCTGTTCCAGAAAGAAGAGTTGCCTAGCACTTTGGCTTCCCCGGAGCAGAGAGGTTAGAAGCTTGAAATCAGATATGTGGGTTCAAATCCCACCTAGACTGTGGGACCTGGGAAAGCTATTACACCTCCCCAGTCTCACCTGTCCTCCCTGGAAATGGATGATGATAACAGTACCTGTCCCAAAGGACACCTGGCTCAAAGAAGTGATTTAAGTGGGGCATACTCTTACCACACTGCCTGGCACATGGTAAGGGTTGAAGAAACATTAGCTTTAATTGAACATACTTTATTGATAATGTTATAATTATTACTTACTCATCTTTGACAATAATTAAAAGGAGTGTTAGTTTAAAAAATTAACTTCAAGGGTGAGATCAAACAGAAAAGTTAAAAACCAAGGATGACAACATTGTGTCAAACATTGGGGAGTGATAACTAATATTTTAAAAATAAAAATTCTAAAACAACGTTGAACAAGGATTCAGTGTGTTTGAGTCAGTCCGGATGATCCAATTGGACTCTTTTCCATTAATTTTCATCACCCCAGCTCTGCATCATACTAGTGTTTGGAAAAAGGACATCCTAAGTCATGGACTGAAACCGGGTGTCTGAAGTCCCCTTCTCAAACCTGAGCTTAAATATCTGAAGCAGAAAAAACAAGCTTTTCTTTCCCTCTAAGTAACAGAAAATAAACAACAAAAAATAAAAATTAGGCAATTATATGTAGTTGTCCTGTGAATGCCTTAACATTGATGGTTCCTTTTCCTGCCAAACTCGGTGAACTGTTGTTTTTCCTATTTTCTCCCTAGAGAGTTAAGAAATTATTGCATGATAAGTCATTTATCTTTAGTGCAGGTACAACAAGGCTATAACCACATATTACCCAAAATGGGGAATTCACATCACATTATTTTCCATTGGTGAGTAATGGACGGGAAATGGGAAATGTCACTACAAGGCTGGCTGGCCATCTGGCCAAAGCCGCTCTATGAATACAGCAGCTGATCTACGTGGAAATATTAAAGCAACAAAGTCTGAATCTGTTTTGCTTCTCCAGGGAACCTCAGTTCATGCATGGAAGGAAGGCAATAAAGTCCAATTATTCTAGACGGGGCTACACAAGGCATATGAAAATTATCTCATGTAGGGTAACTCTAAAGCTAAGTATTTTTTAAAATAGCCATCAGTCACTCCGGGTAACAAAATCAAACAAACTGATCAATCTCTGAGGAACTACCCATTAATCAAAAGATGGTGGTGAGATGTTGGCAATTTTTCATTATTCCACGTGTAATATTTTAAATCTGACATGCTGACAGGGTGGTCCAAAAATATGAAATTATCACATCCAAAAGGAAGGACAGTTAATGGTGTTGGTCCATTTGTGCCATGGATCCCCACTTTTCCCCTTTAAAGTGTTGCTTTCTTCTTATTTGGAATGCACAGTTCTTATTGTTGACAGTGACAATAGCGGGAGGCTCTTATTGGGTGCATGACCAAAACTCTGGGGAAACCAGCGCTTCTCCAGTGGTCCTCAGAGCTGAGGTTTCACCCATTAAAATCCCATCTCAGGAGTAGGCATATTGGCCCCGCCATACAGAGAAGGGGCCTGTCTCTGCTGAGATTCTCACACACAACAGATGGCAGACCTTAGTAGCAAAATGGATGGTGCCACTCAGCAGGTGATGGAAGGTTAGTTATCATTAAACTGGAGGGAAATTTGTCTCAGGTATTATTGCCCGAGCCAACCTCATGAGTGTGAAGAGCTGGTAGTTGCCTGGCAGGATGTTAGTTTATTTGAATGAATACATTAAAAAAAAAAGTCGATCTGTTTTTTATTTTCTCTACCTCAGCGAAAACACAAACATCCCAACAGGTCCTACTGGACTGACTCTCAGTTCTCTGAGTCTTTGGTTGAGTCAGTTCATTCCTCTGGGTTCAGCTTAACCATCTGTAAAATGAAAATGCCAAACACTAGGTCAGGGATTGACAAACCATGATCTATGGGCCATACCTGGCCCTCTGCCTGTTTTTATAAATAAAGCTTTATGGGGACACAACCATGCCATTCACTTCCTCTTTGTCATGGCTACTTTCACACTATAACAGCAGAGTTGAACAGTTGTGACAGAGACTAGATGGCCAGCAAAACCTAAAATATTTACTGTCTGGCCCATTACAGTAAATGTTTACTGACCCATGGACTAGGTGATCCTTCTGTAAGTTCCTTCCAACTCTGAAATCTATTATTCTGGGAAGAGGGAAAGAATATAAGGCTTTTGGGTGCCTGAGGAGAAGGACGCACTGATGGAGAAAAGGTCAGAAGGGAGAGGCTGAATTGGCCAAAATACAGGTAACTTTTCCCCTCGTGATATGCTTCCCTCTGGCCCAGAGGCCATGCTTTGGGAGCCCACAGTGGAAGTGTAGTGTGCCAGGCGAGGGGCTCCAGCTCATGTTTTAAAGATGCAATAACCCTTTAGCAGCAGACAATCCTCCATAAGGCAAGTGATGGTACCTATGGCTTCTCAGCACCATTTTGAAAGTCTGACCTTCCACATGCAGGACAGCAGTGTAGCTGGTGGGTCAGATCTTATCCACAGTGCTTCACCTCATGCAAGAGGGCATCTTGCTCCAAACATCTCACGTGTGGCCACCCTTCATTCCCCTGGTCAGAAAGTCACCATGTGAAGCCTCTGCCCAGTTTCCAAAGCTCCCCTTAGCCAGGGCTCCCTGATCCCTCCAGCCCCATGCAGTTTCCTCTGTGGTCACCGGCATTCCCTATCTTGGCCTGCGGGCTTCTCACCATCCTCTTGCTCCCTCCCTAATCACGATGGTGCTCCCCAGCACAGAACCTTCTCGTTCTCCCTACTGTTAGCCTCAAAGACTTCATCTCTCAAGACACAGCACACGGTTCACCTCCTTCCACACATTCCAGCAGACTGACATCTTCTCATTCTGTGCTCTTCAGTTCTGGCTCCATGCATAACTACACTTTCTTGAACATAGGGTCTCTGTCTTATATTTCTCTTGAGGTCACAGGATTGGGCCTTGACTAGGAAGTCAATGTGTAATTGATTGTTGAGTGGTCTGGCCAACCCTGCCTTTATTCTCCATGGGACGTAATTGGCTGGCATATTTCACAGAGCATCTGCGTGCAGGTGGAGGGTCTCCTCAGCTGTGTAAAGGTCCACAGAGCAGCTTCCATGGGCATCAGAAGAGAGGCTCTCAAAGAGCCCAGAATTCCGAAGGTGAGAGTCACAGTGGCCCAGTAGTGGAGGGAGGGCCAAGCAGAAAGCACTTTGCATCTGTGCATTGCATCCCAGCCTGCACCCAGAATGACCTGAGAAAAGATGTGCATCTCTGGACCCTCACTCACCCTGGTCCCAGTGCCAGTACCACTGTATACCATGGCCTGGTGCTGAGGGCAAAGGGCAGGACATATCTACATGGGCCCTGTTTCTCCTAACAAGTGCCTGCTGGTCCTACTGGAAAGTGGCTGTGTCTGAATGTAACATTTGAACACCAAATGGCTGCATTTGCCTTAGTGGGCCCACGTCCAACAGTGTCTGGATATATAATCCTGGCTATCGCATGGCACCCATACTGACCATTCTCCTGGGTCATGAGAAGGTCCACCAGGGTTATGTGAAGCCTCGTCTGCAGGGAGGGGAGCCTAATTTTTCAGTGTAACTGACTCCCTGTTTCCCTCATGCAGGTTAAAATTCAGGGCAGATTGACGTGGCCAGCCACCCACCCTGCTGCAGGAGATGAATCTACAAGAGAGTTCCTTGTGCTTGTAGAGGGCAGTCAGGCCTGGCACTGAGGTCACGTGTCTCCTCATTCTGTAACGTTACTGCTCCATTGTCAGTCATATAGGATGGGGCCTAATCCACTTTCCACCTAAGTGGGAAAATTCCCAAATCCAGAGTTTAAGGCCTGAGTGCAATTACTTGTTTGCAAAAGTTTAGGTGAATAGAGATCATCTCAACAATTTAGCCTGTCCCATTTGTCACACACGCACCCCATTTATTTGTATCCAAATGAAATTTCAAGAGAAGGATCAGTGTTTTCTAGAACCTGGGACAGCCATGACATGATGGGCAGGAAACCAACCCCTTTGAAGCGGTCTGTTTGTTCTGTACAATTAGAGAGACAAATACACACAAAGGGTGACAGAGCCTGTAGCCCTCTGTCTCTGAGACTTCTGGGTATATTCAAGCTCATATTCCCTGCTCCCTGTAGCCAGGAGGGTAGAAGCATGGGCTAAGAACAGTGTCCATTCAGGACAGTGAGTGTTTCTGGACAGAATGGGAATGGTCCAGCTGAATGCCCTGGCTGGTCTCAGGCTATGTATCTGTAATGATATGGATGTCCGCCTCCCTCTGTGCCTACCATCTCAACCTCTCCCCTTCCCTTACCAAATTCCTTCTGCTCCCAGAAAAGACCATGCATCAACACTAGGTTTCCATGGCTGGTCTACGGCTATGCCACCCTGAACGCACCCGATCTAGTCTAATCTCAGAGGCTAAGTGGGGTTGGGCCTGGTTAGTACTTGGATGGGAGGTTTCTGTGGCTGGCCAGTGTCAGGGCAGTGGGGGCACAGTGCATGACCTTGTCACTAAGACAGACACACTGCTTGTGGAGGACCCAGCAGATGATTGACACAGGATGGGAAGAAGTTGTCTCTGGTAAAAGCTTCACTCCTCTTGAACTTACCTTGAGCACAAAGGCCAAAGTTTGGGAAAGAGAGAAATGTCAATACTTCCCTTCCAATTTGAAATTGTGGTTTGTAATTTATGCGTTGAACTCCGGGGACAGAAGCATCTTCTTGCACTGTTCTCGGGTTACCCTCCCCCGCGCATCTGCATCCTGTTCTCTGAAAAGACGCCATATATCACATTGTCCTCCAGATGCTGTTGCATGGAGTTTGTGAGAATGGAGGCAGCCTGAATGGGCAGGGCTGTCCTTCTGTCTCCAGAGGGGCTAGGGTAGGAGCCAGGAGAGCTCTGGGCTCTGGTCGTCAGGCCTTTGCAGGGCTTGGGGCAGGAATGTTTGCAAAACCCTCGCCCATCCTGGGGAGCTCTCAGTGCCTCCCCAAATTAACAAGTGAAGACAAGGAAGGATATGTGTGCCAAGTCAGGATGCACAATTTGGGTTTGAGTCTCTCCCCTGTGGTTCTGATGTTTTATTTCAAGACAGGCTCCAAGCCCACCAGGGTGATTATATATATTCTCACATAAAGTGGGGTCTGGAATTGGGGAAAGAAAGGCCAGATTGGCTGAGTGTGGGGTGTGGCTGCCTTGATTATATTGGACATGAAAAGAAGATGGATTTTATAATAAGCATAGGTGCCAGTGAGCCTGCCACTTTCTCAGTTTGGGCATCAGTTTAATCCATAATGAGGGGTGCAAAGATTCTGCTGGGAGGACCAGGTCTTTATTTTTAAAGTTATGACATGAATAAATTTCCTATAATGATTTGATATACGAGTTTTTTTTTAGATGAGATTTTGCTGTTGATATAAAATTCCAATGCCTACGGGCATAATACTGGCCACTGGCCTTCATGCATAAGACACTAAATATTCTCCATGATTTTTAGTTGGGAAATCATGACAATGCTGCCATTTCCATTGAGAAGCAAGGAGTGGGGATGGGGAAGAGAAATACATTCCTGAATCCTTACCCTGTTGCTCCCCATCTCTGGCATCACCCAGCCCAGCAGTATCTCTGCAGCAGAGGCACTTTGCTCTCCTGCCTGCATTCCAACCCCCACCCCCAGCAGTGACCACCAGCTTTGGGGCTCTCTCCATTGGTTGCAAGACATCTGCCCACACAGATGCACCTCTGATGCGTGGAATATTATTTCCCTGGCCAAAAAAATTCCAAGCCATCTACAGGACTCAATTTCAGGATTTTCTTGGAATGTTGTGAAAATCTGTGTCTTTGCCATGGGAACATTCAGAAGTAGAGGTTTGTGTGGCTCCAGTTACAAGATGGTATGTCTGAGGCTGTTTTTCCGTATTAGATAGATATTCGGCAGGTCCCTAAACTCTCCTCTCCTGAGCATCAGGAAGCCCCGGGAGAGGACGAAACCACCTTTAGAAAATGTTTCCATCCACTCCCTACCTTTTTTCTCCTTCCTCCTCTCTATGCCCCTGCTCCGGAACCAGCAAGGGCCATGTGATTCCACGCTTCTCCCAAGCAAGCCAATGGTAGCTCAGCTGCTGCCAACGGCCTGTTGGAATGCCTGCTGGTTTAAGAGACTTATCTTTACAGACCAGCTCTACTTCAGACATTTCATGGTCATAGCCAAGTTTTTAAATCTTTGACTTTCAGCGATTTAAAAAAAAAAAAAAAGGATTTTTTTCCCTTCCTTTCTGAAATGACAGCTTTTCGAGCAAGTCTGGCCATCCCCCGTCACTGTCACTCCGGGCTGCTTGCTCTGTGTGACTCAGGAATTTAAGTGAGCAGCTGCCCAGGCTTCAGTGCCCAGCCTTCCATCATGGCCCATGAGAGCCACTCTGCAGAACAGCGAGGCTGCTCCATGGGGAGAGGTAAAAGGAGGGCACGCTAGCTACTAGCTCCCTTCTGCCAGGCGTCTAATGAAAGTGGATGACTTCTTTTCTATTCTCATGCACAAATTGCTGGAGGGTGGGGTTTCACAGGCCTCAGAAAGAGATGTTCTATGTAGGGTCTTTGTGGCTTCTGGTAGATTGATAGAAGTATGGAGTCTGCATCTGTGGTGGGTGGAATTGTGCCCCCCCCACCCAAGGATGCTCAAATCTTAACCCCTGATAGCTGTGAATGTGGCTTTATTTGAAAGTAGGGTTTTTTTTGCAGATGTAACGGAGTTGAGATGAGGTAATAACTGAGTATTAGGATTAGGATTAATCCATTGACTGGCATCCTTTTAAGGAGAGGGAAATTTGAACACACAGACACACAGAGGGAAGATGGCCATATAAAGACAGACTCGGAGTGGAGTGTTGTGTCTACAAACCAAGGAGTGCCAGGGATTACAGATGAGCATGACAAGCCCCAGAAGAGGCAAGAATGGGCCCTCTCTGAGAGGCTTTAGAAGGAGTATGGCCCTACCAACACCTTGATTTCAGACCTGCAGCCTCCAGCACTGTGAGAGTACACTTCCATTGTTTAAGCCACTTAGTTTGTGGTGATTGTTACAGCAGCTCCAGGATTCTGAAACATTATCTCTGATGTCTGTGGCTCTTGCGTTGAATCACATGTCCTCCTGTGACTCTGTACTCCGTGAATTCTCTCTTGGGAAAGCTCCGAACTGAGTGGTAGGAAGCAATGGAGAAGCCACTCTGGCCAATGGCATCAACATCAGCCGGTTTCCTTCTCTGGTAGCAGGAAAGGGTGTCTGGATAAAAGGTTTCTGTTGTAGTAAAGAAGGACAGGAGGAGATGAGAACAGATGTAACAGATTTCCACATCTTACTTTCTGAAGAGTTGCACAGTTTGAATCCAGTGCCCATCTGCAAGTAAAATTCCTTCTTGTTCAGGGAGGTCAGATTTTATTCTATTAAAGCCTTCAAGTAATTGGATGAGGCCCATCCATATTATGTAGCATAAATCTGCTTTACTCAAAGTTCAAAGACTAACGTTTGATCAAATATCCAGTCACTGTGGCCAATCATGTCAACACGTAAGATTATCCATCACAGTGACTATCTGGTTTACCAATGCATATGCCATGGATGTTTAGGGGTAGAACAATTCTATGCAGGTCTGTCCTACACCGTCGGGTGTTTAAAGTCCGGAGTCTCTGCCCACATTACACCCATGGTATCACCATTATTATAATAACAAAAGTTGTGTCCACATGCTTCTGGATATCTCATTGGGGGGGTCTGGTTCTACCCAAGCTGGAGAACCACTGATCCAGATTTACTGCCTCTGCAGTAAAGTTCCCCCATGCTAGCAACATCAAGATTATTGGTGGGCTTCTCAGGTCCTGATATTCAGACTTTACTTGATATAGTCATTGTCTAATCCAGGAGTTGGCAAACTTGTTCTGTAAA
Organism: Canis lupus baileyi; assembly: GCF_048164855.1. Classification (NCBI taxonomy): domain Eukaryota; kingdom Metazoa; phylum Chordata; class Mammalia; order Carnivora; family Canidae; genus Canis; species Canis lupus. The sequence goes on along the minus strand of NC_132867.1, from coordinate 34,891,570 downwards.
GGACCAGACAGTAAATATTTTAGGCTTTGGGACGACATAGTCTCTGTCACAACTACCAATTCTGCAGTGGCAGGACAAAACCAGCAAGGACAATACAAAAGTGAATGAATGTGACTGTGTCCCAATAAAATTTTATTTGTGGACACTAAAATTTGAATTCCATATATTTCTTCATGTGTCATGAAATATTATTCTATTGAAGCTTTCCAACCACTTAAAATATATAAACCATTTCTATATTGTAGGCATTTCGAATTGAACTCTCTTACTTTTCATCCCCCACAAGTTTATCGTGTGCTCAGCTAATAATTGAACAAAGGCTTCCATGAATGTTTATCAAATTGAACCGAGTGAGATTTAAGCAAATACAGTGCTTTTCAAACCTTTTCTCTCAGCAGAAACTCTTTGGAATTCAAATCTTATAGAAATCCCGTTCGAAAGAAACATAGTATTCTATTAGTAAAATTTTATTTTATGAGTTCAAATGGATAGATAACATTTGTAGGGTTTGATGAATATGATACTCAAGGGAAAGTTCCATATGGCTGTTAAGATGCTCTTTGATTAAACTGCCCAATGCTTGGAAGAAGAGAGAGGAGTTTCTGTTCCAAAGCAGAGCACTAACAATACCTAATAGTAGTTGATATTCTTATTTATAAATATAAGAGCCACATATGATGCATCAGAAACTTAAATACGTGACAGATATAATATTGTGATTGTCATATCACAGGTGTTTTTATACAACTGGCTCTGCTGCTGTGACTAGAGCAGGTCACAGCTATGCTCCCACAATTTTATCTGAGTGGAGAAGAGTTAAGTCTGCATTTCTAAAAGATTAGTGCAGGAGATACAAACTTCCTAACCACTGGCATATTTGTAATAAATGTGAACTCCCTCAGAGAAATGCTGGGAGAAGCCTAATTCCAGAGGGCACAAAGAGAAGGCAAGAAGGAAGCCCAATTTAACACACAGATGGTCCCCAATGTATAATCAGTATATTTTCAAGTATCTGAATGCTGATGATGTTTTTATTCAATTATTAGAATTCTTTTAATTTTTAAAATTGCAGTAAAATATATGTAACATAAAATTTACCATGTTAACCATTTTTTTAAGTGCAGAATTCAGTGACACTGAGTACATTCATACTGTTGTGCAACCATCACCACCATCTTTATCTGGACTCTTTCACTGTACCAAACAGAAACCCTTTCCCCATTAAACACTAACTCCCTACTCCTCCCTCTCCAGCTCCTGGCAGCCACTATTTCATGTTCTATCTCTATGAATTTGACCCCTCTGAATGCCTCATATATGTGGAATCATGCAGTTCGTCCTCGAGGCCCAGTTCTCGTAATGTTTCGAGGTTTTCCCATGTATTAGAACTTCATTCCTTTTAAAGACTCAATAGTGTTCTATTGTATGTGTTTATACAGATTTTGTTTATCCGTTCATTCATCCTTGGATATCTGAGTTGCTCCAACCTTTTGGCTATTATGGATAACGCTACTGTGAACATGGGAATACGAATGTCTGTCTGAATACCTGCTTTCAATTTGGGGGGTATACATTTAGGAGTGGAATCGTTGGGTCATATGATCGTAATTCTATGTTTAATTTTTTGAGGAATCTCCATGGCATTTTCCAAAGAGGCTGCACCACTTTGCATTCCCTCCCAGTAATGCCCAAGGGTTCCACTTTCTCTACATCCTCAGCAACAGTTACTGGGTTTTTTCCTTTAGATATATTATATACATAATTATATACATGATAGCTATCCTACTAGGAGGGGAGTGGGAAAATGTTTTAATGAGATTGGCATTGAGCTTTTGGGGCTGCCGGGGCACAGTCACGTCATTTTAGAGTTCCACAGAGCAGTCTGAAAGCAGGGGGCTGGGTTTTTTTTACCATCCCCCCTCAGAGTTTGTGATTTAACAGTAAGCCTTCCTTGACTTCACTCCAAGAAGTGAGCAGGGTGATTGATTTCAAGCTGGAGGTGAGACTGGGAAAAGAAACAGATACCTCCAGGTCTGGTGTTCAGAGCCCAAGTCGAAACTAGCCACCCCCCGGGTGGGTGTTTAGGACTAGAAATCATCCTTCTCTTTCTCTGTCTCTGTCTCTCAAGCAACCACAATAAGTAAGACTTCATTTCCCTGCCCTCCCTTCAGGGGCCCAGCCTCAATACACTGCAAGGAATTATCCTAGTTTAAAACATTTTAAGTCAATAGCAGTTTGGGCGCTGGGTTTTAATGCAGGTAGACCCCTCTACAAACCAGTCAAGATCATCATCACTTCCAGGGAAATTTGTGGGGGATTCTGGGAACACCTGCAGTCAGCCAACTCCCACCCTTTCCTGCCTCTTCCCCAGTGTCCACTGATGTGAGCCCTGCCCAGCCTGCTTGACCCCACTGCTGCCTGGCCTAGGCTCTGCAAAGCTGCAGTCCTGTGCAGGGCAGCCACTGTCCCAACCCCACACTCACTCCCACCCTTTGGTGAGATGGCTCTTTTTGGCCTCCCAAGTGCCACTCCTGCCTCTGTTAGGAACTTGTATCAAACACCCCAGGGACACACCATGGATCTACTTGTCTGGTATCCTCCCACCTCACACTTGCAGCCCTGCTCACACACTGACAAGCCAGGGGAATGTGTCTCTCTGTCTCCTCCCAGCCAAAGGGTTCATGACCCCTTCTCCATTCTGGAGTATGTTCTAGTGCCCAGGAGCCATGGTGCTGAGGACCCAAAGGTCCCCTAGATGTGACCAAGGGGCTTGAGGTTTCAGACAGGACTCCTGCTGACTGATATGTCCATCAGGCTGCACTGGGCTGTAAGTAACTGATAATCCCACCTCAACAACAAGAAAAATGTGTTCTCTCACTGGAGCAGAAGTCCTGAGGCAGAGCAGCTCTGGGTCAGCTGATTCAGTGGCTCAATAATGTTTCCAAGGACTCAGGTTTCTCCATCTTTCTACCAGCATTTTCAGTGTCTGGCTTGGTCTCTGGGGTAGCTCCCTAAGGCACAAGGTGGCTGCCACCTGCCAATACTCACATCCAGGCGCTGCAATATCCAGTAGAAGGAAGAAGTGCTTTATCTTTTTTGCTCCTCTCTTCAAGAGCAGAGAAGCTTCACCAGCAACCTCCTAGGCATCTCTTTAAATCTCACTGGCCCTGATTGTATCAAATGATCAAGCTCAAGGAATCCCTGCAGAGGAATGGAACCGCCATTATTTTGTCTTTTTCAGGTATCTCTGGAGACATGCACCCATTCCTGAGCAAAGCAGGACTCTGAAGACAAGGAGAAGGGGTGGGGGGGGGCAGTTGCAGAGTTTACAAGACCACCACATTAACCTTTGGGGTCACCCCTTGGTGTTTATCATGTACTTGCTGTTATACTTTCACTCTTTTCCTTCTTTACATGAGAAGTATATATTTTTTGTTCTAAATAATTTACTCAATTCAGAAGTATGTGGAGGAGAAATAAGAAAATTGTCTTTCACTGCCCTCCCCCAATCCCGTTTCCCTCCCCAGAAGGAACTTCTGTCTATTTTGGTGTGTCCTCTTCCTAACTCCTTTATGCATTTGCATATAAACATATGTTCATACACACATAGGTGCTTTCCTTTCATTTTTAAAATAGATGGTATCTTGTTCTGCTACTGGCCTTTCCCCACTTAGCCCTCAGTACTTCTAGATGCATTTCATTAATTGTAATGACTGAATTATTATCCCAAAGGGTAGGTATTCCATTGCCTTGTATTTTAAGTAGCTTTTCAATCTTGTGCTTTATCTCCCTAGCTGGAGCATGAACATCCTGAGGGCATATTTTTCTTTCTACGTCCAAGCACTTACTATATTTTCTACAAAGTGAAAGTCAATTAACAGCTATTGATGGAATAATTCTCTATTGATGGAATAATTCTCTCTCTTGCCACATGAGTTGTCTTAGCACTTCTGATGGTCCGACAAGGAGCCCTTCTCTGAACCAGTAAAGGTACAAGCATCATAGTTTGTCAGTTTGTCATTCTTTTGTCTACCAACAAGAGTGACAAATCAATCTACTACCAAGGGAGAGTTGATAATTGTCCACTGTTCCTTTGGCAGCACTTTCTGGGGGTATAAGATGGCACAACATCTCAGTCTCCCTGAACAGGTCGTCAATTCAGAGCACTTGGGCTACTTGCAAAGTTATACATTATCTCATTGTTCAGCTCACATTGGAGCATCAGGGCAGAGTTATTAACAGCCCACACTTCCTGGAGAACCATTTCAAGGGCTACTAATGGTGTTCACAGACTGTTGAGCTGGAAAAGTTATCCATTTGCCTAGATATACACTCTTAATAACCCTTTCCAGGTTTCTTAAGACAGTCACAACTACATAAAATAGATTACAACTGAACCTGTCCTAGACCCTTTGGTGGGGAAAAATTACTTCAATATGAGGTTATCACCTGCAAACAGACCAATCAAATGAACCTCTCAGGGCAGTCATTCTTTAAGCAGATGTTGGCATTCAGACCTGCTGATAGCATCAATGGATATCATCTTAGGACTTGGTGGGGCTCCTTGTACTTCTGAATCCACGAGCTTCCTGTAGTAGCCGAAAAAATTACCATTGTGAAAAAGTAAAGAGTGAAACACATGCCTCCCAGATGTGCTCTTTGCATTGGGAAGACTCTCAAAGTTTGGGCCTTAACAGGAAACTTGGAACGATGAAAGGAAATCAAGCAATAGGAATGAAACTGAAATTAGTTTATGTCCCTCAGCTGATAATACACTAGGGAAAACTTTTTGATCAGTCATTTTAATTAATATTGATTATGAAAACCCTGGTCCCTACTACTCAAAAGCCTACAAGTGGTTGGGGGAAATCGGGCATTTCATGTATGAAACACTGGACAACACCACCACCAGATAACATGGGATCAAGACTAAGTAAAGGCCTATTATGGGTTCAGAGGGAGAATCTATTGAGATGGCAAGGCTATGCTTCCACATAGGGCTGGTAATCGGCCTTGCTACACTCTGAAAGGATTGTACTTGACCCTCCTGCTCACTTATAAAAAACACAAGCAGTTGTCTCTCTCTGGGAATCCAGCCTACATTTCTTTGCTGACTTGCATGCCTCTGTGTGTGTCTTCATCTGTCGGGGTTGGAGAATCCCCAACCTGCCTCCCTGTGTTTCTACCACCTCCCTGACCTTGAAACAGTCATGATCATTGAAGACCTTTGTGGCCCTTCACCCCTCACCTACACCCACCATCTCACCTAAATTTGTCGAGAAAACTATTGCTGGCAGATAAAGAAGATACGATCAGGAGACGCTCTAGATACCACTTGTTACAAAGGGTGAAGAGGATTTAGAATAAATAGGTCAGGGCCTGATTTGAGGGGATCTGGCTGGGGGCTACCGTAGGGGCTCCACCTCAGTGTCCTGGAGCTGGTCTTCCCAACACCTCATGCGAGTGTTTCTGCAGACAAATATTTTTTCAGGCCAACATTAGATTATGTGGCTGCAGACCCTGGAATTCAAAAGGGAAAGATGAAACCTTCACAGCAACGTAAGGGTTTTCTCTACAGAATGTTTTTGTTTTAACTGGTAATTAAAGATGGGCAAAACACTCCTGAAGAAACGCGCTGTCCTCCTCTCCACGCCTGTCTTTCCAAGAGAAACAGGCACAGGCAGGGGCCCTAACGAGAGCCAATCGCTCCTGATGGTTTATGGTCTGGTCCACCTCAATTCCTCAATGTGTTGCCCTTCCTAGGGGCTGCGAGGCCCAGCAGCCTGGACACGGGCCAAGAAGTCAAGAACTGTTGACACCCACGTCTCCACTCTCCTACTGACACCAGCGACCACCCAGCCCAGCGCAACCATATGGCCTCTTGTTTTCCTGATGTATGAGGTGGGTAGAATGCTTTCGCCCCAGAAGAGGACTCCAAGGGATCAATTAGTTAAAACCTGTAAACATGTATCATTGTAATTATTATTCCAGTTTCTAGTTAAAACTGAACTGGTCCCAAGGAAAGAAAATAGCCACGGCTGCCTCTGAGGGCAGCTCCCTTTGCTTTTCCGGTTTTTCCAGTCTGGCTGGTGTGGGGTGGGAAGAGTGTCCTGGACAAAATCGGTGCTCGGTGGTGGTGGTGCTCGGTGGTGGTGGTGCTCGGTGCTCGGGGGACCTGAGCGGGAGCTGTGCCCACCGCATCTGAGGAGCACGACCGAGCCCTGGCTTTACCTGGGTTCTGGGTGTTGACGTCATCGTCGGTGGCTCCGCCGAGCCCCCAGGGAGGAGGCACGTCGCATGCACGCAGGGCCCTGAATCTCTCTCCCTCCGGCAGCGGCAGCGGGAGCAGGAGGCTGGTGAACACACTTCCTCAGGTGTCGCTCCACAGCCAAGGCCTCTACGGGGGCGCCTACCGCTTCCCTCGAGGGAACCACCTCCGGGCTCCGCGGTTGTGAGAGAACGCGTCAGCGTCGTCACAGAGGCAGCGCTGCCTCTGCCTCTCCGCATATTTCCCGCCTTCCCGGGAGACCCTCAGACCACACCACAGCGCCCCTTCTCTGGGCCTAAAAACCTCCCTCTCATCCCGGCTCCTACCTCGCGAGGCAAAAGCTCCCTACCCAGCCATCCGCCCTTCTCCTACCTCACGCCAAAGTCACGCTGGCCACGTGACTTCCGGTCTGAGCGCGGCTTCCGGTTCCTTCGGCACATGAGCACCGCCGGCAAGATGGCGGCGCCGGAAGTGCCCGCCTCGCCAGGCGCCCGCGCGTCCATCCCCACCCGCAGGCCCGGGAGCGCTGCGGTCAGTGCGGGTGGAGACAGGCTCATAATTCCACACTGTTTAAACGGTGGTTTTGCAGTATTTGTTCAGTATTTACTCAACGGAAAGGCTGAGTGCTCTGAATAAATAAAGGAAGGGCCCAGCAGGAAGAAGGGCCCTTGGGGGGGCAGCTTCAGCCTCTCCATTCTGCTCGCTCGCTCGCTCGGAGACTTCATCTCTGGCCTCCGATCTGCAGCCCCCTCTGAGCAAAGCAAAAGCCCCTGCAATTGAGGGCACCCGTGGGGGCCCGTCCCTGCGGTCCCTATCCAAGTATCCTTCCCCATCCCCAGCACAGCTGCTTCCCCCGAGGGCCGTTCTGCAAAAGACTATTGTCTCTGCTCCTGCTAATGTTTTCGGGGCTGGGGCAGATGTGCAGCTGGTCCACCCTGGCTAACAGGACTTGTGGGCTCCTTCCAAATGCAGGGGGAGGCCTGAGCGCCCAGGTGTTGCTGGGGGTGGGCATGGGGAGGGGTGGCCGCGTGCCCACCTGACCCTGCCCCGCCAGCCCCGCCAACTCCCCATCATAGCATCAGATGGGCCGTGACACAGCAGGTGGGTAGAAGCTGGAGAGACTTGCTCCTCAGAGCATCATGAGCTTGATTCCGGCTTCTGCCTTGACATCCCCTCTCCGGCCCGCGGGCCTTGTCTCCCGGGGGTGCAGTGCTGCTTATGATGCTCCTTGCAATTGCAAAGTACCTTTAATCCATCCTGTCCCGTGTGTCTCTCTCTCATCTTCACCCCCAGCGTCCTGTTCACCATTTCCATGAAGGCAACCCTCGCTGCCTGGAAACTGGCGTTTTGACACCCAGCATCATATTCTTCCTTGGTCTCTTTGAGGCACCTCCTGAATGCTCACTTCAACACACTTGACCTGCAACAAGGCGTCAACTCTGCTCCCTAGAATATGAGATAAGTGGCCTAGAGAAAATCCAAAGCAGAGTAAGCAGCGTGTGTTGCGGAACGCACTCAGCTTCACATAGCACTGAAAAGGCTCTTTAGCCACGAGGGTTTGTAGTGCAGGGTGTTGTGCTGAAGGTCCCAGGTGGACAGGGAGCCTCCCTCCGCAACTCTCCTTGGTCGAGACTATATACCTATATAAATAGAGTAATCACATACACCTTTTAAGAAAGTTATTTCTGAGACCGGTGGTATCACGGTGAATTGGCACTGTGCAGGATAGAATTAAACAGGAAATGTGTATGCCTCATTTGTAGAAGTTAACAGCACTTTGGGTAGCCAAGATACTCCCTCTGTTTGTGAAGCAGGGCCAGGCAACCCTGTTTTATTTAACTACCTAACCCCAATCTCCTTTCCTCCCATTTTGTGTCCACAGCGTAATTAAATACTAAGGCTGTTGTCTCTTGACTCCTTTACCTCGTGATGACCATGATCCCTGGAAGTCTCAGATCCCCTGCCACATGTTCCACTGGGTTTTATAGGGTCTCCTGCAGCTGATAATTGCCTGTGACTAAAAATATTCCCCAGCCATGGGTGACAGCGATCTAGGAGTTGTGTTTTCCCCTTGGTCGATGTCTCTTGACCTTTGCAGCATGATTGACTTTTTGTGCAACTTCTTGTTTCATGTTATATCTTTGGCTGATATTTGCTGCCTTTTCTTATAGCTCTCGATTCTCTGTAATAGGCACCTTGTTCTACGTTACATTAATACTTTTCTTTACTTAAAAAAGAAAACAGTAGTGTGTGATGTCAGATACAAAAGTCCTTCTCTTTCGTCTTGACCCTTAGCTTCACTTCCCAGAGGTAACCACTGTGAACAGATTCTTATACAGCTTCCAGAAGGGCTCTCTGCATGATCAAAACGCATATGCTTCTTGTTTTACACAAATATGATCACACTGTACCCATTGTACTCAACTGGCTTCTTTACTTTAAATTGGGTCTTGGAACTCTTTCCACATGACTACCTAGAGGAACACTGAACCTTTTAATGGTGTATTCTCTTCTACTGTGTGGGGTGCCATCGACTAACTACTCTCATTGAAGGCCATTTTGGTTTCATCTAGTTTTATTCCTCACACAAAGAACCAATGAGTGTTAGATATTGTATTATGCGTGCCTTTCCTTGCTGTAAGAGGATACCTGTAGGATGAATTTCTAGCAGGCAAACTGCTGGGTTAAAGACTATTCACAATTCACATTTTGATAGGTATTCCAATTTGCTTTCTAAAAAAAGACACCAATGGTATGATAATGCAACAGGGCTTTTTTTTTTTTTTTTTTTTTTTTTAGAGAAGCAAAATTGCCAACCCAGTTATCCATACATGGAAAACCATCCATACATGGAAAAGCTGCTTTAAGCCTCATTTCCATCAAAGCCAGCTGATTTAGGCTGGGTCAAGCCAGGAAGAAGTCTATGCATTTCTCTCTGCATTTCTCTTGTGAACCCGAATATATAAGATTTGAGCAATTCTGAGAGGTTTTGTATTTTCTTTTCACTGTGGCCCCCCGAGTTCCTCTCATCCCAAGGTCGATTTGTTGTGTGTGTGCATTGGGCAAGGGGGGGAGCAGCTTAGGGGTGATGGTGAGGGGTCTCTGAGCCTTGCAGAGCTGGTGGGGTTCTGGGGTGAGCTGCCAGCTGTGCGCTCAGAGGCTGGGGATCCCTGAGGTATGCTGTTGTTAGGATTTTCTTTTACCTTTCCAGTCATCCTATGCTTCAGAATCAAGGTGCACCTGTTCTTCAGCCCTTTTTGACCTATGTTGTCCACTAGGAAATTATTAAGGTATTTAATAGGGTCATCATCCTGGGGTTCCCTCCTCTGCAGCTCAAGGTGGGCTTTCTGCAGTACTTCCCAAGCTATTTGGGGTGAAAGACTACTTTTTAAAAATTTCCCATTAGTTGTGAACCAGTACTTTTGTAAAATACTAGAAATACTGAATTACTAGAGAAATGAAATAAAAAATACACACAAAATTCAAGTTCAATTTCTTCTTATTATATTTCACAGACATAGACTGACTTTTTATGTTGCTATAAAAGTATTTCTAAGTACTTAATTTCCATTCTCATCTCATTGGAGATCTGGAACAGTTTGAGTAGCACTGCTCTATGCACTTCTCTAGAAGCTTCTGCAAGGTTCCTTTTGTCCCAAAGCCTCTATTATTTTACTGGGAGGGTGATTCTCACCCCAGAGGGGAAGTCATCCAGGTTTTCAGCCACAGAGGCCTTGAGTCAATTACCAGGATTGACACTGAGCATAAGTTTACTCTCAGGGCCCAGTCCCATTGATCCTGGTTCCCCCTGTTCACCCAGCCATTCTTGTCACGGCAAGCAGTAACTTGTGTGTGCAAGGGGCTACCATCTGCTGCCTTCAAACTAGAAGACATCGTTTTCTTTCCTTCGGATTTTATGTTTTACTTGATTTAAGTCAAACATAAGCCCTGTTATGACTGTCTTTTCTCTGTAACTCACTAAAAACAAGAGAAATATGAAATCTAGGGCTGTGGATGAAAGGGAAGCAATCGCACCTCTTCTATCAAGCCATTCAAACTTTTCAATTCACATTTTAAATAATTTTACACAGTATGAGGTACTTCGGGTAGGTCTTAATATAAGCAATTCCTCAAAATATGATAATTCTAAGTCTTTTGTCTTTAAAAGAGGTGGACTATTACAATTTTAAATACTTGGAGAAAATTGGTTTTGAGATTGCCTTTGAAACCTGAAGCAGCAGATTACAGCGACATCTAGTGGACATTAGTAATATGTACTTCAATTATAAAATCTATTTCTCCTTGTTTTGAACATTTTTGAAATTGGAGTGTAGCTCATAATACATGGCCTATCATAGTTTAATTAAAAGTTTTTCTTTATCACTGGTACTTCTTACAATTATCTTAGTTTCTCCAAGATATTATTTTCCATACGAAACTTTGTAGGATGTTCATTCATTCTTTCAGTAATATTTATTGAATTGTATCTGTGACTTATTGACTCATTGAATGTATTATATTCATTGGATATATTTTAATTGCATTATATTCAAAACTCTTCATTGTGAGGTATAATGTAGGTCTTTCTCCTTTATGATACATTAATGCATTGATACTAATCAAGATCTAACTCCCTAAATTGAAAAATCCATTATTGTCTAGACCCAGTAGTTCTCAACACTGGCTACATGTTAGAATCACCTGCAGAATTTTCTAAATTTTAACTAACCAGATCACACTTCTCAGAGATCTAACCTAATTGGCCTAGGAGTGGAGCCCACACATGAAGAATTTTTGAAAGCTTCCGAACTTTTAAGTTCTAATGTGTTGACTGAGAACTTTTTCCTTCATTCAAGTCAGATGTGTTCAAAATTATATATTTTTTTAATAGTTGGGAAATATTCAGTGTTACAAAGAGTAAACAACTCTTTTTTCTTGTAACAATTATAATTATGAATGCAAAGAAACTCCTTATAAGAGGAATCATGGAGAACTTTAAAACCCTGGTATTTGAGGAAAAAATCCATTCCTAAAGACATCATCATTTAGTGTATCATCAAAAAGTCTACAACTTGCTTTTGATTCTTACACATTTGTCCACACAATATTATTTGAAGTGAATACCACAATGAGATCAGGAATGCCAGTGAAGTGTAAGACAGTGGCTATAAAATTTACAAGATGTCACAGTAATATATCTTTAACATACCATAACCCTCCCAAGTAATGTCTATCCACCAAGGGGGAAAAAATCTAAGATACCATTTCCTTGGAATATTATTTTCTTGGCTGAGGGTGAACCCTGCTAATTCCAGGACTGACCCCTCAGCATACTGCCAGGATGGCATAATTGCTCTTGACCTGGCTAGTGCAGTAGTAGAATGTGATACCACATCAGATCACAGTGGGGAGAAGAATAGTATTTCATGGGAGACAGTGTGGAGAAGAAAGGACCCCATTCATTTCTGGGTCCTACCACTTGCTAACTTTGTAATCTTGTGCAAGTTACTGAACTCGTCAAATCTGTTGTTTCCCCACTCTGCAAAATTAGGATAATAGCACCAACTTCAGCTTTTGTGGCTACTGGAATTCACATCTGCAAACATGAAACACATAATGCGGCTGCTGATAGGGTAGTAAGTACTTACTGTTACCCATGGTGGTTTATTTTTACTGCTTTTAGCTCATTACCAAAAAAAAAAAAAATCAAGATGGTGTTTCCTGGCACAGACACAGCAGAATAGGACCATTAACCCCTTCTAGCCTGCCCGGTCCAGTGTCTATAAACTGTTGTGTACAAGGTCCAGACATGGGATTCACATTTCAACAATAGCTTAGCCCCTTTTGGGGTCCTTGGATTTCATTAATTACCAGGCTTTTTAAATTTATAGAACTCCTTCTTTATCTAGTGTCTTTTCGCAGCTGAGTAATATAATCCTAAACTATTCTCATTTCAATATTCCTCATTCTATGAAGATCAGCCCTTACCCAGGACCGAGAGCTGGCTGGAAGCCTGCTGTGTGTCCCTTGAAGTAGAGAGAAACATGGGTCCTCTAATTCAGGCCCAGGCTGCTGGGAAGAGAGGTTAATAGAGCCAGCAGTCACCATGGCTCTCAAAGGCTACACTTGGGTATGGAGCAGGAGAGCTGAGCCCATGCCAACACTGCGGGAAATACGGAAGGGAAAGAGTATGAAGGAGATGGTCAAGTGGGAGATGTGGAGTGTTTGGGCCATTACCTAAAATCCATAGGTTGCAGTTCAGTTTGCTAGTATCAGCTTCAAGTGTACCAGATTCCACCCAACACCTACATCTTTGAGTACGGTCCTCCCTGGATCAGATGACAGTGGCCATATCCCAAAGGTCCTGATTATGCTCTGATTGGGTCTTGAACTGTGCATGTCACTCACACTAGTGAATCCCAATCAGGCCTTTCAGGTTTACGAAAAGAATTATATGGACAGAATTACAAAAAGAATCAGTGTAGACCGGTAAATTTCCTCACTTTTCATTTTGCTGATATAAACTTGGCACATAAATGCAAATAGGGGCTAGCCTTAGGTGAAATCTTTCAGCCCTCAGCCAAACTTGTTTTCTCCTTCTTCAAAGCAAAGAAACAAGATTCAGGCCGGGGTAGGTCATCACCAGGCAGAGAGCGCTCCCATCACTGAGAAAACATGGCACTGAGTTCTAAGCCCTGGTCTCCATTTAGGAGCTTGGTCACCTTGGGCCACTCACTTAACTTCTCTGAATTTGTTTTCTCATTATTAAATGGGATCTAATAATACTTTCACATAGAGTTTTGTGTGAGTTAAATGAAACAATGTAGCACAGTGCTGGCCTTTAGCTTTTTATTAAAATGTGACATGGCATCTATTTGAAACTCGAAAGTGAATATCAAGAGGACAAGCAATTTACTATGGAAAGGTAGCTGACTTTTTTAAAATAAAAAGAAAAGAAAATATATATGCAAAATGAGAGCTAAAAAGAATGGAATATATCTCCTTGAAAAATAATGCTTTGGACCCTGTTGCAGGGCAGACAGTGGCTGGAAGTGTCGCTCCACCTCAAGGCATCACTGGGCTACAGTAAAAGGTCAGACCTCAGCTTAGCTCTAAGCTGGGAAGATAGATATAGGGACACACGATTCAGCCCTCCCACCATTTCCTTTCATTTGCCTGCCCTCGACTTGTGTCAGACCTGGCAGTGGACTCCTGGATATGGGGCCGTGTGCTAACTTGCAATAAATAGACTAAAAAGGGGGAACTTTGCAACCAAGCCAAGTCAAACACCACTGTGAAAACCTATCCTGAGTTGCCCTGAGGTGTTTCCAAAAGCAAAGCAAACATTATAAATGAACAGCGTGCTCTAATTCTCCGCCTCGGGGGAAACCAGCATAGGAAGACAGGTAGACTCTGTTTGCAGCTGGGGCAGGCTTCGGGCTCAGCGCCGCCCATGGGGTCACTCCACAGACACCCCCCACCACCACCACCAGATTTTCTCCACTGGCCACCTGATTTTGTGAGACTGTTGCTCTGCACCAGGAGACTATGGCAGCCCTTGCAGTGACTGGTCACCTAAGACGCAATAAATAATTTTTGGCTTTGCCCTAGCTGGCTCCGTGAGCTCTAATAAGTCACTAGTTTGTCCTTGACTCTGCTAATGTATCTAAAATCAATATTTGTTGTCTACATGTCTAGATCTGTAATTCTCAACTTTACCACGCATAAGAATCACCTGGATTGGTCTGGGGCTGACATAAAAATACCAGTTCCCAGACCCAGCTCCTGAAATTCTGATTCAGTAGATCTAGGTCTGGAACCTACCTTTTAACAAGCAACCCTGCAGATGCTAACACAGGCAGACCTCAGGTCCACCTTTAGAAACTCAAAACACGTATAAAACAGCTTGATTTTTATCCCCAATTGTGTTGTGTTAACATCCTAAACTGACTCAATCCCTAATGAGTAATTCTTTCTAGGAACCCAGGCCCATAAAGCAAAATGGCTGCATTCATACATGCTTGAAGGGAAAAACTGATTGAGTGTTCTCAGTCTCTGGATTGTGCTGTGAGGGCAGAAACAGATATATCACGGTCTCGGCCTTCAGAAAGCCTGAAATCTCGCTGGGGCGATGACTTTTGAGTGGAACACCAGCGAACTGGAGAGTCAGTGAGTGATTCAGGGATGGAGGGACCTGGTCCACCTTGTTCCTGGGTGCTGGAAACAGAGGCTATATCAGCGCATGTGCTTGAGAGAGATGTCAGGGAATCCAGCTCAAAGGACCAAGTCTGAAAAGAGAGATCTACCATGTGCTGTTGCAGTGACACAGCAGCCAGAAGCTCGCAGGGAGAGTTGGGAGGGCCGGCTGGGAGGAGGGAGGAGAAGAGCCATCAGACCGTGGTGTGGTGGCCAGAGGGCAGAGGAGGGCATGGAGGAGGAGATGTGATGAGTGAGAACCCAGAGACAGTACTCAGTGGTGCACCTGATGGAGCGGGGAAGGATGTTGAAAATACTGGTAGAGGAGTTTGGTTCTAATGACAGGGGTGGAGGGGGAATGGATTTCTAAGTTGGGATGTAATGTTAAGAGAACAGTGTCTTCTGGAACAGGCACAGTCAAAGATGAGCTACAAGGTTGGGAGCTTCCATGGATGAATTCCCCGGGATTCCATGAACTGAGTTCCATGGACTTCAGTGTCTGGAGAATGAGGGTGCACTGGGTTGAACAGTGTCCCCCTCTCCAAATTCATGTCCATCCTAGGTCCTCAGAATGTGGCCTTATTTGGACATAGGGTCACTGCAGATGTAACTAGTAGAGTTAAGATGACATCATACCCAAGGAAGGTGGCCTCTTAACCCAATATGACTGGAGTCCTTCTAAGAAGAGGAGAAAAGACAGACACAGAGAAATGATGACAGAAGCAGAGATTGGGGTGATGCGTCTGCAACCCAAGGATGGCCAGTGTTTGTGGGCAACCACCAGAATCTAGGAGAGGTGCCTGGACAGACTCTCCCTCCAAACCCCCATGAAGAATCAACCTACTGATGCCTTGATTTTGGACTTGTAGCCTCCTGATATGTGAGAGAATAGGTTTGTGTTGTTTGAAGCCTCGCAGATTATGGCTTTTTGTCCTGGCAGCCCCAGGAAGCTGATGTGGGGGTGGAGGGTGCTGAGGAAGAAAAGGAGGTGAGGACACATCTGTTGAGAGTGAAGGATGGCCAGGCAGTGGCAGGGTCTGCTGAGATGGAGCTGCCACCCCAGGGAACCCAGCAGGCACCCATGCCTCCCCCCAGCGGGGTCCACAGAAGACAGGGGGCAAGGTGCCTCTGAGGAGGCCTGCACACAGGGCGGCTCCCCCTCTGCACCCCTGCACATCTTCCTATTTCCGCTTCCACGTATTTCCTAAACAGATACCACAGTAGCCACATGCTTCGTAAAGATTTCTGAGCCTCCTCCGGAAATTAAAGGATTTTTCTGGTTATTAAATGTGTACCAAATGATTGTTAAGAGCAGGTCTTGTTTTTCCATTTAAGTATTGGGTCGTTTCAAAGAGAAAACACAATGCCCTCATTTTCCTCACTAAATTATAGCCCTGGACTTCCCCTATAAATTCAAAATTGGAGAAGGCTGAGGGCAGAATGGCCCCATTCACACACACACACACACACACACACACAAAAAAAAAAAAAAAAAAACTCGAAAGGCTAGTTTCCCATGAGTCTCGGGCTCTGGTGGCTTTCCCCCAACCCGTGTGTTAAGTCACTTACGGCTTGCCATCATCATTGATATCATCTCTCTCTCTGTTCCCTTCCCTCCGTGCCATTTCCTAAAAGCAACCACACAAAGGTTGCTCTCCTGTCATATTAGGGCGGCTTGTGTGCGCTGAGGCTACAAATTGGTAAAAATTAAAAAATTTTAAAAAACAAAGCTGTCTCATCCAGACAGCTGGATTGCAGAAGGATGCCCCTGTCTGGGTGGCTGACTTACAAAGAAGTGCCAAGTGAGCCTCTTTGGGAGGAAAGGACATGACCCCCGGGCAGGGAACGAGGCTTGGCCAGTGGAGCCTGGTTGGGTTTTAGCTGCCAGGAGGCCCCTGTTTGCACAGAGCCAGTGCCCCACGGGCAGACCCAGCAAGCTCGGCCCCACTCCAGAACCAAGGAAGGTTTGGTCATCTCTTCCTTGGAACTCAAGGACTCCGCTAAGGGTGCTCCCAGCTCGCTGTGGGCCGCTCTGTGTGCACGTCTTGCCCTGCTACTGTCAGTCCTCACCTTTCCCAGTCACAGCGAACCCTCATAACACAGTTTTTGAACTTATATGCACGTATCTCATCTGAGACTGGAAATCTTATTTTACTCTACCAACCTGCCGCCATACGAGCAGCTTCTCCCATCCGTGGTCCCACGGGTCTTTCCTAACTCAATCCAGACAAGAGATGTCAGGCAAAACTCTGCGTAGCAGGAAAAGCCAACTTTTAATCCTCCAGGACCAGAGAAAAAGGCACTATTAGTATCCTGTCCCTATTGCTCTTCTCGCTTCTCTCATACTTGTCCCAGCACACAAAGGTATCCCCTTCTTGTCAACAGTGTCACCGTCAGTGGTAGAGACAGAAGATTGACCACCGTGGAGGGCCATCATTTCCATCCGTTTCCTTCCATGCTACCCAGCAAGCAGCAAAGGAAATTAAACCACAACCCTCTCGAGGCCGCCCCCGGCGATCGTGCTCCTGGAATAACATGGAAGTCTCTGGCAGCAGGTCTGGGGCGCGGCTCATAACTCAGCCCTTGCGGGGCGGCTGATGCAGGTGTCTGGAGGTGGTTGAGACCCTGGTGGCAGCAGTTAAGGTGACACATGTGACCTGCACGGGGGAACAAAGTCTCAGTTAGGCGGTGATGAAATAAGGAGTGATTTCTAGGCCTCGTTCCGGCTTCCCTGGGCTTAGGGCAGGCCTTTAAGGTGATTTATGTGAAGGCTTTGAAGTTAGGTACTTTCACAGCTCTTACCCAGCCTGCTTGAGTTTGCTGAAAGATAGGAGTTATTGGAAATATGAAAGATCAATCTGACGGAAGAGAAAACAGACTCGGAGCTGCTTCCTTTTGAGAACCAGAGAAAGCCTGTGCGCCCTGCCATCTCTTTTCCTTATTCCGCCAGGCTGGCTTCTCCCGTGGTGGGAGGGAGCCCCGCGGGAGTGATGAGCATTTGCTCTGGGGCCCCAGCCAGGTGACCCACACCAGGACAGGGAGCTGCCCTGCTGCCTCCCGGGCCCCAAACTCCCTGCCTGGTTCTGAATCTGGAGGAATCTGCCCCCAGGAGAAAGGCTTATTTATATTTAAATTCAATTTGCCAACCTCTAGTATAGCACCCAGTGCTCATCTCATCATGTGCTCTCCTTAATGCCATTACTCAGTCACCCCCTCCCCCAACCCTCCTCCCCTTCTGCAATCCTTTGTTTCCCAGAGTTAGGAGTCTCTCATGGTTTGTCCTCCTCTCTAATTTTTCCCCACTCAGTTTCCCCTCCTTCCCACATGGTCTCTTTCACAATTTCTTATATTCCACATGTGAGCGAAACCATAATTGTCTTTCTCTGATTGACTTATTTCATTCAGTAGAACATCCTCCAGTTCCATCCATGTCAATGTAAGTGGTAGATATTCATCCTTTCTGTGGCTGAGTAATATTCCACTGTATATTACATCTTCTTTATCCATTCATCTGTTGGAGGACATCTCAGCTCCTTCCACAGTTTGGCTATTGTGGACATTGCTGCTATGAACTTTGGAGTGCAGGTGTCCCGTCGTTTCAGATACATCTGTATCTTTGAGGTAAACATCCAGTAGTGCAATTACTGGGTCATAGGGTAGCTCTATTTTTAGCTTCTTGAGGAATCTCCATTCTGTTTTCCAGCGTGGCTGCACCAGCTTGCATTCCCACCAATAGTACAAGAGGGTTCCCCTTTCTCCACATCCAACCAAAATTTGTTGTTTCCTGTCTTAATTAATTTTAGCCATTCTCACTGGTGTGAGGTAGTATCTCATTGTGGCTTTGATTTGTATTTCCCTGATGGCAAGTGATGCACAGCATTTTCTCATGTGCTTGTTGGCCATGTGTAGGTCTTCTTTGGAGAAATGTCTGTTCATGTCTTTTGCCCATTTCATGACTGGATTGGTTGTTTTGGGGGTGTTAGGTTTGATACGTTCTTTATAGATCTTGGATACTAGCCTAAAAGAAAGGCTTTTAAATTCACTTAGATTGAGCACAGTCCTTCAGAAACCTCAATTTTGATGACATTAGTTTTTTGTTTTTGTTTTTGTTTTGTTTTGTTTGTTTTTTGTTTTTAGCTTCCTAGGACTGATGGAACAAAGTGCCACAGATTGGGTAATTTAAAACAGCTGAAATTTATTCTCTCACAGTTCTGGAGGCTAAAAGTCCAAAATTAAGTTGTTGGCAGGGCTGTGTTCTCTGAAGGCACTACAGGAGGATCCTTCCCTGCCTCTTTCAGCTCTTGGCCATTGCAGCAATCCTGGGCATCCCTTGGTGTGTGGCTACATCATTCCAGTCTCTGCCTCTGGCTTCGCATGATCCTCTGTCCAAGTTTCCTCTCCTTTTGGGGTGAGGACACTAGTCAGATTGGATTAGAGCCCATCCATATGACTTCATTTTGCCTTATTTACCTCTTTAAAGGCTCTGTCTCTAAATATAGTCATATTCTGAGGTCCTGGGGGTTAGGACTTCAACATGGGAATTTGGGGAGCAACACGGTTCAGCACATGCCTTTCCATGCCAAGGTGGTGAGGGTTCAGAGTCACGTCATCATTCAGTTGTATGGGAGGGGGGAGCATGAAGCTTCTTTAATTCTCTTCATCCTGAGTCCTTGTCCTATGGTTGCAGAGGAGATTTTAATATTTGACCAGTATTAGTATTACCTTCATCCTTTCTGGTTGAAATGATCATCTTTGAGCGAAGCAGGCTTCAAGAGGGAAATGTTTACTGGTAGGGTTCATCTCTCATGAGTGCTGGTTCTCTCCTCCCTGCACTCATACTGAGTTGGCAGCCAGTGCACAAGGCAGCTCACAGTCCCCATGGGGACATGACTGATCTCCCATCCAGTCCTGCCCTGGCCTCTTCTACCAGGAAGCTATGCTTATCCTGGTGATTGTGCTGATAGATACCTACTCAGGGAAGCATGGGTTGGGTCTGCCTTCTGGACGTCCAGCTGATGTCCTTACTGAAGACAAGGGACTGAGGGACTAGGCTTAGGGACTCTCACATGGGACCAAGACACTTTGGAGATCCCTCAACATCTGATGGGATGCCCACTCCATCCCTGGCCAAGGTGGACTCCTTGCAGCCATTGGCTCCCAGCCAGACTTTTAGCTACATGCTGTACTTCCTTTGGGGACATGTGAGGATTCCTGGATCACTTCCAGGCCTCAGAGGAGATGAAGGAAGCCAGGAATCCCAACTCAGGCTCACTCATCCCACCTTCCCATGACCACATTATGCTCCCCGACACCCAAGCATCCCCATGTTGGGATGGGGTTATCTCCCCCAAGGATTCAAACAGGAAGCAGAAGAAAGGCCCGTTTTCTTTGGACTCCCCCAGAATATTCAATTTGGGGGAGATTGAGGCAAGTGTATGTGACTACCAGCTTCCCCTTCCTTGGTCTCCCTTCTCCTCTTTGTCCACCAGAGCTGGAAAGAACAGCTTCTTCTGTTCCTTGGGGCAAGTACTTGAATGCATTGTCCTGAGTTTTCTAGATTATAAGAATTTCAGAGATCAAATCTCTATGCTTTGTTCTTTATATGGTGATAGGAGCTAAAGGAATTTTAAAAATTATCTCTTGCCAATCAATGCCTGATTCTCAAGAACAGTCTTGCTGAGAATATAAAAACCTATATTGAATATCAGAAGCAAAGAACCTAGTCTTTCTTGCTACTTCTTCTCCATGCCCTGCCTCCCAGGGCAGCCAGAAGAGCAGCCCTCTCTACTCACAGATCCTCCAACCCAGTTGGGACTCCTAGGATATCCCACCTCTCTGTGGAGCCAACCCTGAGACCAGCAGAACAGGACAGAGCCTCTCACCACCTGCTTGCTCTAGGGCTGCCTTCTTTCCTCCTTGGACCCAGGAGTATCTAGTGGTCATCCAGGGATTTCCTCTCAGGTAACAAGAAAACAAATGAACTAATGGGAAAAACTGGCTTGACATGTATTCTTTCAAGATCAGGTCTTCCTACTCCTGGACCTCAGTTCTTAAGATGAGGGCCAAGAATCTGACCAAGTCCTTCTTGGTTCTAATATGCCCATCTCTCCCAGCCTAAACAGCTCCCAGCAGAAATGGGGGGTGTATGCATTTTCTGTAACTGCCATAGTAAATCACCACAAACCAGGGGCCCGCAAACAACAGAACTTGATTCTCTCACAGTTCCGGAGGCCAGAGAATGAAATCAAGGTGTCATCAAGGCCATGTTCCCTGAAGGCTTCAAGGGCTGTAAGGAAGGATCCTTTCCTAGCTCTTCCACCCTCTGGGGGCTCTTGGCACTCCTCGGTTTGCAGCTGAATCACCTCAATCTCTGCCTCATCTTCATACGGCCTTTCTCTCTTGTGTGTTTCTTTTCTTCTCCTATAGTGACACCAGCCATTAGATTTAAGGCCCACCCTAATGTAGTATGACCTCATCTTAATTACATCTACAAAAACCTTACTTCCAAATAAGGTCACAAATAAGTTTCCAGGTGGACATGAGTTCTGGGATGGAACAACACTATTCAACTCACTACAGGGTCTCAGGGGTCAATGCTTCCTAATATTGCTCACTCTGGTGGTGAAACTCCAAGTACAGAATGAGTGTTCAGGAAGAGAAAGGTGCCTGTTCATCCTCACCCATTCCCCATTCAAATATTTATTTGAAAGCAGTATGGGTTTTCATAATTGCCTCACACATGCCTTCCAAAGGTGGCAGCTCCCACAAATATTGGCCTACAGCATTCGCTCGGGGCTTACCCACACTCCCCCTTTCTGAAACAGCCCTCCCCTTCCCCTGGTCATTTATACCCATTTGCCTATTTGTTTATACCTTTTCTTGTTCCAAAAAGGATTTCAGGCAGATGGTTTTTATTACCGGGCTAAATGAACACAGCAAGATCCTGTAGCAAATACAGTGTTCTCTGCAAACATAAATTTCCATGAAACCAACATGAAAAAAACCCAAAAGCACTTGGAAATTAAAATGATGGTGTTAAGTTTGACATTGGGCTCCTTTCTTATTTTCGTTGACTCTCTTAAACATATTACATTCCTCGCTGCTCTGCCTTTGCGAGCTTTGTGTGTTCCTTCTTGTTTTCTGATTAACCTCTTTATGGAAGAGGCCTCCGGTGGAGAAGGGAGATTTGGGATTATTAAGAGCTGGAAGGTACAGATTCAAGTGCCTTGTCTTAGGACCAAACTTTAGAAAGGAGGTTGTGAGTAATGTCCATCAGGGCACAAACAAATATCATTCTATGCTTATCAGACTGAATATTGAGAATATTCTTCTTCCTTTGAAAAAGGGCCTCTTGGTGTCTGCGTGTCTCGAGAGCCTGAATTTGTCATCCACAAACTGTCTGATCCATGGCAACTGTGATGTTTTAAAACTGTCTGAAGCCAGGACCCAGCAAAGCCATGTTGCCTGCTCAGCTGCAATGAACATAAGCCAGGATTGGAACAGAGAGCAAGGCCTTTCTGAAAATCATGCTTAAGACCTGCTCTTGTTCACTCAACAAATCTTGATGGAGTGTTCAGTGCCCTCCTGCAGAGCTCCACCGTGACCCCACTTGCTCATCACGACTGCCTTTTCTGACAGCTTGAGGGAGGGCTGGCGACTCTGGGCTGGCAGCTTATGGAGGAAGGAACTTAAGCTTGGGTCAGAGGCCCAGATTCTCCTATGAGCAGCTGTGAGGACTGCACAAGATGCCTAAACTTGATAACAGATGCCTCACAGAGTCGTCTGTAGGATTAGATAATAAATAGTCTTCGTGTAAGCACTCAGCAAATTAGAAGGCATAGGAAACTCAGACGTGCGGCACCAGCATCAGTAGACTGTGCGTGGAGTGGGTAGCAATTAGAAGGAGTCCAGGGCGGGCGAGGCCTTTGTTCAGAACGGCAGATGGATGACCCGGCAGTCTTCTCTGGTCCCACCTGGAGCTAGGCTGCCTGCCTGCCAGCTCCTGCAATGTGCTGCATGACCACCTCTTCCCTTGGTAGCCGCAGGCCTGCACCAGGCTGAGTGGGCCTTCCCACAGCGACTCCCTGAGGAAAGAAGGGCTCACTGCAGGAAGACCACTGTTTCCTGGCCTTAAATCCTGATAGTCCTCTGTCCTCCCAGGTGGGCCAGGGTCTGGATTTGGCATTTGGCTCTCAGAATTATCATCTAGAATAGAGATAAGAGAACAGTGTTGTCTTGGTTAGTATCTGAGAACATTTATTCCAATGAAACTCCTTTTTTTTTTTAAAAAAAGTTTATTTATTTATTTATGAGAGACACACACAGAGAGAGAGAGAGAGAGAGAGAGAGAGAGAGGCAGGCTCCATGCCGGGAGCCTGATACGGGACTCGATCCCAGGACTCCAGGATCACACCCTGAGCTGAAAGCAGACGCTCAACCACTGAGCCACCCAGGCATCCCCTTGTGGTAATGAACTACCACAAGACCACACTGGATGGGGTGGCCCCACTCAGAATGGCTAATATAAAACACGCATCTTATGTGTATGTGTGTGCATGTCTTTTATTGTGGTAAAATACACATAACATAAAACTTACCATTTTAATCATTTTTAAGTGTACAGTTCAGTGGTGTTAGGTACATTCACATTGTGGTACAAACATCACCACCATCCATCTCCACAATGTGTTCGGCATGCGAAACAGAAACTCTGTCCCCATTAAACACTAACTCCCCAGCCCCCAGTAACCACCATTCCACTTTCTGTCTTTATGAATCAGAGTCCTCTAGGGACTTTATATAAGTAGAGTCATGCAATATTTGACTCTTATGACTGACTTATTTCACTGAGCATAATGTCTTCAGGGTTCACCCATGTTGTGGCAGGTGTCATAATTTTATTCCTTTCTATGCCTAAATAATAACTGCATTGTATGGATAGACTTCATTTGCTTATCCATTCATCCATCAGTGGATATTTGGGCTGCTCCCACCTTTTGGCTACTGTGAATAATGCTGCTATGAACATGGGCACACACATGCTTGTATGGTTTCCACTTTCAATTCTTGTGGCCTCTTAATAGTTAATACATAATTCTTTGGTGGTCACTATTTATCAGATGATCTCCAAGCACTTTGGCTGTGAAGTTACTGGTATCTATCTCATCCGACAGGTTAAATCTTCCTGTGTCCAGAGTACAAAAGGACAATTAGCAAAAACAGGATCAGGTTGAAATGTGTGTTGCTGAGGTTGCTGTCAGCTTCATCATGGGCACCAGATAAATAAAAGTGAGGTCATGTGTCACAGATATGTTGTTTAAATTTCAGAAACGTCCCATTTCATACCAAGTGACCAGCATTAGCCAACATATTTATGTTCAGACAGCCCCAGTGAAGCCCTGCTTGAACTAAAATCTACATAGTCTTCCAGGATAAAAGCATAAACAGGAACCTATTTAATTTATTTCCCCGTGGTCTCCCCTATTAAATACATTTGCCATCAGTTCACTTGTGTATTGGAAATGTCCCCACTAAGCAAAATTCTTTCTGATACTCTTTCCAGGTAGACTACAAAGCACTATTAACCCTAGGTATTTCTGAAGGATTTTTTTTAAGATTTTATTTATTTATTCATGAGAGGTGCAGAGACAGAGGCAGAGACAGAGGCAGAGGCAGAAGGAGAAGCAGGGTCCCCGCAGGGAGCCCGATGTGGAACTCGATCCCAGGACCCTGGGATCATGACCTGAGCCAACAAAGGCAGAGCCTCAACTACTGAACCACCAAGGCACCTCTTTCTGAAGGATTCTTTCAAGAAATAGGCAAAGGTTATAATTAATAATTGATGGAAAATGAGGGTTCTCCCCTACTAGCTGCATGGCTTCCAGACTGTTACTTGGTTTGTCTTCATTTTCACTTTGTTGTCATTTAACTTGGGATGAGAATGTGTCCTGAGGCAGCCAAGGAAGAAGCTTCAGGAAACAAAACAAAGCATAAGATTAGGAGGGCATCTTGCTTTTGCTCTGTATTTGGAAATGAACTTGACTGATACAGCATCTTCTGCTCTATCAGTTTAACCTGCATTCAAGTATCAGTGCTTCCCGCTGAGATTCCCTGGTCCTAATGAAAATCACGGTCTCATTCCATGTAGTAAGGAACTAGTGAGCCACAGATATCACCAGCTGTTATGGGTTGAATTCTGTCCCCCCAAAAAAGGTATGTTCAAAAGGTATGTTCCTAATTCTGGTACCTGTGAAGATGACTTTATTTGGAAATAGAGTCTTTGCAGATACAATCAAGTTCTGATGAGCTCATTAGAGTGGGCTTTAATTCAGTATGTCTGGCGTACTTATAAAAGGGAGATGCTGGGGGTGCCTGGGTGGGTCAGTCGGTTGGGCATCCAACTCTTGATTTCAGCTCTGGTCATTATCTCAGGGTCCTGGGATCAAGACTTCCATTGGACTCCACACTCAGGGAGGAGTCTTTTTGAGATTCTCTCTCTCCCTCTCTCTCTACCCCTCTCCTTTCTCTCTCTCTCTAAAATAAATCTTAAAAAGGGGGTGGGGAAGCCATGTTACGAAAGAGACACAAAGGAAAGAAGCCATGTAAAGACAGAAGCAGAGACTGGAGTAATACAAGCTGCAGGCAGAGGAGTGCTGAGGATTGACAGCCACCACCACTGGAAGCTGGAAGAGGCAAGGAGGGATCCTACCTAGACCTAGAAGGGAGCGAGGGCCTGCTGCCACCTTGATTTTGGACTTCTTCAGAACTGAGAGAATACATTTTTATTGTCTTAAGCCACCCAACTTGTGGTACATTGTTACAGCAGCCCCAGGAAACTAATACACTGGACTTCTTTGAAGGCTACTCACTTGGTGAAAAAGTAATAATCCCCTAGTCTGACTTTGCAATTCACTCTTTATGTCAGAAAAGCACCGCTTAAACCCAAAAATATGGGATTTTCAAATCCAGATTTAACAGACATTCACACATAAATGATCATATTCTCGCCCTCCTCCTGTCTCACTTGTCTCAGGGCAGTTCTAGGGTATTTCCCTAAAGAAAGTATCTTTTCTTCCAAGTGGCCCCAGGGCTCCCAATTCTAAATGCAGACTGTGGCTGAGCATGGATGGCCTGGCATGCCCCATACCCCTCCCAGTGAAAGGCCAGCAAGCCCCCAGTCATCCTCAGTAAAGAGGCCAGACTTCCTGTTTCTATGATGGATACATAGATGCACACCTGTCCCTGCCCCCTCAGCCCTGTTGCAGGGTGGAATGGCTGTGAGGCTGGTTGTTTCTTTGTTGCAGTTGGTCTTCTCTTCCTGCCTGAGTCAATAGCTGACAGGGAAGGAGCCTTCCCCACCAAGCTGGTCCCTCCACAGATAACACTATTGTCAATGCCAGGACACCAAAAGGACCCCGAGCCAGCACCTTAGCAACCTGGTGCCTGTAAGAGCCCTCCTTCTGAAGAAGCAGCAAAAACTCTCCTTCGATGACAGGAGCCTGGCAGCTGCCAACTGATTTTGGGGATCTGGTTTATATAGTGATATAAGCCCAGATGCTGAGGCCAATCTGCCTGGGTTCAAGTCTGCCACTTAGAGCTGGATGACCTTGGGCAGGTCATTTATCCTCTTGGAACCTCCATTTCCTCATCCATAAAATGGTGTTAATGGTAGTGCCTATAGTAACGGGCTATTTTATGGGTTCATTTAGTAAATATATGTAATGTGCTTAAAACCACAACGAGCATACAATTAGTGCTATGTTAGTATTGAGGATCATTTTATTATTGCTACTACTAATACGAGGCATCCACCACAGTTGGACCTGTGCCAACTTAACATGTAATCTGGAACAAGAATTTCCATGGGAGTCTAGTGGCTTCCAAGGGATATGCTGTCTATAAATTGAGCAAGGTCAAGTTCTGTAATGGCCTTTACCCCAAGAAGAGAGCTAAGAGTCTGCTAACTGCAGACTCAAGTTGCCTGCTTGTGTGTTACTCAAATCAAAAGGAGCCCAAAACAGTAACCCAAACCACAGGTTTATTGCATATGTATAACCTCCTTTTCATTAATTTGTTCATTCAACAAACTTTTTACCCACTCCCTAATGTGTGTCAGACCCTAGACCAGCTCTATGAGAAATCAAAAAATGAATCAGACTTCAAACACCAGTTGAGAGCAGAATAAAGGTGATCTATTCATCTATCCATCTTCTGTCCATCCGTCTATCCAACCATCCATCCAACCATCCGTCCATTAATGTATCTGCCCATCCATCTAATCTGAAGCATCTACTGGCTTCTATCATATCCACAAAGACAGAAGTCACCCTAGCTCAGTAGAATGATTTTAGGGGTAGACCTTCTTCCCAATGCTCCTATGTCCCCTGATCGGTGTTTGAGATTTCACTATTAAATCTTTATCCTATAGACTTAAAAATACCTCCTGGGTGGGGTAAAATGTTAAGCTGTTACGAGTCATTTGCACCTGAGAGTTTAAAAAAGGATCCAAGGGTGGACTTTGATGGCAGGTAGGAGCAACAAGGATGAGGGTCCCGGGTGGGAAAGGAGGGCTGGAGCTCCCAAGCTGGCCTCCCTGCCTGCCAGTTGTCCCTAATACAACTTACTCTGTGTGCCTGAGACCCCACACTCTGAGGGGGCAGGAGCAGTATCCGTCCTGCTCACCAAGCACCTGTTGCTCACATATGCTGGAGTTCAATCAATCAATCAATTAATCAATAATTGATAAACCTGCGTCTTTGCCCTCTGTCCCAGGAAAGGCTCATTTGTCCATCAGGAGCCACTCACCAGGGCCATGGGCCTGGGAGCTGTCACACTTCAGCCCAGAACAGGAATGAATTGTTCCAGAGAAAAATCAAGATTAATGAAGGTTTAATGAAAGTTCTACAAAACATAATATTATGTCTACTTTGCTCACAGTTAGATGTAGCATTTATTTAAAAAATCATAATCTTTTTAAACAAATTTGGGTTCTCATTTTGTCTGTTTCTGCAGGATTTCCCAAAAATACACAGTCAGTGCCAAGAAATCAAAAGCAGTTGTAAACTAAGTGTATTACTTGCAGCCAAATCACCCCCCAAAACAAAAGTATTACAGATCATCCCCCAACATTTCCAGCTTAAAACTACAGATCGTGCAGGTGCATTTTACTATAGATGATAGTTACTGAAGAGAAGAGGCTCTGGACCTGTGATGGCTCTGAACCAAAGAGGATTTTGTTTATAACAGTTACTTCTGGAGAAGAGATTAAAAAAAAATAAAAAGCTACGTGGATTTAGTTTGCAGGTCAATCCTCCATCAGTAATATCTAACAGACACTTCTGAACTACTCCAACCTCGAAGCGGTTCCACAAGACACCCCATCTGCCATCAGGCTCCCATTGCCAGGGACACAGGAGCCAGGTTCTGGTCCATGCTCAGGGCCGTTTGCCCACTGTTGAGTTCCTTCACTGTCTTTAAGTATCAACCAAAGCCGTGCAGATGGAGGACTGCTGTGAAGAGAACACAGAAGCCCAAGTCCCCACCCTTGGAGTGTAGTGATGGAATCAATGAGAAAGAGTTAGGCATGTGGGTCAAGTTAAACCACAGTTCTCAACAATTCTGTATCCCACAATGGCTGGCTGCACACCTGGACGGGCTGGGGGCGTTTCCAGCACAGCCCTGTTCCTTCCGCCACCCTCAGGAGCTATCCTACCTTCAGAACTATGTCCAGTCTTACTTCCCAAACTTTTTGTACATCCCAAGAAAGCCAGCTTCTTCTTTTGGCACTGGCTTCACATTTCACCTTGTCCGTTATCTCCAACTCGTACCAAACCAGCCATCCTTCCACACAGTGCTCCAAGACCCACCCCATTCCATACTCTACCAACATATACCGCCTAACTGCCCAAGTCTGCAATTGTAGCCGACAAAATAAAACGCAGTTGCATGTTGGTTCAAAATCCAATGGCTTGTGTCCAGGGCACACCAGCCTGCAAGTTGAGAAACTCTTGAGTTGCTCAATATGATAAAAGTCCCACACAGTATGGGGACAACTGCCAGGTGACCAGCCCAGGGGAGGATGGGTGGTCAGGGCCAAAGGAGGGGATCCTTGGCAGGAATCAGGCCATTCATTGGGAAGCCATGAGTAAGGACACAGAGGAGTGCACAGCCAATGGGCCTGGTGCAGGGAGTGTGGGCGGGTGGGCTGGGCTGACAGGGGATGGTGCTGGGCTGGGCAGCCCTGGAGAGTCACCAGAGGGTGTTATAGGGACGAGATGACTATGTTCAGATGTATTGGGCATTTTTCCAAAGTGCGGAAAGGACATTTCTGGTTGGTCCTGAAAGTCTGCCTTGGCCCAGCTGCCTCATATCACGCACGGGGCAGTTAACCATTCAACCGATGACACATGTGCCCACGCAGGCCCTTCTCAAAGAGCAAGGTAACACTTTTCTCTCAAAAGTGTTTGAGAGAATCTGGCTTTGAAGCTTCCGGTTGGTGCAAGAGGGAAGACAGGAGGGCGGCGGCATCCCTAAGGAATCCTTGTTTCACACAGGCTGGCCCCCAGCCAGAGTCCGGAGCAGCCCCACTGATGAGTGACCTGATGAAGCGGATGGGACTCAGGGCCCCTGCATGTGAGTCTGGGGTGAGGCTATGGGAGGGTTTAGGATTGACAGTCATTTGTCTTGGGGCCATGAGGCACCACTGACCAGAGGCATGAGCAGGCAAGGGTTCTCCAGGTGGCACAGTCCATATCCCTCTGCAGAAATGCAGCTGACGCAGGGTTGGAGGTCCCTGGGGGACCCCAGCAGGCAAGGGTGAGGACAGCTGGGTTCCTAATGAGCCAGGAAGGACAAGACCCCATTTCTGAGTGTTTGGGCAGAACTCTTTCATCACTGGCTGGCCCCGGTCCGGGAGCAAGGGCTAAATCTGTTGAGTGTTTCGAGGTGGCATCAGCTTGAGCTCACTGTCACTAACCCTTTGCATTGTGACTGGCTTATTTCTCCTGCAAAGAGAGGCAAATGGAGCATCCAGAGTTTCCAGGCATGGGAGCTTTTTCCTCCCCATAACCTGTACTCCTCTCCACCAACACACACACACACACACACACACACACACAGGCATGGGAGAAGGGGCAGGAAAGTTATAGATCTCTCCTAATAAGGGTAAAACGGGGAATTTCCATGCAATCTGATCCGTGAGTTAATCCTTCAACTACCTTGAACCCCACATCCCCAACAGCTGCCATGGTCTTCCCAAGATGGGCGGTCCTCCTGAGGCCTGCTGGGAGGGCCACAGGCAGAGTAGAAAGGGATCCGGGATTAGAGCCCTGAGAGGGTCCCCAGACCCTGGAGTCACTCAGGACACTGGCTTTTGGCTGCACATTCCCACCAAGAGATTTAATTCCTGCAGTTTTCAAGGTCAAAAATCTCTTAATCGCTCGGTTTAGTTTTGAAGTCTTGGGAAACCAGAGAAGAGCCCCCATTGCTGCGTTCTCCAGCGACAGCGCCAGGTCTTGGGTGCCCGGGCTGGCTTCGATGGAGTCGGGAATGGATTTATCTGTAATGATGATAAATCTTCAGCAGCACAGATTTTGCATTTGTTGGGTGTCCTTACAGCGCTTATAGGTTTTTACATATATATTATCTCAGCATCTTCTAGACAGTTCTGGGAAGCAGCTGTTATGATGTAGATAGCCAGGTGAGTCATTTAAGGCTGAGCTGTTAGCTCAAATTAGTGAGACTTGAAGTCGGCCTCCATTCTTATCTGGCACCATCTCCTTGGCAAAAATTTCTTATGGTTACTGTGTTTTACTTACCCACATCTATAATGGGACCAATGCTTTTTAAGCATCTACAAAGAAATCTGTTTAAAAAAGGAAGAAACACAGATTCTTTCTTTGGTACCATGAAAATGTTACTGTAAGTATTTGTTTTCCAGTTTTTTTTAAGTAAAAATCAATGCAATTGAACTTCAGTTTTTGTTTTTAAAAAGTTATTCTCCACTTATATCAGAGAGTATCTTCCATTACACAGAACAAGAAGTCTAAAAGCCTGTTTTCAATGCTTCTTCCGATGTCTTTTTTTAAAATTCAGACAGTCAATCTTGCCAGTTCAGGAGTGATTCTTGGCACTTTTAAACTCAAACATTCCTCCCTGCAGCTGATCTTCATATTCCTCGCACTGTTTGCGGGACCAGTGGCCGCCAGGGCCACAGGCTTTTCCCTGGGCTGCCAATAGCAATAACGCACCGGGGATTTTCCACTGGGGGCCATGTGCTGGGAGGGTGCCCAGGGCTTGCTCTCAGAGGGCCTCCCGTGTGGAGGATTCTGGAAGGGACAAGGAGTATCTGGGACTCAGGCACCTCACCACTTCTTGCTAGGGGCTGGGGACCCTACCAGAGGGTAGGGGCTTGGAGCAGAGCCTCCCAGAAGCAGCAAGCCACCCAGAGGCAGCTGTTCCCTAGACTTGGATGTGCACACCCAATGCCATGCACACCTACAGCCTCCCTGGAACAAGAGGAAAGTGAAAACAGATTTAGTACGACAGGTCTGTTTCCATTGGAGGCCGTTCTTGGGCATAGGAGACCAGCAATAGCTTTGTTTTTGAAAGGCTCCTCCTTGGCAGATATTTACAGAGGCATCTGGGCTGCACTTAAATGAGGAAAAAATAAACATAAGAAACCATATTTTTTATCCTGCAGAACACTGCAAAAGTGTCTCCTGTTCCTTTCAACATCTCAACAAGGTGTACTCATGGGTGTAAGAGAGAAAAAAATCCCAACGTCCAGTTCCTCACTCCATCCATAACCAGCAGGGCAGGCTTCAACCTGCCAGGTCCCATAGGACCCCACCCTCAGGAGAGCCCCATGCTTGTTTAATGTACTGTACTAGCTTATATTTCATTCATCTTCAAATTCTTAGTGATTTTTGAACAAGGGGCCCCCATTTTCATTTTACACTGGCTTCTTCTGCAGAAGTCCTGAGGATGGGCAAAAGTAACCAATGGTGGCCTGTACTCTTCAGAGAAAAATGCACAACATGGCCCTTTGTCTATGTTTGAAGACTAAGCTAGAAATGCCATGCACTATTTCATCAGTGAGGGTTTTGCCTTTATGAGGACTTCTGCAATCTGAAATTTCATGCCTGACCCAACGAATTCTAAACTTCTTAAATGTTTTAAAAGCACATACCTGAAAGTATCACTGGTCTCCCTCCGAGGGCTGAGCCAGTCATACCCTTACCAACGTGAATGTTATTCTTTGGGACCAAGGACAGGAGGAGATTTGTTTCCAGGGGCCATCCAGGAAAATGTAAATGCCTCCTGGGGTAACTTCTTGGCCAAGATCAATACATGAGGTGGGCTGAGTGCCCAGGACAGGCTGGGGTCCCCGAAAGAGGACTGGGGTGGTAAGAACAAAACTCTGGGGGGCACTGGGAGGGCACTTGATTGTCCAAGTCCTTGAAAGAATGTTCTAGGCTCATGTATCCCATCCTGATTCTCTCTTGAACCCATAAAATCACTCCACTAACACTGTGCTTACCAGGGTCTGCAGTTTCCTTCACGTTGCTAAATCTAACAGTCATTTCTCAGTACTCAGATTACTTCATTTGTCTGATGACCTGGTATAATGGATTACTCTCTCCAATGTGGATCTCTTTTCGCACTCACCACTCTGGGTTGCCTCCTTCTTTGTGGCCACTCCTGTGTCCTGTACTGCTACCTTGTCCTCATCACCCAATCTCTGATGTTGGAGGGCTCCTGGAGTCATTGGGAAGACGAAGGTCTAGGCTTTCATCCAATCTCACGGCTCTTAATCCCAGATCTATGCTGTTGTGTCCCAAATCTAACCACGGATGTCCCTACCTGGGCAGTCATAGGCATCTCAAATTCAACACATTCAAGACAAAACTCCTCTTTTCTGCCCTTCGCCCTCCAAAACTGCCCACCTCCTACTGTCTTCATCTTCTCAATAAATGGGGCTGCATATAGCTCTCACACCCCATGGGTCATCTGCAACAACCTTATTTCCAAATAAAGTCACATTCTGAGGCATTAGGTATTAGGATTTCAACATTATCTTCTTGGATGGACATAATTCAACCCATAACACCCCTTACATAAAGTTTTCCCTTGGAACATTTTAACTATGAATCATTTAATTTAACAGTTTAGACAATACCCATGTCTTTTTACTCTTTTTAAAAAAGATTTATTTATTTGAGGGAGAGAGAGAGCATGTGTGTGTGCACTAGTTGAGGGAGGGGAGGAGGGAGAGAATCTCAAGCAGACTCCCTGCTGAGCACAGAGCCCAACTTGGGCTCAATCCCATGATCCATGAGATCATGACCTGAGCTTAAACCAAGAATCAGACACTTAACCAACTGAGCCACCCAGGCGCCCCATATTTTTTTTAAATATTTTTCTTGTGTAATAGGTTTTTATTCTCCTATACCTTGAAAAATGAAAAACAACAACATAAGAAATCTATACAACTATCTTGTCAGGAAAAACAGCTATGCAAAGGCACCAGTATGTTTTAGTACATGAAATTCAATAGTTTCATTTAGAAATATTTATCTGCTGTATTTTTAATGGATTCTAAATGAAATTTGGTGAGCTGAAATTAGAGAGATAATGCCTCCTGAAAAATGGCTTAGAATTTTTACGGCTGTGGTTATTTAAACTTGCGTTTTTCACTAAATCAATAGATTGCTCAATCTCGCTGAGTTGAAAATGGTCTCTACAAGCATCCAACCACATAGCCATGGTTTTCATTTGTATTAACACAGGCTTTTCCCCAAACCAGTCCTTATTATGAAAAGTAGATTTTTCTTTGGTCATCCAAAAGACAGGGGAAAAATTTAATCTATAAATTGTCATGTCTATATGATGTGGGCAAGATATTTCACATGAATATCCCTAAATAACACGAGCAAGTCCTAACCACCATGGTAGTAATAACTTAGTCATACAATTATTCCGTCTCTGGCTGTCACAGAAAGACTGCAGTTCTTCTGCAACATGTGTAGATGGCAGAGAAGTCCTCATAAATTTAAAATACAGATGCCTGCCAGTCTGAAAAATAACCCAAGGAAAGTTACAGAAAGTTTGGAATGGTAATTAAGGAAACTTCATTTTTAGAGCCAAAAAATCCACAGTATGGGCCCATCCTGAATGAATATAAAATGGTTTTTCCAAGATATTACTCTATCACTTTCTCATAATCCTTATATATTTGTGTAAGAAGATGCACTATAATCGCACTTCCAGAGGATACCTAAGCTGCTAGCAAAAAAAAAATCCATTTTGCTTTGTACATTAACAAGAAACACAGTATCCAACATGTACTTAGGAAATACTGGTTGGAGTTATTTCTTTTGGATATACCGTAAAAGTCATTTATTTTCTCATGTTAGTTTTGCTAATTAATCTCATTAAGGTGAATCCAAATCTCCCTTGAGTTTATTCTTAGTTTCCAAGTTGCAGCATTTGTGAAATATCTCAGCAACAATGAAGAGCCAGTCTGGTTGGAGTGACAAGAAGGACAGACAGCTTTTTTGAACTAGACGTTTTCTAAAATTGCTGAACATCAAAGTTGAGACAACTCTGCATTCTTTCAAAGTCCAAGGACCATCTTCTTTTAAAAGGCAGCTCTTCCTTTTCCTTGATAAGCTCTAGGAAACCAGGTTTTTTGCTGTCTCTGCTATGGATCCACCACCCGGTCAAGAGCTGTTGAGGCAGACATGTGTGAGATGGTCCGTTCCCAAATGGCTTTAAATCTAAAATCTGAATCTGCTGCAGGGCAGTTCAAGGCTGGAGAGAGGCTGAGTGGCTAAACCTTCCTACTTTTCACCCAGACAGGAGCATCCAGGGGATTCGAGGTAAAAAAAAAAAAAAAAAAAAAAATTCCCCACACGTCTGGCTCCTGCCCTCCTTCCTCATAAATGACCTGCACCACTCCCATGCCAGGTCCCACATGCCCTTTAGCAGTGCAGGTGGGGAAGAGTCAGAAAGCCATGTGTTCCCATAGGTGAGCTACTCATAATGGGATTGAGTATTCGAGGAGTGAGGTGGGGGACAGTTACAGGTAGCCAAAGGTGAGACTTCTGAGGGATGGGAACATCATGTGACTCAAATGTCCTACTGGCCTCACACCTGCAGCCCTCCAGGAAGTCTGGATGGCCAGCGAGACCTGAGCTCACACTCCACCAAGCAGGAAAAAGGTCTTAAGAAGACTGGACAAAATGAAGAATGAACTAGATGTCTCAGGGACCATGGACAGTAAAAAAGCAGGAAGAGGGGCTAGGCGAACAATGCCTCTGTCCCCTGTCCCTGCCAGGTTGTCCCCACTGGCCATTGCTGTTGAAATGACATCTAACTGGGAGACAAAACTCCGAAGTGGACACAGCTGGAGTCCAGGCAGGCTGGGAGGCTGAACACAATGGAGAGACTCTACCATATGCTGAGAGTTCCTGCTTTTTTTTTTTAATTCTTTCTTTCATAAAAGAAAAAATTCTTTCTTTCATAAATTTTATATATATATATGTATATATATATGTATATGTACGTATATATCTCACAGACAACAGAGGAAGGAACAACATAAAAGTTTATATGGAAAAAAAACCCCTCACCTCTCAGATCTGGTGCTCATAAAACCAGATCCAGTTGGAAGGGCTGACAAGTGCCCTGGCATTTTTCACAGCTGCCCTTATGGATTTTCATGCTGTTACAGCCCTGGGGCTTTCTGAGACTCTGCTGGGGGCAAACCCTACATCCTGCTGGCCTTCCAATCTGTGCTCACTCAGCCTCCCCAAAATCAAATTTTGTTGTTTTGCTTTGTTTGGTTTAGCAACTCAAACTCACCTTTGCCCCATTAAACTTTCAAGGGACTTATATCCTCTCAGTCTGCTTGCCAGAGTGATCTGACTTCAAGTCGTTCCCTGGAAAAGTCAAAAGAGGATGTCTCTAGTCAAGGAAGTTTAGGAAATGCTACCCATACTTTTCTGGGAGGTTCGCAATGCATACCTGCCTGTTATGAGCGGTGAGAGGGCCTGCACTCTCGATGCCTCCCACACCCACCTGACAATTATGTCCTCACGCAAGACCTCCTGCAAACACAGCGTGGCAGAAACATCGGCTGGGAAATGCCACCCTAAATCCTGCTCACTCACACACTAGGTTGCATATTGCCCACCTCGGAGTGGGCTTTGGAGACTTTGTGAACCCAAATGCAAGACGCAACCTTTATTCCTGGAATGCGTTATCTTGTTATGCTCAGCCCCACCCACCCAGCCGCCTGTCAAGGTCTTTTTGGAACTTGATTCTTAGGACCATATTTGTCTTGGACTCATGTCTCTCTAGCAAATGTTTCCACAGGCACACACACGTCTGCAGGAAAAGAGTAGCCCATAGGTGAAGCCAGTTGCAGCTCTTCAACACAGCTGGCTCATTGAGTCCTGCATGCGCAGCCCCTCTTGGGAGGCATGCTTGGGCAAGATCCTTCCGGAGTATCAGGGATGAGTTTTATGTGGTTTCCAAGGAGATGCATTCATTTGAAGTTGTTTTTCCATCGAATGGCCCCAAAGTGAAAAGTGGTTGCAGGGAAGCTGAATTATGACTTAATGCCAGTAGCAGCTGCTGGTAACTACAGGGAAGGGGTGGGGAGCTGGTGGCTGGGAGTTGGGGGTTCATTAACACTCACTTCTTAAATTAGCAAGTCCTCCTGGTACAAGTTTAAAAATAGAAACCTAATGGTTTCTAAAATTAGCAGTCATGGCTTTCCATAAATATTTAGACCTCTAATAAACTTCAGGTCCACTTCCCTAGACTAATGGGGTCAAGCAGGCTTAGCTTTTATGCCACATTCTTGAGGATCAGTGTACTTAAAATGATTGACCTTGACAAGCAAGAGCTTTGAGAAGCCTTGGACCTGGGACAGCCTGCATGGACATCAGCCTGGGGACAGCCACCGGGCAGGCCTAGAAGGATTGTAAAGGCCATTTGGAAAAGTTCACAGCCTCTGGGCTACCTGGAGGAACCAACTGTCCAGGTTTGCCTGGTACTGTCCTGATTTCAGGCTGAAAGTCCCCTGCCCTGGGTACCTCTCAGTCTTCAGCAAACCGGCTCAGTTGGTCACTCCGGTTGCCTGAACCACTGCAAAAGGATTGAGACCAATGTTTTGGGACGTCTTTGGGGAGAAGAGTCAACTCTCCAGAAGGGCCTTGATGATACCACCTCTCGCTCTTTACACCAGTGTTGTTCCTATTTATTTGAAGAAGCTAGTGTTTGTAAGAGGAATTAACCACAGAAAGGACCAGCCAGGCTAGGCATAGAACTTCATGCCCCACACAGAGTTTCCCTGTGTGAAAACAGGATGAACAGCTGCTGCATGGGGAACACACCGGGCAGCATTAAGTCAAGGCACACGCAGCACCCTGCATCGCTTACACCCAGAAATTGGAGCTTTGGTGTCAGCTCTGCTAGGGTGCTCAGCGCATCAGGTGGGGGTTCCTGAAGCTGCCCCGGCCCACACATCAGAGCAACCCCTGTGTGGGCCCCCTCTCCTCCCTGGCAGTGACTGCAGGGCAGCCGAGGCTGCTCTGGGCAACAGGCACTGTCAGGGTCCCCGACCCCGACCCAGCACTTGCACAAAGTGAGCACTTGCTGAGTGGAAGGAAAAGCCTTCCTGCAGAGCCTAAAGGGGACCAGCATCCTGATGAGGTGCAGGGGGCCGGTCAGCGTCAAGTGTGGGTGAAAAACACTGTGTCCTGAACAAATGATCCTTTAAAAGGCCCGAGAAAACTCACTGCCAGGGGACTGCATGTCCTGTTTGGCACCACACCGTTATGCTGTCACCGAGCTTTGCTTGTTTGTTAACCAGCATAGAACTAAGAATCTCCTGCTACGACGCTCAGACATCTAAGCCCCATATACAGTTTTAAATCCAGCAAGATGATGGTAGTTGAGTAGGGGATTTCTCCCCAAGGGACCCGGGGTTAAAGACGGTCATAGTGAGCGTCAGCAGGGCCTGGGAGGTGTCCTGCCAGCCCACCGTTCTCTCCTGGCAGCCTCCCACACTTCACTGAGATGAAGGAAGAAATGGGTTTTGCCTACTGAGGTCTTCCTTGGTTCGGGATGCTGAAGTGACTTGTTATCAGGGAAGCGTCCCTTTTCTCCCCTCAGGACCAGGAGATACTTTGGGGCTCTGGGGTCTAGCTCCCTCGTGTTAGAGAAAGAAGCTGAGCCCAGAGAGACCCCCCGAGTCACCCAGCAGGTAGGGGTGGCAACACGGCTTGGTACCCTGCCCCAGGCAAGAGAGAGGAGCCGGTGGTGGCCACTGGGGTATTTCTGCTGGCCCTCCCGCCTTCCTTCCTCCCTTCCACTCCTCCCTGCATCATTTTCCCTGCTTCTCTCCATCCTTCCTTCTAATATTTCCCGAGTGTCCCCTATTTGTCTGGCACTACACAGGTGCTGGGTCCCTGCCCCCAAGAAGTGTTCTAGATTTTGCCATGGTTAGAATTTTTTAAACCTCTGAAATGGCTCCGCATTCCTGTCTCTCTGAAAGGCAGGTGGCCATGCTTGGTTTGCAACAAGCCCGCCACCCTGCAGAGAGGTGAAAGGGGAGGCGGCTTGCCTGGAGGGGGTGGTGGGTGATTCGTGGTGCTGGGCTGAGCACCTAAGGAGCTGGTGACCTTGGTCATCCCTGGCCCCTGGCATCAGTAGGCAATCTCTAAATTCACATCCAGCTCAGGATTCTGGAAGGAAGCATCAGCCCCGCCTACGGATGCTAAATCTCTCCCACCCGGAGAGCACAGGGAAGTCACCACCCTGAAGGGCCACCGCAGGCTAATTTCTAAGTCGTAGGTAACACACCACTTGACTCTTGTCAGTCCGTTGGCCGGTTTATTTTTTTTTTAATAATAAATTTATTTTTTATTGGTGTTCAATTTGCCAACATACAGAATAACACCCAGTGCTCACCCCGCCAAGTGCCCCCCTCAGTGCCCGTCACCCAGTCACCCCCACCCCCCGCCCTCCTCCCCTTCCACCACCCCTAGTTCGTTTCCCAGAGTTAGGAGTCTTCATGTTCTGTCTCCCTTTCTGATATTTCCTACCCATTTCTTCTCCCTTCCCCTCTATTCCCTTTCACCATTATTTATATTCCCCAAATGAATGAGACCATATGTTTGTGGCCGGTTTAACAACCGAAGTGATTACTGGCCACACGGTAGGAGAGGAGATTCAGATGCAGCAGAAGTGTTTCAGGGTAGACATAAGGTAGAACTTGCCACACGCGCTTGCTAAGGGCTGACAGATGGCAAGTGGGGGGTGTGGACTGCCCTTCGCTGGGGTCCCCGCCGGGGTTCCTGCCCCCGTCCCTTCCCCTTCTGGCCTTCCAGGGAAAATGTCGTAACCCGGCCGCTCATTCCTTCACCCAGTGAAGTCTCAGCAACTGTTTTTGAAAAATATGTTAATTGTCATACCAACTGCCTATGGAAAACTCAGTTTCGGTGGCAGAAATAAATGCAGCGAGATAATCTTTAACTCCTTTCCTTCCTCCCCCCCACCCCCCGGCTTCATTAGGACTCCGGCGGGCGCCTGAGCGAGCCGGGCAGCGGGCACCCGGACCATGGCCAGCACGGCCGTGCAGCTGCTGGGCTTCCTGCTCAGCTTCCTGGGCCTGGTGGGCACGCTGATCACCACCATCCTGCCGCACTGGCGCCGCACGGCGCACGTGGGCACCAACATCCTGACGGCCGTGTCCTACCTGAAAGGGCTGTGGATGGAGTGCGTGTGGCACAGCACGGGCATCTACCAGTGCCAGATCTACCGCTCGCTGCTGGCGCTGCCCCGGGACCTGCAGGCGGCCCGTGCGCTCATGGTCATCTCGTGCCTGCTGTCGGCCGCCGCCTGCGCCTGTGCCGTCGTGGGCATGAAGTGCACGCGCTGCGCCAAGGGCACCCCGGCCAAGACCGTGTGCGCCGTGCTGGGCGGCGCGCTCTTCCTCCTGGCCGGCCTGCTGTGCATGGTGGCCGTCTCCTGGACCACCAACGACGTGGTGCAGAACTTCTACAACCCGCTGCTGCCCAGCGGCATGAAGTTCGAGCTCGGGCAGGCCCTCTACCTCGGCTTCATCTCCTCCTCCCTGTCGCTCATCGGTGGCACGCTGCTTTGCCTGTCCTGCCTGGACGAGGTGCCCTCCGGGCCCCACCAGGTGCCGCCCAGGGCCACCACGGCCACCACCGCTCCCGCCTACCGCCCCCCCGCTGCCTTCAAGGACAACCGGGCCCCCTCAGCCACCTCGGCCTCGCTCAGCGGGTACAGACTGAACGACTATGTGTGAGTGCCCAGGGCCTGCCCCTCCCCGAGCCCACGGACCCTGGGGTGGCACCCATGCACGGTCCCGGCCACTCTCGTGTCCAGAGGAATAATATGATCGTGAGGGGAGTGGGCTTAGAACACAGGGAAGGAGGGGGGAATGGGAGGAGAGGAGCTCTATATACCAAAGACTTACAACAATCCTTTCTGGGTTTTTTATTTATTTTATGTATTTATGTGGGTGATTTAATAACAACTGAATGCAAAGCAACTCGGGAGTTTGGTCTGTGGGGTTTGTCTGCGGTATAGGAATAAACCTTTTGGATGTGGTCGTGCACGAAATAGACAGTATCCGTTTCTGTTTCCGATCTGTCCTGTCTGCTAAGGTCTTGTAACCACCGCACACCGTCACAGCTTCACGCGGCAAAGCGATGGGGACACTCGGCGAGGGGCCCCGACCCACACATGATGGGAAAATCAGAGGAGGGTTGGGCTGATACTCATCGAAAAGCTGCTTGAGCAACACCCACCAAAAACTGTCAACTCCAGCTTAAGTGCAGAGGCAGGGCAGGAAGCACAGGGCTTTGTGGGGAAAAGACGGGGGCCGTAAATCACACAGTAAAGGTAATGTGTTCTAGTGGTAGCCCCTCACTAGTAAGGAAGCAAAAGTCAGCATTAAAAAGACAAAGCAGGGGGGAGGGGAATCTCTCTATCTCCTGGTTCTGAATGCCTGTTTCCCTTCCCAAGTTAGGCAAGTTCTCAACTATCCCAATATTTATAGCAGCAATGTCCACAATAGCCGCACTGTGGAAGGAGCCTCGGTGTCCATCGAAAGATGAATGGATAAAAATGTGGTCTATGTATACAATGGAATATTCCTCAGCCATTAGAAAAGACAAATACCCACCATCTGCTTCGACGTGGAGGGACCTGGAGGGTATTATGCTGAGTGAAGTAAGTCAGTCCGAGAAGGACAAACATTATATGGTCTCATTCATTTGGGGAATATAAAAAATAGTGAAAGGGAATAAAGGGAAAGGAGAGAAAATGAGTGAAAATATCAGTGAGGGAGACAAAACATGAGAGACACCTAACTCTGGGAAACGAACAAGGGGTGGTGGAAAGGGAGGTGGGTGGGGAGTGGGGGTGACTGGGTGATGGGCACTGAGGGGGGCACCTGGCGGGATGAGCACTGGGTGTTATGCTATATGTTGGCAAATTGAACTCTAATTAAAAAATTAAAATAAATAAATAAATAAATAAATAAATAAATAAATAAATAAATAAAAAGACAAAGCAGGGATGCCTGAGTGGCCCA
Source organism: Canis lupus baileyi (assembly GCF_048164855.1). Lineage (NCBI taxonomy): Eukaryota > Metazoa > Chordata > Mammalia > Carnivora > Canidae > Canis > Canis lupus. The sequence goes on along the minus strand of NC_132867.1, from coordinate 34,850,468 downwards.
GCAGTTGCCCTGCCTTCGGCTCAGGGTGTGATCCCGGGGTCCTGGGATCGAGTCCTGCATCAGGCTCCTCGCAGGGAGCCTCCTTCTCCCTCTGCTTGTGTCTCTGCCTCTTTGTGTCTCTCATGAATAAATAAATAAAATCATTTAAAAAAGACAAATCAGGGGTGGCTGCTTACTTAGCTATCTAGGCATTGGCAAGAAGCCCAGTTAGGAGCACTGCTCACGCCCAAGGGCCCTGCAGGACACCACCAGCTCCTTTTCTGGGGACAGAAGCAGGATGGCAGGGCACCTAGATGGCTCAGTGGTTGAGCATCTGCTCTTGGCTCGGGGCGTGATCCTGGTGACCTGGGATCGAGTCCCACGTCGGGCTCCCTGCATGGAGCCTGCTTCTCCCTCTGCCCGTGTCTCTGCCTCTCTCTCTGTGTCTCTCATGAGTAAATAAATAAAATCTTAAAAAAAAAAAAAAAAAGAAGCAGGATTGCAGCTGCCATCAGAACAGGTACAAGAGTGTGTTTACTTCTCTTTTAGCTCCAAAGCACTGCTGAGAGGACCAGATGAGCTCGGACTTCTTTAAGAACATCGATGATGCTTTCTGGTTGTGATCTAAATCACATGGTCAGAGAGCTGAACAGGGTCACACACACACACACACACACACACACACACACAGCTCTCCCATTAGCCTGGGGACCTTAGTCCTGTTCTATCTCCATCCATTTCACAGCCTTCCCATGATTCCCCCTGATGGTGCCCGGCTCATGCCTTTGTCCCAAACTTCAAGTTCTGAACATGTCAAGAGAATACCCTGTTCTGCAGAAGGGCTGTGCCTGAGAGCTGTGCCTCCATGCTCAAGGGGTCTTGGAGAAGAGTGGCCAGGGTTCCAGCAGTCATTGCCTGCAGAGGAGAGAGCCACAGCATGTCAGCACAGACATGGAGCCAGCTGGCCAACCTCGCTGCTGCAGTGGCCAGGATCAGAAGGGTGGAAGAGGAGGCTCCTGGACCATGGTCAAAGGGCCAGGCAGGCTGTAGCATGGTGCCCCTGGATCCAACAAGGCCAGAGGTGGGTTCATCCTCCGCTGACTTCATGCTTCCATCTGACAGGGTCCTCCAGGCCCTCTGATCAGGCCACTGAGATGGTGACAAGAACCTCAGCCACCATGTGCTTCACGTGCAGGCAGAGGCTCTCAGCAGGGATGTGTGTACACTGAGAGACCCTCTGGCTCCTTTTGGCCTTACCAGTTACAGCTACTGAACTACACTGTTGCTGAGGTCTGGCAGGAGGAAAACCTTCCCGACATGGGGAAGTGGGAGTTAAAGGAGAAGCTCTGTACTACTTTTTGTTGACCTTACAACCCAGGCAACAGGTACCACCTGGGTTTGGAAGGAGGGGTGCAGTACATTTTAGCCTTTATCTGAGCACAGAGAATCTAGGAGGGCTGCCATCCCAACAAGGCCAGGGAATTAGACCAGAAAGGTCATCATTCATGTAGGATGAAACAAATAATCTTAACCTACTCTTTAAACTATAAAAAAATAAATCAATCTGAACCAATAAAGAAGGGAAATAGAATCTTCTAAAACCAGAATGATATTCTGTTAGCCCTCCCTTGATGGTCATGGTCTACAATGTGTCTGGTGAAGTTACTCTAGGTAATAGACCTATTATAAATTAAAGAAAAAATAGCATTTTTTCAAATTCTTCCTTGAATTATCTCATTACTAAAATAAAACATGTCCCTATCTCTTACTCAGGTGAGAAGTCAATAGTAATAGTGATTACAGTTTACTGGGCACTTACTATGTGCCAAGCATACTTTTTGTTGACTAATTTGGTCCAATGAGACCCATGAGAACCCAATGAGATAAACACAACTCTTAACCCCATTTTACAAAGGAGAAAATTAAAGCATTTAGAAGAGATTAGCTACTTGCCCAGGATCACAGAGCCAATGAGTAAAAGACCCAGGATTCAAAGCCAGACAGGTAAGCAGGTGACAGATATGTTCACTCAAGTAGCGGCATGACCCATAGTCTAATTGCTTTTGTGTCTAGACTATTTCCAAATAATTAAGAGATTATTTCATGACCATATATGGTTCTTGCCACAATCTTCACCCCCTAGAGCTTCTGTTGCCTGGGCTCTGGCTGTATTGATGGAATGTGATGCCAGACCCAAAGGTCCAAACTTGAATTCCCATAGAAAGCAGGAAGCAACATATAAGAAGTGACACATGGATGACTCCGTCCTATAGCTAGCCAGTCCGAACAGGAAGTAGATGTGAATAAGACCTTGATTCTCTCCCTCAAGAAACAGGGTATAAGGATGCAGTTCCCTGTTTCCTCCGTCACTCCCAGAGCAAGTATCTCAGGCCACGCAAGCCCGTCTCTTGCCATGTTACCACCAGGGCCTTCAAGTAGGTGCCTGTTCCTGGTTTTGCCCAAACCTTTGGAACTGGTCGGTCTTAAGCAAGGCTGCTTTAACAACAGTATGGTCTTCTTTTGGAGGTCCAACACACAGTCCCAAGTTTCAGAATAAAAAGGAAATGTGAGTCAGACCATTGTCATGAATATAAATTACAACATGACCCTCATGGGATAAGAAATGCTACAATTCCTTGCTTCTCTAAATCAAATCAAGTTTGGCTCTGATCCATGTTTTCTGGTTCTCTCCCCTGCATTTAGGATGTCTCAGGGCCACAGAGCTAAGGGAGGCCCTGGATTTGTAGGAGTGAAGGCCAGTCTTTTTTTTTTTTTTAATTTATTTTTTATTGGTGTTCAATTTACTAACATACAGAATAACACCCAGTGCCCGTCACCCATTCACTCCCACCCCCTGCCCTCCTCCCCTTCTACCACCCCTAGTTCGTTTCCCAGAGTTAGCAGTCTTTACGTTCTGTCTCCCTTTCTGATATTTCCCACACATTTCTTCTCCCTTCCCTTATATTCCCTTTCACTATTATTTATATTCCCCAAATGAATGAGAACATATAATGTTTGTCCTTCTCCGACTGACTTACTTCACTCAGCATAATACCCTCCAGTTCCATCCACGTTGAAGCAAATGGTGGGTATTTGTCATTTCTAATAGCTGAGTAATATTCCATTGTATATATAAACCACATCTTCTTTATCCATTCATCTTTCGTTGGACACCGAGGCTCCTTCCACAGTTTGGCTATCGTGGCCATTGCTGCTATAAACATCGGGGTGCAGGTGTCCCGGCGTTTCATTGCATTTGTATCTTTGGGGTAAATCCCCAACAGTGCAATTGCTGGGTCGTAGGGCAGGTATATTTTTAACTGTTTGAGGAACCTCCACACAGTTTTCCAGAGTGGCTGACCAGTTCACATTCCCACCAACAGTGTATGAGGGTTCCCTTTTCTCCGCATCCTCTCCAACATTTGTTGTTTCCTGCCTTGTTAATTTGCCCCATTCTCACTGGTGTGAGGTGGTATCTCATTGTAGTTTTGATTTGTATTTCCCTGATGGCAAGTGATGCAGAACATTTTCTCATATGCATGTTGGCCATGTCTATGTCTTCCTCTGTGAGATTTCTGTTCATGTCTTTTGCCCATTTCATGATTGGATTGTTTGTTTCTTTGGTGTTGAGTTTGATAAGTTCTTTATAGATCTTGGAAACTAGCCCTTTATCTGATAGGTCATTTGCAAATATCTTCTCCCATTCTGTAGGTTGTCTTTGAGTTTTGTTGACTGTATCCTTTGCTGTGCAAAAGCTTCTTATCTTGATGAAGTCCCAATAGTTCATTTTTGCTTTTGTTTCTTTTGCCTTTGTGGATGTATCTTGCAAGAAGTTACTATGGCCGAGTTCAAAAAGGGTGTTGCCTGTGTTCTTCTCTAGGATTTTGATGGAATCTTGTCTCACATTTAGATCTTTCATCCATTTTGAGTTTATCTTGGTGTATGGTGAAAGAGAGTGGTCTAGTTTCATTCTTCTGCATGTGGATGTCCAATTTTCCCAGCACCATTTATTGAAGAGACTGTCTTTCTTCCAATGGATAGTCTTTCCTCCTTTATCGAATATTAGTTGCCCATAAAGTTCAGGGTCCACTTCTGGATTCTCTATTCTGTTCCACTGATCTATGTGTCTGTTTTTGTGCCAGTACCACACTGTCTTGATGACCACAGCTTTGTAGTACAACCTGAAATCTGGCATTGTGATGCCCCCAGATATGGTTTTCTTTTTTAAAATTCCCCTGGCTATTCGGGGTCTTTTCTGATTCCACACAAATCTTAAAATAATTTGTTCTAACTCTCTGAAGAAAGTCCATGGTATTTTGATAGGGATTGCATTAAACGTGTATATTGCCCTGGGTAACATTGACATTTTCACAATATTAATTCTGCCAATCCATGAGCATGGAATATTTTTCCATCTCTTTGTGTCTTCCTCAATTTCTTTCAGAAGTGTTCTATAGTTTTGAGGGTATAGATCCTTTACATCTTTGGTTAGGTTTATTCCTAGGTATCTTATGCTTTTGGGTGCAATTGTAAATGGGATTGACTCCTTAATTTCTCTTTCTTCAGTCTCATTGTTAGTGTATAGAAATGCCACTGACTTCTGGGCATTGATTTTGTATCCTGCCACGCTACCGAATTGCTGTATGAGTTCTAGCAATCTTGGGGTGGAGACTTTTGGGTTTTCTATGTAGAGTATCATGTCATCGGCGAAGAGGGAGAGTTTGACTTCTTCTTTGCCAATTTGAATGTGAAGGCCAGTCTTGAGTCCTTGAGGATGCCTTGTTGTTACCCATTGACTGTTGGCATTGGTGCTTTCACAGCCCACGGCCTCCTGATGCTCCTCCCAGGCCACAACCCATCCATCACCACAGTCATTCATGTCATGTCCCAAGCCCTCACCAGCCCTGTGTGAGCAGACACTGGAAACTTCCACTCATGAACTCTTTGTCCTTGGCTGAGTCTCTGGAAGCCACTTTCTGAGATGGAGACATGCCCCTCTCCTACCCAAAGCACCTGAATGTTGCCTCTTGAATAGCACACTCTGATTGCTCTCATAGGTTTAGCCTTTAGAAATCAAAGGCCTCTGAAATCTCCCAGACAACTCTACTTTTGTGTCAGCCACTCTCAGCCCTAGGTGGAAACAATTTGAGAATGATCGCTCACTCACAATCTGTATAGCAACCGTCTATTACGTTGTGGTGATAAACTGAAGGCAGGGTCAGGATTTCCACACTCAGTGCCTGGCCCCAACATCCCATGCTTGGCTACAGCGCCACTGTACTTCTCCCTGCCTCGATCCCTCCTTGCTTTTTCCCTGCCAGGCAGAGGGAATGGCATGGATGATGAGAATCTTGGCAGGAGATGTGGCTGTGAACCAGGTGGCAGGATGGATGGGGAAGAAGAGATTGGCCTGCAGACAGAGCCAATAGGATTTCCTGGGGGCTTGATTCTGGGCTTGAAAAGAAAAGTCTTAAAAAAAAAAAAAAGAAAGAAAGAAAAGTCTTAAAGGATGATGCCAAGATTTGGGGCTGGATCAACTGGAAGCATGGGGTTACAACTTTCTGAAATGAAGAAGATTCTAGAAAGAAAAATTCTAGTAGAATCTAGAAGATTCTAGTAGAAAAATCTACTAAGGTAGATTAAATCAATTTACCAGGTGTTTGGTCTGAGCTGCCTCCAGGGGAGATGTGGGGTGGATTCTTGGATATACAAAGCTGGAGCTCAGAGAGAGGTCACTTTGGGAGCCATCAGCCCAGGAATATCACTTAAGCTGGCAGCTAGAAAGGATCACGTTGGAAGTGAACCAGATGAGGAATCAGAGGCCAAAGAGGTTCATGTTTGGAGGGTGGGAGGATGAGGTGGATTGATCTAGCCAGCAGCTGGAGGGGGAATGCCCAGTGAGCAAGGAGAACTAAGGAGAGGATGTTCTTGAAGGGAGTGATCAGCAGCGTTACATTAACTCCTTGATCTTCATGGTCATGTGGGATGGAGGTGTTGTGGTTGGCTTCATTTGCAGGGCAGGCACTGGGCTTAGAAAAGCAAAAGTGAATGGGTGACGGGCACTGGGGGTTATTCTGTATGTTAGTAAATTGAACACCAATAAAAAATAAATTAAAAAAAAAAAAAAAAGAAAAGCAAAAGGGAAGCTGAGGGCGGTGGCCAGGTGGAAGCAACAAGCTGCCTGCGTGGAGAGCGGATGCACTAAGGTTACAACACTCTTGTATCCAAGCCCTAAGGTTGCAAGAGCCCTCAAGGAAAAATACGCAGCTCGAAGCTCCCTCATAAGCTTTAAGGCAGACCTACTAGGATTCTTCCCGAGATAACACATTAGGAGTCTTCTCTCCAGGTTCTGTCCTAGGTTCCCGTGGACTCCACACCACATTAATATTTTTGAATAGAAAGACAAAAGAGAACTATGTAAGATTTCAAAAAGAAACCAATGAAATTGAAAGGGGTTGTCAAAATATTTACAAAGTGTGACATCACTGGTAATATTTGCACTCCTTCAGGAATGCGCTAAATGACAATACCCTGCAAAAAATACTGCAAGGCCAAAAGCAATAATGAGCGTAAATAGTATTTTCAGAAATTTGCAACAATTTGATATGAAAATATTTGCGACTTCCAGTAGTGATAAAGTCTCAAGGGCTACAATTCAAAAAAGAAAGAAAGAAAGAGGAAGAAGAGAGAAAGAAAGAAAGAAAGAAAGAAAGAAAGAAAGAAAGAAAGAAAGAAAGAAAGAAGAAAGAGAAGAAAAAAGAAAGAAAGAAAGAAAGAAAGAAAGAAAGAAAGAAAAGAAAGAAAGAAAGAAAGAAAGAAAGAAAGAAAGAAAGAAAATTCCTCAGATGACTTAAAGATACGCTTAAAGCCCCTTTGCATGAAGAGTTCTGCAGCCTGAAATTCAAACTTCCTACTGCACATAAGTAATAGTCTACTAGGTGCCTGGTGGCTGGATCAGAAAAGAATGAGACTCTTGATCTCTAGATTGTGAGTTCAAGCCCCATGTTGGGAGTAGAGATTACTAAAAATAATAATAAGTTTAAGAACAAATTTTTAAAAGATTTTATTTATTCATGAGAGAGAGAAGCAGACACATAGGCAGAGGGAGAAGAAGCAGGCTACCCATGAGGAGCCCGATGCAGGACTCGATCCCAGGACCCCAGGATCACGACCTGAGCTGAAGGCAGACGCTCAACCACTGAACCACCCAGGGGTCCAAAGAAAAAAAATGTTTAAATTAAAATAAAATAAACCTTAAGAGCCACCTGGGAACCCCAGAAGTCTTATGCATGTGTCTGGGGGGCTAGGGGACCCCAGAACAGCAGCCTAGACCTGCCTCCGCCATTCCTGAAGACAGTGGAAATCTGGCTCCACTTTTTTTTTATATATTTTTTTTCTTGTAGTCCTTTATTTTACATCTAATTTAATTTATAATTTGTAACAAAACTTCTACTTTACAAAGTTTTGTAGGCTATTCTTTTCACATAGCATTATATATGGACATTATTTTTTTAATATTTCAAGTACATATTTATTTATTTATTTATTTATTTGTTTGTTTGTTTGTTTGTTTTAACTGCTCAGTAAGAGCCATCTCAATGCCCCAAAGTAAATCACAATGACCCCAGGCAGTATTCCCATCTGTTACAGACAGAGCAGGAGCTCCTCACGGTGGCCAGAGAAGCACCAGGCATAGGTACCCAGTCATGGGGTTTCTTGGTACCGCTGGCTGCCATTTGCAAGGTCCACAGATGAGAGAGAGAGAGAGAGAGAGAGAGAAGAGCCCCTGGGAACAGCCTTGCTAAACCAAGTCAGGCCAAAAAAATTAATAATAAAACAAATAAAAAATAAACCAAGTCAGGCCAAGAGCAAAGGCAAATCCAGTGCACATTTCTTCTGCCAGAAAAGTCAGTTTTAGACAAATGATATTAGAATTAACCATACTCAGTAGCTTAACAGTCACCAAGCTCCAGAGAGGGGGGAGGAAGCAGAAGACACGCCCCAGGGGAACAACAGGTGAGTAAACCAGGTTTAACTACAACTTGGAGGAGTAGAGCCTCCACACATCTCCTATAGTATCCTCACACCTTTCTCAACCAGGAAGAGACACAGGGGTGTGGTGTGTGTGTGTGAGAGAGAAAGAGAGAGACAGAGAGACAGAGACAAAAGGAGAGATTGAAATCTGAGGTCCTGGATATTTGAAGCTATTTCTTGAATCAAAAAGCACAAAGCCAATTACTGGGCAACTATCCAAATGAAAACACAGAAATTTCATTCTAGTAAATTATTTTAAAATACTACCAACTGGCTCTTGCAGGTGTGTGTGGCAGGGGAAAGGCATGAGCCAATAGTCCATTTCCTGCCTGGGAAAGGCCAGCGGAGGTCGACCCCATAAATCTTGGAGGTCCCCAGGCCCTGGGGGTGATTCACCTGCATCCTCCTCACACCTCCTGCTCTAGAGCTTCACCTCCGAAAAGCTCAGCACGGAATATACTGCAATTCCTTTCTCCTATGGGGCTCTCTATTTAAAAGCTCGCCACCCTGCCATCCCTGCTGGGTAAATGATTGACTGGCCCAAGCTTTCCATCCCACCAGGGCAGCCTACCAGCTCCTGCTGGGAGCATCAGCTGCCTAGAGCTCTGGGGAGGTCTGGGATTTTTTTCAGTTATCCCAGGCATTTTTCCAAAATAAAGCATTTGCATAGATTTCCCATCCAGCATAATAAATAGCAAGAAGGCAGGATTTAACAGTCAGAAAAACATAGGAGAGTTTTGGTCTAGTGGCTTCAACAGGTGTCTGGGGAAGCTGGTGCCTGCCTTGAGTAGGAGCTCATGATGACTTTGCTCAACACGAGTTGGAGGCAATGGGGGACCAGGACAGTGAAGCTCTTGTGTGAATAAGGAGACCCAGTGCTATACTCAGGAGTCCCTGAGCCTAGACAGAACCTGATCCCCAGCCTCTCCCCAGACAACCGTCTCAGCTGGAGAGGTAGCCTGTTTTTCCATTCACAGCTCTATAAATATTTCTGTTATGAAATTTACCACCCCTCTTCGTAATGACTATGAATTGCTCTGTGATACCCAGACATCAGACCATCACATGACTTTGTTTTTCCAACATAAAATCTAGTTCTGATTAAAATCACAATAAGATAAGTACCACTACATGCACGCTAGGCTGGCTAAATTGTAAAGGATTGACAATATCAAGTGTTGACTAGGAGATGAAGCAACGACAACTTCTGTTTCCAGGAGTGAAGGGGCACATCCGTACCATTACAGATGGTTATGGGCAGGGGGTAGTTGGGAGGCTTCTGGGTGCTGGTAATGTTCCCTCTCTAGATCTGGGTGGTACTTATACAGCTATATTCATCCAATGGTCATTTATCTAGGTAGACACTCATAACTGGGATATGTTTATTTTATTTTGTTTTCTTTACAACTCACCCTGTGTTTGCCTCCTTCTCCCATGAGATTCTGAGCTTTCCTGATCTAGGAAGTTATGTTCCCATGGCCTTGTACATGGTAGCTCTTCAACAAGTGACTTGCTGTTGAATACATGGCTTTGTACTTCACAAAAAGCTATCGAATCCCTTTAGATATGCAACTCTTCTACATATTTGACATATGATTCAGTTTATTTTAGAAATCTCTTTGCACAAAACGTCTCAGGACTGCATTGTGTGGAAAACAGGGCCTTCCTCACATCATGGGCCACTCCACTCTTAGAAAGTCCGCTTGACCAAAGCTGAAAAGGAGAATAAAAATATAGGGATGTATTTTGTACTGTGCTCCTGAGCCCAGGCCTTTTTCCAAGTGGATGTTGAACTTTGTTTCACCAGGAGAGTCAACAACACATGGCATAGAGAGAGGCAATCCCCTACTCGGCCCAAATGTGGTCAGGGCCATGGTTAAATCAGGGTCTTTAGGGAGAAGCTCTGTGCCAGTCTGGTGCTCTAAAACATCTGTACATCTTGTCTTCTGCGAATGGAATTCTTTTAATGAAACCAAAGTCTTTCCATTAATATTTAAATAAAAGGCTTTAAGTTTCCCCCATCTTATATACAATTCATCCAACTTACTTGTCGGTCCTGTTCTGCTTGCTCTCTGCCCTCCTTCCTTTTTTATTTATTTATTTATTTATTTATTTTTTCTGCCCTCCTTCCTCTCAAGAGCCTTCTTCACACAAATTGGGGTCGCAGGCCCTCTAGACTGTCTCCTTGACTATTTCTCTCTGTCCTGTTTGTCTAATTCTTTGACATCTTTCCTGATTTTTCCGCTTGTCTACCAATTGTTGAGAGAAGAGTGTTGCAATCTCTGATTATACATGGAGGGGCTGCCTATTTCTCCTTGCAGTTCTATAAGTTTTTACTTCATGTACTTTGAAGCTCCATTATTAGGTGCATAAATTAGAATTACGTCCTTTTGACGTAAACCTAACTATATCAAGAGTCACATGAAATGTACATGAACTAACTGCCTCAATTTTAAAAATAGAGATTGTCAAACTGGATAAAAAAGTAAGACCCACCTCTCTGATGCCTGCATAGAAATGCTCTTTAAAAATAAGGACAAAATAAGTTAAAAGGATGGAAAAATATACAATGTGAATACTAATTTATTTTTTTTAATTTATTTTTTATTGGTGTTCAATTTACTAACATACAGAATAACCCCCAGTGCCCGTCACCCATTCACTCCCACCCCCCGCCCTCCTCCCCTTCCACCACCCCTAGTTCGTTTCCCAGAGTTAGCAGTCTTTACGTTCTGTCTCCCTTTCTGATATTTCCCACACATTTCTTCCCCCTTCCCTTATATTCCCTTTCACTATTATTTATATTCCCCAAATGAATGAGAACATATAATGTTTGTCCTTCTCCGACTGGCTTACTTCACTCAGCATAATACCCTCCAGTTCCATCCACGTTGAAGCAAATGGTGGGTATTTGTCATTTCTAATAGCTGAGTAATATTCCATTGTATACATAAACCACATCTTCTTTATCCATTCATCTTTCGTTGGACACCGAGTCTCCTTCCACAGTTTGGCTATCGTGGCCATTGCTGCTATAAACATCGGGGTGCAGGTGTCCCGGCATTTCATTGCATCTGTATCTTTGGGGTAAATCCCCAACAGTGCAATTGCTGGGTCGTAGGGCAGGTCTATTTTTAACTGTTTGAGGAACCTCCACACAGTTTTCCAGAGTGGCTGCACCAGTTCACATTCCCACCAACAGTGTATGAGGGTTCCCTTTTCTCCGCATCCTCTCCAACATTTGTTGTTTCCTGCCTTGTTAATTTGCCCCATTCTCACTGGTGTGAGGTGGTATCTCATTGTGGTTTTGATTTGTATTTCCCTGATGGCAAGTGATGCAGAGCATTTTCTCATGTGCATGTTGGCCATGTCTATGTCTTCCTCTGTGAGATTTCTGTTCATGTCTTTTGCCCATTTCATGATTGGATTGTTTGTTTCTTTGGTGTTGAGTTTGATAAGTTCTTTATAGATCTTGGAAACTAGCCCTTTATCTGATATGTCATTTGCAAATATCTTCTCCCATTCTGTAGGTTGTCTTTGAGTTTTGTTGACTGTATCCTTTGCTGTGCAAAATCTTCTTATCTTGATGAAGTCCCAATAGTTCATTTTTGCTTTTGTTTCTTTTGCCTTCGTGGATGTAATTAAAAGAAAAAAGATGGAGTGGCTGTAATATTATCAGACAAAGTAGATTCCAGAGCAAAGAATATTAAGAGGGTTATAGTAGTTCATTGTGTAACAATGAAGGGGTCACAACAATTCTGGACTGTTCTGGAATCCTATTCATGCATATCCTTCCTTTTCATAAAGTGACAGACAGCCAAAGCCATCCTTTTAAATTGGAACTTCCAATCAAGACAGTAGGCTAAGTTTATGTTTAAATGCCTATCCCTTCTTTGGATCCCGTCAAAATAATACAAAATAATAGTAAATAATAAAAGAATGAAATGCACAACAAAGAGAACGGAAAAAGGACTGTTAGGGTTTGGGGTTTGGGTTTTTTTTTTTTAAATCATTGGAAACAAAAAGCTGATGTGAAAATATAATTTTCAAATCAGAGAGGTGGGAGGCACAACAAGGAGGGCAAGTGGAGCTGAGTGAGGGGAAACCCTGGAGGAGTCCAACAAGAAAGCTGACTCAGAGCTGAGAAGGAAAGGATGGAAAATGCAAATGGCAGAGTTACTCCATTTACTGCTTCTCCCCATCCCCACAGGCACACACAGAGGATCTAGGATAACCATTCTAGGTTCTAGGGAGTTATGGGGCAAGTAGTACAGGTGTCTGCACGTTACTGTGAACCCCTCTACCTCTGGCATTTCAGAAGTCCTCAAGAAGTCCAGCTTCCTGCTCCCTCTGGCCCAAGGGAAGCCTTCCTTTTGACAAGTCTTTCTTGCATAAATCACACTCTCGGCCAGCGTCTGCATTGCCTCCTGCTTCCAAGAAGTAAGACACTTGAGGAAAGCCTGCAGCATGAAAGAGAAAGAGAGAGAAAGAGAGAGAGACTGACACTAGAGTAGTTCAGGGAAGAGAAGAGAATGTTTTGAAATCTCTATTCTGTACTCTTACAGAAATTCAAGGTCTTATTTCTTCCATAAGAAGAGAATGCTATGAAAAAATCAGAAAATGGAAAAGATTTTTAAGTTAAAATTTTTTTTTTTAATTTATGATAGTCACAGAGAGAGAGAGAGAGAGAGGCAGAGACAGGCAGAGGGAGAAGCAGGCTCCATGCACCGGGAGCCCGACGTGGGATTTGATCCCGGGTCTCCAGGATCGCGCCCTGGGCCAAAGGCAGGAGCCAAACCGCTGCGCCACCCAGGGATCCCTTAAGTTAAAATTTTTAATAGAATATTTAAAAGTTTTATATAAAACAAATAAATACATTTAAAAATTAAATACCTGAGTTGAAACATAAAGTAGAAAAAATATTCCAAAGCATAACAAAGATTAAATTACAAATAATAAGGGCACATGGCTGGCTCAGTTGGTGGAGCGTGTGACTCTTGATCTTGAGGTTGTGGGTTTGAGCCTCACATTGGATACAGAGATTACTTAAAAAAAACCATACAAATAATAGGGAACCACAGACCAGAAGATGAAAGACACAGAGCATCCCTGCAGGAGGTCAAACATCTGACAAACAGGAGTTCCTAAATAATAATAATAATAATAATAATAATAATAATAATAATATAGACAAGTAGAAATTATGTTTAAAAATGAGAAAAAAATCCCAGACCTGAAGGAAGACATGAATTTCCAAATTGAAGGGACTTAAAAGATATTAAATGCAATACTAGAGATTCACACAAATAAATAAGATACAGCCTCATGAAATTTCAGAACATCAGAAAAAAAAAAAGATGTTTAAAAAACTCCCAGAGAGCAAAAAAAAAAAAAAAAAAAACCCAGATCATATAGAAAGAATAGCTGGTTCCTTCTCATCCACAGCAGCTCCCACATCCCTGTTAGACCCTATCTCCGCACACTGTCCACTCCTTCCAACCCTTCTCAGAATGAGTGATTATCGTGTGGTACCTATATTTCTTTTCTGACTCCTCCATTAGACTCCAGGTCCTTCAGTGCAGAGATTTGGTCCATATCATTCACTGTCATATGTGAAAGACCTGGCATAGCCCTGGGTTAAAAATATGTATGTGATTTAATTGGAGTTCCCTTTGAAGCAGGGAAGGCAAGAAGCGCGAGTTCCTCCTTGGAATGCTAGCAAAGCGCTTTGATTTACACAACAGTGTGACGGACACCTCAGCAAGTCCAAGTGCCCAAGGATGGAGGGGAAAATACACAAAAAAAGGAAGACCGGAGCACCAAGATTGACTTGGGTCCCGTGCCACCTGGCAGCCTACACTACTACAGAACATTCTTTGGAGAAGCCTCAGCTCAGAAGCTGTCTTTGCAGTTTGGGTTAAATTCACTCCTTAGTTAGCCTGGTTTGCTGGAGCAGAGTCTGGAGTAGGGGAGGTTGGACCCCAGAGGTGAGGGCAGCAATATGAGGAGGAAACTCTGGGAGCCCTGGGAGCAGCAGTGTCCTATCCTGTCCTGTGCATCTAGACTTCATCCTGCTGCTCAGGCAGGGAGACCCTCTGTGAGGAGTGGACACGCTGGGGAGACCCCTCTGCTTGAGCTCCGGGGCCAGAGGTGTTACTACTGATCCTCCCTTCCTCAGGTGCTGTTCTGGGTCACTGATCTCCCAGAAGTAACTCTCACTCTGTGGCAGCTGAGACTCCAGGGGAAGACACAAAGAGATGGAAAAATATATACAGCTTCCTTCAGTTGCTCTTGCCCTTCCACGTTGGCCAGGCCACGCTGGCAGAGCAACCCTCCTCGTTTATGCACGTATTCCATTTCAGCACCTCCTCTTTCCACTCCTGAAATACCAAACTACAAATCGAGAGCTGTGTGTGAGAGCCCCGGTCTTACAGAATTAAGAAACCCTAATAACACGCACCTCAGAATCCATGACTAGTTCTGTGGGAGCATTTCCAAGAGGTGAGGCTGAAGAATTGAGAGAGTGTGAAAGGATAGATGGGGGTCCTAGAGAAAGTCCCAGGAAATGACTTCACCAGCACATCTTGAAGAGAATCCCAATTAAAATGTGGTGGTGGCCCAGGAACTCTGCTTCTAAGTACATATCCAAAGTGATTGAAAACAGATACGTAGATGAATGCTTGTACATGAATGTTTATAGCAGCATAATTCACAATAGTCAAAAGGTGGAAACAGTCCAAAAGTCCATCAACAGATGAATGGATAAATCAAATGTGGTCTATCCATACAATGGACTATCACTCAGCCATGAAGAGGAATAAGGTACTGAATACATGCTTTAACATGAATGAACATCAAAGAAAGCATGCTAAGTGAAGAAAACAGATGCAAAAGATCACATATTGTAGGACTGCATTTATATAAAATTATATAACATCTTCAGGATCTATCCTTGTTGTGGCATGTCCAGAACTTCATTCCTCTGTGGCTGAATTGTATTCCCTTGTATGGATAGACAGCAAGTACTGTGTGTGTTCCCTGCTGGACCAGCCCAGTCAGATTAGTGGTTCCCAGGGACTAGAGTGAGAGAGAAGAGCAGGGAGTGATTGCTTATTGGGTATGAGATTTTCTTTGGGGGTGATTAAAATGTTTTGGGATGACATAGATGCAGTAGTTGCACAGCACTGTGAATGTATTAAATGACGGTGAATTATATATTTTAAAATGGTTAATTTGGGGACACCTGGGTGACTCAGTGGTTGAGCACCTGCCTTTAGCTCAGAGTATGATCCTGAAGTCCTGGGATTGAGTTACGCATTAGGCTTCCCATGGGGAGCCTGCTTCTCCCCCTGCCTATGTCTCTGTCTCTCTCTCTGTGTCTTCATGAATAAATAAATAAAATATTTTTTAAATGGTTAATTTTATTTTACTGTGATTTTTATTTTATTTATTTTTAAAGATTTTATTTATTTATTCATGAGAGGCAGAGAGAGAGAGAGAGAGAGAGAGAGAGAGGCAGAGACACAGGCAGAGGGAGAAGCAGGCTCCATGCAGGGAGCCCGACGTGGGACTCCATCCCGGGATGCCAGGATCATACCCTGGGCCGAAAGCAGGCGCCAAACTGCTGAGCCACCCAGGGATCCCCTACTGTGATTTTTTTAAATGGCTAACTTTATGTTATGTAAATTTCACCTCAATTGTTACAAAAATGTTATACTACATGGTTCTCCATGGCTGTTACCAGGAAGGAAAGGGGGATCTCACAGCCTGAGGCTGCAGCCCAGTAGGGTGGAAGGGACAGCCACAGCCCTGCTGCTCTACTCTGACCACCCATAGATACAAACCTCCATGTGTTGGCACTCACTCAAGAGAGACCTAAAGAACAAAACATCTAACAATGATTTCTCAGTGTTTGCAATGAAATACAAGATATAACTCCCTCCCCTGTCTCCCCTAGTAAGCCGTCAGTAAAATCTGCAAAATCATGAATGCTTTTGGGCAACTGGGAATATTTGGAGGGAAATTGAAGAAATTTTTTGCCTTGGCTGGTACAGCAGGGAACACACATGATACATGTGGATTCAGGAGTAAAAGAACACAGGACCATTGATCTCTGGGCTCCATGAGAAAGAAAACTCCATTTAGGCTGAAATTATGAAGGACCCCAACCACTTCTCATCATCAAAGACCATTGGCCAGATGTGTATGAGAAACGACATACACAGAGGATACATAGGAACGAAGAATACCCATCTTACAAGCACAGTGAGTGCTTTCAGAGGAAACGAAGGCATTTCTGAAAGAATCTCCCCCTCCCCAAAACATCCCAATTCACATTTTAGCATGAAAGAGCTAAAAGCATGGGTGGACTAGTGAAGGAAAGAAAAACCCTCCATTGGAACAGCTCCTACTGGAGATCAGCAGGCACGTAAAACTTAACAAAAAGGCTCTCAACTAAGGAGCATTATGTTTTCTCCCAGTTCTGAGCTTCATGTACTGTTCCTTTTTCCTGGAATGCCCACCTCCTAAATCTTCAAATGGCTTATTTCTCCCTTTAATTCTGCTTCCTTTCAAATGTCAGCTCCTCAGAGAGGTCTTCCTTTCCTAATGGGAAGATCTAGAAACTGCAGACAAGTGGCAACTGTTGGATAAAAATAAGTGCTACTACATAAAGCGCACAAGCCAGGCTGCAAGGAGGCATCACTCCTACTCAACTTCTCACACCAGTGCAGAGGAACAAACTGAAATCCAAGGGCAATCCCACATGCACAGAACAAGGTAAAACATCAACCCAGTTTCCCATGGATTCAACAAATTCAGGGCAAGAGCTTCCAGAATGCATCTGCTCACAACCTTGGTCCTCCTCCCAAACTCTCAAGCAAGTGAAGATCTAAACAGAGAACATAAATTATTAACCCCCCACCTTTCAGAATAAACGCTAAGGGAAGGATTGAAATAGTGCTAAGAAACATAGGAAAGGAAAATCGTACCCATATCGTTTTTGAGCAATCAAGACAACAAGCATTTCCATCATCTCCAAAAGTTTAGCCATGCCCTTAGCATCCCCATACCCAGGTAACTACTATGAGGTTCCATTTATATAAAATTCTTAAAAATGCAAACAGGGATAATTACACTGTGTCATGTCTTATCTTCATGCCTTTTATTTATTTATCTTGCCTTATTGCGATGTCTGTAACCTTCAAAACAATATTGAATAGAAGTGTTCAAAATGCAAATCCTTGCCTCATTCCCAGTCTTGGGGGAAACAACTCAGTCTTTCACCATTTGGTCTGATGTTAGTTTTAGCCAAGTGTATTTTAGAGAAGTCCATGAAAATGATATATTTCCTATAATCCTGACCATTTGATAACATCTTTCGGTTGCTTTGTCAGACAAATGATAATTAGGCTGGTTATGGAAAATTGGGTCAAACAATTTCTCAAACAAAACCTTCAATGGACATTGTTCTATTTTATCCTTTCATTTTAAACTGCTGAGGAGAAATTTGAAGTTAGACTAATTTTTCTTTAGTAAACAACTTTATTTTTGTCACAATCACTTCAACCTTATATTTCAACAATTTTATCCAGAGTTTATAGTTCTTTATTATTTTTGTCCCAAAAAATAAAGGACTCTTGATGTACAAATTTATTTCTTTCTTCATTTTAGAAAATTCTGGTTTTTATTATATCTTCTAATTGTTTTCCTGTTCAATTAGTTCTATTTTTTAGGTCTACAAAATTAACTATATATTGGATATTTGGGTTGTCTGTCCTCCACATTGGCATTGTTTTTCCTCAAATAGAAATATGTGTTATCTTCTTTTCCATATGTGGGGTTTTTCTTTTTTACAAATGTTTATTTTGGTTGCAGTGATGGTTTCACAGATATGTGTGTGCATAAAGTGATAACATTTTATACTTTATATTTGTCAATTTAGTGTACTCCAATAATATCTCAGCAAAATTTTAAAAATACTTAAAGATATAATCTATTTTAGAAAGAAAAATAAATAACTCAGAAGTAGGGAAGTCATAGGATAAAAAAAGCATTAATCATTGAATCTAATAAGTATAAAGTATATCCAAATGATGCAGAAATTCTAAAAACAAGAATATAATTGTTGTAATTCCTGGAAATGCAGAGACTAATTATTTTTAATTGATAATGATATAAAGTACAAAAATTCCAAAACAAGCAAATAAAATTGGGTGAGAGAATCCAAGAATACACTAGGTCCTCTTTATCTAGGATTTCACTCCCCCTGATTTCAGTTACCTGCAGTCAACCAGGGTCTAGAAGCAGATGATCCTCCTTCTGACATATCATCAGATTAACAGGCTAGGTCACATGCCTATGTCACGCATTTCATTTTGTCTCAACAAGGAGGCATTTTATCATTTTGTATCATCAGATGAGGAAGGGTGAGTACACAGCAATCACACTACTAGGATAAAAAGATAATGATTTGAAGGAGTACATGCACTCCAGTATTTATAGCAGCAATGTCCACAATTGCCAATATATGGAAAGAGCACAGATGTCCATCAACAGATGAATGGATAAAGAAGGTGTGGGGGATCTATATGTATGTGTACATATATATGTGTGTATACTTAAATATTCCATTATATATGTATGTATATATACATTAATATCAGAGAAATTTGAATTCAAGGAAAACTGCTTAAGTAATCCATAAAGGTCACTTCATCATGATGGATTTTATAATCCACAATGAAAAGATATTGCTCATGAAGTGGGGAAAAAATGACAGAAATACATGAGTAGCAAGATATTTTAATTCACTTCCTTCAGTCCCTATCAAGTAAAACAAACAAACAAACAGATATAGATTTCCTGAATAATAGGATGAACAAGGTTGATCTTGTCCATACATACCTACTTCTTTGTCCTGAAAAAAAAAAAAAAAAAACCGAAAATACAAAGCAGTCTTTAAAAACAAACAAACAAAAAACAAAAAAACAGAAGACAGGGGCACCTGGGCAGCTCAGTTGGTTGAGTGCCTGATTCTTCATTTTGGCTCAGGTCATGATCTCAGGGTCATGAGATCAATTCCTGGGTCAGACAGACTACTCACTGAGTATGGAATATGCTTGTCCCTCTCCCTCCTCCCACTTGCACACACACTCTCTCTCTCTCTCAAATAAATAAAATCTTTAACAAAAAAACAACAAGAGACTTACACAATTTTACAATATATTAAATTACAAAGAAACCTCAACAAATTCCAAGAAGTGAAACGGAAACCACATTCTCAAGCCAATAAAGCTAAAAATAATAACGTTGAATAAAAAAATATTAATATCCAGCCTATCAGAAATGTTTTTTTTAAAGTCTGTTTTTCCTTGTTTCAAAGAGGAAATCAAACTAGAACTGCAGCATATCTAGGAAATTACAATAATGAGGATATTATGTATCAAACCCCAAAGGAAAAGGTCAAAGCTGAAGGCAAAGTAATAATCATATCCTTAAACACATCACACGAAAATTAATCAAGCATTCTGGGAGAAAAAATAACTAGAAAAGTTAATACAAAATTTAAAGAAAACATAAGGGGGAAAAAGCCAAAAGAATTGATCATGAATTCAAGATTTAGGGGCTTTTTTGAAAAAAAAAAAAAAAAGATCACAAAGTAGTTTGATTACTTTAAAAAAAAAAAAGACAGGGATGGGAGAGCAGACGTACATAAAATCAAAATTAAATAGGGAAGTAATTACAAGCAATATGTTAGCTAACTCTATGCCAGTTAATTGTCTTCTGGGGAAATATATCTCAATAATACTGAACTGAGGAACAGGTGAAAAAGTTAACTCAGCAATTCGGGTAAAAATTATAAAAAATTGTCAGTGAATTATTCCCCCATGAAGGACTCATACTCAGATGATTTGATGGCAATTTTTTTCAAACTTTGAAAGCATACATGCTTCCAAGCCTATTTAAACTATTCAAGGGCATGGAGAAGGAAGGAAAGCCTCCTGATTCGTTCAGGTGCCTATTATTTACCTACAGTCTTTCTGGTCTAAACTACCCTTCTGGGGTCCTCTGGACACCAAGACTAGGACCTGTTGGCCATTCAGATTCCGACCAGAGGTGCTGAGACAGATGAGTCTCAGTAGCTGTAGCTGGTTCTGACATCCGGGTTCTCTTGGTACACCCTGTGGTAGCCTCACCGCACCTGTTCAGCGGGGTTGGTGGCAACCAAGTCGTGCCCTGCACTAAATCCCTCCAACACACACAGCATGGCTTCTCTTTTGCTGGCTGGACCTGACTAATACAAACCCTGATAACAAAGCCATTTAAAAATATCACACACACACATACCAAACAGTAGACCTATCTCAGTATCTGTTATTAATATTGATATAAATGAATAATAAAATACTAGCAAATAGATCACATTAATATCCATTATGAATGACATGAGTTCATTCAGAATAGATCAAAGAAGAAAAAAATACATTGAGTTCATTCAAAATAGATCTCAGAGGTCTCAGTATGTCAAGAAAGAAAATATGACCATCACAAAAAGAGCCCTTAACATTTGAGAAGCAGAAGGAAACAAAGTCAGAAAAAAAGTTCTTTTGTTTATATTTGCGTGAAATATCTCTGGAAAGACACTCAAGGAATTGAGAACTTTAACTGCTTCTGTGGAAGGAGACAAGGGTGGGAAGATGACTTATTATACTTTCTTACTATAGCCTTTTGTGCCCTTTGAATTTTGAACAGTGGAAATGCATTAAATATTTCAAAGTGTAATAAATTCGTTGAAAAATCAAGTATTTTAAAAATTTGAATAATAGTACTTTTTAAGTTTTAAAAATCTGAAAAAATAGTATTTTAAATGTTTTTAAAATGTTTTAAATTTTTGAAAAATAGCATTAAAACTTTTTAAATATTTTTTATTGCTGCTGCACGGCATAGGGAAGGTGGTCAATGGTATTATAATAGTGTATGGGAACAGATGGTGGCTACACTTGTGAGCACAGCATGGTCAGGTGTTGAGTCCCCATAGTGTACATACACCTGAAGCTAAGCTAACATTGTGAGTCAACTGTCCTTAAATTAAAAAAAAAAAAAATGGCTGGGGTCCCCGGGTGGCTCAGTGAGTTAAGCATCTACCTTCAGCTCAGGTCATGATCTCAGGGTCCTGGGATTGAGCCCTGTGTTGGGCTCCCTGTTGAGCAGGGAGTCTGCTTCTCCCTCTCTCTCAAATAAATAAAATCTTTTTTTAAAAGATGACAATTTAAAGATTAGGTAAGTAATAGATACCTAGGTAGGTAGAGAGAGAGGTAGATGATAAACGGATGGATGGATAAAAAGCTTTCATGCAACAAGTAATAACCATTAAGTATTAAGATCGGTCAGGATCCAGTTAGCAACACAGAAACTACACCATTATTATAGGAGAGAGTGTTAATATAAGGGGCTAAACGGACATTGGACAACAGGACACTAGAAAAGTGGATGGTAGTAGGTAAAGGAAAGCGCCCATAATTACCCAGAACTTGTACACACATCGGGGTCCCTGGCATGGGGGAATGGAAGTTGCAGATGGATTTAGGGGACCATAAGATAGGGAGAGGATCTTGGAGTACCCCGGTGGGCTCAATGTAATCACAAGCATCTTTATAAGTGGAGGAGGAGGCAGGAGGGGAGAACCAGAGAACAGCTTGAGAGGGGCTTGGCTCGGTGTTGCTGCTGCTTTGAAGAGGAGCAAGGGGCCATGAGCTGAGGAATGCAGGTGGTCCCTTGAAGTTGGAATGGGTAAGAACATGGATTCTCCCCCAGAGCCTACAGAAGGAACCCACTCTACCAACACCTTAATTTTAGCCCAGGGAAACCGGTATTGAACTTCTAACCTCCAGAACTGTAAGATAACATCCTTGTGTTGTTTTAAGCCACTATGTTTGTGATAACTTGTTACAGCAGCCACAGGATGTTGATACAGGGACACTAGGTTAACGGGGAGAAAGTAATTGCATGAAACCGCTGTTCCCTGTTAGGTCTGGAAGCTTAGAGAACAGATCTGCCGAGCTGGGCTCAGACCTCTGCAGTGGGAGCCAGTACTCTAGCACCTCCAGAAGCCTGCGGGGCTGGCTCAGGCAATGCAGCCTGCAAGGGTGAGGGCCTGTAAGCCAATGCCACCAGGAGAGCAAGCCAAGGAAGGTACAAGTCTGCCCTTTTTCAGGCTCACAGTCTTCTCTGTGCCACTGCTAGCAGAAACTAAGTTTTCAAAGCATTAATGTAATAGTGAGCATCCTTGTCTTCTGATCTTGGGGAAAAGCTTTCCACCTTTTTCCATTGAATGTATTAATTGTGGGTTTGTCATATACAGTCTTTATGATGTTAAGTTATGCTCCTTTTAGCCAATCTACTGAGGGTTTTTATCATAAAATGATGTTGTAAAAAAAAATGATGTTGTATTTTGTCAAATGCTTTTCCTGCATCTATTCAGATGATCGTGTGATTTTTATCTTGCATTTTATTAATGTGATGTGTTACATTTATTGATTTCCATTTGTTGAACCATCCTTATGGCCTAGAGATGAATCCTATTTGGTCAATGTGTATAATCCTTCTTATGTGTTCTTGAATTCAGTTTGCTAGTGTTTTTTTGAGCATTTTTACACCTGTATTCATTAGGAATATTGGTCTAGAGTTTTCTTATCTGGCTTTGATAATGCTAGCTTCTTAGAATGAGTTTGGAAGTATTTCTTCCTTAATTTTTTTGGAGGAGTTTGAGAAGGATTGGCCTTAATTCTTCTTTGAATGTTTGGTAAAATTTGCCAGTGAAGCCACTGAGTCCTGGGGTTCCTGGAGTTTTCTGCGTTGAGAGTTTTGATTACTGATTTGGTCTCTTACCACTGCTATTCAATATAGCACTAGAAGTCCTAACTAGAATGATTTGGTAAGGCAAAGAAATAAAAGGCATCCACATTGAGAAGAAAAGAGTAAAACTCACTATATTTGCAGATTATATGATTCTGTATATAGAAAATCTCAAAGACTCAACCAAAAAATTGTTGGAACTGATCGGTGATTTCAGTAAATTTGCAGGATACAAAACGAACATACAGAAATCAATTACATTTCTATACACTTAGGGTGAATAGCCTAAAAAAAATAAAAACTATCCAAATCACAATAGCATCAAAAACAAAATAATAAATTTAAACAAGAAGTGAAAAATCCATACAACAAAAACTACAGGACTTTGCCAAAAGAAATAAACACAAGCAAATGGAAGGACCTCTCCTCACAGATCTTAAGAATTCATATTGTTAAAATGTTTATATTACCCATAGCCCTGTATAGATTCAATAGAATTCCCATCAAAAATACCAAAATACCAAATACCGATACTTCACAAATAGGAAAAACAATCCTAAAATTTGTATGGAATCACAAAATGCTCTGAATGGCCAAAGCCATCTTTAGGAAAAACAATGAAGCCAGAGGTTTCCTACTTTCTGATTTCAAACTATACTACAAAGCTACAGTAAAGAAATTGTGGTGCTGGCACAAAAATAGACACATAAATCAATATAATAGAATAGATCCCAGAAAGCCCATTAAACCCCTACTTATACAGTCAGTTAATATTTGACAAAGAAGCCAAGAGCACCCAGTGGTGAGAGGATAGTCTCTTCAACAACTGGTGTTGGGAAAAGTGGATGAACACACAGAGAGTGATAAAATTGAACCTATTATCTTGCACCACTCACAAAAATTAACTTGAAGTGCATCAAAGACTTAAACATAGGACTTGGTACTATAAAACTCCTAAAAGAAAATGGAGGGGAGGAGCTCCTTGGCATTGGTCTTGGCAATAATTTTTTTTGCCAGATATTTAGCATAAAGAAAAGCAAAAATCAACAAATGGGACACATCAAACTTAAACACTTCTGCACAGCAGAAGAAACAACAAAATTAAAAGGCAACCTACAGAATGGGAGAATTTTTACAAACCATAGATTTGGTTGATATCCAAAATCTAGGAAGAACGCATACAACTCAATAACAATCCACTTTAAAAGTGGGCAAAGGCAGCTCCAGCGGTTTGGCGCCGCCTTTGACCTGGGGTATGATCCTGGAAACCGGGGATCGAGTCCCACATCAGGCTCCCTGCATGGAGCCTGCTTCTCCCTCTGCCTGTGTCTCTGCCTCTCTCTCTCTCTCTCTTTGTCATTAATAAATAAATAAATCTTTTTTTTTTAAAAAGTAGGTAAAAGAATTAAATAGCCATTTTCTTTCCAAAAAGACACCCAAATAGGCAACAGGTACATGAGAAGATGCTCTGCATCATTAATTATGGAAACACAAATCAAAACCACCGTGAGATATTACCTCCCATCAAAAAGACAAGAAATAGCAAGTGCAGGTAAGGATGTAAAGAAAAGAGAACACTTGTGCTCTATTGCTAGAAATGTAAATTAGTGCAACCACTGTGGAAAACAATACGGAAAGTCCTCAAAAAATTAAACATAGAACTATAACATGATCCAGTAGTTCTATTTATGGGTGTTCAAAGAAAATGAACCTATGCACCAGCATGTTCATTGCAGCATCATTTACAAGAGCCAAGATATGGAAACAATCTACGTGATTATCAATGGACAAATGGGTTTTTTTTTTAATTTTTATTTATTTATGATAGTCACACAGAGAGAAAGAGAGAGAGGCAGAGACACAGGCAGAGGGAGAAGCAGGCTCCACGCACCAGGAGCCCGATGTGGGATTCGATCCCGGGTCTCCAGGATCGTGCCCTGGGCCAAAGGCAGGCGCCAAACCCCTGCGCCACCCAGGGATCCCCAAATGGGTTTTTTAAATGTGGTACATGTACACAATGGAATATTATTCAACCATGAGAGAAGAGGACATCCTACCATTTGCAACGACATGGATGGACCTTGAACACATTATGCTAAGTGAACTAAAGCAGACATAAAAAGGTAAATACTGTGTGATATCACTTATATGTGGAATTTCTAAAAACCACACTTATAAAAACAGATAGAATGGTGGTTACCAGTGGTGGACGTAGGGAGGGATGGGACAGATATCCTTTAAAGGTACAATGTTACAAGTAGTAAATAAGCCCTAGAGATATAATGCACAGTACAGTGAATATAGACAACAGTATTGTAGTGCAATCATCCAAGTTCCTAAGGGACTAGAATGTAATTACTTAACTAAAAAGAAAGAATACTTATGTAATGTGATAGAGGTGCTAATTATCACTCCAATGGCAACCATAATATATAAACATATCCAAAAAATGTTTCCAGAATCCCAGCCCCATAACCACAAAGCTCTAGATGCAACTTTTGGAGCAAAGAGACAACGCTGAGTAACTGGCACAGAAACTTAGAAGTGATTACTGAAAATTTACACTTCTGAAACCATCATAAAAATACATTTTTTTAAAATCCCAAGGAATGGATAAACTGTGGTACATGCATACAATGGGATATTATTCAATCATAAAAAGAAATGAGCTATCAAGCCATAAAAAGACATGGAGAAATCTTAAATGCATACCGCTAAGTCAAAGAAGCCAGTCTGAAAAGTCTACATACCGTATGATTCCAAGCATATGGCATTCTGGAAAAGGCAAAACCATAGAAACTGGAAAGCCATCAGTGGTTGCCAGGGACTGGTGTGGAGGGGAGGAGGGATGAATTGATGGAGCACAGGGGACTTTTAAGAGCAGTGACACCACTCTGTAGTGGTGGATACAGAGGATGTACCACACAGAGTGAATCCTAATGTAAACTATAGACTTTAGTTAATGATGTATCAATATTGTTCATCAGTTGTAACAAATGGAGCTCACAAGGGAAGATGTTAATAGTAGGGGAATCTAGACAGAGGGCAGAGGAGAGCAGGGGCTGAGGGTGGTATACCAGGACTCTGTACTTTCTGCACAATTTTTCTGCTAATCTAAAATTTTGGGGGAAAAAATAAAGATTATTAATTAAAAAAACACAAAATCTCAGGGAGTAAACTTGAGAAATCTACAGAATCCATACGAAAAAATTTTTTAACTCTCCTGAGAAAAATTAATGAAAATCTGAGTAAATAGAGAATTACCTCATGTTTTGGGGTGGAATGACTCAATATGGTAAGGATGTCTTTTTTCCTGAGATCATCTATAAATTTAATTCAATCTAATAAAAGCTTTATTTTTTTTAGAACTCGAAAAAACATGTTTTTAAATTCACCTGTAAGAATTAATACATGAGAACAGCCACATAATTTCTGAAGAGAAACAAGGAAGTTCATAACGTACAAGGAATTAAAACTATTTTAACCTATAGGAGACATCTCTTGTTCTTGCCATCCAGCATCCACTCACTCTTATCCTTCTCTTCTGGTGACACTGACCACTTTATTTTTATGCAACCAGGTTCCCTTATCTCAGCCCAAGTCTTTTGAGTGAAGTTGATTCCACCCTTGCATGGACTCATACTTTCTCAGAGATAGGAACATGACCAAGTCAATGCCAACAGGAGGCAAGGGGGCTTATGCTGCAGCCAGAGAGGGGTGTGGTGAACTTGGACGTGAGAAGACATGAGCCTGGTGTGACTGGCCAAACTGAGAACAAAGTCCACTGATGAGGGGGGAAAAAAGCATCTTGGAGACTGCTAGCACTCCTTTGTCTTTTTCAGTTCCTTGAATCGACATATTTCCCAGTCATGCAAACCAGTTTAAGATGGATTTTTCCATCACTGGCCACAGAAACACATCTTAATGTAGAACGCCATAGCAATTAAAACAGTATGGTACTGGCCCAGCAGTAGACAAATTCACAGATGGTTCATGGAACAAGAGAGAATATAGAAAAAGAACAATATATGGAAATGTGTTAATACAACTGGTTTCACATTAATTGGGGAAAGATAAATTACTTAAGCAATGATACTAAAGCAGCTGGGCAACCATTTGGAAAATAAGCTTGGCTTTCACCCTCACTTCTAATTACCAAAATAAGTCTTATATAGATGAAAGATTCCCTCCTTAAAAAAAAAAAGAAAGGCAACTATAAAACCTAGAGGGAAAGGAGTCTTTTTATAATCTTGAGGCAACCAAGGCCTTTCTAAGCAGAAAAGCAAAAAATGTAGTCAACTTTGAATTCTGCATTTATTAGATAAGGAAAAAAAACACTTCAAAAATCAAGGAAAACCATAAACTGGAAAAAATTACATATGTAAAGGAGCTCTGATAAGTCAACAAGAACAAAGAGGTGAAAAGAAAAATGAGGGGGAAGATATGAATACACATGATCAATAAAAGAAGTAATCAATGAAATTCAAATGAAAGCAAGTATGTTTCATCAGCTTACGAAAGATTTACCTTTGTGTTAAACTGGCACATACATGGTTGGCAGGAGTTTGACTCAGGACCATTTAGTAGACCTTTGACAATATGGACTATAATTTAACTCATGCGTGCCTTTTGGCTCCGTAATTTCTAGGCCTTATAAAAAAAAAATACTATCACATGTGAGCAGAACATAGCACAAGATACCCATTGTAGCATTGTTGTCATCAGCAAAACAGAAAAAGGAAGAAAAAGGATGACCCAAGCATATGTGGTTAGGGGAATGGGTAAGTAAAGCACGCTAAATCCACCAGGCAGCCATTAAAAGTTTTTCTCAGGGTCCCACATGGCTTCCACTTTGCCAAAACCATTGGTCAGTTTTCTGTCTTCCTCTAACTGTCCCAGCAGTCGTGTCCCATGGTGGATCACTCCCTCCCGGAGCCCTCTTTCCTAGGCCTGCAGACACCAGGTCACCTTGTCCCTCCCCACGCACAGCTTGCCCTAGTGCAGCCTCCTTGCTCTTCTTCCCTCCCAGACCCAAATCTTTCCTTGACTTTCTTCTCTTCCTTGCCAGGTGATTTCATCCAGTCCATGATTTCAAAATTTCGTTCATATGCCGCCCTCTCTCAAATCTGAATCTCCCTGGAGTTCCAGGTATGCACAATCCACTGCCTCCTCAATTTCTCTATGCAGAAGTCTCCTAGGTGTCTCAAACAACATGGTAGAAAGAGAAGGGATTTACCCCCCAGAAGTGCTGGGCTTGGGGTGGGGGGAATGATGTCTTTATCCTCTTAGTCTCTCAGTCCTAGAACTTACATGTTATTCTTGTTTCTATCTTCTTAAACAATTAGTAAGACACTGGGAAGATGCTACTAGTTGTGGACCTGTTATCCTTTCTACCATTTGTTCTTACTAACAGAGAACTCCAGTTTTGTTTGGGAGTAGTACTCAGATAAAGACATTTCTATTTCCTAGCATCCCTCACACCCAGATTTGGACCAATCAAATATAAGCAGCAGTTTCGAAGGCTTCTAGGAAGTCATTTTAGCAGCTTTTTATCAGTGCCTGAAATACAGATGTGATGCTGAAGGTGTGCAGCCACCTTGTCACCATGAGGCAGCATATATAACGTAGCCGATTTTTATGTTTCAATCTTCCAACTGTCTGCTATTCACTTTGTTATATATAGTGGGGTGTCTTTTTTAAACCCACACTTTGAAGTTCACTTGACCAATTATCGTTTGTCCAAAAGACTGATATTAGCTGTCATCATATTACTGCATTCCAAGTCTGGCTTCTGGCTCCTCCTAAATTGGAAATTAGCTACAAACAGACTTATCGATGTCCCCAAAGCTCCACAAACCATGGGATCCTCTCCTGTTTCCTTCACCTTCCTGAATGCTGGTCTGCTGCAGTGATTTTTTTTAAGGAAAAAAGAAAATTCATAAATCTAAGAGCTGTCCCGACTGTCCAACAGTTGACACCACCTCTGATCCCCAAGATGGAAAATGGGGAGGCAATAACAGACACATGCGGGAGAAACCTGGTTCTGGAGCTCATAAATATGCACGTCCAGGTAACAGTGAAATTAGCTGCAGGGTTTCATGTTTCAGAATGTCATTACAAATGGAGCCCACTTGTAAAAACACTCTTTCCACTGAGTATTAACACTGCCGGGGGAGGTGGGGGTCTCAGTTAATCCCTTGGACTTGTTACAAGTGAGTATGAAAAAGAACCTTTCAAATGGCATTTTATTGACTTTTAACATGCCGGTCACTGCCTTTTGGTTTTTTGCATTTCCATGGTCATTTCCTCTCTTTAACCTACTTTTTATCTCCAAGGTACATTTTTTTTTCTAAATAGACTAAAAAAGTCTGCAAAGGGCTAAATCCATAGCAGGATATAGGGGACATGTTGGCGGCAGAGCGGGAAATGTACTTGCCAGGGAATTGATAAAGCAATCTCTTCTGAGGTGTGATTTTGAGTTTGGAAAACAGCTCAAGTTTGTCTGGCAAGAGGAATAACATTGTGCAGGATGCTTTGATGCAGACACAGTCTCAGCAGGACAGCCTAGAAGGTGTTAGTGATACGCTGAGAGCTGCAGGCGGGGAGAGCCCACGGTTATATTTCACTCTCTCTTACTGGGACTTGTCAGGCCCTTAAACCACCTGGCTAATTCTTAGAAATCTCTCTCCCCTGAACCAGAGCTTTGGTTTCCACTTGATGTGGACACTTCCAAAAGGGGCTACCCATGGATAGCATAAGCCAGCTCAAGTTAAAACCGTAGATGACATTGGTGTGATTTGTTCAACAGATGTCTCTGTCCTTGTTTAAGACACAAAGACAATAGCCCTGTTTGCTCCCAACTGCAGGACATGGATGCATGGTACTCTCTCTAGTTTGAGTGTGGTAGAAGGGAAGCGGAAAGCCCGCAGGCAGCAGAGTCATGTCCTGTCTGCCTGGCAGGGTTCCGAGTCTCAGGCTGGACTCTGGGAACAGTAGCCCCTGGATCAGATGAACATTAAGATGCTAGGGCTTCAGTTTCCTCTTCCATAATGAGAGTCCGACGACAGCAGCTCTGAAGTCCCAGCCGGGTCTCAACCTTCCATCCCGGTGCAAGGGGTGGGGGCCAGGGGGGCTGCAAAGAGAAAAAAAGCAGAAGGGGATGTGGTGCAGGAAGCAGCTCCAGGGGCCCTTTAAGATACCCTGCATCTCTCTCCATGGATGAAAGATTTTCAAGCACAGAATCACTGGATCCAGACAGAGCCTCAGGCAGATCTTTGGAATAACCAAATCTGCACCGGGACCTGGGCCTTCCAGCATCCCCGAATCAGTGAGATCTGGAAGGAAGCCTCAGAAACCTGTTTGAGATACACATAATCTTCACCTTAGAATTCTTCAAGTGGAAAAAAAAAAGAATTCTTCAAATGGGAACCACACTAAGCAAACTGCACGGGTGATAGTGGGAACCAGTAGGGGCCATAAGACCATGCCCAAGCACCAGGGATGGGTGTGTAAGGGGGATGGAGGGGTGCATGGTGGCTGAAGGGTGGGCAGATGGGTTGGTGGTGAGTGGAAGAGGAGAGGTAGATGAATAGGTGAATGCACGGTGGTTATAGGGCAGGTAGATGGTGCTCAGATGGATGGATGTGGGATGGGATGTGGGTAGGTTGATGGTGGCGGGTGGATGAGTGAGAGGCTACTATAAAGAAGCTATTTTCAACAATTGCTTTTAGGGAGAAATGACCAGTGTTTAACAATGATTTACAATGATTCCAACAAACTCTCTGGCTCTAAAATAGAGTGAGAGGCAAGTGCTCCTTGTGGGTTTGATGTTTTCCAGCTTGCAGAGCTCACTCTTCACAGAATGTGGATCTTCAGCCAAGTTTTACCCTTTCCCGGCTGCCATTTGTACAGTCACACAACAGCGCCTGTCTTACCTTAATGGATAATTCACTCATTCAACAGTTGCGTGCTTGGTATCTAGCTTTTGCCAGGCATCGTGCAACATGTTGGTCCTTTTTTTCTTCTTCCTCCAAATAAAAGGGAAATGCTTACAGTCTAGGGAAAGCAGACAAAAGCATACGAATGAATTTATAATCATAAACTGATCAATGCTGTGAAGAAAATAAACATGGAGTAGTGAGGGAGAATGACAGAGAAAGAGGTTGGCGGAGACTACCTGAGGTTGGTGGAGACCACCTGAGGAGGAAAGACTGCTGCCTTCAGGCTGTAGCTTCAGAGAGCCAGTCAGAGGATTTAAAAATGCAAGGTATACAGATGGCCCATAAGCGCATGAAAAGATGCTCAGCACCATTAATCATTGGGAAATGCAAATCAAGATTACAGTGAGATAACACCCCACACCTAGTGGGATGGCTAAAATATGTTTAAAAAGGGAAACAAGTGTTGGTAAAGACATGGAGAAATTGGAACCCCACACACGTTGTGGGTAAGAAGGTAAGATAGTACAGGCTCTGAAGAAAAAGAGCTTGGTAAGCTTCTCAAAAGCTAAACACAGAATCACTATCTGTATTCATTTCTTAGGTCTGCCATACAAAGTACCGCAGAATGGTGGGGCTTAGACAACAAATACTTATTGTCTCTTGGTTCTAGAGGCTGAAAGTCCAAGACCGAGGTGTCGGCAGGGTTGGTTTTCCTGAGAGCTGTGAGGAAGAATCTGTTCCATGCCTTCTGGCTTCTGGAGACCTCTGGCATTCCTTGGCTTATGGATGGCATTGTCCTTGCATCCTCATATCTTCTTTCTGTGCATGACCAAATTACCCTGTTTTAATTTTTTTTTAATTTTTTACTCGATCCCAAGTCTCCAGGATCATGCCCCGGGCTGAAGGCGGTGTTAAACCGCTGAGCCACATGGGCTGCCCTAATTTTTTTTTTTTAATAAGGACATAGTCATGTTAGATTAAGACCCATCCTAATGATCTCATTTAAACTTATTTCTGTAAAAAACCCTATTTCCAAGTAAGATTCCATTTTGAGATACCAGGGGTTAAGTCTTGAACATTATCTTTTCCAGGGGACACAATTCAACCCATTTTACCACAAGACCCAGCAATTGCACTTCCAGAGATCTATCCTCAAAGAATTGAAAACAAGGACTCAAAGAGATGCTGTACACCAACATTCATAGTAGCATTAATCACAATATACAAAAAGTGGAAGCAACCTTATTGTTATCAATAAATGAATAGATACTTTTGGAATGAGGCTAGAGGGATCATGGATTCTCTTCTGGATCTTACAGCAATAGGACCAAACATAAATGATCATCTCTACAAATTAAAGAAATAAAAATAAATAAATGAATAGATAAATGTGGTATATCCAGACATGGGTCATTATTAGAATGGAGCAATAATCCACTCCAATGTGGAAAAACTTCAAAACCATTGTGGTCAGTGAAACAAGCCAGCCACAAAAAGATAGTTATTGTAGGGTTCCAGTTATATGAAATACCCGGAATAGGCAAATTTAGAGCAGAGCTTGGTAGAAATGCCCCTTGGTAGTGAGCCTGGTGGCAGCCTCCACCCCAGAAGAGGGATGGAAGAAGCTCAGTTAAGCCTGGAGACTGCTGGTGGTGATGGGTGGGAGTCCCAGGCCTGGCAGGGGGAAAGACCCAGCTCTTAGAGAAAGCAAGATGATTCTTTTTTTTCCTTTAATCAAAGTATAGTTGACGTATAATATTATACTAGTTTCAGGTGTATAACCTAGTGACTTGACAACTCTATACATCACACAATGCTTACCACAGCAAGTGAGGATACCACCTGTCACCATAGTTATTACAATATTATTGACTATAAAAAAAATAAAAGAAAAAAAAGAAAAAAAGAAAAAAAACAATATTATTGACTGTATTCTTTCTACTGAACCTCTCACCCCTGCAACTTATTTTTCTCATTTTCCTCTCTTTTTCCTTTTTTTTAGTTCAGCTGATACACAGCATTGCATTAGCTTCAGATATACAACATAGTGATTAGATAACTCTATACAGTGTGCTATGTTCACAAGCGTAGCTACCATCTATCCTGTCACATCACTATTACAGTAAGATTGACTGTATTCCTTATGCTGTGCCTTTTATTCTTGAGACTGATTCATTCCATAACTGGAAGGTTCTATCTCCCTCTCTCCTTCACACATTTTGCCTAACACCCCATTCCCTTCCCCTCTGGCAACCATCAGTTAGCTTGTTCTCTGTCATAGGTCTGATTCTGCTTTTTGTTTTATTCTTTTTTAAAAATTTGACTTATGAATGGAATCATATGGTATTTGTCTTTCTCTGTCTGACATATTTCACTTAGCATAATACCCACGAGATCCACCCATGTTGTCTCAAATGGCATGATCTCATCCTTTTATGGCTGTGTAATATTCCACCATATATATTATACCACATCTTCCTTATCCATTTGTCTATTGATGGACACAGGTTGTTTCCATATCCTGGCTGTTACAAATAACAATACAATAAATCTTTTCAAGTTAGTGGTTTTGGGGATCCCTGGGTGGCGCAGTGGTTTGGCGCCTGCCTTTGGCCCAGGACGCGATCCTGGAGACCCGGGATCGAATCCCACGTCGGGCTCCCGGTGCATGGAGCCTGCTTCTCCCTCTGCCTGTGTCTCTGCCTCTCTCTCTCTCTCTCTCTCTGTGTGTGTGATTATCATAAATAAATAAATTTAAAAACATTTTTTTAAAAAGTTAGTGGTTTTGTTTTCTTTGGGTCACAACCCAGCAGTGGAATTATTAGATGATAGTATATTTCAATTTTTTATTTTTTTTCAATTTTTAATTTTTAAAGAAACCTCCATACTGTTTTCCATAGTTGGCTGCGCCATTTTACATTTCCACCAACAATGCACTGTTCCTTTTTCTCCACATCTTCTCCAATACTTTTTATTTCTTATTTTGATTTTAGCCATTCTAACTGGTATAAGGTGATATCTCATTTGGTTTTAATTTGCATTTCCTTGATGATTAATGATGCTGAGCATCTTGTGTCTGTTGGTTATCAGTATGTCTTCTTGGGAAAATGTTTCTACAGGTTCTCTGCCCATTTTTTAATTGAATAATTTGTTCTTTGGTATTGAGTTGTATAAATTCCTTATATATTTTGGATGTTAACCTATTATCAGAGATATTATTTACAAATATCTTCTCCTGGGGCAGCCCGGTGGCTCAGCAGCTTGGCGCCACCTTCAGCCCAGGGCCTGATCCTGGAGACCTGGGATCGAGTCCCATGTCTGGCTCCCTGCATGGAGCCTGTTTCTCCCTCTGCCTGTGTCTCTGCCCCCACCTCTCTCTCTGTCTCTCATAAATAAATAAATAAATAAATAAATAAATAAATAAATAAATAAATAAATCTTTTAAAAAATATATCTTCTCCCATTCAATAGGTTGCCTCTTTGTGTAGCTATTGCCTTTGCTGTGCAAAAGTTCTCATTTTTGCATATTCTATTATTTTTGCCTTTGTTTCCCTTGCCTTGGGGGACCTAACTAGAAAATTGTTGACATTAAAGAAATTACTACTTGTGTCTTCTTTTAGGATTTTTATGGTTTCTGGACTCACATTTAGGTTTTTAATCCATCCCATGTTTGTGTATATGTTAGAAAATGATCTAATTTCATTCTTGTAACTGTCCAGTATGCCCAGTACTGTTTATCAAAGAGACTGTCTTTCCTCCATTATATTCATGTCTCCTTTGTCATAGATTGTCCATTTAAGATTGGGTTTCTTGTCTCTGTTCTGTTCTATTGATCTATGTATCTATTTTTGTGCCAGTACTATACTGCTTTGATTACTACAGCTTTATGGTGCATTTGAGATCTGGGATTGTGTTACCTCCAGATTCGTTCAGTTTTCTCAAGATTGCTTTGACAACTCGGCATCTTTGGTGATTCCATATAACTTAGCAGTATTCATTCTAGTTCTGTGAAAAAATGCTGTTGATGTTTTGATAGGGATTGCATTGTACCTGTAGATTGCTTTGAGTAAGACATTGTAACAATAAGATTTCTTCTACCCCATGATCATGGAATAACTTTCAATTTGTTTATGTCACCTTCATTTTCTTTTAGCAACGTTTCTGGTGGTCAAAGTACAAGCCTTTCGCCTCCTTGGTTAAGTTTATTCCTAGATACTTTATTCTTTTTGGTGCGTTTGTAAGTGAAATTATTTCCTTAGTTTCTCTTTCAGCTACTTTGTTACTAGTGTATAGAAATGCTACTAATTTCTGGGTAATAATTTTGTATCCAACTTAACTGAATTCTTTTATTCTAATCATTTTTTGGTGGAGTTCTTAGAGGTTTTTAAATATATAATATCAGGTCATGTGCAAAAAAAGGATCTCCAGGGACACCTGGGTGGTTCAGTGGTTGAGCTTCTGCCTTTGACTCAGGGCATGATCCTGGGGTCCTGGGATTGAGTCCTGCATTGCGTTCCCCACAGAGGGTCTGCTTCTTCCTCTGCCTGTGTCTCTGCCTCTGTGTGTCTCTCATGAATAAATAAATAAAGTCTTTAAATAAAAAAAAGGGGGATGCCTGAATGGCTCAGGGGTTGAGAGTCTGCCTTTGGCTCAAGTTGTGATCCTGGGGTCCTGGGATCGAGTTCCACATCAGGCTTCCTGTAGGGAGCTTGTTTCTCCCTCTGCCTATGACTCCACCTCTCTCTCTGTGTGTCTCTCATGCATAAATAAATAAAATCTTTTTAAAAAGTGAGTGATTTCTTCCTTAACAATTTGATTGGCTTTTTTTCTTATTTTTCTTTTTTTTTTTCTTATCTAATTGCTGTGGCTAGGACTTCCGATACTATGTTGAATAAATATGATGACAATCAACATCTTTGTCTAATTCCCGATCTTAAAGGAAAAGCTCTCAGGTTTTTTTTTAACCATTCAGTATAATGTTAGCTGTGAGTTTGTTGTATATGGTCTTTATTATGTTAAGGTATGTTCCCTCTAATCCCACTTTGTTTAAAGTTTTTTTATCATGAACAGATACTCAATTTTATCAAATGCTTTTTCTGCATCTATGGAGATGATCATATGATTTCGTCCTTTGTTTTATTAATGTAGTGTAGGACACTCATGATTGGTGAATACTGAACCATGCTTGTGTGCTAGAAATAGATTCCACTTGATCGTGATGTGAATAATCCTTTTAATGTATTGTTGAATGCATTTTGCTAATATTTTCTTGAGGATTTTTGCATCTATGTTCATCAGGGATATTGTCTGTGATTTTGCAGCATGGGAAGGGGAATTTTGTTTTGTTTTGTTTTGTTTTGTTTTGTTGGTAGTGTCTTTGTCTGGTTTTGATACTGGGTAATTCTGTCCTTGTAGAATATGTGTGGAAGCTTTTCTTGCTTCCTTTATTTTTTAAATGTATTTCTTAAAGATTTTGTTTATATATTTGATAGAGAGAGTGCGTAAGCAGGGGAGTAGCAGGCAGAGGGAGATGGAGAAGCAGGCTCCCTGCCAAGCAGAGAGCCCGATGCAGGTGTCCAGTCCCAGGACCCTGGAACCATGACCTGAGCCCAAG
This sequence comes from Canis lupus baileyi, assembly GCF_048164855.1. Taxonomy (NCBI): domain Eukaryota; kingdom Metazoa; phylum Chordata; class Mammalia; order Carnivora; family Canidae; genus Canis; species Canis lupus. The sequence continues at coordinate 34,814,045 of NC_132867.1, read as the reverse complement.
GCAGACGCATAACTGAGCTACTCAGGTGCCCCTCAATCTTCTTCAGTTTATTGAGATTTGTCTTGTGACCTAATGTGATGTATCCTGGAGACTATTCCATATCCACCTGAAAATAATGTGTATTCTGTTGGTTTGGGATGGAGTGTTCTATGTCTATCTGTTAAGTCATTCTGGTCTGATGTTTCATTCAAGGACACTACTTGTTTATCCGAAGAAGATGATCTACCTATCGGTGTAAGTGGGGTGTTAAAATCCCCTACTATTAATGCATCACCATCAATTTCTCCTTCTTTATCTGTTGATGTTTGCTTTAGGTGCTCCAGTATTGGATGCATATTTACAATTAATGTATCCTCTTGTTGGATTAATTCCTTTATCATTACATAATGTTCTTCTTTGTCTCTTATTACAATTTTTGCTTTAAAGTCTAATTTGTCTAATATAAATATTGCTACCCCAGGTGTTTTTTCCACTTCCACTTGCATGCAATGTCTTTTTCTATCCATTTACTTTCAGTCTGTATGTGTCTGTAGATCCTAAGGGCATCTTGTAGGCAACATATAGAAAGTTTTTTTTTTTTTAAGATTTCATTTCTTTATTCATGAGAAACACAGAGAGCTGAGAGAAAGAGTGGCAGAGACACAGGCAGAGGGAGAAGCAGGCTCCATGCAGGGAGCCCAACATGGGACTCGATCCCCAGTCTCCAGGATCACGCCCTGGGCCAAAGGCAGGTACTAAACCGCTGAGCCACCCAGGCTGCCCGAAAGTTTATTTTTTTAAACCAATTTTTCCAATCTATATATTTTTTGGAGCGTTTAGACCAGTTACATATAATTATTGATATTTATGTACTTATTGCCATTTTGTTCATTTTTGTCTGGTGGTTTTGTAGTTCTTCTTGTTCCTTTCTTCTCTTGTTCTCTTTTCTTGTGATTGAAGACTTTCTATAGTATTATGCTTGGCTTTCTTCTCTTTGTTATCTGCTATAGGTTTTGGTTTCTGGTGACCACGAGGTGCATATGTAACATCCTTATTACATAGCAGGTTACATTAAGTTGACAGTCACGTAAGTTCAAACATATTCTAAAACTATTTTTTACTCCCCCTTCCATATATATGTATGTATGCTGTCATATTTTATATATTTTATCCATAATTTTCTTCTAATTATGGCCCTTTTTACCACTTAAGGAAGTCCCTTTAACATTTCTTGTAATGCTGGTTTAGTGGTGATCCACTTTTTATTTTTTTATTTTTTTTAAATATTTTTTTAAATTTTTATTTATTTGTGATAGTCACAGAGAGAGAGAGAGAGAATGAGGCAGAGACACAAGCAGAGGGAGAAGCAGGCCCCATGCACCGGGAGCCCGACGTGGGATTCGATCCCGGGTCTCCAGGATCGCGCCCTGGGCCAAAGGCAGGCGCCAAACCGCTGCGCCACCCAGGGATCCCAGTGATCCACTTTTTAAATTTTTGTTTGGGAAGTTCTTTTTGTTTTAGATGATTCTCTTGGGTAGTTCTTTAAGGGTCATTAAGGTTGCTGAACTCAAATGCAGTTCTTTTTGTTTTGTTTGTTTTTATTAAACTCCAAAGATGCAATAGCTTCAGGAGTCATTGAATCAATTATTTTTTTCACCTATTTAAACCTTCTCCCACCCACCTCCCCTCTGGTAACCATCAGTTTGTCTCTATAGTTAAGAGTCTGTTTCTTGGCACCTCTCTTTTCCTTTGCTCATTTGTTTCATAAATTCCACATTATGAGTGAAATGATATGGTATTTCTTTCTCTGACTTATTTCACTTAACATAATACCTTCTAGGTCTTTCCATGTTGTTGCAAATAGCAAGATCCTATTCTTTTTATGGCTGAGTAGTATAATATATACTATCTCTTCTTTATCCATTCATCTATCAATGGACACTTGGGCTGCTTCTATAGTTTGACTATTGTAAACAATGCTGCAATAAACATAGGAGTGCATATATCCATTTAAATTAGTGTTTTTATATCTGGCAGGGGGAACACCCAGTAGTGCAATTACTGGATCATATGGTAGATCTATTTTTAATTTTTTGAGGAATCTCCATACTGTCTTCCACAGGGGCTGTACCAGTTTGCATTCCCACCAACTGTGCATTGAGGGTTCCTTTTTCTCCACATCCTCACCAACAATTGTTGTTTGTTAAAATACCTATACTACTATACCAAATACTACACTCTATACTATACTATCTACTATCTACTATATACTATATTAAAATTTTTATTTTAGCCATTCTTGTGTGAGATAATCTCATTGTGGTTTTGATTTGCATTTCCCTGATGATGAATGGTGCTGAGCATCTTTTCATGTGTCTGTTGATCATGGATGTCTTCTCTGGAGAAAAGTATCTGTTCATGTCTTCTGCCTATTTTGTAATTGATTATTTGTTGTTTGGGTATTGAGTTGTATAAGTTCTTCATATACTTTTGATACTAACCCTTTTTTGGGTGTGTCATTTGCAAACATCTCCCATTCAGTAGGTTGTCTTTTAGTTTGGTTGTTTCCTTTGCTGTGCAGAAGCTTTTTATTCTGATGTAGTCTCAACAGTTTATTTTTGCCTTTGTTTCCCTTGTCTTAAGAGACATACCTAGAAAGATGTTGTTATGGCTGATGTCAGGGAAACTACCTGTTTCTTTCTTCAAGGATTTTTATGGTTTCACGTCTCACATTTAGGTCTTTAATCCATTCTGAGTTTTTGTATAGAAGTGGTGCAATTTCATTCTTTTACTTGTAATTGTCCAGTTTCCCCAGAACCATTTATTGAAGAGATTGTATCTCCCCATTGAATAGTCATGTCTCCTTTGTTATAGATTAATTGATTATATAGGTGTGGGTTTATTTCTTGGCTCTCCATTCTGTTTTATTGATCTCTATTCTTGTGCCTGTACCATACTGTTTTGGTTACTACAGCTTTGTAATGAAATCTGAGATTATGACATCTTAGGTTTGTTCTTTCTCAGGATCACTTTGGCTGACCAGGGTCTTCTGTGGTTCCATACAAATTCAAGTATTATTTGTTCTAATTTTGTGAAAAATGCTATTGGTATTTGATAGGGATTACATTAAATTTGTAGATTGCTTAGGGTAGTATAGATATTTTAACAATATTTGTTCTGCTAACCTATAAGCATGGACTGTCTTTCCATTTCTTCAAGTTATCTTGAATTTCTTTCATCAGTGTCTTATAGTTTTCGGAGTAAAGGTCTTTCACTTCTTTGGTTAAGTTTATTTCTAGATATGCTATTGTTTTTTAGTGCAATTGTAAATGAGATTTTTTCTTCATTTCACTTTCTGCTGGTATGCCTGGGTGGCTCAGTGGTTGAGTGTCTACCTTTGGCTCAGGTTGTGATCCTGGGGTCCTGGGATCGAGTCTTACATTGGGCTCCCCACAGGGAGCCTGCTTCTCCTTCTGCCTGTGTCTCTGCCTCTCTCTGTGTGTCTCTCATGAATAAATAAAATCTTTAAAATATAAAAAAATTCACTTTCTGCTGCTTCATTATTAGTGTATAGGAATGCAAGATTTCTGTACATTGATTTTGTATCCAGCAACTTTACTGAGTTCATTTATCAGTTCTAGTAGTTTTTTGGTAGAGTCTTTGGGTTTTCTAGTAGTTTTTTGGTAGAGTCTTTGGGTTTTCTATATATAGTATGTCATCCACAAATGGTGAGAATTTTTCTTCTTCCTTTCCAATATGGATGCCTTTAATTTCTTTTTGTTGTCTAATTGCTATGGCTAGAGCATCCAGTATCATGTGGAATAACAGCGGTGAAAGTGAACATCTCTCTGTTTCAGGCCTTAGGGGAAAAGTTCTCAATTTTTCACCATGGAGTATGATGTTGCCTGTGGGTTTTTCACATAAGGCCTTTATCATGTTGAGGTATGTTCCCTCTAAACCTACTTTGTAGAGGGTTTTATCATGAATGGATGTTGTATTTTGTCAAATGCTTTTCCTGCACCTTTTGAAATGATCATACAGATTTTATCCTTTCTCTTATTGATGTGGCATATCATGTTGATTGTTTTGTGAATATTGAACCATGCTTACATCCTGGGGAAAAAATCCCACTTGTTTATGGTGCATGATTTTTTAAATGTATCATTGGATTTGGTTTGCTAATGTTTTGCTGAGGATTTTGCATCTATGTTCATCAGGGATATTGGCCTGTAGTTCTCTCTCTCCCTCTCTCTCTCTCTCTCTTTGTGGTGACTTAGTTTTTGGTATCAGGATGATACTGGCCTCATAGAATGAATTTGGAAAATTTCCTTCCTCTTCCATTTTTTGGAATAGTTCAAGAAGGGTGAGTATTAACTCTTCTTTAAATGTTTGGTAGACATCCCCTGAGAAGCTATCTGCTCCTGAGCTTTTGTTTGTTGGGAGTTTTTTTTTATTTTTTTAAGCAGTCTCTACACCCAATGTGGGGCCCAAACTCATGGCCCTGAGATCAAGGGTTGCATGCTCCAACTGAGCCAGTCAGGTGCCCCTGTTTGTTGGTAAATTTTTGATGACTGACTCAATTTTATTGCTGGTAATTGGCCTGTTCAAATTTTCTATTTTCTCCTGCTTTCGTTCTAGAAGGTTATATGCTTCTAGGAATTTATCTATTTCTTCTAAGTTGTTGAATTTATTGGCATATAGGTTTTCATAATATTCTTTTACAATTGTTTGTATTTCTCTGGTGTTGGTGGTTATTTCTCCTCTTTCATTAGTGATTTTACTTGGATCTTAAAACTTTTTTTTTTTAAGACTTTATTTATTTATTCATGATAGTCACACAGAGAGAGACGGAGAGGCAGAGACACAGACAGAGGGAGAAGCAGGCTCCATGCAGGGACCCCGACGTGGGATTCGATCCCAGGTCTCCAGGGATCCATGGCCCAGGGCATGGGCCAAAGGCAGGCGCCAAACCGCTGCGCCACCCAGAGATCCCATTGGATCTTCTTCCTTCTTCTCTTCCCCCTCCTCCTCCTTCTCTTCCCCTTTCCCTCCTTTGATGAGTCTGGCTCAATATTGTTAATCTTTTCAAAGAACTATCTCCTGGTTTCATTAATCTGTTCTATTGTGTTTCTGTTTCTGTATCATTTATTTGTGCTCTAATCTTTATTATATACTTCCTTTTGTGAGGTTTGGGTTTTGTTTGTTCTTTTTCTACCTCCTTTAAGTGTAAGATAGGTGGTTTGAGATTTTTTTCTTGCTTTTTGAGGTAGGCCTGTGTTGCCATAAACTTCTCTCTTAGAACCACTTTTGCTGCATCCCAAAGATTTTGGACCGTGTGTCTTCATTTTCATTTTTTCCCCATGTACCTTTTCATTTCTTTGATTTCTTGGTTGATTGAGAAATCTTCTCTCTCCTTTAATCCTGAATTGTAACCTTGCTAAGTAGTGTATTCTTAGCTGTTGGGTTTTTTGCCTTTTAGTACTTTCAGGCCAGAAGGAAGTGCAACGATCTATCCAAAGTTTCTTTTTTTTTTTTTTTTTTTTTTTAGGAGATCTATCCAAAGTTTCTGCGGAAAAATCAGTTGATAGCCTTCTAGGTTTTCACTTATACATAACTTTTTGCTTCTCTCTTGCTGCTTTTATTTTTTTTTCTCTTGCTGCTTTTAAAATTCTCTATCTTCAAACTTTGTTACGCATTGTGACATCTTAATTACTATGCTCAATTTTTAATGTAGTTTTATTATTTCTGTTCAGCTTGGGTGAGTTCTTCCAGATGTTGATTCATTCTTCCATATCCCCTAATTTACTGTTAATATGCTACAAGGAATTTTTTGTTTTAATTATCATATTCATCAACGCTGGTTATTTTTCATATTTATTATCTCTTTGTTGAAATTATGAGTTCTTCCACTCTTCTCTCCAGTCTTTGTCTTTATTATCATTGGTGAGCATCTTTATTATCATTACTTTGAACTCATTATCAAGAATATTGTTTTTCTCCATTTAATTTAGGGTTTTTTTTTGAAGTTTTTGTCTTGTTCTTTTATTTTTAGTATATTCCTCTCATTTCGTTTGACTGTATTCACGCCTGTGAATTGGGTAGAACAGCTACTTATCCTAACTTAAGGAATGGTCTTCTGTGTGGTCTTTCCCTGTGTAGACTACATGTGCCTGGTGACTTTGGCTGCCTGGTTAGAGCTGTGGCTTGTATGGGCTTGGACCTGGGGCATTCCATGCTGGGGCTTCCCTGGTGGGATGGCCCAGCTGAAGTGGGCTTGGGGCACGGTGGCCCTGGGGCTCTCTGTGCAGAAAGCACCCTGGAAGAGCAGCTAAAGTGCAAGCCAAGGGGTTGCAGGGCTCTCTTCATAGAAGGTGCACTGGTGCGGTAGCCAAAGCTATGGTGAGGCATAGGTCAGTGGGTCCTAGGACTCTCAGTGCAGGGCACATCCTGCTGTGGTAGCTGGATCCAAAGAAGGCATGAGCTAGGAGGTATTGGCACTCTGTGCCAGGAGTGCCCTAGTAAACTGTCTGGAGTCAAAGCTGTGTGCGCCTAGAGTGTTCTGGGGCACTTGGCACCTATGTCATTTTGGCACAATGGCTAGAGCTGTAGTGAGTGCTGACCTTGGGTGTCCCACACTGAGACCACATTGGTGGGATGGCTAGGGCTGATGTGGGCTGGGGCCTCAGGGCTCACTGAAGTGGTAGGCAGGCTAGTGCACCCAGACTCTGCTCCCATCCATGCTATTAAGTTGAAGGGGAAACAAACCATTATGCTCGCCAGTCCCTCTGATCCAGAGAGAGTTCCAGCAGCTCCCCTGCTGTTTGGCAGAGTTCTAGAGCTGGTTCCTCTTTATTCTAGTTGACCTTTTAAGCCATGACTTTTTTTTTTCTGAGCCTGGGTGCAGATGAAGGTCACTGCTCAAGGTCACTCTACTATCGGCTTCTCGGTGGTTTCTCGGATTCGCAATCCCTACCCTCTGCAATTCACAGGTTGGGGTGGGCTTGCCCTCCATTGCTGTGTCTCTGTCTTTTTTGCTGTTCTCTATGGTCTTTCTATCTTTTGTTGTGCAGAAACTATTCAGTCAGCCCTCAGTTCTTTTTCAGAGGAATTGCCATATAAATCAGTATAATTTTGGTGTGCCCATGGAAGAGTGAGTTCAAGATCTTCCTACATCACCATCTTGGACCAGAACTCCACAGGTGGGTCTTGTTTTTTTAATCCATTCTGTCACCTTATGTCTTTGAATTGGAGCATTTAGATCACTTACATTTAAAGTAATTATTGGAAGTATGTACTTACTGTCATTTTGTTGTTTTCTGGTTGTCTTTGTATGTTTTTTCTCTTTCTTCTCTTGCTCTCTTTCCTTGTGATTGAAGACTTTACCATAATGCTTAGATTCTTCTTTTTTTGTGTGTATGTGTTATAGATTTTAGTTTGTTGTTACCATGAGGTTCATATATAAAGTCCTAGGTGTATAACAGTTATTAAGTCAGCGGTCACTGAAGTTCAAATACATTCTAAAAGCACTATATTTTTCTTCCTTCTTCCCCTTCCATGTTTTATGTATACAACATCCTATTTTACTTATTTTGTGGATTCCTTAACTAACTTCTGCATCCTCTAATCTACTGCTGATTCCTTATGCATATTTTTTCATTTCAGTTATTGCGTTCTTCAACTCTGGTGGTTCTCTTTCATATTTCCATCTCTTTTTTGAAGTTCTCATTGAGTTCTTCCACTCTTCTCTCCAGTCTGGTGAGCATCTTTATAACCATGATTTTGAACTCTTTATAAGGTACATTGCTTACCTCTATTTTTTAGAAAAGATTTTACTTATTTATTTGAAGGAGAGAGAGTGCATAAACAGGGGTAGAATGAGAGGGAGAAGCAGACTCCCCACTGAGCAGGGAGCCCAAATGGGGGCTCGATCCCAGGACACCAAGATCATGACCTGAGCTGAAGGCAGATGCTTACCTGACTGAGTCACTCAGGCATCCCTACTTACCTCTATTTCATTGAATTCATTTTCTGGAGTTTGGTCTTATTTTGGAGCATATTATTCTGTGTCCTCATTTTGTTTGACTTTGTGTTTCTATGAATGAGGTAAAAGAACTACCTCTTTCTCTTGAAGGAGTTGGCCTTATGTAGGAACATCACCTGTGTAGATTGCATGTGTCAGCTGACTCTGCCTGGCTGGCTGGAGCTGTAGCAGACATGGGCTGGGAGTCCTGAGGCACTCTGCCCTGGGGCCACTGTGGTGATATGGCTGAAGCTGAAGCAGGTGCAGGCCAAGTCCCCAGATGCTCTGTATAGCAGGCACCCTGGCAGGATGGCTGGAGCGGAAGCAGGCACTGGTGGAAGGTGTCCTAGAGTATTCCATGCTGGGGCCACATTGGTGGGATCGCTGGAGATTGCACAGACACAGATGGAGAGGACCCTTGGGGGCCAACTGGAGCTGGTGTGGGCTAGGGGCCTGGGCTTCACTGAAGCAACAGACTGGCTAAAGTGCCCACATCCTGTGGACGTAGAGGTAGAATGTAAACATTTGGACTTGCAAGTACCTCTGACCCAGAGAGAGTTCCAACAGGTCTCCCACTTGGTGGATACCCTAGAGTTAGTGAATTCTTTTCCTTCATTTCTAGTCTCATTTCCCTTTAAGCTACTTTTTACCCCTGTCCCAGGGCAGGAAAATCTGCATGCAGGTCCCTCAGGTCTCTCCCTCCCCACTGTAGTTTTCAGCAACAGGGCTGGTGTTATTGTTAGTGTTTCCTGCCTCTCCTGCCTTTCTGTGAGGTCCTTCTATCCTCTGTTGTGCAGAGAAGCTGTAGAATCAGCTCTCAGGTTTCCTTCAGGAGGAATTGCTCTAAATGTAGTTGTAGATTCAGTGTGTCCATAGGATGAGCTGAGTTCAGGATCTTCCTCTGTCACCATCTTGGACACTCCCCAAATCTTAGATTTCCTAATCTTAGATTTCCTATCAGTGGTTTCCAAATTTAAAAACAAAACACTGAGATCCACTGAGTGGCTACTATATAGAAAGCTCTGCAATTCTCATTTCATCCTCACAGGGCTGAGGAGATAAGAGTTATCAGTCCTCTCACCTTTCCCAAGAGAGAAACTAAGGCACAGAGAGGCCACATCATTTGTCCAAGTCCACAGTTGTTCAGTGGCAGGGCCAGGACTCCAGTCCAGCTCTCTGGCCCATGGGTGCCCTCTTTTCAACAATGGAAACCCAGAAGATCCATCACAGCAGCGAGGGTGGAGGTCTTTGGCCAAACCAGGCAGCGCGATGGTGAGCTCAATCTCCCCCTTGACATCCACAATGTTCAAGGCCCTCCATGGGACATTCTCGGCTCCACGGAGCTACCCCAGGCCCTTCAATGAACAGTCCACCAGCTCTAAGTTCTGAAGGCCAATCCTAATTCCTCTAGCATCACGGAGCTGAACCCTGAAGACGGAATGCCCAGAGACATTTGTTTAGGAGTGTTTAGGAGTGTCTCGACCAAGGCTCTGTTTAGGAGTGTCTCAACCAAGGCTCTGTTTTCAATGATCCCATTTAGTTAAGTACAATATGACAACCCCACGCCACATCAGAAAATAAAACTGGTTGCACGGTTCCCCACCCTACTGATCAGATAAGCACAAGAAAGCAACCAGAAGGACAAAGGCAAATGCCATGTGTTGACCAGGCATGAGCCTGGTACATGAGCACACAGAAGTGGCTTCCAGGCCCGCCCTGTGAAGCTCTCAGCCAGCTTCCTCTGACACTCAGCTTGGTCTTGCATTTTGCACAGGCCTCTGGACGGCAGCTCATGTTTCTTCCATCTGCTTCATCATTGAGGAAACAGGAGCTCCTGAGTAGGTGAGAGTGCCGGCCTTGAAATAAGGCCAGTGACTCACAGTTGGAGCTGATACCAGACAGACCCGGTTTTGTCACTCGAGCCAGGCTTTTCTATGAAGCTGAAGCTGTCTTTACCTTCTCTGTTGAAGCAACTTCTACCACCAGGACAGCAGGGTGGTTTGGCAACTTATAGCTTGGGAGGTCCCACTGTTCATGAAGTATGTTTAGCCTAGAAAAGAAGACCCCAAATGGGGAGGTGGAAATTCTGAAATTCTGGGAAGAGGGAATGGGCTACTCTGTGGCTCATAGAACATAACCAGAGCTGGGGTTGAGGCCATAGATGAGCGATCTGGCTCCCCCACATAGATGAGCTCTCCATTGCTGGAAGAGTTCAAGCTGAGACTGGGTGAGGTGAAGCAGCAATGGGTGGTATCCCTGCATTAGGAAGAGAGTGGCTTAGATAAGCAGAACTGGGGGTGGTGGTAAAAGAGCTTGCACCTGGGGCTCTGTTTCCCTGGAAGTAGATTTGGTATCTACCATCTGTATAGATATCTACCCTTCTCAGGCTTCAGACCCTCTTCCTTCTGTAGGAAAGGTAAAGGGAAATCGGAGAGAGAGGACCAATCCTACCAGTCTGTGTGCCTCCAGCTCTGAAACTCAAATCCCTGAGGCTCCACCAACAATGGAGTTCTAGAATTTCCATCATCAGTAACTATAGTTACTAGAGACAGAGTCACTACAGTCCCCCCTCCATTTTATTGAGATATAACTGACCTATGACATTGTATTACTTTTAGGTGCACAACATAAGGATCTGGTAGATGAATGTATCATGGAATTTATTACCTCAGTGAGTTTTGTTAGCATCTATCATCACACATAGTTGGAATTTTTTTCTTATGATAACTTTTAAGATCTGTTCTCTTAGCAACTTTGAAATAAACAATACAGTGTTGTTAACTGTAGTCACCATGCTGTACATTAGTGCATCCCCAGGGCTTATTTAACAAGTAGGAGTATTTTCCTTTCAACCTACTTGCTTTATCTCCAACACGTTCAAGTGGGCCTGCCCCTCTGCTTCCCCTGTGTCAGTGTTCTGGTCCAGGGCCCCAAACCCTGCCTGGACTATTGCAGTAGTATCCTGATGGCAGTTCCCTCCACAATCCATCCTCCACATGGCACATAGAGGGCTCTTCCTAGAATGCAGGGAATCAGGTCACTGTAAAGCACCCCCTTTGCATTATGAATGCATTCAGACTCCTTTCCACGCTCCCCATCACATACCATCTCCTCACTGTGGGTCCACAAAGCTCTAGCCACAGGAGTGTCTATCTGTCCGCCCACTCCTCAATCTGCCTGGGCCTTCCCACCTCAGGGCTTCTCCAGCAGTTTCCTTCACCTGAAATGTGCATCCCACTGCTCCTCATATTTCAACTCTTGGCTTCAATATCATCCCTCATGTCAGTCAGTGTGAACATGCTTTGAAAAATATGTCTTCCTTCCCTTTACTCTGACCCTGTTTTTCTCCACTGCTGCTCCTTAGACCACCTCCATGGGGCAGGAACCAAGATCAAGCCAAGAAATCTTTCTTTCACTTTAGACCTTGGCCACACATCCCCTCACCCTCCTGTCTACTTTAGACCCCTCTCATGGGCTGTCTCCATCATCCCTGTGGGTTAGACATGACCCTGACCAACTCTCCTTACACAGGTGAGGCTCAGAAAAGCAAAGCTATGATCCAAGCCTGCCATGCTGACTGGGTTGCCAGGTGGAGAGTCTTCCTTTTCTTTACTAGTGAAAGGGAAGCCAGTGTTGATGATAGATGAACTCCACTTGACCTCCTGGAGTTTCTTCTTTGCCCAGATAACCCAGGTTGTGGTGATAGTTGTGTGGTCACATTCTCTAGGTAAAGATAGGATCCTGACACTGTAGTCAGGGAGTTTGAGCACAGACTTCAGAGCCAGATGGCTCCTCGCCAGCTCCTAGATGTATCTTCAAGCCCTGAGCAAATGTTTCCTGCTCTCTGTGCCTGTTTCCTCATGCCTCCTAGACCTAGTGTGAGGGTCCAGTGACCTACCACCCAGTCCCTTCGGGTGCCCACAGGCCATCGCCACACTGCCAGCACTCCACAAGTTCACACGTCCCAAAACATGAGGAAATCTGGGAGGGGGCCCCACTAGGCAGCTGTGGACAGCTCACAGGACTTGACATATTCCAACAATTTAAGGTAGCTTCTTCCTGGTTTGGGTTTAATCACCGTCCACTGTGAAACTGGTTTCCATTTCCCAGCCAAGCTTCCTCCCAGCGCCATCTCATGGAGTAGTACAGTGAGTTGAACTATGTCCCTCCACATTCCGTGCCCAGCTGGGACCTCAGAATGTGACTTTATTTGGAAATCTCCAGGTGGGACCATTCTGGATGAAGGCGTGACCTTCACAGGGACCACGTGAAGATGGAGGCAGGGGCTGGACTGGTGTGGTCCCAAGCCAAGAAATGCCTGAAGCCATGAGAAGCTGGACGACACAGGAAGGATCCTGTTCCAGACCCTTTGAGGGAACCAACTTCTTGATTCTGGATTTCTGGCCTTCACAACTGCGATAGTATACATTTCAGTTGTCTTAAGCCACCTTTAGAATTTGTGATGTCAGCCCTAGTGGACCAATACAACCGAGCTTCCAGTATTTTGTTTCATGCCTCAGCTTTGTGGATAGAATATTACTCTTCTGGGACCCCTGGATGGCTCAGCAGTTGAGTGTCTGCCTTTGGTTCAGGTTGTGATCCCGGAGTCCTGGGATCAGGCTTCCTGTGGGGTGCCTGCTTCTCCCTCTGTCTATATCTCTGTGTCTCTTGTGAATAAATGAATAAAATCTTTTTTTAAAAAAGAATATTACTCTTTTGTTATTGCTGTCAACATTAACTTCTAAGTACTGGCTGTCCTTTTTTTTTTAGGTTCATTTATTTATTTGAGAGAGAGAGAGCACAAGCAGGTGGGGCAAAGGGAGAGAATCTTAAGCAGAATCCCTGTTGAGCATGGGGCCCAATACGGGGCTCAATCTCATGACCCTGAGATCATGACCTGAACTGCAATCAAGAGTCAGACACTCAACTGACTGCACCACTCAGGTGTTGTACCTTTTAAAAATCTTGATTTAAATGTAATTTAGTTAACATATACTGTATTATTAGTTCCAGGGGTAGAATTTAGTGGTTCATCAGTTGTATATAACACTCAGGACTCTTTATATCACCCAATTACCCCAAACCCCTCCACCCACCCCCCCCTCCAGCAACCCTCAGTTTGTTTCCTAGAGTTTAGCATCGCTTATGGTTTGCTCCCCTCTCTATTTTCATCTTATTTTAGTCTTCCTTCCCTTCCCCTATGTTCATCGGTTTTGGTTCTTAAATTCTACATGTAAGTGAGATCACATGGTAATTTGTCTTTCCCTGATTGACCTATTTTGTTTAGCATAATACCCTCTAGTTCCAGCCATGTCATTGCAAATGGCAAGATTTCATTCGTTTTGATGGCTGAGTAATATTCCATTGTATTATATATATACCGCACCTTCTTTATCCATTCATCAGTCGATGGACATCCGGGCCCTTTCCACGGTCTGGCTATTGTGGGCAATGCTGCTATAAACATTTGGGTGCAGGTGTCCTTTTGAATCACTATGTTTATATCCTCTGGATAAATACCCAATAGTGTAATTGCTGAGTTGGAGGGTAGCTCTATTTTTAACTTTTGAGGAACCTCCTCCATACTGTTTTCCAGAGGGATTGCCCCAGTTTGCATTCCCACCAACAGTGTAAGAGGCTTCCCCTTTCTCCAAATCCTCACCAACATCTGTGGTTTCCTGAGTTGTTCGTTTTAGCCGTTCTGACTGGTGTGAGGTGGTATCTCATTGTGGTTTTGATGTGTATTTATACCAAGTGATGAGCATTTTTTCATGTGTCTGTGGTACATCTTCTTTGGAGAAATGTCTGTTCACGTCTTCTACCCATTTTTTGACTGGATTTTTTTGGGTTTGGGGTGTTGAGTTTGATAAGTTATTTCTAGATTTTGGATACTGGCCCTTTATTTGATATGTCATTTGCAAATGTCTTCTCCCACTCCATAGGTTGCCTTTTAGTTTTATTAACTGTTTCCTTCCTTTTTATCTTGATGAAGCCCCAATAGTTTATTTTTGCCTTTGTTTCTCTTGCTTTTGGAGATGTGTCTAGCAAGAAAGTACTGGCTGTCTTAAATGCTTGTTGGTAATCGTGTGTGTGTGAGAGAAAGCACCAGGGCATGCATGCACACCTCACTCAGCATCTCGTCATAGCTCTAGATGCAGTGTCACACGTAGGAGTCTTGTCAGTCTGGAAGAAGTGAATGACTTTCTCATTTGAAGTTTCTGCAGCTGTCACAGGCTCACTCACAGCTCGTATGCCCTATCCGAGGTTGGCTCCTCTGGACATCAGCCACGTCACGTTGGCCTGGCCTTCCCTAGGAGGTATCCCTAAGCCCATCTCCTGGGGAGCAAGGACTATAGCTCAAGGATCAGCTCATTTCCAGCCCATCCTACATGGCAGGTGCTCCTTTCTTGGAATTCAGTTTGAATTCTTCCACCCCAGAAAGGGAACTCCCTCCCCAGTTTAATGCGAGTTCTATGACACCTGCTTCTTATGGCAAAGTATCCAATTGTCAAGAAAGCTATTCGAGATGTTAATTTTATAGATTCCAGCATCAAAGGTCAACTAGGATGAGCAATGCAAGTTGGGGCCTCAGAGCTTTGGTTTTGGACCCAAACCCCCATAGCATACTCACCCACAGACAAGAGGTCTTATTTAGTGGCAAGAGGGATGGAGATTTGGAAAGAAGCGATAGTGGCTGATGTGTTTTGAGGCTCACCATGGGGAGGGTTACCCTGCATGCATTCCACCCATGGCTTCTCATTTAACTCGTGCTGCAGGTCCATCAGGCAGGGGGCTGGCATCTCATTTTACAGGTGAGAAAAACAAGGCTGAGAGAGATCAAGCAACCAACCCTTGGCCACAGAGCAAGTGGCATAGCCAGGATTCAAGCCCAGGCTGCCTGACCCCAGGGCCTGGGACCTTCAAACTGTACGATTACTGGGGATCCCCAGGTGGCTCAGGGGTTTATCACCTGCCTTTGACCGAGGGCGCGATCCTGGAGTCCTGGGATCGAGTCCCGCGTCAGGCTCCCTGCATGGAGCCTGCTTCTCCCTCTGCCTGTATCTCTGCCTCTCTCTCTGTGTCTATCATGAATTAAAAAAAAAACTCTACAATTACTGAGAACCTACATTCTGCTGGGTTTAGTTGCAACAAGTTAACTCACAAGTGACTGTGGTTGTTCCTGCTCACAGGAAAGCACTTCAATGCTGCTTCAGCAATTCCTGAATCGCTCTTTTAGAGGTCCTCAGAGTACCGTGTATTCTCATTTGTGGATTATGATGTTCTGATGGAGGGGAGCATCCCTCTAAATGTCTAGGAGATCAAATTAGCCATTGATAAGGGATCCAGACTCACCGCCATTCAGACTGCTGTAGTTGGTCAGTTGGCCAGGCCACATGTGTTCCCAGTTCCCAAATTTGGCTTGAGTGGTGGTTGTGATGGTTAATTTTATGTGTCAATTTGTAGGGTGGTTTTGGTTGAGATGAACAAATCAATAAACTTTCAGTGAACAGATTGCCCTCCATAAGGTGGGTGGGCCTCGTTCAATCAGTTGACGGCCTGAACAGCACAAAAAGACCAGTCTCCCCAAGCACACGGGAATTCTGCAGCAAAGTACCATCAGCTCCCCTGGATCTCCACCTGAGTGCCTTTGGAATGGAGCTGTAGCAACAGCTTTCCTGGCTCTCCAAACTCTTGGCTCCCCAAAATTTCCTGTGAGAAGGTAGAGCTCTCAGCTAAAGAGGAAGTTCTATATCTCACTCACTCAGTCCTGTCTTTTTTTTTTTTAGATTTTATTTATTTATTCATGAGAGAGGCAGAGACACAGGCAGAGGGAGAAGCAGGCTCCATGCAGGGAGGCTGATGTAACTCGATCCCAGGACTCCAGGATCACGCCCTGGGCCGAAGGCAGATGCTCAACCACTGAGCCACCCAGGTGTCCCCACTTAGTCCTTTCAACCACTAAATGGGGCAGACCCCTATTTTACAGATGAGACTGAGGTCAGGAAGAGGTGCAGAATGTGCCGAGTCATACAGCAATTTAGCAGCTTAGCAGAATCGAAACCCCACTTTTTCTGGCTCCAAAGTCCATGTCCTTCCTACCTCCTTGGCGACTCTCCTGCTGCTACACCCCTGCTTCACACCATCCCACACATCTGTAGAGAGAACCCTACACGATCATTGGCTTCCTGGCCTAAGTTCCCTTGCCACCATCAAGGACAACATCCTCCCTGGTTTTCCAAGCACCAGCATGTGACATAAGGCCTAGCATTAATATTATGTGCTGGTCTGTGACCTAAAACTGGAAGGGCCTTGGAGACACCTGGGTGGCTCAAGGTGTGATCCCAGGGTCCTGGGTTCGAGTCCTGCATTGGGCTCCCTGCAGGGAGCCTGCTTCTCCCTCTGCCTGTGCCTCTGCCTCTCTCTGTGCGTCTCTCATTAATAGATAGATGATGATAGATAGATAGATAGATAGATAGATAGATAGATAGATGATAGATAGATGATAAATAGATAGATGATAGATAAATCTTTAAAAAAACACAAAACCTGGAAGAGCCTTGAATGGCCTAAGTATAAGTACCCCCCACTCTGCTCCTGAGATTACATCCTGGAGCCAGACCACCCTCCTATCACCGCACGCCCCTGCACATCCCTGAGGCAGGCTCACAGGGAAGAGGAGGGTATATACACCAGGCTTCCCCTGCTGCGCTTCTCCTGGGTTTTGTACTTGAGCCTTTTCCACACTAGAACACACAGCTCCAGCGAACATGCCACTGTACAGTTGCGCTGCAGTTTAATGGGTCCCCTGTTGGTAGATGCTTAGATGATTTCCAGTCTTGTTTTCCATCTCAAAATCCTGCAAAAACTCCATGTGCATGCATCTTTGTATAGTTGTAAGGCACAGTGGATATTAGGTTTGTTGCTAATGTAGAAAAATGTCACCAAGACAGTATTTTTTTTTTTGGCTTAAAAATTTTTAAAAAGGAACCTTTTAAGCTTAGCTTCTTCAAGCTTATTATACTTGTGGCTGCATTTAACATAAACACCTTTTAAATCTAGCTATTTGTATATGAAGTTCTCACAGTGGGGTGGGGGCGCTCCGATTCAGTATATGATGTGGGTTTATAGAACTCTTTGCAATAACAAAATAGCATGTAATTAAATAAAAGTAATAAGCATGAAAAATGAATTGCAATAGATAATATTCTATAACAATGGGATTAAAAATCTTTTCATTAAAAATACATTAGTTCCGGGGCACCTGGGTGGCTCAGGGGTTGAGCATCTGCCTTCGGCTCAGGTCATGATCCCAGGGTCCTGGTATCGAGTCCCCACATCAGGGATCCCTGCAGGGAGCCTGCTTCTCCCTCTGCCTGTGTCTCTGCCTTCCTCTGTGTCTCTGATGAATAGATAAATTTTTAAAAATCTAAAAATAAAAACGCATTAGTGTCTAAATTTGACAGTGGAGAGAAGCACTAGCAATATCGCCCCCCCGTGGCATGTTCAAGTACTCAGTCATTAGGAACCCAAATTCATGGACCCCTGTTCAAAATGAGCCGGGCAGCCATGTGGCCCGCTAGCTTGGAGGTGGCTTCAATGGCATCAGTGCATTCCTGTGACCTCTGGTAGAAGCAGGTGACGCTGGAGTCGGGTGGCAAAGTCTTCTTTAAGCTTTGGCCTCCAGTTGAATAGCTGAACCCATAGTTTCTTTATAAAAATTCTCGAGTTCAAAGAGTCTCCACTGCCCTTCCCTGGGCGTCTCAGAGGTCACAGGCCTCCCCGCCGTAGCTCTCACCGCCCGTTGCATCTCCCCGGACAGTTTTTAAAAATGCAAGTGCCTGGCTGGGTGTCTCCCCAACCTGTGGAAGCCAATTCTGGGGTCTGGACAAAGCCTCGGTTTGAGTCAGTTTGGTTTGGTTTTGTAAAGCCCCACCGGTGCCTCGGTGCAGGGCCGGGAAGCACTGGTGGTGGTGGGTCCTTGACCTTGGCGGGGATGGGGCCAGAAGAGGGACCTTGTAGGGGAAAGAAGGTCTGGGGGGGGCTGCTGCCGACACCAACATGCTGCCAAGCATGCCTTCCTCCAGGGACCTGACCCAGGGCAGGGCAACCCGATGTGCTTCAAAGTCATGATCTGACACTAGAAATGCCCTTCCCAGCCCCCGTGCAATGACAGGAGGGGACATCAGGTCCTGTGGGGTATTAAGACACGAGGCCAGGGGTTCGCCCCCCACACAACCGCTACTAAGCACCTGCTACCACGGTTTTCAAAGGGGCAAGACCTCTGGCTTCCCAGGGTCTCTGAGCTACTCTAAGGGAGGGCAGCCCGGGGGCCCAGCGGTTTAGCGCCACCTTCGGCCCAGGGTGGGATCCTGGGGACCCGGGATCGAGTCCAGGTCAGGCTCCCTGCATGGAGCCTGCTCCTCCCTCTGCCTATGTCTCTGCCTCTCTCTGTGTGTGTCTCTCATGAATAAATAGATAAAATCTTAAAAAAAAAAAAAAAAAACTCTAAGGGAATAAACCAGGACACAGGTAGGGGCAGAGTATTCCGCTCCCCGAGCTGCCCTTGTTTGCTCTGAGGAAGGCAGGACTTGGGGGGCAGCGGCCGAGCCGAAGGAAGCACCTTCCCGGGCCACCAGCTCTGACAACTTTTTGTCCCAAGGGCCCAGGATGGGCTGAAAAGCAGGAAGTGGAAGACGAGGCTGCGTGACATGTGGCTCTGGCCTGGAGCTGGAGTCAGAGACCCCCTGGAACACAGCTGGCACCTCCCTTGTGACAAGCGGGCCGGGGTCCTGTCCCCCTCTGGGCCGGGCCACCCGAACCCCATCCCCAGGGCTCCAGGAGGAGCCCGAGACCCCCAGCTTGTCCGCGCGGCACACGGGTCCCGGCGCCGAGGTGACCCGGCTGCTGGAGGAGCTGGAAGGCCCGACTCGCCCGCTCCTTCCCCTGCCGAGCGGTCCCCACCCTGTCGCCCCCCCACCCCCCACCCCCGTCCTGTTTCATGCGCAGCCGCTCCACCCAGCTCTGCTCTTTCCCATAGTCCTCTCCTCTCACATGGACTTTCTGGTTGACGTGGGTCTGCCCCGACCGGATGGCGAGCTCCAGGAGGGGCTTTGTGTCTTTTGTCCCTCACGTTTGCTCTGCTACCTACCTGGGTGTTGGGGAGACGTTTCTTGAATGAACGCACGGACGGATGAGGGATGGCTGGACAGATGGACCCCCACGTGTCACCTTCTTCACCGTCTCCCGCCCCGATCTGCTGAGCCGTGCCCCCCAGGACCAGCTGTCAGGGGCTGAGGCCTGCGTCCAGGGCGCTCCGGCCAAGTCGGCGCCGAGCCCGGCCGGGACCTGGCCCACCCGAGGCAGGTGGAGCCCGGGAGCCGGGGCACATCGGCGGGGACAGCGCCTCCAGGGGCCCCAAATGGGAGCCCAGGTACCTGTTAACTTCAACCTGGGGGGGAGAGGGGCTGACCCCGCGTACCCTCCTGCCTCCCCTCCTCACCTTCTCCCCTCCCCAGGGGGGCAGAGTGAAAGTTTGTGGAGCTGTAAGGACCCTGCCTTAGGTGGGGTCATTTGTCCCAGGTCCGTCCCCCCTTAGAGGTGTCCGCGCAGCAGGGGGAGGCAGTGCTCTGAACTCTGGTGAGGTCACAAAGGGACCTTGCAGGCTCTTGAGACTGCAGGTGGGGGAGGGCCGGGTTGGTCATCCTCTGCCCTCCCCTCTCCCCACTTGGAAGGTTCCAGAACCAAGGACTCGGGACCCACTTGTTAAAATAGACACAACTGTGTTGCTAAGAAGCGTCCACGGAACCGTGAATGTGCGGGTGTGAGTGCTTCTGGCAAGGACCACAGATGTGGCCGCAGGACAAAAATGAGGGAGGGGACCCGATGTGACAGCTGCACCTGCCCCTGGGGGCACACGCTTCGTCTCCCTGCTGCAGCGCCCTTGCCCTGGTGGGCGCCCTGCGGGAGGCAGCTCCCCCACAACGGCGTGGGCTCAGGGGGCCACCAGACAGTCAGTGGCACTGAGGAACAGGCAGCTGCAGGGCCCCGGCGAGGAGGCCGGTTTGACAGGGACATGTCATGAGGGGATACCGCCTGGCCCTCAGGCCAGGCTCCTTTTGCACAGGCTTCCCTACTAAACTACCCGGATGGAAGCAGACCTTTTTAAAAAGATCAGGACCCGGAGGTAACATCACCTGGGTTTTTTTTTTTTTTCCCCAACGACTTATTTATTCAGGAGACAGAGACACAGGCAGAGGGAGAAGCAGGCTCTCCGCAGGGAGCCCAATGCAGGACTCGATCCCGGGACTCCAGGATTATACCCCGGGCTGCCGGCAGGCTGCGCCACCTGGGCATCCCCATCACATGGGCTTTTATGGATGATTCTGTGATTTATATTCAGTGACAGCTGACCGACAACTAGTGATGTCTATACCGCATACTCCAGGCTGAAGGTGCTCCCCACAGGATCACACCCTGGGCCAAAGGCAGACGCTCAACCGTTGAGCCACCCAGGGATCCCGAGAGCAGAGCTTCCTTATCAGGCTGCCAATCCACGATGATGATGAGAACAAGCAAGAAAAAGCTTTCCGTGGAAGTGATTTAACCAGAAAACATCATATGCAGGGAAAGCTCTTCGCACGATTTCCCAGGCTTGGCTGGGCATCTGAATTACGTGGAGCTGTAATTACGTGGAGACCATGCCCCAGTCCCTTTAGGCCGTCCCTCCGGGGGCGGGGGTGGAGGGTACCCAGGCACCAAGACTCAGCAGACAGCGAAGGCTGAGAATCACTGGTCAAAACAGATACCGTCTGACATTTTCAAGTATCTTCACACTGAACGTGACCCACCCCCGTATCCTCACGGCTGCGCATCCGTTCACCTTCTAGTTCTCTACACTGTAAATTAACCCCCGTGTGACACCTTCGCATCTAAAAGGGAGGCAAACTCTCTTCCTGGTTAACCAGGTTATGGACCGAGTGACACATTGATCCTTTTTCCAATTTCTTCCTTTGTTGCTGCCCAGAGTTCAAAGGGGGCACATTCATTCACTCCTCAGTCACTTCCCGTCGGATCTGACCAGGGCTCCTGAAAGCTGTGATCTCTCCGAGACTGGAGAGAAATCTAGGCTTGGGAGGGTCTCACTTGCAGGACTCACGGTGTTCATTATCCCAAAGTGACTGGCATCGAGCATCACGACATTCCTCGGTGGCACCCCCTCTCCGTGAGCAGCAGCCGCGGCGCTGCACGCGACCCCGTGGGGGCCTCCTGCAGCCAGCTGCCCTGTGTGCGCCCCGGCCCATGACGCTGCTTTACTCCCCGCAGGAAGGGAGACAGAAAAGGCACAGACAGAAATTGCTATGGAAAGTTCTTTTACTCTGAAAAATCAATCTGAAAAATAAATCTATTTGGATACCAAACTGTATCTCAACTCTCTCTCCCTAAGAGGAAAAAAAAAAAAAGGTCAAGGAAATAAATATGCCCAACAGCAACCAGGCTCCTCCTGATGGTAACAGGAGGGCGGAGGCTCACCCTGACCCGGTTTTCCTGCCTTATTCTCACTAAACTTTCCAGAACAAGCATTATTACCTTTAAAATCAGAAAGCAAAAGAACTCCTAAAAATCGACTACGGGGAAATAGACCTTCTCTGACACTGTTCTCCTCTTTCTATTCCTGCCTTAGAAGCGTCCACTTGCAACCTGTCTGTACTTCCGTGTATTTTCAAGGGAGAAGTCACTGCTTCATGCAAAATAAGGTTGAACTGCTCGTTTCAGAAACTCATCAAAAAAGAGGATTTAGTCCATGAAAATGTTCACATCTCCGAGGTAAAAATGTATGTTGAATGCAAGAGCAAACACAGTTCTGGAGAAAACCTGGTCCATGCGTATCTTTAGTTACAGAGATCAATTCACGAGTGTCTGTCGGGCTCCACCTAACGCCCCTGGTCTCCAGTGTGTCCGGCCCAGCCCCCCTCTCTGTGCACACGGGGCCCCTAGATGGGTCTCCTCAGGGGTCCAGCCCTTGGGCACTGCCTTCGTGTTCGTGGAGTCGAGGCCGCTTGAGCTCCGGAGGGCTGCCGCGAGGGTCTCTGGGCATCTCTGGAATGTGAACACACACACAGGCTGGCAAGTAAGCGAACACTTCTTTAAAATTAAGAGCTGATGTTTACAGGGCGCCTGGACGGTGCACCCGGGTAAGCGTCTGACTTTTGGTTTCGGCTCAGGCTGTGAGTTCAGGGTTGTGAGATCAAACCCTGTGTTCAGCGAGGGAGTCTGCTTAAGACTCACTCTGCCCCTCCAACTGCACACACACTCAAATAAATATTTTTTAAAGATTTTATATATTTATTCATGAGAGAGGCAGAGACACAGGAAGAGGGAAAAGCAGGCTCCCTGCAGGGACCCTGATGCGAGACTCGATCCCAGGACCCCAGGATCACACTGAGCCAGAGGCAGACGATCAACCACTGAGATACCCAGGCATCCCTCAAAAAATAATTTTTTTTTTTTTAAAAAAGAACTGATGTTGACAGAATGAACTGGACAAGAAGTGAACAGCCTGGCGATCTCACCTCTCACAGGGAACAGTGGGAACTGTCTGGTGACCTTTGAGAATGTCCCAAGTTGGTGGGTGGGGGACAGTGGGTGCCGCCATCCTACAATCCCAGGACAGCCCCACAACAAAGAACTCTGCAGCCCAGGTTGTCAGCAGTGCCCAGGGGGCTGAGCCCTGACCTACAGCACCTCCTGAACCCCCATACCCCTTTACCGTAGGTGCATGGGAAGGTGGCCTCCTCCTGAGTGCACATAGGCAGCCAGAGGGGCTGAATGAGGGTCTAGTAATATGCATCCCTGCTTTCTCAGAACAGACTTAAAAGTAGATAGTTAATTTCCAAAAAACACAAAAAAGATACTAGTAACAATATATTAAACTAGTAACAGTATATTAAACTAGTAACAGTATCACTCACCTGACTGAGTTTCTTCTGCCGAAGGGGTGGAAACTACACTGGTTGGTATAGAATTCGGTGGAGTATCTGTCTTTAAGGGTATTAAGTTTATCCTCCTTGATTAAAAAAAAAAAAAAAGTAAAGGGGTACAGGGCTCATTAGTGTCACAGGAATCATTTATGAGGATACTAAGTTTCACAACTACCCAAAGGAAACATTTCAAATTTCCAGCTGATCAGACCACGCAAGGTACTGATGTGCCCACTTACCTGGCAGCCCAAGACGATGTTCACGTACTAGGTTCAATCATCACATTTACAATAGTCAAACCTTAACTAGCCATCCAAAAGATTCAAGACCGGGGCAGCCCCGGTGGTGCAGCGGTTTAGCACCACCTTCAGTCCAGGGCATGATCCTGGAGACCTGGGATCGAGTCCCACGTCGGGCTCCCTGCATGGAGCCTGCTTCTCTCTCTGCCTGTGTCTCTGCCTCTCTCTCTCTCTCTCTCTTTCTGTGTCTCTCATGAATAAATAAATAAAATCTTTATAAATAAATAAATAAATAAATAAATAAATAAATAAATAAATAAATAAATAAATAAATAAAAGTTTCAAGACCTGTGTTAATCTCCAGTGGTATGCTGAAAAGCCATGGATGCTCCATCTATACAGCGAGCAGATGTGGTTCCTACTATGGAAAGCTCCAAAACAAATAGTTATTGAAAATTAAGATTCGTGGGGCACAAACACAAAAAATTAAGATTCGGGGATTCCTGGGTGGCGCAGTGGTTTGGCGCCTGCCTTTGGCCCAGGGCGCGATCCTGGAGACCCGGGATCGAATCCCACATCGGGCTCCCGGTGCATGGAGCCTGCTTCTCTCTCTGCCTATGTCTCTGCCTCTCTCTCTCTCTGTGACTATCATAAATAAAAAATTTTTTAAAAAATTAAGATTCGATTTTAAAGTTACAGATGCAAGACGACTGCAAGAAATTAAGAGGAGGGGCAGCCCAGGTGGCCCAGTGGTTTAGCACCTGCCTTCGGCCCAGGGCATGATCCTGGAGACCTGGGATCGAGTCCCATGTCGGGCTCCCTGCATGGAGCCTGCTTCTCCCTCTGCCTGTGTCTCTGCCTGTCTCTCTCTCTCTCATGAATAAATAAATAAAATCTTAAAAAAAAAAAAAAGAATTAAGAGGGAAAGACCTTCATACCGTAAGTATTTCAAAGAACACCTTCCCACTCCCTTCACCCACCAAAACAACAACAAAAGAAAAAGGTTGCTAATCTGCAGCACTCAGATTCCAGAAGAGCCTACCATGACCAGCACTGTCAGCTTCTGCTCCCTCCCCAGGCCACCTCCTCGGGTGGTCCAGCAGAAGGGTTAGGAGGAAGGAGGACTGGGGACAGGGCTGAGCAGGGCTTAGGAGGGAGGGGGCCTGGGGACAGGGCTGGGCAGGGGTTAGAAGGGAGGGGGCCTGGGGACAGGGCTGGGCAGGGGTTAGGAGGGAGGGGGCCTGGGGACAGGGCTGAGCAGAGTCTGTGGGGTGAGGTCCCCCAACACCCCCCAGCTCAGGGAAGAGCGCTGGTGGCAGCAGCCAACAAGGGCTGTGCTGGCAGCAGGGGCCACCGTGAGGTGAGGTCTCCATGTCACCTGGAGCCCAGTATCAGGCCAGACTTCCCATGAGCCAGTCAATGGATGTCATAAAAACCAAGAGGCTACTCTGGTTTCTTACTTATTGCTCAGTGCTTGAGACGATTCTGGGCAGGAGAATGTGGGTTGGGGGGGTGGGGGATGTGCTTCCTGCCTTAAGGGGTCTCTAAATCTAACACAAAACCAAACCAAACTCCTGCAACTGAATGTGACATCTTAGGACAGAAGAAGGGCTAAAGGGACGTCCAAGGAGGACCCCAGTGTCACCAAGAACACAGATGGCTAAGGCTTTACAGCGGAAGGGAACAGCACAGGGGTGCCAAGGGCCCTGACCTCCAGGGCTGGGCTAGGGATCAGGGCTCCCAGGGCAAGGCAGGGCCTGTGGGAAAGGCCCTGGGTGGGGGGGTGAGGGGGGTAGAATCAAGTGTGTGGTGCACAGGGCTCTGGACCCTGCCCAAGAGGTGGAAATGGGACCCACCAGAGGGCTTATAAGCAGGGAGCTGGCGCTCAGGTCCCATGTTTCCGAATCTCTCTGGCAGCAAGACGGGGTACCTGTCCCGTTACAGGTTGGGGGCTTCCCACTTCTATTTTGTTTTTTAATTGCAACGACGATTTCTTCTTCCGCCCAAAGTTCTTACCGGGGTGTGGTCTTGCTCCAGGCCTGCAGTGTGTTCAGGG
This sequence comes from Canis lupus baileyi, assembly GCF_048164855.1. NCBI lineage: Eukaryota > Metazoa > Chordata > Mammalia > Carnivora > Canidae > Canis > Canis lupus. The sequence goes on along the minus strand of NC_132867.1, from coordinate 34,788,773 downwards.
TGACCCTCCGGGATGGGGGTGCTTTGGGGTTCTGAGTGCTGGGCTGCAGGGCCGCCTTCTCCTCGGAAGGTGCCGCTGGGGCTGGAGGCGGTCTTGCCTGAGGCGGGGGTGTGCAGGGACTGCTGGGGTCTTGGACTTTGCTGGTGGGGGTCCCCTCTGCCAGCCTGGGTCCTGGGGAGGACCCCTGGTGCGGCTGACTCTTGGTTTTCTTTGCCGTGTCGGGAGTTCTCATGCTTAAAACCGGCTTCTCTTTCAGAGGTATTCCAAGTTCATCCTTCTCAAATGTCACAAAAGAACAGTAGCCATCGGTGGAAGAAATGGCCAGGAAGGCGCCGTCGCTGGACCTTTGTTCCCCAAACAGGAGGAAAGGTTAGAAACGGTGCTAAGTCCAGGGGCCCATCTTCTGGCTCTTTATTAGTTGGAATGTGGAAGTTCACGCTTTGTGTGCTGCTCACTCCCACCCTTTCCTTCCCAGCCCCCAGCTCGACTTTCTCAGGCACTGGCACGTCTCGGGACTGTCCTCAAAGTCACCAAATTGAAGGTGCGAGGCCCCTTTTTCCACTAACATAAGAAGAAAATTAAAGGAAGATAAAAAGTTACAAAGAACAAGAAAGAGGGGATGGGTGGGCAGGCCCAGGCTGGGGGTGGGCAGGCCCCGGCCAGAGCTGGGCGCGAGCAGGTGGCGACCAGGGAATACCCAGGGGCAAAGAGGACTGCCGGCAGAAGGGCACGGGTCTGGACGGCAGGAGCTTGCGGATGGGGGCTTCCTGCCAGAGCGCCTGGCAAGCCCCCAGCAACCAGGGAACCCAGCGGGCACCTCCCAGCTTGAGAACCAGAGGAAACCCGAGGGCCTCTGAATGGCACCCTTTAGCTATTACTGTTACAATAGGAAGTGGTATCCTAGCAAACTAGAAATGCCTTTCCCTCTCACATTAATTCCTTTCAGAAGAAATTGGTAGGGGCCCTGGGGGGGTAGCTCAGTCGGTTAAGTGACCCTTGCTTTCTGCGCAGGTCACAATCTTAGGGTCCTCGGATCAAGGCCTGCACCAGGCTCCGTGCTCAGCAGGGAATCTGCTTGAGATTCTCCCTCTCTCTCTGCCACTCCCCCCACCTGTGCTCGCACACATTCTCTCAAATAAATATTTTTAAAAAAATTTTTTTAATTTGACATAGAGCACACAAGCCCGGGGGGGAGGGGCAGGGGGAGCAGGGGGAGCCTGCTTCTTCCCACTGAGCAGGGAGCCCAACACAGGGCTTGATCCCAGGACCCTGAGATCATGACCTGAGCTGAAGGCAGATGCTGAACCAACTGAGCCAACCAGGTGCCCCTCAAATAAATCTTAAAAAAAAAAAAAAAAAAAAAAAGAAAAGAAAAGAAAGAAAGAAATTGGTAAACACGGGCCACAAAAGCCATCCATAGCACTGAAATGCTCCCTGACTCAAGGGTCTACTCCAGGACACCACACACTGTGCCTCCTGCACCCTCAACACTGGCCACTCACCAAGAAACGTCACTCAGCGTGTGGTAATGTATGTTAGACACGTAGCCAAAAGGGAACGGCTGCTGGGTGTCGTACAAGAGCACCGAGTCTTCGGAAGCCACAGCAAACACTAAGCGGTAGGGCAGGTGCACCAGCTCCACACCCGGCTCCTGTGACGGTCTGTCTGCCCGGAGGCGGAAACAAAGGTCAGAAAACAAGAAGCAAATGCAAAGGTCCCAATGGAAACAAATTCCCCCCAAAAGTCCTCTCTTGGGAGACATAAATGACATCACGTTACTGAAGGCCACTTTGGTGCATGCTTCACTAGAGTCCAGTTCTAAGGAGAACCACACATGAATCAACAAGGGTATTGGGTCTTGATCCGAGAATCGTGGGAACCAGAAGGTCCCACAAGACAGGACGTGTGACACAGGTCAGGCTAAGGAGCTGCTTTCTGATAAGGAAAAACAAGGGTCACCGAGAAAAATGTCAAATGACATTTTAATGGTCCTTCACTTAACTATATACATTCACATAAAGGATGAAGAGGTTAAAAACTGCTGCTTCCAGCCATGGAGTCACAGGGACTGGATTTACCCTCCCACCTGAAGCAAAGGAAACACCAAACAGAATATGCCAAATGATGGTTTTCAAGGCCTCAGCCATCAGGCTCTGAGGACAGTGATCCCCGAGGGAGGGGAAGTAAAGAGGAAGTCCTCCATCTGCCTCAGCTTACTGCCTGAGCTTCTAGGCCTGGGAAAGGTAGAGGAAGCCCGGCAGCCCGCAGCAGCCAGACTGAGCTGACAGGATGGAGCTGGGAGCCGGAGGGCCCAGGTGGCTGGGGTTCACAGGCAGGTCTCCAGCGGAGCACTGATGGGTGCGAGCATGTGCGGAAACCACCAGGGCAGAGCAAGAACTACAGGAAAGGGAAAGCCATTCCTGAAGCTCGCTCCAGCGTGTGAAGCTCGCACAGCCTGAAGCTGTGCCCCAGGAGAGCAGGAAACCTAGCTCTCCTGGGGCACAGATTAGAGTACTTCAGGCTGCTTTGCTTCAGTAGTGGGGAAATGAGCTGTAGACCAAATGCTGCTGGTCCGGCCGAATGAAAGGCAGCAGCATGGTGCCTCCAAGGCACTTCACTGCATCTCACAATAAGCTCAAGAACATCTGTAGAAATATATCCAGCATCCACGAAAGGCACCGTCACGATGTCTGGCATCTAACAGAAAATTACCAGGCAAGCAAAGAAGAAAATGTGACCCATACGAGAGGGGAAGAAAAATCAGAGCCAATCCTTTGTACACAAAGACATTAAGAGTCATTACAAAAACTGTATTCCAGGGTGCCTGGGGGGCTCAGTTGGTTGAGCAACTGCCTTCAGCTCAGGTCATAATCCTGGGGCCCTGGGATCGAGTCCTGCATCGGTTCCCTGCTCAGTGGGGACTCTGCTTCTCCCTCTGCCTCTGCACTCCCACTGCTCATGCCCCGTCTCTCTCAAATAAAATCTTAAACTGTATTCTATCTACTCAAGAAACAAGAGGAAAGATGGAGCATGTTTAATAGAGACGCGGAATATGTAATGCAGAAAACTGAGGTACCAAGAGGGGAAAAAGCAAGCAGACAGATCACCAGCAAGCCAGGGAGTAACGTCAAATGGCCTAATGCAAGTGTAGGTGGCATCCTTGGTGAAGAAAAAAAATATTTGAAGCTATAATGGTAAAAATTCCCCAAATGTGATAACTGTAAACCTATAGGTCTAAGAGTTCAACAAACTCCGTGCACAAGAAATCAGAGGAAACCACACCAAGATGCATCATAATCCGACTGCTTAAAGCCATGGACAAGATCTATTTAGATGGAGGGGGAAAAAGAAACCCTAAAAAATGAAAATCCAATTCATATATAATTTTACAGCATAGGAAAAATGAATGGCATTCGACCTGCTTCGGTAGAAGAATAAAAGTACTTTTATTCCTTTAAAGTTTAAGTGAAAAAAGGGTATTCTGGACAAGGCAAAAAAAAATGGACACGTTTTTGATAACACTGTCTTTGCTCCAGCTTTTCCAAGTTAACTAAACTGAACCAAACCCACATACCTTTCCCCACAAGATAAAACCCCAATCACGACCCCACACCCCGGTGACCTACCTCAGAGAAAACAGAACACGACTACTGTGGTTCTGACGTACCTGTTTCCACCACTGGCCTCAACTCAAAGTAGACGGGACAGCAGCGAACAGCGAGCGTCGCCTTGCCAGGGCATGGAAGGTGAGCAATAGGCCTGCAAGATTGGTCATGACCTTCTTAGAAAGGGCACTGTTACTCACCACAAAGCAAAAAAGAAAGGGCAAACATCTCAACTCTTTCTTCAATTGCGTACCTTTTAAGATTTTTCCTGGAGAAAACATAAGTCGTATTTGTTACGTTTTCGCCAGATTCCACACACCCAGCTGGGGAAGCAGGGACAGGGAGAAAAGGCAAGATTTTATTAGACTGAAGAAGATAAACTCACGAGCATGCAACCCTGGCTTGTAAAATCTTTTCCCCGCTCGCTGTATGCCCTGGACAATGTTTTTGTGACTGAGGACAAATACAAATGGTCCCAGTCTGGGCTCAGCTCTTACTCCAGCTCTACCCACCTGTCACCTCCCCGCCCCACCCCCAGGTGACCCCACCACTCGGCATGGCTCCAGGCCTGGGGAGGAAGAACGGGAGCAGGGGGGCCTTGCTATGGGAGACCTCTGCCCTCTGCTCGGGAGGCCGGCCACTTCCTGCTGGAGAAACGCTCTCATTAGATCCCCAGGCTCTGTCCCTTGGATTTGAGTGTGGCTGCCAGCCAGAGCCTGTGACTCGTTTTTCCCACCTGCCTGGTGGAGCCAGGAGGCTGCAGGGGGGGACCCAGGCCTCTGCCACAGCCCCAGCCCCCTGCAGCGGCTCACCTTCCTCTAGAGAGAACCAACATTCGAGCTCTTCTACACGCACCCTGGGTTCGTCCTTAAAACCAGGCCAGACCCAGCCAGAGAAGGACCGTCAACCACAGCTGCCCTTGGACACCTCTTTCTTGATCCACACACACATGTAGCCTCACAAGTGACCTCCTCATCTCCACCAGATGGGGGCACGGGGCAGAGACCCCATCAGCACTCTTTCTACTCTCTCCCCACCCAGCCCACCCTCCCATCCCCACGTGACCCATTTGAACAAACCAGGGATCCTCTCCCCCATTCTTCCACACTCACACAACCATTGCAACCAGTTACAACTCAACTGCACATCGATTCATACAGTAGAGTCTCCCCGAGTAGACAGACTGTCTCCCTGAGACGGGGTCTTGTTTACGCCTCTCCTGATGTTGCTCGGCCCAGGTGCCTACTCACGAAAGCTAACCTGGGTGATGCATCCTCTTCCTGGCTGCCTGACAGTCACATGAAAATACCATAATCCATTCACCCGTCTTTCCATCAGTACTGTCTTTCCACAACCACAAACAACACTTGCAGTAAGCATGGTTGACAATGTACTTTTTCTATTACATTTTCATAAAGACCGAGTCTAGGATGAGGGGCAGATGGGCTGACGGGAATGTGCCTTTAATGGTGACCAGACTGTTTCCTGAAAAGGCTGTGAACAATTCACATTCCCACCAGCAGTACCCACACTCTGCTTGCCCATCAGCAGTAGATATTTTCATTTTTCTAGTCTGAAAAGAACAGAGAGGTACCTAATCGTAGGTCACTTTACTTTCTATTTCTCTATCATTGAGTCTCCGAACCTTTTCCTGTGTGTGAACACGCAGATCTGCTCTTCCACAAACTGCCTTTTTGTATATACATATTTTTTCTTCTGGATTTTTCTTTTTTTTTTTTCTCATCAATTTGGAAGAGCCCCTGTATATATATATACATAAGCTCTCTCTTGCCTATACAGTAAACAGTATTTTCCAGTTATTTTTCGGCAGGTTGTGCTTCCTGGGTCTTCACCATACGAAGATTCCCTAGTCTAACGCACTCAAAAAGGCCTATCGTTTAAGAGCTTCCGGGTTTCCAGTCTTAAGCTGGTCCCTGTCCTAGGACGTCCTCCTATGTTTTCACCTTTTATATTTAAGTATTAAATAACATGGAATTGATCTTTATACGTAAGTGAAGGATCCAATATCATTTTCTTCCAGGTAGCTGGACATTCCAGCACCATTCACTCAATAATTCATTCTTCCCACCGAAATACCACCCAAGTCAGACAGTAAATTCCTTTGATCTCAGGACTGATTCTGAATTTTCTGTTCTGGCCCACCCATTTGTTTATTCCTGTACTAATAACCATATTGATTTGCTAATAGTAGCGCCACAGGATCTGCTGACATTTGGTCAGGCAGACGGCTGCTCAAGTATTATTATTTTTCAGACTTTCAAAACTATTCTTGGAGTGCCTGGGTGGTTCAGTCGCTTAAGTGTCCGACTCTTGATGTTGGCTCAGGTCGTGATCTCAGGGTCGTGAGATTGAGCCCCACATGGGGCTCTGTGCTCAGCGAGGAGTCTGCCTGAAGATTCTCTCCTTCTGCCTCTCCCCCAGCTCACGCTGTCTCTAGCACTCTGAATCTCTAAACGGATAAATAAAATCTTAAAAAAAAAAAAGGGCAGCGGGGTGGCTCAGCAGTTTAGTGCCACCGTTGGCCCAGGGCATGATCCTGGAGACTTGGGATCCAGTCCCGCATCAGGCTCCCTGCATGGAGCCTGCTTCTCCCTCTGCCTGTGTCTCTGCCTCTCTCTCTCTCTGTGTCTCTCACAAATAAATGAACAAATTCTTAAAAAAATAATAAAAAAATTAAAATAATTTTTAAAAATAAAAATCTTAAAAAAAAAAAAAAAGGCACCCACCTGGTGTGAGAAGCAAAGATCCATCAGGGGTGAAACTAAGTCTACGAAAGAATGACTTCATGCTGTCGTCATGAAACATCCGGTAACTTCTTGCCTGCACCACACAAGTTTAAACATTAGTCCAAATCTTTACACTCACAAGAAAAGCTTACCAATTCCTTTTTATCTTACATAGTATCATTTACTACTCACATAATAATAGATTAAATAGATCACAAATCGAACAACCACTTAAGACTACAAGAGCAGGGCTGCCTGGGCGGCTCAGTCAGATAAGGGTTCATAAGGGTTCGACTCTTGATGTTGGCTCCGGTCATGATCTCAGGGTGGGGAGATCGAGCCCCGTATCTGGCTCTGTGTGCAGTGGGGAGTCTGCTGGAGATTCTCTCTCTCTCTGCCCCTCCCCACCCTCCCCAACTCTGTAAAATAAAAAAATCCTTAAAAAAAAATTATTCATGAGAGACAGAGAGGCAGAGACATAGGCAGAGGGAGAAGCAGGCTCCCTGCAGGGAGCCCGATGTGGGACTCAATCCCCATACCCTGGGATCATGAGCTGATCATGAGCCGAAGGCAGATGCTCAACAACTGAACCACCCAGGCATCCCATAAATAAATCTTTAAAAAAAAAAAAAAAGGCCTGCAAGAGTAATCCCTCATAAAGACCAACTGCCATTGTGTTAAAGAAAGCTGTGTGTGCTTACGAGTCTACGTGTGTGTGGAGGGCTCTACAGTTATCTTTGTAAAAAGCCTCTGTGACAACACAGCACACTGTCAACAGCGGTTTGTCTAGAGAATGAGACTGGGGGGGAAAGCCAGACGATGACTGGGCGCCCTTTGCTATCTGTGTCCATTTAGAACCTCCAAGCTAATGAACACTTCGTCTAGAGAAAACAGTCCGCTACTGAACTGATAATCCTCTTCTCAAACATGTCTTGAACACCTGTGTGGGACAGTTCTTGCTCCCACTCGCTTACACGTGATAAACGTTAAGCATTTAGGTCTCCAGGACCCAAAGACCCAGCATCACCGTCCTTACTGTGGGTGAGCTCTCCCGTGTGGCCAGCTCACGGCCCACCTGGCCTTGGCCGGCTGCCTGAGGACTGGGTTTGCACCGTATCCCTTCTTTGTTCCCTTCTGCCTAAGTGCCTGCGTCTGTCATCTTGATTCCTCTACGACCACTGGCCGGGTCTCTGCTGTCTGCTAGCAACATTCTCTCCATACCGGCCAAGATGGCATACTGCCTCCCACCAGGCAACCCGATGCTTGACCCACCTGCCTTCCTGTGGCACAGTGCCGGGGTCCCCCGAGGTCAGAAGTTCTCGACCCTCACTACACCTCAGAATCCCAGACACCCTGCCCACTTCAAGTCAAGTGAATCACATCTAGGGGGACGGGGACCTATGTGTCTTCATGCTTCCGGGTGACTCCACAGTGAGCCAGGGTTGAACAAACACCTCCATCCACCATCAGTGGCTCTCCCCTGGCCCCCAGATGTCCCCAGTTCCACACAGATCAGCCCAACGGCCTAACCGAGCCTCGACTGGATCTGAGGAAGCACTTGGTAGCTCAAGGGTCATGGGCCTGAGACCAGTGGTTCAGCCGTAAGATGCAGAGGTGCTCGTGACTTTCTAAGTCTCAACTGAAGCACAGCTTAAAGTAGCTCAAATATTTGATACCTCTCCTTCAGCCCCTACTCCAGACAGCATTTTTGAGACGTTAAAAGCCACACGTTTCTTCTGGGTGCTGTATACCCTCAGGATCCTAAAGGAAGAAGAAGAATCTGAGTGACCTCTTCTGGTGAATGAAGTGTTCCACACAGAAGCAATCTAGCATCAAAACCGAAGACCCACTAAACAGTGTCAGCCTGTAAGACCACTTACAGTGACTGTCACACTGTCACACGTTAACTAATTATGACAGAAGCAAACCACCCAAGGGAGGTCACTAGTGAAAGTGAGGAAAGAGGTCATAACTTCATTTTTTTAGTGAATATTCCAATTTGTCAAGGAAGATGTACTTTAGGCCTGGCCTTTTCAGGCCTCGGACACTGGGCCCAGGGACAATTTGTAGGACCGCAGTGACTTTTATTTTGTGTCAAATGGTCTCGCCTCCAGGGATTTGCAAGAGTAAGGTAAACAGCAGCAGATAAATTTGGTTGTTGCTAATTCATATTATTCCCACTTAGCTAATCAGATCGTTTCAACTCCTGATTGCCTGAATAAAACACACAGATCAGAAAATAAGTGCACATACAATTTAGCAGTGTTTATTTTCCATAGCATCTCCTAACTCTTCCACATTGCTGGGCCATCTGAAATCAGAGGTGATTAAAAGTAGTCGGATAAATACTCAAAAGGGCTACTTCAACTGATGAATAAAATATCTAGCACCTCTGATTTTTAGTTCTTTGTTCCAAGAACACAATGAAATACATGACACCAGTAAACACAGCAGTAAAACCTCCTTTCAAAAAAGGCAAAACAGGGGCGCCTGGGTGGTTTAGTCCATTAGGTGTCTCTTCAGCTCAGGTCATGATCTCAAGGTTGGGATTGAGCCCCACATCGGGCTCCCTGTTCAGTGGGGAGTCTGCTTCTCCCTCTGCCCTTCCCTCTGCTCATGCTCCTGCTCTCGCTCTCTCTCTCTCAAGTAAAGAAATTTTTAAAAATATATATGTCTTTTTTTTAAAAGAAAATATTCTATGTCTACATTAATATAAGTAGAGTCATTAAAATCACTGCAGTAGTGAATTATAATCAGAAAACGAAACGGGAGTGTTTCGCTGGCTGGCTCATCCAGTGGAGCATACGACTCGATCTCAGGGTTTGTGAGTTTCAACCTAGCGCAGGGTGTAGACATTACTTAAAAATAATTCTTGGGATCCCTGGGTGGCGCAGCGGTTTGGCGCCTGCCTTTGGCCCAGGGCGCGATCCTGGAGACCCGGGATCGAATCCCATGTCGGGCTCCCGGTGCATGGAGCCTGCTTCTCCCTCTGCCTGTGTCTCTGCCTCTCTCTCTCTCTCTCTGTGTGTGTGTGACTATCATAAATAAATAAAAATTAAAAAAAAAAGAAGTCTTTAAAAAAATAATAATAATAATTCTTAAAAAAGAAAGAAGAAAAAAAAAAAAAAAGAAAGAAAGAAGAAAAAAATATCGAACCCTACTGCTAAGTACCCCTTCTTGCATAAGTCATATTTACAAAACACCTTTTCTTTAAAAACTGCCCACGAAATTCAAATGTAATTCAAAGCTCTCTATGCATTCATTCACCCATTCAATAAAGATTTACTAAGCACTGAATATAAGGCGCCTACCCTAGTTAGTTTCCAATTTCTTGTTATGGCCTAAGAATAATAGTAAAAACCAAATGCTTTATATGAAACCAAGAACACAGATAGATGGATGGATAGATGAATCAAACCTAGACTTTGCCTTATTATTAGTTAAATGGTGATGAAAACAGCTTTGCAGAAAATTTCAAGCCAACAGAGAAGACGACAGACGCACCTGTCACAGCTCAGGGTAGCAACATACTGACCCAAGGGGTCCCAGGTTACTCCTTGGACATAACTTTTATGTTCATTAAAGATGGAGAGCTTTTGTCCTGTGAACAAAGCACACAACAGCATTGCCAGAACCTACTCAAGCACAAGTGGAGTAAACGAAGCATTGCGCCCTTTATACCACTGCACTGTGTTGCAGCCGGTGACGGAGCCTCTGCTCTGCAGTCTGTGTCAGGCTCTGGGAAGAGAGAGAGGACCCCACACAGTCCCTACCCTCAAGGAGCCCGCAGCTTCGGGGGAGACACACACCCATCAGCGGGCAGCACAGTATACAGACGGGCGGCTGGTGAGGGTCAAGAAGGGGACCGGCCGAGTTGAGCTATCCGGGTGGGCAGGATGCAGGGGATCATGAAGCAGCAGGTACTGTAAGCAGATCTGGGGGGCCAGCAGCTTAGGCACGTGGAGCAATGTGTCAGGGAGACTTCTAGAGGGTTACAAACAAGGCCAAAATGGCAAGACATGGAGGACAGGAGGTATATGACCGCGAGCCTTGTGTACAAGGAAAAGGTTCTAGGAATTCATGGTGTGGCCGAGACAGACACCCAGATGGAAAGGAACTGGCATGATGAAGATGAAACTGAGGTTCAGGGCACCTGGGTGGCTCAGTGGTTGTGCATCTGCCTTCGGTTCAGGGCGTGATCCCAGGGTCCCTGGGATCGAGTCCCACATCAGGCTCCCTGCAGGGTGCCTGCTTCTTCCTCTGCCTGTGTCTTTGCCTCTCTCTGTGTCTCTTGTGAATAAATAATTAAAATCTTTAAGTAAAAAAATAAAAATAAAAAAAAAATAAAAAAAAATAAAATCTTTAAGTAAAATAAAATAAACCAGTAATGCACAAAGATTACCTGGATAAAAAGAGGAGGGAGGCATGAAGCCCTGGCCATTCAAAAAAACAAAAACAAAAAAAGCCCCCTAAACCCTCTCCTCTGAAAAGGGATCTACACTCGCTCACTCACCTCCCCCTATTTCTCCTCCTCCTCTCAGCCCTCTGCAGTCTGGTTCTGCTCCCCTCCAAGAGTTGCCCCTGACCCTGTGACCCACCCGATGTCCATGATGTGCAGTAGGTGTGCTTTGGGCTAACTTCCCCCCACCCCCAGCCTTCCTGCAAGTCTTTTTGGGGAGTCTGGGATATTAAGGTGGGTGATGACATCTCTCCAAACATCCTCTGAGATTTACCAGAGAGGCTTTTAACCCACAACTGCAGTCACCCAGCCGGTGCGTGAGTGTGTGGGGGTCTCTGAAGGACTTCGTAATCGACCTGCCCGGGGACTCTAGCGGCTATGTGCAGGGCCCTTGCACCTGCTGCTCCCACTGGCCTGAGCCTCTTCCCCAGAGTAACCCCCATGCCTTGCTTCCCTGAGTCGTGCTCCTTGAGCTTGGAGATGCCTCCCAGCGCTATCCTACTGACGCCACACTGGTCTGGGTCACAGAGTGGATAACCAGAGGTGCAGCCAGCACAGGGGGAGGCCTACTCCACCCCGACTCCCTCCCAGGGCTCTCGAGCTGGGGAGGATCAGCAGCCTGCACACCACACAGGAGCAGGGCAAGCCTCTTGCCTGGGAGGAAACATCAAGGTCGAGTAATGGTCTGTAGAGGGGCAAAAACAGGCTGGCATTAGCCACTAACTTGCTTTTGGCCTTTTGCTGCCATTTTTAGAACTTTCCACATGTCTACTATCTTCCTAATCAGAGAATAAGTTCTGTGAATGAGGGAGGCACCTTGGCCATCCTTGATCTCAGACAGGCACCTGATCCTACCTATCCCAACATGGAGCATTCAAGGGCCCATCGATTACGACAACGTGCTAAATGTGCAAGATCCTGAGTTCCACGAAGGCAGGCATGAGCCCTGCCCCCAGCATGTCTGCACCCCCACGCAGACGGGATGGACCTTGCTTGGGCACCAGGGCTAAGCCGCTTCCACTCTGACTGGGACCCTAAAATAGAGTTGGATCCACAACACATGGGCATCCTCAAGTGCTGAGCCAGACACCTTATTCCAATTCACTAGGAAACTCTTCCTATGTCTTTAAAGATAAAGCATGTTAGACTTTTTAGCCACGTGGAATATTCCTTCCCCCTGACAATAAGAGAAACGTGTCAGCTACCTTTACTGACGTCCCATATGATGGCCGTGTTATCCACAGAGGCAGAAGCCATTAAATTCCCGTCAGCTGCCCAGCAAATGTCATACACATCTTCTAAGTGGCCCCTGGAATCCGAAGAGGAGGGGAAAAGCAAATCTCGTCTTAATGAGAGAAAAAGGCATAAAAAGTCTACAGGCAACCTCAGAGACCATGGATTAGGATTTCAGAAATTTCCACTGGAACTACATTACCCGCAGCTACGATCTGCTACACCTTCAGGGGGTAGTCGTATCTTTATAATGAATTCAATCTAAGGAAAATTTTACAGCAGAAATAAAACCCATTTTGGGGCACTTGGGTGGCTCAGTGGGTTAAGTGTCAGACTCTGGGGTTTGGGCTCAGGTCAGGATCTCAGGGTCGTGAGATCGAGCCCTGCGCTGGGCTCCAAGCTGGGTGTGCAGCCTGCTTGAGATTCTCCTTCTCTTTTACCACCCACTCCCTCTCTAAAAAAAGAAAGATAAGTAAAGAAAAGAAAAAAGAACTCTTGTGAGTTCAAGACCCAATGCATGTAGTTGAATCCATTTAGAGATGTCAGATAAAGCACTCGTCTAGCCCCTCCCCAAGTTACCTCAGGGTTTTCACAACAGTCCAATTCTCCTTATTCAGCTGAGCCTCATCCTCATCCTGGAAAGCAACCTGTTCTGGCTCCTTGTTGTCATTCACCTTCCACAACAGAATGACAGCATCTGCGGAGCAATTTGGTTACAGATGAGCCATGGTTTTTGCAGGCTCCCTCCTTTCTGGGCTGCTACGGTGTTAAAACCCTAGTTACGGGCAGCCCGGGTGGCTCAGCAGTTTAGCACCGCCTTCAGTCCAGGGCGTGATCCTGGAGACCCGGGATCGAGTCCCATGTCGGGTTCCTTGCAGGGAACCTACTTTTCCCTCTCCCTGTGTCTCTGCCTCTCTCTCTCTCTCTCTCTCTCATGAATGAATAAATAAAATCTTAAAAAAAAAAAAACCAAACCCTAGTTACATTGTCCAACAGATACTGTGGTCACAATGAGTGACTTGTAAGAATCTGGACAATCTGCCTTCTAATCTAAAACTCCAAAATCAAACTGATACCCGATCAGAGCTATACAAAGGCCTATTAAACAGAAGGGTCCCCAGGCCAGCAAAATACCGCTGCAGAGCAGCTGACTATGTTAACACATCCTAAGGCATAACCCAGGAGCAGCTGAATAGGCGGAAACAAAGAGCCACCAAGCAAGGACTGGCAAATCGTTCCCAGCTATGTCCGCAGGCCTTAGCATCTAGACTCCTCAGCTACCCCATCTGTAAAATGCATACCTACCTCACGGACTATCTAGAGTCTAGAGTATTGTCTACTCTGTCTAGAGTATTCGATAAGTTAATATGTATGAAGCACAACATGATGCCTAGCACACAGTGAGCCCACGGACACATCAGATATCTCAGCCTGTTGTCATCAATTGTCTGGGGGCTCTAACTCCCTGTGCTGGGACCCCAACTCACCACACAAGTCGGAGCCCCGTGCAGCTTCGCTCTGAGTGCCAGCAGGACAGTGACTGAGCTGGCTGTATGGGCACAAGTGTGCTCACGCTAAGCTGTAATCCTGGGAGCTGGGTGAAGAGATCAGCCTCGACATTGACAGGTGGACACTCTCCACTGCTAACAGCAGGTTTCTGACCCTCTAGGGCCAAAGGACTTGGCAAAACGAGAGCTCCCCTGTGCAACCTCACAGAAGATAGCCTGCCAGCCTCCCCCAGTGACGCTCCCCACCTTCCATCTCTCTGTGCCACACACTCTGGACATTGTGGCACTGGACTTAACCAGATCTCTTTCTTCCTTCTGCAAACAAAAACCTGTGATGTGTTTTATTTTGTACTAACTTCTAGACTGTTTCGGTGTCAAAACACAGTAAAAAAGATTTACTTTTTTTTGTAGTAGTTTAATGCCATTTAAACACAAGCAGAAAATATGAATCATTCTACTTCCACCAAGCAAACATAAATTAGAGGGCCATTCAGATAATACTCCGTCAGGTGAATTAATTAATTACACAGAGGGGATCCCTGGGTGGCTCAGCAGTTTAGCCCCTGCCTTCAGGCCAGGCTGTGATCCTGGGGTCCCAGGATCGAGTCCCACATCAGGCTCCCTGCATGGAGCCTGCTTCTCCCTCTGCCTGTGTCCCTGCCTCTCTCTTTCTCTCTCTCTCTCTAGACAATACTCTAGACTCTGTGTCTCTCATGAATAAATAAGTAAAATCTGTAAAGAAATTAATCACACAAAGACATGGGAAAGACTATGATCACTTGGATACTAAACCAGCAATCAAACAAGGCCAGGAGGGCTGCATTGGGACTTTGACAAAATGGTAAGCACCTTCCTACTGGTCCCTACGAGTGGGGTGGAGGAGCGGCCATTTATAAACAGCTCTGCTCAGGTTAAGCTTTTGGTCCTCCATCCCCTCAAGCTCCTCAGAACGCTATTTTACTGAACTATCTAAATGATGGATTGAGGGTGCCTGGATAGCTTAGTCTGTTAAGTGTCTGCTTTCAGCTTAGGTCATGACCCCAGAGTCCTGGGATCCAGTCCGACATCATCCGGAAACTTGCTTCTTCTTCTACCCCTCCCCCCTGCTCATCAACTCCCTCTCTCTCTCTCAAAAATTTTTTTTAAAAAAATAAATAAATGACGGATCAAGAGGTCAAGTGACCTCAAAAATCAAAAAGCGTACCTAGCTCAGATCTCACTATTTAACACGAGACAGAACGGTATCTGGTTTCTAAGGAATTGTGAAGGATAATACTAATACTCACCATCTCCTCCTGATGCTAAAATTTCCCCATTTGGAGAAAAACGCACGACATTGACAGCTTTGGTATGGCGAGCAAGGTTGGACAAAAATTCAACAATGGCCTTTCCATCGGGTCCTTTTTCCACCTTCCAGATCTGTTGATAACCAAAACGTTCATTCCGAGACACACAGAGTGAACACCTACCACACTGTTAAACACTATAAA
Organism: Canis lupus baileyi; assembly: GCF_048164855.1. Taxonomy (NCBI): domain Eukaryota; kingdom Metazoa; phylum Chordata; class Mammalia; order Carnivora; family Canidae; genus Canis; species Canis lupus. The sequence continues at coordinate 34,773,731 of NC_132867.1, read as the reverse complement.
CACTTACCAAAACAATACCAGGCTAGTTTTTGGGAAGGAAATAGCTTTTCTTTGGATACACGTAAAATGGAATTTCCATCTGATATGTCGACAGTCCCACGACTTGCTACCCTCCCTCCTACCTCTTTCTGGGGCCAAGTGTTCCCACTAGGAACTGGCTCAGGATTTTTTTTTTATATATATATACAAAATTTATTTATTTATTTATTTATTTATTATAGTCACACAGAGAGAGAGAGAGGCAGACACATAGGCAGAGGGAGAAGCAGGCTCCATGCACCGGGAGCCCGATGTGGGATTCAATCCCGGGTCTCCAGGATCGCGCCCTGGGCCAAAGGCAGGCGCTAAACCGCTGCGCCACCCGGGGGATCCCTGGCTCTGGATTCTAAACCGATCTGCATCGGAGGCACCTGGGTGGCTCAGTTGGTTGAGCACCTGCCTTTGGCTCAGGTTGTGATCCCAGCCTGCTTCTCCCTCTCTCTCTGCGTCTCTCATGAATAAATACATAAAATCTTTAAAAAAAAAATAAAAATAAAAATAGGGCAGCCCGGGTGGCTCAGCGGTTTAGCGCTGCCTTGAGCCCAGGGCCTGACCCTGGAGTCCCAGGATCGAGTCCCACGTCGGGCTCCTTGCATGGAGCCTCCCTCTCCCTCTCTCCCTCTCTCATGAATAATTAAATAAAATCTTAAAAAATAATAATAATAATCAAATAAGGAGCATGCAGTGTATCCATCTAGGAAGCACTGGCCAAGGAATAAAGCTTTCTTGTGCCCTCACGGTTCAGTCGCGGGCCTGAGAACCGGTCTGCAGCCTGGGCTCGGGGGCAGGGCGGCCTGAGTCTGCAGACACAGGTTTTGAGCACAGGAAGGGAGGCCCTAGGGCGCTTCAGCGGGGCCTCCCCGGCCCGCCCCGGCCGCTCACCCTGACGGCGGTGTCCACGCCCGCCGACGCCAGCCTGTGGATCCTGCCCGCCGCGCCGTGCTGGAAGTCCAGGCTGTACACCGGCTCCTTGTTGTGCCAGGCTATTTCGCAAGTGATGACTTTCATGCTGCCGGGTCTGGAAGGGGCCGAAACAAATCCGCCCCCGAAGGCGGAGGAAACGCTGAAAGCCGTCGGGGATGAAGGGAGTGTTAGCGGGGGGCAGGCGCGGGGGGCCCGCTCGGCAGTCAGGGCGCCGGGGACCGGGACGGGGACGGGTGGCAGCGTCGCCCTCTCCCCGAACCCCTCCGCAAGGGCACCTGGGCCGGGGAGCCGGGGAGCCGGGGAGCCGGGCCGAGGGAATCCCGGGCCCCGCCCTGCTGCGCAGCCGCCCCGCTCCGTGGGCCCGGGGCGCTCCCGGGGAGCCAGGCGCCGCCCGGGCAGGGGCTGGGGCTGCGGCCGCCGCGGGGAGGGGCTCCCGGAGCGCTCGGGAAGCCGAGACCGGGCCCGGCCGGGAGGAGGCCGCACGGCGCCGCCCGAACGCGCGCCGCCCCGCAGCTCCGCCCGGCCCCCGCCGCCCGCCCTCAGCGAGACCCTCTCGCCGCCCGTGCGGCCCCAACGGGAGGCCGGGGGCCGCGGGAGCCAGCGCCCGGGAGCAGTACCTGCAGGGCCGCGGTCGCTCGGCTGCGCCTCCAGCTCCCGCCGCCGCTTGCGCTTCTTCCCGCGCGCCACAGGCCCCGCCTCCGCGAGGGCGGGACTTGCGCGGGGCCCGCCCCTTTGTGGGAGGGGCTATCCTCCCGCCCCGCCCCCTTGTGGGCGGGGTCACTCGGCGCTCCGCCCCCTGCCCCGGCCCGCGGGTGCTCGGAATCCCCGCCGACTCCCGCCGATATAATTACGTGCACGACCGAGGCCTCGCGGGGAGGAGTGGATGAGTTCATCGACCCATTCATTCAATCATTTCTTCCCTTCTCCATGAGTTCTTTCAGCAGACATTTACTGGGCATCTGCAGGATGCTGGACCCTATTCCGGTGCTGGATAATAGGGTTTTTTTTAATTTATTATTATTTTTTTTAATAGGGTTTTTTTTTAAAGATTTTTTTTTTTATTCATTCAGGATGAGACACACACACACACACACACACACACACAGAGGACACAGGCAGAGGGAGAAGGAGAAGCAGGCTCCCTGCAAGGATGCCTGATGTGGGACTCGATCCTGGGTCCCCAGGATCACGCCCTGGGCCAAAGGCAGGTGCTAAACCGCTGAGCCACCCGGGCTGCCCTCCGGTGCTGGATATGCAGTGAGACTTACCCTCCGGGAGTTCACAATCCAGTAGAAGGAAGAGTGGTCCTATCACCCAGGTGGGGAGGCTGGAACTCTGAGACCCGCCGATGACCATCCCTTCTGTCACAGGTGCTCTTTCACAGCGAGTGTCTGTGACCTGCATCAGGCCCCGTCGCCCTCTCTGGAGTTCCAAGCATCAGTAAAACACAGAGAGTGTTTACGGGCCTCCTGTAGTCAGGTACATTTTTTAAATGTAACTTTAAAAAAAAAAGTGTGGAGGGAAAAAGGGAGTGTGGAAGGAACAACGTGCTCTCTACAGTTCCGAGGGCGCGCTTATTTTGGATTTGAAGGCTCAAGGCAAGTTTGAAGAGAAGAGGGCATTTAAAATGGGCTTGGGGGGTATCTGGGTGGCTCAGTGGTTGAGTGTCTGCCTTCGGCTCAGGTCGTGATCCCAGGGTCCTGGAATCAAGTCCCGCATCAGATTTCCCACAAGAAGCCTGCTTCTCCCTCTGCTTATGTCTCTGCCTCTCTGTGTTTCTCATGAATAAATAAAATCTTTTTTTTTTTTTTAAGGGGCTTCGGGTAATAGAGTTTTGGATGAGCAGCTCTGGGAAATGGGAATTTAAGCTAAAGAAACTCACAATTGACAACAGAGGCACAAAGGGGGAGCAGTGGGATCCGTGATGGGAAAGGGTGGATGGGGGCAAAAGCCCAGAAGCATTCAGATGTGAATGAGCAGGTCCAATGGATATATGTGTCTCAAAGGCAATTTTCTCATTCTAAATTAACTGGAATCCAGTATATGTTAATCTGAGAGCTTGGTTAAGACAAAATGACAGATGGACTCTCTTCTTGTGCTAACAGCAGGTTTCTGGGGCTTCAAGACCAAGGGACTTTGTAAAACAAGTGCTGCTCTGTGCAACCTTGAAGAAGAGAGCCTGCCAGCCTCCCTGGTGGCTCTCCCACTTCCCACCTCTCCCCTCTTCTCCCTCCCTCCCTCCCCTTCCGCCCCCCTCCCTGGGCATCACTGACCTTGAATTTAACCAGGTTTATTCTTCCTTTTGCAAACAAAAATTGAGAATTTTGTTTCTTATATATACTGGCTTTTAGAACGTTTTGGAAAGTTCATGCTATGGGGTCATTCTATACCTGGATTGCTTACATTATACTGCAATGAGCAGATAGGGTCATAAACACTTGTTAGAAACACAATTTAACATTTTCAAGTAAGGTTGTAAATCAGAAGGCAGAACTAGATGCAACAGGATTTTAGAAGTGGGATAATTTTCCAAATGGGACAATTTATCTGTGAGCTTCTCGGAAGGCCAGGAAACAAATACCTTGGGATGCATAGCTTTTACTTGATAAAAGGAACATTTAGGCTCATCTGAGGAACCAGCTCTTCTTTTTTTTTTTTTTTTTTTTTTTTTTTAGGAAAAAGAATGACATGGATTCTTATATAAATGCTGGTTGATGCTCTTAGCCAATTTTATGAAAGGTATAGAAGTTGTCTATAAATGGATGTCTCATATTGAAGGGAATGACTGGAGTCTCCTTAAGCCTGACTTCTACAAGGAAGCTAAGATAATGTGATCCAGATACGTAGCTTTTAGATCTTCTCTCTTAAATCATGGCTAAGACTTTGGACTGGGAATGACTAATGTAGATAATCTGGCTGTTTTAAAAGTACAGATTCCTGGCCCTACATAGGCCCACTGATTCAGAGTATCCAGCAGGAGGCGCTCCTGGTAGGGAGGCTGCATTTTCTCAAGATCCCAGGTGAGTGATAATCAGTCTGGTCTGGAACCAAGGGTTCAATGTCTCTGATAACCACCAGGTGTCTCCACATTTCTGACAAACGCTGTTGATTCTCAGATGACTCCTCTGACCATCTCCTTTGAGTGCCAGGATTCTAAACTATAGATTAAAAAAAATAATAAAAAAAAAAGACACAGGTTTAGATACTAAATATACATGAAGGAGTTGGCTTTCTTGGTGAAAATCTGGGGGGCTTGATGTCAGTGCCTGCCTGGGGAGCCACATGGTGGCCCAAAGTGAGGATCAAAAATTAAAAAAAAAAAAAAAAAGTTGTCAAGTTTTCAAAAAAGAAGTACGGAAGGAAAGTGTTTGCTGGAGGAGACCTCAGAGATTTGCACCAAGTTCTACTGCAAGTGATTCCAGCCTAGATGTTTCAACAATCAATGAACTTTACTTTGGGCCTCAAGCACTGATTTTAGCACAACTGCATCACTCTAAAGGGACCACGGGTATTTGGTTTCCTGAGAACTTTTTTATAGTGAAAATTAATATAAAGGGGCTAACTCTTAATCTGACTGCGAAAACAAAGATTTCTCTGAATGCACTTTACTATTAGTTTCCTTTTCTAAGTGTGAATACTCTGGAATAATCTGAAGTCAGAATATGTTCTAATAAAACATTATTAAAGGATAGGAAGGTGGGATCCCTGGGTGGCGCAGCGGTTTGGCGCCTGCCTTTGGCCCAGGGCGCGATCCTGGAGACCCGGGATGGAATCCCACATTGGGCTCCCGGTGCATGAAGCCTGCCTGTGTCTCTGCCTCTCTCTCTTTCTCTCTCTGTGACTATCATAAATAAATAAAAAATTTAAAAAAAAAGGATAGGAAGGAAGAGTGTCCTAAAGATTTAACGACAGGAATTGAAAGTTCAATACAGGGTTAGGAAAAGATATTGAGCAAATTTTATCAGAATAAAAAGAGGAAAAATAGGAGAAAAGGAAAATTAGAAATTGAATGCACAGGACTTAGTGGAGCACACTGCTGGCACAAATGAAAAATGATAGATTGTTGTGGACTAAATGTTTGTGTCTCCCCCTCACCCCAAATTCGTACATTGCATGCAGCCTTAATCCCTGACCAGACGGTATCTATGGGTGGGGTTTAAGGAAGTAATTAGGTATGGATGAGGTCATGGGGATGGAGCCCATCATGGGATTGGTACCCTTACAAGGGGATGAAGAGTAAAAAATTCTCTCTCCCTCTCCTCTCCATCCCCGACCCTTTCCCAGGTCTCCACCACCTGAGGGAGGACACAGCCACCTTCAGACTGAGTAGAGTGCCCCCACGAAACACCAGATCTGCTGGTGCCTTGATTTTTGGACTTCCTCACCTCCAGAATTGTGAGAAATAAATGTGTGTTATTTAAGCCACCCAGTCTATGGTATCTTTGTTATATCAGCCTGAATACAAATACTTTAGGAAACTGTTCAGTAGTTTAAGTCAAAGATATGTCTACCCTCTGGCCCAGAAATTCCACTTTTTTCTTTCAAGATTTTAAATTCGTTAGTTAACATATAATATAGTATTAGTTTCAAGGGTAGAGTTGGATGATTTATCACTTGCATATAACACCCAGTGCTCATTACAAGGGCCCTCCTCAATGCCCATCACCCATCTACCCCATCCCTTCACCCTCCTCCCCTCCAGCAACCCTCTGTTCCCTATAATTAAGAATTTTCCACTCTTGGTGTATATGTAAGAAAAAAATGAAAGCAAACTTACACAAGAATGTTTATAGCAGCTTTGTTCATAATAGCCCAAAGTGGAAAGACCAAATGTCTATCAATTGAAAAAACGTAACCAAACTGTGCCATATTCATACAGCGGAATTCTATATAAGAGATCAAAAGGAGGGATCCCTGGGTGGCGCAGCGGTTTGGCGCCTGCCTTTGGCCCAGGGCGTGATCCTGGAGACCCAGGATCGAATCCCACGTCAGGCTCCCGGTGCATGGAGCCTGCTTCTCCCTCTGCCTGTGTCTCTGCCCCTCTCTCTCTCTCTCTGTGTGTGACTATCATAAATAAATTTAAAAAAAAAAAATTAAAAAAAAAAAAAAAAGAGATCAAAAGGAAATACTGCAACAGCAAGGATGAAGAAGCATTATGATGAGCATAAGAAGGAACTATTACCAGTGATACACAAAAATATGAAAATATCCCAAAGAAAGTTTAAACTTTTCCTCCAGTTATCCATGGCTAGAAATGATGGTGGTATTGATACATATGTGTATATATATATATGCACATATATATGCATATATAAATGTTTATTGGGAAAAGCAAATAATTATATTATGTGGTTAGAAACCAAGATTTCCAGCCAAAGAAGATGAGAAATCTAGGTATATAAAATCTAAAATAAATTCTCCAAATTGGGCAGCATTGGTTTATATGCGGTATATATTTTATCTTAAAAAAAAAAAAAAAAAAGGCATTTCCTAGGTCAGTCCTCTAAAAAGGCTTAGAATTAATACCCAAACCAGAAGCAATGAGTATGTCTGTGCCTCAATTATGGTCTCTAAATAACATTTCCCTTGAAAAGAACCACAGCTCCCTGGAGGAATGGCTGTTTCCAGATCTAGATGAGGAAATGTATTAGACAAGCCTGAAATGCTTTATTACACCAGAAGGCAAGAAAATCATCAAAGACTACTAGGATTATGTAATCCTAGTAAGGACCTCTAGTCAAAGTGAGACAATTTAACATGGGAAAATTGCCACAGTATATTGAAACATGAAGTAAAATGTAAAATGATTAAAAATTTACTTACATAATGATATTAACAACAAGAAACCTCATTGGTTACATTAGGAAATAAGGCATGAGCCAAACATTTATCCTGCCTGTTCTATATGAACTATATGCCTCAGGTAACTAAACAGGTTTTTTTTTTTTTTTTTAGATGTCCCACAATTCAGTAGAAATGATAAAATAGAAGTATCACCACTTCACAACTCCTAATAAAATAATGAATGTAGGTGCAATTATTAATGTATGCTAAAATCATAAGGTGAAGCCTAATAGGGGACTTTATAAAGGATGGTTTAAGATGACAACACCTGAATGCAAATAATGAATCTTAATATAACAAAAAGGGATGAATATGTATTGAGTACCTCTTGTTGTGATGCAACCCAAAGAACATAGTACCACTTAAGAAGGATTCTTCCAAACAAAGCAAAATAAAGCCAGAGAACTTGAATTTGACTAACTCTGTAGATATACCACCTTACAGGAATACAAGAGAAAGATTTTCCTAAAAATTAAATGACACCAAAAATGAGGGAAACTCTAGAAAACTGTTCTGGTTTCTTCAACAACCAAAAAGTAAGAAAAGAGAGGAAGAAGAATCTATAGATTTAAAGAAACCTCAGAGACACCAACCAAATGCAACTTGTAGATTTTGTTTGGATTCCAACTTGGAAAAATAATTGTGAAACGATCAAAGACATCTGAATGCTCATTAGATTTGGTATTAAAGTATCAAAATCTAAGGCATAATAATAGCATTACTTTGTAGGTTTAAAATTCTTATATTTAAAATCTAAGATGAAAAACTTTAATTTCATATTTTAGAGATAATACTAAATTATTTACAGATGATATGTCTAGAGTTTGCTTTAAATTTTGAAGGGGCAATAAAGAACAGAAAAACAATAGAGAAAATCAAAACTAAAAGCTGGTCCTTTAAAAAAGATCAACAAAACTGGGACACTAGGGGTGGCTCAGTGGGTTAAGCATCCAACTATTGATTTTGGCACAGCTCATGATCTCAGGGTCATGAGATGAAGACCCGCGTTGGGCTCCATGCTCAGTGGGGAGTCTGCTTAAGAATCTCTCTCTCCCTCTGTCCCTCCCCATGCTCACAAACACGTGCACTTTCCCTCTCAAATAAACAAATGAATCTTTAAAAAATCCAACAAAAGTGACAAACCTTTAAGTAGATTGACAAGAAGATAAAGAATACACAAATGACTAAAATCAGAAAAGAAAGGGACATTATTACTGATGTTATGAAAATAAAAGGGATTATTTTGTGGAATAAAAAGAGAATACTAGGAACAAATATCTTCCAGCAAACTGGATAACTTATATGACTGGTCAAATTCCTAGAAACACAGTTTACCAAAACTTAATCATGAAGAAGTAGAAAATCTGAATACTTGAAACTAGTAAGAAAATTGAATCAATAATCCAAAACCCCCAACAAAGAAAAGCCCTGGACAGATGGGTTCACCAGTGAATTCTACCAAAGATCTACATGGCATGTTTTATAGAAATAGAAAAACCTGCCCTAAAATTCACATGGTATCTCAAGGGACCATGAATGTCCAAAACAATGTTAAGGACAAAGTTGGAGAACTCACACTTCCTGATTCTGAAACTTTCAAGAAAGTTACAGTGACCAAAATGGTGTGGTACTGGCATAAGGACAGACATACAGACCACTGGAAGAGAGCCCAGAAATAAACCCTCATTTATATGGTCAATCGATTTTTTAAAAGGATGAGAGATAATTTTTCAATGGAGAAAAGACAGTCTCTTTCAAAAGATGTTGCTGGGAAAGCTGGATATCCACATGCATGAAAACATAGTTGAAATCTTATACCATATGCAAAAATTCATTCAAAATGGATTAGAGACCTAGATATTATAAAAACTAGAACTATAACACTCTCAGAAGAAAACAGAAAAAAAATCTTCATGTTGGATTAGTCAATGATTTCTCCAGATAGCAAAAGCACAGGCAACAAAATAAGTAAGTTCAAATTCATAAAAACTCAAGAGCGAAAAGACAAGCCACAGAATGGAAGAAAATATTTGCAAATCATATACCTGATTGATAAGGGACTAATACCCAGGATATATATATATATATCCATAAGATTTATATATATATATATATATATGTATATATATATATATATATATATTTTTTTTTTTTACAAAATCATATCCTGCAGATTAACAGCAGAAAATAAGAAAGCTAAAAATGGGCAAAGGACTCCAATGGACATTTCTCCAAACATACAAATGGCCAGTAAACGCAGGAAAATAAGCTTAACATCACTAGCCACTAGAGAAATACAAATCAAAACCATAAAGGTAACTCTTCACACTCATTGCATGGCTAATTAAAAACAGAAACAAAAAAACCCTGAAAACTCATATTGGAGAGGATGTGAAAAAATTGGAACACTTCTGCATTGCTTGTGGGTATGTAAAGTGATGTATCTTTGTGGAAAACAGTTTGGCAATTCCTCAAATGCTTACATACAGAATTACCACATAATTCAGTGATTCCACTCCCAGGTATGTTATCCCAAAGAATTAAAAGCAAAGACTCTGGGATCCCTGGGTGGTGCAGCGGTTTAGCGCCTGCCTTTGGCCCAGGGCGCGATCCTGGAGACCCGGGATCGAATCCCACATCGGGCTCCCGGTGCATGGAGCCTGCTTCTCCCTCTGCCTGTGTCTCTGCCTCTCTCTCTCTCTCTCTGTGTGTGACTATCATAAATAAATAAAAATTAAAAAAATAATAATAAATTTAAAAAAATAAAAAATAAAAGCAAAGACTCAAATAGATACTTATTCAATAACATTCATGGCAGCATTATTCTTAATAGTAAAAAAGTGAAACCACCCCAAATGTCCCTGAACAGATAAATGAATATAAAAATGTAGTACACACATACAATGGAGTATGCACCCTTAAAAAGGAATGAAATTGATACATGCAACAGTATGGATGAACCTTAAAAATGTTATGGAAAGTGACATAAGCCAGACACAAAAAGTATTTTATGATTCCACTGATATGAAATATGTAGAATAAGCAAATTCATAGGCAGAAAACAGAGGTTACCAAGGGCAGGGAAGAATGGAGTTACTGTTTCGTGGATACAGTTTGTTTGGGATGAAAAGTTCTGGAAATGGATAGTGGTGATAGTTGCACAACAATGTGAATATACTTATTGCAACTCATATACTTAAAAATGGCTAAATAGCAAAATTTTATATTTTTCTGCAATAAAAAAACTTAATGAGTTAATATTTGTAACACACACATTAAAAATATCATGGAAGGGGTATAGATAAAACAAGATTAACCATGAGTTGAGAATGTTGGAACAGGGTGATGGTACGGGGGGCTCATTAGCATAGTTTCTCTTTTTTGTATACATTTGAAAATTCCTGTAACAGTTTAAAGTATCTGATACTGGGCAGCCCTGGTGGTGCAGCGGTTTAGTGCCACCTGCAGCCTGGGGTGTGATCCTGGAGACCCGGGATCAAGTCCCACGTCAGGCTTCCTGCATGGAGCCTGCTTCTCCCATTGCTGGTGTCTCTGCCTCTCTCTCTGAATGAATGAATGAATGAATGAATGAATGAATAAATAAATATTTTAAAAAGTATCTGATACTGAAAAAAAATCAATTTAAAAACACAGTAAATTAGTGGGAAGTGAGAAACTATTGGTTAAGTCATTACAGTGAATAATATCTAATACTAGTATTACATATTTTATGTAACACAATTACATAAGTATTATAATTACTCCTTAATGATATATAATAAGTTATGGTGCTAGACCCCTGTACTTCTCTACTGGGAAAAGTGGTAACTATCTACTGATAGTAATGTCAGACTGTGTCACTTCTCTTGCTGTTGGCTGGTTAGACAACTCATACCGCTGAAACTCAGGATCGCACAGCAAGAACAGACCTACTAAAGGTCACACAGCAAATTGGCAACAATGCTCTACAGTAGCAGCTCAGCTCCCTCCATTAGCACATTATAAATAAACTACTTTAAGTCAGCCTTGGTTGAGATCACAGTACTGACGTTCAAAACACTAGCCGTATGGACACCTGAGTGGTTCAGTCGGTTAAGTATCTGCCTTTGGCTCAGGTCAAGATCCCAGGGTCCTGGGATCAAGTCCCATGTCAGGCTTCCCCGCTCAGTGGGGAGTCTGCTTCTTCCTCTCCAACTTGTGCTCGCTCTCTCTCTCTCCCTTTTGCTCACTCACTCTCTCTCAAATAAGGAGTAAGATCCTGAAAAAACAAAAACAAAAACAAAAACCACTGGCCACAACTGTCAACAGCATTTATCAGGAAACCCATGGGAGATTAGGCAGTCTGTTGACTCACTTTGTGAATATAACACTGTTAACATTTTGCTATGAAGCTTATAGCCAAATTATAGATAGTTGCAGAGTGAAGACACTCATATAACCTAAGTATTAGGTTGCGGTAAAAGTTAATATTTTCAAATTTAAACTTGTTCTATATATTGTTACCATGATATGGAGTCCTGACTGCTTTGCAAGAAATTAACAAGGAAGCCTGGGGTTTAACTTGTACTTGTGTGAAATAGCAAGTTGCATTTACTCACAATTCATTAGAATGTGTATGAAACTAACTTACTGAAGTTGTGATTCACACTCCAGTTTTAGAAGAGCTAATTTATCTTCTGTGACTGTATTCAGTAACTTCAATTGTGTCTGAATGAATTGATTTACCAAGACTCTGTCTCCTCTGGTCTTTCCCTATAGGCCAGGATATAGGAAATTAACTCTGTGATCATGAAATTTATTTTATTATTTATAAGATTTTTATTATTTATTTTAAAGATTTTTATTTATTTATTCATGAGAGACTGAGTGAGAGAGAGGCAGAGACACAGGCAGAGGGAGAAGCAGGCTCCATCAGGGAGCCTGACGCGGGACACGATTCTGAGTCTCCAGGATCACGCCCTGGGCTGAAGGCAGGCGCTAACCCGCTGAGCCACCCGGGCTGCCCTGTGATCATGAAATTTAATTCTAAACATTATACACGTCCTTCCACACCAGATGGATATTAATGGCATTTTTTCCTGAGTTGTGGCCAAAGTAAAAAAGACAAATATATGGAAAAACATGGATCCAGTGGGTCTGACTCTGTTCCAATGAGTATTTGAAACATTGTACAAAAAATTTAACCTACTGTGGATTTTCTGAAAGCTAGTTGTCTGCATGGTGTTTATGGCTACATTAGCACAGGCTTTTAGCTTCATAAAGTAGTTAAGACAAAGAACCCAAAAGAAAAGAATAGCCAAACAAGATGATGTAGTACACAGAAATTACAATGGTCAATAAGACATATGAAAGGATGTTCAAAAAAAAAAAAAGAAAGGATGTTCAACCTGAGACAAAGAATGCAAGCGGTCATTTTTACACATATCAGATTAGTAAATTTGATGGAGAGACAGAGGAAAAAACTCATATTTATTTTTTCACAGGAGTTTAAATTCATTTTTGCATGGTAACATTTATTAAAAGTTACATAACACACACTCTGACCTATCAATATTCACTGCAAATTTACACTCTGGGTATACTTGTAAAAGTGTGTGGTGTGTATTAATTTTCACGGTAGCATATTTTATAATGACAAAACATGAGTAATAAATGAGTGTTAGGAGCATATGCAGATCATAGAAGGTTACCAAACCTGTTTGGAAAAAGTAACATGGAAATGTCGAAGTACCAATTATATAGTGTACTACCTTTGTGAAAACTTGAGATACAAATATATAACCAAATATAAAGATATAAAACTTAATGTAAACTGAATGCATATATATGAATGTGTATATGTATGCAGCTAATATTTTCTGGAAGGACACAGAAAAAGCAACAGTGGTTAACAATAGCTAAGCAAGCAGTGGGTACGTCTTTTTCACTTTATACCATTCTGTTCCATTTACATTTCTAACTTGGGCACCAACTATGCTCCCCTTTCCCCCTCCTTGCTCGCCCCCGTGAGAAAGAGGCCATGTAAATCCTGAGTTTGTTTCAGGAACCAACTGAGTTCAACATTTGTAAACACTCATCACAGGAAGGTAAAGATCAATGGTTCTCAGCTCTAGTGGCACGCTGAGAGGCCTTACAAATCTGATACCTGCGCCAAACCTAGACTCTGACTTAATTAGTATGGTGTGCATCCTTGCATAGGATTCCTAAGAGACCCAGGTAATTCTAATACGCAGCAAGAGGTGAAAACCACCAGATGTATCACTTTAATCATTCTTCAATGACAAATAATGAATGAATGGGCTGTTGATCACGAGAATTAAGTCTGAGTCCCCAGCAGTACCTGCCCACATTAGGAATTTGAGGCCCAAATAAAAGACACATGGATATGCCACACACCACCCCTGCTGCACGAATGCTTTGCTAGTTTCAGTGGGTCCTGTTCGCAGGGATTGTGGACTACACTGGTTTAATTCCTCATACTATTTTTTTAAGTAATGATTAGTTTAAATGCTGTCCTCCCACACTAGCCTTTTACAAATTTAACTTAATAAAAGATATCTCTACCTAAATATGATATATACATGAAAGCCTATGTTGTTGTTCTGTTAAATCTTGTTAGCTACATTTTCAAAGAATCGTATCTTGGCAATCATTTTCTTAAAGGGTGAAAAAAATGTAAGTACTTCCGAAGAATCAACTGAGCAAGCAAACTTACTAATCCTGTGACTAACTTTCCATTAAGCCAGATAACAGCCATGTAAAATATATATATTTTTGCAAGAATATAGCTGACCCAAAGGAGGGAAAAATAGCAAATTCCAGAAACAACTGCTACATAAATATTCACAAACTGAGACATGCTCTATATTGCCGCTATCGTTTAAGCAAGGTTTCTTGAGGCTAAATGATTGACAGAGTCTCTTCTTGAGTGTAAAATACACGTACACACTCACGCACGCACACACTCTCTCAAGATGAGCTCAGTTTTTAGAGTCTTAATGGAGCAGTCTTAGTCTCCTAAATAGAAGTGGTAATTAATAGATTTTAAAATGAGCTCAACTTGAGGATCAATGGACAGCTTTAGTTTCCAAAATATAATTTGAATATAGAATTCTTTAAAAGTAGTATCTGAAGAGTTAGCCATCATATATATTTTTTTATTTTATTACAAGATATTTTAAAATTTGGGCAGATACAATTAGGACAGAAAACCAGCTTCATACCAAAAATACACTTTCAATTACTTTATCAAGCAAATAAAAACAACCTTCATTTATTTGCTTTTTCTAGAAGTTAATGTACAGTAAAAATTTAATATTGTATATGAAAGACATGTAATTAAGCATACATATAAAAGAAACATGTATTGAATGTTCAGAAACAAAAGTAAAAATAAATAGCAATGGTAAAACTTTGAAAAAAATAATGCACATTTCAGTTGTGGAAAATACGATTCTTAATTATATATACATAGTTATAATTAATAGAAAGCCATCTCTTTAAAATTGCACAAACATGGGACCAATAAAGCATAATTTTTATGGCATGTAACACTATAATCCTAGGGCAGTTTGCTGTTTACCTCCAGGACATAAAACACTTAGGTCTGTAATTTAATGAAAGGTATGCTGTACTGTTTGAGAAAGATTGTCTTCCTCAACTCTCATTAACCTGTAGTAATCCTACAAAAGGTTGTACAGGAAATTTCACAAAAAGAAATATTAAACGATTATTGTGCCCACTCCATGCTGACTACACAGCCAAAAATGGGCTTCAAAGTAAATGTGGTGGGACATTTAGTATTTTTGATGCCAGTATATTTTTATACTAAAGATCATTTCTTTGTTCTATAAAAACACTGCGTTTAACCATGATTGGCAATCTCAGCACAAGGAAAATCCTGGCAAAATGGATTGAGAATTTCTGCTTACCTTATTTCCATGAATAAAATATTTCAGCAGGTAAGAATTTATAGAAAAGAAACATTAATGTTCAATTCACTTACAACTTATCTTATCAGGAGCGTAATTCCATTTTTAAAAAATCCTGTTTAAACTTCTCTGTAAGAAAATCAAAGGTAACATTCCCATTTGTATTATGGCACAGCCCTCGCTTCAGAGAAAAATACACTTTGGGAACCAGAAAAAATTGCACAAAGGTTAGGGGCAACCTGAAAAGCTCTTGGTGAAAAACACTTAAGTCCTCTAGGGTAATAAAAAAATATGTGCAGACTTAATTACAAGTATTTACACTTCAAAACAGAATCATGAGTTAGCTGTTCAGCTGCTCAGTTAAGAAGGATTTGCAGGCATTTCAAAAGGTGTGACCGTGTGCCCACAGTATCTGTGACCACACTTGAATGCATAGAATACAGTAAGATCATGGTTCTTCAGCCTGTCACCTGTCATATCTATAAAACAAAATGGTTTCAACTCTGAAAGCTATACAACCACAGGACCAAGCAAATCTTTTTATTATCTCACATAAAATAGACCTTAAGTACTACTGATTTCACTCATTTGTTCGACAACTTGTCCTAAAATTTCATCAACCACATCAACGTCGTAATTCACTTGCTGAAGATCGAGATCAGGTACAATCATGGCCAACAGCTGTCCTACGTTAACTCGAAGAGATCGGAGTTTGAGGCTGCAGATACAAATATTACATCGATTAGGTGAGCGTTGTAACACAGTTTAATATTCATCTGGGGCCTCAAATTTAAGTGAAACATGAATTCGCTTACTTTAATAATCCATAATTTAACTTAATAATTACTTACCAAGAGATAAATTACTTACCAAGAGATAAATAGTATTTATACTTACCAAGAGATAAATAGTATTTATCTCTTGGTAAGTAGACTGTTTCATCAACTGCTGGCTCTGTTTGGTTCTAACTAATACGACTTTAACTTGCTATTGGAGAAAACATGGACTGGTAAAATACATATAATTAATTACGAGGTGTGATTTAAAATATAAAATATTGTTACCTGAAAAACAGCAGTGATAAACTAGTGAGAACACTGGTCTCAGAATAAGAATGCCTCTCCTTCAATTTCAGCCTCTGAGGAAAATAAAACTGAACTGTTCTCTAAAATGTGTTCTTTGAGATATCTACCCTTGTGTAAGAGGAAAGAGAAATGGTTCTATGATCAGATAAGCTTACAAAACTCTTGGCTAAATAATGTAAAACAAGTTTTGTAAATCAAGATTTCTCTGAACCTTTCAATATGCTATAGTTCACTGATAATCCATTTTACTGTGCATTTATAGGGAATAGTGTTTTGCTAAAAACATTGGGAATCCCTGGATTAGATGATCATTACCCTTCCTTCCATATTTATATACATATATCTGAATATCAACATCCTAGACTTTACTTTTTATTTTAAGCAGGCTTCATGCCCAGCATGGACATGCCCATCATGGAGCCCATCATGGCACCCAAACTCACGACCCTGAGATCAAGACTTGAGCTGACATCAAAATGCACAACCAACTGAGCCACCCAGGTGCCCCCAACACCCTAGACTTTTTAAAGACCTATGACTATTCAGCAGCCTTTGCTTCAAAGACTGAGTGAAACTTAGGAACTGAATGCTGGTTGCTCTTATTCTGTTCCTCACCCAAATATAAGCAGCCCACATTTAGCTTCGATACTGATCTAAGGCAGAAATGTCTGAAGAGCCAAGATGCTCATCCCTAAGTTGACAATGCACAGTAATATATGATTTTAAACATGTTTTGTGAGCTTGGATCCTAAGATTCCTTTGCCCCATGGATAAAATTTTACATCATTCCCACTCCAGCCACGTTCTGTCCAAGCTTCCCCACTCATCTTTGATCAGAGGTCCAGGGTTCAAACACTTTTCTGCTTTGCTTTCCAGAAGTTATTAACCATCCTACAGCCTTACCAAGAATGTCCCCTTTGTTGTAACCACAATCTTTTATCTTTATGAAAAGTACACAAAAGACTAATATGACCCAAGGATCCTCTTACATCTTTTTTAAGTCTTTCGATTGTCCTGGCTAATTTCTCCTATCTACTGGACATGCCACAGATTCTTATTTCTAGTGAACCGAACAGCACTGTCCAGGAGAAATACTGCAAGCTCCCTAACCAATTTAAAATGTTCACATAGTTATGGTAAAAAAAAAAAAAAAAAAAAAGTAAATGCAACTGTAAATTTAATGGCAGTTTTACATTTACCCAATGTAACTAAAATATTATTTCATCACATAATCAAAATATATTATTTAATGAAGTATTTTACATTCTTTTTCTTACTAAAGCTTCAATATTTTTATTTTACACTTAAAGCACATCTCAAATCAGACCAGCCAGATTTCAAGTGTCAGTAGCCACATATTCATATACTATTTTGGAAAGCACAGGTTTAAAAGATCAGTTAAAATAAATGAATGAATGATCAACAGTTACTTAAAGGTCAGTGTGCAAGAGAAGTACCTGAAACTGTTTAAAAGTTCCCAATTTGGGGCACCTGGGTGGCTCAGTGGTTGAGCATCTGCCTTTGGCTCAAGTTGTGATCCCATGATCCTAGATCCCACATCAGGCTCCCTGCAGGAGCTTCTCCATCTGCCTATGTCTCTGCCTCTCTATCTCCCACAAATAAATAAATAAAACCTTTAAAAAAAAAAAGTTCCCAATTTAATAAACTGCATTGCAGGCCAAGGATCTGCATCTCTACAAGCACCAGAGATGCTTGTGGTTCTCATTTTGAAAAACACCACCTGGTATTTTCTTCTGACCTTACCCCTCTAGGCTTTCGTGTACTGCTCTACTTCATTTCCATGAGCAGATTTACTGAAATCCTTTATTTTTTATTTGTTTTTTAAGATTTTATTTATTTATTCGTGAGAGACACACAGAGAAAGAGAGGCAGAGACACAGGCAGAGGGAGAAACAGACTCCATGCAGGGAGCCCAACGTGGGACTCGATCCTGGGTCTCCAGGATCACACCCTGGGCTGCAGGCAGCACTAAACCGCTGAGCCACCAGGGCTGCCCTACTGAAATCCTTTAAAAACTTAACCGGGCACCTGGGTGGCTCAGTGGTTGAGCCTTTGGCTCAGATCATGATCCTGGTGTCCGGGGACACAGTCCCACATCAGGATCTCCGCAGAAAGCCTGCTTTTCCCTCTGCCTGGGTCTCTGCCTCTCATGAATAAATAAAATCTTAAAAAAAAAAAAAAAAAAACTTAAAAAACAAGGTAATATAATTGATGTCAGGATGGTGGAAGATTATTTCTCAATGATGGTGCCTTTTAGGTCTGAAGTCATACTCTATGAGCAGGAAGAGCTGCCTCCTTTTAGTTCTTAATGGCTACTTTCTGATGGTAGGTCACCGACATACCACCAGCACCATCATCCTCTCCTATCTGAGCATCTGCCTCCCCCACACTCAAAACTAAAACAAAACCCCAAGCCTGTTTTATATCTTACTGAGTTAGGGTAATCATTCACTTCCTATGTTCCTGTTTTCACAGAACTTCTAACTATTAATCATCTGTACTGCGGCAATTTCTAATAATTCTGTGATTATCTGAAAGTTAACACTGGGGATGACATATAGTAAAATGAGGACAGCAAACCATAAAGAAATGGCAAGTACAAAAGGAAATCCAGGTAGAAAATTAGGTTTCATGGAATAGTCTCCTGTCTTCTAGTCATGGCCAAATTTACCACCTTCTTTGATATCTCACTTTCCACTTTTCCCCACACAGCATTCCAAGCCACTCTAACCAATCAAGTGCTTTATTCTTTCCAAATTCCTATTTCACTTAAGATAAACCTAAACTGGGATCCCTGGGTGGCGCAGTGGTTTAGCGCCTGCCTTTGGCCCAGGGCGCGATCCTGGAGATCCGGGATCGAATCCCACGTCAGGCTCCCGGTGCATGGAGCCTGCTTCTCCCTCTGCCTGTGTCTCTGCCTCTCTCTCTCTCACTGTGTGCCTATCATAAAAAAATAAAAAAAATAAAAAAATAAAAGATAAACCTAAACTGCTCATTCTTTGAAGGGTAGTGTTCTTTTGATTGAGCACTATTTGTTTGAGATGTGCTAGCAAGTATTATGCTAACCAGAAGGCAGCCCCAGCGTCATGCCTCATGTGATATTACCTTTCCCCGTCAGTATAATTTACAGATTCTTCTATGTTACTTGAAGTTGAAACATCTGCTCCTAACTGTTGATTTGTGGATTTTAATTGTTCAATTTCAGTTTTCAGTTCTTCACATTGTGAACGGATTTGTGATTTTTCCATTTCCAATAATTCAACCTGAAAAAAAATTTCATAACTGTAAAACTTAAAAATGCTAATGCCAAAGTACTAACTTAAGCTAAGAAATGTAAAGACCCTTCCTTCTGCTTGATGAAAATTACCATCAAAAAAGGGCAAATAGAACACCCACGATGGTTTTCTATCAACAAAATTTCATTTGTTTTGGTTTCTCCTTGACATCCTGTCACATTCAAAGAATACAAAATGTTAATTACCGCTTGACTGAAAACATATGGTATCTAAAAACAGGAAAACCAAATTATAAGTGCCTAAATCATGTTGATGTCAAAGTGGCTTTCATTTCTTGCACACTCAGAGCTCTAAGTTATAACCAAAAGTTCATATTGATTTTTATATATTTTGTCATCTAGCTCCGAGCCAACAGATCAAGATGAATGTTTGAATGAGCTGTTATGTCAGCATTATTTCCAGGAAGAAGGGGCAGTAGATCACCATCCTATTTCCAAATTCTTTAGCAGAAAATCCTTCTTTCAAATGCCGCATTAACATATAAAATACATGTTTTTAAAAGGAGCTATCCAAATGTGAATGGAGGGTATATGCAGAGGTTACTACTTGTCTTCTGACATCTACCATCTTTTCTCCTCCTTCTTCAGTGGAAGAACCCTGAATAGAGACTACACTCCAAGGCATCCATTAGCCAGATGACTAAGTTCTGACAAGTGGAGTATCAGCAACTTTTAGGAAGTGCACACCTCCTCTTTCCTGCTGCTTGGAACATCGATATATGAGAACTGGACCTGGAGGCCACCTCTGACCATAACTGCACACGGAGGAGCAAAGCAACAACATGTAGGAGCCTGCTGTCCCTGATGCCTGTAGAACTATCGCCGTTCTATGGCGCTATCACCGGCCAACAAACCTAATCACAACTAATACAAGGTACATTTATAAAATGAGGACATCATCATCTATATGGTTATTGTAGGGCCTATTAATAATGGAGCGATGTTTTCTATATTAAGCAACTGAGTGGCTCAATGAGAATGAGAACCATATTTTGAGGACAATCCTTCATTACACAGCAATTTCCAGTACACTACAGGAAATTATCATACCCAATTACTACCCATTAAATTCTACCAACATCCATCTCCTCAACACACATTTCCATGTGACCCCGGGAGGACCAGTCCCCAGTTGAGAAGCAGTGGGGCAACAGTCAATACATGGAAATATTTTTAAGTAATTTATCCCAATCTAGCAACTGGCAGTTCTTTGTGATTCAGACGCCTTGGAATTCCCAGGACTCTCATTATGCTGAATAGTACACTCACCTCACTTTTATACTGGTCCCTCTCAACAGTGCATTTGTCTAGCTGTCTAAACACATCATCAAGCTGCACAACCATTTCGTCCACTTCACTTTTGCTTTCATTGCTGGCACACTGACTGCATTCGGCCTTTACATGTTGCAAAGCACCACACTGTTTCTTCAGCCTTTCTATTTCTTCCAAAGCTTGTTGATACTGAGATGCTATATGGTCTGGACTTTCAGATTTGCCATTAATACTTTCAAGTAAAAACACAGCATCAGTTTCAGTAGATTGATGGCAAGTTTCCTTCTTCACGTATTTGTCATTCATTTCCAGTATCCTCTGCTGTAACACTTTGATTTGATCAGTAAACACATTACACTGTCTTTTATAATTTTCTTTTTCTTGGGTAACTAAAAGCAGCTCATTTCTCAGTTCATTCAATTGGCAACTAGCGTCACCCACAGATTTTTCAAAGGTTTCCTGGGTTTCTTGGGTCTTTCCTTCAGCTTCCACACAGGATGGTGGCACAGCTGTATCATTTCGTGCATCTATCTCGTCTTCAAGTGCTTCTTCCTTTTTAACAACTATACTTGGAGCTTCAGTCTGGGTGGCCGCAGTAGTTCCCTGATCACACCTGGAGGATAAGGTGCTTGATGAACCAGTCTGGGCACAAGGTTCTTTATCAGCCACAGGCTCAACCTGATGACCACTTTGCTCGATATGACTCTGTTCTGACTTCACTTCAATGTCATGATCTACTGCAGGTTTGGGAGTACTGTTTTCTTCTAATATGATGACGTCTTCATCATCATCATCTTTATAAGTTGCATTTTCAAATGCTTGATTATTCAATCTCCGAGTCTTTGTATTCAAAATTGATGAACGAGTAGAAAGTCTCCGTTTTAGGCTGGAAAAAAAATTAATATATAAAATATAAGACAAGAAAATAGAGAAAGAAACAAAATAGATGACCTTGCAGTAATCTATCTTGAAATTCTGAGAAATGTCCATGCTCACTTAAAACAATGGTTACACAGTACTGTTCAAGAATTTAAGGAAGTAGAGAGGATTTTCTCCTGTACAGCTGAGGAAAAAGACTACTAGGTTGCTTTAAAGTACCTGCTCTACAAACTGCCAAACATCCCTTCCCTTCCTGTCCTCTGGGCATGTCAGTGTATACACAGCCAAATGGGAATGCCATTACCCACCCAGGTCTGCTTTTTGCGTTCCAGTGCTCAATGAATGGCTATGCCACTCCTGTTTGCTCATTAATTTTTACCAACGCTCAGTGATCAGAGGTGGGCCACAAACTAAACCAGCATGCCCTATCCTTTCTACTTTCCTGGCATTAAAAACTGCCTCATTTTCCTCATCGGCTTAGCTTAGTTTTCTATGAATTAAACACCAGTGGATACTTTTTGCTCCCCCTCAGAGGGTTATCTGTACTGGTTTATTGTCTGGGCCCTATGTGTTTAGCCCTCCTAGTTCCTCCACCTCAAGAAAGGTTCTTCTCTTTCTTGGGTTTACTCTCATAAATCAAAGGGGCACAATCTCCAATAAAATCTTGAGAAAGGGTACACAGGACATAAAAAATGTGATAGTTTACATGATGATAGTATCTTTATTCACTTCTCAATTTTATTGCTGGCTTGGTTTTTATATAGACTTCCAGGTTGGAAATTACTTTTTCAAAACTCTAAAAGCATCATTCCATTGTCATGTACCATATGGTGTTCCTGCCATTCTGATTCCTGATCTTTTCAAAGGTAACCTGGGTTTTCCTCCCTGAAAAAATTATTTTCCCTGGTGTTCTAAAAGTTCATAATGATGTTTCTTAGAATGGATCTTTTTCCAGACATTTTTGCTGTGTATTTAGTGGAAGTCATATGATTTCTTCCCTTTTGCTTCCTCTAATTTCCCATTCTGAAATTTTCTAATTTAGATGTTGACCCTCTTGTACCTTGTCTTTTCCTTTTTCTACCCTCCACCTGCTTATCTTTTCCAAGAAATGTGTGTTCAACCCCTCCCCACCTCCCAGTAAATTCCACAGGGTTTCCTCTGCTCCCTGTTTCAGTTTGTACATCTGGTGATCTCTGCCTATCTTTAGGTTTCAGAGTGAGACTAACTAGAAGCAGTGCGAGCTGGCCCCGTAATGCAAAGGGTGCTCAAACTCAGCACCACCCAGTGCTTTTCCCCTGAGGACCCAATGAGGGCCATCGGGGCCAGAGTTCTCACCCTTTAGTACTCACTTTCCCTTAGCCCTCCTCTTAAAACACCCACATCTTCAGCAGTCAAAGTGCTCCAGAAGGAAAACATTCTACATTCTGACAGAGGAGGAAAAGCCACATGGCCAGACTTGGCAGGCTGTAAAGAGGTCTAGAGAACTATTCTTCCTTAACGAACCTTTTATTCTCACCCATCTTCTACCTTAAGAAGTACCCAATGCTTCGAAGTTTGGAGCATGCCTGGGGTTCCATGGAGTTAATTATGTAACTGGTAGCTACTCTATTATTTTCTTACCAAGCTAATTCCTATCTATCTTTTCCAAGACTTAGTTTAGGTACCACCTTTCCACAGTCTTTGGCTTTATTTTGAAAGATCTAATTAAAAAAAAAAAAAGCTTTTATTTTTCTCAAATTCAAATTTTAAATTCTTCAGGCTTTAAAAATTAATAAAAAATTTCTCTCTTCTCTTCTACTTGGATGGACTAAGTCACTTTAAAGAATAAATTCTAGGGGCAGCTGGGTGGCTCAGTCTGTTAAGTGTAGGACTCTGGATTTGGGCTCAGGTCATGATCTTAGCGTTGTGAGATCGAGCCCCGCACTGGGCTCAGGCTGGACGTAGAGCCTGTTTGAGATTCTCTCGCTCTCCTTCTCACTCTGCCTCTCCCTCCTTAAAGAAAAAAAGAATAAGTTCCATTATCTGTAAACTTTACAGATTTTACTTTTTCTTACGTTGTTTAGAACCATCTTTAAGAAGAAAAACAAGAATATTATGGAGATTAGTTAAAAAAAAAAAACAACTCACACAAATTTTTAGTGAAGTCGCAATCCAGCCCCCAAATATGAAGGTTACAAACAGTGAACTATTTTAGAACATACCCTTCTGATGTATATATGCATAAAAGCAGTTATTTCTAATCCTTCTGGACACCAAAAATCCCTTTGAGATTTTTTTTTAATGATTTTGAGACGGAGTGCACAAGTAGGGGGAGGAGCAGAGAGAGAAGCAGACTCCCCACTGAGCAGGGAGCCCTAACTCAGAGGTTGATCCCATGACCAACTGAGCCACCCAAGCGCCCCCCTCAACCCTTTGAGAATTTAATGAAAGGGTTACAAAACCTCTCAGAAAATCCCATTCCACTATCTCAGGGAACCTAGTTTCAATGTTTATCTTTCAACAAAAAGACTTAGTGTAGTCAGATTCCTCAGTTTGCTGGCATCATGTTTTCTCCTTCACCTGTATTCATTCTATTCCCTATGAATGGGCCCCCTGCAAAGAGTATTTCAATCTTTCAATCTCGGGAACCAAACCAAGTACCATCTCATCACAAAACCTTCCCTGACCATTCCAGTCCAGAGAGCTAATTGTTCAATTTTCATATCACTCATACATTTCTTTCTTCCTTCTCCATCTACTCATTCAAAATATAGAGCTTGCCACAAGCTAAGAACTTCTAGGTCACAGGTAACATTATAGCATTGTATCATTAATTGCTTCCTGTTTTTCTTTACATAAGATATTGGCAATTTTATTTTATTTATTTTTTTTTTTTTTAAAGATTTTATTTATTTATTCATGATAGTCACACAGAGAGAGACAGAGAGGCAGAGACACAGGCAGAGGGAGAAGCAGGCTCCATGCACCGGGAGCCCGACGTGGGACTCGATCCCGGGTCTCCAGGATCGCGCCCCGGGCCAAAGGCAGGCACCAAACCGCTGCGCCACCCAGGGATCCCGATATTGGCAATTTTAAAAGCAGAAATTTTCATACTATCCAGAATTTCATAGAGGTGAAAATTTGATCAAATTCCACAATGAATACAATTGATATTTTAAAAATTGATTAAATAGGTGACGTAAGTGGGGCAGCAGCAGGTTTAGATAATAAAAGCAAATTAACTTATCCTTAAGACTTTTTACATGCATATACACTACAACTTCTCAGAAGTGCATTACTGCCAAAGGCTCTGTTTAATATTTATTCCCTAAATGGAAAAACATATTTTAGCCACTGACTTGTTGTTCTCAGGTTCAGACTGGGGTGAACCTCGATGATTATTTATAAGTCTCGGTGCATAAGTATTTGCCACTTCTGAAAGATGTCCTCTTGGAACACTTTCCTTCACAGGAGAAAAGCTTTGACCTGACACGGGGGGTGTCCGAAATAAGAGTTCAGCGTTAATCTGTTGGAAGAAAAAAAATTGATCCTAAAGGTCTTTTTTTTTTTTCTACTATGCCATGTCCCTAAACATGAGATATTATTTTCCCTTTTCCCCATATCCCAGAAAACATTGAGAACTATCCTAAAGATGTAAATTCTTTATGCTACACCAAGAAGCCACAAATAGGCCAATAATCAAATCCAACCTGCAAGTGAGTGGAAGAATGATTCTGCATTTTTAAAAGGTGTAAACAAAACAACAAAACAAAGAATATACAACAAGAGACTGTATATGGCCCACAAAGCAAGTACTTACTATCTGGTCTTTTACGGCAAGATTTACTGCCTGTACTATATATACAGGACTTACTAAAATACAATGAAAAATTCTTTTTTCTGGGGCACCTGGGTGGCTCAGTCAATTGAGCATCTGCCTTTGGCCTGGGTCATCATCTCAGGGTCCTGGGATCAAGCCCTATATCAGGGAGCCTACTTCTCCTTCCACCTTTGCCCCTCCCCTAGTTAAAAAAAAGATTTAAATAAATCTTTTAAAAAATTCATTTTTCAAAAAAAAAATTTCATTTTTCTAAGAGAAAGAAATTGAAAATAAAGTCAAAGATAATGCCTTTAGAATAAGTAAGCCCATTATTCTTTTTCACTCCATTCTTAAGATTTTATTTATTTGAGAGAGAGAGAGATAGAGATAACAAGAGCACAAGTGGGGAGGAGAGGGAGAAGCAGGCTCTCCACTAAGCAAGGAGCCCCACCCGGGGCTCAATCCCAGGACCCCAGGATCATGACCTGACCCGAAGGCAGATGTTTAACTGACTGAGCCACCCAGGTGCCCCCTTTTCAATCAACTCTGTTCTCACCTCAAAACCTTCACCCTTTACATAAGAAAACATTTCAATATAACTAAATGCAAACACACATCTGCAGTAAACCAGAACTTCCTTACATAAGTACAACTGCCTACCCATATACTCAGAAAAAGCTCTTTAACACCAGAAAGCACCAGTAAGGAAGAGACTGGTCAACAAAGAGAAAAACACTGTAGCTTTGGTCCAGGTTAGTACTAGAACATGGCTCCCCAAGGCTTCCTCCCCAAGGCTTCCTGTGATCTTTTCCTTAACTGCCTATGTGACAGTAAGATTCTTTTTTTTTTTTTCCTGTTTTTCTAGGGGAGGGGCAGAGGGAAAAAGAAGGGGAGTGAGAATCCCAAGCAGGCTCCATGCCCAGCACAGAGCTCGACTTGGGGTTCCATCTCACAACCCTGAGATCACCTGAGCCAAAAATCAAAGAGTCGGATGCCTAATTGAATGAGCCACCCAGGTACCCAATAGTAAGATTCTTAATGCCTGCCTATCCTCAGAAGATGTCACTATATAGGGTAAGATTGAACAGTTTTTGAATGAAGTTGTTGGGCTAGGAAGGAGGACAAGGAGGGATGTAAGAAAAGGAGTATGTGAACTGAATAAACAAAATCACTTCAATTTGTTATATAACTCCTAAGCTTTAAAACTATTTGTTAAACTAGCCACTACCCAATATAAGACACAGATATAAAATGGAAGGTTTCATTAATTACCCGAGGGATCATTTCTGGTTGTCTGATCCTGAATTTTTCCTTGTCTCTGAAGAAAGAAAAAACACAAAAGATGAGAAAAGTTAATATATTTAAATTTAATTATTTTTCAATTTGGTTTCACAATGACATACTTGCCATTTTACTACTGAGTCACTTAGATATGTATACTAAACTTTGCTTCAATTTCATTTCATTATCATCAGTGGCAAGCCCTTAGGCAGGGAAATGCTTTCCACCTCTTATCTCAGTAATGCCCAATGTGTGCCTTAAGCTTTCCACCCTGACCAGCATTATTCTCAGACCCAGGTTTCTAATTAGCCTTTTTATTCACAGTCCTGCTAATGGATCTTCAAAAACCATGCTCTAAATCGAAACTGCCTAGAAGTTCTGCATGAACTCAGCCTCTGTGTGCACACTAGCCTACAGTTCACCAGGGCTATCATTCAATGCCCAGCTTCTCTCTTCCTTCATTTTCCATCATGCCCACTCATATATTTGCTCTAAAGATGAACCAATCACCATTTCCTATACATTCGTATCTAACCCATCCTTCAAGACCTATTACTGATCCGTATTTCCCTTCCCATCCCCAACCAGAAGTCATCTCTCCTTATAGGCTTCCCAACAGGACTGGTTTATGCCTTCTAGTACTCGTCAGCTTCTCATTAGTAATGCACATATCTCACTTTCTCTGTTAAGACTAAAAGCTCATGGTGGGCAATGCTCACTTACAATTCATCTGTGTGTGACTCAAAAAAAGACAAACTATTCTGTATGCAAGCTATCTTGCAGATAAGACAGCATTACATAGTAGGTAAAAAAAAAAAGAGCAGATATCCACGGTATAAAACTTAAAAAACCCCAAAACCCAAAAAAGTACACAATATTATACATCCACATCATAATTTTTTGGGGTCATAATCTTTTCTGGGTTGTACTAGCTTGATCTTGGAGAAGCATCAACTAATGCTGCACAGCCTCCGCTGTTAATAAATTGGGCATTATTTCCCCATCACACATTAGTACAACACTCACTTCTTTTTGTAGGTTTTTTCATAAGTAGGATGCACCAAATCCTCATCTTCAGGTTCTTCTGGAACATCACAATTTCTAGTCAGAAAAATCACATGGGAATAACACGTCACCAGCGCCTATTCATACATCTTGAATAGTACTTTCTGCCTTTCCAAAAAGGGTACTACCAACTATATGGTACCTGAACTGTGGGTCAGGGTTATTGGAGCAATACCATTTTTCTGGAAGCTGATCTATTCCATCTGGTAATTTCCGCCACTTTAGACAAGAATCACATTGAACCCATGTCTGATCAGGACGTTTCCTACAACAAAATATTAGTATGAAATCATATTAGTATGAAAATACAGATGCTAAGCACACTTCATTAGATCTTCTACATCATTTCTACTACAAAATGCCTTTATTATTTAATTCTGTTTCTGAAACATCTGACATAATTATTGTACAGCAAGTTACGTTTTTAAAAACAATTTTGGAAAAAAAAATTTTGGGTTACCTTCAAAAGGTTAAAGCTAACAGGCCAATTTAAACAAAGAGACTTAAATGTCTTGCTTAATAGCATATTATTCAAATTGTTCTCTGGAAATAAAAACTCAAACAACTTAAGATTCCAAAAGCCTTGCTCTGAAATTCACATCAAGAGAGCATTTACAATGTCTAATCTCCTATATTTATTAGCACAAAAAACACTCAAGTAACAGAAAATGGACAAGCTGTTATTGCTATAACTTAAGCAATTTTAATAACTCTTATATTATTAGCCACCACTATATCTCTGAATACCTAGAATCTGTATATTCTTTTAGTTTATAAAATGCTTTATAGTTTTATCATTTGATAATTACAATGATGCTATGAAGAATTTAGGTATTCATTTAACATTTCATTTAACATTTATTAACAATTCACTGAATAAATGAAGACTACATCTTAATACCAGTACTTTTTAAAATCTAATTTCTAAAAAATGCATTTACAGTTACATAAATCTCAAACGATCCAGAAATGTATTTATTTATTTATTTTGGGCGGGGGGGGGGGGGGGGGGCAGAAGGAGAAGCAAAGACAGAATCTCAAGCAGGCTCCACACTCAGGGCAGAGCCTGACACAGAGCTCAACCTTACCACCCTGAGATCGTGACCTGAGCCGAAATCGAGTTGGATGGTCAACTGACTGAGCCACACAGATGCCCCAGAAATTTATAAAGAAAATACAAACCCCTGATTTCAGGAGCTATTCATTTTTTTAAACCCTGGCATAGTTTTCTATGCTTACAGAATGATGCATGTGTATATATGGACACTTTAAAAAAATAAAATGGGAAATTAATACATTGAATTCCATCTTTTTTTGTTCTTCATTATGTATCTTCGTCATCTTTTCATCAGTACACACAATTATTATTCATTCATTCACAGAATTGGTACCGTGTACTACCGTGTTACTGAATGCCTGTCAGGTATATTTTATTGTCTTAAAACTCCAGGAAGTGAGTGCTACTAATGTTCCCAATTTCCAAGTCAAAAAATGGAAGCTTATTAAGAGGCCAAGTAACATGTTCAACGTCACATCATTCTTTAAGCCAGAACTAGAATCTGACTTTAGACTCATGATACTATTACACAAGACCAGGGTTTTTCAAACTATGAGATACAACTCATTAGCGGATCATGAAATCAATTTAATGGGTTAAGATGTACATTTTTTAAATGAAGTAAATATCAGCATGCAGCATATAGCTTAAGTACTGCTTTGAGAATCTTCTGTGTATATGTATAAATGTATACATTCACTGGCTTATTTCACATGTTGTGCTGACTGGACTTGCAGAATTTACTTCTTACTCTGGCTTAGTTCAAAGTTTGCGTACCATCACTACACCCTCCAATATCACTTCTCGATATTAGAGTGGGTTGCTTTTCTTTAATGTACTTACTGAATATCTTCAACTGGCAAATTTAGAGGATACTCTGAATTTTTCTTCACTTTCATTTCATTCCAGTAATCATTCAGCTTTTCTCCTAGTGCTGCTATTGTCAGTCTAAAAAAAAAAAAAAATCACACAACCAACTTAAGAAAAATAAAAAAAGATAAAGCTCAAATCTACGTCAAACACTGAGGAGCACAAACGACTTAGTAGTGATCATGTGGACACTACAGACTCAAGATATAGTTAATAAAAAATGCTCTAATGGCAATTTTCTATAAGAACACCTATAAGTTCTTAGAGCAGAGTCAGAATCATCTTTGAAGATACAAATAGTAATATTTCATGACCTCTGTTGAGAAAGTATGTTGCAGACCAATTAGTGGGGAACCACAGGCTCTCTGAATTTCAACCCCAATAGATAAACTTGTATGCTTCAATTTTCAAATTAGAACTCAGACTTTCAGTTTATAAAGTCCAGAAATCATTATCAGCAAGCATACTTCAAAATAGCCTCTGTCCCACAATTAAGACTGTTGCTTCTTCCCCAGTAAGATATTAATAAAAAGGATATCAGTGGGATCCAAGGCCATACTTAAGCACTTGAGTTAAGCACCTACTGTCCAGAATTATGCACACCCAAGGTACAGTCACTGTAACATTCTGAATTTAACATAAAGCTTTCAAATATCAAGACTTTCAGTTCTACACTGGCAGACGAACCAGACATTCCTATCCCTACCCATTATCTCCCACTAAATTTTTCTCCACAATCACAGAACATTTAAGAGTCCAAATGAGAATGAATCTTCCCTCCCAGACGTATCTTCCCTGTACCTCACGTTTTCAATTCCTCATTCCTTTCTCTCATCAGTGCTATTCCTCGGTCCAAGAGATGTACCCATTTCTGTTGAGAATATATCAAGGAGTCCAAAGGCAGGGTCACAGAAGTGGGCATTGCTGTTTGGTTCTACTCAGTTCTCAAAATGATCAATTTTCATACCCACCAGCAATGTACAGGAGCTCTAAATCCCCTACATCCTGCCAACGTTCTCTTACTCATTTTAAATAATTTTTCCATTTTGCACATTATGATATTTTTTTGCATCTTGTTTTAAAAATCTGTTTAACTAAAGTAACAGTTTTGAAAATTTTCTTGTTCCCATTTTTCTGTTTTTGTCTTTCTCATTTTAGGTATAAAATCTTGTTCCCATTTTGTTTTTGTCGTTCTCATTTAGGACTAAATTAGGTATCAATTTTTTGCCTCATTTGAGGTAGGAGTCATATTATCCATACAAATAGCCAATTGACCCAGCATTTTTGGAAAGATGATCATTTTCCTACTATACTATGATGTAATCTTTGTCATAAATCAGGTCACCAATGTATAAAAAGTGGGTGATTATTTAGGGCTTTTCTATTTCACTAGACTGCTTATCTTTTCATTTATACCACACTTAGTTACTGTAGCTTTACAAGCTTTGGTATTTAATAGGGTAAGTTTTCCTGCTTTGTCGTTCTTTTAATGACTTCTAAGACCGATCTTAGGTCTTCTGACTTTCCACATAAAGTTTAGAATAAGCCTATTAATATCAACACCTACACACACTGGCAGGGATTTTTTTAAAAAACCTGAAATTGCATTCAATTATTTTAGAGAAAAACTGACATATTATAATATTCAGCCCTCCAATTCTTGAACCTGACATGTCTACTTATCTGGGACTTAAACTCCACTCCACAGTATTTCATAGTTTTCAGTGTGTATGCTGCATATATTACTGACACTATATATTGACACTTGATTTTTTGGACACTATCCATGACTTGTTAAAAATTTCATGTTCTGAAAAAAAATTTTTTTTAAATTCATGTTCTGGATTTTATTGTTGGTAAACAGAAATACAACAGATTTCTGAATACTTCTCATCCAGCAACCCCAGAATACACACTACTTGTTCCTTTATTAATTCTAAATTTGCAGATTATTTTGGACTTTCTATATACTTAATACTATCTTATATAGAAAAGTCTTATTTCTTTTTACTTTTTCTTTCCTTATTATACTGGCTATTTTCTCAAGAACAATGGTGGAGAGCAGACATCCTTATCTCATTTTCACCCTTAAGGGGAAAGTTATTAACAATTCACCATGAGGAATGACGCTTGGTGCTTCTGTAAATGCTCTGTATTGCTAATATGCCCTTCTATTAATGGTGGGTTTTTTAAGGTGTTCCTTTCCTTCCCTAAATTACAAATGGGCAGAGTACCTGGGTGGCTTAGTCTTTGGCTCAGGTCATGATCTCAAGGTTGTGGGATCAAGCCTGTTAGGCTCTGCAATGAGCGTGGAGCCTGCCTGAGTCTCTTTCCCTCTCCCTCTCCCATCTGCCCCACCCTATGCACGCCACCCCCTCACTCATGCATACCCTTTCTCTCAAATTAAAAGAAGAATTACAATTACAAATGGGTGCTGTGATTTATCAAGTGCTTTTTCTGTACCTATGAAAATAACCATGAGATTTTTCTTTTCTAACATTGGTGTGATGAACTACATTGATTTTTAAATATTAAAACCACCATGTTATCTTGGAATATAATCCAATCAGCTTAACGTACTAATTATCCTTATTATGTATCACTAGACAGTACCTGCTCTTATTTTAATTAAAATTTTTATAACTTGATCATGAGAGAAACGGGACATAAATTTCCTTTCTTGTAATGTATTCAAAAGTTCACTACCAAAGTTACATGCCCTCATAAAACCTTTAAGATTGTGTAAGACCAGTGCTACTTTCTCCTTAATTGTTTGCACTTAGTATGTGGGAAGTTTTCTAAAAATTGATTTAATTTTAAAGGAACGTGTCCATATCACCTAAGACAGTTAAAAAATTGTTCATGCTATTCCTTTGATGTTTTTGTGTCTGTCTCCTTTTCATTTCTGATATTAATGATTTCTGTTTTCTCCTTTTTTCCCCTTTTATTGCTAGATACCTATATACTTTACTAATCTTATCAGATAACAAACTTTGGGCTTTTTAATTTTTTTCAGTTATGAACTTATTGTCCCTCAGCTCCAAATCCAGTCTTCTTTGCTCAATTTTATGATTCTGAAGCTTGATTATGTAAACATTTATCCTTTGGCAGCCTGAGGAATGCTGAACTGGATTAACAGGGCAATGAACCTGCTAGGTGATAGTGAGACACGCGTCCTTCAGGTTCTGGTATGTATAATTATAGGACTGGAGCCAAATGGCCCCTAGAGAAGCTCCAGCTGTGCTCTCTAGCCATGCTCTGCCCTCCAGCAGCCCACAACCTCCAGCAGCAGAGATCAGTTCCAGTGTGCCCACATCCTTGGGCAAAGACAGGTCTCCTCTGCAGAATAGCTCCAGTCCACTCAGCCTCTGGCAACAGCAGATCACATCTACAGATCAGCACTGGCCAGGCCTTCTTTTTCTGGCAAGAAACTTGCAGGTAGCCTGTTTCTATGTTTGTCATGACCTCTACAAGATCTGAATCTCTGACTTTAGGGGCAGGGGGCCCTCTCCCAGTTCCTAGTCCTCTTTCTCCATCTTGAGGGAAGTTGGTCTTTTATATCATTAGTTCTGGACACCTACTGTCCTCTTTTACTCCTCGTAATCACTCTCTACTCTCCCAGTTAATAATCCTTTACATTAATTTATCACTGTTCAACTAACAGGAGCAGCCTCTGCCTCAGGAGTGAACTATGAGGACATACCGATTTTCTGTATTATATGTGTTTCCTAATACAACGATTTTGCTTTTTTTATTATCTTCTTCCTTCTACTTTGTTTTAGTAGTTCTTTATTTGAAAAAAAAAAAAAAAGGCCTATGGCATTATCTTTGTCTTTTGCATTCTACTCCATCCTATGTGCTCATTAGGGAAAGTGTGCTTCCTAAATTTACAAGTAAAACTGATGGTCATATTCATTCTATGACTTCTAATCACTCTTAAAAGATCAGAGTACTTCTAAGGTACAGAGGACTAAATAACTTTAAAGTTCCCATTAATAAGCACAAAGTTTGAGGATATTTGTTATACAATAAATGCTGACATCAAGAAAGCAGGAACATCCCCTATTTTTCCTATAAATTTCAGAGATACTTCATCAATAAAGATAGGGAAGAATGTATTTCTATTGGTGATTCCTAGGTTGGGAGAAGATGGCTAAGTGTGTTTTCTATGCAAGCCTCTCACCTACCACTTTTCTTAAAAGTTCTGTAATAAAAAAGCATCCACAAGACAGAAAAAAATTTTCAGCTTAGGAAAAGAGATGAAAGTTATTTCCAAAATAAACTGTAAAAAGTCAGTGACTTAAATAGGTCTCATACCTGTACTCGTTAGTATAATCAAAATCTTGTTTATTATGAGTTGGCTTTAGGAAATTACACTCTATAATTCCCACTACTCCAACACCCATGTTGTTTGCCTAAAAAAGAAAATGGTATTGGTGTTTTAAGCATAAGACATGATGCTCAAAATAATTGCTCTTCCATAAAGATTTATAACTTATATGAAACATTTTCCTACATTTTATGTCATGATTCTTAATGAAATTCAGATTAAAAAACAGTGTTTGGTAGGTAATTTTACTTTCTAGAAGTTAATTCCTAAATATATTAGAGCCTTCCTTAAAAACCACTTCCACTGTTGCCAAATATCCATTTAGATAAATATTATCACCCCAGGGGCAATCCAGATGGCTCAGCGGTTTAGCACCGCCTTCGGCCCAGGGTGTGATCTTGGAGACCTGGGATCGAGTCCCACGTCAGGCTCCCTGCATGGAGCTTGCTTCTCCCTCTGCCTGTGTCTCTGCCTCTCTCTCTCTCATGAATAAATAAATAAAATCTTTAAAAAAAAATTATCACCCCAATTTTCTACAAAAGAACGAAGACAACCCTCTATTGGGATGCATTTCTTAAACAGTGGAAACCCCAACTAATTTCTTTCTATATCCACAGTGACCAGCAAAGATTCCAGCAATAAAATTCCAAAAGTTTGCTAGATAAAAATTAAAATCATTTATCAAGTTACACATGCAGTTGCTAATGGTGATGAGATAAAAACCTAGGTCAGTTGGATTCAAGTTATTTTTATTTTTTTTTATTTTTTATTTTTTTATTTATGATAGTCACAGAGAGAGAGAGAGCGCGGCAGAGACACAGGCAGAGGGAGAAGCAGGCTCCATGCACCGGGAGCCCGACGTGGGATTCGATCCCGGGTCTCCAGGATCGCGCCCTGGGCCAAAGGCAGGCGCCAAACCGCTGCGCCACCCAGGGATCCCTCAAGTTATTTTTAAAAGGGTGCTAGCTAAAATATTGAACTCCAAGTATATGAGTCATATATTCTGATTATTTATATGTGATTAACAAGTGTATTTTGTTCACAATGGTAGCTGAATCTACAGAAGGAAAATGTTAAAATAATAATAAAGTGAACATTTTCATAGACAAAATAATGCAAATCTAATCATTACCGTGCTCTATTAAAAACTACCAGTGGTTCCTTGTCTCATATCATTAATAAACCACAACATCCTTCAATTTGTAGTTCCTGTTCACCTTCTTTCTGGCCTCATATTGCTGTCTCCCATCACTCTCCTGACTTAGCATTTACTCCAGGAGAGCATGCTACTCCCTTAATTAGGTCACAGTCTCCAAAGTCTTTCCCTTCTTTTGCAGAGATTTTTCTCTGCCTGGAAAACCCCTGCCAGACTTTTCAACACAATAACATCAACCTAGACTCGTCTCAATCACCACTTTCTCCAAGAAGTTTTTTCTGATGCTTCCAACTTGTAGTATATAACTCCTCTCCAGACAGAGTTCTGGATCTTACCATCTTTTTATTCTGAGCATTAAGCATGGCAAATCATACCAGTTACCTGA
Organism: Canis lupus baileyi; assembly: GCF_048164855.1. Taxonomy (NCBI): domain Eukaryota; kingdom Metazoa; phylum Chordata; class Mammalia; order Carnivora; family Canidae; genus Canis; species Canis lupus. The sequence continues at coordinate 34,738,498 of NC_132867.1, read as the reverse complement.
CACTAATTATTTAGTAACTGTTTACTGAAGCCACAGAATGCAAATACTATGCCCAGTCCATCACGTGGTAAAGAAATACAGTAAGAGTTGGCTCCAAAAGCCTATCTTTCACAAAGTTAACCTTAACCAGAAATTATATACACCACAAATTTAAGTGGTTGGAAAAATGGGCTGTGTATCCTAAGTCAGATTCATAAATGATAAAGGAAAAAAATAATTTACATTCTGTTGCAGATATACTGTTATTTTGAATCCCTAAGCACTTGAGAAACAAAGCTTATCACCAAAAATGCAATTCCATTTATCAGTGACATTGAGTAACTTTTTTATTTTTACTTAAAGATTTTATTTATTTATTCATGAGAGACAGGGGGGTGGGGGCAGGCAGAGACACAGGCAGAGGGAGAAGCAGGCTCCATGCAGGGAGCCTGATATGGGACTCGATCCCGGGTCTCCAGGATCACGCCCTGGGCTGAAGGCGGTGCTAAACCGCTGAGCCATCCAGGCTGCCCGACATTGAATAACTTTAATTACAGAATATTTCTGATGCACATTACTAGTCTAATTATAAATTAAATTAGCATTTTAAATAAGTTATTGACACCTCATATCATAGTTGCCAGATTCTATATTTAGCTTTTGACTAAAATTAGTGGTTACCAGGAGGAGCCCAACAAAGTTCGCTTATTCTTGCAAAAATGCTATATTCTGGGCTCGTGTCATGTAAAATATATAACAGAGTTACAACTCCTATTGAGTAACATTCAAGAAAAACACACACTATTATACTGTGTAGAGCTTGTATCATTCTATAACGAATTTAGAATGAAAAAAAGATAAACAGAAAAGAAAAAAGAAAACCATAAACCTGGAAAACAAAATATGCCTAGACTTCAATAAAACTTTTAACAAACTTGATTTGCAGAACTTACCACTGAATTCTTAACACATACACCCCTAAAAAGCCGTTCTGCGAAAACATGTATAGGATGAACAGACTAGTATAGTGCACAATGATCATCATCCTGACTTGAATTCTACAATAGTGCAAGAAGTTTAGGAGGAAGGCTCTAATAATATATTTTGGAATTAATTCCAGAGAAGTAAATTACCTATATGATCCTGTTTTTCTGGCTACTGAGTCAGGACTAATAAAACTAGCCAATTTCATCCCAGAAATAATCAGGGATCCATATTCAAATGCAATCAAAAGAAATGCCTGGGTGGCTCAGTGGTTGAGTGTCTGCCTTCAGCTCAGATCGTGATCCCGAGGTCCTGAGATCAAGTCCTGCATAGGGTCCTCGGCAGGGAGCCTGCTTCTCCCTCTGCCTATGTCTCTGCCTCTGTGTCTCTCTCATGAATAAATAAAATATTTAAAACAAAACAAAAATGCAGTCAAAAGATCTGCATCTGGATCTAAGATACATACTCATTGTAGGTCTAGGGCAAGTTAACTTCTTAGCCCCAATTTCACCCTCTGTAAAACAAAAACAAAATATTCTGTCCCTCTCATAGGATTATTTGGATCAAATGGGAAATATAAAAGCACTCTAAGTTCAAGTGCCATTACCAACATTATTAAACACACTGACATTTATTTATTTATTTTTAAAGGTTTTATTTATTTATCCATGAGAGATAGAGAGAGAGAGAGAGAGAGGCAGAGACATAGGCAGAGGGAGAAGCAGGCTCCATGCAGGGAGCCTGACATGGGACTCGATCCCGGGTCAGGCCCTGGGCTGAAGGTGGCGCTAAACTGCCGAGCCACCCGGGGTGTGCCCCACACTGACATTTAAAAGTTATTAAGCAAAGCATATTATTTTACATTTGACACAATAACATGGTATTTTAACTTTTATAAGATACAAACATTTTCAGATATAAAACTTACCCTTAACTGACATCCAACTTTTTCATAAGCTTTGATGAGTCTATTCCGGTGATACATCATTATCCCATAATGGTCTTTATTTCTGCAGTTGAATCCAAAAGTAATTCTCACAGTTTTAGTCTTAAATGTTAAGGAAAATTCTGAACACTCCCCACAAACCACTCCCCACAAACCAATCTTTCCAAGTCGTTTCTTAATGAACCCAAAAGTGTATAAAAAAGGGCCAAGTTGGAGAGGATTTAGACTCCGTATCAGGATAAAAGGAGAAAGGGGAAGAGGAATCGCTTTATTAATGTATCTTTATACAGATTCATAAAAAGGAAAATAAAGGATACTAAAAATTTGGGTCGATAAACATCACGTTCGATGTAGGCAAGACTCTTTGAAACCAGCTGTGTCTTCACTTTCTGTCCACGTAAGATGATCTGCATTCTCGGCTTTAGGTATAATATACTGCAGTAAGCCTGCCAAGACACATAATAGTATCTGTCCTTCCCAAATAATTACCTACAAATTTGTTCAGCATTACTGATATGTGTATTTAAAAAGAAACTTAACTACTTTGCTTTGATAAAGAACCCATGAACTCTTCAACAATATAGACTATATATAAAACTGTTATTAGTTAATATTTGATTGCTTTTTATTTTTTAGAATTTTATTTATTTGAACGAGAGAGAGAGATACTAGGAACAAGTGAGTGCGCATGAGTAGAGGGAGAGGCTGAAAGGGAAGCAGATCCCCCATTGAGCAGAAAGCCCAACCTGAGGCTCCATCCCAGCAGCCTGAGATCATGACCCAAGCCAAAGGCAGACGCTTAACCAACTGAAACACACCCAGGTTCCCTGACTGCTTTTCTTTAAAAATAAACTTGATATACTATAGCCAGTAAAATGGTTTGCAGAAAACAATCCATTGACCTATATAGATGTTATGTTAAATTATAAATAAAACTTTTTTATTTATTTTTTTTTAAATAAAACTTTTTTAAAAGTTACAAGACAGCATATGTGGTATGATCTCATTTTAATTTTTTAAAAATATACATATATACAAAAAAGGACTATATTTTCTGACTCTTCTGTCAAATACATATATTGCTATTGCAGTTTAAAAGTAATGATAAATTTTATTTAGGCAAAAATAACAAGCAAAATCCAATACAGACAAAAGGGTCTATTACATGTCTGACAAGGTAAATATTAACAATATACCAACACTTAAGCCAAGTAGACGAGTTCAGTATTTCTTAAAAATTGAACTGTAACAATCAGTACTAATCTTAAATGTGTTTTCAATTCTGAAAGTACGAAAGTTTAGATACTGGAGTGCCAGGGTGGCTCAATCATTTAAGCAGCCAACTCTTGATTTCGGCTCAAGTCATCATCTCAGGGTCCTGGGAGTGAGGCAAGCTTAGGAGTCTGCTTGGGATTCTCTCTTTCCCTCTACCCCTCCCTCCACGTGTATATGCACTCTCTCTTAAATAAATAAGTCTTTAAAAAAAAAAAAAAAAAAGGAAAGAAGGTTTAGACACTTTACAATCTTGACTGAAATCTGCATCCTAAAACATGTTAAAATATATCATTCTTTGCCTGCCTCCAAGCTTTGTCTCTAAGGAAATAAACTGAATAACACAAAGCCAGATCAAAGTTTCAATACAGAACTAAAATTTGAACATTTCTCTTTTTTCCCCCAACTCCTGATTTCAAAATTAGTGATATTTTGTCATTTATAAAATTTATTAATGATATTTTAAAACATTTTATACTTTTATTTATTTTATTTATTTTATTAATGATATTTTAAAACATTTTTAAAAATTTGTATACTAAATCCACACTACCTGCTCTGCCTGCCTCTGGACCTGTTTCATAACTGAGCAAGACTTTCTAAACAACTAGGACATATTTAATAACACACTGGGGTATGTAACTGCTAGGGTCTCAAAAAGTTGTAAATGTATAAACATCACATGTATCCTCAGCCTGTGGTTATTAAATCATCTTAGCACAAAAATAAAGGGAAGTTAGTGTTATATGCCTTATCATAGTGACTAAGAAACGATATTCTTAGTATCATATCAACATTTTAAACTGAGTATTAATTTCTTCCATCTCAAAAATATTCCTAAGGTCAAATATCAGAGATATTTATTATAAAACTATTAATGTGTATCATCTGTAGTCTGTACATAATTTATCGGTTTAGAATATTAACTAAGATGTGTGTCCTAGAATATTTTAAACTAAAAAAAGAAATACTCTGAATTTGGGCTTTTTGCCTGAATTAATCAATACGGCTACCACAGAGGACATACTGATTCTGGTATTCCGAATTCAAATACTCTAACCACACACTGAAAGACTTGTAAGTGCTGTTAGATTTGGTGACTTTACAATTAAAAAACTGTTTTCTAAAATAATAATAAATAAATAAACAACTGTTTTCTGAACAAATAAAGCAACCAGTCTGCTCATTGGTTCCTGAGATACTTTTACTTAGCAATTACTGACAGTATTTATAACACTAGTGGATAGCAATAATTTCCATTATTTGATTATTTCTCTCACGTCCAGAAAGAGAGCTGAATACATACCCTCAGGGAATAGTCACTCTCAGGAGCAATTTGGTCCATCCTCTCTTGCTTCTTGTACCCTTTCTTCCCTGTTGTCTCATCTAAATCTTCAGGAATTCTGATGTCATATTTATCCTTATCAAAATCAAACTCTGTTGCACTTTTGTAGCTATAAAAACAATTTTTTGAAGGAGCTAAATTTTAACTTCACAGAAATATAAGCAAATATACTTACTTATTTAACAAAACAAAACACCTACCCATAGTAGGGGTCCTGGTTGGGGGAAGAGGGGAGACAAAAGCAAGGGAAAAACAAAAGAAAAGAAATATAGGAAGATGTGGGAAAACTGTATACATTCACACACTGCTGGCAGGATGTCAGCTGGTAAAGCCACTCTGAAAAACATTCTGGCAGTTTCTTAAAAAATGAAACTGGCAACTACCACATGACCCAGCAATTACACTCCTGGGCATTTATCTTAGAAAAAAGAAGATTCTATTCCCACCAAAACCTATACACAAATGTTTACAGCTCTATTTGTAAGAACTCAAAATGGTAAAATGTGCTTTAACTGGTAAATGGTTAAACAAATGATGGCCCATCTATGCGATATACTACTACTCTGCAAGGACAAGGAAGCAAATTACTGACACACACAAGAACCTAGATCAACCTCCAGGGAAATATGATGAATGAAAAAAGCCAATCCCAAAAACTTTCACACTGTAGGATTCTATTCATATAACATTCTTGAAATGACAAAGTTACAGAAATGGAGAACGTTGTAGAGGTTGTCAGGGATTAAGGAGGGAGTGGGTGTGGATATAAAAGGCCAACACAAGGGATCATGGATGTCCTCTCTCCATGAAAATGTCCTGTCTCTTGACTCTATCAATGTTGCTATCAACACTTACATACTATAGTTTTGCAAGATGCTGCCATTGGAGGAAACTGGATAAAGGGTATATGAGATTTGTGCGTATGAATCTATAGGTATCTCAAAATAAAAAGTGCAAATTAAAAAAGAGGAGTGAGGATGGGAGGGGCATGACAGCAAAAGCAAGAAAAAAGGGAATACAGATCAGAAAAGATTTAAAGTATTTTAGGCTCACCACTCAATTTATACTTTATTCCTATCATTCTTTTATCTAGATACCTCAACATTACGCATTCATCCCAAGTTTTTTAAAAAAAATCTTATTTGCAAATGATTTTATCCTCACAATGATAAAGGACTACAATCTTGAGCAATACAGAGGTCTCATTTACAATACTTTTCTCACCACCTATTAAACTATGCTTAGCTTTAAGTAATAGACAAATATTTCTCTTCCTAACTTACACAAGCTAGAGTTTATTGGCTGAGATATTTTCTTCTCCTTTCTTTTTGAGAATAGAATAAAAAAGAGAATTGAGGGATCCCTGGGTGGCGCAGCGGTTTGGCGCCTGCCTTTGGCCCAGGGCGCGATCCTGGAGGCCCGGGATCGAATCCTATGTCGGGCTGCCGGTGCATGGAGCCTGCTTCTCCCTCTGCCTATGTCTCTGCCTCTCTCTCTCTCTATGTGTGTGACTATCATAAATAAATAAAAATAAAAAAAGAGAATTGAGCTCTATGAATACTGAATGGCAGGGCTAGGAAATTTAGTTTTAATAATATGAAATTATCTCTAATGGAAGCCAAAGCAGCTCAATAAAACACACTTGGAAAAGACAAATCATTACCTATGCCAAAAAATGAGTACCTTCCAATATATTTCTACTCTGTGTAACAATGGATAAATGTAAGAAAACCACTCCTGCACAAGCAATTTCCTTCCCAAATGCAAAACTACTCGCTGAGCTCTACATTTACCTTCTAAGGTTCCAAATGATGATCCTTGTCCCCTTCTTACCCATAATAGCATCAAGTTCTGCCAGTAATTTCTGTTCCGTAGAAAATAGAGAATGTTCCAGAATCGCTGCAAGGCTTGCTTTTGATTCTGCTAAATTTATCATCTGTCGTATATCATAAGTTAAAGACTCAGACCAAAAACATATTTTTCACAGTTACAATATGAAAACTCAAACTTAAATAACAGATAACTATTTCCTAAGTTTTAAAACTGCAATTTGATTTCAGATGAACACCAAGAAAGATGAATTATGAGCAAGTTCATTATGATTCCTAATTAATTTAATGGTTCCTAATATCTGAAATATTGTATCTGAAAGTTTTTATAAGAAACACAGAAGACATCTTTCTAAAGATACTTTGCTTTCTCATAGTCATTAGGGAAAATTTCAAGGCAGACCACATATCTCATTAGACATAATACAACTGAAATTAAGGGGAGAGCTACAGGAAACTAACATAGAAAGCAACCATCCTAATGGCAAAATGCCAAGGGAAGGGAGAAAGGGAGAAAGGCTTAGCCTCAGATATAAGAGGCAATGGGTAGGAACAAGCACTATCACGGAAACTATGATTAAAAAAACAGAATCTGGAGGAGGCTAAAGGAGGGAATGATTCAGAGTATCTTCAGAGTTTCTCCAGTTTCTATTTTTAAATCAAAAGGATATGGTGTTTGTTGAACGCCACTATTGGGACAACAACATGTTCTGCTTTTATGACTTCCAAGTAGGTCTGAGACAAGAAGCCCACACTCATGCTTTCTCCATTTTTGGTAAACACGATTGCATCTTTACCCAAACGCATAGAACCTGACTTGAAGCCATTCCCATACAATCCAACTGGGACATGACCGTTCATGGTGACTTTGTCACTGAAGCCAAAGCTAAAAATAAAAAAAAAGATTTAAAAAATAAATACACATAGTCTTCATTTCTTAAATTCACAAATTATAATATTAAGTAGAAAGACTGGGTATAAATATTAACCTCATCCTCTCTAGTTTTGTAATCATAGGCAAATCACTTTTAATCTATTTTGATGTGTTTCCCCATCTCTGAAATGAAAAATAAATCTGTATCGTAAGGTTTAAGAATTGCTAAAACAGGAGCTCGTTGCCTGGTACATCCTGCCTAAACAACTGAGATCTCATTTGGACTCCTGGGACCCCTGAGATTTCACCTCGTGAAATTTCTTCTAAATGTGAACAACTCCCTTCAAATCAGGAGCCTACTGTGGTATGATTAGATTACTAATGGCATCAACTGGAGTTTTGGGAAGCATAACAAGTATTTAAGGGACAGCAGAAAGGGCTATGCTGCCACATTTTCTCTACCCTGTACCTGTATCAGGTACCATACTTTCCTTTCCAGGCACATCTGGCTTCATGCTGACATCCTACTCTGTGACTGTAGAGCCCAAGGCTTTATGCCTATTTTATCCTGCTACTTTCCTTATCCTCTGAATCCCTTTAAAATTACTCCCCACCAAAAGTATTTTATTGGAAATACTGGTTAAAACTATGCAACACTAGAGTATTAATAACTGTTATCAGTGTGCTACAACTCTTAAAGGAATGGCGGAAATTTAGATAAGTCAGTCATGGTGGGGTGAGAATGGCAGGGATTGTCTAATAATCAAACAGCAGTAGGAAATGATGGGAAGAGAAGAGAGCACACTGTGTGTACAGCAAATCATGTTTACAAAATAAAAAGTACAGGCAATAAGTATGATACGTGAAACCCCTAAATGGGGTAAAACCAATGTTTTTATTTTTACATACCTTAGCATTTTATGTAATTTATCTGAAGTCATACCATTCCCATTATCAGTGAATGTCAAGCATATATGGTCATTTATCACCGTTTTGTCAATCCATATCTGTTTAGCATTCACATCAGGATCATAAGCATTATCTACGAAACAAAAGTTTTGAGAAATTTTGATTTCGCATTTTAAAGAGCAATTAGTTCAGTATAATCCTTAACAAGCAACGTATTTTTTAAAAATTGAAATAAAAATTGAAATGTTTAGGAACTCTACGATTTGAAAACATGAACTAAACTGTACCTTGATATATACATCATTCACTGATCATTACAAAATTAGCTCTTTCCAAAGCCCTCCATTTGTCACACTGGTTCCCACTATACTGAAAAAGTACAAACAAGAACAATCACTGTACCAAACAGATGACCAAGACAGGGAGGTAGGTCTTCTGCCCAAAGACCCAGCCTGGCTATCAAGAGACAACCTGAGAGCTGAGTTTCAACTGGCACTCCAAGTGCCACTATAACTGGCACACAGAGGGAACACAATGCGGATACTGAATAAATGAGAAAGCAGAATGTCTCCTGCAAGGCTGGATACATAGAAGGTTTACCTTCTACATAGTTCAAATTGTGGCCCTTTCCAATCTAAGCAAAGTTTCTGGTGGCTTTTACACTTCTATGAGCTCTGTACAGATCCCCATTTAACACTCTTGTTAGCTTCCTTGTTTGTCTCAGAATAGGTTAAATAGGAAGGAATACATTAAAACAATAAAAACAAAAAACCAAGGAAAAGTGAAAACAATGTCAACAGAAGCAGTAATAACATCAGCTTGTGAACTACCTAAGTTCCACCTGAGTATCCTTAACTGACTAAAAACACTTTTTTTAAGTCTTTATGACTAAACATAAGTAATGGTTCTCACACTATCCTTTCATAAGGTTGCCTAGAATTAAAAGCATCTTTTTATTTTTATTTTTTAATTTATTTATGATAGGCACACAGTGAGAGAGAGAGAGGCAGAGACACAGGCAGAGGAAGAAGCAGGCTCCATGCACCGGGAGCTTGACGTGGGATTCAATCCCGGATCTCCAGGATCGCGCCCTGGGCCAAAGGCAGGCGCTAAGCCGCTGCGCCACCCAGGGATCCCTAAAAGCATCTTTTTAATCAACTGCTTCAGGAAAAATGGTGTTTCACTTAAATCTGATAGCAACAAGAGCACCCTGGTCTCCAGCTGCCCTAATCCAGAGCCGGACAATCACCACACACGCAGGAACAATCCCAGGTCGAGTGGCTCCTCTGGGCTGTCATAAACAAACAATGGCTCTGAATGGCTGCACTGTTCTATCCATTTAACAGGTTTTTAAGAAACTAGCTGAACAGCACATGTTAGCTGGGAGACTTTGGAAAATCTAACTATGCCAAAGAAAAGGGTGCTCAAGAGTTCCTTTTCTTCTACTGTACATCTAAGATAGAACTGTTTCTTGACAAAGAATCTAAAGTATTTCTAAGAATTATGAAGAATAGTGCTCGCTTCGGCAGCACATATACTAGAATTATGAAGAATATACTTTCCTTTATTACCTGTTTCTCAAACACATGCTTAAAAAAAATTCAGGTGCCAGGGAGCCTCAGTCAGTTAAATGGCTGACTGTTGGTTCAGGTCAAGATCTCAGAATCCTGGAACTGAGCCCCACTCTGGCTCCATGTTCAGCGGGAGTCTGCTTCCTCTCTCTCTGTCCCTCTCCCTGCTCTCCTTCTCTCTTTCAAATAAATAAATATTAAAAAAACAAAATTCACATGCTTGAATTTTCCAGAGGGAAAAATATCATAACCCATAATGCAAATGTGATCACAACTTTCCTCTTCTCATGTTCACTAAAACACTATTAAAATAGAATTCTATACCTAATAATTCTATTGGAGGAAACAAAAATGTATTATCTCAAATTTAATTTAACATTAATTCCCCTACTTGCTAACATCAGAAAAACAAACCCATTGTTACGTACCTGTACTTTCCAATTTTAAAAAACATAATTTCCATTTTTGCAATAGATCAAATTCTTTTATAATCAAAATAAAAGTTTTATGAATTTTGCAAAATAATAGTACAGAGAAGGCTGAGCAGCAATTAATTTGACATCCATTTGAATAGCTGTTATACACTAGATAACCTTTACCAGTGGTATCATTCAAGATACAACTGTTTTATTAAACAGTATATTTGCATATTATTTTTCAATGAAAAGTTTTTTAAAACTTCAATTGCAAGCAATAGATTATACATGAAATGTCAGTTTTACATACCTATTAATTCAGCAACTGCACTGAACGGCCAAGTGTGACTAGTAGAATTTGTATGTAAGAACTTCGGGCAAAGCTGAAAAAAACCAATGATTCATGTAAATTGATTCAGGTCCTACTTTTGAGAAGAGAAACCAATATTATTTTCTGTCCCTATATTAAACAACACTGGGACACCTGGCTGGCTTGGTCGGTAGAGCCTGTGACTCTTGATCTCGGGGTTGTGAGCTCAAGCCCCACGGTGGGTGTGGACATTACTTAAAAATAAAATCTTAAAAGATAATAAAAATAATAAAAACAAACAACACTGAGACCAAGCATAAGATAATAGCTGCTTCAGGATATACCTAGAAGATATAACCTAGAAGATAAAATTCTTGGAAGGCTGTACTCATCAACGAAATAGTTTACTTAACCAAGATCGCTTCAAAACCCTTGTCTCTCTGGATCCATCAATCTAAAGCCATGATATATCCTAAATCAGAAAGTTACCCACCCTGCAAGGCCTACCCTCAAAATTACCGTGAGACACAACGAAGATTTTGCCAAGGGGGTGTTTTCTCCTGGTGCATCAGGCTTAATAAACTTAGCTTGGCTTATTAATCAACAGCTTTTCTAGAGGTCTCTTGGAAAATCATTATTTGATACTTTTTATATAAATTACTCCAAGCTCATTATAGTTAAACCTTGGCAGTGGAGTAATATACACCTATCAAACCTTTACATAATATCATATAAAAATTCAAATCCAATTATTTTAGGCTGATTTTATTCACAGTAATATACTATGGAAGACTATGCTAACCAACCTCATGCTATAGGAAACTCTAAATTCCTAAGTAATACAGATATTAAATGTATAAAAATGTAGAAGTGGCTTTCAAAGGCTGACACTTGAAAATTTCCATTGCAGAGGATTTCTATTTAATGGGGATTTTGTGTCTGTTTTGAACAGATTATCTTACACTTAAGGGAAAATAACAGAAGAGGCGCTTTAAGTATTTAATGTGAAGAGCTCTGGAAATGTGAGGAGATTATTAATCAAGCCAAGTGTTTGTAGTGCTACGCTGCTGCCACAAGGTGTCAGAAAGAGGTCTACTATTCCTCTGTCCACACTTGATTTTAGACAATTGCCAAGCATTCATTCACCAGCAGACTGAAGTACATGTGTGAAAAATGGAATTCTGTGGAAGAACAGTCTTAAAACTGGAGTACGGCACATATTCGTGCAATACAGAGTATAGGTAGTTCAGCCTTTCTACAGCATACATTACATTTGTGTGTTTGTTTTTAATAAAAATCAATTTCCAGGTCTTCATCTTGCACAAGAGGCCTTTTTCAAATTAATCTGAGACTCTGCCAGGGGCCAGCCATCAGGAGGCTCTATATGTCCCAGGCCTCTCCCTTTGCAAAATTATCACACTACCATTTATAGAAGAACGACATACTCCTCACATGTTACAAATTTTACAGTGGGGCATGGCTTTGGAGTGTGAAACCTCTGGCTATCAAAGAAGATACCCTTAGAGTTACCGGTCTTTGCTCTATTTTATGCACTTACATTAGGTGTGAAATCTGGAACTAGAAAAGGGGTTATTTTGAATTTTGGATGTATGGCAGAATGTGGTAGTGGGAATGTCAATTTTCACTTAATGTCCTCATCCTTTACATCAATCCCAAATTGACATGGTACACATTATCCTTGAGCAAGAGCCCCAGAAGAGCAAAGCAAAGAAAGCATCAGTAAGAAAGAACTGAATGGTAAGCAATGGCTTTTTCACTTTTCTGATTTCTCATCTCCAGAACATGTCATTCATTAGCTGGAGAGGGAAAAAAAAAAACACCCTGGAACAGACGAAGAAGTAATACACACAAACACATGCATGCGAAGCAGAGTATGTTTAACTAGTGTATGACCCTGAGCAAGAAGCTTAACCTCTGTGCCTCAAGTTCTGTCATCTATTAAAATGAGGATGATAATCCTATTAGCTTATCAGGATATTAAGAATATTAAATGAGTTAATATTTGTAAATGCTTAGAAGACCAACCAGAACATAAGAAGCATTGTATTTTTTTTTTAAGTATTCCTTAAAGGCACAACTGAGCTCATATAAAAATAAAAAATAAGGAAAATCTTTAAGGGCTTTGAATAAAGGAGGAATTAAAAACAAAAAAGATTTGAAAATGAGGATGTAATGAATGAGGGCTTAACTGGAAAACAAAGGTTTTGGTTTTAACGGTGATTCAAGAATAGAAGATTTGGAAGTAACTGCCCCTCCTCACTCCCCTTCCTCCTCAATAAAAAGTTGGGGGCAGCAGGAATCTGTCTAACAAAAGCTTGTCCGTTTTGGTCTGGATGCTTTAAAAAAAAAAAAAAGTCTAATAGGAAGTTCTACAAAAAGGGACATGCCTTTACTTGGGTTAAGTGTTTCAATTTGTATCACCTACAGAACCACTATGAAGACACAGCCTCAGCCAGGTGGCATAAGATTCCCCTAAGTCCTTATTTGGGAGAATATTTGAGTACAAAACCTAAAGTAACATTTAAGGGAACAATCAATCCACCAGGAAAAAAATGTTAGAAGACAAGATACAGTAGTAGTATTAGATATCACTCCCCATCCCCAAACATTAGGAAACACACACAATGAAATGCTCTGAAGATTACACAGATTTTTTTAAAGAATTAATATAACTTTTAGAATCAACAGTCACAAATTTTACAGTTAAATACAAAACTTTTTGGAAGCCCAAACATATAGAGAGTGTTTACCAGTGTTTCTGCCTGAAACTGCTCTGTAATGAAGGAAAAAAAAAAAACAAAACAAAACAAAAAAGGGGGAGGGGGCGAGTAGAATAAAACAAGAAGAACAAAAACAATCAGAGAAATGAGGATAATAGTAGATAAAACACTCAGTAGTTTGGAAATTGGAAAGCACAGACAGTGACAACTGATTTAATAGCCTGTAAAGAACTGAATCTGAAACCTATACAAGATGAGAAACAAAACAAGCAGCAGACCAGGAACCCCGGCAGAACTCCAGAAAGCCTTAGGAATTACACTTCTGTGCCTCTGAAGTCCAAGGTACTAGAGATTGTATGAAAACAAGATAGCTTTCAAGTCTTTAAAGAAGATTCCCCCCCAATTCCTTCTTTCACCCTACAACTACTCTAGGCAACCCCACAGAAAACTGGAGATCTGTTCTCTGGAGGAAGTGATGATAGCAGGCTCAGAGACAACGAAAACAGGTGGGTTTGAAACCGAGTCAGCAAATAGCCAGGAAAGAAACCCTCACATAAATGGCCAAATCATTTTCCACAAGGGTGTAAAGACTGTTCAATAGGAAAAAGATAGTCTTTTCGATAAGTAGTGCTGGGAAAGCTAGATAACCTTATGCAAAAGACTCAAGTTGTACCCTTACCTCACACCATATAGAGAAAAAAAGAACACCTTAAAATGGATCAAAGAGCTAACATAAAGAAAACTATAAAACTCTTAAGTACAGGTGAAAAGTTTCAGGACACTGGATTCCGCAATGATTTCTTGGATGTGACACCAAAATCACAGGAAACAAACAAAAATAAATTGTACTGCATCAAAATTTAAAACTTCTACAACACATTAAAGGATACAACTGGGGGTGCCTGACTGGCTCAGTCAGTTGACCGTCTGCCTTTGGCTCAGGTCATGATCCCAGGGTCCGAGAGGACGGAGCCAGGAGTCAGGCCCCCCTGCTCAGTGGGGAGTCGGCCTCTGCTTCTCCCTCTCTTTGCTCCTCCCCCATCCCCACCCCCACTTGTGCTCACTTTCAAATTAATCAATCAATCTTTAGAAAAAAGACAAAGGCTACAACCAACCGAATGAAAAAGCAATCTATGAAATGGGAAAAAACATCTGCAAATCAAGTATCTGATGAGAAGTTAGTATCCAGAACATATAAAGAACTCCTACACAAATCACAACAAAGACTAAAAACCTAATTAATTGGTAGGCAAAGGACACGGATATTTCTCCAAGGATTATATACAAATGGCCACTAATAAAAGAAAAGATCCTCAACATCACTAATCATTAGGGAAATACAAATCAAAAACACAATGAGATACCACCTCATACTTACTAGGATGATAACTATAAAATTAAACAGAATTGCCATTCGATCCAGCAGTTCTACTAAGAAATGAAAGGAGGATCTTGAAGAGATTTTCTGTACAGTTGTGTTCATACACCGTGTTTCACAACAGCCAAAAGGTGGAAGCCACATAAATATCCATCAATGAACAAATAAACAAAATGTGGTATATCCATACAAGGGAATAGTATTCGGCCTCAAAAAGAAAAGATCTCTTGACGTATTCTATAACTAGATGAACCATCCTGAGGACATTATGCTAAGTGAAATAAGCCCGTCACAAGAAGACAATTCATCATTACACTTATGTAAGATACATCTACAGTAGCTAAATTCACAGTATAATGGTGGTTGCTAAGGGCTGTCAGAAGGGAGAATGGAGAACTGGTTTTTTTTTTTTTTAATAGGTATACAGTTTTATTCTGGCCAAGATGGAGTTTTGGAGACTGTACAACAATGTGAATGTATTTAACACTACTGACTTATATACTTAAAAATGGTCAAGATGGTAGATTTTATGTTAAGTGTATTTTACTTTACCACAATAATAAAGAGATAAATACCAAGTCAGCAAATTGAATGTAATACTCCCATCTGAGTTTTTTTTTTTTTTAAGATTTTATTTATTTATTCATGAAACAGAGAAGCAAAAAATATAGGCAGAGGGAGAAGCAGGCTCCCTGTTGGGGAGCCCTATGCGGGACTCGATTCCCAGGATCCCTCCCAGGATCATGACCTGAGCCAAAGACCTGAGCCAGACGCTCAATCACTGAGCCACCCAGGCATCCGTCTCCAACTGAGCTTTCAGAAGAGCAAGCAGTTTGAATTATACATGCCATGGGCAAGAGACTAGATGCAGAATTCCTCTCTGGAAAACTGAAAGATTTCTAAAAGTTCCATTTGATTCTTTTACATTTGTGCCAGGTCTTTCAGGACAGCATCTTATTTTTGTTGTTCTCACTTTTTAAAAATTACTTAAATGTTTTAAAGTTTTTTTTAAAGGTTTTAAATTCCAATTAGCACACTGTGTAATATTAGTTTCAGTTGTACAATATAGTGATACAACACTTCCATACAACACGTGGTGTTCATCATAAATTTTTACATTTTTAAACCTATTTTATTTTCTAACAATTCGATTCTTTAAGCTCTTACAAATACAGACATAGGGTGCCCCCAACAAAATATAACTGATTCCTTCCTATCTTATCACTCAACACTGAAGCCCACCAAAGGAGTTCTACTTATGTATGAACACCTTCCAGTCAGCTGTGTGTCTCACTTGGAAACGTAAGCAAGTTAACCATCTCCACACATTAGAGCCCATGTAAAATTAGGAGTCAAAAACAGAGAAAAAGGAACAAAGAATGTAGAGGCAATACACTGAGCAAAAGAAAATTTCAGAAATACTTTGATCAACATACCCAGTAATAACAAATATTGGAAAGGGGGGGGAGGGGGAGAGAGTGAGAGATATTTACTATTTATTTATATATATAGTATTTTATTTTATTTTTTAAGTAGGCTCCATACCCATCCTTCAGACTGGAAACTCGGGCACAGAGAGGAAGGAATTTGCCAAGGTCACATATCCCCTTGTCAATGAGGATTTGAACTCAGGCAGGTGACAGAGCCCAAGCTCTCCGGCACTAACCTACTGTGCTGGCCAAGGGAGTCAACTCTGTAAGAGGAATATGTGGGATGGAGACACAACGAAAAGGGGAAGGATATTTCCAGAATGATGATAAAGGAAGTCCCCAAAACACAAGTGAGCCAACAAAACTGACAAAATATTGGGTGTGCTTGAGAACATCTGGAAAAGATTTTCCAGTTCTGTGAAAGTTTGGACAGAAGAGCAAATTTAAGCAATTAACTTCAGAAAAACAAAAAGCTATGCAGCAAAGAAAATGCAATCAAGTTCTGGTTGGCTCATTTGTGGATAATGGTAAGAATGATAAATCATACAGTAATTCAATGAAGAAGAGATAAAAATGCATTGGAAAGATGGGAGAAGGTGAAGAGTGGGCATCTGTCAGTTAAACCCACAACAGGACTACTGGAAAACAACAAAACGGTCCCAGCATTTTACTTCGAAATACGAAAGCAAAAATTGAAATGTTTTTATCACTCTACATTGTTCTTGGAACCCTTGCCCTCCTAAATTAAAAAAAAAAAAAAATGGCATACATTATAATGGTTCATTCCTTGTGTCTTACTGCCTTCTATAACTTTTGACAAATACAGAAAACTTATTAATTCCTAGACTTTCCTAATGAAAACATGTGAGAGCTACACCCAAACAGTGAGCATGGCTATATTCAACTGCAAATTATGGAAACTGAATGTCTATGTCGTGTAATTTTCATATGTTACAAAATGTTCTTTTGATTTTTTTTTTCCCCCAACCTTTTAAAAATCATTCTTAAGTTTATGGGCCATACAAAAACAGGTGGCAGGCTAGATTTGGCCCACGAGCTGTGGTTTGCCAAGTCCTGTCTTAAAGCAAAGAGATGGGTGGGAGATACAGTACAGAAGCTGCAGATGGGAGATTTCCATCAATGAGGTTCCAACAGCCCATGTTACCCAGGAAAGAAATATTTAGCACATAGACAGCTGCTTCACCCAGACAGCAAGCTAACAACAATGCCCATCTTTTAACACAGCTCGGACCCTTATCTTTGCTCCCTTTATCACCTATATCTTGAAGAACCCGACAGCAGCATTGGAGGGGCCAGGTGAAGGAGCAGAGAATCCAAGTGCAGAAACAGGACCAAACCAGTTTGTTCACTCCTTTTCCCTACTCCAGGACTCTGGTGTCCAGAGTGTGGCCCAATCGGACGGGGGGGGGGGGTGGGGGGAGGGGGGGCGCCTGGGCATTAAACCGAATAAAAGAGATTTTTGCCTTAGATGAGGTCAGACTTTACAATACCTGAGGCTACCTGGAAAGCATTACATCTGCCCAGACTCCCCCAAGCGTGGAAGAGAACCATCAGTATTTAAAGCCAACGGTTAAGAAAAGAATAAAGTTGTCCTCTATATTCAAACTACTAAATACTCACTCAATAAGCCAGTTATGTAACAAAGGACCTTTATTCAGTACAGCTTAGAGAAGGTTTATCGGTCAATAAAGATCTAAGAGAAAATAGAAAAAAGTGGGCAAAGGACACGAATAGATTAAAAAAAAAAAAAAAAAAAGAGTTAAATGTGAATAACTTCCAAGGAAATGCAAAAAATACGCCCTGACACATTTCACATTCATCCTACAGGAAAACGGCTAAAAGTGCAACAACACTACCAGGTGTGGAAGAAGTCACAGGGCAATGCACCATTTTTTAAAGCGACGGTATCCCCACCGGATGGTTCCATTTTTAACGATTCTCCGGCGGGGGCTCCGGGGTTAACCCCGAACCCCCGGAGGAAGACGAGGTCAGCACTTCTGCATGAACCGCCAGCAACTTGCTTAAAGGATAATCAGGTGCGAAGGCCACGCCCACGTTTTCCGAGGTGGGGTTGTAACTCCTCGAAGTGCGACGTTAAGACTCGTGCACACTAGGAAGGCGGGCGGGGGGCGGGGGGGCCTCCAAGGGCGCCCCGGGGCAGACCCCACGGGGGAGCCCGGGCCTCGCCGGAGGGCAGCGCGCGGCGCTGGGGACGCGCGGGGAAGAGCCGCCGCGCCGCGCCGCGCCGCCCGGAGGTCAAGGCCGCCCGGCGCCTCCGGCCGCGCCCCGCCGCTCGCGCTCCCCGCTCCGGGCAGCCCCGCGGGCCCGCAGGCCGGGTGGGTCGGGGCCCCCGCGGGCCGGGCGGCGGGCGGCGGGCGGCGCGGCCGCCGAGGCCTCGCCCTCGCCCTCCCACGACAGCTGCGCGGCAGCCAGGAAGGAGCCGGGAGGAGGGGCCGCGGCCCCGGCCCGCCCCGAAGCCGCGGGGGCAAAACAGAAACCGAGCGCGGAGGGCGCGGGGCGCAGCCCGGCCCTGCCCGCCGCCGAGCCGCTCCGCCGACGGCAGCGCGATGGCCGCCCCTTCCCCCGGCCCCGCCGCGGCCCCAGCCGCCGCGCCGACGAGCCGCCGCCGCCCACTCGGCCCCCCCTCGCTTGCCCGCCTGCCCGCCCTCCTGGGACACGGCCCGCTCCACCCCTCGCGGCTGCTCACCGCGCTGAGGCGGATCCCGCTGGGTGGCTGCGCCGCCATCTTGAGCGAGCTACAAAGCCAGGACCGGCCTCGGCCGCAACCCGACTGGGAGGCGGCCGGGACGACTGTGGGGCCCGCTGGGCCCGCCCACTTCCGGGGCGGGGCGCGCGGCGGCCCCGCCCCCCCACTTCCGCCTCAGGCACAGTTGTATTAGCAGGGCGGCGGCGGCGGCGGCGGCGGTGCAGGGGGGCGGGGGGGGAGCGGGGAGCGAGCGGCGCGGCTGCGGGAGGAACTGGGGAGCAGCGTTGGGCCCTGCGGGGCAAGGGCGCATGCGTGAGGCCGGCGGGCGCGAGGGGGTCACGGCGTGACCTGGACTTGACACCTGGAGGGTCCGGAGTTCCGAGCCCCGAAAGGTGTCCTCAGTGGGGGAGGGGGGGGGAGCCATCCCTTGCCCACCTGTGTCAATGTGATTTGAAACCTTGTTAACCAAGAAATTTTTAAAAAATAATAGCACTGGGGGTTATTCTGTATGTTAGTAAATTGAACACCAATAAAAAATAAATTAAAAAATAATAATAATAATAAACTTAAAAAAAAAAAAAAGAAGAAGAAACCCTGTTAACGAAAAGTGTAGATTTTGTGCATTTTGGGTTCGCGCTGGAAGTCCCCATCCTCGGTCCTGGGGAAGAGGCCTTCCGCTCATGCACACTTAGGGTCGACGTGCAGCCGGGTATTGGGCTAAGCGAGTAGGATGCAGAACCCAGTCTAGGGCTGTTTCCCACTGCAGGGAAGACAGGATGATGGAAAGGCTTTTTGTTTGTTTTTTTTAAATGCCCATTTTGGGCTTTTTGCTTTTTGTTTTTTCCTTTTATCTCTTTATTTGTCCTGATTTTTTGGGGGGAAGTTTAAGCACATGTTAGGCCTCCAACACTGGTTTTTGTTTCATTTATTTATTTATTTATTTATTTATTTATTTATTTATTTATTACTAAAAAAGCCAAACCACTTAACAGATTTCTCCCACCCACTCTCCACCTATTGCATTTTTTACTGTGATAAAACTTTTTTGATGACTTTATTTATTTATTTGACTGAGAGACTGAAAGAGCACAAGCACTGGGAGAGGGAGAGGGAGAAATAGGCTCCCCGCTGAGCAGTGAGCCTTAGGTGGGACTGGATCCCAGGGCCCTGGGATCATGACCTGAGCCAGCCAGCGGTAAGAATTCAAATAATACGGAAATATAAAACATGAAATTTACCCCCAATCTCTTCACGAGAACATATAAACAATTTGTTATACATTAATCTAGCCTATATGCTAAATTATTATTTCCAATTCAGATGGTCTCCCCACTTGCCATAATTCTGCTTAGGATTTGTCATTTTTACCATGGTGTAGAAATGATATGCATTCTGTAGAAAATGTACTTGGGGGGTGCTTGGGTGGCTCACTTGGTTAAGGGCCTGCTTTTGGCTCAGGTCATGATCTCTGAGTCCTGGGATTGATCTGAGTCCTGGGATTGAGCCCTGCATTCTGCTCCCTGCTCAGCATGGAGTCTGTTTCTTCCTCTCCCTCTGCCCCTCCCCCTGCTTGTGTGTTTTTTCTCTCTCTCTCTACTCTCTCTCAAATAAATAAATGCAATATTAAAAAGAAAAGAAAAGGAAAGAAAAGGAGAGAAGAAAGAAAGAAAGGAAGGAAGGAAAGAAAGAAAGAAAAAGAAAGAAAGAAAGAAAAGAAAAGAAAGAAAAAGAAAGAAAGAAAGAAAGAAAGAAAGAAAGAAAGAAAGAAAGAAAGAAAGAAAGAAGAAGAAAGAAAAGAAAGAAACTGTAATTGGAATTTTGAATTTTGCTCTTTGGCTTGTGTGAAAATTAATAACCGGAAACTTCACTAAAGTGGGGTTCCAGCTTCCACAGGGGAACCTCTCTCCTATGCTACCAATCCTTATCAATCCTTATCAATCACAGACCTAACAGGAAGAGATCAATTTAACATTACCCAGACTTGACTTTGCTCCTTGGTGCTACTTTACTATCCTCTGGGGGAAAGAAGAAACCCTTATCTCCCACACCTCTGAAACAGCTCAGCCAAGAAGCCACTATATTTTGAACTCCCAGTTTACTCCAGTGGACTTTTGAGTTTATAACAAGCCTTCTGTATTTTTTTTTTTAATTTTATTTATGAGAGACACAGGCAGAGGGAGAAGCAGGCTCCATGCAGGGAGCCGGACACGGGACTCAATCCCTGAAGCCTCCAGGATCAGGCCCTGGGCTGAAGGCGGCGCTAAACCGCTGAGCCACCTGGGCTGCCCTACAACAAGCCTTCTCAATTTACCCCTTTTCTCCTTAAAAAGGGATACTTCCCCTTTATTCTCTGGACTCCACTATGGGTCTTACTGCAACTTGTTTGTCCTGGGTTACAATTCTCTTTTATTCTTGAGTAAGCCCTTTTTTACTAGTAAAATAACTGGCAGTTTTTATTTTATTTTTAAGATTAACACTGGGCTAGTGATATCTGGTATGATCCTCTCTCCTGATGCTGAATAGCAGCGAGCTGTAGTTCCCTATCAACCATACTATCAGGGTGAATAAACAGCCTCTATACACTTACAACCATTGCACCCAAACAACGCGTTTTTCACTTTCAATATGGTATTTAATAAATTACATGAAATATCCAATACTTCTTATAAAATAGGCTCTGCATTAGATGATTTTGTCCAACTGTGGGCTAACATAAGTGTTCTGAGCACATTTAAGGTGATACTAGGCTAAGCTACGACATTCAGTATGTTTGGGGGTATTAGATGCATTTTCAACTTACAATATTTTCAGTTTATGATGGGTTTATTGGAAGGTAGCTTTATCGTAAGTTGAGGACGATCTGCACAAATGAGAAAATGATTAGGGGCACCTGGACGGCTCAGTTGGTTAAGCACCTGCCTTCAGCTCAGGTCATGATCTCAGGGTCCTGGAATTGAACCTTGCATCGAGTTCCCTGCTCAGCGGGGGACTTGCTTCTCCCTCTCCTTCTGTGCTCTCTTTCAAGTAAATAAACAAAATCTTTAAAAAAAATAAATCTTTTGTTGTCACCCTTACCACTCACCATTGGGTAGATGACATAATGTGAATCACCTAGCACTTGTAATGCCCTGCACTGGAAAATTTCTGTTTCCTCCCACATTAAGATTGTTATGTAAGAGGCTTTTTCATTAATTATTTTTCTTAAATTATTTTTCTATTTTAAAAAACATTTTTATTTATTTATCTTTGTGAGAGAGAGGGCAAGATAGAGAGTACCCTGGAGCAGGGGGAAGAGCAGAGGGAGAGGGAGAAGCAGGCTTCCTGCTGAGCAAGAAGCCCAGCCAGGACTTGATCCCAGGACCCTGGGATAATGACCTGAGCTAAAGGCAGATGCTTAACCCACTGAGCCACCCAGGCACCCTCATCAAGTCTTTTTGAGAGCTTTCTTCATGTTTGTCAACGTCAGGGCCCTAAGGATGGAGGGGTCACCGATATAGAGAATTTATGATCTCAAGGCTGTGTTTGTTAAATTGTGGCCCATTTGTGAGTTCTGAAATCAACTTGATGAGTCTCTACTAGAGCTTTGTGAAGAGCAAAATAGAATTTTAATTTGGTAGTATAGAGCGATGTCAATCTAGGCCTACATCCAACTTCCTCACTTATTAGCTATGTGCTGCTTGCTTAGTAAACTTTGATTTTGAGATGAGATTAGCCTGGATTATGTGGATGGGCCCTAGATACAATCCCAAATGTCTTTATAAAAGAGGCAGAAGGAGACGGGGTCATAGAAAGGTTATTTGACCTCTGCAGCAGAGAGAGACTTGAAAATGCTATGCTGCTTGCTGGTTTTGAAAATTTGGAAGGGGCCTTGAGCCAGAGAGTGCAAGGAATGCAGTTCTAGAAGCTGGGAAAGTCCAGGCGATTCCATTATAGAGTCCCCAGAGTTAACAGAAGGAGGGAACGTGGCCCAGCAGACACCTTGGTTTCAACCCAGTGAAACTTATTTCAGACATCTGGCCTCCAGAACTAGAAGAGAAGAAATATATGTCATCTAAGCCACTAAGTTTGTGGTAATTTGTTAGGGCAACAAAAGACATAGACCATAAATTCACGTATAAGCAAGTGCTTACCTTTCTATACATACAAATTCTTGTCCCTGTCTCCCTTTTTTTTCACACACTTGAGCATACTGTGGAATTCTACATTCTCAAGGCTTACTCATGTCGAAAAAAATGTGAGGCAAACATGTACAGGCTAAGCTTACACCAGGTTGATATAAAGGACATTTTACAAGAAAGTAAATGCCCCACCACACCCCTCTGGTGCTGGTATTAGACAAACCCAAGCTTGCATGGAAATCTTTATTACAAAGAAGTCAAAGTTGATGTGATTTTTAAAGAAAGATTCATTTATTTTAGAGAGAGTGAGCAGGAACAAGGGCTCGAACCCACAACCTCAAAATCGTGGGTCACATGCTCTATTGACAGCCAGCCAGGCACTCCTTGACGTATATATATTAACTTTTTATTGAGTTTGATTGCCTTTAGGCTAATCATGCATTTCAATTAGCCACAAGCTCTACCTCTCTCAATCGTGTTAAACAATTTGCCTGTTTCCTGAAGGATTTAGATTCCTTAACAATTAGATTAACCTGGCTTAGATTCAGAAACAAACATAAAACAATTAGGACAGAAACATGAAAGGAGATACAATCAAGTGCTTATTAGTTAAGATAGTATCTTCACCTTAACACAAAGAGCTCCACACAGTACAGTAGAGCCCAGGGTCAAGTGTTCAGCCTCCGTAGAGCACAGCCATGCTTTGTTGTCAAAGGATCCAGTAAGAATTGAGACAAGCTCAGTGAAGACAGAAAGAGCAGTCCTCACATATTTTTCAGGTGGGTTGGGCTGACTCTGTGGAATTGAGCAGTTCAGGGACCAGCAGGGAAGCGTGGAGGAAAGCAAGCCAAGCCAAGCATCCTCATGCAACCAATACTGGGTGGTCAGTGAGGCAACAGGGAGGTGGTTAGTAGAGTGATGGAGGGTCAAAGTTTGGAGCCAAAGACCCAGTGTTCCCTGAGCCCCCAGCTATCTAGTCCTACAAATCACTTCATCCAAACTTGGTTTATTCCCCTTGCTTCCTCCTCCGGCACCATATTTATCAGAAAAATCAACCTTTATGTTTTTTCATTTAGTTATCTTGGGCTGCCTATATATGCCAGACCCCAAAGGAACGGAAGAGATGGCTCCGTCTCTTCCACAAGAGGGGCACTTGCCTTGCAGCCAGTGATGGGCTATGCCCTTAGTATGCGCTTTAATAGGGCCACCCTGTGACCAAGTGCCTCATGGGGTCTGGGGAACTGTAGAAAGAAGCAAGACTGAGGAGTTTGGATCTCAAAAACAGGCTCCCGTATATTTGTTAAATAAATGACTCGAGCAGTACTTGCCAGGTGAAAAGAGGAGAAAATAGTACCAAGCTGTTGGAATGACATATGGAAGAGATGCATGAGATAAGTAACACTGAGTGGTTGGAGGAGACAGAAGAGACAGCTGAGAGACCTCCAGGTCCCAAGAGTCATTATTTCAATTTCAACTTGGTGTAACATGTTAAGTGACTTCTTTCTTTCAGAGCCAAAACATGGACAGGCAAGTTTCTCCTTCATTTTCCACCTCCCATCTGCCTCTGGTTGACTTTGGGCAGGGGAACCCAGGATGAGACAGATGTTTGCTTCTCATATAAGGGGGAACCCCAGCTGTCTCCCATGCCCTCACTTTAAACTCCCAGGATTTTTGTTTTTGTGTTAAAAATGTTATTGGGGTAACATATACAGAACATAAAATTTGCCATTTTAACCCTTTTTCAGATGTCCAATCAGGTGACATTAATTTTACTCACATTGTTGTGTCCCCATCACCACTATCCAGCTCCAGAGCTTTTTCATCATTCCAAACTGAAATGCAATACCCATTAAACACTAACTCCCCACCCACCGCCCCAAAACCCAATACCCACCATTCTACTTTTTGTCTACGACCTCAGCTATTTCAGGTCCCTTGTGCAAGTGGAATTACACATTTGTCCTTCTGTGACTGGTATACTTACCATGACCTCCTCAAGGTTTGTCCATGTTGTAGCAGGTGTGAGAATTTCCTACCTTTTTTAAGGCTGAATAATATTCCCTTGTGTGTATAGACCACATTGTGTTATGCATTCATCTGTCAGTGGATCTTGGGTCATTTCCACCTCTTGGCTATTGTGGCAATGCTGCCATGAACGTGGGTGTACAAGCATCTGAGACCCTGCTTTCAGTTCTTCTTAGCAGAATTGCTGGATCATATGATAATTCTATTTTTAACTCTTTGGGGAACTACCTTACTCTCTTTCTAGACCTACAGAATTTTGAAGTTTATTTCCTTTCCCCCTTGGCTTAAAGGTAGACTTCTTTGATTTAGATGAAGAACCACTTGGAAAGGGCTACCTATATGGGAGGGACAACCGCTCAGTGGTTGAGTGATACCTTCGGCTCAGGGCATGATCCAGGGATCGAGGGATCCAGGGTCCAGGGATCAAGTCCCACACTGGGCTCGCTGTGAGAAGCCTGCTTCTCCCTCTCCCTATGTCTCTGCCTGTCTCGGTGTCTCTCATGAATAAATAAATAAAATCTTAAAAAAATAAAAAGAGCTACCTATATGGTATGAGAAGTAGTCAAACAGGCTCAGCCTTGCTGGTTTCCATAAAAGTCATCACATTTATGAATAAATTGCTCTGAAAACTCTCCGAGAATGGTCCAGGAAGCACCTGGGACTGAAACATCTTGATTACACATGCACATACCTTTTTTTTTTAAATTGGAGTTCAATTTGCCAACATATAGCAGAACACCCAGTGCTCATCCCGCCAAGTGCCCCCCTCAGTGCCCATCACCCAGTCACCCCAACCCCCCTGCCTACCTCCCCTTCCACTACCCCTTGTTCATTTCCCAGAGTTAGGTGTCTCTCATGTTTTGTCACCTTCACTGATATTTTCACTCATTTTCTCTCCTTTCGCTTTATTCCCTTTCACTAATTTTTATATTCCCCAAATGAATGAGACCATATAATGTTTGTCCTTTTCCGATTGACTTATTTCACTCAGCATAATACCCTCCAAGTCCCACATTGGGCTCCCTGGAGACCTCCCTCCAGGTCCTCCACGTCGAAGCAAATGGTGGGTGTTTGTTGTTTCTAATGGCTGAGGAATATTCCATTGTATACATAGACCACATCTTCTTTATCCATTCATCTTTCGATGGACACCGAGGCTCCTTCCAGTTTGGCTATTGTGGACATTGCTGCTAGAAACATCGGGGACACATGCACATTCCTGAATGTCATCCCATCTACTGATTTAGACACTCCAGGGAGGATGCCTGGCATTCTGCAAGTTAGCAAGCTCTTCAGGTGGGTCTCATGCCCATAAGAGTGGGAGAGACCCTTGCTGAGCATAGTTGCTTTGCTGGATTCTGACAGATTTCTAACCTCAGGACACTCCTATGCATCCTCAAAAATGCTTGAAGGGATCCCCTTCACTCTGAGCTTAAGAGACAGCACCAAGTCTGGTTGAAGAGGATTGAACGGTCTGGAATGATCGCTACATGACTTAACACAATATGGAAACATGATCACATACATAGGACGCTAACATCACACTCACAAGCCCAGCTGTTCCTTCATGTAGAATGGGGAGACTCCTTAGTTGGCCCACATCATGCTCCTAATCATATTCTCTTCTTTGAAGGTGTTGGGATTTGCATGTTCATTGGTTTGTATGCCTCACTGAACTGCAAGTAATCCCTCCTAGCAGGCCCTGTCTTACCCCAAAGCATTTTATTCCAATGACACAGAATTTTGTCTGGTCTCCCAGGGAGTTGTTCAAAACGTTTAAGTACAGCCGTCATCAATTACTCCCACGAATCTAGCCACTTCTCCTAATTCAACTGGGCATAATGTAGACTAATGGGAAGTGAGGCTTGTTCTCTAAAACTCATCTCACCACACCTTCAGAGCAAGGAGCTGGGCCGTGCCCCTTCTGCAAGCTGGTTTTGCAGGAAGTCATAAATGGGCGAGGTAGTTTCAGAGACTGCCTTCCACACGTTACCAAAGAGCAGTAGCCACCTCAGGGATTTCCTCTCGGTTTCTCTTGAGAACATAGGGTTCTAGAGGGAGACAGACTTAGGTTTTGTTTCCTGGCTCTGCTGAACTTGTAGAATGGGGTGAGCCCCTACTTCCTTAAGAGGTTGGAAGAAAGAAAAAGAGGCAGGTGATGCACTGGGCACTTGCCGGCCCCTGGAGAGCACCCCAGTAGTAAGGATCATTTCATCCCCAAGCACAGGCACTACTCTTCCACCAACACTGCCTGCAGCTCTAGGTGTTCAAAACTCTGCTGTTGGAGCATCAGTCTGTTCTCGTGTGCTGTGGCCACTCTTGGCAAGCTCCACCTCCCCCTGCACACTCCTTGCCCTAGGCTCAGTGCATAAAGGCTAGACACAGAGCACCAACTCCCTTGGGGAGGAACGGAGTCAGAGCGGTTGGCTCTAAAGTGGGAAGCAGAAGGCCCTCTGTTTGGAAGAAGAAAATATCAGAACTATTAATCTTGGTTTTTCCTCATGCTTTCAGACATTGGGGGTGGTGGTGAGGGTACACAGGCTTTCTTACTGATCTGTGATCAAAACTGTTTCTGGATCACAAAGGTGGCACAGACAGGATTAGTTTCTACAACCCTAAGATATAGTTACATTTTGATATTCCCATTTTATAGATGAGAAGACTGAGACACAAAGTTTTGCCCAAGTTATCATGTGGGGAAGGAAATGTCACACCCAGGGCAAGTCGTCTTCAGAGCTCATATCCTCAACTGCTGTGGTAGATGCAAACTAAAGATTTAGATGTATGTCATGTTTGTAAAACATCTTTAGTGTTCTAGGAGAAACCTAGGGATGTGTTGTTGAATCCTGGTCTTTTAAGATTTCCATTTAATAAGTAAGGATTAAATGACATATGGTATTTTCAGAGGCCATTTAGCTATTTTAGATATTGGGGAGGAAAAGCACAATGAAAAATTGTAAACCTAAGTAGTGATACAAGAGCTGCCTTTCATGGCATGACAGCTGATGACGTTATTAGTTTTGTTGTAAATTTTGATATATGAACATATGCACATACCCTGATCGTAACCATTAATCAGCCGATGGTTATCTCCTCACAATCTGAATTAAAGCTAACTCACAGTATAAATACCCAGGATTTATAATTCTACACTTCAATATTTAAAATATCAGTGACCAGAGGTACCTGAGTGGCTCAGTGGTTGAGCATCTGCCTTCAGCTCAGGTCATGATCCCAGGGTCCTGGGATGGAGTCTCACATCTGGGTCCTCGCAGGGAGCCTGCTTCTCCCTCTGCCTGTGTCTCTGCCTCTGTCTCTCATGAATAAATTAATAAAGTCTTCATTTATTCATTTTTATTTATTTATTCATGAGAGACAGAAAGAGAGAGAGGGAGAGACACAGGCAGGAAGCAGGCTCCATGCAGGGAGCCTGATGTGGGACTCGATCCCAGGACCCCAGTATCATGGCCTGAGCCGAAGGCAGATGCTCAACCACTGAGCCACCCGGGGATCCCTTGAAGTCTTAAAAAAAATTTTTTTTCAGTGACCAAACTTAAAATGTTTTTAAAGATATCCCCTTATGTGCAAAAAATCATAATTTCCACTTATTTTTAAAAATTTTTCTTCAAAGATTTTATTTGAGAGAGAGAGGGGGGAGAAAATGAGTGATGGGGAGGGGTAGAGAGAGAGCAGCAGACTCCCCGTTGAGCAGGGAGCCTGATGCAAGACTTGATCCCAGGCAGGACCCCAGGATCATGACCTGAGCCCAAGGAAAGACACTTAGCCGAGTGAGCCACCCACCCAGGTGCCCCAATTTTCATGTCACTTTAACACATATTTGTACGAATCCTATATTTCTAGCAGTGCTTTTTTCTTCTTTTTAGCTCTTACTTAGGGAATCGGGTGGTTGTGTGCTCCCCAAATCCTATTTTGGGGCCAATGACGCAAAGTGCTTCCGCACTGCACACAAACCAGTAAGCAGTAGGATGTTAGGAGAAACTTCACCAATAATGCTGGCCGAATTCCAGAACACCCTGGTTTACAGAAAAGATGGACAGGAGAGCGTGCGTGAGGCCTCGTACACATCATCTGGCCTGGGGAGTGATTCCATGCAACGCTCCGGAGGCTGAAAAGGGGACATGAGGTAGGCAAGTCTGGAAGGCAAGCCACGCTCTCTGGCAGCGTTCAGGCTACCACAGCAGAGCAGGGGCGCCAAGCCAAGACTCTAAATAGGGTAGCTGGCATAAAATAGAGAGGCTCCGGGAGAGTGGGGAGACCTGCTGCCAGAAGAGAGGAGGCCGTGCTTAGAAAGGGATTATTTTAATGAACAATGATGTCCCCGACGTGGTAAAGAGATCCCAGGAAGGACAGAGTACGAGGGAAGAGTCCAAAGAGTCAGTTTCCCTGACAGTCACTTCAGGCATTAAAGGCTCCATGACAACATCGATTGATTTATATTAAATGGAAAGTGCTGGCAAAGCACGTCGTGGTACATAACTAAGGTTACAGCTGTCAGAGTTTTGAAAACTGTGTATTTCTTCTCAAGCTGGATACACTGTGATTTTAACACTATTTTTTAAAAAGCATTTATTTCTAATCCTACACTCGATGTGGGGCTCGAATTCATGACCACAAGGATCAAAAGTCACATGCTCCACTGACTGAGCCAGCCAGATACCCCTTAACAAATGATTTTTTAAGATTTACTTGAGAGCCAGCGAGCAAGTGAGTGCACATGCACACAAGAAGGGTAGGGAAGGGGGAAGGGAGAGGAAGGGGAAAAGAATCCTAAGTAGACCCTGCTCTGAACATGAAGCCTGACCTGGGGCTCGATCTCATGACCCTGAGATCATGACCTGAGCCGAAATCAAGAGTCAGGTCATTGACTGAAGCACCCAGGCTCAACAACCATGTGATTTTAATGGGCAAGAGTAAAGCACAGTGTGGTATCTTCAAGCCCTCTCCGCTGCTGATTAGTCAATGGTAATGGGCAATTGTTATTTTCAGAAAATAATATACTTTGGTTTAAAATGTGACACCAAGATAACTGCTTTAAAGGACATTATGTGTGAAAGGTTAAAAGTAATATTCAACAAGTGTAAACTTTTAGAGAAATATACTGACACAGCCCACATTTCTACATCAACAAAGAAAACAACCTTCACACTCTACTTCATATTACAAATTTTGTGTTAGCATTAGATGATATATTAATTTTATTTTCTTTACATAAATTGAGGAAGAAACAATCAGATCCAAATATATTACAAGGCATTTAGAGAGGTGTGTTTTGTTGCCCAACAGAAAATTATCTGAAATCGACCTTCAAAATTGAGATAGACTTCTTTAAAAGCATCTTCCTGGCTCCTTTCTTGTTTAGAACACATCCTGGTTTTCACAGAAGTATCAGTAAGTAGATTTGAAACACTTTCTGTCTTACGTGGTTAAGATTCCAGATGTTCCAAAAAATCATATTCAACACATTCTTCCAGTTGTTGTAAGACCCTGGGACTATCTGTGACAGGAAACTCCAGGGCTGGAGGTCCTCGGGTGTCAGCAGGCAGTTTACTCTGGGTTTTAAAAGCACAATTTAGAGTCTCGAAGAATGGCATCAATTGCCTAATGCTGGAGACAGAATGTTGGCGCAGAAGAGGGAATTCATTCTTCATGGTGATTTCATCAGAGCTGCCAACTTCCTGCAAAAAGCCCCCACAACAACCCATAAGGATGATATGGCTTTGCTAAGGGTTAGAGATGCAAGTGAGGTACATGCAGGTGTCAAACCAAGGAGGTGGGTGCTTCACGAACATTCACTACCAGCGCAATGGTGGTTTCCAGATCAACTTAAGTTCTGGTCTTCAACTGATAGTTTCCAATAGGATGTCAGCCCAGGCCATCCTTGCCGCCCCACCCCCGACCCTCCCCATGCCTCGGGACCCCAGGCCCCCACCATTCTTCCTGCAGGTCCTTTGTCTGCATAATCAGGGGACTCTGTGTATAAAACTACTTCCACAGGACCGCGATCGTGTTACCCAGGATGCTTACCTCAGCACCTGGGACGAGAAAGTGACATATAAATGAAAAAACCAGGATGGAATTTGTTTTAACACATGGATCAAAGAACTTGAGAAAATTATTCAGTCATTAAAGTCAAGTGGTGCACGAAGGACTCGCTACCTAGACTTTCTCCCCTCTGCCACAAATGTAAATTGCCAAAAAGGAAGACAGTTACCCCATATTTTAATTTGAGAAGTTCTAGAATCCGAACGGTGTGGGGCTTGCATTCTTGGTGATTCTCCTCTAGATCTGATGGGAAGGCAGGGCCCTCTGTGTCCACTTCTGGAACAAATGCCCACCTGTAGCTGGACGAAAAAAAATCTGAGGTCAGGCATGTTGGCTTGGAGCCCACTTCAGAAAGATTTTTAAACACTTTTATTGAAATCTAATTCACACACAATATAATTCACCCATTTGAAGTGTGGCATTTAATTGCTTTTCATTTATTCACGGAATTGTCTATCCATCACCCATGATCAACTTCAGGATATTTTCACCACCCCCAGAAGAATCTCTGCTCCCTTTAGCTATCATCCCTCAATCCCTTACACCCCGTTCATCTAGACCACCACCAACCCATCTTCTATCTCTCCATATTTTCTTATTCTGGACAGTTCCTATAAGCAGATTCACAGAATATGTGGTTCGTCGTTGTGACTGGCTTCTTTCACTTCACATAATGTTGTCAAGGTTCATTCATAACCCAGGACATGTCAGTACTTTGTTTCATTTTACTGCTGAATATTTCATTGTATGGATATATCACATGTTATTTGTCCACTTGTACACAGATAGACTTCAAATAGTCTCCACTTTTTACTTATTATGAACAATGTCACTATGCATATTTACATACATTAGAACTCACTTAAAAAAAAAAAACTTCCTTTTTTGGAGTGGTTTTAAGTCTGTGACACAATTGAGCAGAAGTCTATATGCCCCTGCCCTCCTCTGCCACGCAATGCCTTCCCAATTATCAACATCGTCCACCAGAGTGGTACATTTGTTACAATCGATGAACTGACATTGACTCATCATTACCATCCCAAGTCCAGAGTTTACCTTAGGGCTCAATCTTGGTGGTGTGCATTATATGGGTTTGAATGAATGGATAATGACATGGATCCACCATTATAGTATCAAATAAAGTAGTTTCACTGTCCTAGAAGTCCTCTGTGTTCTCTCTTATTACCCCCTTTTTACTGTCACCATAGTTTTGCCTTTTCCAGACTATCACAGAGTTGGAATCGTACAGTCTATAGTCTTTTCAGATTTGCTTCTTTCACTTTGTAATATGCAGTTAAAGAGAACCCACACTTTAACCACAAACATTTCTACATGGCTCCTGTCTTTAGGAGGATGGGACAGAGAGAAGTGGCATCTGGGGCCAGGCACGAAATTAACCATATGAGCAGCTGTGTTAAGCCTACAGGAAATGTAAGCCAATAGGGGCAAAGTGAGCTGGACACAGCGTGTTCCACTTATTATGAACAGACAGACAATCTACACAAATGCAGTGAGAAACACCAGTCCCTGTCCCTTGTTTCATAAGCGTTCAGTAGCAAACCCCCCTGAACACACGCACATACCACAGAAACTCATCCATAAGCACTACAAATTCAGGAAACCACAGGTGTTGTAAGGGCTCTGAAACCCAGTATTCTCATCGGCCACTAGAAACCCCTACCATAGCTTTTCACACGCTCTACACAACAAGTGAAAGCGCTGACAAGGAAAGTCACCATTTCAAAGAGGACACATGATCTTATCTGACTTACATTTGAAATAACGGCATCTTGTCAGGTGGAAAAGAGAGTGCTGTGTCCAAGAATTTGCAAGCCGATAAATATAAGACCAGTTCACTTGGGGGTATCTCCCCCATTGAAGGCCCATTTCCATCAGCAACCGCAACTTTCATTCTGTTGATTTTGTTGCTGTTTCTATAAATTTGCAAAGAAACTCGTGTTACAAATTTGTTCACATATGCTATAGTCCATTTGCCTGTGCAACGTCCATAAGAAGCTGTTCCGTTTAAGAAACAGTCAAATAGCTGGTCCCTTCACAAGTACTTCAGGAAAATAATACTGAGTGTTAGATAACCCTATATCATAGAGTGACGTCCATTCACATATGCATACAGACCTGTGCACAACTTACCTCAACGATTCATCGTCCTCTTTCAGATCTTCTTCAAGCTGTATGAATATCTGAATCTTAAAAAGAAAACATAAATTCAATTTACTGTTTGAGAGAGATTAGACCTAGCATAATGTTTAAAATGTGTATGTCCATATACAGTAACAAAGCAAAAGAATCAGCAAAACGAAAAGACAACCTACAGGGTGGGGAAAAATATTTGCCAACCAAATATATGATAAGGGGTTAATATTGAAAATATATTTAAGAAATTCATACAACTCAGTAACAAAAAAAGCAAATAATTTAATTTAAAAATAGGCAAAGGACTTAAATAGACATTTTTTCAAAGAAGACATCATGGCCAACGGGTCCATGAAAAGATGCTCTGCATCACCAACCATCAGTGAAATGCAAAAAAACAAAAACAAAAACAAAACACACACACACACACACACACACACACACACACACAAACCCCCAAACCCAAACAAACCCCAGTGAGAGATCCCCCACACCTGTCAGAATGGCTAGCATCAGAAAGATGAGTGACAACAAGTGGCGATGAGGACGTGGAGAAAAAGGAACTCATGTTCACTGTGAGTGGGAATGCAAACTGATGCAGCCGCTGCAGAAAGCAGTATGGAGGTTCCTCAAATTTTTTTTTTTCAAAAATTTTTTTTTAAAAATTTTATTGATTTATTCATGAGAGAGAGAAAGAGGCAGAGACACAGGCAGAGGCAGAAGCAGGCTCCATGCAGGTAGCCCGATACGGGACTCAATCCCAGGACTCCAGGATCATGCCCTGGGCCGAAGGCAGGTGCTAAACCACTGAGCCACCCAGGGATCCCCGGGTTCCTCAAAAATTAAAAATAGAATTACCCTATGACCCGGCAATTTCACTTCTGGGAATATATGCTATGTGCTACCAACTTGAAAATTTTCAGATAAAATTAGATATATGTGAAATAGTACATTATTCCTGCAAAAGGAATTTTGAAAATATTCCTGAATACATGAATATGCGTTCAGAATCTTATGGCATAGCTGCATGACTATTTTTATTTATTTTTTTTTAATTTTTTAAAAAATTTTTATTTATTTATGATAGTCACACACAGAGAGAGAGAGAGAGAAGCAGAGACATAGGCAGAGGGAGAAGCAGGCTCCATGCACCGGGAGCCTGACGTGGGACTCGATCCCGGGTCTCCAGGATCGCGCCCTGGGCCAAAGGCAGGCGCTAAACCACTGCGCCACCCAGGGATCCCACTATTTTTATTTTTTTAAAGATTTTATTTATTTATTTATTTATTTATTTATTTATTTATTTATTTATTTATTTATGAGAGAGGCAGAGAGAGAGAGAGAGAGAGAACAAGCAGGAGGGAAAGGGGCAGAGGGAGTAGACTCTGCTGAGCAGGGAGCCCCACATGCAGCTTGAGCCCAGCACCTTGAGATCCATGACCTGAGCCGAAGGCAGATGCTTAACTGACTGAGCCCCCCACGTGCCCCTGTATGACTAAATGTGTGGAGTATTTCAGAAGCGCTGCTCTTAAAAGCCTCCCCATAAACTTACGGCGCTTTTGGAGATTCATGGTTGTTAATAGCCTTCTAAACAGCATTAAGTTTTCAACCTTAAATATTTCTATATAAGATATGGCTTCAAAGAAACTCACAACATAGGTGTAGTGGGCCTCTCTTGGAAATCTAGTATCAGTGAATATAAACATCTGGTCATGAAGTTCTTTAACAGAAATATGAAGAATTTAGTAAAGATAATTTTTCATTAGGAATTTTTAGTAGTGTGGATTCATGGTAGGTTATGCTATGTGGTGGTAATATTTCTAGTTATGAATGTAAACTCTTATTCAGAATTTAAAGGATTAACCTGCAGATTATGTAATTAATGTCACCATAAATCACAGCTTACCAGTAGTTCTGAAACATGATGACCTGACGTCTCCCCTCTAATTTGCTTTTGACTTCACTTGAGATAGAACTTCCAACTCAGATATTGTGAAGGCATGCATATTTGAAAATAATC
Organism: Canis lupus baileyi; assembly: GCF_048164855.1. NCBI lineage: Eukaryota > Metazoa > Chordata > Mammalia > Carnivora > Canidae > Canis > Canis lupus. The sequence goes on along the minus strand of NC_132867.1, from coordinate 34,703,406 downwards.
TGAGTTTTTTTTCTTCCTAGAGGTACTAGATCTAAAAGAGCTTACCGAGGAACTTTCCTGACAGTAGTAGCAGGCTTGTCTGATGGTGGTCAGTTTGTAACATGTATATAATTATTCACTGTGCCTTAAAGTTTTATACTTTGCTTATACAAACTATAAAATTTCCCAGAGATGCATTAAATGGTTTTGTCTTAAATCAAATTCTCTATGTAACCAAGAGCTGACTATGTACTACCAACTTAGTTGAAAATTTTGTGATAAAATTAAGATGTAGATAAAATAGTTCGTTATTCCTGCAAAAAGCATTTCAAAAAGCTCCAGCCCCGCTTTCAAGAGTGAAATAGTTGTACTTACTAATTCAGAGACCATTATGGGCCACAATGAAGTCAAATGCTGGGGAGATATTCTTAGCAGCAAAACTCTGAAAAAAAGAAACATCTGAGCAGCAACTATGGATGTCTGTCCAACTCTGAGATTGTCTGTCAGGCGTTCTAAGGAAAGAAGATTTTAAAGATGTCACACAAATGTGCAGTTTGAGGTTTCTCATTAGACCAAAAAAACCCCACAAAAAAAACTGTACTTGTTTTGACATTTAACAACAATGCAGCCTAAAAAATGGGTGCCAGGATGTTTCTGCCCCTCATTTACCCCAGCCTTCTTCTTTATGAAGGGGAGCAGTTCATGACCTTTGCTAAAGGAAGTGAACTAAGGGGCTCTTGTTCCCTGCCGCAGCTGACCAGAAAGACACTGACTTCTGACTTAAGCTGGACATCCATTGGATGACCAATGACCACTAAATTCCCTTCTGAGAATATGAAATATAAGACACAAGAACCCCAGACAGTCCTTGGTGAGTGGTGGCGCCCTAAGATCACAGAGGTTGGCTGGCAGCTCTGGGAGTGAGAGGTTGGAAGCTGAGTAAGTGAATGAAAGTAGAGGTATTGTAAGTTTGGATTTCATGGCCATGACAGAAACTTTAATTCCTGCAGGAAGAAAAGGTGTGAGTTCCCCTAGCCCTAAACAGTCTTCCCCACTTCTCCACTGAAATAACTGTCTGCAGAATGTGAATCCCCCTGCCCCCCACGATTTGAGGTTTCTTAGGAACATAACAAATCAGTATAGCAAACAGCTGAACTATAGTCATGCAAGTTAAGATTTGTTTGCAGTATCTGAGTAATAAACTTCTCTTTATCTGAGCTAGCTTAAGTAGCTTTTACTTCTTGCTTTGAAAAGTACTCTTGACCAGGGGTGCCTGGCTGACTCAGTCCAGTCCATAGAGTACGTGACTCTTAATCTCAGGGTTGTGAGTTCAAGCCAAACCTGTAGGTGTAGATTCCTTAAATAAAAATTTAAGAAAAAAAAATAACTCTCAACTAATTGAAGAGTTGAGCATCACTCAAACAGTTAACAAACAGGTTGGCATTTTTACTTAAAAAAATTTTTTTAAAGTAATCTCTATACCCATCATGGGTCTGAAACTCAAGACTCCAAGATCAAGAGTCACACGTTCTATGACTGAGCCAGCCAGATGCCCGGGTTGGCATGTTTAAAAAGTGCTTTGCGTTTCTGGTTCTGGATGAGATGGAGTAAATAGATTACATCCCATTTCTCTAACTGCAATTAAAAAAATAATAACCTTGAACAGAAATATATAAAGTGCATCAGAAAACTGAAAAGTGAAGGAAAGGTGACAGGACAGGCTAGAATCCTTGGGACTTAAGCAATGACCTGAAGGTGAGTTCCCTAGGGTTTTTAATTTTATCCTGGCCTGGGCACCCAAGGAGAGGGTAAGCTGGAATGCCAAAGTGGCAACCAGAACGAGAAAAGGTAACAAAACACACCAGTGCAGAGATGCCACTGAGGTTAGGGTTATTGGGAGAGGAGCTTAAAGATGTGGTCTAAAAACATTCCAATAATCAGTTACAGACATTTGGAACAAATAAAAAAAAAAAAAGAAAATGTCAGCAAAGAGATGGGAGATATAAAAAAATGTCAGCAAAGAGTCAGGTGGAAATTTTAGGACTAAAAAGTAAAATTGCTGAAATAGAAGAGCTCACTGATGGGCGTGACAGTGGAATGGCGGTGAGAGGGGAAGAGGGAAGTAGAAGATGGAATCTGTGCAAATTACTGAAACTGAACAAAAGAAGGAAAAAAGAGGTGGCTCAGGGACCAGAGGAAAGATGACAGATCTAACATTTCAGTCACTGGAGTCCCGGAAAAAGGCCAAAGGGTACATATTGGGAAAATATTTGAAGAAATAATGACTGAAAACCTCCCAAATTTGGTGAAAGACACACATCCACAGATTCAAGAAGCTGAGTGAACTCTAAGAAGAATAAAACCAAAGACATCCAGCTCTGCTACATAAGGAAACTTCTGAAAAAGTAAAGATAAAGATAAAAATCTTGATAGTGGTTAGAGGGAAATGATATGCTCCAGTGGTCCCCCTGTCTCAGCCATGGTCTACTTTCTGAGGTTGCACTGGGCCATGGTCAACTGAGGTCAACTGCGGTCCAGAAGCCGATGTCCTCCTCCTGACGTACCATCAGAGGGTCAGTGGTAGCCTGATGCTCAGTCACATACCGATGTCACTCACCTCTCTTCCTCTCATCACGTGGGCATTTTATCATCTCTCATCGGTCACAAGAAGGGTGAGGACAGTGTGACAAGGTATTTTGAGAGAGAGAGAGAGAAGACATTCATGCAACTTTTACTCCAGTATATTGTTATAATTGTTGCATTTGATTATTGTTGTGAGAACGAGAGAGAGGGAGGCAGAGATATAGGCAGAGGGAGAAGAAGACTCCCTGCGGAGAGCCCGATGTGGGATTCGATCCCAGGACTCCAGGATCATGCCCTAAGCCAAAGGCAGATGCTCAACCACTGAGTCACCCAGGTGTCCCTGATTATTGTTGTTGCTAATCTCCTACTCTGCCTAATTTATGAATTAAATATCATCATAGGCATGTGTGTACAGCAAAAAACACAGTGTGTGTAGTATTGGTATTGTCCATGGTTTCAGGCAGCCACTAGGGGTCTTGAGATGTAGCCCCTGTGAGAAAGGGGGGCTACTGTACCTAAAAGGAAACAATGATTTGAGTGAGAGCAGATTTCCCTCAGACACTGCAGTCAGAAAGAAGTGGCACACTTTGCAAGTGCTGAAAGACAAGATCTTCCCCCAGAATTGCATTTCCAGTGAAAATATCCTTCCTTCTGGGTGTTTGGTCACCCAGACCAGAAAGGAGGAAGGTGAGATAAAGAGTCTCCATGAAGGGAAACAGAGAAAACTTGTGGCCAGGAGATGTGGACTCAGAATGTCCAGAAGATGCTCTTCAGATGAATCAGAAATGGTAACAGTGGGAAACATGGAACATTAAGACAAAAGAGCAATTGAAAGGGTCAATCCGTGAGTAAAGACGGCATTCCCTGTCTTTTTAAACTAGGTTGGCCAGTCGATGTGGTTTTCTGAAGGATCATGCTCTGTGAGCTGTTCTCACAGGGAAGGCTGGACACACAGGACACAGGGACGCTCAGTGCTGCCTCTGCAACTCCTTGGGAAATCTTAATCCGTTTCAACATAGGAGGTATTAGGGGAAAAAGTGGTTTGTACACATAGGTACATTTGGTGCTGGAAATTTCATACTGGTGCTCCAAATAAAAGCTAAGTTCATGAGATTATTCTTTAGCTAAGATGCTGTTTTTGAATCACTAATGTTCTTTAATCTCTAACATTCCTTCCCTAGCTGAGTGATGAATCTTATCAACCTAAGGAGTTTTTTCTTTTTTTTTTTTTTGTTGTTGTTGTTGTTGTTGTTGTTTTTTGAGCAGTGAGTGGGAGAAAGCCCTGAGCCAGCTTCCCTCCACCACCATTCCAGGTCCTGGGACCTTGTTCAGGCTGGCTTAATTGTGCTGCACAGTCTCCCATCTGTGAACCCTAGTCTGGTTTCCCTACTCCACTCACCTCAAGGGGCACCTGCTAAAGGCTATTGCCTACCATTGGGAGCCAAAGGGCTCAGATTTCAGGCCAGGTTTTGCCAGTTGATGGCAATACACCTCTGAGCATCAGTATCTTGATGTAAAAATTGAGCTATTAGGTACAGGATGATGAGGAAGACTTCAAAGATGGGAAGGACTCCAATGGACCTGGGACAGGCCAAAGTCACCCAGCTTAAAGGGTACAGAGCGTTGCTGCTAGATCTTTCTGATGCCCCTAATCAGGGCCTATATTGGGAGTGATGTCCATCTTCCTCTCATCTTAGACAAACAGCATTTTGCTTTAAAAAAAAAAAATCCTTGCTTTGGGCTTATCTACAGGCTCTTCTATGATCAATGTAAAATTTATGTGACTCTGAACCAAGATGCATGGAGCTGCTCTACACCCTGTGCACACCAACCTCCTTCAGGGCTACTGGATGGTGCCACCACCCAGGGAAAGGGACTTCCGGGTATACCCCAGAGAATAAATGTTACAAATTCCCTATTCCTGGGTTTGAGATGAGGCCGAAACTTAGAAGCTTCTAGATGTATCTACTCCTTCAACTTGGGCATTATTGCTCCACAGGGGCCAGTCCAGTGTCCCAAGACTATGAGAGAATGCTCTGAATTCCATCACTTGAGGACCTCAAGGAGGCTGGCCTTTCAACAGTTTTGGGGATGACAATAGAGAGGGAAGTGCTTTGTCAAGTGTCAGGTAACAAAAAAATGAAAGGGGGCAAAAATGTTGGTTCTTAAAACATGGAGCATTCTTAGAAATACAGCACTTGAGCTATGCAAAGTAGAGGAGAAATACCTCATTCCCCAAGAGCCCCCAAACCATCTCTTAATGAAGTCGGCACATGCACACACACTTTTATGGAATATATATAGTATTATATTGCCCCTACCTGTCCTCCCTCTCAGAGGCATGATTTCTTAGAACTGTTGGATGCCCAGATCCTGCCATGGTGAAACCACTCCACTGTTTGAGAAGGGTGTCGTCTGTTCCTTTCCTGTTCTACACACCCAATACTGTCCCTTTACCTCTCTGGGCCTCACTCCACATTTTAAAGGTGTGTGTGATGGGAGACAGGGCAGAGAACGAATGGATGTTTGCTCTCAGGGCGGCAAGGCCCCCAAAGGACCAGCTGGGGCACTGGCCAATATGTTCTCCTTTCTGGTTTCCTCCTCCTGCCTTCACCAAAAGCGGACTTTCAGACACTGTGGCATGGCTGGGTGTGTACAGCACCACCATGAACCCTACGCGGGCACCAGGGGACAGAAGATTCCTAGTGCTCCTTCTCCCCTCCACGTTTCGTAGGGATGCAACAAAGTTCAGCTTTGACTCTGCATTCGCTATCTTTTTTTCTTTTTTTTTTTAAATTTAAATTTAAATTTTAATTTTTTTTAAATTTAAATTTAAAATTAAATTAAATTTAAATTAAATTTAATTTAGTTAACATAGTTAACATATTGTTAGTTTCAGGGGTAGAATTTAATAATTTGCCAGTTGCA